>NW_024543063.1:4918000-6147500 GCF_018167655.1 Microtus oregoni | reverse complement strand
ATCCTTTGAACCCATCACCATACGCTGTCGCCCCAGAGGAAGTCACCCACTGGGGCTTCTCATTCCACTGGTGTGCGCAGATTTGCTCCTTCCAGGATGGGAGAGCAAATATTGGGAGTCCTTGCTGGACAAAGCAGGCAAGCCGCTGGGCCTTTGTCCTTGGACTTCGGGCAACAGAGCAGTGCTCCCTGTGAGAGGCACTGATGTCACAGTCATCCACGTCTTCTGATTGTGTCTTGTCAGGGGGTGGAGCACAGAATGCCTCTGCTCTCAACTTCCCTTTCCTCTGAATCAATGGGGAGAAGCTTGACTCATCTGCCAAACACTTGGTTGGGCTAATGAGACTTAAGTGGCGAGTGTATGGTGACAACAGGAGAGCTGATTGCCTGTCTCATAGGAGCTGGGGATCTGATACCTAGGACAAGGCCATCACATTGGTCCAGAATCTGAGGGACAGGAAGGGCCCTGCAGACCTGGGGAAAAACAAGATGCAGAAAGACCAGGGCAAGATTCCAGGGTAACACCTGGGAGACAGAGGCTGCAGAAGGGAAAGCTATGTGCATGCGCACATGAGCATGTGCATGCTTGTGTATGTATATGTGTGTCTCTCTGTGTGTGTATGTCTCTGTGTATATGTATGTATTTGTGCCTCTGTGTGTGAACATGTATGCATATATGTGTATGCATGTCTCTGTATATGTAAGCATGTATGTATGTCTCTGTGTGTGTACATGTAGGGGTTATGTGTGCTCTCTGTGTATGTGTATGTATGTGTGTGTCTGTGTGTGTCTGTATGTCTCTGTGTATGTATATGTTTTTATATTCGTGTATGCCTGTATATGTGTCTTTGTGTGTACGTATGTATGTCTCTATGTGTGTTTGTGTGTGTGTATGTGTTTCTCTGGGTATGTAAGTATGTCTGTGTATGTGCACGCACACGTGTGCCCATGCACATGCATGCACATGCAATCACACTCAGTACAGACATTCTCTGATCACAACTCAGTTTTCCAGACTTCAGGCCCTGCTGAGCTATGAAGAGTTGCTTCCAATGAGATGTTTTAAGAATTTTGTTGTTGCTGTTGTTGTGATCCTCAGGATTGAACCCAAAGCCTCCTGGATGTTAGGCAAGGGTTCTCCTACCACAGAGCACAGATGTTCTCATAGCCATCATTATTGCCACCATCATCATCATCATCAAAGTTGTCCTTCGGCAATTCTGTACCCACATGAGGTGCATGTTCTGGTTACTGCCCCCATCCTCTCTTATTCCCTTCCTTCTCCTGTCTGCATCCCCTCCTCCCTTCTTGTCCTTTCTTCAGATTCCAGCCCTTTCTTTCAAAAACATTTGAGACCCAGTCTTACTGTGGCCTTAAACTCATTCTGTCACCAGGCCGTCATTGAATTTTCAATCTCCCTGCCTCCGCCTCCCAAACAACGAGGATTACAGGCCAACAGCAATACCCCTGGACCTCAGAGGCTGCTTTGACTAAGGAATGTTCTACTGCTCCTATTCTTCCCTGAGCAACCTCAGGTCATGATGAACCATCTGTCCGGGTTCTTGAGCCACAACAATGTGAGTCTCTGACTGGATAGACGCCATTCTCTCTAGCTGCCAAAATGCTTCCAGATACCAAACGAGAGATTCATTTCCCCCGAACGCACTGTCCAGAACTGCCAGGAAAGGGCTGCTGGGGAGCAGGAGCCCCGGGGGCGATCACAGCAGACAGACACCTGTGCTCTATCAGGAAGCCCCTAGCCACCGGAGGGGAAATTCAGTCTGCTGGCCTGTCTGGTTGTGCCTTCCAGTCACCTGCTGAGGAGGATGCCAGAAGTAGAAAGAATAATGATGTGTGTGAAGAAGGTCGAGGGCTCGCTGGCTTGCAGATGCTTCTGCAACCTCTGTGTGAAGGGGCGGTGCGTGTCTGGCAGCATGCGGCTGGAGCTGACCCAGGCTGCCCTGAGCTGTCTGCATCTGAATCTCTCCTTCTAAGTGCAGCTGTCTTCGTCATTGTGTGCTCTGAGTCTGAGAGCCTCAGAGGTTCTGGGGCTCTTTTGTTAGCCCATGGGGACATTCTTATCCCCCAACCATTACAAATGGGTTTTAAGTACTGACAAACGCTTTCCTATATTACTTATATTAAAGTATAGTTACTCTAAAGTTCTGTTAATATAATACCTTTTCTTTGATTATTTTTATTCCCTGCATAAAATTATGCCATCATGATATTTAATCACTGGATATTTTTTTCTAATATATTTTTAGAGAATTTAGGATCCAGAGGCAGGTGTGGTGGTATACACCTGCAATCCCAGCACTTGGGAGGTTGAGACCAGAGGGTCAGGAGTTCAAGCCAGCATGGGCTACATGAGACCCTGACTCAAATGACAAAAAGAAGGGGACTGGAGAGATAGCTCGGCAGTTAAGAGTGCTCTCTGCTCCTACAGAGGATCTGAGTTTGGAACCCAACACCCACATGGCAGC
Source organism: Microtus oregoni (assembly GCF_018167655.1). NCBI lineage: Eukaryota > Metazoa > Chordata > Mammalia > Rodentia > Cricetidae > Microtus > Microtus oregoni. Next base: position 6,145,015 of record NW_024543063.1, on the reverse strand, counting down.
TCACAACCAGCTATAACTCCGTTCCTTGGAAATCCGATGCCTTCTTAGGATCTCTATGGATACCAGGAAAACATGTGGTACACAGACGTTCATACGAGCAAACATTCACACGTACAAAATAAAAAAAAAAGATCTTTAAAACAAAACAAAACAAAAACCAAGGAATTAATAGAGGGCTTAGGTACATGACAGGCTTGAGTCTGGAACTCTCTCTGTAATAGGCTTACTGGACTTTGACATTGGTTAATGCTGGCTTCATAAAGTGATTTGGAGATGTCCCTTCCTCCTCCTACTTCCTGAATGGCTGTGTAGGATTGCCATTACTACTCTAAATGTTATTTTCTATTTCTTTGAGATAAGGTCTCCCTTTGTAACCCCAACTGTTCTAAAATGTGCTAGATAGATCAGGTTGGCCTCAAACACAAAGAGATCTACCTGTTTCTGCCTTCTGACTGCTGGAATTAAAGATGTGAGCCACTCTGTCCAGCAAACTATGTTTCTTCATTAATTTCTAATTTAATTTGATCGTGGTTAAGAAATACATGACTTTAAATCTTTTGAAATGTCCTGGAACTTATTTTAACAGCAAACCCATAGCCCTTTGTGGAGAACGCCACAGTATGTCTGAATGGCAAGTGTCTTCTGTGGCTTTCTATAAGAGGCCATCACTGTCCACATTAAATGTGTCCAAACAACTTCTTATTTGAGTTTTATTTGCTGAAGGGTGAGTGGTCATATCTCCCAGTATGATTATGCTTATGTCTATTCATGGCTTTGGTTATCATAACTTTGGGCTGTGCACCATTGCAGACTCGGCCCCTTTCAGCCTTTTCTCCCCGCTCATCGTGTCCTGCTCTAGAGAATCCGCTCACCTGTGTCTTTAGATTTAAAATGATCTTATTGTCTCTCCCTTTCCCTTTCATCTCCAGACACCTTATATCTGGTTCTTGCTTTCTCATGTCATCTGAAACCTCTTTTGTGTTCGTGTGCTTAGCCCAGCGCTGTCTACCCGGGCATTCAAAGAGCTTTCAGTGGCAATGCTAATGTTCCCCATCTAGACTGCCCAGGGTGGCAGCCACGAGCACAGGTCACTACTGAACACCGCTCATGATTCTAATTTGCCTGAGGCCTGGATTTAAATTTAAATATCAATGGATACAAATGTCTAGCGACTACCACATGGAACAATGAAAGTTTAGCTTAGTTACATTCCATGGATTTATTGATGCATTTGGGTTTAAGATTACCTTATCAGTGTAAAATAATGACAGTTAAAATTTTAATATAATATGCTTAATGTAGATCATAAATACTACATTTTTATTTGTCTTCTATTTGTTCATTTTTTACCAATTCCTGTCTTTTTTTTCTCTTTGCCTTTTGTGATTCCATTTTATATGCATTCTTTTAGGATTAAAAAATATGTTTGGCAGGCCAGAGAAATGGCTGGATAGATGAAGACACTTGCTGTCAAGCCTGATGATTTGAATGATTTGAGGCTCCATGCCAAGGTCTACTCGGAAAGAAAGAACCGACTCCTGCAAGTTGTCCTTTGACCTCCACACATGCCATGCACTGTGGCTAGTGTGTGCTCCCCAAAACACACAAAACAGATACATAAATAGTAAAAAAGTTTGCTTCTGGGTAATATGTCACCTAAAGACAGACAGCTGTGCACCCAGCCTTTTGAGAATGTCCATTGCACGCAATGTTTGTAAGTCACACAAACAAATGTCCTTATTTTTGTGACAAATGTTCAATTGTTGACAAAAGAAATATAAAGCAAAAAATTCAATCTCGACGTTTTGCATATATTTAAAGAGTTCTGGTGCTCTTCACTTCCAGTCCAAGTTGAAGTTGGTCCTTCATTGCTGGGTGGGAGGTGTAGGGGAAACACTCTCATCTTGATGGAAAGGAAGCACTCCTGTCTTGATGGACACTAAGTGCTTACATCTGATAGAAAGGGAGAACTCTCATCTTGATTGACAGGAAATGCTTACATCTTGATGGACAGGGAGCGGTGGAGAAGAAGCAGGAAGGGGCCAGGGTAGGGCACAGCCCCTGATTTTAAACAGACTGTCAGAAGGGATGCACGGTGGGCTGGACAGGAGGAAGCAGGTCCCAAAGAGAAGGTTTGAAGGACGACTGTCGCCTTGGTCCCTTCATCCTGTTTCTACTCTCTGTTGTCTACCCCCACCATGGTTTGAGCTGACCCACATCTCCTCCCCACCATGGCAGATTGATTCTCTGAAACAGTGAGAAAAGTGACCTTTTCTGCTCCACACAGAAGTCGCCACTGTGATGACGGTCTGGAGAGTACAACCCAGCACTCCCCTCTCACAATAAGGCTTGCTAAGGCAGTGAAGGAAAGGAAAGTGCTCCGCCCAGCAGGATGAACAGCTTCCTGTTTGTAGGAGGTGCACTCGGGACACAGCACACTGGGTCTACTTTTCCTCGCTACCGGTTTTTGACTTTCGCCACCCACCCTCAGCTCCTTCTAGGTTATGATACTTTGCACAAATACACTGAACCCAGAAGGTACTTGACAGATATTTGCACATAAAACATGGAGGGAGGGAGGCAATCCAGCAGCCAGCCTGGAGTTAGCAGAGCAGTGACAGGAATTTTCTCAACAGCAGATGCTGGTAATGGCTGCTCTTCTGTGTCACATACCATGGTCTTTGGAGGGCAGCTAGTCTTCTCTTTAAAAGTTTCTTTAAAGATGTGTTTATTTTATTTTGTGTACATGAGTGTTTTGCCTGCATGTATACCTGTGTGTGTGCACCACACACTGAGGTCAAAAGAGTCAGATTCCCTGGAACTGAGGTTCTAGATAGTTGTGAGCCACCGTGTGGGTGCTGGGGATCGAACCCGGGTCCATGGTAAGAGCAGCAAGTGCTCCTAACTGCTGAGCCGCCTCTCCACCCCAAGCCCTGTCATCTGATGCAGTCCTTCCCTTGCCCACAGACAGAATCACAGAGGAGCCCAGGCCCTGTTGATAAAGAGATCCCATTGCTGGGGATGCCAGAAGTGACTGTCCAAGCCCTGGGTTCCTTGTATGAGTTTCTACTCCCTGAGCTTGCTCCTCTGTGAGAAGTTTGTAAAGCAACTATATTTCACATGGCAAGGCTCAGACTTTATGGGGTATAGCCATTTCCTTGGCCAACGAACATTTTCTAGATCAATAAATAAAACAAAATTCATGAGGGAATGGAGGCCCTTCCTAGGCCACTGAGGTTTTCCGTCTGCAGTGACCATGCCTGGACTCACGCGCAGGTTACAGGGGGTAAGACACAATGGAGTCAGCTCTGCTTCAATTCTCCGTGAAGCATCTGGCTGGGCCGAGCTAACCAGACAGGCATTTTTACTGGCTCTCCCCCCTCCCCCCAACACCATGTTGAAATTTTTTTTCAAATTGTTTGCGGGAATTGGCTGCATTAATCAAACAGCTTTCTCAGGGGCATGGTTTATGTTTTCTGGAGCCTGGGATTCTTCGGGCACTATTTTCACTCTCTGAGAGTAAACTATAGGCTGGAGACCAAAAGGCCTTTTCATTTTATCACCAAACTTGGAGAACCAGTCCTTGTCCCTCCTCCATTTATATCTGGTCTTAAGACGAAGTAATCGGGAAGAAATTTGAGGTGGTTTCAGGACACGACAAGGAGAATTTGTTCTAGCTTTCTAGACCATAATGAGAAGTCCAGGAAAATAACCGGCGGCTAGAACCCTGTGGGGACACAGAAACCCTTTCTCCTATGTCAGGAGGTGGGCTTCCAACGACTCCTCACCCCTAAACTCATGGACCCTCTCCCAGACAAAAGACAGTGTGTGTCGGGGTCAGGCAGGACCCCACCAGGACGCTGGTAGTTATGTGTCCACATGGTTCCTAAGTACCAGATTCAACCAGACCACGTGGACATTCCGTCATAGCTTGCTACTCAAAAATGTTTATCTTATGTTAAAAATGGCACTCAGGATTTTGCTAGAGAATGCATGCTGCAGTTTTTCTTTATATTTTATATTTCCCTGTGGCCTTTAATAGTCCGTGAGAATGTTCAGTATGGATTCATAATGTTCCACAGTCCGACTCTATTGTGACTTACTTGGCATTTGCACCAATTTTACTTTTCTTATTGTTAAAAACAGAAATATCAAGTGTCTTTGTACAAAAATCTTGGGCTATAATCTTTTCTATATGTCTTTGGAAAGACATATCTCAAGAGATGCAGAATCAATTTCATTAACTCTTTCAGCATATTGAAAAGTAATGCTAAAAAAAAATGTGGAGACACACACCCAAGCAGCATGTCTTCCAAAGATTTATTTTTATTTGTGAGTGTGTGAGTCTCTCTGTATGGTCAGAGACGGGCTCCCCTGGAACTGGAGTTACAGATGATTGTGAGCCTCCTGGCATGGGTGCTGGGGACTGAGCCCAGTAATGTGCGAAACAATCCCACACCAGTAAGGATTTAAAGGGGTATTTATTTTGGGGGGTAAAACTCACAATACACCAACCATCAGGAAAGGAGCCTAGTCGTTGGAGCAGGAGCCAGAGCACTTGGAGCTGGAGCACTTGGAGCTGAAACCAAGAGAGCAGGCCGAGGCTTGCCGCTCTTTTTAAAAGATAAATAGTCCACGCCCCACTGGGCTGGTATTTCAGCAGCTATTGACTGAAGGAATGGCAGGTCCTCCTGCAGCAGCCCAGGTACTCTGCAAGAGCAGCAAATGTCCTTAACCTCTGAACCATCTCTCCAGCTCCAAATCAGCGTGTTAATTTACCAAGAAAAAAATCATCCAGTTTCTAGTGTAGCTCTCCAGTATCCGGTCTTCTGACGTGTCTGCTTAAAGCCATCAACCAGATTTCTCCTTGAAATCATTTCGAAGTGACAAGGAAGGTTTGCCCCAGATACAGAAGGGGTCTTAGCCTGCTAAGCTGCATCAAGCACAGGGTCTCTGGGTGAGCATGACAGGATGGCCGCAGATGTCCAGGTCCTCAGGCAGCCTTTCCAGGCACACAGGCCTCCAGGACATCTAAGCAGCTTTGACTTTGTTAGCCATCTTAGACACGCCGCTGTCTGCTCACATTGTGATGGAGAAAATACTGCGTGCAGTTTCTGTTGCACTAACCCGAGGTTATCACTGGCTATGCAAGATGCAGCTTCCTATCTGGCTCAGCCTTCCAGAGAAAGCAGAGGACTCCAACAACAAGGAACTTGCTGGCTTCCCTGGGATGGGTTTGTTCTCTTGGCCTTGAAATTCCTCCTTCTTTATGTAATTTCCTTGCTAATGAAGACAAAATAAATACTTGTAAAGAAAGGAAGAGAGACAAGAGCAAATGACACCCATGCCCTTGGCAAGAGCTCTTGCTTACAGTCAGGAAAGCCTGGGCTGACGCTCCTGAAGACTGGTGCCATGTGGCTGTCTTAGCAGTCTGGTTTTTTCCCGAAGAAGCATTTGAATGCAGGCATTTATGTGCTAGCAACCCCCGTGTCTGTCAGAGGAAGAGCCACCTGTTTCTGTGACTCAACTGGAGTCAGACTTCAGACTTAAGGCAGTGGGGTAGCCACTTTTAGGCCTCCCCTTGATCCCATCGTCCCACACCCTATGATGCTGGGACCACCCCCTGTCAGTCAACAGGAATTGCCTACTCTTTAGAGCCCCCACTACACACATACCACACACACCACACACACACCACACACACATACCACACACACCACACACACACCACACACACACACGCACCACACATACCACACACATACACACCACACACCCACACTCCCCCACACACATACCCCACACACATTACATACCACACACATACTACACACCACACACACACACCATATACACCACATACACACCACACACCACACACAGACACACACATACACACCACACACCACACACACACCACACCACACCCCCACACCCCCACACACATTACATACCACACACACACTACACACCACACACATACACACCATATACACCACATACACACCACACATCACACACAGACACACACATACACACCACACACACACCACACACACACCACACCCCCCTACACACACACACCACACACACACACCACACCCCCCTACACACACACACTCCCCAGCAGCAAGCATTGGCATAGAGATATGCAAGAGTTTCTGCTGGGACCTGGACTTCTGTCTGGGGTTGAGGAGCAAATTAAGCCAAACTCGTGGCCTTATTTATCTCCCACCTGTCCTAGTGGTCTCCAGGGTTACAGTCTTGCAAAGGAAAGAGGTCAGACGCATTTGTCGCAATAAGCCAGTGCCATGTTGTGTTTTGAATGCAGATATGAGAAAGCCTGCCAAGCTCTGCCTCCTGGTGCTTGCATTCTACAGGAAGCACACAGAAAACATTTAACGAGGGAAACGTGGGGCTGGTTCCATAAATCACGGGGTGAAATGAGCTACCTGGGACTATAGCAGAACGTGAACAGTCGGCCGGACATAGCTGCAAGATTGATGAACAAGGACTCGCTCGTGGGGTCATCTGGGACATGCGTGTTTTTCACAAGGCCCTTCACAGGCCAGCACCCTGGCTATGTGGAGTCAAGGAGCACCAATAGGAGACAGTTAAGTAAAGAGGGACTTAGGATTCGGGGTGGCTATGGAGTTGTTGTAAAGACTTGAGCAGCTCTTTGGAGGTTTGGAGCCCAGTAACCCTCATGGCCGTTTCCAGACCCCACAGAGGAGACTGGTGCTCAGTAGTGAGCTCCAGGCTGCCTGCGGGTCTCACTGTGGGAACCTCAGAGCCGAAAGCCTCTGGAATCCAAGCTCACCACTCGCAGGCCTACTGGATAGGTGGAAGTGGAGTGACTCGGGGCCTCTAGGGGATTGGAACCTGATTCAAGCTTTGAGAAGAAGAAGTCAAGGCTCCAGTCCCAAGGCTGTGAGACAGTGGCAGATACTTCTTGGTTAGAGTATAGGGATAGCCTAGGCTCACTGTCCAGACCACCTCACATGGCCCATCTCCTTCCCAGCCTTGGCAGCCACCTGCACTGAAAACAGCCAGAAGTCACCAAGTTTTAGGTTCAAAATGTTATTCCCAAACTCTGCTTTAGTCTCTCCACCAGAGGAAAAGGTGTGCAGCCACTTTGCTTTGTTTTATAGCTCTTAGTGTTTCGGGTTTTCTATCTCCAGGGATGAAACAGTACCAGCTTCACGATTCTAGAAAATTCTACTTCCGGCAAATATCCCCCAGGAACAGAGACAAATAGAGCATACGCTGATGGCACTGTGCATGCTTTTATTTCCTATATAAACATGGCCGTCTGGTTCCCTCTGAGCGTGAGAACCCAGTGTGTCACCGCCAAGCCAGGGCTGAGCTTCCTGGGCAGACAGGCAAGGTTAACAAGTTAACAAAATTCTATTTATCAGATGTCCAAGTCCGTTTCCTCTTCCCTGGCTCATGGTTATAACTATTCTTTATGAATGTTGGGCATTCCTTTAGATCCGACTTCCTCCTTCTTTCACCTATTTCCGGAAGCAATGCCATTGAAGGCGGGAAAGAGGACCGTTCCCTGGAGATGGAGTTATTATCCGGGCCGTCAGGATTTTGACGCATGCGCAGGCAGCCCATAGGGGCTTCTGCTTTCAGGCCAAGGTGGCTGAGAAAGCCTGGCAGCCCCTGCCAGCCCAACCATGCCATCTGTAAGCTGGGAGCCTGAACCACTCCTGTCCTCTGTGAAATGCCCTCGTCCCACCTGAGAAACTGGAGCAGCTTCTCTAAAGTCTCCTTTTTATGATGATCGATTGCAATAATACACGTGAAAGGTCTTTAAAACAACCCGAACATAGCGATGGCAAAGCAAGACACGAATCGATCTTCACGTTATCAAAGACATGCCCTGGAAAGATGGGGAACGGCGGCTACACAAGCCAGATGCAGGGTGGAGCTCCATTTATCAGGCTCCCTGACTATTAGCGTGGGAGACTCAGAGTCTGGCCTGCGATGACGGAAGGCAGGGTGAGAGCGGAGCCTGTCTCTGAACAGAACACGCTGCAGTGTGGGTGCCTGACGGGGGTGAATGAGACTCTAGGGTGTCTAGAGTGACCTCCCTGTGATGAGACACCCAGAGCGATGCCCCCAGGCTCAGCCTTCCTCAGAGAGCGTCCCGCAAAGTTAGCATGCAGCCCATGCCTCTTATTGATGATCTTTCACTCCTATAGGTATCTGTGTTAACTCACCCGAGTTTTAAACTTTAGTCCAAAGAGGTGCAAAGAATTTAAATATGATGCCAGTTTTATAGTGTGTGAGTGAATGTGTGTATATGTGTGAGTGTCTAAGTGAGAGTATGTGTGTACGTGATTGTGTGTCCAGGTATATATGTGACCATGTGACTGTGTGTGTGTGTGAATTTACATGAGTGTGGATGTAAGTGGCTGTGCATGTGTACACATGTGTAGTCCCAAATGTATAGTTGTGAGTGTGCCAATGCAGTTCAATAAGAAGAGGGGAGAACTGTCTATCTAAAAGTACAAAATAATCTCCTAAATATATTACAACTGATAGATCTCCGAGAGTTGTATGGTCTAAATATACAAAAACTCAACCATTTTCTTTTATTTGAAAAAATGAGCAATTGCAGAATAACACAGAAGGAGAATCTGAAGAGTAGTAACAATAACTCCTGAAGAGCGAGTGATAAATCTGATAAAGCAATGGCGGGGTCCGTGTGAGGCGAGTGTTTTATTCTGCTGAGAGAAGGAGCTACTGGGGGACGTTTTCTGTGAGTAAATGAGATAACATATCTTATTCTTGGAAGGGGAGACCCGGCTGTGTGAAGAAATAAATTACCCTAGATTGGGCTATCTATTCCATGAAGGATTAAGTAAGGCAGCAATGCGATCCTCTGGAATTTCTCGGCGTGGTGCTAAATCACACGTGGGAAAGTAAGTGTCCGAGCACAATCAGAGGGATTATGGAAAATAAGACTAATGAGGGTGAAGCTTCCCAGATACCACAATGCTGAGCGGTTCCAGAAAGATCGCTTCGCACCGGAACATGCACAGACGGGATCAGCGAGCTGCACACGTGAGCCAGAAAGAGGCTGCTCTGCCTGCGGGACCTCCGTAGGCTCTGGGCAGAGAGGCAGACGTTCCCAGAGAGGGCAAGGACTGGGAAAGCCAGTTGCAGAGCCAGAGGGCTTCATCCAGCGGGGATGCCGTTGTGCAGAGAGAGCAGCTGGGGACTTGGGGGAGGATGGATAAGCATTTGAAGACAAGGATTAAATGTTTGCAAGGAGGAGGGGGCTGTGAGGGGAACTTTTTCTGAGCTTTGTGTGTGTGTGGGCGGGGGGGGGGGGAATGGCTTCAGTGTTTTGAAAACGAAGAGACAAATATCTTTGTATACATGACCCAAACAAAAGCAAAAGCAAAAAGGAAGAGAGAGAGATTGATAGTGCAAAATTCCAAAAGCACTAGAACAGATCAATGTACTGCCAGGCGGGGGGAAATGGCTTTATAGATTGGATCAGCATATGCTTTATGTACATGCGTGAACATGTCGTAATGAAAGTCTTTACAATGTATAATTAATATGTGCTTACAAAAACATTTAAAATTTATATTATATTATAAATGGCATTAATCAAAGATGCATTAATTTATAGAAAACAGATGATTCTTAGGCTAGTTTTTTTTTTGTTCCTTCTTCACAAGGGAAAAAAAATGATTTCGGAAAGACTTGTAGAAAATTAATGAAGAAATAACAATAATAAGCACGAATTGCTGTTTCGACTTCTCCCAGTCCCTGGTAACCTCCTGTTCTCACTGCCTGAACTCAGAGTCCCTCACCCGGTTCACCTGTGTGTCAGGCTTGAGTGACCCTGCCATCGCTTGCTCCTCTGAAAGTTTTGTGCTGTCTATGATTGGACACAACAGACTTGTAGCGATCGTTGCCAGAACCGCTCCGTCCTGGCTCCGCATTCATTTACTCTGTTTGCCAATAGTAAATATTCCAGGGCTTGAATTGCTTATTTAGATTCATTGTCTGGTTAGCTGCCATTTGCACTGGTGGCTGGGGAACTGCCGAAGATCCCAGTGCCTCTGTGTTTATTAAGGCTGTGGGTGGGTTGCCTTCAGAGAACTATGCGTCTGCATGGAAAGGACTGAATTGGGGGCCACTTTTCCTTGGCCTGGAGAGTTCTGGTGGCCCTCACCATGAGAATATTGGGACAGGGAAGAGGAAACCTTCATGGTCACCTCACTTGATAGCAACTCTTGACTTGGGGTACATATACATTTTCTATGTGGTTCCTTATCATTATATGGAGTTCATAAAACCACAGGGACAAACACAAATGCGTGCACACGCGCACACGCACACACATATACACACACACGCACTACTGACTAAAGGCTATGCAATGTGACTATTATTATCCTTATTCTTTTTACTCTTGCAATTAAATGGCTTCATCAGGCTATGCCCTCACTGAATCTTCTCCTGAATGCAGGCATTGGTCTCACCCGCAGATCCCACAGTACTTCTATTTGCAGACATTCTTTAATTATATTGTTAGCTCTCTGCAGTGTGTTGGTGTCTGTCCCATTCTCTGACTCTCCTGTGCTGTATTCAAGTCCGCAAGCCAGCCAGGCACGGTCTCGAGAGTTTACTTGGGAGGTTTTCCTCTGTGCTATCTTCTTGTCTGTCTTGTGGAAATGAGTCACGATGGCTTCTGTAATTTGAAGGACATGTGCACCCAACAAACGCACATGCACAGGGGACCTAAGGGAAGAGGGAGGTCACACAGGGCAGCGTGTGAGTGTTAGTCCAACACTACTCGTCACAAAAGAGAACCTGTGATATTTTCCGAGAACCCAAAAGGCCTCATTTTTGAGCCCAGTAAAGTTATTTTTCACCTGTAAGTTCATCAAAGTCCTCAAAAATGCAATGGGAACTTCTGGGATAAAGTGACAGATTAGAAGCTAGCTCCATGTGCCCCCATGAATGAAAAGGGTCCAGACAGCAGGCTCTGTCTGTTCAGTGTGCACGGTTGTGCCACCAGCCTGGTTTATGTGGAAAGGAACCCAGGACTTCATGCAATGCTAGGCAGATGCTCTAGCAACTGAGCTGCATCTCCAGCCCCAGATGCTTTTTTTTTTGAAGACACGATGAGCATTTGTGGGACAGCTGAAACTCACACAGAAGCAGAAGGCTGTGGAAGTAGCGCCAGCTGAAGTCTTCTCCGGAGGTGAGCCATGCAGTCTGGTGAAAACAGACTCATCTGGTGAAAATCAGATGCAGTCTGCTGGGGACTGCTTGGCTTCCAGATGTGCTGCCCGCCATGTTCTCTTCACTGCTGGAGGGACCAAAGGCTCTGAGCTCAGCTTCAGCCAACACTCGACCTCTATGGCCTCCTTCCTCTGACAGGACATTCAGAGCTGGGCAGGCTCTGCAAGCAAACACAGAGACCGACTGGCATGTGCTGGGTCTCTCAGTTCTTGCCCTCCTGCATTGGAAGCTAGCAGTAAAGGTACGCGATGGCGTGACCACATCTATCGGATACTGTGAAAGCCAACTTTTTGCAAGAAAAAAAAATTGTTCTAAGAGTTTTAAATCTATAACGCGGGAAGACAAAAGCTGGAGCTTACTGTGAAGTGGCTGCCTAGCATCTCTTTGTCTTTGGCACAAGGCAGACTTTATTCTCAAAATTTTGTTTCTGGGATTAAAAAGAAAAAAGAAAAGAAACACAATGACTCCTACCTTTGTTATCAAAAGCTATAAAATAAATCAACAGGGAAATGATGACAAATTATAAAGTTCTTAAACGATCATAAGATGAAGAAAGAAAAATAAACATGTAAAATGAAGCAAACAAAGCCAACTGTTGTCCCAAGCAGGAAGAAAGTTGCAGGAACAACTCTGTGTCCCCACATTCACGAAGGGGTCATAGGATTATCTCAGGAGAGGTCAAGTTCATGTGTGATGGAAAACAACAGAGAAAATGGTGAGAAAAACAACGATCTTTTTTACTCATTCTTTGAGAGTTTCATATAATTAGTTTCAATCATATTCCCCCCTCCACCAACTGCCCCCAGACTCCCCTCCCCAACAACATTCTTGACTCATTTAATGATAGGTCATCCAGAAACATTGCATTTGCATAGCAGAATATGAGATGAGCTTCTTTGAATAAAAGGCAGAAAGTCATATGGGTTCATTGCTTCTGCAGCAGAACCCAGAAACTCCAAGGCAAGGACAGTTCCTCCTCATTCCCACCCAAAACTCAAATAAACAAATAAGTCATAAGAGGAAAAGACCTCAAAACACCATTATGATGATTTCCCAGCAAAAATCAAGTTTTAGAAACTCACTTGTAAAATTCCTGCCAATAATACAGCAAAGCTTGCAAGAATCTGCGAATAAATCTCACAAAACATGACGAGGACTTTTATTGAGAAATTCTAACAGGATTTTTTTAAAAAAATAACAACTAAACAAATGGAAATGCGGTATGGGCTCACAAGTGGGACGGCCTTATAGAGATATCAAACTGCCTGAGGTTGACTTATGAAGTCCATGAAATTCCAGTCAAAACCCCATACGGTATTAAGTGAATCTTATTAGCTTTTATCATAAAATCCATATGGAAGAATAAAGGGCCAAGAAGAGTAGGGACATGGTCTGAAGAAAGAGGGAGGGGACTATGGATCCCAGTTTTATGACATCGTACTAATTAGAACAGGATGGCACTAGCACAGAGATGAGCAGAGACATCTCAGCCATCCTAGAGAGGCCTCTGCTGCAGCCTCATCTGCATGCGTCCCACCAGAGGCTCCCAGAGCAAACTGGATGTCAGCACAGCAGCACAAAGAGATGATTTGACTTTGGTATGGAGCCTTAAGAATCTTATCAGAGAAACAAAGTCAAATACACTCCCAACACCTTTCCCATGGTACACTGCAACAAGTTCACAGAGACACGTGAGATATAAAACATTCAAGATGTGTAGAAGGAAGAGTAGAACAATGGCCAAGTCTTTGAAGCTGTGTAGATAGGTGATCCTTCCCCTCAGCATGAGTGTCTCCAGAGTCACGTGGCCTCTTCTGTGACGTTAGTGCTGGCACTTCCTGCACCGCTGGCATTTCCCTGGCATGGGGTATGTTCTACAGAAAGCCTCACCAGGTTAGCCATGTCTTGCAGCAGTGTTTGTCAAAGGAGTATTAGAAAACAGTGAGATACGCATATGTGAAGTGATTGTGCACACTTCTGCCATTGACTGCCACACACAGGGCTCCAAAGGTCTTAGCACTAGCCTGTCCATGGGAAGGGAGCGGGGGATGGAGACAGAAATGTCCAAATAGAAGAGTCAGATCGCGGAAAACCAATACCTGAGGAAAATTAGGAAATGCTATTGAATGGCATAGACTACGATGCTGGCAACTGGATCCAGATTCATCCCCCGGAGAAATCTGTCTCATTTGTTGTGCTTTGGATGTAAAATTTCCCCCATAAGCTCACATTTTTTGAACACTCTGTTCCCAGCTGACTGTTGGAAAAGGCTGGAAGATCTTAGGATATGGAACCTTGCCAGAGGAAGGGAGTCAAGGGAGGGTGGGTCTTCTGCTTTCATACTCCAGCCCTACTTCCTGTCCACTCTCTGCTTCCTGACTGTGTATGCAGTGTGATCAGCCCACCTCCTACTTCTGCTCACGCCTTCCTTGCCTGTCACCATGCTCTCTTTCCATGATGGACCATGTCCCTCTGGAACTGTGAGTCAAAGTAAGCCCTTCTTCCTGCAAACTGCTTTTGACAGATTTTTTTCTTACTACTACAGAAATGTAACTAAGACACACGTAAGTTCCACACCATAGTCAACAATGAACTGTGGAGCAATCCCTAGCACCTTGTGATAGTAAACTTCTATTCGTTTAGGTCAGTGAAGCTGAATGTTGAATATTCTGCTTTGTAAAATGTGTGTATGTATGTGTGTCTCTGCACATTCACATATGTTCCTGTGTGTGGTCAAAGGTCAACTTTGAATGTTACTCCTCTAGCCTTACCTTCCTTTTTGAGACAGCATGTCTCACTGAGACCTGGGACTAGCTTTTTGGGTTAGGCTGGCTCGCCGTCAAATTCTAGGGACCCATCTGGCGGCAATGGGATTACAAGCACACAACACCATTCCAAGCTTTGTATGTGGGTTCTAGGAATCTAACATAAGTTCTCATCCTTGCATGACTAACACTTTACTGACTGTCATATTTAGTTTTAGGTGTCAACTTGACAATAACAGGAGTGACCTGGGAAGAAGAAATATCTGCTGAAGAATTGTGGATTGGCCTATAGCTGTGTCTGTTAAGCAATAGATGATTGACGTGAGAGGGTCCAACCCACTGTGAGTAGTTCCATCAGTAGGCAGCTGGGCCTGCAGGTTCCTGCCTCAGGGTTCCTGCCTCCAGGCTCCTGCCTCTGGGCTCCTGCCTCCAGGCTCCTGCCTCCAGGTTCCTGCCTCGGCTTTCCTTCACAGCATACTGTAAGCCACTCCCCCCCCCCCAATTTAGTTTTTGACAGTGTTTTGTTACAGCAACAAGAAGCAAACTAAAACCATGATTGGGTCACCTCCCCCTACATCCAAGATGCTAATATCTATACATGTCATACTTGACAGATATTGCCTTTGTGATTAAAAACCATCATTATTAAGAAGCCTCGCTTTACTAAGAAGCAATACATGCAAATCACAGTGCCGAGAAATGTGAGCCAATGAGTCAAACATGTGATTAACATGGCAAGACTCCTCATTGGTGTGCTCCCCGCTCCTGCAGCAGAAGGCAAAAGAGTGTAGATGATCTGGATGGAGGCCGACAGAGTCCATAAATCTAAAGTCACTTGGCCCCATGGAACTGCTCAGTAGGATTTACACCAAAGGAGGAGGGTTGTTTCCCAGTCAGAAAATTAGAATTCAGAAGGTCTCTGTGTGCCTAAAGACAGAAATGTACTGAAACGGCAGAACCCTGCGGCGTGTGGCGGATGCTGGACTAAGTTAATTCTGATGGAAAATGTTTGGGATTTGTGGTTAGGCTGGAAAAGTGAATTTCGGTGCGGCTCAGCAGCCCAGATCATTTGGTGTGCTCATCCACAGTGTGAGAGGAGCTCTAGATGAACAGAAAATGTGAAGTCAGCTAATGGTTCTGATACTTAACAGTTCCTGTATTTTCCCTTCTTTCTGCAATGCACCTACATTAGTTTGATAATGATTTAATTCTGTTTTCGCATATTTATGTGTGTGTGTGTATATGTGCATGACTATGTGTGCACGTGTGTCTGTGCACATGTCTCTGTGTATGTACATGTTGTGTGTGTGTGCGCAAGTGTCTGGTGTGTGTGTGTGTGCATGTGACTGTGTGTATGTGCATGCAAGCACACACATCATTCTCACTCTGTGTGTGTGCGTACCTGTATGTATGTATGTGCAAGTGTCTCTCTCTGTGTGTAGAACACCTCGCAGGAGTAGATTCTCCACTTCTTGTGGACTGAACTCAGCTCATCAGTCTTGGCAGACGTTTCCTTTATCTGAGGAACTGTACCAGGTCAAGATTGAATGCAGGAAGAAAGAGGTCTGCAGATGGCTAACTAGTTTGGGGGAGCCCTGTCCATCTCTGGAAATGTAAGCTGCTAGTACCCACCTGAGATCACATGACTGCCCCTGGTGACATCACATGACTGAGCCTGGTAGAATGATTTCCTCTGGCACATGCTATTTCTATTGACTCAGATGCTAAATGCCAGAGATAAAAGAATTCATTTCCAGAATCCATTTTTCTTATTGGACAAAAATATAGAAGAAAGAGAAAATGTGATTGTAAGGTATATAGGTGTGTGTATGAGAGAGTGAGTGTGTGTGTGTGTGTGTGTGTGTGTGTGTGTGTGTGCATATGTGTGTGAGAACTGCAATCCCAGATGGACATGAACCACACATGAACTACTAGGGAGTAGCACCATTTCTGTTATGAAAATAAAGGCACTAATTTGATAAGGGGATTGTGGAAGTGAGATGAAGGAATGGGGGGAGGGGGCGGTTTCCTGGCCTGAAATTGACCACTGTTAATAGGATCCATGCATCACTCCTAGCCGCTGCCTCTGCCTATGAAAACAACAGAGGAGATGAGGAGGGGCAGAGGGCTTAGCCTTCCAGGACATTCTTGTGACTTTTAAGGAGTGTGCAGCTTTGGAATTTATTGTTAGCAAAGAGCAAAGGGTTTTTACAAATACAGAATTTGTTGTGCACAGATGTCTGTACAAACACCCAAGGCTAATACCCAGAGTGTTTATAGAAAGAGAGTCATCCCTGCACAAAGACCTCAGAACCTTTCTCAGTTCATGAGTACGTACTTACCAGCCGGCAGCTGGCAAATTCCCGACTTGACTGGGCACCTGCGCCACTCCAGTCTATCGTGTTAGATTCTCAGGACTAAATTACAGGAGGGTTCTTCATTTCTCTAGAAAATGCGAGGGAGGAGGGGGTCATCTATTGTCAAATGACTGGCCCGATAAAGAATGTTTTTGTAGGTTAAAAATTAATCCTTTCAACACATTTTAGAATCTGCTCTCTTCTGACCTCTGCTAGGCGTTTGGCTAGAGAGACCTAATTTAGTCTCGGGACCCACCTGTGGGGAGGGTATGTCTACGGGGAGTAGAGTTCCATGTGTGATCATGGTGAGTGGGCACTGAGAGAAAGACCTCTTCTAGGTGCTAGCTCTGCCTCAGGACATCATGGGTAAGGTGCTTTTAAGAGCTGTTCAGGGAAGCTCCCTCGCAGACTCCGTACAGCCACATCTCCCTTCTCCCACCTGATCCGGGATGAGCTAGTGACCTGACTGTGAGCGATGATCAAGATATATGTGACCTCGGCCCAGATCCTGAGAGATGAAATGCAGACAGGTCCAATTCTGACCACAGGGGACATGAATGGGAATGAGAAGCAAATCTCTACTGCGTGAGCCTCTAAGGTATAGGGGCTATTGGTAACTCCAGCCTAGCCCAGTCCTGCTGTCTGATTTAGGGAGTAACCTGTGGGCTTCGATTTAGAGGGCATGGGGGCCTCAAAGTTCCAAAGACTCGAAGCCGCCTTCCTTAGACATGGAGGCTCTCCTCTGTGTCCACCCTCTCGGTGACTGTCTCTGCTCTTCCTCCACCACCTGTCAAGTATGGTGTGCGTCTCAGCCACTCACTCGTCTCCTATCCAAACTGTACCGACATTTCAGGAAAGGAACAAGAAAAGCTCTTATAAAAACAAACAGACAAACAGAATGTTGGAAGACCATGACATTTCAGTAGACAAGAGGCATCAACACACTCTGTGATGACAGTGGGCAGGTGGAAGAGACTTGGTCTAAAGGAACCTGGAGCAGCATTCGTTATTACACAGAATTTTCAAGAAGCTCTGCATCACAGGATGGAGATGGGAAAGGAAAAGGGAATTGTGCGAAGACCCAACAGGGCAGTCGTCAGAGTCGCAACTCCCTTCACCCACTAAGCATAGGCCTGCACCTCCAGCCTCCTGGGAGATGGAGATTCTGAGACCCCGGGGGCCTCAGACACCTGCCAGACTAGACATGGAGCCTCACAGAAGCCTGGAGTCCCCTTTCTTGGATGCATAACAACAGGGGAGCCCGACTATCTGTGGATTGAATCAGCCACCTCATGGGTCATAAGCTCCCAGCTCAGATTCCCCAATGGCTTGCTCAGTTCTGGCAGACACTGAATATAAGTTTACAAAATTGTTATGAATATGAGTTATTTCAGTGTGTGTTATTTCCTCTGGTCCTTTTCCTATATTTTTATCTAGTTTGTTAAACAAAGCTTCGGTTAGTATGTTTATCACTTATGTTAAAGTATCTTTTTAAAATAAGTTGCACAAGCTGCATCCTGAGTCATCTCATCTCTTCACATCCCTGGGTGGAAGGTTCAGAGCTCAAGTTCCTTCAAGCCACTGGGAACGCTGCTCTCAAGGCAACAGGGACTGAAAGGGGCGGGGCAGAAGTGTACCCGATTTCCCAGGTTGACTGAGCATCCCCTTACTCAGAATACCCCCTAGATGTCCTTCTGCTGGGGTTACAGAAGACTGAAGTCCATTATTAGACCTAGGGTTCCTTCCATCTCAGAGTCCACCCCATGGACATGGTGTCTGTGAACTGCCTGATTTCTCTCAAAAGAAAAGCCACAGGAATTATTTCGTTGAAGGTGGGAACATATCATAACTGAGTCTTATTTTCCCTACACCCAAACTGATCCTTCCATGGTCCTTCAGTGGCCTGGATTTGAGGATTCCTCATGGGTAAAGTGCTGGAAGACAGACATATACCACACAGCTCTATACTGGACACATGGAAGCGTCGAGGTCCTCTTGATAGAACCTGCTGCTGTTATCCATTCTGGAGATGGGCACCCCTTGATTTTAAGTGCTCACCTGGTCTCTGTGTCCTCTTCCACTCCATTTTGCCTCCCATCTCTTTCCTTCTCTCTGTCTTTCTTCCCCTTTCTCCATCCATTCCCTCCCTCCTCTTCTGAAGAAGATTTTGAGAGGTGGGTGTGAGAGGTTCAGTTTGGTGTCTGTCATCAGTGACTTTGGATGGCCCTGGAGGCCTCCCTAGGGCCCCAAGGAAGGGTTTGTGATCTCCGCAGTAACCTTATTAGGGCGAGCACAAGAGCCTAGATACAATTGGTGTTTAATACACAAGCAGGTCCAGTGCCAATGCCAGCAAGGGCAGAGGAAAATCCACATAGCATCAGTCTCAGGGGTTTGAGGAGAGCGAGAACTTTCTGTTCAGTGTTTAAAATGATGTGCTTTTTCAATACACTGGCTTCAACATTTTCCGCATAAACCATGTCATTTTGGCAGTGTGAGTCTGACTTGCCTTTTTTTTTTAAAGTACTTGTCTCTATAACCACAGGCAGACCTGGGATAAACAGAGCTTATGTCTTTGTTCTACACAGACGACATGGTCCACCCAGGTGCTTTAACCTGGAGTCCTGTCGCTCTAGCATCTGCTCAGGATCAACCAACCAAAGAAAACTCTAAGCGTGGGTGGCTTGGAGCTCTCGGCACCAGACAGGAACTTTAGCGACTATTTTCCCAGGCCACCGCCAGCTGCTTAAAACACATAAATTGACTGGTGGCTTGGGGTTACATAGACAGTCTTGAAAATCGGATTCAGTTTGTGCAATCGACCACATGGCTGCTTCATCTCCCCGTCTCTCTGCACAATGCCCCCTTTTTCTTTCCATTCTTCACACCATTGGAAATGGGCGGGTGTGAAGGTCAGAACATGAGTGTGGGCCTCGTGGGGCCCCCGGACTAGGACCAGCTGGGAGATTTTCCGGGGCTGTGATCTGGGCAAGGCACAGCCCCTAGAGGCCAAGTGGAGACAGTGTCAGTCCTGACCCCACAGGGTCATGGGGAAGAGCAGAGTAGGAGCTGACAGAGACCCTGGGGACAGTCAGAAGTCCATGCGTTTCCGTGTCCTCCTCATCGCTGCCCTGCAAACCTGCCAGAAGTCTTAGCTAAGTGACTAGACTTGGTCATTTTCATCCCTGAGCAGAGCTGGTCTATATAGGTTTGTTGACTCAGTTGTCAGCTTAGGAACTGTACGGGCTACCTGACTCGGCAGACAGAACACTAACCAAAGAATTTCACTTAAAGATTTAATGATTTTTATCATTATAATTGTGTGTATGTGCATATGTCTGTATTTGGATATGTGTACCCGGGTGCAGACTCCCATAGAGGTCTGAGGTCTCAGATCCTCACTAAGATACTGGGAACTGGACTCTGATCATCCAGAGGAGCAGGAGATATCCTTAACAACTGAGCCATCCCACGAGCCCCTCGCCCCAGCACCTAAAGCATCCATGTACTGGATAAAGGTGCCTCTTCCCTTATCTATTTACCTCGCTGAGATCCTTCCCTGTCCCCTAGAGTAGAAAGTCCCAAGAAGAACACCTAGAATACAAGAGGCATCTAAAAACTCTCTGTTGAATCGACAAGTTGGCAGATGCTGCCATTTTCCGCCCAGTTTCAGGCCAGAATAAGCGACTTTGCTCAGGCCACTGAAGGACACACGGTAGTGGGCAGGTTGTGTTTCAGAGCTTGTAACTGACACCCAAGTTGGGTCACAAGTCTAATGTCCAGCCTGGAGTACAGCCCAAGATCCAACCTGTGCAGCTTAGTGAAAATGTAGCTTCTCCAAGATGCCTATTGTTAACCACACCCCTCTTTACAGGGCTTTACCTGGGGAGGGGGGAGATACTCCCCAGATATATTGGATACAAAGCAACATGAAGCGAGTGATGACATAGCACTCCTCGTATTTGTCAGGGAAAGGCTAAAGGAAGACACATGAGTGTTCACCAAATGCAGGGAACTAGAACCTCACAGGAAAGAGGAAGGTTCGTTGGTCGGTTTTAAGAGGGGATTTGACAGTTGGTATTCCTACCTGGACATTTCAACCTGGACATATTTTGGTTCCAAAGCTCTACTTTTAGAAATTTGTTCTACAGGTTGAACAGTGTTCATGGTGAGAAGATTCTGATCCCAGGGGTGGGGTGTACATTAAACAGCCTGAGTTCACACACTCACCACTGTGAAAACCCTGCTTAGGGACCTAGCGTGTTCTCTCGGGGACTTGCAGTGGGTGGCTGGGAGCCTGGGTGCTGTTTTCCCTGATTCACAGTTGCTGTAGTTTTCACAAGAGCCCCTTTAAGAGGGAGAGTAAGATGGATGTATCAAAGGAGCTTACTCAAGACTCCCAGCGGAAGTAGTGATAACGATTATGATAAAGACAGCAGTGATTGTTAGGTCTCAATCCCTAGACAAAAGGCTGAGGTGCCTATTTAATATATCAAAGCAGACATGGCGGCCAGGTTCTCCCAGCATCCCTCAGTCCCTACCTGTTACCAGGTATGGTACCTGACCTTCTAGCCTGAATTCTCCAGCTCAGGGTCTGCCCTTCCTTATAGCCCCAATTATTTTGGTTACCTGGCCTTTACATCTTTACCCTCAGACCCTCTTGCTCTGGCTCTACCCTCTTCTCACCCTCCTCTCCTCACATGGTGATGATGATAATGACGGTGTGGTGACCATGACGATGATGATAGCACTGATCATAAGGACTGTGATTATGATAGTGACAGCAATAGTGATGGTGCGATGTTGGTAATGATGACTATGATGCTGATGGTGATGGTGGTGATGATGATAGTGACGATGATGTTAAGGACTACGATGATGATGGTGATAGTGATGTTGATCATGACTGTGATGGTGATACTGACTGTGTGACTCTGATGATGGCAATGGTGACCGTGATGGCAATGGCTATGACAGTAGTCATGATGATAACTGTGGTGATAATGATGGTAACTATGGTAATGGTGATGATGGTGATGATGGCGACGATGATGACAGTGACTATGATGATGATAACTATGGTGATGAATATGATAACTATGGTTATGAAGATGATAACTATGGTAGAGATTATAATAATTATGATGATGATGGTGACTATATAGGTGATGATGGCTATGGTGACTGTGATGGCAGTAACTATGGTGATGATAACTATGGTGATGAATATGATAACTATGGTGATGATAACTAGGTGATGAAGATGGTAACTATGGTAATGGTGATGATAACTATCATGATGATGATAACAACTAGGTAGTGATGATAATAACTATGATGATGATGATGATGATGGTGACCATGATGGCAGTAACTATGGTGATAATACCTGTGGTGATAATGATGATAACCATGGTGATGATAACTATGGTAATGATGATGATAGCCATGGTGATGGTGACTATGGTGATGATGATGATAATAACTATGGTGATGATGATGATAATAACCATGGTGATGATAACCACGGTGAGGATAACTATGGTGTTAATGATGATAACTATGGTAGAGATGATAATAATTATGATGATGATGGTGTTGTTGGTGACTGTTGGCAACTGCTAACTATGATGATGACAGTAATAGTGACTGTGATGATGTTGGTGATGGTGACTATGATGGTAATATAGGCTAGCATGGTGATATACAGATACAGTGATAGTTAATGTCGATGCTGAGAGTAATTCAGGTCCTGTCGGCTCAAAATGACACCGATAATCTCAGCATCACTACCAAGGACGCCTCTTTCCCCTCCTGGCATCCTGTTACCCTCCTATGTTCAATGGTTCTAAGGCCATCCTCTCACAAGTCTTAACACATATATGCCATATCACCTGGCACATTGACTCCAGACAGATGGTGCCATGACCCCTGAGGAATGGGAAGGGCAGCAAGTCAAGGTGAGAGCCTTCTCTTGGTGGCAGACATAGTTCATCTTGACCCCAGTGACCTCAGCCCACAGTGCAACTCTGCCTTGGCCTGTGGGTGAACTTGGGTGAGGTCTGAGATCCCCAGTATTATGTAAAAGTCCCAAAGATGAGACCATAGAAAATAAGAAATAAAAGAACAATTTAGAACCTCTTCCAGCCCTTTTCAACTGGGGTTTGTTACCCGCCTCTGCAACATGTATCCTATATCCAGATTATGGGCTGTTCTGGGAAAGCTAGCAAGGAGCAAAGTCAGTTGCAAGTTTAACTCTGTCTCCCCTGTATTGTGACAAAGTCTGACGAAGCCATCTGTTATAGACAACTTTGTTGAGCCCACAATCAAGATGGCTCATACTTCTTCTCCCTAAATAATTTCAACTGTGAGAGATGAGTCTGGAGGAATGTTCTTCAGGTGGAGAAGCTATCTGACAAGGAAGGGCACTGATTTTAAAGCGTGCACCTGGGAATACTGAGTCCTGTGGTACCGTGCCAGTGTCTGGGGAAAGCCGTTCCTGAATGAGATGCCCAAAGACTCGGCTGAGGGGACTTTCTCCTCAGAACAACTATCCCCTGTTCAAAACTGTTCCCTGTGACATAGCTCAGTCTGCTCTGCTTCTCCCAGAGGAGACTGAGTTGTAGTTTATAGTGGACACCAGTGTGGGTTTTCTAAGCCCTAGAATTTTTTTTTTAAATTTATTTATTTATTAAGGATTTCTGCCTCGTCCCCACAACCGCTTCCCATTTCCCTCCCCCTCCCCCCGATCAAGTCCCCCTCCCTCATCTGCTCGAAGAGCAATCAGGGTTCCCTGACCTGTGGGAAGCCCAAGGACTGCCCACCTCTATCCAGGTCTAGTAAGGTGAGCATCCAAACTGCCTAGGCTCCCCCAAAGCCAGTACGTGCAGTAGGATCAAAAACCCATTGCCATTGTTCTTGAGTTCTCAGTATTCCTCATTGTCCGCTATGTTCAGCTAGTCCAGATTTATTCCATGCTTTTTCAGACCTAGGCCAGCTGACCTTGGTGAGTTCCCGATAGAACATCCCCATTGTCTCAGTGTGTGGGTGCACCCCTCGTGGTCCTGAGTTCCTTGCTCGTACTCCGTCTCCTTCTGCTCCTGAGATTTCTGTCCGGTGCTCCAATGTGGGTCTCTGTCTCTGTCTCCTTTCATCGCCTGATGAAGGTTAATATTCATGAGGATGCCTATGTGTTTGTCTTTGGATTCACCTTCTTATTTAGCTTCTCTAGGAACATGAATTATGAGCGCTCAATGTCCTTTATTTATGGCTAGAAACCAAATATGAGTGAGTACATCCCATGTTCCTCTTTTTGGGTCTGGCTTACCTCACTCAGGATAGTGTTTTCTATTTCCATCCATTTGTATGCAAAATTCAAGAAGTTCTTGTTTTTTACTGCTGAGTAATACTCTAATATGTATATATTCCATACTTTCTTCATCCATTCTTCCGTTGAAGGGCATCTAGGTTGTTTCCAGGTTCTGGCTATGACAAACAATGCTGCTATGAACATAGTTGAGCATATACTTTTGTTGTATGATAGGGCCTCTCTTGGATATATTCCCAAGAGTGGTATTGCTGGATCCAGGGGTAGGTTGATCCCGAATTTCCTGAGAAACCGAAACACTGCTTTCCAGAGTGGTTGCACAAGTTTGCATTAAGCCCTAGAATTTGTCTCCTCTTGGACTCCTGGGGCAGAAGGGAATTTCTTCCATAGCCATTGTCTATTCATTCATGCTGCACAATGGGAGTGAATCGCGTGTGTGCTCAGCTGCTAAAGAAAGGGGGGATCGGATTACTACCACTAATGAACATGGATGCCCTGGCACACTCAGTGGCAGCAAGAAGGAAGAGGGCATCCTCTTGTGGTTTTCTTAATAACCAAGATATGAGTGGATAAAGAAAGCGTGACATATATTCATGGTTGCATACTATTCCACCCTAAAAAAGAATGAACCCTCCCCCGGAGATAGTCACGGTAAGTGAAATAAAGACACGAAAACAAATACAAAACACCGCACAACCTCACGTATTTGTGGAATCTAAAACTGCTGATCTTCTAGAAGGTACTGATAGAGTAGTGGTTATGGGAGACTGAGTGGAGATGGGGGAAAGTTGGCCGATGCATAAAGAGTTCTATATACTGTAGGGTGACCCTACTTTGTAATAGTTGGTTATGCTCTTCCAAGGAATTTCTTGAGAAAAAAAAAGTGAGTGTTCTAACTAGAAAGTAACAAAAAAAAATGTTGGCCAAGATGAAAGTGTGAATGGCTTGACCGATTCATTTTACATTGACGTGTGTGTTAAAATGGCACACCACGTCTCACAAGCCTGAACAATTATATGTCAATTAAAAATCAGAAACACAAAACTAAGTAAGGAAGAGGTTTGCATAAAGACATACCACATGTTTGTGGTTTGCAGGGAACACACCTTTTACCCCAGCTTCCAATGTCCTGGCTGGTATGTATGATGCCTTAATTCTGGCGGCCCTGTCATGGCCCTTTCCCATGCTGGGATCCGTAGAGGTGCTTTCTATTCATCTCTTTGGACTTTCAGCTTACCTCCAGCTGCAAACATGTCCAAAACACCCCTTCCCACCAGCAACACGGAGGACTCCTGCAGAAAGAAGGAAAGCTAGACTCTAGTTTGACCAGGTACACACCACACCGCGGAATTCCGTAAGGAACCCAATCCCGCCAGCTTTGGGCAGCCTCGTTGCCTCTCCAGGTTGTGGAGACTACAAGAGAAACCAGCCCTCTGATTCCTCTTGTTGGTCACGAGGCAGCTCACTTTTCCTTCTTAGGGCCAGCCTTCTCCCTGGCCCTGGAAAAGCTTCTCACCGAGATGTGCCTTGACTGAGGGACGCAGCTTCTCTCTGCCTGTAGATGCTCTGTCTTTCTCTGGCATGGGCTAGCCCATGGGCAACTGGGCACTCAGCCAAAAATGACCCTGTACCCTGGGAATCCAATGCTCAGTGATACAGAATCCCCATTTCCTACCTTTAATTTGTCTTCATATTCCTTAACCCTAAAAGTTCGCTAACCCAACCTGGGATTCTGCCCCCAGGAACCTCAAACCCCTTTTAACCACACCAGCCCTCTCCCCACCTCACTGCCCCAGGATACAGCCCTTCCTCTGCTGCACCTGTGTCTGCCGCCAAGAATTCTGCGGCGCACCCCTCCCCTAACACCCTCCAGCCCACACATCTTTGAACTTTTATGGAATTTGCATCTGTGACAAATTACTTGGTCTTTAATTATCTTCTGTCACATTATTCCTGTTGAACTTGGCTGAGAAGCATGCTCTCCTCGAAGGCAGACACGTCTTTGTTGTGCTTTGCACAGACTTGGACGGCTAAACCCAGAGAACTGCAGAGAGCCCCCGAACTGAGGTCATCTGAGCACCTCCCAGCCTGTGCATGTGGGTAACTCCTATGTTTTCCCAAGTCAATCTTTTTTTATTTTCCCACTTAAATGAATTCATTGTTTAAGGAACTTTTTATCACCTCCTGAAATGGAACACTGGTGCTGTTTGCCCTAGGTAGAACTGGGCTATAAAAATAAATTTCGTGTAAACAGAGCAATGTTGTTGAATTCCACCTCTGCATATCCATGCCCTGCATCTGCCTTGCTTGGACTTGGATGCTCCGAGTGTTACAGATATATTCAAGATTGACTAAGAGCAAAAGGAAAACCCTGGCTCTTTCCAGAAGGGTTGGAAAAATAATCTTAAAGGAACCCACTCCTCTGCTCTGAGTTCCAGTCCATCCATTAGAGTCTAGAGATGCCCTACAACCATTCTTCAGCCTGGCATCAGGCTCTTCAGAGGCCCTGTTGACTGTGATTTCACTTAAATGAATTAAATGGTCTCCAAGTAATACATTCCACACATCATCTCATGAGAGCCATGCCAAATGCCCCAGGGCAGACTTGGTTGTGACCCTATGCAATGGTTTGGAAGTGGGATGTCCCCCAACAGGATCATGAGTTTGAACGCTTGGTGCCCAGAAGGTGGTACTGAGATGGTACTTGCCTTTTCTGCTGGCCTGACTTTCTGGGCTCCTGGTCTTCTGCTTTGTGGGGAGCCTCTACCACAGCTTCCTGCAAGCATAGAGATCCCCCACCCCAACATACACATAAACGTATGCGCGTGCGCGCGCGCACAGACACACACACACACACACACACACACACACACCTTCTGCATCCACAGTGGTCTTCTCTCTTTGAAAAAGGAGCGAAAACCAACCCTTCCTCCATACCGTTGCTTCCGTCAGGCATTTTGGTCACAAGGATGAGAAAAGAAACTGCTTTTTCCTACTTCCCAGCCGAGAGAACAGAACTACAGGACAAAGTGGCCCCCAAAATGTGGTGATAGGGCATCTGGATAGGATCCAGTGAGGAGCAACAGTTCTCCAAAGTTCTGAGGAAGATAACGGTTAATTAAGAGGATGTCTCAGGTTAGGAGAATGGAAAAGTCTGACAGACATAGGGCATCAAGGCAGCCTTAGTGACCACAGCATCAGAAGGCCGTTGACACCCTTGGGAGGATAGGAAGAGGCTGAAATCTGGGTCCAGGAATCAGATAGCCCACTAAGAAACAGGAACAAGGGTGGGCTTGAGTGGAAAGAACCGCACTATTGAAGAAAGGAGATGCCATTGCTGTGACCTACCCCACAGGCCAGGTTTCCCATGGATCTCGGCAGCAGAGGCCAAATCACATCTGTGGGCTCAAGATGCAGAGCAGAGAAATGTGGGCGAGAAAGAAGAGCGGTGTCTCAGACCACCAGGCACAACGCCTCCAGGTGGCCCGACTCTGGGTTCTTCTAGCCACACACAGCATAGCTGTGGTTGATGCTATATTTTACAGGAAACCCGAATTTGTGTGGTTTTGGTCCATTCTGAGAATGGGTTGCTCTTTCTGCTTCCCTGGATCTACCAAAGGTGATCTCGCCACCTCTTTCATTGCCGTTGGAAAATAAGGCCAAATGCTTCAGGGAGGGAAGATAGAAGGATACCACATTTTCTTTGTTATGGATAGAGAATAGGTCAAAGGCTTGTGGCCTGGGATCAAGGTCCCTGCTTCATTCCTGTTCACATTCTTAGGAACGGGCCAGAACATCTACTAGGTATATAAGAGGTTGGGGGTCCCAGAATTGGACCCTCCTTTTTGGCCATGGCTTCAGGCTTCATAGAGCACAAGGCAGAGAGCCACAGGACCACACAGGAGTTGGATTGGATATCACAGGCTGTTTTCTCGATGGGGGTGGGTTACGTGTAAGCCCAGGAGCATGGGGGGCGGGGGCTCAATTCTCTGCAGTGAGGTGGGTAAGCCAGAGGAGGCAGAGGCAGACAAATTTGAAGGAAATTAAAACAGGCTGTTTCTGCTGTGGACTGAGGTCCTGAGCCACCAGGTGATAAAGGATACCAGGTAGTCACATCCTGGGTTCCCCATCCCAGCCAGTCCAGGGTCCTGGCTGAATCTCAAGGCAACAGTTTGAAAAGGGAATGTCATAGAACTCTCTGAGACCCGGAACCTGGGCTGGCTGAGTGCAGGCACAGTGGATGTCTGGGAAGGAACCTGTCTGTAGTAGGGAGTGGGATTGGAGGGGCTTGTTTGTCCCGGCCGCCTCGCTAGCTTACACCCGAAATAATTACATGGAAATTGTATTAATTAAATTACTGTTTGTCCCATAAGCTCTAGCCTCTTATTGGCTAACTCTCACATATTAGTTTAACCCTTCTCCACTAATATGTATCGCCACTCGACTGTGTCTTACCAGCATGAGTCTAACCAGCATCCATCTCGGGCAGGAGAACCATGGCATCCACCACTCTGCCCTTCTTTCCATCATTCTGTTCTGTCTACTCCACCTACCTAAGTGCTGCCCTATCAAAAGGTCAACGCAGTTTCTGTATTCAACCAATGAAAGCAGCACATAGACAGAAGAGCCTCCTACACCACCCGTCCCTTGTGACCCATGTGACAAGGGGTAGTGTCTGAGGTTGTAGGACAGAGCAAGAGCAATAAAGCCAGTGTGGCCCCAGTGTTTCCCTAGGAGGGGGAGCCAGGTCAAAGCCTCCTCACTCCTTGAGCATAGGAAGCAATGAGAGCCTCTGCCTTCCCTGCCTAGTGGGGGCATGACATGTACGATGACCTCCAGCTAAAACCCCAATGCAGGGAGAGGACTGGAAAGATGGCCCTTGCAGAGGGCTCAGGTTTGGTTTCCAGGACCAAAATGGAGAGGATTAGAAGCAGCTGCAGCTCCAGCTGTGGGAACCCAAAGCCGTCTTCTGACTCCACAAGACCTGCATTCATGGACACGTACCCATACACACATGTATTTAAAAACAAAATACATCATTTAAATATCCCCAAAGGTGCTTCTCTTTCCTCCTCCTTGTTGGCATTTGTAACCAGCTTTGGGCAGAGGACAGGCCTGTATCTGAGCCTTTTGTATTCAACTGTCATAGATTTCCTCAGGTCAGGGATGTACACATTCCTTATATTGAAAATCCTACCTGCACAATTTCCAAAGGAAAAGACATCAGTAGAGAATAAGGCCTCCTGAGACTTTGCTTCCTGCTTCCCTGGCAATGAAATCTATCTTGTGCTTGTGTTTCCTTCCAGACTAAAGACTACTTTTCACTGGTTTTTCTGTGTCTTCTGGAGAGCGGTAAGCCACAAAAAGTTCCCAGGACCAGTGCAGGGTCCCCAAGGGCCTCTAAAGTGATTCTAGCCCCTAAGGACATTGGTCCCTAGCTGTGGTTGCTGTCAGTGCTCTGTTCCATTTGACACTGTGAGCAAACCTACCCTAAACTGTATTGCATGAATCGCCCTGGGTTCTTCCACCTTGGAGAAACAGAAGGGGCTTAGAGTTTCATTATTAAGTTGTGGGCAATGGCCATCCTATCTCCTGGGTAGAATTCTAAGACCCTCATAATAAAAAAAAGTGTTAAAGAATCATGAAACCACCAGTGTTTAGACTTGCATGGCCCATTAGATATGGCGTCACTCTTGTGAGTCACTGGGGAATTTCCTGGAAACATCCGAGTTCTTGGGAACTCTGGGACGTTTATTATGCTTACAAAGCTGATATAAAGAAATCTCAGGCCTCCGTGTAAAAAAAATGGATTGAGAACATTTCGGGGGCCCCAGATGGTGACGCCTGCGAAAGCAGAGAAACCTCTGGAATTTGCTTTTTCTGCTGATCTTCATCCTGGCAAAGACCATTGAATAAAATGTGTGCCTTGCACTTTAAAACCGAATTGATTTCTGTGTCTGGGGAGAGGAAAGGCAGTTTCAGGGCAGGAATAATTCCCACTGTCTCCCAGACCCAAGGAACAAAGGAAGGCCATTTGCAATTTGAACAGGGGCTATGAAAGGATGTCTTTTAGACTCTGTGATTTGAGGGGCTCCTACACTCTTGGGCTGCCCCTCCATTTGCATTTTAACTGGGTTTTCTTTGGCAAGGCCATTGTGGATAGGAAAGCCTCTGCCCTTGCACACGGTGCCTGGGCAGCTGGACTCCCGGTCCCATTGTGGGCAGGTGTTCCTCGGGGACATCCTCCTCTCTGTGCGCTTGTTTCAGTTGTTTCTGCTGTGTCCCCATCCTCCTCGCCTTTGAAAGTACCGTGTATCCTAATTTTCTGAGAAATCGCCATGCTGATTTCCAAAGCGGCTGTACCAATTTGCACTCCCACCAGCAAAGGAGTGTTCCTTTTACCCCCACGTCCTCCCCAATGTAAGCTGTCATCAGTGTTTTTGATCCTGGCCATTCTGACAGGTGTGAGATGGAATCTCAGAGTTATTTTGATTTGCAATTCTCTGATGACTGAGAGGGTAGAAGGGGAGGAGGAAGGAAGGAAGGGGAGCAGAAAAAAAATATATAACTCAAAAAAATAATAATAAATGAATATTAATTTAAAAAATTTTTTAAAACACACAAAAAGAACTGTGTATATTAAATCATGAAATAGAAAGCAGAATGCCCTACCATTCCCTGACTTATTCAAGATGTATAGGGAAGTGAAATAAGGGCTCTATTCTGCGGTATCTCTTATAAAGAGTAAACTAAGGCATGAGATAGCTTTGACATCCCCTATAGGGCAGGCCCTGCAAATGCCACATAGTGACAGCAAGCATCATAGATCCGAGCAAGTGTTCTATACAACAGTTCCCAGTGATGCTGAATCAGGGGTCCACCAACACTGTTCCATTTGCATGGAGCTGAAGGAAGAAGGCTGAGCAGCACACAGACTCTCACCATGCAGGGATCCCACCTCATTAACAATCCACACATATGAGACCCAAGTTCAGTCTCCAAGACCCAAGTGATGACAGCAAGCCACAGCGTGTGGAACCTGCAATCCCAGTGCTGGGAAGCCAGAGACAGGGGGATTTCTGGTGCTCCTTGACCAGCCAGCCTGAATGAGTCAGCAAGTTCTTGGTCAATGAGAGACCCCGTTTTAAAGCCCAAAATGGGTAGCATCTAAAAAAAGATATATATACACACACACATACACACATATTTATAAAATCACATATACACACATCCACACATATGTACATATGCATTTATGCATTCACAGACATACACACAAATACACACGCATATACATGCATAGACAAAAACATACATACACATGTTTATAATATATAAATATACACATAAACACACATACATGCGTATACATTCATAGACACATATGCACACACACATACATAGATAGCACATGTGCACACACAAATTCACGTACCCAAATATATGCATAGGCACATTTGAGCTTGTACACACACACACACACACACACACACACACACACCACAGAAGCAATAGCTAGAGCTTAGAAAAGAGGCAGGAAATGACTTCATGGTCTTTCAATGCCACCCTGAAGCTGTCAGACAATCTGACAAGGCCATCTAAGGCCCATCTGAAGTGCTAAGAGAATTTTTTAAAAATTTGATTTAATAGAAGCAGCGTGGGGTCAGCCCTTGTAGCTGAGTGATAAGTCACAAAGCATTGCCGTCCAGTAGAAATGCTAATCAAGCCCACATGTTACTAATGAAATGATTAGCTTTTGGTCCCAGGCCATTGCTAATTTTGTTCCTGGCTGCCTGAACCCAGCATTCTTTCTCCCACTATCACACCCTCACCTCTTCTTTGAGCTGACCTAGGCTCTAGCTGCCCCGAACAGGCTGAGCACATCCTCAGAACACACACACTGCATATTTATGAGCTTTACTTCATGAAGCCTAGAACATTCTACCGTGAAACCCGTCTGGTAGCATTTTTAGAAAAATAGTGATTGTCTGCGTGCAAGATTTACAGCCACAGAGAAAGGCCTCTCGTATATATGCCAAGTGTCCTGTGATGTGGAAAACAAGGAGGTGGAGGCATAACCCCAGACCCAGGGATTTTGAAACGTTAGCCATGATTGGCCAGCTACTCCCTCATGCTGGAGCCTTCACAGCATGAACACTGCCTACCTCATATGCAAAGGCATTTTGCAGACAGCGGTCCCATTTCTTCAATAGCCCTGAAGTCATAGATGGTCCCCTCATCCTTCACAGGGTCACACACCAAGACCCCTGCCATCCTGTGCCCCGGAGTTGTGTTATTCTAGAAGCAAACCAGACGGTGAGAAGAAAGAGGGCTCATTGAGCAGCCTTCTGCAGACACTGCCTCCCTATAACAACTGACTTTTCTTCTTTGGGGAAAATTCATCTGGGTTGCAGAGGTAAGCACGAGCAGGGGCTTCTGAGAAATACTTGCTTTAAAAAATGGTCTTTAAGTGCAGTTTTCTCTCTGGCACCAAGGGCCTTGACAACCTCCTGGGCTGCTTGGTTTGCCGGCCATATTGTTACTTATAGGGCCAAGGAAAGTCAAGGTGCTCATGGGTCAAGCCGAGCCTCCTAAATGCAGACTTTCTAAGGCTCCCCTGGAGATATCTGGAATTTTCTCTGTACAAAGCATTAGCTATTTCCCAGTACGTGAGTCTTGTGATAATAAAGGCTACTTCTCCCTCTTAACTACCTTAGAAGACAAGGATGGGGGCAGGATCCACAGCCTCCCTGGAGATGGATGGTGACTCCAGCCAGTCTAGGTAGTGAGACAGACAGTGAATAGTGAATTGCCTGTCTGACCGGCCAGTGTGTCCCAAACATGTCAAACCCAAGTGCCACATACCAGGAAGTACCTGACTCTCAAGAAATATCTTCAGATGAAGGAATTACGAATTGAAAAATTCTAGCTTAAGTAGAGCATGCGCTCCAAGGACAGATTAATAGCTGACTGCTGCTGCCTTGTGGATTTACTATTAGAGACAGAAGTGGAGGGTGGAGTACGAGTCAGGATGCGAGGAGACTCCCATAGACCACTTTGGGATGGAGGCTGCATGAGGACGCACTTGGCTGGTTTTCTACTGAAAGCAGGGTAGAAGAGAGACGGCAGTCAGCAGGATGATGAAGGTAGAATGGAAAGATATTAGGATTTATCTGTTTTTTAAAAATTAATTCTTTGGGAAATTCACATCATGAACCCCAATCCCGCACGTCTCTCAGTCCCTCCACATCTGTCCCCTCACTCTTGTGGTATCACCCCTAAGGAAAGCTAAAAGACAATAACAGTAAGATAAAAATAAACAGTAATTTAAAAATGAAAAAACACTCCCCATACCCTCACGTGCTTTTGGTTTCATAAAAAGTTTTGTTATTTCTATAGTTTTTATAGTTATGTCTTTATCTAGTACACACATTTACATACACACATGCAAATACATACATACATACAGATACTCATACACACATTTCTACAGTATTGATGGATAACTTTATCACATGCACACACACGCGTGCACATACATACACGGTACACATACACACACGCACACACACACATGGGCACACGGGCACACATACAGCATAAATAGCTTTGCAGTGGTCCTTATGTTGGGGCACCAAAGTCAACACCCTTCAGACCACTCCACTCTTCAAAGACACTGCATACTTTAACCATCGCTCCTGTTGTGGATATTTGGTCACAATAGGTACTGAAATGAAGATAAATCCACAGGGTGAATCCCAAAGTCTAAGCCTCCACTCAGTGAACTGGCCACAGTCTATGAGTATGAATCAAGAAACACATTCTCGGGCAGAGCTACAAATGTGGAATCCATTAAATCAGGTGCAGCAAAGGAGGGAAAAGGCTTCTCTGTGACAAAGTTAAAAATAGAATTGTCTCTTTATGTATGAGATCATTTTTATCTTTCTCCCTTTGAAGGTCTCAAAGCTATTAAACAAAACTCTGCATAGATGGCGTTGACCTTGTCCAAGACTGCATAAAGAAGAGCATTTATAAGATCATAAATCTTGCTAAGTGTACCTACTTAGACCCGTTGCTTAGTTGGCCTTTAAGAACTTTATAAAAGGCCTGGAAGAATAGCTTGCTGGTTAAGAGCCCATACTGCTATTACAGAAGACCTGAGCTCAGTTTTCGTGGCTCACAAGTGCCTTTGACTCTATGTTCAGGGGGCTATCACGCCCTCTACTGGCCTCTTTTGGCATTACACTCATGTGCATAGACACATTAAAAGTTGGAAGGAAACTGTTAAGGTTCTTTTTTAAAGCAGTGAAAAAAGGCTGCAAACTCAAGTTTATAGAAACTTCTGGAATGTCCTTCATGTGTACCTAGTTTAAAACAGGTTAGGAAACAAGTTGGGAGATAAGGGGCAAACACTTATCTCAGGAGCACTGGAAATAGACTCCTTCCTGGCTTAAGGCTAGCTGCTGAGGAACCTGGCTCTGCCTCATCCTCTCTCCCAGAAAACCACACAGCCCAGGATTTCGTCCCTTGCTAGGTCTCCGTGGGGTGTTCATTCTTTCACACTTTTCTTGGTAGTAGGTGAAGTTTTCCAGCTATGTCTAAGAGTGTTGCTTTCACCTTGGCCCTGCTGGTGGCCATGGGAGCAGCATGGACATTCAGCTACCTTCAAAGCTATTGACCGTGATGCTCTTTGCTAGGGAGCTGGGAAAGGAGATTAAAGAGAATTTCAATACCTGGAGATGGGTGTCCCGGCCAGTGTTTATGTCAAGTTGACACAAAGTAGAGCCATCTGAGAGGAATGAATCACAATGAGAAACTGCTTCCAAAAGATGAGCTGTAGGTAAGCCTTGAAGGCATTTTCTTAATTAGTGATTGATATGGGAGGGTCCAGCTGCTCCCATGGCCACTGGCAGGGCCAAGGTGAAAGCGGGGGGTGGGGGTGGCTGGCCACATTGTATACACAGTCAGGGAGCAGGTAGAGATGAATGTTGATTGATATTCAGCTAGCTCTCTCTTATACTCAGTCTGGGACTTCAGCCCATGGGATGGCACCACCCACATTTAAGGTGGGTCTTCCCACATCAGTTAATTCAACCTAGAAACTCTCTCTGCACAGAAGTGCCCAGAAATTTGATTCCTGGGTGATTCTAGGTACCAAAAAAGCAATGGATATTAACTATCTGAGTGACTGGGAACAGGAAGGACAGGACACAATAATCAACAGACCAAATCCCCATGAGTCATGGAGTTCATGGAGTCACCTCTGAGATCCAGGGGGAGAAATGGGTCTGCAGTGACCAAAGGGGCAGGGAACGTCTGAGCCGAAGCTGCTCTGTGAACTGAGGCATCCGGGTTCCTGGACCCTTGGCATGCCAGGAGAGGGGCAAGGGATGAGACCTTGCCGTCAAGACGCCAGTAGCTCTCCAGCACATAAAGTGGGGCTTTCACCCCAGTGAGACTCATGGAGCCATGAGTAATGGAAAGTGTGTCTCAGCTGTCAAAATAAATGAATAAAATTTATTTTATGGAGTGTTATTTTTAGTTTTATATGGCCAGATGTTCCAGCTGTATGCTGCCTTGTGTGCCTATATTTCCTAGACGAGTCAAGGGCTCCGGTTTTCTCTTTCTGTAGGGAAGTATCAAGTCTGGCAGTCTACTACCCAGACCCTGCCCTCCCACCGCCTCACTTTCTTGGACACTGGTAAAGGAAAGGGAGGGAAGGTGACGAGATGCCGAACAATGCGAAAAGATGTCCCAAAGTCCCTGGTCTTTACCCAGGGGGTCTCGCCGAGGATCTGCTTTTGGGTTAGGCAGACCTTTAATGAAGTTCTGTTGTTTGCTTTGCTAATCCAGAACAGCACAGGCGTGTCTGCACCTAAACTCCGGAGGGCAGACGGGGAACAATTAATCAGAAGGATCAAGTCACACAGGGCCAGGGGAAGAAACTCGAGAGGCTGCCATGTACAACAGGCCCACCAGAAACAGCTGAGAAAGACACAGAATCGCCTGGAAATGAAGCAACCATGTAGACCACTGTAGAGCTCAGCTGTCATAAAACAGCTCATTTCCTCTGAATTGAGGATCTCAGAGGTGTGGTCCCCTGAGCCATCACTCCCTCTCCTTCCTTGGCCAGTCAGCATCCTTGATGCTCTTGGGTCCCTCCTACTAGGTGCAGAATTGGAGCATCTCTCTATAGCTGCCAACTTGCTGCCTTCTTTCCTCCAAGGTCCACTGAAAACTCTGAGGACCCTTTCTTTCCAAGATTTTGTGAAGATCAGGGAGCCAAGAGAGACAAATAGTGAGAGATTGAGAGAGAGAGAGAGAGAGAGAGAGAGAGAGAGAGAGAGAGAAACCAAGAATAGATATATGGGAAGGTTTCAAGTCCAAGGAGCTCTCCGAGTAACCATTTTCTGGTCAATAAACATTTGCTAGGTAAATTAATGGTCTGTTTAGGGATGGGCTACTGCACCAGCACAGCTCTGGATCAGCCTCCCTCTGGACTAGCCTCTGTGTTTAACATCTATCAGATGTCTGAGGACATTTAGGATGGGGGAGCGGGCTTCTAGCCCAGGCATAAGTACATGAGGCTGGGGGCTCTGAATCCCTGCCACATGCATGTAGACAGCCCTGGATGCCCCTCCACCTTCTCACTCTTCCATCCCTCCCTCGGGATCCTTCCTTCACCTTCGCTTACAAAGACTCTTTCTGATAGAGATCAGCGGCTCTCTCAATGGCTGCCGAACCGGGTCATTTGCACATGCAGGGAATCTCCTGGTGTGTCCCCAGTGTGGTCCACTTTAGCTATTCTTCACATTCAAACAGTTGTGAAATATATTGTTCGTGAAAACATACAAAATTATCCAGGCTTGGAGGCACGCGCCTGTAATCCAAGCAGTTGGAAGGTAGAGGCAGGAGGATCTGGAGTTCGAGGCTATCCTCAGCTACATAGCAAGTTCAAGTCCGGTGCAGGCTGCACAAAGGCATGTCAAAAAACAAGCATACACACACACACACACACACACACACACACACAGAGAGAGAGAGAGAGAGAGAGAGAGAGAGAGAGAGAGAGAGAGAAGTTACTAAATGTGTTTGGATAATATTTGATTGTGATTCCTTCCTGGCAGATCTGAGAGGAATGGATGTATTATCGTTGTTCCCGTATGACTGTCTTCTCAACCTCATTTTGGACCTCTGTCTTCCCTCCTCGGTCAGAGATACTCCCGTGGCTGGTGGGACTGATGGTTCCATAGGGCTTTGCATGGAAGTACCTTGCAGTCTGGAGGAAGAGATGGGGAGAGGCCATCCGAGAGTGTAGTGAGGGGTGGGAAGACTTTCATTCACCATCCAGTCATTCACGAGTGGGGCACAACCTTTGCTCAGCATCTGCGTGTGCAAGTTGTGTTCAAGAAATAGATGCAGGGATTGACCTTCCAGTCAGGAGACTCCCACAGTCTAAACATGCAAAAGGACAGTCGTGCAAATGGGCAGTGAGTTGGGAGCCCCTTTTTCCCTGGGTGGGTAACTCCATGAACAGAGGTTGCTTTTCTGAGTCAGGGGACCAGAAAAGAAGGAAGATGAAGGACAAGGGAGCAGGATCCTGAGACTCAGAGATGCTCTAAGTGACGACTGTGGCAGCCTGTGCTAGGCTTTCAGAGAGCCACAGATAGACCCTGGTTGCTGGTGGTTCAGTATGGTGAGCAGAGGGATAAACACACACAAAGCTTGACTACTTAATCTAGCCTAGAACCAGTTATCACATGGCCGCCTCCACATGAGGATTGCTAAGCACAGAGTGAGGGCTTTGGAGATAAACAAAAGAAGGTCTAATCAAATATCTGGGGAATGTTCTGGAAGCTGACTAGGACTAGATAGAAAGCCTCTTTGGCGTGTGCTATTGTGGGGATGAAGAGGGTTCCGTTTCTATGGATACACTGTTTGAAAGCATTGGTCAGGGTTTACAGTGCCCAAGAGGACAGACAAGATCCTTAGATTCCATGACTGTTGGGAGCTCACCAAGGTCATGAACTCAAGGATATTCTCAATCATTACACACACACACACACACACACACACACACACACACACACACACAAAGCTGGTACATCTGGTCCTGTATCATGAAACACAGACAGGAACACGGCCAATCAGTGAGGGAGTGCCAGACCACCTCTGCCCTGCCCCTGGGTAGATGGATGCTAACCCCCAGGATGGGAGACCCAGTCACTGCCTAGGACTCTGCTTACTGCAGCTATGAATCGTGAGCATCCTGTGCATGGGCCCGGGGATGTGTGGGAGGTATCCAGGCCAGGCACGGTTCTCCTTTCCATGAGTTTCATGGAAATAATCCAAAGAAGGTTGGAGCCTTGGTATAGTTTACCTTTGTTTCCCCTCCAAAGATACATGAGACAGAAACAAGGCTCCACCGACAGCCATCAGAAGAGATCGTGGCTGTGGCCACCCCAGGGTGGCATCATCACCCTGCACTGGTGGCTTGCCCTCTTCCTGGGATGGGTTGTTTTATTGCTGGCTGGAGACATTCCCCGTGGGCTCCTTCTTACATTCCTCGGAAGGTTAATGAGCCCAGTAGCTGAGTTGCCAGCTCCTAAATAAACCCCACACATAAGGATCATTTTTTTTAAACATTTAATGCAATGCATTTTGGAGATGAATTTACCCATTTCAGTGTCTGGCCTGGCTAACTGGCAAAGCAGTTTTGGATCAGTGTTGTCATCCCTGTTTCCAAAGCAGCTTTATAAACAGCCGAACACAGCGAGAGGTACTTCAGTTTAAATCACAACTGCTGTCCCATGATTGTGCTTTCATTTCCAAACTTGTCCTTGAACCACAAGCCATTCATGTGTTCTCTTCTCAGATCATCCCCGTCCAGTTTTGCTGGGGTCCAATGAGTGATCTTATATGCTGCAAAATTTGTCACTCACATCAGGATTAAAGGTACCCGCCACAACAGGATTTTTTAAAGTGCTCAGTGAGTACTGGATGCGGTGGCACACAACTTTAATCCCAGTACTCTGGAAGCAGAGGCAGGAGTATCTGAATTCCAGATCTACATAGTGAGTTCCAGGACAGCCCAGACAAGAGACCCTGTCTCAAAAAAGATAAATAAAATAAAAGCAAATAAACAAAAAACAAACAATCAATCAAAATGTTCAATGAGTCAAAAGAAAAAAGATTTGTCACTTGCATTAGTTTAATAAAACACTGATTGGCCAGTAGCCAGGCAAGAAGTGTAGGCGGGGCGACCAAAGTAAGAGAATGCTGGGAAGAGGAAAGGTCTCTGAGAGTCAGTCACCAGCCAGATGCAGAGAAAGCACTATGAAAATGCTGCACTGAGAAGAGGTGCCAAGCCATATGGCTAAACATAGACAAAAATTGTGGGTTGAGTTGTAGGAGCTGGTTGATGGTAAGCCTGAGTCAATAGGCCAAGCAGTTTATGATTAATATAAGCCTCCGTGTGTTTCTTTGGGACTGGATGTCTGCAGGACTGAAACTTCTGTTCACACAACTTCCCTTTCCATTTGTTCATTTTAATTTTAGTCATCATCCCATATGTGTTTTTTTTTAATCATACTAATTACACAAGACAACATGGCAGTTGGGCTGTAGGTAGTGTGGTACTGTGTTTGTGGTGCACTTATGTGTGTGGAGAATAGATACTTGATCTTAGACTTCTGAGGAAAAATATGGGACAGATTACAGCAATGGTCTGTTTCTATGTGGATTCTGGTCACATGGTAAGTTCAGGATGGCTGTAACAATCCCCAATAGGCACTGTTCACAGTCCGAGGAGGGATAGGCCAGTGTGAGCATGGGTCTAGATACCTGGAGCCAGTGTGGGGTTGGATGTCATCTTTGATGCTCTGTGGGGAGCACCCTGCTATATGGTTTTGTGATAACTGATGTTGACCACTGTTCTAGCAAACAGCTGGCTAATCCTCCCAGCTATGTGTTTCAGCAAATGTATGCCAATCACCCACTGTTGTCAGATACCCGGCTGGGTGCTTTGCAGTCTATAATAGGGAGACACACCTTCCTTAGAAGTCATAAATACTTGTGGGAGAGGCATATCGTATGCCAACTCCTTAATCACAGTGATGGTGTGGTGAGAAGTAGCAAGAAGGTGGTGTGGAAAACTATAGTGTGAGTGTGAGAGAGGCTGGGACTTGCTGTGTGTGCGTGTGTGCATATGTGTAAGATACAAACAGGTGTCAGTGTGCAGACATGAATGTCTGTGCATGTGTTTATGAGTGTGCAATGTGTGAGTATTTCAATGCACATGGTGATGTGTGTGTGTGTGTGTGTGTGTGTGTGCATGTATGCTGGCATGCAGGTTTACCTGTGTGGGTGTGCACATGTGAGCGAGTGTGACCACACTCTGGGACTGAGTGTGTGGCAGTAAAGAAATCCCACTGGCTAGGGCCATGTCAGCTTCCCGAAGGGTTGTGACCTTAGGCACTGAGGAAGATTAATTGAGGGAGAGACATGGGCACACTTGAGAGCTGGGTGGATGGAAACATGAGGGACAACAGTCAGAGTCACGTGACAGACACAGTCATCCAGGGAGAGAGGAAACGGATGCAGTTCCAGAGAAAAGCAGAGTTGGGAGCAGTGGAGGCCATGATGGACTTTTCGAAATACATTTATTTTTATGTTAGATGTGTTTCAGATTTACAGAAAAGTTACCAGACAGCCCAGAAGGATCCTGTACGCCTGGGTCTCATATTATCCTAACACTAGGGCTTTTGAGGTAACTGTGAAGATGAGAATATCTCAACATTGCCTTCCACCCCGCAGTTAGTGGTATTCACCTACTTCCCACCCCCCATTCTACTGGAGAGAAATCTTTGAACATGACATCACTGTGTCCCAAAGAGTCGTGATTGCAGGCAAATGGGCCTCATTATTCATCTTGCCATGCGGATGAGTCATGGTGTCTAATCACGGTGGATGCCGATGATAAACAGTCGACTGGGCTATGTCAAACAGTCATTGTCACTGGCCGAAGCCATCTGCTCAACACCAGGAACAGTTGAACTGAGTACGGCCGTGAGGCCATGTGTGATTGTTGTCCCTTTATAGATTTGTTTGGGAAGAAGTTTCTGGTGATTAATTAGCTACTTCCTCCCTGATTCACCATATGTGGAACAGTTAGCATGTGGTCCATGGTATCCTTGGCAAATCTCCCTCAACCCATCCCTGGAGGCAACTGGTGGAGCAGACAGGAGGGGCTGGGGCAAGGCTAGGTGGACAGCTTGGAGGAAAGACATTCTGTGCTTACAAAGGACCATGGTGGGGATGGGAGGAGCTCACAGAAGCATGAGCAGGAACTGAGATCCAGGACCAAGGGATCAGCACCTATTCTTTCCCACACTGGTCTTCCAGATGGTGCTTACAGCACAAATGAGGGAAGATGTGGTGGTTTGAATGAGACTAGCTCCCCAAACCTCAAATGTTAGAATGTTTAGTCTCTAGTTACTGGAAATGTTTGGGAAGGATTAGGAGGTGTGAACTTGCTGGAGGAAGCTTGTCACTGGGGGTGGGCTTTGAGGTTTCAGAAGCCCATACCAGGCCTAGTCTTTCTCTTTGCCTATGGATCAGTTTATAAAATTCTCAACTAGTCTTCCAGGGCTATTCTTATGACACTTTGTGCTATGACAATCATGGACCAAGTCTCTAAAACTGTAAGCAAGCCTCCAACTGAATATTTTCTTTTTTTTTTTATAAAATTGTCTTAGTCATGATGTCACTTCACAGCAGTAGAAGAGTGACTAAGACAGAAACTGGTACTGGGAGTGGGATATTGATGTGACAGGCTTGAGCATGCTGTTTGTTGGAGGAATATGGAAGACTTTGGGACTTGGAGCTAAAAGGCAGTGGAAAGCTTTAAACAAGGCTTAATGGACCACACTAGCAGGAGCAAGGATCACAGTAGTCTTCAGAGTGATTTGTAATACAGAGGTCCAGCTCTCAAGAGGTTCTTAAAAGGACAGAATATTGGCAGCTGGCATAGAGAACATTCTTGTGATATTTTGGCAAAGAATGTGGTTGTTTTTTGCTTTTGTCCAAAGAATCTTCCTGTGGCTAAACTGCAGAGTTTTGACTAGCATCATTGGCATGGGAGACTTTAAGACAGTTGGTATTCACTGTGTCCCTTTGTTGTTAGTGAACACCCTTCACAGACCCACAATGAAAAGGAGCAAGAGGAACAAGGGGAAATACAAAAATCTACAGATTAAAGAAAACAAAAGAGCATCAGGAAATGTAATGTTGGAGTCAAGTCTTGTGATCAAGGAGGTTAAAATGTTTAAAGAAAAATCTGATTTAAAATGGAATACCAAGGGTGGTACCCTCAGGAAAAGACCCTATCCAGCTAAACTTCCAAGTTGTGAAAATGAATTAAAGGAAATTACCTTTTTGTTTGTTTGGTTTTTGAGACAGGGTTTCTCTGTGTAACAGTCCTGGCTGTCCTGGAACTCACTTTGCAGACCATGCTGGCCTGAAACTTACTAAGATTCACCTTCCTTTGCCCCCCAAATCCTGGGATTAAAGGCATGCACCACCACTACTCGGCATAAAGGAAAGCATTTTAAGCAGCATAGAAAACCATCAACAATGGAAGCTTACGCCAATGTAATTCAAGGAGGGGCCCAGATTCCAGCTCTATCAAGCAGAAGAACTTGGCAACTTCAGCTATGTGGGTCTGAATTTAGTCAAGAAGGAAAGGATTATGGAGTATTCCCCCACAGTTAAAAGCTGCTGAGGCCAAGCTTATGCTAAGAGTGTCCCTGAATAGAGGCCCAGAAAAACCATTGCTTGAAGCTGGAAAGGTGAAGTCTGGATTGTGCTGGAGACTCAAGATGTTGGAGATGCCAGAGCTATGGGATACCTGCCAAGGAGAGCAGTTAAAAGGAACCAGCCCAAAGGAGAAAAGTGTGTTGCTGTCAACAAAGTTTGAAGAACTCTTTGGCATCAGACATGGGGGTATAGAATTTGCAGTTTGCCCTGGATAGTTCTCAGTCTTACTTTGGTACAGTATTTCCTTACTTTGCTTGTGGATCAGGGTGTAAGACTTTCAGCTACTTCTCCAGTGCCATACCCATCCACTTCAATGGACTAACTCCCTAAAACTATGAGCAAGCCCCTAACTAAATGTTTCTTTTATAAGAGTTGCCTTGGTCATGTCTCTTCACAACAACAGAACAGTGACTAAGGCAATAGGCTTGTGCAATAGTTTGAGTAGGAATGACCC
Source organism: Microtus oregoni (assembly GCF_018167655.1). NCBI lineage: Eukaryota > Metazoa > Chordata > Mammalia > Rodentia > Cricetidae > Microtus > Microtus oregoni. The sequence goes on along the minus strand of NW_024543063.1, from coordinate 6,102,022 downwards.
CCCCCCCATAGGCTCATATATTTGAAATCTTGGTCATTAGGGAATAACACTACTTGAGAGGGATTAGGAGGTGTGGCCTTGTTGGAGGAAGGGTGACACTTGGGGTGGATTTTGAGGTTTCCAAGCCTAAGCCAGGTCAAGTGGCTGGCTCTCTTCCTGCTACCTGCAGATCTGATGTAGAACTCTCAGCTTCCATGCCTCTCTGTGTGACACCATGCTCCCCACCGTGGTAAGAATGAACTAAATCTCTGAAACTGTATTCAAGCCCCAGTTAGATGTTTTCCTTTATAAACTTTGTCTTGGTCATAGTGTCTTTTCACAGGAATAGAACACCAGCGAGGATAACTTGTCTCTTAGGGAACCATCACTGGCTTTACAGTGACTGCAATGGCTGTCAAGTCGCTCATGAGCTGTTCTGTGACTAGAGACAGGAGACTAGGACTGACCACTCTGAACAGGTTGTTTAATTGACTGAGAGCCACACAGGACTCCCCTCCTGAAACAGGCAGTTTTCAGGGTTAGCAACCTGATATAGTGGTCCTTACCCACCACCCTCAATACCCAACTCTACACCCCCTTTTCCCAACAAAGCAGCGTGTCACCTCACTCTAGCAAGTTCCCCTTTTTGTCTACTTTATAGTCAAATACATTCTGGAACTGGAGGGAGTGAGCTGATCAAACCTGACCTCGTTTTAGGGACACACACAGGAAGGCAGCCTGTGTTCTCAGAATAAGCTTTCAGGGACAAACTCTACCCTATTTCCCGTCTTATCCCTGTGTATGACTAGGCATCTCTATGGTTAAAATTATGGATAGATGACCATGCCTGTACATAAACCTGAGTTTCCATCTGCAATCAAGAATGTATCAAAACAGAAAACAACCAAACCCTAGGAATGAATTCCTCCCCTTCTAGGACCCCTACAAGCAGCTCTAGAAGTAAACGGGTCTCTTGAGCATCTCAATGGAGCCTCCTGGTCCCCTGAAGGTATCTGCATGCTATTGCATGCAACCTTCCACTATCAACTGTTTGCATGTGTGTCTTTAACTCTTTAGTTAAAAAGAAACTGGGACACTGGTTGCAGAGACCCTGAGAGAAAATACTTCTTGGGCATCCACAGTCTCAGTTGAGATTGTCTCTAAGGAGGCTGTCATTCCTGGGGATCATAGCTTGGGATGGCCCACCAGAGCTCTCCCAGACATGGGGGTCAACCAGTTATCCAAGTACCACTCAAAACTTGCTTCCCATATAGATCCCAGCCTGGGTGAGAGGCAGCCCGACTTATTCCTTCTCTTCCCTTCTGAAGGGAGAGGAGCATTGCCAAGGTCACAGAGACCTGTATAGGCGGGGGATCACTACATTCAACACACTTTCTCATGCCTAGCTGTTAGCCCTTTTACCTGGCATTTCCCTCCCCACTGCCCAGGGCTCCCCTGGACATCCTTTACATCTCATTCTGGGACCATTTTCTCCAGCAGAAGAGGTAGCTGTGCAGGGAGAAGAGGTGTTCGTTCTAGTTTTCTTTCTGCTCCTATGATACAATACTCTGACAAAAAGCAACTTTGGAGAGAAATGGTGTTTGGTTCAGCTTGCTATTCTGGGTTAAAGTTCTTCACTGTGGAGAAATCAAGGGAGCAGGAACTTAAGACAGCTAATCACACCACATCCACAGTGGAGAGCAGAGAGATGAACCCAGCAGGCTGGTGCTCAGTTAGCTTCCTCTACTCTTCTTGTTCTCCAGAGTTCAAGGTTCAAAACTCTGGAGTAAGTACAACTTACTTCCGTGTTGGTTTTTATCCCATCAATTCAGGCAATCAAGACAGTCATCCACAGACATGCCCACAGGCCCTCCTGATCTGGACAATTCCTCGTGGAAATTCACTTCCTAGGTGACTCTAGGTTTTTGTCAAATTGAGGGTCAAACTAGGCACCACAGATGCCCATCATTCTGCTCCCATAATGCACCCTGCTTACCCAAAGCCAGCATTAGTACAGCATCCTGGGAATGAGCAGTGTGGTGTTCTTGTCGGGCATGAGGTCAGCTTTTGGTTCCCAGAAGCTCCCGGTGGACACAGGTTCAAAATGTGCAGAGGAAGTGGCTCATGGAAAGGAGAGATAAAGCTTTCCTGCCACTCGTGCTGAGCCCATGGCAAGCCAGGGCCTTCACCTTCTCATTCATAGGGTGTTTGAAAGCAGGGCAGGAAACCAGACTTCAGAATGAACCCCTGTCCCGTGAATTGGAAGCCTGGTGCCCAGCCTTGATTAGAATTAATGGAATCTGGGATATCGAGTAGATAAAGTACAATGGGAAGAGGAAGTGTGTGTGTGTGTGTGTGTGTGTGTGTGTGTGTGTGTGTGATTGTGTAGTAAGGTAGATAGGTAGCTAAACTACAATGAGAAGAGGGTGTGTGTGTGTATGATTGTGTAGTAAGATAGATAGGTAGCTAAACTACAATGAGAAGAGGGTGTGTGTGTGTGTGTGTGTGTGTGTGATGTATAGGAAGGTAGATAGGCAGATACCTATATACATATGTACATATATAAGTAAAAGAATATTTAATGCATATTCAGAAAGAATAACTATTGCTTCACAATTTTTTTGTTTCCATTACATTAAACTTAACTAAGCATTAAATATTTGGGATGCCCTGAAATTAATCTTTGGGACAGAGTGTAGCATTCAGTTATGACTTTGGCCTTGACTTATAATGACAGGCCAGATCAGTTGGCTCTCTGCCTATTGCAACACTCTTCCTGGCTGCTGTCTTTTTGTAGGTCAAGGATTAGGTGATCTTATAGATCAGTGGTTCTCAGCCTTCCTAATGCTATGACCCTTTAACACAGTTCCTTATGTCATGATGACTTCGAACCATATAATTAGTTTTGTTGCTACTTCTTAACTGCAATTGTGCTGCTGTTATGAACCATATTGTAAATGTTTGTGTTTTCTAATGGTCTCCGGCAATCCCTGTGAAAGTGTCATTCCACTCCTAAAGGGGTTGTGACCCACAAGTTGAGAACCGGTGCTATAGATTATCGTCCTGGCTAAGCAGTGGAGCTGTTGTGACAAGATGGACATGTCACTTACATCCACAGCCAATCTAGGGCCAATCACTTTCAGATAAACATTCTGAATACCACGTGCAAGAAACATCTCCTTCCACAATTTACAGTTTGCAATCCCATTGATCCATGTAAATATAAATATGCGTTTGATGGTGTGTAAATACAATGCTATAATAAACGTTATTCTAAAATTTGTTAGCTTTATATGAACAATTCATGATTCACTATTTCATATAGTTACATAAAGTGATAAATTGATAGTCCCACCCCTAGATGAAGAGCTACAGACTATTAATCAGTATATATATATATATTATATATAATACATATATATGCTTATATATAACAATAATTATTAAAGAAAAAGGTCACACATTTAAGAGGGTAGGAGGGGCCGAAGAAGTAGGGGGCATTATAATTTATTTTCATTATAAAACAAAATAGAGCTGGGCATGATGGTGCACATCTTTAATCCTAGCACCCCAGAGGCAGAGGTAGATCTCTGAGTTCAAAGCCAGCCTGATCTACAAAGCGAGTTCCAGGACAGCCAGGGGTATACAAAGAAGCCCTGTCCCCCAAAACCAATAAAATAAAAACTTTAAAAATAATAGAGGATGAGCTCTTGGGTTTGAATCGTGGACATTTCCCATTGAAGGAGTTCCAGTCAATAACTGGCCTTCGGTCATTTGGCTTGATGTTCACATGTCTAAAGAATCTAATTGGCTGGATTGAATGTGTCGTGTTCATGTTATAGCATACATTTCAAAATGGTAAAAATAGAGAATGCTGGTTCCCCAAAGGAAAATTAAGATGTTATTGACTGGATAACAGGACCAGATACAGGGAACATGAAAGAACACACATCAGTCAACAAGCCTCAGGCTGGACCAGATACAACCAGAAAACCAAGAACACATCCAGAGAGCCAGAAATCTATAAATGCAACCAAGGGCCTGTCCGCTGAGTGTCAAGGACTTGATTGACAAGAAAATTCCCCTGCAGTCAGCTCACGCTGAACTCTCTGGCAGGATGGAGCAAGGCTGATGGATTTTGTTTATGGAAACTGACCGTTTGTTAATCCCGCTGTCACACTCCAGCCATTGTTTCACAGGATATGAGATAAGATTCACAGGCATCAGGAAAGGTGTGTCTGAAGCAGCACGTTGGTCCAGCAAAAAGCTAGATACAGGAAGCGTGAGGTTTCTAAATGAAACTCCAAGTTCAGCAGCTCCCTACCAAGGCCAGCGTTGAGTTGGAATGTAGAGCCAGGCGAGAACTAGTAAGGACCTGGGCTCCAGCCTCGGGGCAGCCACTACCAGGATATGTCTCCCTGTAGAAATCAATTGATCTCTCTAGACCTTGTGCACCCTTCTTCAGCGTGGCGCTGGTTGTTAAAGTAACAGTCCCACCATATTCTCATATTCTCTAAAGCTACAACCAAAATGCCATGGCTGGGCAGTGAAATGTTCATTGTTTCAACTAAGAATCTCTCTCTCTCTCTCTCTCTCTCTCTCTCTCTCACTCTCTCTCTCTCTCTCTCTCTCTGTGTGTGTGTGTGTGTGTGTGTGTGTGTGTGTGTGTGTGTGTATGTTTGTCGGGGGGGGGGAGTAGTGGCAGTGTGGTCTACTCTGGCAGAGATTCCTATCATGCCTCTATCTCCTGTACTCAGCAGAGTGACTTGGTTGTATGAGCTCTCACTAGATCCTGTTTTAATGGGTGGAGTTGACTCAGAGACTAAACCCTACTACCTCGGGCTTACTGTGATGATAAAGCACCAGCAAGTTCCCTGCCACTCCACCATCCAGAGAAGGGAAACACCAGGCTCAAGGTGCCAGGGGACAGCTCTAATGCCACCGCTGGAAGCTTCAGGTCAGAGCCTTTAGGGGACATTTTCATTCAAACACATGCACAATCTAAGATCAAAAAGTGGGAAAACAAAAAGAAGACAAAAGTGGACAGGCTTAATCATGCAAAAATATGCAATTCCCAAACAGATGGACAGCTTCCAAAGAGAGGCCATTTGTTTGGAACAGTCTGTCTGATTTAACTAGTTTCTACCTTTTATGTAAATAATCCAAGACAAGAAAATAAAGTGTCTTTAAAGGCAACAATGATCAAATAGATAATTTTTTGAAAATTTAATTAAAAATGTTAAAAATAGTGTTGTTTTTGCATTAAGAAAATCTAGTTCATCTGCATAGATAGGGTGCCATGTGCCTGTCAGAGGCTTCATTCACAGTACTCAGTGCTGATGGGTGTGGGGACAGAGAGAGAGGGAAGAAGAATTCCACTTTTCCTGAGGCCTTAAGATATTCTACTGCTGGGCTGGGGAGACAGTTCACTGGGTAAGAGCATCTGCACATGGCATAGGGACTGAGTTTGGATCCCAGCACGCATCTCTGTAAGAGTCAGCTGCACACCAGCAACCTAAGCAATAAGACAGAATCGCGGGGGCTTTCTGGCCAGCCAGCATAGCTGCAAAACAGGGAGAGGCTGGGGAGTGACAGAGCAGGACGCCTGGCATCCTCCCGTGGCCTCCATATGTGTAAGTGGGCACATATGTGCACACTTGCTCACAAGTGCACACACACATGTGAGCACACATCAACACATTATCCAGATTTTTTTTAAAATCACAGTTCTGTACATTAAACCCAGAGTACTCTAAATGACCAGTAGCATTTAGATAGCTAAATAAATTGATTTAGACATTTGTTGGAATATAATAAAGACATTAAAATTTATACTCTGATGGATTTAAGTGACACCATTAAATTAAAACATTTTAACTATGACATATACCTTGAAAAGCTGTTTTAAACAGTGAACATGCATCTATATTTACAAAACATGATATCCATACCATATGCCCCAACAGGAGAAGAAAATTACATGACTTGCAGATGCCCATCCGGGTCACTGTAGTTTAAGCTCTAATGGGAAAGCAATGAGGAAGGTAAAGGGTATTAAGATGGACATTCAAAGCGCTCAATGATAAAACAAAAAACAAGATAAGAATTTAACCATTACAAGAATAAAGACCACACACAGGGACGAGACCCTGCAGTCTGCCATTCCCCCAGTGGATAAGCAGTCAGTGGTGAAGGAAAAAATAAGATTAACATTTAACTATCACAAGAATAAAGACCACACACAGGGATGTGGCTCTGCAGTCCGCTGTGCCTCCAAGAGTGGTAAGGGGCAAGGAAGAAAGGCCACCTGACTAGAATCTTTTTGGAAGTTCATCCCCTTGAGAGGATGAGGTAGCTCATGGTAGGTCCTTCTCTTTCTCCCAAAACCTTCTAAGACTGTTTTGTGAAATTTATAATGGGCTCTCTCATGAGGTTGCAGGGTGGAGACAGAGAATGTGGGGACTTCCTAGCCCTGTGGGGACTCACCCCCACCCTCAGTGTCTCAGTGTGAGCTTTTCAAGGCCTAGAAGCTTAGATCAGGGATGGCTACTTTGCTGGACAGTGAAGAAGGGACATTTTCCTGACAGGACTGCACTTTTGGGATGGCTGAAGCCAGCGACTGGGCAGGACTTCCTGATCATTCCCATCCCACAAAGAGGTCTCAGGAGCAAGCCTCACTTGAACATGACAGGAATAGAGCAGACCTGCACACCACAGGCCCATGGGGAGCTCAGAATTGGCAGTGGCACCTGGTCTCAGAGAAGCAGAGACCTGGAGGGAGCTGGGTCACCTCCCCACCCTCACCCTCATCCCCTTCACCCCGGTCCACTCCAGTCTCTTTTCCTTTCTTCCTGCTCTGTGAAGGGCAGATTGGAGCCATGAGGGGCTGGCAAAGGAAGGATGCTGTTTGCACTGGGTAGGCCCTTCCCAGCTTGGCCTGCCTCTGATCCTCTTCACTCCTAGTGACCTCTTTGAAAAGCCCTGGCCTTTTCCAAGGTCTGGGAAAAATAACCAAGGAGTGCAGAGGCCCGCCTCCTTTCGGGAGGCTTTTCCTCCCTTTCATGTGGTAAAGGATCCTGCTTGGAGGCCCCCTTGTGTAAACGCTTTAATTGCACGCCTAATACAAACCAGAGCAGAAGCATCCATCCAAGAATGCTTGTTTGGATTCATTACCGGTTTCGGAGGGGGGACCCGGATCCCTCTCTTATCTGTGCTTGGATCAGCTGAAGGCTGCCCTTGTTTAAAGAGGGTTTAGTTGAAGACACAGCGCATTGTCACTGTTCCCGCCCCTTGCCTTGGAAGGCCGTTTGCTCTAAAGATCACGGCAGCTCAACTCCTAATGGGTGAGGGAACACAGACTTCTGGGAACAGCTCCTGGCCCACAGCTGGCGGCCTGGAGGAGGTCGCAAAGAAGGGTCTTCCCACACTCCCTGTACCACCCAAAGTGGGAGAGAGAAAAATGAAGCAAAGGAGACAGAGGATGGATGGCCTGGGTGCAGAGAGTGCTGTGGGGCTGGGAATCTTTCGGTTAGACCTGTGGACCAAGCTTAGCTTGGCCAGGCACCACCCACAGCGGACGGACACAATTCGATTGTGTGTGACAAGCTGGCACAGAATGCAGCTTCCCCTTTAAACTGAAAGATGTGTATTCAGTTCGTAGCTTCCAACTGTGGCCTGACAACTTTGAAGCCACCTCCGATCTAGAGACAGAATCGAAGTACTCAGAGGTGACCCCCTGGATATTCCTATACCAAATAAAACATCTCAGTGAATAAATTGGGATGTTGAAATGGCTGTGGACTGAACCTTGAGGCTACTAGGGGTAGCCAGGCTCCAAGCCCTGCTTTTCCTTAGCACCAATGAACCCCTGATCTGGGGAGAGCCTCAGCTTTTGCTTCCTGAAGTTGCCGTGGGAGCATCACAGACACGAAAGCCCTTCACCCTGGGAACCTTCTGTCCTCCCCCTCCTTGTGCACCAGCCAGATGAGGGCTACTATGTGGACAGGGAGATCTACCGAGGGCTCCATGGTGGGATAGCTGATTTAGAGAGCTAAAAGAAAGATTTTCTTGGAATCTGGACCAACAGAGATATCCCATCCACCATATGAATTCCTGGGGACCATTAGCCAAGGTGAAGGGGTACCCACCACTTTATTGAATGAGATGTTCCAGGGACATTCCCTTAAGAGAAAGTACATCTAGAAATTCTCTCTCATGTCCAGAGGGCATGGTGTCTGTGAGAAGATGTGCTAAGCCCACTTTTTGGCATGGAAACTGATCCAGAGTTCTCACACTCTGGAAACCCAAGACTAGGCCAGAAGCTCTATGCTGGGTTCCCGGTTTTGTCTGACCCAGTTCTTAAAATAACCCAAGCGCATCTCTCCAGGACCAGGAATCAGAAACTCCCAGTGAGCTCCGTCCTTGCTGAGGACCCGGTGGTGAAGTCTTGGCTGGTGGCTGCTCAAATACCCTCCCATCTCTGCGTGAGAGCTACAGTTATCTGCTCGCTCAGTCGGGTGCTCTATAAAAATTCCAAGCTTGCCATTTCCTCCGAGATGAATGCCAATAGCCTCTTTTTGTCTATTGATATAAACCGTAAGATAGCTCTACTGGAAGTCCTGAGGATTTCCATAAATTAAAAACTTTTACCGGGGGTTTTAGTTTTAAAATTTATGTGCAGTGCAGGAGAACACTAAAATGAGGTCCCCCTACTCTAACCCTAACCCCGACACCAAGCCAAACACTCACTTATTGCCCTTGAACTTGGATTCTGGGAAGGGAAAACATAACCTCCGCATGGCCCACGGGCGTTTTTACAAAGCATCATGGATTGTCTGTAATCTGGCATGTCACCCTATGAAAATATGTCTCTCAAACAAAAGCTAATGGTTTTGTTTTATTTTTATATAGTGAATGAGTTGTAGAAAGCCAGGAGGAAATTCTGCTTTCCAGACTGCTTATTTGACTTGGGAAGGGAAAATGCCTCACTAATGGGTGTCCTTGCAGGCAACCTGAGCCAAGGTGAACCATTGCCAAGTGTAATGGGGTAAAAATTCCTAAGAGCAACACCAGCAAAGTGTTCCCGGGAGCCGTGCCCACCACCAGTATGACTGAGTATTAAGGCTGGGATGTCTCCATCTTGTTGAAGTCACACTGACAGAGGAAACAGAACACAATGACAGATACATAGTGAGAGGAGCAGAGTGCTCATCCTAGACAGGGACAGTCACAAATGCTTATGAAGCAAATCAAATTAATTAAATTAAAAAGATGAGGATGTAAAACCCAACAACATTTGAGTTGGGCAGCCTCTAACAGCCCATCAAGACATTGCCTATGAAGAGTGACTTTCAGAAACTGTGAACAGTAAATAAGAGGCCGCCACATCCTATAGGCAGTCACTTTGAGGGAAGAACATATCTATAGTTGTGCAGAGGAATTAGCCTAAAGGGTTTTTTATGAATTTGGCAAGAAAGCAACTTTGAAACGCATCCAGAACAATTGGCTTGGACTTGTAGAAGGCAATCTGAGACCCGAGCGCACCGCAGACCATGGTTGTGGGCTTGTCTCGCGGATATTACGATAGATTTTAGGAGTGACACTCACGGATTTGTTAGATTGTTGGCTTGAAGTCTGAGGGACAAAATGAGTGCAGTGTACAGCGCGGAGGAAAAGGAGCTCACACAGAGCACAGACAGCCACGTGGAGAGCTTGACATGTCCAAGAGCCACATTTAATAACAGGAAATATAATCAGGCAAAATGGGTTATAATCGCAGATTTGATTTAATCCAATGTAGCCAGGCAAAGCGTCATTCCAGCATGAGATCCATCAAAAGTCACTAGCAAGAGTTTTTGGCTTTTGGTATTTTAGTTTTTGCTTTTGGTGGGCCAAAGGCTTTGACATCTGCTCTACCTGTTTTAGATGTTCAATCATCAGGGTCGCTAATGGCACTATTAGGAGGTGTGACCTTGTTGGAGGAAGCCTGTCACTGAAGGTGGGCTTTGTGGTTTCAGAAGCTCAAGCCAGGCCCAGTGTCACTCTCTCCTCCTGCTGCCTGCCAATCCAGATGTAGAACTCTCAGCTACCTCTCCAGCACCATGTCTACCTGCAACTATCCATGCTTCCCAATGTGATGATAATGGACTAAACCTTTGAACTGTAAGTCAGCCCCAATTAATGTTTTTCTTTATAAGAGTTTCCGAGGTCATGGTGTCTCTTCACAGTAATAGAACACTAAGACAACCTTATAGTATACATCACAGGCCAGTGATTTTTATGTTCTTACATCATTAAGTAGACAATGTATAAGGATACTATGTAAATTCTATGATGCCCCTATTATGACTTGAAGGCTCTAAAAGCCAATTACAATGAATCAAAATCACATGTAAGTCACTGGATGCGCTAAGGTCTAGACAAAGTAGATTATAATTAAAATCTAAAAGTCAGAAGAGCCAGGGGTAAATAAGACATTGTCACAACTGCGTGACCCTGAGGATCTGGAGGCCTGAGATGTCAGATGTTATGAGCTGAGCTGTCCATGGCAGGGCTAGGTCTTTGGAAGGCAGTTTGGTATTTATGGCCCAGGACTCAAAAGGCAGAGACTGTCTCGAGAGTGAGAGTGATCCAGACAGATGCCTGTGTCAGGCGGCCCTGGTGGGATGAGGCAACATACAGAAGTTTCCAGGCAATGATCCAATTTGGAAGTTCAAAAGGGCGTTGACCACTGGTGGGGAATTTGTCCACAGTGACCAGAGCCCTGCCTAGGAAGCACCACCCAGAACTGGACTCATGCCTGGGGAGAAGGCCACGGGGAAGTCAGGCTCTCCCTAAGAGCTACCAGGGTCTCGGATGAGGGGCCAATCCTGGAAGAAAAAGGAATGATCTTGGGACCATAGACACTCTGTCCAGAGAGAGTACAAGGTGAAGGACGATGCCTGAGACGGACAGCCATTGGCACAGAGAATTGTGTCACGGACTGCCAGGTGGCCAGATTCCTATAGGGAAGTGCTAACTCACTCTGTTTCCAGTTACACTGTACCTAGGGACATGATCTTTAGAAGGGTAATTAAGGTTAAATTAAACCACTGGGGTGAGCCCTACTGGGAGAGGAAATTGAGACATGGCAGTATGATCTGAAGACACAAGCATGGTAGACGCCCTACAGACCCCGGAGAGAAGCCGCAGAAGAAATGCATGACAACGCCTAACTCCTGGCTTTTAACCTCTGAACTGTGGAGAAAACAAGCAAGGGGTGTTTAAACTCTTGATCTGTGATGCTTTCTGTGGCTTGCCCTAACACACCAACACCCTAACGCCGGAGGGGAACCAGATTACCACACCTGGAGGGGGGGACCCTCAAGAATACAGAGAAAGACTCAGCAAGAACACAATGCCATGAGGCAAAGCCCCGAATCTGAAGATGGGCAATCAGAGCTAAGCCTTACCTGGAAAGAGCCCCACCCGAGATCAGATAGAGACAATGCTGGGCATGCCAGATCAAACATAGGGTGCTCAGCTAAATCCAAATTTCAAATACACAATAATTACTAGGTGCTATTCCCAAATATTGCAGAGAACATAATCGCTTTTGAAAAATTATGAAGGAGCCTGTACAAAAACAAAGCAGACATTCCAACTGTAGGAAAAGCATCTGGATTAATTGTTAGCTTTAATTAAAAATTATGGATCAACTTTTCTCCTTTAAAATAGGGCTTCAGGGCCAACAAGACTCAGGGGTAGTACAAGTTTGATCACTTGAATTTAGTCACAGGAACCTGCACGGTGGAAGGAGAGAACTAACATCTATGATTTTTCCTTTGTCCCCTAAATGTGCACTGTGACTCATGCATATCTGCCTCCCCCAAAATTAATATAATAATAATACATAACAAAACAAAATCAATAGAGTTCAAAAAACCTTGCAAAATACCCAAATAAGAAAGAAGAATGGTTCAACTCATATTGCTTGTGCTGGTTTGAGTAAGAATGAAGCCATATGCTCCCTTATTTGAATACCTGGTTCCTAGCTAGCTGTGCTGGTTGGGACAGTTTAGGAGACAGGTCTCAGCTGGAGGAAGTACGTCACTGGAGGCGAGCTTTAAGAGCTCCTCCACACAAGTTCCTTGCTTGAGGTTCAAGATGTGAGCTCCTAACTCCCTGCTCTTTCTGTCGTGCTTGCTTCTTGCTGCTAAGCCTCTCCACTGTGCAGGAACTGTGAGCCCAGATAAACTTTTCTGTAAGTTGTCTTGGCCATGGTGTTCTATCAGCAACAGAAAAGTGACTCTCCACTTCTGTGGGGTGGCAGGTTACTAACGTGCTCATAGCTGTGAATCCCGTAAGATAACTGCTGGGTATTCACATTCAGAGCCGTAATATAGCAGATAAAGGTGGCAAAAAATAATAATAAATAGCTCACTGTTTAATCATTACAGTAGAAGAGAAGGATGAGACCCAGATCGTGAGTGAATTGTGAAAAATACAAGCGCTTGTTCTATACAAATTCTTCTAAGTCCACCGGTGTTGCTGGTTAATTGTTGGCTTCATTACGAACAAGTAAGAGGCTGTCCCCTTTGTGCACACAAGGCAAAGCCTGCCTACTAAAGAACATGCTGGAAGAATTCTGCCTGGCTTATTACATGGAGTCAAGGAAGACCTGGATACCAGGGCTTCAGACCTGCTCATGGAACACATCCAGGAGACTCCTCTTCCAAATGTCCTTGAGTTCACAGGCCCATAGCAATCCTGAATGCCCAGGATTCTTGCATGGGCACCACAAACTTCTAAATGATTTTCTCTGGTCAAAGGTTGGGTGCAGTTAAGTGAGAAATAGTTCTGTGTAGTAAGGCAGGCTTTGACATTCTCCTGGTTTGGTTGTGTTCTCCCAAACGTCCATGATCAAGAAGCTGGGTTTTCAGTGTGGCAGAGCAGAGGCATCTTTGTGAGCAGGACTAGTCCTTAGGAGACTCTGTCCTCAGAAGGAATTAATCCTGGTCTCTAGGAGCAAACCTGTCCCTTACCCTAGGAACTCCTTGCTTCTCCTCCAAGTGCTGCAGCCAAGGGGCCCTCACTAGAGACCCCACCAATGGAGCCACCTGACCATGGACTTAAGGCCTTTAAACCTATGAACTAAACAGATTTCCTGCCTCATGGAAAGTCTGCCAGATACTATGAACTTATAGGCTGAAGATTGATGCCCCAATATTTCAGAACTTTAGGTGACTGTCCAGGCAGCAAGATGTCTCTGTCAATTCTAGAACTTTGGAAGTTGCTTACACTGCAGTTCCTGTTCACTTAAGTAATATTATATCCTTCTGGGTCTTTGAAGATTTGAAGACAGAATGTTTTAGCTTTCCTTAGTTATGATAAAGGATAAATTAGATATAAAACTTTAGTCTCACAAAGACAGAATGGATGATAGAACCTTTTCCTTAATTTGCCAAATGTAAATTGACTAAATATTGTAACTATAATTCTTGCTTGATAACTGTTTTATATATGTAATTTCACTATGTTAAAATTAAAACTTCCTTTTTAATTAGACAAAAAAGAGAAGATGACATGGAATGTTCTTCTGTATATGTGATGCTTTCATTGGTTAATGAATAAAACTGTTTCAGCCAATGGCATAGCAGAGTAAAGTCAGGCAGGAAATCTGAACAGAGATATAGAGAAAGAGTAGGTGAAGTCAGGGAGACACCATGTAGCTACTGAAGGAGAGAGACACTGCCTGAAACTTTCAGGTAAGCCACAGCCTCGTGGTGATACACAGATTAATAGAAATGGGTTAAGATATAAAATCTAGGTAGAAATATACCTAAGCTATTGGCCAAACAGTGCTGTAATTAATAAAGTTTCTGTGTGATTATTCTGGTCTGGGCAACAGGAAGCAAACAAGCAGTCTCTGCTTGCATACAATGAGCTCCAGACCAGACAGTACTACAAAGTGATAGTATACATATCTCAAGATAGATAGATACATAGGTAGATAGATAGATAGACAGATGATAGATGATAGACAGACAGATGATAGATAGATAGATAGATAGATAGATAGATAGATAGATAGATATTTTTAACTAAATTAATTTAAAAGAAAACATGCATCATAAATGGATCTGAACTGGACTGTTGGGAAATCTTGAGCAAACTGCCAGAACATAAGCACTCCAAGAGCCCAGATGATTTGTCCTTATGGTGTCATTTCCAGTCCAAGCTGGACCTTCCTCCAGGGAAGAAAACCTCAATACAGGGGGCCCCACTATGAGCCTAGCTGAGGCCCCTGGGTCCATTAGGGTCACATGTCATTTCTTCTTTCTGGGTGCACCTGAGGATGTTGGGATATGCTGAGACTTTTGCTTCAGCCAGGCCTGCAACCTTGACACCTCTTCCCCACCTGCAGAGGGAGCTGTACTGTGAGAGTCACTATCCTGGATCTAGGGCCATGTTTATGTCTTCCTCTGTTATCATAGTGCACCTCACCAGTTCCCACCAGCATCTCCAGATTAGGCAAGGCCCATCCTAGGACAACCTTCACTCTAATAGCCCTTGGCCCTTACACAGCCCTTGTCCTTTTGTGTCTCCTGTGTACGGGACTGGAGTGTACACCCTACGCTTTCTTAGCTTTCCACCTCCTCCCATATGTTCTTCTGGGCTGCAGTGACACTATCCTTTCCTTTTTTACCCTTTATCATCTCTTAACCACGTCATCTTTGGATCGAAAAGTAGAATGTGAAGGGGAAGAAATCTGTGAGTTCTTTCTGGAACAAACAGAACAAAGTGTGAATTTGGACAGCTGTGTGAACGGATGCCAGGGTGGAAGACAGGCACAATCCATTTGGGGCATATTAATATTCCTGCCTAGAGGACTTAATATGCTTCAGACAGCTCATGTTCCATGGGTTATATAACCTAGGGTTAAGTGGATGACACCACTGGATGACTGCCTCCCTCCGAGGAGACCCAGTCAGCAGAGACCCAGCCAGCACGGGTTGCCGGGTGTTTATGCTGAGAAGAGGTCAACAGATGTTACGCAACATTTCCAGCTGGGAGAAGAGCTTCCACACCCTTGGAATTAGTGTGGCCCTATCAACATCGGGGCCCAGGATGAGGCACGATGCCTCTGCAGGGCGTGCATGTGACATCAGGCTTTAGGAAGGTGGACATGTGGTCACTGGTGTGCTTGAGATCACTCTACTATTAACCACCCTGCGAGTCTCCCTTCCCTGAGGAGGAAGATAACTGGCCCATTCCTCTCTGTTCCTGCTAAGCATGCCCATATCCTAAAGATTCTCCTTTTCTCAGCCCCTCACTCCTGATTCTGCATCATCACTCCCTCTATTCCCTGGCTGTGTAGACCAGGTCTGTCCTGAAGTGGATTCAAAGTCAGGCCAAGAGCAAAGGTCCTGAGGATGGGGAGTCAGTCAAGTGGCTAAATGTCTACCTTCTTCAAGTCCAAAGAACATATCACCCACCCTTTCAACACCCAGGCTCTCAGGGTCTCCTACTGTGCCTGCCACCCACCTGGGCTGAGCCAGAGGCTGTGCAGAACCTCTGGGATAGAGCTTGCTGGGCATGCTGGCTAAAATGAGGTTACAGCCACAGCCTGCTTGCTCACCACCGAGTTGGATATCTGTAAAACAATGATATCTGTAAAACAATGAGAAGTTTACCTATTTAGGTACAACAAGCTCCTAAAGTCAGGGTGAGTGCCTCAAAGAAGGGTGCTCAGGTTCTGGAAGCAATCCTGGGAGCCTGGGTGTTTGTATTCCCCAGTAAATCACACCATTCCTTACATAAAAGCTGACAAGGGATACACACCCTTGAAAGACAAAGTTGAAAGACATCAGTTTTGCTCTGGTTGCCCTTGCTCCTAGGTTTACAAATACACATCATTCATGACTGAGCCCCTTGGGGGAAGCTGGAGCTCTGTGAGGACCCACATTGTGATGTGATTGTCTTCCATCCTCGCAAGCAGTGGACAGTGAGTTCACCACTAGCAATGCTCCTGACCTGTCAGTCCTGCGGCCATTCCCCATCCTGTCCTGCCTCATTCACCTTTGTCTCAGTTCCTCGGGAATGCACGCAGGATGTTGCACCTCTGTTGGGACAGCTAAAGTTCTTCAGAATTGAGACTGCTTGTGTCCCCAACTTTTCCTTCAGCATGGGAAACTGGTTTCACCATGGATGAGAACTTTATCAGGCTCCTTGCAAAATCATTTTTGCTTGCTTGTCTGTTTGGTTTGGTATGGTTTGGTTTCCAGACAGGGTCTCACTATGTAGTTTGGGCCATCCTGGAATTCACTATGTAGACCAAGCTGGCCTTGAACTCAAAGGTTGCCTCTGCTTCCAAGTGCTGGGATTAAAAGTGGGCACCAGTATAACTAGTTTCTTTCCAAAATATTCTCTTTGTGTTATTGGTGATAACTGGCCAGTGGGAAGGATTGCCAATTTGTCTCTGCCAAGAAGGGTCAGTGGAAGATAAGAGGTACCTGAGGACAGTGACCCCAAGACCTCTTTGGGTTGTTCTCAGCCTTTCCCTGCACCCCCCCCCCTCCATCCTCAGGCACCTTCAACTCCTTTTCCTCTTGGCACCTTTGTGAAGCAATCTCTGCCTGCCTGAGACCTTCCTGTCCTACACAGAGCCAGCCCAGGTGGTAGCTCTGACTGGTGCCCATCCTGGTCCCGACCCATTCAATGCTTCTGTAGCCAGATGGTGAAGCTGGCACAGCTGGGGCACCAGAGGCATGCAGGCTCAGACTTCAGGTTGTCAGCTCTTTTAGCTCCCCACTCACTAGGACTGTGATGGAGGTGGGTCTTGTATCTTATCTGTTGCTTTCATTGGTTAACGAATAAAGAAAACTGCTTGGCTCTGATAGGACAGAAAATTAGGTAGGCGGAGTAGACAGAACAGAATGCTGGAAGAAAGAAGCTGAGTCAGGGAGTCACCATGATTCTCCTACTCCAGACAGACGCAGGTTAAGATCTTCCCTGGTAAGCCACCTCGTGGGCTACACAGATTATTAGAAATGGGTTAGATCAATATGTAAAAGCTAGCCAATAAGAGGCTGGAACTAATGGGCCAGGCAGTGTTTAAACGAATACAGTTTCCGTGTAGTTACTTCTGGTAAAGCTAGCCGTGCGGGAGCTGGGTGGCAGGATGCAGCCCGCAGCTACTACAACAGGACTGAGGAGGACTTGGGCGTCGGTGTTTGCAGTGTCTTGCTCTTTACCAGATCTGCTTGCTGGGAAACCCGACTTCAGAGCAGTTACTCTAAACTCTGTTTCTATAATGTGATCCATAACTCGGCCTCATCAGCATCTCCCAGGAGTTTCCTACCGACCACCCAAAGATGGTCCCATCCCATGCAGTTGCTGCAATGAAATGACTGGGGTCCCCTGTGCACAGGAGAGCTTCAGAAGGCTGGACCATGAGTGAATGAGGTTAAAGGTCTTTGGCTGGAGTGGGGCAGATGCAGGGACTCCAGTTGATGGCAGGCTCAGTCAGGACACATCTGCCTGACATGTAGTGCATGTCAGACATATGAGCACACTCCTAGTAGGCTGGGAGCATGTGGATAAAAATGACTTGGCATTCCATATTACTTAATAAGCACGGGTACCTTCTGAGAGTACACAACACTCTAGCTCTGTGGGAGGAGCAGGGAGGGGTGGGGGCTTGTAAGCCCAGCACTCTGGAGGCTGTGATAGGAAGATCACAAGCTCAAGGTCAGCCTGAGCTTCATATGAATTCAAGACCAAGGCAATCTGTCTAGTGAGATCCTGTCTCAAAATATGAGGGCTGGGCCTATGACTCAAAGGTAGAATAGTCTCTGACTTGAACAAGGTTTTAAGTTCAATACCCAGTGCAGAAAAAAAGAAAAGAGGGGAAGGAGACAAAAAGGAAGGAGGAAACAGGAGAAGAAGAGATGCACAAAGGGGTGGGGGGAGGAGAGAAGAAAGAAGCAACTTTTGTAAGATACTGGTAAAATTCCACCTGGCTTAGTGAAAGGACAGATTCACACTTCCTGCACAGAAAGACAGATCTGGGGAACCGGTTTCCAAACACATGGCAGAGGCATCTGTCTGAGGACCTAATTAAGCATCCTGCAGTGCTTGGCTGTCTGCGTGAGACCCAGACCTCAGCTTTCCACAGACAACTGCTCCATCATTCAGCTGACAGTGTTAAAAGTTGTTAAGTCGGCCAGGTCCTGGAGTGGATCGTCAGGAAACTGGAGTCGTGGTGATTAAGTCTGATGCCCTGCTGGCTCACCTCCATGTCTGGTCCTGATTATCAGGAACACAGAGTCCAGCGCTCGCGAGTGAGCATGGCTGCCACTGACAGCCAGCGGACAGATACCATGTAAGACAGATCGCCACATCTGGCAGACGAGAATCAGAACCGAGTGATAATGAAGGTCTCAGTTGGCCAGCGCTCTGCCTTTGGAGCAGCTTCACACATCGGTCACGATGCCTCGGCTTCACTGGATGCTCTGAGTGAGGAGTGGAAAGGGGTCAACTTGATATCAAAGTCATACAGCTAAGATTTGCCCAGAAAGTATCTTGTAAAATAAACATATGGATAAGCCTGTTTAAACAGGCCCCTATTATCACGTGCTAGATTACTGAAGGAGCCTGGAGTGCCACAGAGCCTGGGCAGGAGGCTGACTGCAAGGCAGAGCTGTCCTGTGGGGTGAATGCACCTTCCCTGTCTGGTCTCCGCCCTCCAGAGACAGTTAACCCTAAAATGGAGATTGCAGCTGTGCTGGTGTATTGGCTGATCCTCCCCTCCCTGGTGTTGTCTCACGTGTTATTTTCTTGAAGTGTGTTTTATAGGACAGAATGTGGGGAGGCCAGATGAGGGGATTACCAGATAGGAAAGAAATTTTGTGTGTTTCAACATCGAGGCCTTTGATTTTTGCTCTTCATCCCAAATCCTTTCCTTTCTTGCCAACACACCAGCCAGCCTGGGTGACAAAAGCCAGGCCTGAGCGGCAGACATATGCCTTCTGAACTTTCTCTTCCCCAGATCCGTGTTGTGATATGTCATGAGGATGGGGGACTGCGACCCAGAGGCCCAAGCAGAGCCAGAAATCTTATCACGCCCTCCTTGCCTTTCTCACCGGGAAAGTTCCTGAAGAGCTGGTCTTGGCACTGCCGCGGCCATGTTCTGCTTTGAGTACAGAGGACAAGGCATTTGGAAAAAACAAAAAAAACAAACAAACAAAAAAACCCAGGGTGCTTCAGGCCAACTCCTGTTGTGGTTTGCAAGTCAAATGTCCCCCACAGACTCATGGGTATGAACACTGGGTTCCCAACAGGTGGTGCTGTTGTGGAAGATTGTAGAGCCTTTAGGAAGAGGAGCCTTGCTGGAGAAGTGGGTTACCCTGGACAAGCCATTTCCTGTCTGCTCTGTCCTGATTGCTAACACAGTGTGACCACCTACCCCAAGCTCCTGCTGCCATACTTCCCCTCCATGATGGCACGTATCCCCTACAACTGTAAGCCCAGTAGACGCTGCTCTCCCTCAGGGGTGATGTCCTAGATATTTGGTTATAGCAATAGGAAAAGTAACTCCTATAGACCCTATCCCTCCTCGGCATTTCCCTTTATATAGCTTTTCTCATTCCTACCTTCCAAGTCTTTTCAGGTAGCCCCTGGGGAGGTGAGTATGAGACATTTCACCACAGGACTGTAGGACTTTTAGCACTAACTCTCTGGATATTATATTGCTGTCTTTCAGGTCAAGATGACTTTCCTAGCTCCCGAAGCCCCTTCGGGCTTGATTTCACCACCATCGATCACGGAAGACTAAGCTTTTCTTTGCATTCCAGCGTTGCTGGGGAGGCAGCTGCCTCTTACCCAGGGCCTCAGCTCAGCCCCTCCCGCTAGAACATTCATCTTGTACCCATCATGGTTCCAAGCAGAACATCCTTGGACTCTGCCCACAGAATCCAGGCCCCTCCCTAGTGCTGACCTCTGGGCAGCTCCTCCAGCCACATCTGCTCTCCATGCTTCTCCACCGTCTGCCTCACGCAGCCCCACCCCACATTAATCACTGCCTCCTCTAGTGAATAAAGAATTCTGCTGAAACCGCCAAGTCCTCCCCATCATTCTGTCTTAGTCACCAGCCTCACGGATGTCATGAACCTTGCATTTCTCTTCTTTCTGAGCGCAGGCACGTGTGAGCCTCCACATCCACATTCTGGCAGAACTGCTGTTGCTGGCTGAAACCCGCCTCGGACCCTGGGCACTCTGAGGGTTTTCAAAGCAATGGGTATATACCGGGCCCTCTGTGTCCACTTCAGCAGCCTGCCTTAGGCTATTTTTAGCAGAACTATTCTAAATTTTTAGCGAACTGGAGAGCCTCGAAGTTGGGGGCTGTAGCTCCCCCCCCAACCAGTAATTTGAAGATGGCAAAGGGAAATTGCCCTTTTTCTTCTAACCTTAGGTGATTTAGAGACTGTACTGTTGTGTGAGCATATGTGCTTCCACATACATGTATATATTTTTGTGTGTTTGTATGGTAGAGATTTATATGTGTGGAGGTATATGTGTTTGTGTATATATAAGTGTATGAGTGTATGTGTGTGTTTGTGTATATGTGTGTGTGTGTGTGCATGTGAATGTATGTGCATTTGTGTGTGAGTGTGTATATGTATGTGTATGTGAGTGTATGTGTGTTTATGTATATATGTGTAAGAGTGTGCATATGTATGTATGTGTATGTGAGTGTATGTATGTTTGTGTGTATGTGTGTGTGCATGTGAGTGTATGTGTATTTGTATGTGAGTGTGGGTATGTATGTTTATGTGTGTTTATGTATATGTAAGAGTATGTGTATGTATGTATGTATGTTTATGTGAGCGTATGTGTGTTTGTATGTATGTATGTGTATGTGTAGACCAGAGAACAATAATTTGGGGTACTATTGCTCAGACGTTATTTACCCTCTCCCTTTTTAAACAGGGCTTCTCACTAAACCAGAGATCACCAAGTAGCTTAGGCTGCCTGGCTCCTGAGCCCCAGGGCTCAATCTGCCTCTGACTTCCCAGAGCTCAGATTACCACCATGCCCATCTTGCCTTTTATTTTAAAAAAATATTTACTTATTTATTACTATTTTTACATGTATATGTGTGTGCTTGTCTGAATTTATGTGCACCATGTGCCTGCAGGAGCCCATGGAAGCCAGAAGAAGGTGTGAGCTGCCATGCAGGTGCTGGGGACCGAGCCCAGGTCCTCTTCACGGCCAGTAAGCACTCTTAGCCAGCAAGCCATCTCTCCAGGGCATTACTTCAAGGCAAGCATACTACTGGCTGAACCTTCCCCTCAGCTCTTGTGTATGTATTCTAATCTGTGTCCATGGCCCCTGATACTATCCGCATTGTTGTAGGGCTTAAGGATCTTTCTGGGAAGGAATCAAAGACTCCAGTTTGGCAACACACATCTCCCTTGCCTGACTCCAGGTAGAAGCTACAAAAGTGAAATGCTCCCCTTCTCAGGCTCCTTGTAGAAAGGGGGAACAACACGTGTGTCATCTAGAGGAACGAGGCTGTACAAGGCAGCACAGGCTAGACCGTGCTGTGGCAACCAGTTAACCACCAGCTATCGGTAGCTTACCTCAACAGGGTCCATTTCTCCCTGACGTTGTGCATCCTATGTGGACCTGTGTGGTCTTTGTTCTACAGTTGCTCAGGGCTACCGACTGGTGGAGATTTAGACATCTTATAGTGACATTGTCTGAGAATGAGGGGACAATCCCTGGGAACAGAGAAAGGGCCCAGCTCCATAGCTCTGCTCAGAATCAAGTTGAAGAATTGTCCTTCTTGGTACCATGAGAATCTAGGAAGCTAGGCCTTGCCCTGGTTGAAGTGTTTCCCTTCCCACACTCTGTAAAACACAGCTCTGACCTCAGGACTAGCCAAACTCCTAGAAAATCCCTGAGGCCTCATTACCACTAAGCCACCGTATTAGTCTACTAAACAGTAAGAATGTGCCATCGGAGAACTGTTAGTCCTTGAGATGGGGACAGTGTGGGCTTTAGCTCCCTTCTCCTGCTCAGTGTTGACAGGCAAGTCCAGGACCTCACACTCCCCACTCCAGCCTCCTGTCTCCACTGGACCCCCTCTAGGTAAGGGAGGAGGCTGGTGTGACTAGTCGACCCCTCCTTCTCTCCATGTATAACTGGGAGAGACCCCAGCTGTTTTCTTCCAATCCAATCTAACCCTCCCCACTCCTCCTAAAGCCGAAGCTGGTGGCTGTAGTCCAGACTCTACTAAATATTTAGGGGCCTGAAGAGGACCAGGTCCCAGAGTCCTAGCATCTCAAAATGTCAAACCTCCAAACTGCTTTGGTTAATTAACCATCTGTGTAACTCCCCAGTTCACATTCCACATCTGTGTCCTTCCGTGTCCTTTCCTTCTGCGCCTCTCTCCCATCCTCCTCCCTAGCACCCTCCCTGTCTCCCAAAATGCCTCCTGGTGTCTGACATAGAGGGCAACCAGTCTGTGTTTTCTTTGTCGTTTGTGGACTCAGTATCCCAAACAAAAACAAGGCTAAGGGAAATCTGCTCTGGCCTCCACCCTCTCAGTATTCACACACACACACACACACACACACACACACACACACACTCCCTCAAAGCTTCTCCTACCTGTGTGTGGAGCAGAGGTGAATTCAGATTCACAATGATCTAGTTCACCCTAGATCAAGGACCCACCCTCTCTCCCCCCTTGTTGTCTTCATGAGCTCCGTTTCTTACTCACCTCCTCTCTCCGGGTTTCTCCACCAATCACACAGATATATTCTCATCAGACCTTTGCAACCCATGTACTGGGAAGTCAGGTTCTCAGAAAGGGAATCACTGTGTTTCTGGAGGTCCCACATCTGTGCCTTTGCCTACATTGCTTCCTGATGGCATCTTCCCTAGCTCTGTGCTACAGGAGAGGCATGAGGTATTGGAGAGCCCACCTCCCACACTCTTCAAGGCTTGAGGCTACCTGAGGAATCTCTAGCCCCTGAGGCCACCTCTCCTTTTCTCTCTGCTGCCCTTGCTCTGAGCAGGCAGAAATGCCAGTATCAGCACTTAAGGGTTGCTAATCCTGATTGGTCAGGCAACAGTTACACCAAGGGAGGATATGTTTGGAGAGAGCTGACTGGGCTGGAGATGAAGACTTCTGAGGTCCGTGAGCTGCTTGGTTCTCCTCCAGCTTGCTGACCTTGGTTGGGTCCACTCACCTCTCTGGGCTTCTGTATCATTTGACCAATAAAGACGTCCAATGATTGGATCACTCCCAGAGAATCTGCATCCCATAAAAGCTGTTTCTCAGAAAGCTGTTCCTATTAGGAACCAGGGACTTTTCCACGACCTCTTGAAGTCTTACTGGGGTGGTAGAAGGTTCCAGAAACATCCCCCTTTGACTCTAGAGGCAGATTCCACTGTGGTCAGGCCACTCCTCTGCCTTTAAGGCCATTGGGGGAAAAAATACTACAGCATCTGGATTTTACTGCATCATGGTTGCTTTGAGCACAAACAAGTTAACTGTCTTATGTTTTGCTCTGGAGTCAATCAAGGGTTTTAGAAACGGTGATTGGGAGAGCCCCATTGGGGCTGCTGTTCAGCACAAACAACTACATATGTGTGTGTGTGTGTGTGTGTGTGTGTGTGTGTGTGTGTGTGTCTAGCTTCATATCTGCACAGACACTGTGGGCCAATGGTCAGTGTGTCACTTCTACACAGTTCCAAGAGGGTTGGAGTCTTACATCTGAGTGGAAGTGGCTTCCAGGGCACCAGCTTCAGGGGCTACATCCCCACAAGTCTTAAGGAAGCACTTCGAGGTGTAGGGATAATCTCTCCAGTAACAAAGGAATCTCAAACGACTTGAGCTTTCCTCTCCATGGGAGCCAGCAGGAAAAGGGGGTGTGAAGTGGGCTCTTGGAGATGGGAGCTTGGCAATTAGGGCTCCAACAAAAAAGGGGGGAAGTTCAGGGTCAGTCTTGTATGTGGGAGCAATCCAGAGAGATATCTCCATCGGCAAACTGCCCTACCTCCTGATTTGGGGACAGGCTGGCTGCTTCCTTCCCAACAGCAGATAGTTCTGCAACCCAGAGATCAGTTCTAGAGAAAATCACTTTGCAGACTTGTCACAGGAGAAGCCTCATGAGAAGGGAATTTATCACAGCACTGAATATGTGTGGCAGGGGTGATGGGGTGAAGATAACATTGGACCATTGTTTTATTTAGGGTTTCTATTGCTATGAAGAGACAACATGAACACAGCAACTTTTACAAAGGAAAACATTTAATTGGGGCTGACTTACAGTTCAGAGGTTTCATCCATTATCCTCATGGCAGGAAGCATGGCGGCATGCAGGCAGATAGGGTGCTGGAGAAGGAGCTGAGAGTTCTTCATCTGTATCAGCAGGAAGAGGGAATGACACTGGGCCTGACTTGAGCTTCTGAGACCTCAAAGTCACTCCTAGTAACACACTTCCTCCAACAAGGCCACTCCTATGCCAACAAGGCCACACCTCCTAATAGTACCACTCCCTATGAGCCTATGGGCACCTTTTCATTCAAACCACTACTGCCATTAATTCTCCTTGTATATAAAATCACTAAATAACATTGGTTTTTAGAGAAATTTCCCAGGTAGAGAGGTAGAATAGAGGATGACAACAATAGCAACTCACAAACCAGCCACCATACGAGTCCCTGCCACATGAGTCCCCGCCACATGAGTTTCCACCACATAAGTTCCCACCACATGAGTTCCCACCATACAAGTCTTTACCACACGAGTTCCCACCACACCAGTTCCCACTACATGAGTTCCCTCCACAGGAGTCCATACCACACGAATTCCAACAACACAAGTTTCCACCACATGAGTTCCCACCACACCAGTTCCCACCACATGAGTTCCCACCACACAAGTCTCCACTGCATGAGTCCCCACCACACGAGTTCCCACCACACAAGTTCCCACCACATGAGTTCCCACCACACAAGTCTCCACTGCATGAGTCCCCACCACACGAGTTCCCACCACACAAGTTCCCACCACACAAGTTCCCATCACATGAGTCCCCACCACACAAGTTCATACCACACGAGTTCCCACCACATAAATTCCCACCATATGAGTTTCTACCACACGAGTCCCCACCACACAAGTTCCCACCACATGAGCCCATCTGTCCTTTGGCAGTGTCCTTGTCTCATCTGCACCAATATGCAGAGCCTCCCTCTTTCTCTCAAATCAGGACAAGACAGATGACCATCAAAGACCAGAGAACATACAAGAGTTGATTTTCTGTGACATCCATGATGACATCTGAATATTCACCAGTGGCTTTGTCACCTTGTGCTCTCCTTCCTGGAAGTCAGCTGCCATTTAAGAAGCCCTCATTCCCGATGCAACCACACTACAAAGAAGGCCAAGAAGGCAGTGAGCAAGCAGACCCCTACACAGAATCCAGGCCTCCAGCTCAGCCTCGACCCCTGTCTCACGGAGCTGGTGTGGCCCATCCACAGGGAGCAGAAACCCTAGCCCCACAGAGTCAACGTCAAACTAGGCAATGACTGCTAAGATCCCCTGCATTTCAGGTCAGCTGTCTCCCAGCTACACACAAACCAAGTTTTACAAAATAAATTTTAGAATAAAAGACTTTTAACCTTCCCACAAGATGGATGTCTCTTGCTTCCTACATTCTTCCAAATGTCAGTACTATCATTAACTTCCAAAAACAAATATTCTGGAAACATCAAAGGATCTGTGAGTTTATTCACTCAGCAATGTCATCTATATTTAAAACATCGTAGTGTGCATTTAATTCCCACCCTGGTGGGGCTCAAACTCTGACTGTAGAGCACATACACACACATATGAATATTTATAAACTATATGGTAGAATAGATGATACCCTGGTAGGTCCAACTACTCTTTGATTCTGAAATTCTGGACCAGAGGTTGGGTAAATATGGGCAGAGACCAAGGAAGACCCTTGTAGGGTTCACCAGTACCAAAGCACCAAAAATCTGACATAATTTCTCTGGTATAAGTTATTTTTAAAAGTTTTATTTTTAATTATGTGTGCATGTGCATGCATAGGAGTGTGCATTTGAGTTCCAGGAGAAGTTTTTGGGTCCCCCTGGAGCTGGGGTTACAGGTGATTGGGAGCCACCCAAAGCGGATGCTGGAAACTGAACTCATATCCTCTGCAAGAGCCGTGCATGCTCTCAGCTGTCGTGCCAACTTTCCAGCCCCTTTCTGGCATAAGCTCTTGCTTATGTGGTTGAGGACATTTTGTTCACCTGCAATATGCTGTTGGAAACCTGACTCCCCTAGCATCCTTTCTGACTCTCTTCTCCCAAAATCACCAAACGGGCATTACGTTTCTTATAAGCATGGTTACCTTTCCAAGATGGAAGAAAGGGAAACAAAGGGCTGGAGAGATGGCTCAGATGTTAAGAACACTGACTGCTTTTCCAGAGGTCTCCTAGAATCACGTAGCAGCTCACAGATTTAATTTCAGTACTAGGGGTTCTGATATCCTCTCCTGGCCTCTGTGGGTACCAGACACACAAATAGTGTGCAGACAGAATACCCGTATGCATTAAGTAGAAGAGGAGGAGGAAGAGAGGGGGCAGGAAAAGGAGGAAATGCCAGCTATCTGTTCCGTTCAGATTATTAGCCTAGTAAACTTATGCTTATAAATCTTCTTAGCCAACTCTGTGCTGTGAGCCTACTGTGGGCTGCAAAGTATCTTTCTCTCTGTCTCTGTCTCTCTCTGTTTCTGTCTCTCTCTGTCTCTCTCTCTCTCCCTCTCCCCAGTGGGTATTTGTAAGGTAGAATGTTACAATGTATTCGAACAACAAAGAGGGGTGTGTGTTCTGTATAAATTTAAATTTAATTCACTGTAGTCATGAAGTTAGCTGGCCAAAAATACCTCTAAATAAGATTACATACATGGTGTCAAAATGGAGTAGAGAGAGTTTTTCTCCTCTTTAGTCCCTACACAAGGAAAAAAGGAAGGGAATACACAATCATACTTACACACAGCTTCGCCCTGTGGACACACGTACACACACTATAGACCTCCACACATACACAACACTATATACACAGACATACCTTTTGCATCTTCCCCCAACACTCACATACATATAAATTTGCAAATTAATGTCTGATGTGGGTATTTACTGCTGACTCCCTGACTGACTTTGCTCAAACTTCGACTCTGTTAAATGTGACTTTCGCTCTCCCGAGGGCGGAGTGCCAAAAGTCATGCTGCCTCCCCTGATCTTCTTACACCTTAGATTCTGGTTGTGATTTAGCATGTGCCAATCATAAGCTTCATTCAAGACTCTCACTCAGTGCTGAGTTAGTTCAGGAGAGAGAGAGAGAGAGAGAGAGAGAGAGAGAGAGAGAGAGAGAGAGAGAGAACGCTGCAGGCAGTAATGAAGATAACAGCTTTCCTGGTGGCAGAGATGTGCCTGAGACTCACATACAGCCCTTCCCTTCAGAGCCGGTCATCTGTAGTAATGAGTGCAAGGAGGCCCTTTTCTGGACCTGCCACACTGGCTCTGCTTACTGCCACCTGGCTTAACTAGTCCCTTCCATTCGTCATGGCCTCTCCAAGTTAGTGTGCTTAATCTTGGGCAAAGGCTGAAGTCTCCAAGTTTTCACTTCTTTCCCGTGAGGTAGGTGTGATGGTTTGACCAGGAATGGCCCACATACCACACAGACTCATGTGTTTAAGTACTTGATCCATAGGGAGGGGCGCTATTAGGAGATGTGGCCTTGTCCGCATAGATGTGGCTTTGTTAGAAGGGGTGTGTCACCAGAAGGTGGGTTCTGAGCTCTCAGAAGCTCAAGCCAGTTGTCTACTTGCCTGTGGATCCGGATGTAGAACTCTCAGCTCCTTCTCCAGCACCATGTCTGCCTGCATGCCGCCATGCTCCTTGCCATGATGACAATGGGCATAACCTCTGAAACTGTAAGCCAGTCCCAATTCAAACGTTCTCTTTCATAAGAGTTGCCGTGGTCACGGCGTCTGTTCCCAGCGATAGAAACCATATCTAAGACAGTAGAGTCAGGGTTGGACGAGACTGAAACAGCACACTAAGCGTGTGCACAATGTCTGACTCTGAGGAGCATGCGCCTCGCGGGCTACAGTGATATTACTCAAATCTCACGGAAGTTGGTGGCGGTGAAGCAGGGATGGCTGGAGGGTGATGCTTTAGGTGAGAAGCCCGCACGGACTTCAAAGGGGCAATGAGGAGATAGCTCCCTAGACACAGTAGTAAAGCTCTGACCAGCCATGTCTGCCTCCTCCATCAACCTTCAGACCCCAAGGGCTCTCCTGTGGGTTTCAGGTGTATTTTTATTTCCTCTGGACTCTGGCCTGAAGCCTGACATGGTGGGGGCCATAAATGTCTCTAGAAGCTAAGACTGGTCTCAGATCCAGGTCCATATACAGGAGCGCAATCCACTTATACCATACTTTCCAGGACCTGAGAACTGGAGCTGGCCAGAGACAGAGTCCAGAGACAACAGAGGAGAGAGCCCATGACAGCAGGGTGGCCAGGAGTCTCCATCACAGGGCACGCGAATGACCAGAAGCCAGGGAGAAAGTCAACATGAAGTCATAACATCGTTTGATGATCCCTGTTGCTTTCTAGTGATGGACTCTAGGCACATATAAATACAAATAATACCTAACACAGCTTCTGAGCATGCTCAAACAGCAGCATTGGGACCCAAGAAACAAAGATTCACAGGCACCCCAGAGCCCTGCTTCAGTTTCGCCCAATTTTCCTCCCACAGTCCAGAACTTCTAATAACATTGACAAGGATTTCAGAATTGTTTAAAGACTTTAAATTTTTAAATTATTTTTAAATTGAATGAAGGACTTTCACCATTTTTGTTCAGTTACTACATGTGTGGTGTAACCTATCCAACTGTATACAAGAACCGGCTGTTTGCTTTCATTGCAT
Organism: Microtus oregoni; assembly: GCF_018167655.1. NCBI lineage: Eukaryota > Metazoa > Chordata > Mammalia > Rodentia > Cricetidae > Microtus > Microtus oregoni. The sequence continues at coordinate 6,073,038 of NW_024543063.1, read as the reverse complement.
TATGATATGGGGCCAGTGGAATGGCTCAGCACGTCAAAGGGCTTGCGGCCAAACCTGACACTCTGAGATCAATCCCCACCAGCATGATGGAAGGGGAGAACCAATTTTCTAGTGTTGTCCTCAGGCCTCTGCCTGTGTACCATGATGAAGACAGACAGACAGACAGAAAGAGGAGACAGAGAGAGAGAGAATTAAGTCAATAGAATTTGGAAGGCTAGGGATTTAAGTCCATGGTACTGCCCTTGTCTGGTCAATATGAAGCTTAGACTCCATCCCCACCAGTGAAAACAAACAGCAAGGAAGAAGTATGCGGAACGCAGCTACATCTGTTTGACTCGGTGCCAGGTCTGACAGGACTGCCCTTTCCACCCTGTCGGGCAGCGTGCCAGTGTTCACAAATCTCAAGCACATGCCCAGGTTTGTTCTGGACTGGCTGCCCATCACGGTCGAGGTCTTTTCATTAGTGCGGCTCCCTAATGGGTCTTGATAGATAGTAGTGAATAAGGTTCAGCCCCTTCCTGCTGCACTGAGATCACCACGGCCTTCCGGACCTCCGGGATTTAGGCTTTCAGAGCCGGCTTGTTAAACACGGCAAAACAGATTGTCAGGTTTTGATTAAGACTCCTTTGAGTCTGGATTTCCCTGCCATCTTCACAGCATTGGGTTTTCTATCCAAAAACGCGGTGTCTTCCCTCGTTTTCAGTATAGATGAAATCTTTCAACAAAGATCTGATTTCTTGTAATGTGTAGACTCTTTGACGGGCCCCTACCCAAGCCCATTCGTTCTAGTGAGAAAAAAAATGTAACATCATTATTTTGAAAAGGGGGTATTTGTCATTGAAATAAGACGAGGACTCTAAAGTGAGAGGAGAGTGGTGGCTCCAGATTTCCCCCTGGTATTAGCTGTGGTTACCATAGCTGCCACTAACATGTTATCGCCATTATCACCTTCCACAGCCATGGGGGCTGCACCATCAGAGTGGCTTCCTGCTTTGCAGCTGCTCAGGGCTGCTTCATTCAAAATGGGCATCTTGACGGCTCCCTAAAACTTCTGGACGAATAGGATGAGCGAATCTGCGAACGGGCTTTATCAACTATGACATCATGTGTGCACACCAGGGTTCCTCTCCCCTCTTGAGGGCCCCACTCCGTGGTTTAAAGCTCCTCCTTTGTGGAAAATAAGCAATAGTGAGTTGGATAGAGGCGCAGAGAGAGTCACATAACCTCACTGTCCCCAGGAGACCCCCCCCCCCCACGCTGCAAGGTAGGGTTCATTAACCATATTTGCAGATGAAGGAAACGCAGTGAGGCCTTAGAACTCATAAACCACAGAGCTCAGGCAGGGCTGGGAATCCCAGCCCCAAGTAGACACGTCCCTCTGCCACCTGGGAATGCTTTAAAGCTCCACATCCAAACAGGCCCTATTTGCACATTGTGGAAAGGATCCCAACGGTCCAGGCCTGTGGGGGAAGGCTCCCACCACAGAGGTGACTCCACAGTGAGCCCTCATGTGCCTTTTCCCCAGCATCTCGGCTTCCACCTGGCTCGGCGCTGTAAGTCAATCCACCGACCACTAAACTCAAGTCCCAGGGTGCCCTTAAGACACACGGATTCCAGCAGTAAATAGCAAAACTGCTAGACCTGATTAAACTTGCCAAAGCGTCTTGGGCTGAGCTGAGAAAAACGGACCCCCCTTGAAAAGAGGTGTTATCAGCCAAGAGTAACAAAAGCCTGGCTACAAAGCCTTGGGTTAATTACTCAACACGCAGAACACAGGCTACGAAGGCGACTTGGCTGAGGTCTTGCACCCGCAGAGGGTGGGGGAGATGTGAACCCAGTTTGATTTATTTTTCGTTCTCATTCTCCGCCTTTCTTTCCTAACAGAACGGTCTTGCGGGGGAAATCCCTGATTTTGACATCGGGGAGTCCGCAGGCCCTGTCTGGAAGGTGACTAATGACAGAGCAGCCAGTGAGCTGTGAGCTGAGGATTATGGTCCAAGAGAGGAAAGGGAGTGGGGCATAAGTGTGATAAAGGAGGAATTACGGGGAAGAGGATGGAGGGGAGGGAACCGCCAACATGGGAGGCGACCTCATCTCTGCTTCCTCTGCATTTTTCTTGCCGCGTGAAAAGGCAAAAGATTTCATATTTTATAAAGAATTGATTCTGTTTTTTTTTTAAAGGCAGTAGGTACTCCAGTAACTGAGGGTGACACCCCACCTCTGCTCCTCTAGAAAGTTCTGTAGTATCCCAGGGTGAATACAAATAACCCTGAGCAAACCTCCACGCCCTCTTTATTTTTACTCTTTCTATTTACCTTTGGTTTTTTAAAAAGCTTGCTAAGTATGTCCCCTTTGTCAGAAGAGAGCCAGGTGGGCGATTTCCTTAGTGCTCTATTCAGACACCTGGGCCACTCCCTGCAGCCAGCTCCTGTGGCCTCTCCTTTCAGCTGGTTTAGCATCAGCCTCAACTTTGTGTTTGGAAGGCTTCGGGCTTAGCGTTTATTTCATTTCAGTTCCCATGGTCCCCAACCAGGAAGCTGGGCTTACACAGAAGGGAAGAGCCTCAGGCAGGCAGCTGCTTACCCTGAACGCACCTTTTCTGTTACCTGCTCTCTGCCTCCCTCCCCAAGACTTCCTCCTAGTCTTTCCTGCGAGAAATGCTTCTCCGACTGGAAACCACAGCATTTCATCACATAGTAGGGCCTTTTCCTAAATGTCACCTCATTGCCGCCTTTGTCATTGACAGGAGAACCCCCCAAACAGCCCCTGCTCTCCAGCAATTACCTTCAGAGCAATAATTTAACCCTTTCAGCACCCCCCCCTCCATTCTACCTCTTTTCCCCAGAACTCCTTAACAATTTTCCAATTACCACTGGTCTGTTACACACCTCTATCCACTGGGAACTTGTCCAGGCTCTTGAATACAAAGTGTGCCAATAATGAGGGACTAGAGCAGGCATTCTGGGCTCTGAATGCTGTAGGCTGGTCCTAGCATGGGGCAAATCTGATCTCCCAGAGAGGCCCTTTTATGAGGGAGGAAAGTGAGAGACCCATTAACTGGCTCATCTGGCTCTCTCTGAGCTTGGGCTACTCACCCACCTAGGACAAGAGACGCCATAAGGGCAGCAGCTGCAGAGGGGGCACCTTGAGTTCATAGATGAGGTAACTGAAGCTAGATAACACATTCTTGTTATTTACTTTCATCATGGTCCCTATGGAAAGCAGGAGCGGTGAATGCTGGGAGAAAAGATGACTTCCTGTATTCTGAGGAAAATAAGGGGCGGGAATTCCCATTGCCCCTCCCCTTGTCAGCCTGCCACTTCCGGGTAAAAATGTGTTGCCAGTTCTCCCGTTCTGCCCTAGAGGGGGAAGCAGTGTCCTGCTGCGAGATTCCCGCTCAGGAGTGAGGCTGAAGAATATCTCAAGCAAGCTGGGAAGGAGGCCCCCGTATACAAGTGCCAGGGCAGGGACAGGGCAGGGCAGCCACTAGGTGTTTAAAGCTCCCATCATAGATAATAACCCACGGGAAGAGCTGGCACAGTGGCTCAGCTGGATAAGCATGTAGACCTGGCTTCTGTCTCCACCATCCCTGCAAAAAGCTAGGCGTGCTGGTCCTTTCTTGTCATTCCAGCTCTGAGGAGGCACAGGCAAGAGGATCCCTAGGCCCCTGTGGCCAGTTAGCCTAGCTTAATTGTTGAGCCGAGGCCCCAGAGAGAGAGAGAGATAGACTGTCTCAAAAACCAAGGCAGGGTGGGACTGGGAGACGGTTCAGTGGTTGAGGGTTCTTGTTTTACAAGATTGAGGGCCTGAGTTCAAATCATCAGGACCCACTTTTAAAAAATGTTGACTGTGATTGCATGTGTGGTCAGGACTGGAGACAGAAGGATGGCTGAGATTTGTTGGCCTCTGACCTACAAGCACACACAAACAACCAAAACGAAGGTTGACCTCTCCTGAGGAAAAACACTCAAGGTTGAATTCTGGCTTACACATACATGTGTACCCCCCCCCACACACACACACATGCACACATACACATTCAAATAAATAAATGTAACAGTAAAGCCCTTCTTCAGGGACATATGTCTTTGCTATTGATCTGCCAAGAGTGTTCTGAGCCACTGGGTTGCCCACAGGCACAGGGGTATGAGTTAGCAGACTCGCTGGTCCCTTAACACCCAGCTTCCATTTAACTGATGGGCATCTGTAAATCCCCACACTAGAGGTGAACATGCTGAGTAAGAGTCTCGTGCCAGCTAGGTTCCCAAACCCTGCCTATGTCTCTTGCTTGTGGGATTGTGGTCAGGGTATCAACAACTACCTGAAGGGCTATCACCCATTATAACGCTCAAAAACTTCCATCTGCAGAAAAGCCAGGATCGGGCCTCACCCGAGGACGGCTTAGAAAGGGCATTTGGGCGTTTCGTTAGCAGTTATACTGGCCCTCCTCAAAAACTTCTGGGGGTTTTTATTTCAATAGAGAAATGTCACCCAGCTCAGTGCAGCGAAAGCAAACCTGTCACCATTCACGTCTGCAGTTGTTTCTAAAGAACTTTTCAGACGATCAGGTGGCTTGTTACACAACCGCACTCTCCGTCACCTCCCTCTGGGTTTCTGTTGGCGTTTCTTTCTTTTTAATTCTGGAGACGAGACACCCTGTTCTGGGCTCTCTGGGACGGTAGCTATTCTCCATGACCCAAACCCTCCTCAGCTGTGTCCTTTGGAAGGAGAAATGTGGCCTTCTGTGTGGACCCCTCCACATCCAGGAGGCATCATTCCAAACTCTGTCCAGTTTGGATCCTGCCAGCCCTTCATCATATCCAAAATATGCGCAGGGCAGTGAGACTGTCCTCATGACCCAGGGTGACCATGTGTTCTCCATTTCTTGGAACTTGATCTTTGGAGAAGCAAGGGAGACAATCCGAATGCTGTCCTTCCCACTCCTGCCTCCACCCCAGGAGTTCCCAAAGAGCTACAGGAGCCTTGTGCTTAAGGAAAGAAGCAGAGGGAGGCTGAGGACAACTGTTGGCAGAGGCTGGAAACCCAAGAGGGTGGGAGACTGATAAGCAAAGCAACGCTTAATTAAAAGCACATTTGTAAAAAGATCAGGCCTGGCCAAAAAAAAAAAAAATGACAAAGATAGTTAGAGTTTTAAAATCAAGTCACTCTCTCCTGAGATTTCTTCCAGAGTCAGGCAGATTTGGGACTCTGGGTTTTGTCTTCCAGGAGAGTCTGCACATCTGTATGGGGTGGGAGGTGGGGCTGGATTGGGAGTGGGGTGTTTGCGCAGGCCCGGACTTCTCCCAACATGACCCCAAATGCGAAAGGCCAGGGCAGGAATGAGGCAAAGCCCAAACATGTCTCACCCTTGTGCCAGTCTCCAACCCCGGGACAGACACTGAAAACACCCATGAGCCTCCCTGGCAGGCATGAATGGACTCACAAAAAAAAAAAAAAAAAAAAAAATAACCACCGAGATGGGGGAGGGGTCATGCCACAAAAACTGAGCTCCGAAAAATGAATGCTTGAGCTGGGAAAATGGCTCGCTCTTTAAAGTGACTGCCATGCAAACACAAAGACTTGAGTGTAATCCCCAGAGCTCACATTCTAAACAAAAACCCAAAAGCGAAGTTGTGAGGCATGGTGGCCTGCGATTATCATATCAGTGCTGGGATATAGAGACAGATGGGCCCCCTAGGGCTCACCAGGTAGCCTAGCCTACTTTAGTTCCGGCTCAGTGAGAGACCCTGTCTCAAAAAATCAAAGGTCCATGGTGCACTAGGAATGACGCTTGAGGTAGTCTTCTGGCTTGTGTATGCGCACATGTGCGCTCTCTTTCTCTCTCTCTCTCTCTCTCCCTCCCTCCCTCCCTCCCTCCCTCCCTCTCTCTCTCTCTCTCTCTGTCTCTCTCTCTCTCTCTCTCACACACACACACACACACGGGGGGGGGGGGGGAGTAAAATCTCAGGAGTGACTGGAGAGTCATCTTCATCTCTTCAGAAAAATACTATTTGAAATTCCAGAGAGCACCCCTGAAACCCACAGGGGAATCACGGGAAGGTGGATTTTTGACTGTAAAAACCTTAAACAGCAAGGCTGATGAAGCAGGAGGTAGGGATGGTACCCCACTCCTTGGACTCGCAGCCCCTCTCCTGGAATGGTTGCGCAGGGGACTGCGATGGTTACAGGCAGAGCTACCACATTCGTATCTGCCTGTGGACTAAGACCGCTTGCACGTGCTCCCTCGTTGCTCCTCGGGGAATGTTTATTGCTCAAAGGATTGGAGAACACTTGTCCTTGTGTATATTGCCACTTACTCATCACCTCCCTAACAGAAGGGGAGTCCTCTGGAAGCAGAAACATCCTGGACTCCAGCGCTCTGGGAGCCCCGCACTGCTCAGTGATTCACTGTTATCCGAGTACACGGACAGCGTGCTTGCGGCTGGCGCCGAGAAGCACAATCCAGGGAGGAAGAGTGTATCTTAAATAAAAGTGGTGTTTGCAGTTGGGAAAACATAGATTATTTTTGCTCTTAGAGAAATTGATTTCCTAGGACATGATTAATTATGTCTGCAAAACAGAGAATCCATCAAAGACAAAATGTTTTTCCCTTCAGAAAACACTAAAAAATTCCTACCATGTCATTGCATAAATACGATGTGCTATTAATAGACATCTTGTCTCCTTACACTGGCTTCACTTTCCACTTTGACCCCCTCCCCCACTCCACCCCAGGCTCTCTGGAGAGTGAGGACCTGCATCGAGACTAGGGAAGTGTTCTGTGATTCTCCTCTGGTTCCTGAAAATCTAAACAAAAGTTCTGCCTGGACCAGCTCTGGGGAAGGTCACTAACAAGGAAAGAGGACCCCATTTCCAGTGTGAAAGGGACCTCTTTGGAGAGCCTGTGTTACCTTCTAGATAGGTCCAGAATCCCAGCACCTTCCATCTAATGTCAGCAAGCCCAAGGTGCCACATTGCCTCAGCCCTGTCCATGCACTGGCCTCCTCTCGGCTTGTGTAAGACAACCCTTCACGAGGCAGCCCTGGGGAGTGACTATACTGGAGTACTATAGTTACCTGCTGACTGGGCTGCCTCAATCCATCTGCCTTCCTGTTGTGGGATATTATTTTAAGATGTGTTACATTTGTTTATGCCACGGAACATTTGTTTTAATGATACAAAGATGTGCTGCATTCTTTTATGTTGCCTTTGTTTAACTCTGTGAAGCTGTGTTACTTTGCCTGTCTAAAACACCTGATTGGTCTAATAAAGAGCTGAATGGTTAATAGCAGAAGAGGCATAGGCAGGGCTGCCAGGGAGAGAGAATAAATAGGAGGAGAAATCTAGGCTCGAGAGAAGAGAAGGAGCAAGAAAAGGAAAAGAAGAGGAAGGGGCCAAGGGCCAGCTGCCCAACCACAGAGTAAGAAGGAAAGAAAGGAATATAGAATAGACAAAGGTAAAGTTCCAGAGGCAAAAGGTAGATAGGATAACTTAAGAAAAGCTGGCTGGAAATAAGCCAACCTAAGGCCAGGCATTCAAAAGGAATAATAAGCCTCCATGTAATTTATTTGGGTGCTGGGTCCCCCAAAAGAGTAAAGAGTAAAAAGAATAAAACAAAACAACCAACAAAACCCTCCCTCCTTGAAGGTCAAGTCACTCTAATCAGACAGCCAGAGTGATCCTGTAGAAATACAGTCAGATCATAGGACTCATGGCTCAGTCCTTCCATGGGCCTCCTATCTCAACCTGGGAAAGAAAGAGTTCTTAATGGGTCCCAGACAGCAACTCTTCCCTCTGGTTTCCCTCGCTCAACTGTATTGGCTCCCTGTTTCTAGAGCCATCCCTAGACCACACTGGTTTCTCATATGGGGACTTTCTTCCTTGAGGATATCTTCATACTGACTTGTCTTTGGGTTTCTGTTGTTGTGAAGAGACACCAGGATCACAGCAACTCTTAGAAAGAAAAACATTCAATTGGGGATGGCTTATAGTTCAGAGGTCTAGTCCATTATCATGGTGGGAAACATGGTGGTGTGCAGGCAGATATGGTGCTGGAGAAGGAGCTGAGAGTTCTACATGTGGTTCCCCAAGGAAACAGGAAGTGGCAGTGAGCCACACTAGGCCTGGCTTGAGCTTCTGAGACCTTAAAGCCCACCCCCTAGTGATGCACTTCCTCCAGCAAAGCCACGCATACTCTAAGAAGACCACACCTCCTAATAGTGCCACTCCCTATGGACCCATCCGGGTCATTTTTATTCAAACCACCACATGAATTCTGTGTTTTTATAAATCTTCACGGTAAATTCCAGTTTCCATAATTTATTACTCCCAGCATACTACCCAGCTTCCCTTACAGCCAGCCACATTTCTGACAGCAGAGCTATATCTGTTTTACCCTCTACATAGTTTCTACTTCCTAGTCTGTGCCTTGCACATAGTAAATCTTCAATGTGCTTTTGAATATATGAATGGATGGTTATTTGGTTGGATGTCTAAATGCAAAGATAGGGAGGTAAGATAGATGGATAGATGTCTGGCTGGGTAGAGAGATGAGTGAATAGGCACATGGGTAGGTGGGTGGATGGATGGGTGGGTGGATATGTAGGTAAATGAGGGAATATATGGATAGGTGAGTGGATGGATGGATAAATGGCTAGATAGACAGATTACCGGGTAGATAGGTGGATGCATAGATAGATATGTGGATCGATGAGTAGATGGATGTACGCATGATGAATGATGAGAGGATAGATTGATGAATGAATGGATAGATGAATGAGTGGAAGGGTAGACAGATTATTGGGTGTAATGCCTACACTATGGATGGTACATGAGCTGGGAACTAGGCTGGAGACTTAAAACCACACGCACACGCACACAGACAGACAGAGACACAAGAACACAGGTCATCCTTGATTCAGAAATGCCAACTTTATTGTGCTCAGGGGCAGCTTCCATAGGGCTCTGGCCATGCCCCAGCTCTCAGGACCTTTCAGTCGCAGACCCACCAGAAACCACTCTCCTGCCATCGAGGTCTCATGCTCAGAGCAGCTGCAGGCCACTCAGAGGAGGGGAAAACAAGTTGTTTACAAGAAATTCAGGGCCTGGGGGTCCACAGCTCCCAACAATTGGGTAGGTGGGTAGATAAATGGATGGATGGATAGATAGAGGGATGGACAGATGGATAGATAGAAGGATGGATGGATGGATAGATAGAAGGATGGATTGTTGTATGGATGGATATATGGATGGATAGAAGGATGGATGGATAGATGGAAGAATGGATGGATGGATAGATGGAGGATGGATGGATGGATAGATGGAGGATGGATGGATAGATGGATAGAAGGATGGATGGATGGATGGATGGATGGATACATGAATGTATGGGTAAAAGAATTGAAGAAAAGAATGAAGGAAAAGGGAAGAAAGAAATGGAGTGGGTAAATGACTAGAAAACATCTGGATAGATTAATATGCTAATGAATGGAGGGATGGATGAGTGATAGACAGATAAATCCCCTCCTCCTACCTATAGAGAGCATAGTTGGCTGCAGAAGGAGTGCCTAACTCAAGAGCATTGGGACCACCAAAGGAGACTGTGATTCAGTAGGTTTGGATCAGAGCCCAGGAATCTCAGTATAATAAGCTCCCCAGGGTTTGTTTTGTGCGGTGAAGACTGAGTCAAGGGACAGCAGAGAGATCTGTAAAGGGCTTTCTATCATCCTGAGCACCTGGAAGAATGCTACTCTGTGTGCAAAGTAAACACCCAGGGGAATGTTGTTTAGGAACAAGGTTGGAGAGAGATGGCGGTGGCCCTCTTTCATTCAGAAACATGTGGAAGGTCCTTTGGGTTTCGTCTCAGGGTCCATATGACAGCCTCCCTGCAGAAGGAGCATGTTCCATGCCTTCCCCCTCCTTCCACAGTAGAGCTCACTGGCTTTTTTGCCTCCTTGTTGGGGACCAGATGAGAACCTGGAGTAGTCTGGACTCTGCCCAGGTGATCACCCTTCCCATGTGTCCCAGGTTAGAATCATCAGGCAGCACACTTGACCTTGGCCTGACTGCTCTCAGCTGCTTGCCTGGTTTTGCAACCCTTCTTCAGGAGTCAACTGTGTCATGCCCGTTACTTTCGATGACACTGGCTCTTACCCACAGCCTGTGGCATGTAACTTTCCCCTAGCACAACCGCGTAGCTTTGTGAAGAACATGCCTGCAAGCAGTGGACCCTAGAATGAATAGGGATTCATCCAGGGTCTGCACACAGGATGAGGCTGGGGATGAAGAAGAGAAGAGAAACTCCCTAATTCAACACAACCCGGATAAAGCTGAATGCGAAGTATTGGGGTTGTGTGGCTGCGAGGTCATAGGAAAGTATAACTGTTGTTTTTTATTAAATGAAGATGTTGTCAAAACACATTCTCAATATCTACATTTTTAACCATAGATCAGTACTGTTCTTAACCTTCACCAGAGAGGCTTCTTTATGCAAGAAGTTATTGCGCAGACTCAAAGTGGTAAGAGTGAGTGTCCATCGCTAAATGGGATACTTACATCACACCCTCCCAGACTGGGACCACGCAGAGGAAGACGGTCAGGAAGAACCGAAGCGCCGGAGGATGAGGCGTGTCGTGAAATACTGTCTGCTGACATGGCAAGGCCACCGCACTCATGGCCTCACAGTTGGCTGCTTGTAAGCCCATCAATATCCGGGATGGGAGAAGGGCTCCTGTGCTCCAAGTCCTAGTTGAGGAGCTGTTGGCGGCTGGTGGCTGCTGAGGGACACCTCAGATGTTTCCTCAGGGCTATTGCCAATGGTAAGTCCTCCTATACTTCATTAAACAACTCCACAAGCATTGTTCATGCGGGCAACTCCAGTTAAACTTAGGGATCCATAAAACAACAAAGGGCAACATCAAATTAGGAGGGAGACTTGATGGGAAGAGGAAGGTGGCCAGGGGAATAGAAGGACACATGTGACAGATGGGACACCATTGGTGGCGTGCTTGAATGGTACACTCAAGGTCTTGGGCTCTACCCCCAGAACACATTTACAGGCTGTGGTGGTGCGTTTATGTAATCCCAAGACTCGGGAGGTAGAGGCAGAGGGTCAGAAATTCAAGGTCATGCTTGATTGTGTAATGAGTTCAAAGTCAACCCTGGGACACTGCCTGTAATATGGGTGGCATTTTAAGGATTTAGTCATGTAGCAGGGATTTAATCGGATGCCTCCTATGTGAAATTTATAGACACAAATGGCTGATAACTTTTTTTTTAGCTGATTTCTTTGTTTTAAAGGAACTGGGGTAAGTCCTTGATTCTTCCCCTCCTAGATGAATCCTGTAAGCACCTCCCCAGAATGTCAGCTCCCCAAGAGCTGAGTCAGTCTGTCTGTCCCTCCCTGCCATGCCTCCTGCAGCCAGCTCTTCTCCAGCAGACATTCAGGAGACTGTAGTTGAGTCAGATGATTGGATTCCTGCTTTCCCGCTGGCGTCTCTGTCCTGCAGGGAGTGAGAGCGCAGACTCTGGACAAATTCTTTGCCAGGACCATGCCCATATTTTATAGGAATACTTTGGAAGCAGATAACAAGTTTGTGCTTGTTCTTATACAGCCTGAGGTTTCATCTTTTAATAGGTGTACTGAGTATTTATTTTATCGCATTATTTGGAGGGGGGGAGGCGGTGGTCTTAGCTCCCTCTTAGCTTGTGATTTCTGTTTATGTTTCCCTTGTCTTTCTCGTTTAGTCCCTTCTCTTCGCTGGAGTGCTGGAGTAGTGCATGCTGTCTTTTTTGAGATTTGTGTCTTTTCTGTTTATTTCGCCAACAGCAGTATGGCTTACGTTTGGCTAATCCCCGCACACATGACCTCCATCAACATCAACATTCCTACGAACCGTCTCTCCCCCTCCACCCCACACATGCACATTGAATGGAAAAACAACCACAGAGCATGCTAGCATGTTCTTAGTGCCTTAGCTCTGCCCCTTTCCAAATCGCCTTGAGGTTGGGGGCTGGGGCAGAGAGATTTGCCAGTATTTGTCATTTTTTTCTTCGGTGTCTTCTTATTCTTGTATTTTTTCTTAAGTGTTAACAATGTTTATTAAAGATTCAGTTAATTTTGTTTTATCCCTGCCTTCCACATCTTAATCGTTGCTCAATTCGTGGGGGCCCTTCTAGCCCTGAGAACATCACAATGTGTCCCTAGAAGGGAAGATGTTGAAGCCCGAGATGGCCTGTGTCCTGCCACTGGATGATCATGACTGGTGTTTCTTGTGGCAAAGGCCTGTTTTGTTTGCTCATGTTTGCTGTCTTCTTGTGTTGCTAGATGGCTGACACCTTCACAGGCGTGTGTCTGATCCTGCATTTCTCTTTGTCATGTCCAGCATGCAAGTCATTCCATTCTGACTTTCTGACTATAAAAGTGAATCAACACTCAGTGTGACTCCGGAGAGATCTCATGCTAACTGCCTCATGAACAAAGTGCACAAGGGTGAGGACCTGAGTTAAGCCTCCAAAATCCAAGCAAAAAGTCTAGTACCATGTGATGGTACATGCCTGTCGTCTCAGCGCTGGGGAGATGGAGACAGGCAGATCCCTGGGGCTCACCAGCAATCCAGCCTAGCCTACTTGGTGAGCACCAGGCCAGTTAGAGACCAATCTCAACAAAGTTAATGAGATTTACGGAAAGACATCTGAGCTCCCACATAGAGAGACACACATATGCACAGACACACACAAACACATATACACACAGACACATACATATAGACACACACACACACACATAAACACATAGACACACACATAAACACACAGGCATACACAAAGACACACACACATACAGACACACATAGACACATACACACAGACACACATAGGCACATACACACAGAGACACACATAGACACAAACATACACAGAGACACACATGGATACAAACACAGACACACACAGAGAGAGACACAGACACACATAGACAGAAACACACACATAGACACACAGACACACACGCAGATAAACACACACACACACACACACACACAACTAAAAGTTAAAAGGCATGTTTCTTTTGGCTTACGTAGTTTCTTTCTCCGAAGACTGCCCTGAGCTCTCACTGAGGTGGCCAGGTGGTACTTTCAGACTGCAGTGCTCCCGGCAGGCTGTCCTTGTGGGAAGGTGTACATTCACACAGAGTCCACCTTGAACCCAGGAGGCCGGGCTAATGTTTCAGGAAGACCTGTTCACTGTTGAAGGGGAGACTGTTAGCCTCCACTCCCTCTGCAAACTCTCTAGCCCGGACCTTAGAAACAGGGACGATGAGAGAATGTCTCAGCATCCAGCAGGAGCTGCAGGAGCTGCCGGAGCAAGCTTCTAGACACTTGCTGGTGGCAGGACCACCTTTTCACCCCACCTTAGAAGGTATATAATAAAAGGCTTTCCATAAAGACCCCATGACCACTTGTGCCCCCAGACAGGGGCATTTCCTAAATCCTCATCTATCTCATGCTGGATTCTTTTAGTCTACGGTTCTCAGAATAGTACAGAGATGGCTCTGTCTTGAACAGTGTGGGCTTCAAGCTCGTCGCTATGCCCAATGCTTCCATGAATAATTTCTGTGCCTGCAGGTATTGGGGATCCTGCTGTGATCTTCCAAATGCTGCAGGGACCTCCTAAGGGTACAGTGAATACCCAGAGAGGTTCATGACCCCTGTTGCCACAGTTCCCGAACCTGCTTGGGGAATGTGCCCTGTATGAGCTGTCAGGAGACACCCACGTTAAACCCGAAGCAGAGCTGGAACCTTAGATCTAGCAGGACAATCATTCGATGTTTCCTAGGAAACAGAACTCACAGTCTTTGAAGTTTTTCATCACAGACAATATCCCCTCATATCAACTGAAGTTGAATCGGGAGCATTTAGTGTCTTGAATGTCCTTAAGGATGAAAACAAACATCTCTGCTTTTCGTTCTCCATAGACCTTCCTCAGTTAAGGAGAAACTCAAGCTTTTATTTGCCTAGTGTAATTATGGGAATCATGAAATAGATGTATGTTTTTAAGACAGGTATGTGGATATAATATTTTAGTTTTTCATTTAGGGAACTTTGAAAAGGTCTTGACCCACATCCATGAAATGATTCTCTGGGCAGCTTCCTGGTGTCCCTGAGGAAGGAAACAGATTTTGGACAAAGGGACACGCATGGCACAGGCCCTACCCAGGGGCTGGGGTGTCCACAAAGCCTCATCTGTCGATCCTTGCTTTTTTCCATTGCATGAGTTCACAGACTCAGTCCAAAAGCTGGAAAAGAGGGGAGAGAGTCGCTCCATACCTTTTGCAGTATCATATTTTTGATGTGGTCAGTTTCCCGAGTATCATCTTGGCTTACTTAGGCCTGCACTGGTGTGGAAGGCCCGTTCATGTTGCTGAGTACATTTTAAAGCTGTGCAAAAAAGCAAATGTATTTAAGATGTCAAGGAAAAAAATACATTAGTCGAACCCATGTCTTGTTTGTGCTATTCTGATGAGTCCATTTGGACCTTAGTCCTCCTGAGATCCCAGTCGATGGCACAGATCCATGGTTTCTAGTTGCAGGATGAGCCGCGTCCATGCACTGCATTAGGCTTCCTCCCCGCTAAGCTGTGATCACTGTCTCTCTCAGCCAGCAATTCGATCTCACATGCTTGTGTCCCCATCTCACCTCTCAGGAGAATCCTCAGGACAGAGGGGTCAACAACACTCATGGTTCTGAAGTTTTATTACTGCTCTTTGGATTTTTTAAAAAACTCTTCCGACAGGTTGCTAAAATGACTCTGAGCAGCACGAGCGTCATTAGACCTTATTATTGTTTATTGTACCCAGATGTTGAGAATTTCAAACGTCCCAGAGGAGTCATACTAATGTCAGATACCAAACCTTATTTTCCCTTGCAGATATGAAGTCTGAATTATTCTCGTTAAAAATAAGACATTCACACAAACAACTGGAGCATGCCTTGGCGCACACAGGCAGCCTTGCTCCGGTATGACTTAGGGTGCTGGAGTCCTCAGCAAGGCTTTGGCTACTGTCAGAATTTCCACTCGTAAAAATAGCAGTAAGTGCTTGGTGTGGTGCTTTATAATTTTATGCTATCTCCTCTGTGGAAAGGGAAATGGTGAATCAAGCCTCTGGGAAGAAATGCCTCACACTGGCAAACATGCAGGGACGTGATTTTAAAGAAATCATTGTTTTTAATGAAAAGGAAAGCAAATCTAAGGAAACACAGTGTGTGAGGGCATTACTAAACTTCCAGTCAGGGCCTGTAGCTTGCTGTCACAGTAGAGAAGGTTTTGGTTGCTGGCCACTGGAGACACACGATAGGAAAACAAACGGAGGAGAAAGGGGGCTGGTGAGTGTCTCAGGGTTTCTGTTGTGGTGAAAAGACACCATGACCATGGCAACCCTTACAAAGGAAAATGTTTAATTCTGGTGGCTTCCTTACAGTTTCAGAGGTTCAGTCCATTAGCATCATGGCAGGACATGGCAGCATGCAGGCAGACATGGTGCTACATGTTGATACGCAGACAGCAGATGTAGATTATCTCACTGGGCATGACTTGAGCATATATGAGTCCTCAAAGCCCCCCTCCACAGTGACACACTTCCTCCAACAAGACCACACCTCTCATTAGTGCCACTCCCTTTGGAGGCCTTTTTTTTTTTTTTCCCAAACCACCACAGTGAGCTACAGTTAGTGGGGAAAATTAGTCCGATTAGCATTAGTGTATTAAACCAAGTTATAAAGCAAATAATGGGCACAGTTGGTAGCAGCTTTTAAAAGGATAGAATGTGTTCAGCAGTATAACAAAAGAAATAGTAATGGTTCAATGTATCGAACGTGAGTTCTCCATTTGGGGGACATAGAGATTTAATGAAGGCGTTAGAATGACCCAAAAGGAGCCACTCAGAAAAGACACAGAGAAACAAACTCAGGGCTGGTGAAATGGCTCAGCAGTAAAGGTGCCTGCCACAGAGCTGGAAGCCCTGAGATCCACCCTGGGAATCACATGGTAAGAGGTGAAAGCAAATTCCTGCAAGTTGTCTTTTTTTTTTTTTTATTGAGAAAAGGAGAAAAAAAAAACAAGTTTCCACCTCCTCCCAGCCTCCCATTTCCCTCCCCCTCCTCCCACCCTTCTCCCCCTCCCACCACTCCTTTCTCCCTCCCTCTCCAGTCCAAAGAGCAGTCAGGGTTTTCTGCCCTGTGGTAAGTCCTAGGTCCTCCCCCCTCCGTCCATATCTAGGAAGGTGAACATCCAAACTGGCTAGGCTCCCACCAAGCCAGCACATTAAGCAGGATCAAAGCCCCGTGCCATTGTCCTTTGCGTCTCATCAACCCTCATTGTTCGCCATGTTCAGAGAGTCCAGTTTTATCCCATGCTTTTTCAGTCACAGTCCAGCTGGCCTTGGTGAGCTCCCAATAGATCAGCTCCACTGTTTCAGTGGGTGGGTGCACCCCTCGTGGTCCTGACTTCTTTGCTCATGTTCTCCCTCCTTCTGCTCCTCATTGGGACCTTGGGAGCTCAGTCCAGTGCTCCAGTGTGGGTCTCTGTCTCTATCTCATCCATCACCAGATGAAGGTTCTATGGTAATATGCAAGATATTCGTCAGTATTAATATAGGATAGGGTCATTTCAGGTTCCCTATCCTCAGCTGCCCAAGGAACTAACTGGGGACATTGCCTTGGGCTCCTGGGAGCCACTCTAGTTTCAAGTCTCTTGCCAACCCTACAGTGGCTCCCTTAACTAAGAATTGTGGTTCCGTGCTCCCTTGTCCGACCTTCCTTTATCCCAATCCTCCTGTTTCCCCAAGGCCCCCCCTCCTTCCCTTCTAACTTTTCTCTCCCCATCTCCCCTTACCCACATCCCACCCCACCCCCAAGATTCCAATTTTCTCCCCGGTAATTTTGTCTACTTCCCTTAGCCAAGAGGATAACTATATGTTTTTCCTTGGGTTCACCTTCTGCAAGTTGTCTTATGCTTATACACACGCACACATACAAACACACAGTGAGAAACATACACACACAGATAGGTACATACACAAACACAAGCAAATTCGAACTACAGAAGAATACCTGGGAAGCTGCTATTAAAAGGAAAAACATGAGTTTGGGATGTGCAGGTTCACACACCAAAGTTCCAAAATATAGGGAAGTACCTTGCTGTGGTTTTGTGTCTCCTGTGTTGGGATTTTGGTATCAAAGATGCCAAGGAGGCTGAAAGCCCCGGGCTCCTTACTCTTCCCCAAGGAAAGCAGGCATATTTTGTATTTATTTTCGCCTTGTTTTTCACAGTCCATAAAGTTCCCAGCCTTCCCTTGTGGGTCGATTTTTTAATTCTACAAATAAAAGAAAATAAATTAAAACTGAGCTATTTCCAGAAAAACACAATATTCTCTATACAGCAATAAAAAGTCTAGTAGGTTGCAAAGAAAGACACGTGTAGACTCCACATGGTAGAGCGGACCCGGCACAATGTGCTATTAACGAAACTCTACAAAAGGAGAAGAGAGATTGGACATAAATAAGGCTGGTAGAGGCTGGTTGAGGAAACCCTAACTCACAGCCACATTGTCTACCATAATTCCTGAGCAAAGAAGCTGCCTAGTCTACAAATGTATTGCAGAGAAAATTGGCACGAGAGAACTCATTTTTGGAGAAATGATAAATAATCGAATTGTTTTCTCCAAAAGTAAAGGATAAGTAAAACATGGCTAGGCTGTGTCCATGTTGCTTTTTTTTTTACTCTCCATTAGAGTAAATTGAACTAGACTCTGATGTAGAGATAACATGCAAGGCAAAATATTTACATGAATGTGGCCACAGCAATGACTTGCTCGGATGATGCCCTTTAAGAGTGAGCACGCATGTCTGAGAAGACTCCAGGGATCAAGACTGAGCACAAAAATATGCAAATGAAGTCATACTCAAAGGAACGTGAAATATGACAAGAGATAATGCAAATAGAATGTAAAGATCAGACAAAAACTAACCCCAACACACATAGGAATTTTCTCAGATTAAACGAGACAAGTCATTTAAATAGTGACATCTGCTTTTAGTGGAGTTAGGGAAAAACAGATAATGTGGAGGGATGAGCATACAGTGTGCACAGGACAGAGCCGTGTGTGCAGCATGCATGGGAACAGAGGTGTGCCTGCAGTGTTCAGGGAGCATCTGTGTGTGCAGGAGACAGAGCTCTGTGTGCAGTGTTCAGGGGACAGAGCTGTGTGTGCAGTGTTTAGGGAACATCTGTGTGTGGAGTGTGCAGGGGACAGAGCTGTGCGTGCAGTGTTCAGGGGACAGAGCTGTGCGTGCAGTGTTCAGGGGACAGAGCTGTGCATGCAGTGTGCAGGGGACAGAGCTATGTATGCGGTGTTCAGGGGACAAAGCTGTGCGTGCAGTGTGCAGGGGACAGAGCTGTGCGTGCAGTGTTCAGGGGACAGAGCTGTGCGTGCAGTGTGCAGGGGACAGAGCTGTGTGTGCAGTGTTCAGGGGACAGAGCTGTGTGTGCAGTGTTCAGGGAACATCTGTGTGTGCAGGAGACAGAGTTGTGCGTGCAGTGTTCAGGGGACAGAACTGTGTGTGTGATATGCAGGGAACAGAGCTGTGTGTGCAGTATGAAGCGGACAGAGCTGTGTGTGTGGTGTGCAGGGGACAGAGCTGTGTGTGCAGTGTGCATGGGAACAGAACTGTGCCTGCAGTGCTCAGGGGACAGAACTGTGTGTGTGATATGCAGGGAACAGAGCTGTGTGTGCAGTATGAAGCGGACAGAGCTGTGTGTGTGGTGTGCAGGGGACAGAGCTGTGTGTGCAGTGTGCATGGGAACAGAACTGTGCCTGCAGTGCTCAGGGGACAGAGCTGTGTGTGTGGTGTGTGCAGGGGACAGAACTGTCCACTCATATTGACCTTCCAGATATTGCTGTGCTATGACAACCACATTTCTGACTCTCATTCCTAGAAGTTGCTCTACAAAGAAAATGGTTAGAGAAAGACTAAATGGCCTGGGAGCTGTAGCTCGGTGGTAGTGTTTGCCTGATGGACATGAGGCCCTGGCTCTATCTCCAGCACTTGAAAACTACGATAAGGAATCAAAGACATAAGCTATATCACAAGGGAAAAATGGGAACAGAAGTGGGTACATAAACTTTGCTTCAGCAAGATGGAGACATACGATCCTTAAACATCACAGCTGAAAGACAAGCCCAACAGCTCAGCAAGTGTGTGTGTTTGAGATGAACCAGACGCCAGGTAACAGATGCCCACACAACCCACTGCTACCACATAGAGGCAAGTTAAAGTCAGCATCTCTGGCTTTCTATGCATGTGCATGTGCGTGTGTGTGCATGTATGTGTGGTGCATGCTTGGGAAGCAAGACTAATAGGAATTGCCAGATCTCATTTAAGTAAGGAAACAGTAAAGTGCCCATATTTTACATTTAAGAAACCATGTTTAAGAGATTTGGTTAGGACTCTCCCTCTTAAATGTATAAAGCAAAGTGTAGACACCTACACAGAGACCCCGAGTCTCAGCAGCCAAGTCCATAAATGTAAACTTCAAAGAACGCCCCAGAAACTTCACATGAAAACCACAATCTTACATTGGCTTCAGAGTTTTCTTTGCTCTGGTTCTTGGGCACGAACCTGCCCTACATCAAACAGATTCATTTTTCACATGTGGAGTAAAAGTTCTTGTGAATTTAGTCTTCCCAACATAAGCTCCTGGAGCTGAGCCCCAGTGGGGAAATATATTTGTACAACACTGTTACAAGTAAGATGTGGGTGGACCTCGAAGTCCTTAGTGATCCCCCGCCTCATTGCACATCTTGTTGTGGTTGCCCCTGCTACAGGTGGGTCTCTTCATGTCCCTGTAAACCCCAAATGAGAGCAGTTTTAGCAGTGAATACAGCAGCTGCTAACATTGCAAGCCAGGGCCATGAGTACGTGTTTAAGCTGCTTCTTCTTCTTCTTCTTCTTCTTCTTCTTCTTCTTCTTCTTCTTCTTCTTCTTCTTCCTCCTCCTCCTCCTCCTCCTCCTCCTCTTCTTCTTCTTCTTCCTCTTCCTCTTCCTCTTCCTCTTCTTCCTCTTCTTCTTTTCTTCTTCCTCTTTTTACCAAGTACATAGTCTTTGCACATAGTATGGCTTTATCTTTCAAAGTTCACTTATCAGAATTTCATTGTTTAACTGAAGAACCCCGTGGCGGGACCATACAACATCTAAATTTCCATGAACTACAGCCTTAGAATACTGCCCACACGTGGCATACCAAGCACTGTGCAGTTTGTATCTATTTCGGGTTTTGGCGTTGTTGTATAGATGATATGTGAATTTTGGAAACCGATCAAAAAGAAAGAATGTTTTTCAGGGGTGGGAGCCAAAGGCTTAATCTGAACACCGTGGTAATGAAGCTTTCGTAACAGTTCCATAGACCGTGACCAGGGAGGAACCACAGGGTAGAATGTGATGCTCAGTGTGACTCCCTAAGTATGCTGCTCCATGCACAGGAAGTTCATAGCGATTAACTGCAAAGGAGACTTGGTCCACAGCCCTAGAAAATGAATGACGTAAGCGTAAGGTTAAGTGTATCCTAAGGAGGGATATGGACTATAAACAACAGGCCACATGTCTTTGCTGCTGTTTGCTTTATCTAAAGAAATGGGAGCCACTTGTTAGTTGTGACTCGCGGCAGGTTAAATGCCCTTCCCCATTCTTACTGCCTCTTTTTTTTTTCTTTTTTTTTTGTCCCTAGTTTTTCAGGACAGGGAAAGTAGCCCTGGCCGTTCTGAAATTCACTCTGTAAACCAGGCTGGCCTCGAACTCAGAGATCCACCTGTCTCTGTCTCCCAAGTGCTGGGATTAAGGGTGTGCAGCACCACTGCCCATTTTTCTTAAGAGATCTTTAAGAGATTTCTTTTGTTTTAGAACTAAGTGTTGAAATTACATTGTGTGAGCTACAATTGGGGCAGGGTGAAAAAGAAAAGACTCCAAGGAAGAAAGGAGAGAAAACTTATTATTTAACCCTTGATTTTAAAAGACAGTGTAAGGCAGGTGCTAGAAAGTGCTCCGTGGTTAAGAGCACTTGCTGCCCTTATAGAGTATGAGTTCAGTTTCTAGCTCTCATCTTGGGTGACTCAAGACTGCTTATAACTCCAACTCCAGGAGCTCTGACACCCTCTTCTGGCCTCTGTGGGAACATATCCACACACAAAGTCACACACCGTCTGAGTTACTTTTCTAATGACCAAGGTAACCATAAAAGAAATAATTTGATTTGAGGCTCACAGTTGCAGACAAGCTTGAGTCTGTAACCATCATGGTAGGGAACGTGGCAGCAGGCAGGCAGGCGTAGATTAATAGCACACATCTCGATTCACAAGCAAGAACCTGCTCCAACAAGGCCACACCTCCTGATCCTCTCTAAACAGTTCCATCAACTGGGGACCAAGCACTCAAATATATGAACCTATATGGAGGCCAATGTCATTCAAACTAACACACATACACGTCATGAAAAATGAGGTAAATCTCTCACAAAGAAGGCAAAAACAGGAAAAGGGATTTAGCTTGCAGCGTGACACAATGCATGAGGGACTCCCATCTCAAACCTTCACAGCCACATGTGACCCTGTAGTGACCCCACAATGCCTGTAGACTCAGCTTGGCCAAGGGATGTCAGCCAGAAAGCAAGACATAGAGTATGTGTCCAGGGCTAGGCTCTGCTCACATGGGACCTCTGTGCACTCACATGGGACCTCTGTGCATTCACTGAGATAGCCATGTTTACATTCTATGGAGAGTCCATGAATAGAATCAATAGGCCCAGTCACACCGGCTAAAGCCACAGCCTGAACTTGTATATGGGCTCCCAGGTGACATCAGCTGAACTGACTAGATGGTGACTCTTCCGGATCAAGCAGCGGCAGTGACAAACATCAGTCTTTTCTTCTAATATCATCTGTCTCCATGGCGACTACCTTTGGTCATCTCATCCCCAAGGAAAGTATGTAGTCAGCACTTGCTCCATTCCAGGTACCAGACAGCCACACCCCAAGCCAGAGCAAGCCAGATGAGTTCTCATGAGACTCATGGGCTTCTACATCGATCCCTGCTCACACGGAAGAGCATCCCACCCAAGGTCAGAGCGGCTTTTCTGTGTCTACACCTCCATATGTAATCTCTATAGCACCCTTTTGTGGCTCCTCCTCAATCGTAGAGGATGGATTAGTCAGGGTTTCCAACGCTACATGGACAGATACATACATCATGCATACATAAACGCAAGGACATTGACATGGTCATTTCGACACGCATATGTAAAGATTATAGGACTATATAACGGGAGGATATCAGGGTATCAAAAGAATTTGTTGGTACAGCTGTGGATTCCGAGAAGTCCCACAACAGGTCTCTTGCTATCTGGACAGACAGGCAGTTGCAGCGTGGGTCAGAGCAAGGCTGAAGGCCTGATAAACAGGGAAGAGGAGAAGGTAGCTGAGGAAGTAGCATGGAAGAGGTTAGGGGAAGGGCTATGATTCTTGGATCTGAGGTCAGGAGAAGCGGCGATTCTGATGTCCAAGATGCTCTGTTCCTTTGCTTCTTCAATCAATCCAGGCCCACAGATGGTGGGACGGCACTCTCCGTAAAACGTGAGGGTGGAGCTTCCCATATTCATTCGCCGGTTAAAATGCCAATTTCTCACAGACACTCCCAGAATGCTTTGCTGGCTCCCTCAGCCTAGTGGAGTTGGTGTTTGGAACTGACGACTGTAGAGCTGTCCCTTGCCAAGGGCTCTCTTCCCTTCAGCCACATCTCCCTCTGTGTCCCCTTCATTCCTGTACATCTGTGGCTCACACCTTCTTGTTGCCATGTTCCCTTTAATGTGGAGACTCCATACTCTCTGCTCCCTCTGTTGGGGAAGCTGGTCCCTCCAGTCCCCATCGAACTAGCTATAACAAATCCAAGATCCCACTTGCCAGCCATTGAATGTGAAGCACGGCTTCTTCACCTCACTGAATATAATGTAATTTTACAGGCTGGGGACCAGACTGCCATCTTTGTCTCCTCCCACTCCCATTTTACATTATGCTCCCAGTGTGGTGGGAATTAACTCTAGTTAATTGTCAACTGGATAGAATCTACAGACACCTAGAAGAAGGGCTTCTGGGTATAGCTGTAAGGGATTAATTGGTTGGTGAAGACCTGCCCACTGTGGCAGGCGCCATTCACTGGCTGGGATCCTTGAGTATACAGAGAAGGCAGTTGAGCGCTAACACGCATCCGTGTCTTTCTCCTGACTCGAAGGTGACGTGGCCAGCGGCTTCCCGCTCCTGCTGCCCCCACCTCCCACCATGGCGGACTGTATCCTGAATTGCAAGCTAAAATAAAATTTTTCTCCCCTAATTTGCTTTTTATTACGGTCGTGGGATAAAACTAAGACACTGGAATCCACATTTGGACTTAAAAGCACCTATCACGTAAATGGTTGGTATGATTTCTGTTTCAGAGAGGGAATGAGCATCTGCCTCAGAAATGTCACATGGCCCCCTTAATTCCTCATTACAAACCAAGAGTTGGTGTCAGCTTGGCGCTTAGCTGATCCCAAGCTCATGTTCCCATACGGCACGCCCTGGTAGCATGATGCCAGCACCCGGGCCTCCATGCTCCCTACAACCTGAGCCCCGCCCTGGTCCTGCACAGCTGCCAGCCCCAGCGAGGGACACCACGGGACAGTCAAGGCCCTCTCCTTCTGTGTTCTCCCGGCTACTGTGTGAAGGCAGCTGTGTCCACAACTGCTCTTCTTACGGAGAATAGGGGAGAATGGGCTCGTTTCTTTTTTTGTTTCCTCAAACCCCTCCAGCCTTTCATTTCGCCGTCTAAAGGGGAGTCTCTACCTCACAGGGGACCATTAAAGACCTCGTTGCTCCTGGGGTCAGCAGCGGGCAAAACGGCTGCCTTTGTGGGTGCCCTGGACGGAGAAGCAGAGTTCATCCTCGCTCCTGAGGCTCCGCGGACATGATTAATGTGCTGCCATTGTGATAGATGATAAACATAATGGAGCTTGAAGAAAATTAATGGTATTTTGAATCTTTAATAATGGTACATAACTATCTAAAAGAGACATCTCCATCACAATGTGGCTCCTCTCAAAGCCGGTGGCACTTTGCTGACAAAAGGAGGGGAAACTTTGGGGGGCGGGGTGTGGGTTAAGGATTAGAGAGAAACATAGCAAATAAAAATGATTACAGTTGTCAGGATGGAAGGACTATGGGTATGGCTGTTAGCTGAACTTCCTTTAATATTGTCCTGGCAGTTCGCACCCGAGGAATTCTTTTTAAAATGGAATACAAAATTGAATTTTGTTCTCTTTAAAATGCCTGCGTGTTTTTCACGAGACTGTAAAGATTGGGTTAATTTATACCCTTTTCCCTACCTCCAGCAACAAAGGAGCCCCTATTTCACCCCGCAAGTGTAAGCTACACGCAGGGCCATTGTTACTGAGGTTCTGTCCATTAAGAGTTTGGGAAAATGCACACTCACCCCAGGAGGAAGGGTCAGAGGGTAGGAGAAGAGCGGCCCAGGGACAATGGCTCATTGTGGCACCCACAATTGAGCTAAATCTACAGCTTTGGGAAAACTCGAAGCAGCATGGCTGGGGACACCCCAAATTAGAGACTGCAGCAGACAGGCATGGAGACAAGTTCAGGGTGAGACTCGGGGACTTACTTTCCTACATGGCAGCTTTGTAATCTAGAAAGACGTCCTGACAGGCAACACACGCCATTGGCTCCCTCCTCTTTCTTACATTCTCGAGGATTCTATCTCTAATTAAATGGGATTTAATGCGTAGACATTATCAGTAGACATCCCATGACTACACGACACATGGCGAGACCTCATAAGGGTCTCTCACCTCCACGGATGAGCCTCTTCCCGATGCCTGGCATTGGATTCACGAGCTCTGAAATCTGAGAAGTTACTACGGAGGAACTGCAGAATCAACCCCAGAGGCTTCCTGGCATGAGTTCCCAAAGTGTCCCCACGTCAGAAGATAATGGTGTCGCTCTCTGGTGTGCTAAATAACATCTTGCTTGTACACAGTTGAGTTCCATGAGGAGCTGAGATAACATGATGACCTCATGATAACAGGCTTTTTCTCTGAAATGGTCAAGGCTTTGGAGGCCTGCTCATTCCTGACTTCTTTTCATTTGTGAAAGGCCGATTTTTTTGTATTACTTTACTTTTTATTGTATTTGAGACAGGATCTCATATAGCCCAGGCCGACCTTGAACTCACAGTGTAGCAGGGAATGACTTTGAATGTCTTAGCTTCCTGCTGCAATTACAGCTCATGCTACCATATCTGGGTTAATGTGGGGCTGTTGATCAAGCCCAGGACTTAGTGTGTGTTGGACAAACACTCTCCCAACTGAGCCCTTACCTGAGAAATTTTTACGTGACCCTAGTAGATGATTATACAAACAAATGTTTGCTGGCAATGCATCATAAAGAAAATTTAAATTTGAATAAGTAATTATTTGGTATATACACAAGTGTGCATACTATTGAGATGGGTGTGTTAATTTGCTGTTTACAAAAAGAATTAAATACTGCCTGAATCTTTGATATTAGGGAACCCGAGAATCGCCAACACTTTTCAGAGTTGACCATAACTTTGATTTTATAATCATTAATGCTGAGAACATAGCTACACAGTACAGTGTGGCAGAAATACATCAGAGTGGTGTCAGAAATGGTTAGAAATGCCTAATCTCGTGTCCAAACTCACTGAATTAGAATCAAACATTCTACCACAACACAGTCTGAAACCACACTATCCTGGCACTTACATACCGAGGAAAGTCTTTATCTTCCATAACAAACACATGTTTCTGTAAAAGCAGAAAAGTTGGTACAGGGACGATGCCGCAGTTCACAGCATACAGTAGCTTAAGGCAGCATGAGAGCATGCTCGGTGCAAAGTCGAGCGGATCGTGGGTTCAGAGCGGGCTTTCTGTGAAGTCACACGGTGCAACCCAGGCAAGCACAGCTGGAAACCTCTCGGGTTCATTTCACATTTGATTCGAAATTCATTTTGGTCCAGAAACTTCTCAAACTCTGCCAGACATTCTATCATTGGAAAGGAGGAGCTCTGGGAGCCAGGAGAATCTGCAGGGCTGTGGTCCATAATGAGGGGAAAGCACATATTAATAACTAGAGACCGCCACTGAGTTATAAACAAAGAGAAGGGAGAGTGGGAGTTTGAGAAGGATTTTAGAGAAATTTTTATAGCGCCTTTAGAAGCCTCCATCATTGGGATGCCAGTAGCTTCTCTGCCCCTTCCTCACCCCCTTCCAGCTCTGTGCATTCCATCCAGCTTTTGTCCAGAAAACCGGGGAACCTGGATGTGATGAGCACCATGCACAACTGACCCATTAGTTACGTCCCTCCATGCTGTGGGACAAATGTCTGAAGGAACAACTTAAATGAGGCAGGACGTGTTCTGTCCAACATTTCAGAGGCCACTGTGGTGAGGAGGGCATGGTGTGGCTGGGCAGATCACAGTACAGGGGCCGTGAAGCAGAGCAGAGAGGGTGGTGGCAGGAAGAGGTCACGGCGAGACACAGTGCCCCAAACACTACTTTCTGAAATGGGTACCTAACACCCATTGTCTTTTTTTAGCCAGTGTTCACGGGGGCTTTTTTCTTGACTCTTCTGAGAGCTGCAAAGGAAATTAAACATGTAATTATTCTCAAAGCCTACATCTTGAGCTTGGTGCAGAATTGGCAAAGGAGTCACCCATGTGGTAGTGGTTTTGAAAGCACATGGGGTGGCCCACCCGGGTTTGTCCCCTAGTCAACAGATCCCACAGATAAAGGGGAAGTTTAAGTTGAGAGATGACAGGTCCTCTGAGCTGGGGCCACAGCTACCGAGTGGGCATCTGCCATGTTCACCAGCACATGGTTTTCGGGCCTTCCTTGAAGTCTTCAATGGAAGGATCTGGCTGGGGCAGCCGGGAGACTTGTCAGTCTGCTTGAGGAGTCTCCACAGACAGTCAAGTCCTTAGTTCCACAAGCAGACCACCCCTCTTTTCCAGTAAGAGGATTTTCACACAACTCTTCACTTACTGTGGGGATTGAAGTCATTCCCAGAAGCAAAAGTACGGATTGAAGGGCAAAATGGAAAATAGATAACGCAGAGCTTGTCCTGAGGCAGGCCTTGCCTAACCCAGGGCCATGAGGAAGGTCTTGCCTGACCCAGGGACGTAAGCAGGGCCTTGCCTGACACAGGAACGTAAGGAGAGCTTTATCTGACCTAAGGGCATGAGGGAGGCCTTGCCTGACCCAGAGATGAGAGGAAGGTCTTGCTTGACTCAGGACCGTGAAGAGAGTCTCGCCTGATCCAGGGACATAAGGGGGACCTTGCCTGACACAGGGGCATGATGAGGGCCTTGCCTCACCCAGGGCCTAAGGAGGGTCTTGCTGGACCCAGAGACATAAGGAAGGTCTTGCTTGACTCTGGGCCATGAAGAGAGTCTCATCTGATCCAGGGGGCTAAGGAGGGCCTGTCTGACCCAGAGACATATGGGGGACCTTGCCTGACACGGGCATGAAGGGAGTCTTGCCTGATACAGGATCATAAAAAGGGCCTTGCCTGATCCAGGGGCCTAAGGCTGGAAACCTTGCCTCCGTGCTGTGGGGCTCTACATTCCCTAATGAATTGGAACCTGCAGATGTTACAAAGAATGCCTCCACAACTTGGTGGAAGGCCTGGGTGACCCTGCATTGACATCTGCGTACCTACCCTTCTCTGATGGAAAGGGACTTTGCAAATATACTCATGGCTTCCCCCTCATCAGAGAAGTTTCTTTCTGCAGTAGATCACAATTAACACAGAGACCCATAACTGATCAGGTGTAGGGAATAAAAGACTACAGAAAGCTCATCCCCAAACAGCATGTCTGCCTTATACTGGTTCTCCTCTCAAGACTCAGGGACCAGTGTGGAAGAGATGGGAGAGAATATCAGAGCCAGAGGCTATGGATGATTTCAAGCAAACTGTGTTTTCCCGACACACCAGGGCCGCTGGACATATGACCTCATGGTAGTTGTGACACGATGCACTGGTCAGGCTGAATCTCAGCATGGAGAAATGAGATAGGCATGAAGCCCCACCCCTAGCTAAGGAGCTATTGGCAATTGATAGTTGCTAGAAAAAGAGTTAGCTGTCTTTAAGGGTGTGGCCTCTGGCGGGTCAGCCCAATAGAAGGTCATGCACACAGGAGAATATAGGCAGCACAAATTGTATTGATGGGTTTTTTTTTTTTTTAAAGACACAGAGTTGGGAATGTGTGGAATCTTGGGAGGTTCAGGGGAGGGGGTAGATATGATCAAAATCATTGTATAAAATCCTCAAAGAACTAATAACAATGAGAGGGGGAAAAAAAGAAGTGGATTTTCTCACCTAAATGCCTTAACAAATTCCCACCAGAATGTTTGAGAGCAAGGAAAGAATTCAGTGTGGAGAGCCATCAGTCACTCCACCAGGACAGATGAATGTCTCGCTTTGTGGCTGACCTTTGGACAGCTTAGACCCCGTACTGGGCGGCGGCAGCATTTGCTGGTATATTTGCTTGGTCCACAAACTAACAGAGAGCTGAGAGAAATCAGCCACCTGGTCTACCAGCAGCCCAGCCACTGGGACCCCGCCCCCCAGCTCTCTACTTGCTGGTCTTTTGTTCTGAATTTAGCTATTCCCTGTCCCCTCACTGATGCGGTGCCCTCTGCAGACAGATCTGGCTCAGATGATCATTACTGACTCTGATTGGCCCCCCGGACTTAGTTTGGGCTACATCTTATCTCCAGGTCATAAGCTGCCAAGCCTAAGGAGCACATTGTGACAAATCCAAAGGACAGTCCCTCAGCAGAGCTGAGCACACGCCATGCGGAGCAATGTGCTCCACGCAGCTGTGCCCGTCTTCAACTCTGGCTCAACTGATCTCATGTCCAGTCGCCCTTGCATGCTGAGCAAATGTACCAGAAGACAGCCAGAACGTGAGAGAAGGAAGGGATGGTGTGGTCAAATGAAGATGGTTTAGAAGGCTCTGCAGCCAAGAAGCTTATACATAATGAGAAGGGTTGGGTAATAAAGCAGTTGCCTAAAATACACAGTGTCAGGGGCAACCTCATCATTGTTGAGCTCCTATGATGCTGGAATCTGACTCTTGAGGGGTGGTTTTGAACCACGTCTTTCAATATGGACAGGGTGTCTAAAAAGCTATAGTGTGCTCCTGTCTTCTTCCCAAGCCAGTGACAGACATCACTAGTTGATCCCCTAGCGCCCAACATCATTCACCCCACTGAGCTTTCGAGTCTGCTCAGCACAGTGTCCTGACTTTGCAGCCTCAGACCCACATGGATCTCTTCATCTATTGTCCCTATTCTAGGCTGTGAGCTGCTGTTCTGCTACTTTTTTTTTTAAATTATTCTTTACTCTTTGGCGGCCCGCTACCCAGCTTCCAATTAAATATAAGGAGATTTTTTTTTTCTTGCTTATGAATGCCCAGCTTTAGCTTGGCTTGTTTCTAGCCAGCTTTTCTTAAATCATCCCATCTACCTTTGGCCTCTGGGCTTTTTACCTTTCTGTATTCTGTACACCTTTCTTTCCTCTTACTCTGTGGCTGGCTAAGTGGCTGGGTAGCTGAGTGGCTGGCCCCTGGCGTCCTCCTCTCCTTCTCCTTTTCTTGCTCCTCCTCCTTCTTCTCTTATTTATCCTCTCTGCTTGTCATTTCCACCGATTTCTCTCTCCTGCCTCGCTATTGGTCATTCAGCTCTTCATTAGACTAATCAGTTGTTTAGACAGGCAAAGTAACACAGCTTCACAGAGTTAAACAAATGCAACATAAAAGAATACAACACATCTTTACATCATTAAGCAAATGTCCCACAGCATAAACAAATGTAATACACCTTAAGCTAATATTCCACAACACCAGGCTGAGAACTATGGGGACCTCAGAAGAGACACATAGATAGATGGTCTATGTGTAGTGCCTCCCAGTGTTATAAATTCCTCTTCTTGCAGGGTGTGGTCACAACTCCATATTGGTCCATACCTAGACCCATCTTCCACTATGACAGAAAGAAATGGAGTCCCCATTCAGTAACCAGGCAACCCCAAAGCAATTCTGGCAGTGGGAATGCTGGTTGGCAAGCACCATACAAACTCTTGTTTCACTTTCTGCAAAGGGAAGAAAAGAAAAAAGAGAACTCTGTTAGTCACTAGCTTTGTGTGAAGCCCTTGGAGAGACACATTCATACAGAGCCTCTCACTGGATGCTTTGAGGGCTCTGCGAGGCACATTAACGTGCTATATAATGTCATCGTATATTGTGAAGGTGATGTGTACGTCCCCAGTACCATTGACAGTGGCAGTCACCGAACCGCCGACCAGTATGACCTACACCTGGTTCAAGCATTTCTAATCCCCCCCCCCCCTCCTTATCTGTGCAGGCTCTTGGCACTATAACTGCTCCAGGTACTCTCTGAGGCAGTAGACGCATATCCAAGACTAGAAATTCTTTGTAGTCCGTTATTGAGTGTCTAAACAGCGGGCAGACACAAGCGACCCTACTCATGATTTGCATAGTGTTGGACTCTTCTGTCCTGTCCTGTTCCCCAGATGTTTACTAGCAATCTGCCAACAGCCTTTCTTTGAAGCCTACCATACTCTTGACATCAAAGCTTTTCCAACACACAAGTGACAGGAGGCTCTCAAAGTGGTGACCCTGAGTGAGTGCGCTGTGCATGAGATAAGTAGCACACCTCTAAGAACGCCCCAAACTTCATTTGCGTTTGTGTTAAGGTAGCGGGCATGAGATTGCTCTACCCTCACACACTGTGCTAGCAGAGGCATCAGGGTAGAGGAGGCACGGGGAAGGGAGGCCTGCTCACTCACTTTGGGGTTTATTTAGTTCGTCCCCCCACAATGCCTTGCAGTGACCTCCTGTGCCTGTGCCTCTGTGTCCAAACATGCCTGAGAGCTTCAAAGCTGCAAAATATAGCCATCTTTTCTACCAGGACACGAGCTTGCAGGGCGGTCCTTCAAGCTCCCTGTGATCTCCCTGGATTCTCTAAATAAAGAAGATGACAAATACCAGATAACCTGCCTTGTGCCTTTGGCAGCATTATCTCGCTTAACCGTTGCAAGAGCCCATTTGTATGTTTTTAATTTAATTAATTTATATACTATGTATAGGTGTTTGTGCGTGTATGTGTGTGGCAGATATGCCTGGTATCCATGGAGGCTGGAAGATGCTGTCAGATCTCCCAGAACCGGAGTTACCAATGTTTGTGAGCTGCCAAACGGAGGCTGGGATTCAAACCTGGATCCTCTGGAAGAACATCCAGTGCTCTTAATCCCAGAACCGTCTCTCCAGTCCCCTGAGGAGCACATTTGAAGATGCATCGTCTGAGGCTGGATGAGGTTCACCTCACAGGCCCGGAGCCATAGTGAGCCAAGCAGAAACTGGGCTTGACAGCAGCTGACGCCAGGGCTTCTCCACTCTGTCAGCCTCCTTTCCTATGCTGATGGCTTGTTCTGCAATGGAGCAATACGCAATAATTATGCCTGTGCCTATTGGACTTCATTGTTCCAAAACCAAAAGGTTGCTTTACACTTCGGAGACCGTTTCCTTTCTGGGAAATGAGGGGTAGCAATCTTTCCATTCGGCAGGGTGTAAACCCGGTCAGTCAGACAGAATCACACACATCATTTTCCTTAAGCTTGGCCAGGAAGGCAACCTCATACAGAGTGAGTGGGTGGGGGGTAGAGAGGGAGAACAGGAGGGATAGAGGGCCCAGGGCCCCTTCTTTGCCTCCTTTTTCTCCAGTACCAGTTATCTCTCCCCTGCTGTTTTCATAGCTTGGCCTGGTTGGGACTTTCCCAGATGTTCCTAATTTTGGTGATTTTCCGTTGCCCGTGAGCCCTTCAGTACTGTAAATATTTGACTTCAATCTTTTCCAAACTCACAGAACTTTATGGCGGTCACTTCAAACACTGATGTAGAATTGTCTCTGCTCCTTAAGGTTGTTCTGTGAACTAAGAGCCTGGTAGTTGATATCTTGCCGGCTCCACAAGCCATTTCCCACCCCCTGAGACTTTGAAGTCTAAAGGAGCTCAGAACTATTCATGCCTTACACACATACAGAGCGTCCTTAAGAGCAGATAGGGGTGCCTCGTGGGCATAGATTCTTTCCAGCTATCAATAAATGTTTCTCTATTTGGAGATCTTCAGTTCCCGTTTTTAATTAACTTGTTTGATGTGGTGTGTGTGTGTGTGTGTGTGTGTGTGTGTGTGTGTGTGTGTTTAGGAGTATGCATGCATTGGCATGTGTGAAGTCACAGGACAACTCAAAGAATCCATTCTCTCTAACAACCTGTGGGATCAGAGGTCCAGTTCAAGTCATCAGGTCTGGCAGCATCACCTCTGTCCACTGAGCCCTTTCACCTGCCTGTGTTCCAATGTTAAAAGCTCTCTGCGGTTGTCTTCAGGGGCACTACATCAACGAGGCAGCATTGTCAGTACTTGGCATACACTTCTTGCACATGTGAAACCCTGTAGACGCTCCCTCCCCCAGCTGCTTCTGCCCCACCCTTCCCGTGGCCTCCCCAGCCAGGCCTTCCCTCGAAAGCCTCTCCTCACCCAGCTCTGCCTCCCTTTGGGTCACTTTAAATTAATATGTACTAATAACCTTGTTAATGGTAATACATCATGTTAATAAGCAATGAATTTTGTATCATCTCAGGATATATTCATACGCTGAATATGATATTGAAAAATTATATTCAGTTGAAGTCACATTGAGTTTTAAATTTTATGAGTTTGGAGCTATATATGATAACTAAATTTTTTTAAATTAGATTTATTTCATTTTATCTGTATGTGTGTTTTGCCTGCATGTATATATGTGCACCGCATGCCACATGTCTGGTTCCCACAAAGTTGTGGGCTGCCATACAGGTGCTGGGAACCAAACCTGAGCCCTCTGCAAGAGCAGCAAGTGCTCTTGACCTCTGAGCCATCTCTCACGGAGAGCTAAAGACTATCCTTGTTCTTTCTAAGAAGGCAATTGTTTTGGTTTGGTTGTAACATTTTATAATAATAAAAAATTGCTCTCTATTATGTTCAAAGGCAGAGTGCTGTTATTTAAATCATGGACAGATGTAGCGAGTCCTAGCGGGCATCTGGTCCATCTTGCCAGTGGGGGAATTTTGTTGATAATGTACTGTCTAACTTTTTTCATGGGAAGATGTTGATAACACATTAAAAGTGGCTCGCATAATGGATTTTTAACAACTTCCTTGGGAAATATTTCTGTGTTGCCATAAGATTTTTTCTGCTCTGAAGCCCTTCCTGCCATCCACCCTAAATTTCCCTTTGACATATTTGATGGCTCAATAAAGTGTTGGTTTCCTGGAGTGTCGTATATATTCAGCAAGGGACCAGAGAAGGGCTTGTGACGTTTTGAAACCCGAAAGGATCCAATGGGTAGGAACCCTGACTGGCTATAGATCAGTTCAAAAGAAGTTGTGTTTGTTTATTGAGTGTGAAATACTCTTGACACATTTAAAATAGAAATGACTCATAAATATAAACATATTTAAAAGATCTTTTTAAAAAAAAAAATTATGTGTGCTTGTGTTGGAGGAATGGAGTTCGTGACTTTGAGATGGTTCTGCAGGCCAGAACCAGACATTGGGCATGGAGCTGGAGTTGCAGGCCATTGGGAGATACTGTTTGGGGCTGGCAACTGAACTCAGGTTCTCTATGAAAGCAGCAAGCCCTTAGCCACTGAACTGTCTATCCAATCCAAGTGTGAACATCCCCACTGGCAACCTCTTTATTTACTTTTTATTTTGTTTTTGTGGTTTTTTTTTGAGAGGGGGGGGTTCCCTGGCTGTCCTGGAACTCACTCTGTAGACCAGGCTGACCTTGAACTCAGATATTCATTTGCTCTGCCTCCTGAGTGCTGGAATTAAAGGTGTGCATGACCACTGCCCAGCTGAACTTTTCTTGTGTCTGTCTGTATAGTGTTTCTGTTAGAAATGGTCTTGGCGGCTTATCCAAGTCCTCTGAGCACCAGCCACATGTGGGCAGTGTTTTTGAGGAGAGAGCTGCCCCCAGATAGGCCTTGTCTCTGATTCAGCCCTAGGTCTTGTCTTCTTTCTGCCTGCCCTCTGGTGCCCATACTTTCTTCTGCCTCTGCTCCAATCTGCTGCCACACCAGAAAGCTCTAAAGCTGCTGGCTATCTCTTCTTCTTCTTCTCTTCTTCTTCTTCTTCTTCTTCTTCTTCTTCTTCTTCCTCCTCCTCCTCCTCCTCCTCTTCTTCCTCCTCCTCGTCCTCCTCCTCCTCCTCCTCTTCCTCCTCCTCCTCCTCCTCTTCTTCCTCCTCCTCCTCCTCCTCTTCCTTCTCCTCTTCCTTCTCCTCTTCCTTCTCCTCCCTTCCCCCTCTCTCCCAGTTCTTGCATTGTCTGCTTCCATGTTTCTGTTCATTTGTTGTTGTTGTTGTTCAGGAGAAGATGGGGGAAACTGAGAGGTGGGGTTCCAGCAGAGTAATTCTTTTGGCTCAGCCTTTGCAGGACACATAGTTATTTCTTCGGTCAGAAGTTAACTGGGTCAGAGGAGATTTGAGGTTATCTCCAGACAAACCCCGAAATACTACCCCTGCCTTATACCCACTCACCCCACCTTCTCAGTCATGGTGATTCTTCTCTCACGGGTCTCTCTGTTCTCCAAGACCTGGTTTCCCCCCTTCTCACCTGATTCTGTACTGAAGTCAGGCTCAACCCTACAACTCTGAGCTCTTTCCAATAAAGACATGGCTGTACATGCTTTCATGTCCCCAGATACAGCACCATCACCTGGATCAGTGTGTCTGCCTCAAACTCAAAAAGGACTTGAGAGAGACAAGACACACACACACACACACACTTAACCACACAGTGATGACAGCTTTGGAGCCACAATTCCATACCATCTCTTGACCAATCCCGACTGTGAGGTGACCCTGAACCACCCTGACCCCATCCACCTTGGGCTTTACCAGCTCAGTTCTGAGCCACATAGCAAGTGTCCATTTCCCTAGACATCACGGTCACAAAAAAAAAGATTCAACCAGAATAACATTCTAAGATTTTTTTTAATAGGTGTTTGCAGAAAGACCACCCTGTAGTTGAACTTTCTTGTCCAACTTTCTTTGGGGATCACCAGCCCCCAATTAATGACACAGAGACTTATTATTAATTATGAAAGCTTGACCTTTAGTTTAGGCTTATTCCCAACTAGCTCTTATAACTTAATCTTCTCTTAATCCATGCTCTGCCACATGACTTCTTATCTCTCCTCCATTCTGTATGTCTGACTCCCTATGCCTCACTGACATCTCCCATGTGCCTAGATCCTAACACTGAGTTCATCTTTCTCCCCGGAAGTCCTATTCCCTCCTTCCTAGCTATTAGCCACTTAGCTCTTTATTAAGCCAATCAGAAAGTAGAGACACATCTTTACAGTGTACAAAAGGATTATCCCACAACACACTCCCTACAGTGTGTGTTTAAGGAAGCAGGTGGTCAAAGTGCAATGGCAACTATGTTACATTCCTGAAGCAGCCAGCCTTGGGATCAATGTGGCCAAAGAGATAGGCAGAAACAAACTGTATATAGTTTGTAACCTGGAGTCATTGGTTGACTAATGAGCCAACAGATGGCCCAAGTAAATTATCAGGGTCAACTCAGAGATGAGGAAGGAAGGAGTGGGAGACAAGAAGCCAGTTGTGGAGATGATGAGTCTTGGTGAGTCTTGGAAGATGCGCCCAGTAAGAGATAAAAAGTTGAACTTGAGCTTGGGAGAGGGATGCATGCTTGGAAATGGACCTGGGAGTTATCCAGATGTGTAGCGGCCAGGTATCAGTGTGTAGAAAACTATCTCACAAACTCAGTGTGCAAGGTGGCCCACATGCTGCAAGTCATTTGAGGAGGCTCTGCTCATCTGTGCTTTGTATGGGGGGCAGGGACTTAGGGTCCAGGTATAAGAAAGATACTTGAGGCACTTTTCTAGCCTTGTGACAGCAGAGGTGGCAGAAGGCAAACCCAACCCTGTAAGCATATTACAGCTTTGTGTGTATAATATTGAATATTGTATAATAATGTTCTGTTGAGAGAAGCCAATGCCATCTCCAAGTCCAATTCAGTGGTTGGAGCCTTTGCCTCTGATTCAAGGTTAGTTTGCAAAGGGTGTATGTGAGGAAGAATGAAAAGTGACAAACCGTATTGCACCTGTCACATGGTGTCATTCTATGCCATGCTCTGTCTAGGTGATGTCAACACATTCCCCAAAAAATATGCCAAGTGGGACAGAGGATGTCGGCATTTGCAGAGCAGACCGACTCGTGAAGGGGATGGAGAGAGAGTTCCAGAAGCTCAGCAGGTAAGGGTACTAGTGCCTGCTTGCATAGAATCCAGGTTCAGTTCTCAGCATCTGAAATTTCAGTTTCAGGGAATATTCTGCCCTCTACTGGACCCTGTGGGTGCTGCATGCTCACAATACACAGCCATTCATACAGGCAAACACTAATGCACATAAAATGAAGTAAATGAATCTTTTTTTAAACAAAAATTATTCCATTTCATCATTTCAAGTGTTTATGGAACACTAGTGACAGGCCAGGACCTCCCACTATTTGGGGATGGGGCTGAAGAAAACAAAACAAACCTGCCCCTTGAAGCTTCCGTTCCAGAGAGAAAATGTAGAGACCAACAAGCAATAGAATCCTAAGAACTGCAGTTTAAAAACAGATAAAGCAGAGAGAACAGCGGGCATGCAAGACAAGAGCTAAGTTGATGTTTCAGTGTTGGGGGCTAGAGAGAGAAACACAGAAGGCCCGTGTGAATAGAGACCTCCCCAGGAAGTCAGGGTGAGAGACAACCAAATGCCTGAGGGATCGAACAGTGCTCCAGGCAGAAGAAACAGAACACGCATGGAGGCGATGCAAGAGTGTGCTGGCATGTTCAAGACACACTGCACAAGAGGCTTTGGTTCTACCAGAGTGAAGAAGACGGGGCCTGTGGTAAGATGAGACAACATTACAACCTCGCCTGTCATAATGCAGTTAAGGGTGTCAACTCCATGTGACAATGAGGATTCGCTGGAAGACTGGCAAGGTCTGAGGAAATGGAATCACTTGGTTGCCTCATGGATCCTGCGGACAAGAAGGCTGTGGCAGTGCCGAGGGAGGGGGCCATGGAAGGAGGCCAGGCCTCACAAAGAAGCTGCTGCAAGAAGCCAGAGGAGCTGGAGGAGGCCTGTCATGGGGGACTGGCAATGTGGGTGGCAAGGCCACGACCTGATTCCAGAGCCAACGTGATTTACTAATCGGTTTCATGTGGGGTGTAAGAAATGGAGAGGGATTAGCAACACTCCCAACCAAACCCCAGCCATTGGCTTGAGTCGAAGGTTCCCTGTCGCTAAAGGGAGAACAAACAGGCTTGGTGGTGGAAACACAGGAACCGAGCTGGGCAGAGTGACTCTTCAGATGTCCAAGGATATCTCAGAAGGGGGCATCAGGAAAAACAGATGCATGATGCTGGGATCCAGGGGGAAGACCTGGACAGAGAGACACTCCCCAGTCTCAGAATGTGGATGTCATCTAAATCCAGGAGATAGCCATAGGACCCTTTGCAGTGGATGAAGACAGAGAAGACACTACATCCCAGGGCCTCCCACCTCTGAAGGTCAGAAGGCTAAAGAGGAGCCTCCCATACCTACAGAGAGTAGCCACAGAGTGGAGTCTATTCAATACTGAAGGCCCCCGAATTGCAGTGATTTCATAAGTTTTATTCCAACTTTTTAAACGATGCGAAAGTCACCTTCCTTCAACAGGAACCAGACCTTGGGTTCTGAGCTTGGATGCTTTCCCAGGTGAGCACCGTGCAGCTGGATTCTTTCTGGAGATGCTGGCAGTTATGGCCAGCTGGGCTCCCAGACAACTCTGGAGCACCACATCTGTCTAGATTGCTCAGTAGGTCAGGAGCAGCAATGTAGTTTTTGGCCTGTGAGCTTTGCCAGGATGCGGTGGGTTTATCAGGACGAGACTCCATTGTAAGCTGCGAGCCTCTGCAAAAGGAGGCTGGAGGGCGCATCAGGAAGGATGCAGAGTCCCCAGCTGGGTCAAACACTAACTAAGATGGTCAAGTGGGGTTAGGGCTGATGTTCTTCCTTGAATGCAGTGGTTAGGAAGCCGCATGACCTTGAACTTTGTAGTTGGGAAATCCATTACGTCAGCCGGAGGGTGGCTGAGGGGCCATGGGAGAAAGGAATGGAACACTGACTTTAAAGAGACCTTAGGGGTGTTTGGTATAAAAAAAATCAGTGATGACAGAGAGATGACATTTATCATCTGCCCAAACACTTTACATATTTCAAATCAGTGGGAAGGAACACAAAAGAATAAGTAGTGTCCAACGCTAAACCAAGCCAGAAACCAAGTAGAGGGGAATATGGGGAATAGGAATAGATTGACAGGAAAGAAGCTGGGGTGGGAGCTCCAGCACCCTCCAGTCTTTAGATGGAACCCAGAGACCTGGCACGGGAGCTCATTTGCCTGAAGAAGGCATCACCCTCCATGCCCATGAGTAGATGGGAGAGTGGATAGAGTGCCCGCCTATCCTGCTAAGATGTGCCATAGGAGAGAGGGCAACTGGGTGGAAAGAGATGAATGGGTTGTGTAGGAACTGCAAGCCACCATTAACATTGGAGATTAGTGGAGTCACCCCTAAACAAGTGACATTGCTAGGGAGACCGAGAGTCAAGCAGCAAGAGCTCAAGGGTGCAGCTTGTAGGACACATTTTTCATCAAAGCGTGGATGAGGGAGGCCGTGCTGCAGTCCTAGAGTATGCTCTCTTCTGACTCCACCTGTAGTCCTGCCGCAAGCCGACCCATGGTGCTTGGGCAGAGAGAGACTACTGAAGGAGATACACGCATTCAACCACATGACCGGGGACTAGTCTT
This sequence comes from Microtus oregoni, assembly GCF_018167655.1. Taxonomy (NCBI): domain Eukaryota; kingdom Metazoa; phylum Chordata; class Mammalia; order Rodentia; family Cricetidae; genus Microtus; species Microtus oregoni. The sequence goes on along the minus strand of NW_024543063.1, from coordinate 6,033,941 downwards.
CCCTCGCAAGGAAAAGATGGTTCCTCCGCAGCCATGCATGCACCTTGGAGAAGAAGGCTGCTCAAGAGGCGAAGACCAGCAGCCAAGAAAGAGTATCTGAGTCCACCTGGTGGCCAGAGGAAGGCATAAAGGAAGTCCCTAAAGGCAGGCGGCAGAGGGGCTGCCAGCCTCAGCTCTGGTAACTTCTATAGTGAAAACCGCAGCACACAGCGACTGATCTTTTCATACCTTTCTATCCCCTGTACGGCCCTCTCCTTACTGGGATCAGAGAAGGTCCTTTATGAAGGGAAAGTTGAAGACCAACTGTGGGGCACCAGATGCTCCCAAAGCCACAGAGTCACTTGCAGAAGATCCAGGAGAAGCAGAAACTGCCATACCTCCACCAGGTGCAACGGGAGCTAGGTGAGTCCCTGCCTTGAGAACTCCCGGTTGCTTCCCTTCCATTCTCCGTGTTCAACTCATTGTTTCTTTCCCTTTATGGTCCTTCTAGAAATGGCACTGTTGCTCTTCACATCATTAGGGGTCCCTAACCTCTAAATGGGTATTTTCCAGAGCTCCCATTATTGGAGGGAAGTAATCCCCCCAAATTGCCAGAAAGGACGCTCTGAAACAGATCTCAGCCTGTGATGCGGTGGTCCCTGCAGCTTATTGTCGAGGCCTCAAGCTCTTTGGTTTACTGAGATGACTACTAACCTCACCCTGTCTGTGGAGGGCTTGTTGAAGAAGCTCCAGCACACCGCTTTGCAAGTCTATTCTACTCAGATTTTTTTTAAATAGATCTATTACACATTAGCTCAGGGCCACGGAGCTGGGACTGTTGGACAAAGAGGCATGTGGGTGGTTTAACTTTCCTGTGTTCAGACAAGAATGCAGAAGTCCCCAGGGAAGCAGCTGGGGCTGAACCTGTGCCAAATACTAATTGTTTCCCTGGCAGTGGCAAAGAGCCCCATGCAGACAAATGGGCCTAGACCCTCTGGGGACACGGACCATGTTAAAATAAAAAAAAAATGACTATGGAATCTCCCTCCAGGAAAACACACAGGTATGGAAACTTCTAGATATAATTTCTGGAGTTCCAAGAACTCCCTGTACTTTTTCATAACCAGCCCTTAATGAGTGTTTCTTGTGAACAAATTCAAGAGTAAAGAGGGGAAATGGGGCTTTGGGGTGGCCCAGTTGATAATTACTTGCTCTGAAAGCCTGTGAACCTGAGTTTGGATCCTAAGCATCCCCCCCCCCCCCCCCCCCCCCGCAAAAGCCAGGCATCATAGCTATGCAAGCTAGATTCACATCAACTTGACACAAACTGGAGCCATTTGGGAGGAGGCGACCTCAATTAAAATTCTCCCTTATGCCCACAGATAAGTGTAGCGGCCAGCCCTCATCACAGACACCTCCTTCTACAGCACATTGAGGCCATTCCAGGAAACCACAACTCTACAATGCAGAGACCATGGACTGTACGGAGCCCAGCCCCAACGGATACATCTGTATCACTGCTCCTGCATCTATGGCTCTGGGAAGACCAAGGAAGACGACGTGGAAAGATTGTAAGGGCTGGAATACAAGGAAGTCTACGATGCAACAGCCTCTCCTAGAAACAGCAGCTTTAACAAAGAAGAAGAGAAAAAAAAAGCAATATCAATGGACATGTCAGTGTGAGGGGAAAATTTCAGAACCCCACCCCTAGACAAAGAACTCTAGGCAGCTAAAGACTGTTGGGAGAATTAGTTTCTCCTAGGGATGAGCCTCCTCATTGGTTGTCCAAATGTAGAATGGTCAGGCTTGAGACCACATACACACCACCAACCAAAACGAACTTGGCAGGTTCTAGTTTTCGCATATGCATACATACATGTGTGTGTTTATATACAACAAATATAATAAAAGAAAAAGAGGCTGTCAGCTTAAGAGTTTGGGGTATGGGAGGGTAGCAGGGAGGGGCTGGAAGGAGAAAAGGGAGGAGTGAATTGATGTTATTCTATTTCAATTTAAATTTTTTAAAATCTTTATAGACAAGGTTTCTCTGTATTGGAGCCTGGGATGTCCTGGAACTCATTTGTAGACCAGGGTTGCCTTGGACTCACAGAGCTCTTCCTGTCTCTGCCTTCCGAGCGCTGGGATTAAAGGCATGCGCCACCACTGCCCAGCTAAAAACATGTTTTAAGATGGTTTAAGAGCATTGGGAGAAGGTGGGGAGGTAGGGGTGCGTGTGAAGAGCTAGAAGGAGAAGATGAATATGATCAAAATACATTATGTACAAAAGCCCCAACTAATTAATTAAAATATTATCCTAAAAGCAAATTAAACAAAAATAAATCTAGAGAAAAGAGAAAAAGAAAATGTCTCCTCCAGAGCGGCCTGTGAGCAAGCCTGTAGGGCATTTTCTCGACTGATGGTTGATATGGGAGGGTCCAGCCTCTGTGGTTGGTAGAGCCAAGACAGGTAGTCCTGAGGTCGTTAAGAAAGCAAACTGAGCAATCCAGAGAGGAGTAAACCGTAAGCGTTGTTCCCTCCATGGCCTCTGCTTCAGTTCCTTCTGCCTCCTGCTTCCTGCCCTGACTTCCCTCATTGATGGTGTCTGTGATTGGGATGTGTAAGTCAAACAAAGCCTTTCCCCTCCAAGTGGCTTTTGGTCATAGTGTTTATCACAGCCACAGGAAAGTAACTAAGACAATTGTGTGCCCGGTAATCCTAGGACCGAGGGAACAGAAACAAGAATATCTCTAGCTTACACACACACACACACACACACACACAGAGAGAGAGAGAGAGAGAGAGAGAGAGAGAGAGAGAGAGAGAGAAGGAGTTGAAGTGCTCACCCTATAGGTGACCCAGGGCCAGCCGCCTGCTTTTGAAGCCCATTCCTACCTCCTACAAAGAAGGTTTTGACAGCAGCCTGAACCTCAGCATCCCCCACCTGCCCTCTCTCCTTCCTTAAAGGAAAGTGACCCCTGCTTCATGACTGGCTCCAGGGCTCAACCTGAACATCGGAACTCCACATGGTGCCCATTGGCTGGAGGAGCATCCTTCTGCTATCTGTTTTTGTAGACAGTATGTAGGAGACAGAGTTATTTTTAATGTCTGTTACCCCTCAACAAAACTGGTTTTCAAGGTATCTCTCAGACTTGCAGAGCTGGGGCCGATGGGGGACAGGGCAAGGGTCTGGGATAAAGTGGGAGGAAGGAAGTAGCTTTAGATAATGCAGGAGTCTTGCTACCACCGCAGAACCTTTGCACAGGGTGCATGTTCTTCTTGACCCACTCCTCCCTTGCAGAGACCTATGGTTTATTCTTTCACTCCCGGTAGCTGCCTTTGCTGTCACCTCTCAGAAAGGCTCCCTGGAGCTGTACTTAAATGGCCCTCTCTTCCCTTGCCTGCATTCTCACTGTTCCTCATAGCACCTTCTAGATCTGTTTTTGTTTTTTTTTCTGTCTGTTTCCTCAGCATGTCACCCACTGGAACACTTAGGCGAGTGGTTCTCAACCTGTGGGTCACAACCCCATGGAGGGGTCAAACGACCCTTTTCATAGGGGTCACATATCAGATATCCCACCTATCAGACATTTACATTACAATCCATCACAGTAGCAAATTATAGTTACAAAGTAGCTACAGAAATCCTTTTGTGGTTGGGGGTCACTACGACATGAGGACCAGTATAAATGGTTGCAGTGTTAGGAAGGTTGAGAACCACTGAATTAGACCCGAGAAGGCGGGGACTTGGATGTGTCTACTGACCTGACCCAGGTACTTGGTAAATGAATGAGAGAATAAGGCAGCCATACATTCCTTCTACAACCCACGTCTAGGGCAGAAAACTGTCTTCTCCCATGGCTCCCAGTGAGATAACTATTTACTCTTGTGGAAGCAACACGGGGCATTTGCTGACCACCTGTCCCTCTCTAGAAGCATAGCCCTTGAAGGCGATGTCAATCATCAGATATGGGCTCTGGGGTCCCATGTGTGAGCATCTCTCCAAAATGCCTCCCCTGAGCTCTGGCTCAACACCCTGACTTAGGCTCCAGCCAAAGCCCAAAGCAAGCAAAGCGGTCCCGTTCTCAGTACCCTGTTACAGGCTGAAAACATATTCGGGGCCAGTTTTCTGTCTGGCTCACATACTGTGTAATTGCCATTTTTAATGGCAGCTTTAACTATATGGAGGGAGAGCCGTCATCTGTCCTCTGACCATATTGTTATGATGAAGGGAAGATATGCAAACAGCAACAGAAGAAACTCAAGTTAACTCTGAGCCAGACAGGCTGTCATATGTCTTTCTAGGAGCGATACTGGCAGGACCCGTGGGAAACTCAGAGCTCTGTTCTTCGAGATATCTCGTAGGCACTGTGGGCCCCAAAGGCCACCTGTGTCTAAGCACCTGTGGTTGCCTGCCATTTGAACATGACCCTGTTCTAACTTCATGTCTACAACTATGATCAAGTATCCTGGCAAAAAGCAATTGAGGGGAGAAAGGGTTTATTTGAGTTACAATTGCAGATTATACTTCAGTATTGAACAGAAGGCAAAGGCAAGAATTCAAGTAGCTAACCACATCACAACCACGGTCGGGAGCAAAGAAAAATAAATGCTTACTGTTTGCTTGTAGTTGCAAAGCTTTCTCTCTCTACTCTTGTGGAGTTCAGGACTCACGGCTTAGGGAATGGTACCGGGTCTTCTTACATTGGTTAACAATCAAGACAGTCCCCACAAACATGACCCGGGTAAATAATAGAGAAGATCCCTCATTAAGACCTTCTCCCCAAGTGAGTCTAGGTTGTGACGAATTGAACACCGTCCTCCTGAAACGTTGGGGTCAAGTGATGAATTCATGCAAGGCCTCATTATAATGTATTTTTCAGTGTTCCATAAAGGGCCCCTACATAGGAGTCTTTGAGATTAATCAGTTATATTAAGATCAACAATTCCCTGAAGTCTATAAAACAACTCATCTGTAGCCTCCAGGGGAATACGCATGCTCCAAGTGAGACATTTCTTATCAGTGATTTATGAAGACACTCTAGCCCACCACCTAGCAGGATCCCGCTATGAGATCACCTACCACATGGTCTCATCTCCCATTTAAATTTCAACATGGATTGAACCAGGCATGCTGGCGCTTGTCTATAATCTTTGAAATTGGCAGAATCAGGCAATGGGACTGTAAATTTGATGGCCATACTAGGCTACATAGAGACATTGTCTCAAGCAAACAAAAAACTCCCAACCTGAGTTTTGGACGGGAGAGACATTCAATCCACAATGTGAGGTTTCACGGTTTAATAGAGATGACTCCAGTAACGTGATGATCACGGGAACTTAAAACTTGGTCCAAAGAAGAATGAATTCCACTCACTAAAGACGCATCCCTAAGGAGGTCAAGAAGAAAGAACAAGTTAGCTATATCTCTTGGAAAGCAACACAGGGAAGGTACTTGCTACCCAAAAGAAACAGGGAACATTTGGGTGAATTCTCCAGCCTTGTTTTTGTTGCTGTTCTTGCTTTGTTTTGTTTCGCTCCTTTTAATACGTGACTAAAAAGATCCGAGCTTGGGACTGTAAAATAGCTGAGATTCTGGGACACTGCACGGCTCAGCGCCAGGGGTGGCGGCTAAGCGCATGCCCGTTGTTTCCATCTCTTCCACTGCTCTGGTGCCTTCCACAAAACGTGGGGACTCTGGCCAGGAGAGAATCCAAGCCCTACAGGAGCAGCTCCTGTTTCCGTGTTCCCTAATTTGGGCCATTTCCATCAAGAATCCAGCGCTTTGTGCAATTAGGCCTCGAATAATCAGCCAGAGTTGATGGCAACTTGTGTGCCTTTGCCAAACTCATTGAAACCTAACGCACTTGGGATCACTTCAGCTTTAAGCAATCACTCATTCACAAGTTGACTTATGTGGCGCATGAAGACGTTTTCTCTTCCGCTGTGCTGGTTGGCTAACGCATTTCTGTTAATAATTTTTTAACTAATGTATTCTTAAGTAACTGGATTTATGAGAGATCAAAACAGAGCCATTCCTGTCTGCACTAATGAAAAATAAACACACAAAGGCAGATCCTGGAAGGCGGCTCTTCCGCATGACTGCCTGAGAGTAACGGCCACACGGACTCTGCCAGGAGCACAGGCATGTTCATTGACCAGCACAGCCTCACACACAAAGCCCCTCCACCGGGACATCTTTGTAACAACCGGCTGATGCAGCTCAGGCTGATGTCACCTTGTTATTAAGGCTTGCAGCCAAGGACTGTGGCCTCAGGATAGCATATGTAAGTCTCCTCCATTCTGCCTCTGGGTATCCCCTAGCAGACCTGCCTCCATTCCTGCACAGTGGGGCTGGCACGGGCATTCCCACTGCAGAGGTAGGGAGTCCCATCAAAGAGCTGTTCCTAGGGGAAAGTCTGCTTTGTGTCGCTTTAGACCGGCGGTTCTAAAACTGTGGGCCCCGGCCCCTTGTGGGTCAAATGACCCAGCCACAGTCTCTCCTAAGACCATCAGGACTATCAGCTGTTTACAATAAGATTCCTAGCAGTAGAAAATTACAGTCATGTCGTCGCAATGAAAATACCTTTATGGCTGGGGTCACCGCAACGGGACTGTATTAAAGCGTCGCAGCTTTGGGAAGGTTGAGAACCACTGTTTTAGACCATCCCGCTCTTTTTGGTGGGTTCTGAGACCCCCGACTTTAAGATGCTAGTGTAAGGTTTCATACGTGTGTGTGCTTTGTCTCCCAGGCAAGTTCAGCTTTGCCCTCACCACAGCTGTCCCTAACTCAACCACGTGGTGATGAAATGTGACATTTTGTGGAAGATTTCTCCATCTTTATTTCATGGGATACACACCGACAAGCCCAGCAGCTGTTGGCCAGAGCCGGATGCTGTGTGATCGACTTTGCTGGCAGACATCACAGCCCTAGGAGGTTTGTATCCCTATTCCCATTCTACAGATAGAGAAACTGAGGGTTGGCGTGCTTAACTAAGTCATCCAGAACTACATGGCCTGTAAAAGAAAAGCCAGGATGTAGATTACTAGTAGTCTCAATACAAAGCCAATACTGTACACCGCATACAGTTTTATAATTGGTCTCAACACTCCCTCTGGCCCCAACACCTATACTCACGAACCTCACAGAAAGCGGTCTCATATTTTGGTGTCTACACACATCGTCCTATTTTGAAATCTTCCCTAGATTGCTCATAATGCCTAATGCACCGTGAGTGTTGTGTGCACAGCTCTTCAGACTTTATTGCTGCCGTGTTCTGGATTTGGTTGGTTTTTCAAAGGCAGGACATAGAGTTGTGGAGGGCCAACCGCATGTGCCTGGCTTGCTCTTTCAGCCACTTGGAACCAGCTGAGCAGACCATTAGGAAACAAACAAATCCCCTGTCGGGACCTCACATTTTCCACCCAGATCATCCTCCGAGGGTTCTCAGAGCTACACAACTGATTCTTACAGCCTCCTAGACACTGAGATGCTCACTGAGGCAACCCCTCCTCTCAGTGGGGCACAGGCCTCTCCTTCAAAGGCTCCAAGAAATTTGAGCAAGAAATCGGAGACTCATCCCCCAGACATCACATCATTTAGGGCTGTCTGACCCTCTGTCTCAGGAGACTTGGAGAGACATAAACATATCTATCATCTTCAATAGGACACAGACAATGGACCAAAGCCATGATTCCACCAAGTCTACTTGGTGACCCACAGAATTACTGGGGTTCCTTCCAGGAGCGTGAGTGACTTTGGCAGCTGCATCCCTGAAAAGCCCCCACCTCCCCAAGATGAGTGCTGACTATAACATGGCGTTCCCTGTGCAGGTGGCAGGCAGCCCCACCGAGGAGTCTTCTCCCACCCATCTGTGGCTTATGGAACGCTGGCAGGGGTCTTCATGAATCTATAACCTTTGTGAATTCCATGTACCTCCGCTTTGCCCTCCAGTGATTCAGCAGGACATAGCTACACGCCACCCTCAGGAATCTAATTTTTGAATGGGTTCTGGGCTCTGGGGCCTCCTTGGTAATCTATCAATGGAAAAGACAAAGTAAAACAATACAACAGCTGGCCTGCAGGAGTGAGAGGTCTTTCCTTCATGGTTTGCTCTGCAGCCTGAGGGTGGGTGGGGTCGGGGTGAATTTTTAGCCACATCTTCAGGAGTCCCTCCCTCAGTCCACAGCACTCACCAAACACCATGGTGCGGACTCCAGGTGCACACATACCTTCCTGGCACCAAAGAGCCTAGTAGAGATGCTCTCCATCCGGGGCTCATATTCTATAGACTCAGCACGCTGTGACAAAGATTGGCGGTTGGTAACTGACAGCTTAGCTGGGCTTTGAAGCCAGGGTGTTTGAGCAGGTGAGAAGTTATTCACTCCAGGCACCCAAATTGCCTTCTTTACCAGCTACCTGCTAAGACACTTGCAGCTGCCACCTGTGTGCTTGTGGTTATGAGCTTCTCCCCCTCTGTCTCTGGATGGAAAGAAGAACCAAAGGACAGGGGACAGGCTTTGGAACCCACTGATGGAAAGTAATAAAGTGTCAAAAGTGTAGCAGTGAGCGACGGCCTTGAAGAAGTGCCTCTGACCAGGGAGACTCTGTTTTGGAAGCTTTACCAAAACTCTGTGTGTTTCCATTGGTAGATAAGAAACCCTTAAGATTTGTATTTTCAACTTGACTTAGATACACTGCAACATAAACAATCAGAACAAGGTTGGGAGGCCTCGTTGTGTGTTATTTTTATGCAACCATGTGCCTGTCAAAATAAGTTTAGAAATGAAAGGAGAAACTGCTCCATGGTCGTAGCCTAAGAGGGTTCAGCAAAGCAGAGGAGGAACACCAATTTTCGGGGACTGCTGTGGCAGTATTAAAGCTTCATTTCTTGGTTATTGACAGATTCATACACACTGTGACTGCATATGCCTTCGCTGCCCTCTTCTGCTTGTCTTCCCCTCTATTTGAACTCTTTCTACTTCATAGCTAGCTCCCCTGTGGCCACACCATTGAAGAAAGTCACACACACACACACACACCACACCACACCACACCACACCACACCACACCAACCATTAGCAATCAATAGTTCCCCAGTAACAATTGGGGTTCACGTACCTCCTCTAGCCCCAGGGGGAAGTTGGAGGGACCAATCTCTGGCAGGTTCCATCGCTGCTGTGTGTCCACGGTTGAAATAGCCATATCGTATCCAAATGGCCCTTTCCCATCCTCCTGCTTTTACCTTCTTTCTGCCTCTCTCCCTGATGCTGCCTAAGCCTTGAGGAAGATACAGTCAGAGATCCTGTTTAGGACTGAGCGTTCAACAATCTCCTATTCTCAGCACCTCAACCAGTTATGAGTCTTTGGATTTGCCCACACCTTCTGTGAGAAGGAGCCCATCTGCCAGGCTGAGAACTGTGAGTATAAACAGACATGTTGAGCAGGTATTTTTGACAAGTCCGTTTGAGGACATCATGGTAGTGTGCTGCCATCTTGAACCCACAACCTCCCCAGTCTAGGGTTTCTGATCCAGTTTACAGAACTGTGACATTATGAGTGACCCCCATAGAATCACGTGGTCAAATACTTGGTCCCTTGTTGCTAGAGCTGTCTGGGAAGGATTAAGAATGTGTGACCTTGTTGAATGAGGTGTGTCCCTGGGGCTGGGCTCTGAGGTTTTAAAATCCCATACTATTCCCAGTTAGCTCTCTCTGTCTCTCTCCCTCTCTCTCTCCCTCTCTCTCTGTCTCTCTTCTTCTTCTTCTTCTTCTTCTTCCTCCCTCTCTCTCCTCTCTCTCTTCCTTGTGCTTGGGGATCAGATGTAAGCTCTCAGTGATTGCTTCAGCACCATGCCTGCTTGCCTGCTACCAACGTTCCCCACCATGATGGTCATGGACTCACCCTTGGCAAGTGTATGCAAGACCCCAACTAAATACTTTCTTTTACACGCTGCTTTGGTCATGGTGTCTCTTCACAGCAATAGAAAAGCAACTAGATAAGAACTAACGGGAATTTTTAGCAGAGCATGCAGCCCTGGTAAGGCTTCATACCTGTGGAGCAGATAAAACCTGTGTTCAACCCATCACTCACACCTAAGATCCCAGATGTTTCCTCCCCTCACCAGACTCTCCATCCGGGACTTCAGAAAAAAGAGCTGTGTCTGAAATTTTCTTCATGCAATGTCCTCACCACTCCCCACTGCTCTGCTTCCCAACCCTTGAGTGTACGTACATGGGTGTCATCTAGGCACACCTACAAAGGTCAATCTTTTGAAGTCACTCAACCCTATCCCAGTACCGATGAGGTCTCAAGGGCGGCCTATTTGGTCTGCTCCTACAGGTCCATCCCTACTGTTGTGGACCAGGTCTGGACCTCTCAGATTAAAGGACTGAGTCTCAACGGGGCCCACTGGAGCCATTCAGCCAGTCCCAGCATTTCTTGAGAACCAAGAGCAGCCGAGGTGGATAAAGTCCCCCCACCTAACACCTTTCTACATCCCACCCTCCACCAGATCCTACCTGGTTTGGACACAGGCTAATTAATGCTGGTGAAAGCAACTTCCGCATCCTGCTCTGTGGTAGGAATCACTTTGATACATTGACTCCCTTCAGTGTTGCTCTCTACTGAGTCTGAGGGTGACCACCTCGTTACACCCTGACATAGTCACGTGCAGTGACCGAGTGATAGAAGAGGTTTAGAGTTTCACACTATTTGGGCTTTATTCAATTAAACACTTACAGAAAACCCCGCTGGGGCTGGAGTGATGGCTCACTGGCTGCTCTTTCACAGGACCCAAGGTTCAATTCCAAGCAACCACATGGCAGCGCACCACCGTCTGTAGTTCCAGTTCCAGGGGATCTGGCACCCTCACACAGATATGCAGGCAGGCAAAACACCAATGCACATACAATAAAAATAAATAAAACATTAAAAAAGGAAATTCCAGTAAAGGAAAAGCATTAAACTCTGTAGGTAAGAGTTAAAAGTAAACCGCCCCCATGAACACACGCTTCAAGAACCCCACGAGCAAATGATATTTTCCCAGCACTGGAAGACAACAGGAGAAGGTCAGAATTCCATGAGGATCTTGCAACTTCAACTTGACTTTCTTCCCTTTAAAGAAAATAATTCTCTAAGTTCCCTCATCTGGCTCTGGCATTGTAAAGTTACTTAGTGAGGAACTTGCACAGCGAGCTCTGGCTCCCCTCTTCATGAGCTCCACACAGTTACGGGGGAAACACGAAAGTCCTTTCTGACCTTAAAATGAATACAATTCAGGCCAGTATCTATTGGCTATGACAGATGGCATTATTTTCCTGAAACAAAATTGCTAGTTCTGAGTTTAGCAATAGAGAGCGTGTTGGCGGCTGTTACTTGACATTGACCCGAATACGGTCCCTCATGAATCTGATGGAATGATTGTCGCATCACCAATGTACGAGTGTCACCATTTGCCTTGTTTTGTTGTTGTTGTTTTTTAAATGTATTCCTCGGGTTATTTTTAACTGTCAATACATCATGATGACAGGCAACCCATGTTTAAAATGTGTTCTGAATGCAATAACGAAAAACAAAAATATGCCATTTAATGAGACTGTGTCTTGGACCCATCTCTTGCTACATTTACTGCTAACTGACTCCTGCACTTGGTTATGGGTGACATCTGTGAGGTTGGGAGCCAGCAGATGCTTCCTTGGGAGAGGAGAGATCGAGCCCGACAGCTGAGCCATTGGTCCTTTAGTCCCCTTCCCCTGGGGCACTGGGAAGTCTGCGTTTTCGCCATGCTCTCTGCCTAGCCTCAGACATTGCATTGTTTGAATTAACTATTCTTTCATTTGACCTTGATTTAACATCAGATACTGCTCTGTTCTCATGAAAGTGAGTAAAGATGTTAGGCCCTCTCAATTCTTTCAGATCAGCCTTCGCTAACAACTTAGCAAGGACTTCCAGCCAACACCAGCATTTTACAAATGACCACAGCCAAAGAGGCCTCTCTTCAAAGCTGCCTAAACAGCTCGCTTAGAGCCAAGGGCAGACAGAGGGTCCTGCCACCATGACAGGCTATGTTGGACTGATTTTTCAGGTCGCAGCGCACTGACAAGCTGTGAGGAGCAGATAGGAGCCCTAAAATACTACAGCCAAGTACTTTACCAGAGAATCCAAGTGAGTATGTGCTAACTTGAAAATTTATCGTGAAGAATGTGCACTTAGATGTATATAAAATCACCAAAAAATTAATTTGCTAAGCTCCCCATCCAGCCTTTAGCATTCCTCATTATTTATTGGTCTGGGGGGTGGGGCTGTGTCTGCCTTCGCACAGTGGTCTCTGCTGTGTCCACAGTCCTCATCACCTATCAGCCTGGACTTGGGTCGCACCTGCTCTACTTTGACCCCATCTTGACCGCATCTGCAAAGACTCTCTTTCCGGTCACTACCTTTGTCTGTTGGTGCCACTAGAACAAAACACCCGAGACTGGGTGTTTATATGAAGTTCAAAGGTTTCCTTTCTGCGGCTCTGGAGCCCAGGAAATCTAAAGCCGAGGAGCCCGCGGGGCAGTGTATGCAAGGACATCTCATATCTGGCACTCTCTAGGTGATGGCAGGGCAGAAGGTCTGGAGGGGATGAGGAGCCAATGTCCTCTGTGAAGGGAGGGATGTAGGGGGTGGGGGCTGATGCTCTCTGTGAAGAGAGGAGTGGAGGTGGTGAGGGGCTTATGTCTTCTGTGAAGGGAGGGATGTAGGTGGTGAGGGGCCAATGCCCACTATGTGGTGGGGGTCAAACAGAGGACTCTGCAGCCTGTAGCCCTGGCTTTGATGGTTCTGAAGCCCTCAAGCTGTGAGTCCTGCAGCCTCAAACCCTGCTATGCCTTCCCTGATGTGATGGACTCTGCCAGAGGTTCTCAACCTGTGGGTCACAGCCCCTTCACAGGAGCCGTATATCAGATCTCCTGCTTATTACACTTTTACAATCCAGTCATAGTAGTAGCAAAATTACAGTTAAGAAGCAGCGACAAAAATAGTTAAGGTTGGTGGGTCACCACAGCATCAGGAAATTATTATTAAATAAATTCTTAAAGGGTCATAGCATTGGGAAGGCCAAGAACCACTGATCTACAACTTTTTTTAATTTATTTTTATTTCTGTGTAAATGTGTGTGTCAATGTGCAAATAACTACAAGCGTGGGGATGTTCTTAGAGGCCAGAAAAGGATATCAGGTCCCCTGAGGCTGGAGTTATAGTAGGTGGTTGTGTTCAGAATGGGCTTCAGGTTCTCTGGAAGAACAGCAAGTGGTCCTAACTATTGGGCCGCCTCTCCAGCCTGAAAGGACACCTTGTTAAAACATGAGACAAAGATACATTGTTCATCCCACAAGTGACTTCTGGTCAAGAATATTCTCACATCAACAAGAAGGCTATTAAAGTCAGACAGTGTGATGGTCAAGCAGGAGTCTGCAGCCCACAGCCAGGGCTTGGAGGACAGCTTCATAACAAACCTGCTTCTCCATAAGCCTGTGTTTCCTCGTGTACATGCTTGAAATAACATCTCCCCGTTCTCCACGCTTGCACTCAGACTGGCATTCACAAGTTTCCAGTCCCTAACTGAAGCACTTCATACAGGGAGCAGGGCGGTGCTTGGTCCTCAGTTCCAAGCTAGAACCCAAGCCTGCAGTCTGGGGGGTCCCACCAGTCATCTCTGAGACCCTCCTTTGGTGAACATGCATATGTACTCACCAGCAAGATGGTGTGGTCACTTTCCGTGTCCTTGCCCCTAACTTTCCAGTAGCTGCAGGATGTAGGGGCATCTGTGGCCCCAACTCCAGATCACAAGTCTATGCTCTACTGATTAAGCGCTGCCTGTTTGGGGTACCCCAGACACTAGAGAAAACAGACATCAATTTTCCAAGTACATATGTAATCACAACCTAGGGAAATTCTAGGGTGGGGAGGGCTTGTGAGAATACGGCACAGGGGGTAGGCCTCACTGAGAAGAAAACCGAGGTGACAAAGGTGTAGATGTCAAACACTTCCAGCAATCCAAACCCCATGCTGATATTGGCTCTTAAATGTCTGGCTAGAGGCATTGGCAGGGGTTCCAAGAAGATGTCTGCCTGGTGGCTCGCTGGTGAACAATGGTCTGTCTTTACAAGTTAACCCTTCATTCAGCCAGTCATGCCCCATAGTCGCCTGCAAAACAGTTGCATCTCTTTTAAATATTGCCTTTATTTTGACTTTGCTAATGAAAGAACCGGCTTGTGCCATTGTCTTTGTAAAAGTGCAGGGGTGGAGTTGCACCCTACTTCCTGTCCGCTCTGACCTCTCGACTGTCTCCGTCATGAACCTGCAGCTGGCCCGTTTCCATAGGGACCCGGAGTGCCCCACCAGCCACCCATCTTGACTATACAGAGGCTGCCGGAGATGCCCCAGTGAATGTACACTGAAGGCCCCATCTTCTTTTATCTCTGTGCTTCGTGTGATTGACTTGATAGCAATGACTTAAACAGTTATTTTCACCATGGCATGGAATTTATTCCATTGTGTCTCAAAACATGCGGATGTTCCAGTTTGCTTCCATAATCATGTACATGTAAACATCTGGGTTATGATCTGTCCGCCTAATGACTTTGACGTTTGTCACTTGCCTTTCATTTCCCTTTCTCGTACAAAGGACAGGAAACACAGTACTTGCCAGGGCAGCACCGCAAACACCCAAAGGGGCTTCACAATGCTCACCAGCTTCAGGCTTCAGGCCTGGGAGTCCTCCATTCCTCCCTGTGGATGTCAGGACTCAGAAAGGAAGTCACCGAGGAATCTGTGATGTCAAAGAAAGGCAGGGACGGAGATGCTGATGGATAGTCCTTTCTCTGAGGGGAAGGGAGTGACACAAACCAGACCACGGAGGTGGGAAGGAAGCCTGGCCTCGCCCTGCATGCCGGGGCCTGGTGTTTACTCTACGACAACATCACACAAGCCCTCCTGAAGGCAGACACCCAACAGTCACTTTCCTTTTCCTGACGTGTGGTTGGTGCCTTCACAGAAGAGGAAAGATGGTCAGCTTTCACAGGAAAAGCTTAAAGCAACTATGTTTTTAAAGAGAACTAATCAAAGAGATTTTTTGACTCGATATGTTTTCCCAAAAGAATTTGACAGTATTATGTTCAGACAGTCTCTCTTTCTTCCTTTCATTTTTCCCCCTCAATACTCATTATTTGAATCACATTTGTGAGAACCCAACCAAGGAAGCATACATAATCTGTGCCGTTTGTATACAGAAAACTCATGTAATGAGCCTTGCGAACTCCAGGAAGAGAGACACCATCCTGGAAGCCATCGCATGGTCTGTCTCACTCACTTATTCAATTACTGAACTCACATTAAAAAAAATAAAACTAAGTGCGTCCAGGCAGAGATGAGACTTCATGGGTGACTGCTCCTCTTTTCTCCCTTCTGCCCACGGTCACCTGGTCTGTATCTATCTAATTTGATCAATGCACAGGGTGAGAAGCAAGGACCAGAGGGTAACACTCACCCTGGCCAGAAACTCCTACGGCTGCCAACTACAAAGAAACATTTTAAAAGCACAAAAAGTACAAAAGTTTCAGAAAGAAGCAAGCAGCACTCTGGCTGGCGCCCTGTGGTTTGCGGCCACACTGAGCAGGCATGGTCTTCAGGACACTGAGTCGTAAAAACACGATTAAGTCGAGTTTCATTTTCTCCCTGTTCTGTTTAGTCTGAAACATGTCAGGGTTTCCTGGAAGGCCGATGTGACACATAAGGATTTGATCAGAAAAATGAGGTTCTTTCATCTGCTTGTTTTTCCTCTGTGAAACGGTAAGTACTCAGACAGGTCAGAGGATGGTGGTGTTACTGGAGTTTACCTCAAGAAGTTAGTGACCAGAGGCATGATCTGCTATGGTTTGGTACCAAGTTCCTCAGGAAGCCTCACATATGAAAGGCTTGGTCGCTGGCTGGCAGTGCTGTTTCGCAGTGTATTCATCTGTTGTTGACTTTACAGGGGAGTGGGCTATTAGCAGGTGGGTCCTGGTCAGAGAAGCTAGGTAACCGGGGTGTGCTTTAGAAGGGCATATATTTTTTTTCATGATAATAGATTCCAATCAAGTTTTATAGATAGTGACAAAAAAAACTATTTAGATGAGGAAACCAAGGGTCTGTTATCAGAAAAAAGTATGTAACAGAACATCAAAGATGTCAACATTAAAAATTAATAGCGGCTAAATTCCAATGTGGAATCGTAGGCAATTATTTTCTTCTGAAATTTTGTTTGTCTCTCAAGATGTTTATCCTCAAAAATCTTATATTTAAAGAGTTCTATGTATTTTGAAAAGGTGAATTTGAAGTCCTTTGTAATATAATATCCTCCCCCTTTCATCTCCAATCTTCCATTTCAACTTTGCTCATGCCCACATATAGTATCAAGAATATCTGGGTGCCGGAGAGATGACGTGGTTGATTAAGAATGCTTGCTCTTTTCCAGAGGACCAGAGTTTGGGTCCCGCATCGGGCAGCTCAAAACTGTCTGTCATTCCAGCTTCAGGGGCTCAGACATGCTCTCTTGGCCTCCGACACACAAATAGGATGCAATCACTGAAGGGTATATCTTATCGACAGATTGACAGATTGACAGATCGACAGATCGACAGATTGACGTGCCCTCCCTCCCCTCTCCCTCTTCCTGTCAGTCCTGTCTTGCACTGAGAAGCTTTGTGTCGCCTCACGTGTTCCCACCCCCATGATGTCCTGACTTCCACAGCCATGACATAAAGCAAGGACTGAAACCTCAACATCCAGGACCCCGAAGAGCCCTTCCTTCCTGTAAGCTGTTTTTTTTTTTCATGCATTTTGTCACAGTAGCATAAAAGAATACACCAGCCCATCCAGAAACCCCCTGCGCTGATTTGTAAAATCCATAATGAGAAGCATTTAGGGCAAGAGAGGGTGTGCTTCAAAGTTTCTGAAAGGGAACTTGCAAGGCAGAAACAAACAAGCAAGCAAACAAAACATAAAACCAAAAAAGCGGAAAGCATCACACTTGAGTGCAACAATCTGCCAGGCAAGCAGTCACCGGAAGGCAGGACCAACAGGATTCTGTTCCTAGGTCACCCTGTCACAGTGAATCCTAGGGTTTCTTGTCCTGCAGGACGGTCACCAGGGAGACGCATGGTATTTGGTTTCTGTGAAACTGTCTTGCAGATGTTCTTGGAGTCCACCTACCCATACAGGGAAGAATTGGGTCCTGTGATTGTGTCCAAAGCTAGGGCGGTGCTCCCCAAGTGGCCTGTCCTGCCCCGGTCCTGTTCCTGCTGACCACTCCACATAGCACTGCCTCAAGTGTTCACTTACCTGTTAGGAGATAAGAGCCATCAAAAGCTGAGGACTTAAAACCGTGTTTGAAGTATCACCTTTAGCATGATGTCTTGGGGCAGCGTAGACACCTCGATCAGCTCCCGAACAGTAGTGCAGTCACACCTGGAGCAGGGAAGGAGGGAGGGGAGGAGTCAGGTGTGTCTCTCACTCAAGAGTGGGAAGCAAGAAATCCTCCATGTCTCAAGTGAAGAGATGCTGTGGAAATGAAGACAGGGGTCCCCTGAGTCTGCCCAGGGCTTGGTTCTTTGGACTGTTGCTAATATCTCATGGAGATGGGACCACACTGATGACGATTGCCTTCAAGTCCCAGAGAAGCTTTGTGACAGCAACCTAGGCAGTGGAGAGACAGACCCTAATGTTACTTTCCAAGAACAGCTATAAAGTGGATGTAGACGTTCTGACTTAGGAACCTGGATTTTGTTACAGAGTGGCGGCTCACCTTTCTGCTCATGTACTGGCTGTCTTAACGTTCCCTGAATCCACATTCAGTGTTTCAGTTTCTTGTAACCCCTAAATTTCAACACTCAGAAAATTTAAATCTTTAAAAAAGAAAGACAGTACCTGTGAGATATCAGGCAGGAATGAGGACTATGGTGTCGGACCAGAGGCTTTTCCAGTGATGCTGTAGCAAGTAGGTTTCTCTGGCTTGTCTGTGTCCTATGGTATCACACGAGACTGTATTTAAAAGTACTGAATTTGTTAACTGTGGAGGTGAAGGATCAAGGCAGCCCAGCTAGCATTCAGGGTATTGTGTGGTTATTACCAGCTGCTGATTGCCAGGTTTATGGTAAGAATAACGAACCAAAAGAAGAAGGAAGGGACTTGAAACTCTTGCAACTTGCCCAAGAAAGAAATACCTGTAAAGTCGGTTGTGTGGAAAGTGCGAGAGACGAAGAATCTAGCTCCGCTATAAACACTTTTCTTTACGTGAGGATAACAGCAAAGAGTTGAGGCTTACATAAAAGAATACAATTTCCACCTGCAAAATGTGCTTATATCCTCAGCTGGAAATAACTGACCCCATTCTCCCGCTGTTCTCACATCCACTGAGTCCTGCGCCCACAACCAGCAATACACACATACATACATCATACATATATACATATATGCATCATACATACACACATACATACGTCATAATAGATACATACATACATCATACATATATACATACCGCATAACTTCTTTGTATAGTCAAACATAGTAGAAGAGCAAGCAACGTACACTTTGGTCGGTAGCATTCAAACACATAGCATCATCAGGCATTTGTGTAACACTTTACATTTTCTAAGACATATTCCGTTTTTAAAAATTTACTTCGTTTTAAACTGTGTGTGTGCGCGCGCACAAGAATGCAGTGCCTACAAGAAGGCGGGAAGAGGGTTCCCGGTACCCTGGTGTTGGAGTTACAGGTGGTGGGCCACTTGTACTGGGCACTAAGAACTTAACTCTGGGTCCTGTGCATCAAGAGCAAGTGGTCTTAACCACGGAGGATGTCAGTAGCCCAACCCTCAATAAAGTCCGCTGGTTAGGGACTGAAACCAAAGCCCAGAAGAGCATATCCTCCTTCTAAGCGGTCCTCTTGGGCATTTGTCATACAGTCAAATCCTGATGATACATTTTCAATATTCTTTTTTATTTTTTTATTTTTATTTGCTGAGATGAAGATCTTGTAGTGGGGACCGTGGATAATCAAAGTGGCGTTAATTATATCCCTGGAGTTGTGATGAGGCTGCCTGTGGTCTCTGCTCCACATCTGGCAGGTTGGGCAGGGTGGCAGCCGGCTGATGGGAGCAGCACCCCTGTCGGTCCTAGGCGGGCTCCCAGGCCCAACACTGCTAATCCTCAATAGTTTCTTTGCCAGATTGAAGTGTCCCTTAAATACACATGACATTAAATGTCCAGTTTGATACCTGATACCTGAAGCTGTTCCAGATTCGACTCTGTGCAGCTCTTCCTGGCTGGCATTCAGTCCTTCAGACTCCAACCACAATGGTTTTCTTTCTTCTCAGTTCAAGAGTTCCCTGGGCTCTGCTGGCCCCACTGTGTTTTTCCACATAAAAATTTTCTGAAGCGAGGAAGAGTAAGGAAGAAGTCTAATTGCTGTTCTCCGGCTGTCTCGGAAGGATCGTTGCTTCTAGGCTAAGTGCACAGTATCTTGAAAAGCATGCCCCAGATTTTATCTGCTTGGGGACTGTTTCCTGAGAGAGTGAGTGTGATGTACTAACGAACACACTACATACTTTCAAGCTCACACACAGCGATGAGGATCCTGAAACTAAACATGGAATGGAGTGTCATCGGATTTGAGGGGAAGTGTAATCTGTCTCAAACCATCTGCACAGCTGTGTGGAGGTTTCCAATACAGATCAGAAGCATGAGTAAGTGGACAGAAGAACCTTAATGAATGGGGATAGGGTGTGTCTGGGAACAGAAGGTTAGGACAGCGGACCACGAAGTCCTAAGAAGGGGCCTTGAGCTTCCCTTATACTGACTTCTCTATGAACAATACTTAGAGCAGAGGGCTGGCTAAAAGAGCTCTTGCTAACACCAATTTTCCACATCTCCAAATTATTTCCTAATGAAGCCTCTGTCATTCAGGTTATCTGCAGTTTCCTTGGTGGAGGAGGGAGATTTGCCTTTGCCTGGGGGCTCAGGGCCAGCTTATCATCTTTTGCTCATATTTGCATAATTAAACAGCCCACAGAGAAGGCTTCCCAGGGAAAAGAAGATGCTGCAGGAAGGAAATAGCAAGACAATATAATTCTGAGGAAGCAAATCAAATTTTGGTGGCCCCCGGAGACAGATCTTAGAATGTAGGCAGAGTTTTAAAATTACGCCTGCCAAATGAAGAAGTATGTTTGGGTAACTGTGCATTCGGACTGACGAGTGTGTGTCGATTATTGCTAATCATTGTGCTTCCGGGAAGATGATCCTATGCATGCACACGCATGTACTTACATGTGTCCACGTGTGCACATGCTTCTCTTGTTTGCAGAGAACAGGAATGGGCGGCTCGGCATCTCAGGAGGATTTGAAGCTATAAAAAGATCCAGTCCAGTTACTATCCACTATGTAGGATTACAAACACTCATTAATGAATGTCCTAACACATGTATTGATGTCATGGCTCTGACACGGTGGTCTTGTTGGGACAAAACAGGGATGAACCACACCCTCACAAATAAGTGTACAGATGTGAACTTCTAGAGTGTGGAGTTCTGTTGTTCAAGAAGAGGGCAGTCTGGAGGGCTGTGTCATTTGCTTGGGGGACTTCAGACACTGTGCTGGGTCTCCAGCGGGACCTGTGGCAGGAAACAGTCTCCTGCAGGCAGATGGGCCTGGAGCCCGAAGAGGAAACTCAACCACCAGGCAACTGAAGGTGGCACAGAACAGCAACTCCAAACACCTCTTGGGATGGTTCTCCTGTCGACCTGCAAATGTCCAGTCTCCCTTGTGAACGGCCTTGGCCGGCTCTCTGCCCTGCTCTGAGGGATTAACGGTGTGAATGAAACAAGTGTGCACCATGGCTGAGTGAACACAACAGCGATTTTTCTCTTAGCTGTGACCGAATACAGAAGCACACGAAACAAGCTCCAAGAGGAAGGCTCGTGTGGGCGTACGGCTCCAGGGCATGATACATCATGGCAGGGAGGCGCTAGCGGGAGCAGGAGGCAGCTGGTCGCGCTGTGTCTACAGTCAGGAAACAGGAAGGGGTGAACATTGGCGCTCATCAGGATTTCTCCTTTTCTCAGTTCAGTCTACCCGGCAGCTGAACCAGAGGCAGTAGTAGCAGGGTGGCTGGGACCATGGCGGCCGGGACCATGGCGGCCAAAGACAGTAGCAAACAGACCTAGACTGGAGAGCCCTGTCCCACAGGCTGTGCTCCCTGGCACTGGGTTTGCACTGGCTCCTCCTGATAGCCTCTCCTTCTCTCTCCTCCTCTCCCCTCCCCTCTCCTCTCCAAGTTCCCAGACCTGTGTCTGGGGACTCAGCCATGACCCACAGAGGATGCACTCACAGTTTTGTATAACTGTGTCTCATGCACTATTTGGTGCATCCGTACACACACACACACACACACACACACACACAAAAAAAATCTATAGGACTAGACAGGTGGCTCAGCTTTTGCATAAGAGCCGAATTCTGCTCCCAATACCCAACTCAGTCAGCTCACAACTTCCTGTAACTTCAGCTCCAGGGGAATCTGGTGCTCCCTTCTGACCACTGAGAACACCTCTGCTTATGTGCACATACCCACACATAGATACAAACAGATACATAAATAAAAATAAAATAAAAATCTTAAAAATGTACTTATATAACCATCACAGGGGATTTTAGGAGTACAAATCAGTCATAAGAATTGATATCCAGGACCTCAGCAGCTTAGGCTGAACACAAAGAGAAAAGCTATGGCCACTCTTAACCACAGATGCTAATATGGCCTCCTTCAGCCCCAAGCGTCATGAATATTCAGGAAAGGAAAGACTATGGGCTCACAGCCAGAGAAAACAAAAGTAAGGGAGTAGAGGAGCTACCGTGTTAATAGATGGACCTCAGAATGCTTCTAGAAAAGATCAAGGGCAAAGGGACCCCATGGCTGTCAACAGAGGAAGCCGGAGGAGGCAGTAAGCCTGTGGGTTTTCACTTAGGAATTCTTGATAATGCTTCATGGGCCTAATTGAAGTCTGAAATTAATTAAAGGAAGTAACTTGTTTGGTCTCACAATCTAATCAGAACTAACACTGATTTTGAAGAAGGCAGCTTTGGGGGTCTCCCCCAATCCTACTGTGCTAGAGTAGGAATAGGTAAATCAACCAGGAAGGAATTGGGGGACAATGCCCTTCTCCCTAACCCCAGAGATTTCAGGAGAGTGGATCAGCGTAGGAGCAGACGTCTGTCTTGTGAGTGACTGTCCAGACACTGGGCTGTGTGTAACTGGATATTGGAATGTCTGCAGGCTGGGCTCTCCTCAGGCAGATCAGAGTCCATGTGAATGGTCTCCCTCTCAATCTCTTTTCTCCTCTCTCTTCTTTCTAATGTTTTTGGTTGGTTTTTGTTTGATTTTTTTGTTTGTTTGTTTTTCTCTTTGACTCTTTTGGTACCACCCAGCTCCCACGCAAACACACAGGGAGACTTTATCTTGGTTCTAAATGCCCAGCCTCAGCTTTGCTTGTTTCTAGCCAGCTTTTCTTAAATTATTCTGTCTGTCTTTTGTCTCTGTGCTTTTATCTTTCTCTGTTGCTATATGCCTGTTTTTACGTCTTACTCCATGGCTTGCTGTGTAGCTGGCCCCTGTTATTCTCCTCCTTTTCTTGCTCCTTGATATCTCTTCCCAGTTTTCTGTTTATTCTCTCTGCCTGCCAGCCTGCCTATCCTTTCTCCTGTCTTGCTATTGGCCATTCATCTCTTTATTAGACCAATCAGGTGTTTTAGACAGGCAAAGTAACACAGCTTCACAGAGTTAAACAAAGGCAACATAAAAGAATGCAACACATCTTTGCATCATTGAACAAATGTTCCACAGCATAAACAAATGTAACACGTCTTAAAATAATATTCTACAACACTCTCATTCATCCTTGCTCTCCCCTCCTCTCTCTCCCTCTCTTTTCTCATTCATCTCTCTTCTTTCTCTCCCTTTCCCCCCTCTCCCTGTCTCTTTCTGCTCTCCTTTGTTTCTCTTTGATAATTTGGAAATGGCCTGCACCATACATTCTGAGTAAGCCTGTGCCTCCCTCATCAGAGAGCATCCAAGTGCTCAAGTTCCCAGGTCCCTCTCTACCTCCAAACTAAGAACTTTGGTACCAAGGGGTGTAGACCGCCTTGGTGGGTCTGTTAGTCAAGGAGTTGTAACCCGCCTGGCAGGTCAGTTATTCCAGGGTCCCGGAGAGGCGCTCTCTGAAAAGACATGGGCAAGAGAGAGGAAAAAGGCCAAGCAAGATGTTGTCAAAGCCTCCGTTTATTAGCGTCATGGTTGCGGCTTATATAGCCCCTGGATGAGGAATTTGGGTTGGGATGGGGGGCAGGGGCATGACCAGGGCAGGAAGGGATCTTGCAGCGATAGTCCAGCCGGTCACTGGGTCATTGGTCAGGAGGTTACAATCGGTCAGGTCAAGATTCCTCGGTCAGGAGGTCAGGAGTTGACACACCTAGTTCTCTAGATAGTTGGAATGTGGGGCAGGTTCCACTAACAGATAGCTCTCAAGATAGTTGGGTGTGGGGTAGGCTCTGCCAATAAAACAGTGCTTAATACCGTTGGGGTGTGGGGCTCTCTGCAAACTCCCCAGGACAGTGGTCCCTGCAATACTTTTGGGGGGAAATGGCTCCTGACAAAGGGGCCTCCATAGACATGTAGGCTGTGAGAAAGCTTTTCCCGCTAGCCTGTTTTTTGTATGGAAATTAAATACAAGCCACAAGCACTTTCAGACAGCAACATCGAAGTTATGCAATTCTCCCATAGAATCAGTGATTAAAAACATTACCAATTTCAAAGGTTCAATGAAATGATTTGAGTACTGAAGGAACAATGGCATTAGTTACTTTCCTGTTATGATAAAACACCACAACCAAAGGCAGCTTAAGGGGACGGGGGGGGGGGGTATTTTAGTTTTCAGCTCCAGAAGGAAAGGATGACACAGCCTGGAGGCAAGAACAGGAAGCCCAGTTGACCACATTTTCATTGACACACGGGACAGAACAGGAAGAGAAGGTGAGACTGTAAAACTTCAAGACCCATCCCCCACCCACTCCCATGATATAATTCCTCCAGCAAGGCCGCACCCTCCTCAAACAGAGTCACCACCTGGGGGCTGAGTGTTCAAATACATGATGAGATTCTGGGGACATTTCTTACTCAAAACACCACAGGTGGGAAAGCACATGGGGTGTTGCGGGTCAGTCTGGAACACGCAGATTTTTACACTTGGTCCTGTCTTTCACCCCTCTTGGTCAGACAGCACTAATGGGCCAACATGGAGCTGCTGGCCTGTTGCTGTGACATCATCTTCAGGAACAAGATGCACGCGCATCTATTGCACATCCAGCCCACACCACTCCCGGCCTCTGACTGCTGGGGCTGTGGTTACTGTGGCAGAGAAACCAGTCTTCACATTTCATTGTGGTTAATTCTGAATTAACCAGGGCGGGGAACATAGCTCAGTCATGGCGTGCTTGTCTAGCAAACTTGAAGTCCTGAGTTCCATCCCGAAAACCAGGGAAAACGAAAATCAACTCTCACTTCAGTTACTGCAAAGCAGAAATAGAAACTTTCAAGTGTATATGTTGTGATGCTCAAATACAGAGCGTGCATTTTCAGGGAAATTTTTAATTATGTTCTAAAGTAGACTTCAAGTGTGTTATACAAATGTTGCAAAGACATAGTACAAAATGTAGATTATGTTCATAAGACCTCATTTGTATTGCTCCCAATATTTTATGAAAGGACTTTAGATGTGAGGGTAAGATACAGTCTTTAAACACAGGATGGACCCCTAGACACTTCACTGCTGAGATCCTCGAGTCTTAGAATCCTTACAGACCCTTTGCCCTTGAGGATTTTCAGACATCACCTTCTTCCTCCCCAGAGAGTGGGGGCAGCTGTTCCAGATAGGACAGAACCTGGGGAGCACTGGATTGATAAATGGGTCCTTCTGTCAGGTATGTGGGAACCAAGAGGAGAAGAGAAAGCCAGGGTTTCACTGGGTCTCCATGGCTGCCTGGCTGGATCTGCATATAGCAGGCTGGGTGGAAAACATGTCTCGGTGTGGTGCAGGGTCGTCCTGCCTGTGAACGTGTGTGTCAGGGGGAACGTGTTATGAGCTCAGCCACTCTCTCTGCTGTCAGATGTAGTAAACACAGCCAGGAGCATTCACTTCTAATCCTCAACTTTGGGCCCGCAAACAGGAATCTAATTGAAGCCCTCCTTTCTGAGCCAAAAGCCAGCTGACTAACCATACAGAGTAGGTTTAAGAACAAATTTGGCTCAGTGTGTTCCTAGTGTGGTTTATGCCACTCCAGTCTGACGGCTACATGCAGAGCCCAGCCCTCTGCCGATGTCCACGTTCACCTTTCCAGAAATAACGGTAGCAGCTGGGCTATGTAAAGCTCACAGGCAACTGTCAGAGCGGAGCGAGGTTTGACTCTAATGAAGCCCTGCAAAGCTATCGCAGAAAAAGTCACGCAGGGGGAAGAAACTGGTTTTTATTATGGGAGCCGGGAGTAAGGCTGGAATGGAAGGGGACCGAGCTAATGTGGCCAACCAACGCTTGCTTCTGCCAAGACTCCCTTCTACTGTCAGAAAAGAAAGGGCCCGCAAACCTTAGAGATGAAATAATCTATTTTCAAAAGTCCAGATAACTGGCAGGAGATTGTATTATACCCCAAATGAGCAGTTAATAGATGAAGGCCTTTGTTTATAGAACCTTCTGGAGTCCAGGGATAGGGGAGGAATTTACTCACTGGGGTCACATTCCAGCAGGTCTGTGTTCAGTATTATGGGTCCGTGAACACTGCTTTGTGAACTGTCGCAGTTAGGAAGCCAAGTGTGTCTACCTTGGGCTTCGGAGTGGACACAGCCTCGTCAAGTGGGCATACTAACCTACCCCCAAGCCTGGCAGCCTGCAGAGGGCAGGGGCTTTGGCTGGAGATAGGCTGTCATAGACTTTGAGATAAAAGAATAGGAAGTTGGTAACTTCCCCCAAGGTGAGCTGCTGAGGGCTGTGAGCTCAGGTAGGAAGGGCTACCTCTGAGTTCTCGGGGCTTTCTAGTACTTTCCAGTTCTATCCATAGAAGAGCCAAATCTGGATTCCCGGCAACTCCACCTAAGCCAGAGCCAGAGGCCCTGAGGAACACAGAGGGGCAATAGACCCTGGCCTAATGATGGGGCTCCTTCCTATACCCCAGTACAGCAGGAGCTACATCTGCACCCTATTAGATCTCAAACCAGGGACAAAGGGCCAACTGAGTTTCGTATTAACATATCAAAGCAGACACTGGCCACCAGGTTCTCACAGCAACACACAGTCCCTGCCTGTTACAGATCCTCCTGGCTGGCATTCCCTGCCCACTACCCCAAACTTCTCCAGCTCAGGGATTGGCCTGGGCTTGCCCTTCCCCTGTCACTCTTTCCTATATAATCCAGTCATTTTACTCTGCCAGTCCTTTGACCTCTTTTGCTCTTTACCCTCCTGACCTCTTGGCTCCTGGCTGTCCCCACCCCCTTCACTCTCTCCTCAGTCTCCTCAATGGCCTGGCTCTGGGTCATGTTCACTCTGGACCCTTCTAGATGCCTCTGCCCATGCCCTCCCTCATATCAACAATAAGCCTCCTCCATCATGCCAAGGGGCAGTCATGTCATCATTCATTCATTCATTTTTCATTCAAACACACCCCACTGTGGATGGACGACCCTGCCCGTTCCCTGTTGGTGGCAAGCAGGCATCAGCAGGATACCCCACCCACCCCAGGCATGTGGAGAGTATTTGAAGGTGAGAATCTCGGGATCGTCTATTTTAAATTAGGGCAAGTGCTTAGCTCCATGGTAAAGGGCTTGTCTGCTGCGCACGAAGCCCCGGGCTTGATGGTCAGCAGCGGCACCACCAGAACAATAATAACTGATAAGAATACATAGATGCAAAGGTCTCCCTGCACACAGGGAATAGCCCTCACAACTGTGTAACTTCTCACTCTTCCCTCTAACTTGCAAAGACAAACTCACTCTTTCCAGGTCAGAGCGGTTTTCTCTGCCACTGAGGGTTTCTCAAGCTGTGTGATATTTTGCTTTCGTTCTGATAATAAAGCTTGCCAGAGTCAGAGAGCAGAGCTAGCCACTAGCTGACCAAAGTTAACCATAGAGGTTGGAGGACTGTGGGACAGACAGGAGACAGTAAGTAGTAAGGCGGGGCTGAGAGAGGATCTCAGCCATTTTGGAGGAAGATACGGAAGTGGTAGAAGGTGACTGGTGGCTTCTCCGCAGCTTTTCTGGTCATTCAGGTTCTTATCTGGATATCTGGCTCCCGATTTTTTTATTGATTAAAAAAAAAATTAGCCAAACGCTTCATTCTCAGAATTCTGTTTTATAAATACATACCAACATTCATTTCCAGACCCTTTCAAAGTCACTTCCCCATTGCTTGGGTTTGAAGCAGGCTTAATATTAAAGACATTTTCATCTAGATGTGAGCAAGATTCATGGCTACAAGAATTCCTTCTCAATCCTTCCCTTGCTTTCACTTCCCCTGCCCCCACCCCTGCCGTCATGGTTGCCTTCATCCAAGATAGCAGAGCTGTGTTTTTGCTGAGCTTGCGGGCAGTTAAATATTTGCATCTATCCAGGGGGTCCCTCAGGCTGCTCTACTGAAAAACTGAGGAAGCCCAGTCACGCACACCGCACGCAGATCTTCCTTCCAGGGTGGCTTGTGGCCCTCCTCTCACTCCTCCTTCTCTCCTGCAGAGTCAGGTTCATCTCCATCAGAAGCTCCTTTTATCCTTAGCCAGCTTCTTCTTTAATGGGCATTAGTATATATTTGAGCATCTTGGCATCCTCTTCCAGGGTGGGGAGAATGAGGCAGGATAAACCCCCACTTTTTCCTCTCCTGAGGACTTCCTCTTGTCAATCCATATTCCATAGTGTCTTGCCCTGTCCTGGCTCTCATGAATTCTGGGCACTTTGAATTATCACTGTGTCCGATGTATCATAATCCCCAGCCTGCCTGGATGTAAGGTGTTAAAGCCAAGAAACATAAAGATGAAAATCCACCAAAAGATTTTATTTGGGACTAATTTCAAAATCGGAACTACCATCCAGGACACACAGATACCAGGGAGGCCTCTGAGAAGTCCAGAAAGGAGAGTGATATGGAAGTCTTATTAAAGCAAAGAGTCTAGAGAGATGGCTAGGAGCTGGTGAGGCCTGTCTAACCACGAGCTTGGTTATCAGGCTAAGATGGTCTGAAGGTCAAACCCAGCAGGTCCAACGTAAGTTGCTAAGAAGGAAGGCAGTCATCTTAGAGATAAGGCAGGCTGTTTCACTGGACCGGCCACACAGGACCATTCTCGAAGGATCTTCTGCAGCCTGCTTGTTTTCTCCCCACAACCCCTCTGCTCCACTACAGACGCTGGGACCAGGGAGCTTCCTAAGTGGACTCCAGTCACAGAGAGGAGCCTCCTTTCCTCAGCCACACAGCTCCCCCCGAAGCTGTTTACCAGGGATCTACTCTCTGACTGCCCCCCCTTGTTCGAGAGACTGGGCATCTTGGCCAAGATTCCACAGTGGGAAAGTGAGGGGACTGAGGGAGACAGGACAGGAGGCAGGGATCCTGAACCCCACTCAGTCACACATGGGCCCCACACCTAGGGCACAGACAGGAAGTAGAGGCTCAGCCAAGAGGAGTAAAAAAAATAGAAAAAAGAAAACAACCAATGCATATGAAAACAAAACTGTCATGGTGGGCTCTGAGATGAAGCTGGTGTTGCTGGAATCAGCCGGAGCCAATTGCTCATGCCCAGGTCGCCTACTCCTCTTCTGAACTCCTGTTGCACAGTGAGTCCAATTTCTGCCCCAGACTGGAAGAAATTCGTTGTAAATGCTACCAAGGCAGTGGCAAGCTCCCGCGAGCATTCGCACCTCTCTTCTCGCTATTTACCATTAAAGCATGGACATTGCAGCAACGTGAACAATTAAGGTTTTTTTTTTGTTTTGTTTTGGTTTGGTTTTCATACATGTTAATGGTTTGGCAGTGAAATGAAGCCTCACATTGGAGGCCATTTCTGTGACACTTGCTTTCAAGGACTGTGGTTCTGATCGCCCCAGCAGTGGGGCCACAGAGGACAACTCAGGATAGAGATGGAACAAGAGCAGTGACCGTGCACAGAGCTGGCCACACAGGCTCTGAGCTGTGCAGGGTGATGCATGGCTGTCTCTGGCCCGCCACACTCTGTTGTACCCCGGACCACCTGTCCTCGGGGACCTACGCAACATGGTTGAGGCCCTGTGGCGAGAGGAGGAGTCACAGGTAAGGCATGGGGTCTCACTGCGCCGTTCTGCTGTGCTCTTTGAGGTGAGAAACCTGTGTGTTCATTGGGTATGGTGGGCCGGGTCTTCAGAACAAATCCTTTCAGCTCCATCCGTTGTAAAACCCGGTAGCTCCATCACAGGCTCTGGCTGTGATGGAAGTGCACATCTTTATGGCTCTAGGAAGAAACTCAGGATTTCACAAAGGTAGGTAGGCTGGTCCCCCCAGGAGACACCAGGTAGGTCTCATGGATCTGTCTGGCCATGAGAGGTGTATGGGGGGGGGGGGCGTCCTGTGAGTGTGTCTGAGACACCCTGGAAGTTAGTATTTCAAGAATAGACAAACTCTCACACCCAAAGGGCACCCCACAGACTAACAAGAGAAGAAACGGTTTAGATGAGTTTTCCTAAGAATATGCCGTGCACCTGTTTCCGTCCATCAGGTCTGAATTCCTTCCTGGTCGGGTGTGTCTCCCAAGTGCAGTGCCATTCCTCAGCTCCCTGCTGTGTCCTCAGGGCCATACCCCGGGCCCTGTAGAGTCCCTCTGCTATTCTTACTCTCTGAGGACTTGCTACTTTGTCGTGGTGTGAAACTGAGGGACCATAGATGGGATGGTGGCCAGCAGCACAAGCAGGAAGTGTGCAGGAAGAGGGTAACTTTTGCCTGAAGCCAAATCCCTCCATGTCTCCACAGTCTGAGGACTAGAACAAAGTCACAGGTTCACCTGAGGTGCGCAGCCCGACTCTCACCCTCTTCAAGTACCCTGAGAGGAGCTGGGGTTGTGTGTGTGTGTGTGTGTGTGTGTGTGTGTGTGTGTGTGTGTGCATACATGCATTGCGCACATGTGTATGTATGTGTGAGTGTGCATATGTGTACACACATACTTCTATGAGAGTATGTGCATGCAGGAGAGTACGTGTGTGAATGTGCATGTATATTCAGTGTTCATATGAGTGTGGACACACATGTCCATGTGTAAGTGTGTGCACATGTGTTCATGGGAGCATGCGTGTGAACGCATATGTGTGAGTGTAGATGTGTGTACCTATACACTCTTCCTGCTTGAAGGTCACTTTTAAAGACCCCAACTCTTCAGTCGCAGCTGAACTAGGAAGAAACTGTCTCCATCGAACTAGAAATTTTAGGGGCATCTAGCTGCCTTTGTTTGCCTTGTTTTTGCACAAATCTTTCCATGGCGGAGCTGTGCTTGGTCAAAGAATTCTTTGGTGATGAGCGCCACCTTGTGGTGCCTTTTGTATTTCCCAGGAGCACAAAGCAATGGTCCGAGGCTGGTAGGAAAGCCTATTACCAAAGTCCAACTCTGCAACCTCTTCTCTCCTGCTCCCCCATACCTGCACATTGCTGCTAAATCCACCCTACTGTGCCCTTCCCACCCAAAGGCCCAGGTCCGTCCCAGAGATTCCCAATTCCCAAGCAAAAGTGTTATCGTAAGAGCTTACAGACAACCTGTAAAACTGTAAGCTGAAATAAACCTGTTCTTTGTGATAGTGCACCCACCTCGGGTACTTTGTTCTGGCACCAGAAAGCAAACTAAAGCAGACGAGACGATCCCCATGCCCCTTGCTTGAAGTTCCTCTTGGAGATCCTATAAGACTCTACTATGGAAGATAAAAAAGGGCTGGTTCCTTATCATCCAAGTCAGCGAATCCCCACCCTTTTGGGTAATCGGCAGAAAAGGACGCTTCAAACAATTCCCCAGAATGCTCTAGACAGACTTAGTGGAAAAATCCAGCTAATCTCAGAGCAAGAGGTTAGAGGTTTGAGATCTGTGCTAGACCTACCGTATTGCATTCTACTTGCAGGGGAGAATGGCTCCATCTCACCCACCTGTTCTCCTTCCCCATCCTGCTGACCTCCTCTTGAGAACAACCTGTTGTGATCTTCCCACTTAAAGCTGTCAGTCACAGGCTGGGGACAGCAGGTGCTGGGCCACAGGACACGGAGACACGGCAGAGGACACTCGAAGCACGGCAGTTTACGTTTTCTGTCCTTATCTGCCCCCTGGAGACTCCGCAAGTGTCCTTTATGTCTCTGTCCATAAACTCTCGCGAAAACAGCTTTGCTAGGGAACTAAACCGGGTCCCGTGATCCACGGCATTGCACGACGTCCACAAGTGCCGTCCTCGCCGCAACCTCTAAAGTGCTGGAAACCTGGGGAAGCGTTTGTGGTTGCCATGATGACAGGAAGATGGTGCTAACTCCCACATCACAGAATTCTACCTTGGACGTGTTAAGGCAAGTTGAAAAAGTTTTCCCATTTCAAAACTGGGTGAAAATTAACTACTGTGAGAATCGGATTCATACTGTTGGGGGAATGTGACGCGCATCCAGCCCCCTCCCTGGCTCCTGCCCCCACACGCGGGACACCTCTCCGCTTTCCTTTCTGGCTTGCACAAGGCAGGGTCATCTCACCTAGTCCTAGCTGGCCTTGAACTCACTAAGTAGATGGGGATGAACTACAGCCCCATATCCTCCCACCTCTACTTTTCAAGTTCCCTCTCAACTTAAACAGGCACCCTCTTGCAGTCATGCGGAGACAGGGTAATCACTCAAAATTAGTGTGAGGCCACACTCAGCTGGTTCAGATCTTGACTTCCTCTCTTACAAGGTGTGTGAGCTCGGGCAATTTATACGAGCTCCGTGAATCTTAGTTTCGTTTCTTGTGAAATGGGGAAATTAGCTCCCTTCTCGTGGTTCTGTCAAAGCTGGGAATGGTGCTCAGCCATTGTGGGCATTTATTGAGAGCACCGTTCTAAGTGGTCCATACAGGTCAGTTCACTGAACTTGCTCAGCACCTCGGAGGTTCTGTGCCATCACCCCTGGGGTAGGGACTAGCAGGTGCTGGTCATTATCAAGAGATTTCGTTACCTGTCCATCTCTATGTGCTTCTGGTCATTCTATGGAGATTTGAGTTAGAAGCCATTCCCACCCTGACCAAGAGAGCTGGCCCACAGCCATGTTGCCTAACCTAAGCCTCTCACTGTGGTTGGTTTACAAACAGGCCCTGTAAAGGTTGGTTTGGGGTAAGACCTGCTGGATGTACCTGCAAGAATAATAGCGGCCCATGTTACCGCAGCTGGAAGAGGGTGTGGCTGAGCATGAACCAACCTGGAAGAAACTGGATCCACAAGTTGACAAACGATGGGCTCTGTCCAACTCAGGGGCTCACACCCAGCATACCTGCCTGAGAGTAGTTTGCCTCAGACCTCTCCATCTCATGGGCCCCCACGTCCAGTGTGAAGAGTTTAGGGGATCCCTGGTGTACATGGCCAATCAAATCCCGACACCAAAACGTAAAACATGATTACAAGATGTTTATGGAGCGCTGACCCGATCCTGCTTTTCCTCGGTTCCTATCATGGCTACATCTATGCTTCTTAGGGAAATGAAGGCTAGATCTTCTGTGCACAGGTCCCCCTACATCTCTTCTCACAGAGGCGTGTGATCCCGTTCTACCATTGATCTGCTGCGGTGGTAAAATACTCTGTCCGAGAGCAACTTGTAGAAGGAAGGGGTCATCTGGCATACACTTTCCAGTCCTTTCCATCACCGAGGAAGACAAGACAGGAACTCAAGGCAGGAACCATGGAGGAATACTGCTTACTGGTTCATTTTTGGCTAGCTTTGATATATAGCTCAGACCCCTCTGCCTAGGGATGGGGCCGCCCACAGTAGTCTGGACCTTCCCGCTTCAGTCTCAACAGTTGCAACAACCCCTCGCAGACATGGCCACAAGCAGGCCTGAGCTAGACAGTCCCTCAGTGGAGACCCCATCAGATGACTCTAGACTGTGTCTAGTTGAAGCTAGGGCAATATCACATACACATGTTCCAAGAGAATGTGGATTTGGAACTTCAACCTAGGAAGTAAACAAAGTAATTGTACAGTGTCAAGTTCCTCTCCGCCATGGACCATATTGTGTAGCAATGCATAGGAAGATGTAATAGTCCGGACAACCTCAGCAACACCAACCTTTGCCAATTGGTCTTAATGGAACAGAATCTTTACTCCTCTGTGCCTCTTGGTGTAATTTGAGGATCTGTTCAGGCCTTTGTCCATTTTTCTAATGAGTTTTTGCCTTTTTCTCACCATTCTCCGTGTTCCCATTCTTTTTCTGTTTCCTAGTTTTCTTCTTTTTGGTTAAAAAGGAATCATGGCTCTCTCTTTGTCAGTGTGGCTGGGGGCTGGGAAGATAGCTCAGTGGTTAAGAGCACTGGCTGCTCTTGTAGGGAACCCAGGTCCAATTTGCAAGACCCACATAGTGGTTCACAAAACATTCAGTCAGTAACTCCAGTTTCAGAGGTTATTGCCCTCTTCTGGCCTCCATGGGTACTGCATGCATGTGGTGCACATACAAGACACACTCTTGCCTTTAAAAAAAATCATTCTTGCAGGGCGGTGGTGGCGCACACCTTTAATCCCAGCACTTGGGAGGCAGAGGCAGGCGGATCTCTGGGAGTTCGAGGCCAGCCTGGTCTACAAGAGCTAGTTCCGGGACGGGCACCAAACCTACAGAGAAACCCTGTCTCGAAAAACCAAAAAAAAAAAAAAATCATTCTTAAACATCAGGTGGTTGTAGTTGCATGGACTCATATCCTGAGCCCTTAGGTCTCCTCCCATGCTTCTACAAGTCTGTTTTTCTTTTGTGCCAACCAGCACCATGCTGCTTTCGTCCCCATAACTTGTAGTGTAGCTCAAGCTCAGGACAAGCGATGCCTCCCGCTGCCTTCTTTGTATTCAGGCTGCTTTGTCTGCCTTGGTCTTCTGTACTTCCTTATACACGTGGATAGTTTTGTCTATGTCTGTTGAGAAAAGACTTTGAAACCTGATTGGGATTGCACTGGAGCTGTAGGTTGTGTTTGGTAGGTTGGTCATTGTGGACAAGGTCCATCTGTGTGCATGGCAGGTCTTTCCATCTTCCAGTGTCTCCCTCGGCTTCTTTCTCCAGTGTCTTAGAGTTTTCGTTGTAGAGCCCGTTCATTCCCCTGGCTAGATTTATGCCCAGATAGTTCATTCTATTTTATTTTGGTGGCTATTGTGAATGGGGTCATTTCCCTGATTTCCTTTCCAGCGTGTTTGTCTTGGGCACACGGGAAACGTATTGATTTTTGTGTATTTTTGTAACCTGCCACTTTACTGGAAGTACATATCAGCTCTGTGCCGTTATTGGTGGAGACTTGTGCAAAGGCTCACCAGCTCTCCTTGCTCCTAAGAGCGCTCTCTGCTGGGCATTTTTGTGAACTGTTCTGAAAATTCTGGACGCCTGGCTTCAGAAACAGCCTGACAGTTTTCCCGAGTTAGCCATTTCTGGATGTTCCCCCTTGTTGTTTCCCAGTCACCCCTTTCTGGACAAGGGTTTGTTCCACTCTAGGAATTCCTCCCAGGCTGGCATCCCGTGTGAAGGAATGTTTCTGCAGAATCCAGTGCCTGAGTTCACAGTTTGACCAGGCCAGTGCAGTTCCGGCATGAAAGCTGAGCCCATCTCGGGAGAAGTTGCTAGATGTCCCAGCTTCTTCCCTCCTGAAGCCCAGTAGATTAATCATTGATTCCTTCTGTGTTTGTTGTTGTCCACTCTCAGGTCTTACAAAACACGCACATGCATGTGCACACATATGCATGCACACACACGCACACACACACACGTGAACACACGCACGTGCTCTCGCACACACACACATGACCATCAGTGTGGCATATTCACCTGTCCTCCCCCAGCATTTTAGAATTATTGAAACTTGAATGAAACCAGTTCTGTGTCTCCGACACAAATCGTGACTATGCTCCACTCATTTATCTTTCCATCCGTGTGGCATTTCACGCCACGCACGTCTTTTCTGTTTCTATGAGTCTAACCTCATCCATACGTTCTTTCCTGATATCCGGATTTGGGGGCACAATGACAAGTGTCTCCTTGCGAAGTGCGGTGTGCAGCTGCCCTCTGGTGCCTGTGTGCTTTCGCAGCTCACAGCAGCCTGTGTGTTACTGTGTGTGATGTGTTACTGTGGGAGATGTTTAACCGCCGGGCTGTTTCTTATATTTTTTGGTTGTGCGCCTAGCCTTTAATGATTGAGCCATCCCTCCTGGTCCCACTGGGCTGTTTCTTTGAGGTCACTGCATTGTTAGCATTTGAAATGCCGCTTCTGTTACCTTCTGATTCTCTGTAGGGAGTTGGGTCCTTTCTGAACTCCTTGATCTGGTTATTGGTCTTGCTAGTTAGTTAATTGTGTATTAAA
The DNA here is from genome assembly GCF_018167655.1 of Microtus oregoni. NCBI lineage: Eukaryota > Metazoa > Chordata > Mammalia > Rodentia > Cricetidae > Microtus > Microtus oregoni. The sequence continues at coordinate 5,998,305 of NW_024543063.1, read as the reverse complement.
AAAAATCCAACTAGATATGATGGGCCTAGCACTTAGGAAGCAGAAGGATTGCCATAGTTCAAGTCCAGCCTGAACCATATAGCAAGTTCTGGTCCAGCCTTGGCAATCAGGTAACACACACACACACACACACACACACACACACACACACACACACTTCTCAAAGCAAAAAGAAAGAAGAAAAACAATCGTTCAAGCATCTGCTATGAAATACTACTTCCAGCCTTCAGGACCCTTCTGGAAGCTCCTAACCTTTCCCCCACTACAAATCAGAGAGGCAGTGAGCCAGAGACTGCTGTGCTTGCCGCCTCCCGCTTCCCATTTTGAAGAGGAGACCTTTTCTCACCTACAGGGTGGGAGACAGCCAGTCTGGGAAGAATTCAGAAGTCATGCTCAATAACCCTTTTACTCCCAGACAGATCTGCCTTGAGTAGTGAGCTGCTTGGGGCAGAAACTGGACTTGGATCACTAGGGAGTGACCTCCCCGGCTCTGAGACTGAGGGGCCCCCACCGGAGGTTTCCTAAGGAGAAGTTTCCCAAGGCCCCCTCCTTTTTCTCTCGCTGTGAACGCCATATCATCTGCCCACTGACTTTGTCCCAGACTTAGCCTTCCACCCAATGTGCACTGCATTTGGGCCATCTGAATTGGGGTGAACCAAGACGGAGCCTGAGAGAGACAAAATCCATGTAGATGACTACTCACAAGCAGTGTCCCCGATTGTCCTGAGAGTTAAAGTCGGTAGCGGTGACAGAGCGCCCCCTGCTGGGAAGACAGGAATCAGGCTGAGGTCCCTGAGCACGGCTTTTGCTTAGCTGCTCCTCTCCTTCTCTCTGCTTTGGAGGGGACAAACCTTAAAACGATTCCCTGAGAATTGGGTCCTTTACAGAGTAGTTAATATAATACAGTGCTCGCCATTATCAACGGTTTAGAATATTTGGCTTAATGTTCTGTGTGAATAAGGATGAGGACATCTGACCTCACAGCCCCTTTGGCAGCCTCCCGGGGCTTGTTAACTATTCATTCTAAAGGCAAGAAGACGAGTTTACGAACTTGCCTGTCCTAGAGCGGTCACACCAGGATCCCCAGGCCTGGGCTCTCAAGCGTGCTTGTATCAATGTGCCCAGGAAACATATTTTCCTGAACAATGAACTCTGGTTTTATTTATAAAATTCTGGCATTTCTTTGTCCCCACCCCCCCGAATATTGGCTTTCTGTATAACAGCTCCGTCTCCATATTCCAGTTGGTTTTAAGGAAAATATAGCTTATCCCTTTGGGAAAGTTTACTGATCAAAGACTATTTGCAAGAAACTAGGTGGGACACTGAGGGGCAAGTCAGTGACACTGTCCAGAAAGTGACTGGCAACTCCCACTGAGTGGAAGCCTTCAGTGAGACACTCGGAGCCAAGAAACAAAACCAGCCCTCGATTCATTTCAGACTGCTCCGTGGAGCCAGCTTGAAGGTCACTGTGACACAACAGGACTCAAGAACAGAGTGAGTCGGGATGGGGGCAGTGGCTGTGGCAAGAAGAAGGCGGGGGATGATTGGAGACAAGAAAAGGAAGGACTTTCACGAGAGCAAACCAGACTCCACTCCATCTCCAGAAATGCTTTCAGAAGGCCGAGGCCCTGACCTGGCACTCAGAGAATGATGGCTCAAGAAACCTGTGGACCAAAGTCTGGTGGCACTTCTGCTCTGGCCTAGAGATGGCGGCAGGTCCTGCCAGCACAGCGACCTTGACTCTTCGGTGGGAGTTAGCACAGGTTTTCTGCGGAGGACAGCTCTGAATTCATTCCCTGGCTCCGTGGAAGAGAGACTGGGATTCACAACAGTCTGGACCTGTCTTTACTGGTCCTAAGACAACTGCATGTGTACAGAATCCCTCCTACTAAGAACTGGGTGTGGAGGAAATGGTCTAATGCCCGGGGAGAAGATTCCAGAGAAACAGAAGCAATTTGTATTGAGCTGCCAGAGAATTGAGAAGGGATAGGAGCCCTGGGTGTTTCTGAAGGCAGGCATCTTCACACAACCATGAAGAAGCCAGTCAGGACAGAGAAGGGTTTCCACAGACAGACACGAGCATCCTGGAGTTCAGCCCATGTAAAGCAGGGAGCAAGGGCTAATGGAGACATCACCCCAGCCCTCCTGTCCCAGACCTCAGAAGACAGCAGCGATAACAACATCCCTGGTCAAGCATGAACTCAGGTCAGGAGCACTGAGTCAAGTCCTCCTCACAGGGAGCTGGAGAGTGGACTCCACACACCCCTTTGTCTCCACGAGTGTCCTCTACGTCAGAAGTCCCACAGGCTGAAAACCTCATTACACCCTCCTGTTGCAGGCTAAAGGCCGTTGGGCAGCATCCAGGGTGGATGAGTAGAAGGTACAGAAGGCAAGGCTCTACCTTCAGGGAACAAACAAGAGGACATTTGGCCAGCAAGCGGGCAAGCATTGACTAAACACCTGTCCATCGAGTAAGACAAACTCTATGGAGTTTACGAAATTAAAATAAGCGAGAAACAATAATCCCAATGAATTGCCCATCTTCCCAGGTTCTGTTAGCCATCAAACTATAAGCCTTTACACCACAGAAGTCAATAATGGTGTGAGAAGGGGTTCATCATTGAAAAATGATGGCCTTGTCCTTGAAGGGAGCCCTGCACCCTCATTTGGCTTTCCACCTTCCAAGAGACTGTCTTTATTTCCTCCTTTCCCAGCTGAGACCTCATATTTATGCATTTAATTCATACACAGATTTATTTCTGGCTGGGCTCAGTATTGAACCACTACTTCTACAGTGTAGAATAAAAAAAATGACAGCAGCTGAGGTTCTTCTCATTTTTACCTATGATAGGAGAAAGTTGTTGGTCTTCAACCATCAAGACTGCGGGGTCCACCAAAAAAAAATGTGCAATGGTGGCTCATGCCTTTAATCCCAGGACTCAGGAGGCAAAGGCAGGCGGATCTCTGTGAGTTTCTGGCCAGCCTGGTCTACAAAGCAAGTTCCAAGACAGGCTTCAAAGCTACAGAGAAACCCTGTCTTGAAAATAAAGAAAGAAAAAGGAAGAAAGAAAGAAAAGGAAGGAAGGAAGGGAGGGAGGGAGGGAGGAAGGGAGAGAGAGAGAGAGAGAGAGAGAGAGAGAGAGAGAGAGAGAGAAAGGGACTGTGGGGTCTACATGGTTTCTGTCTGTGAGTTTGAGGGTGGAGCCTTCTATCCATAGTCCACTGAATAAGTGTGAGAAGAAGCTGGACTTTTCTTTATCATCTTTTTCTTTTCATTTTCATTTCCAGTTGTTTATTGCATCCAGTTTAGAGGTAATCTGTGTGTGTGTGTGTGTGTGTGTGTGTGTGTGTGTGTGTGTGTGTGTAATTTGTTCTGCAGCTGAAAGGGTAAATGCATATTTTATTCTATTGAAGCTGTGTATTGCATGGATTCTTTTTGGGTGTTTGACTCACTTTGCATAAGCCTTAGTTGTGGTACAAAACCCTGCTGAATCCACTTTGCTAATGTTTCTGAGGATATTTGCATTTGGTATCTATATTCATTAAAAAAAAAACTATTGCATCTTGCTTGTGTTCTGTCTCTGCTGGTAGCCAGGGTTCTTGCCTTGTAGAATCAACCCGGAAGGGCCCCTTCTCTTTTATTTCTTAGAAAATTTTTTGAGGAAGTGATCTGAGTTGTTTTCCAGATTTTTGGTAGACTCAACCAGCAAACCCTGCTCTTGGCCTGGACTTTTCCTTGCAAACCCAATCTTTCTACCCACTCGCCAGAGATTCTCCTCACTGAGTTAGTCTGGAACTTTGTGTCCTTCTGAAGGAGCTCGTCTCATTGGTCGGCACTCATTTTTCTTAGCAGCTCCTGTAAACTCTGGTTTGTTTATTCCGCCGAACTGCAAAGTCCTTCACCCATTTAGTTGTTTGCTTGTTTTCTCTGCTTACTGTCCAGTCCACTAGTTTGCCAGTTTCGTTGAACTTTGCAAAGATACACCTTCGCCTTTCTTTGATTTTTCTCTACCATCTTTAAGTCCTAGTTTTAGCCATGGCCCTCACTGTTTCCGGTCTTCTCACTTGCAGTGGTTTGAATGAGCATGACCCCGTCCTCATAGACTCTGACATTTGAATGCTTAATCATCAGTTAGTGGAACTGTTTGGGAAGGATTAGGTTTGACCTTGTTGGAGAAGGCGTGCCACCGGAAAAGGGCTTTGAGGTTCCAAAAAGTCCTAGCTAAGTCAAGTCTCTCTTTCTCTCCACCTCCTCCCTGCAGATCATGAGGAAAAGCTCTTGTTAATGTTCCTGCACATGCCTGTCAACTTCCCAACACGACGATCACGGATTAACCCCGTAAAACTGAAAATCCTAATTAAATGTTTCCTTCTGTGAGAGTTGCCCTTGTCATGGTATCTCTCCATAGCAATTGAACAGTGACTATGGCATTTCTCATCCTTTTCAGTGTGCCAGGGTACAAGGCCCAGGTGCAGTGGGGACTCTATGCAGCAGCTCTGGGTGATGCCTGCCCTCCCTGACCACTAGGATTCATTTCCATAGAAACTTGGTATCTCCGCTGACAGCTTTTCATCTCCCTGCTCCTACAAGAGGGTTTCCTGTCAGGAACAAATGTCTCTGAGCCATGGGCAAGGTGCTAGGGCATCAGCTTCCAGTCACTTCTGTTTTCTTGTGGAATGAGACATTTGGCCCACTAGCAAGTTGGGGTGGGCTACTGGAAAGCCCAGCATTCTCTTTCTTCTTTGTCTAAATGAAAAGAACATGGGAGGAGGGAAACTTCCATGTAGAAAGTAGCTCAGTTCTGGAAATAACCGGGCTAGCTAAAGGATAAAACAATTATATTTTTATTTATTATAAGGGTAAAACTCATGAAACAGGAATGAGAAGTCCAAGCTCAGCTGTGCCCCGTGGGAATCAGAGAGAGCGAGCAGCACCACCCTGCACCTGTTTTACTCCAAGTCACAGAAAGCCACGCCTTAACGTGGACCCACCTCTTAAAGATAATTGGCTAAAAAGGTTTCCCCATCACTTCCAGACTCACATCTTTACCTGAAAGGTCACCTCTTCATTGAGAGTTGTAGCCATCCTCCCTGAGATGCCAGACCCCTTGTTTGAGAGGGTAAGGGGAGCGGACTCTTGGCATACGCACAGCTCAAATGCCAGAGATAGTCACTCTTGCCTCATTTTAGTGACGTTTCTGCAACAAGTGTTTCTTCTGGGATCTATGCCTTCGAGAGCATTTCCCAGGACTGAATTTACTTAGAAATAGTTGCCATTGGCGATGATCATTTCACTAAGGACAGTTCTAGGGGTGCCTTCTACTCCCTCCCCAGATGCAGAACACCCCCTGCACAGTTTAGCGTGGTCATGATGTCACTCTGACTAGTTCTGGGGTGTGTCCTCTATAGTTTGCCAACAGCTTGCCTACATCTCTCTGTAAATAGTTCTTTCATTTGACTCTCCTAAGGCCCCCAGGCTGAGCATCCCTGCATCCCAATTCTCCTAATGCCCCCAGGCTGAGCATCCCCTGCATCCCAATTCTCCTAATGCCCCCAGGCTGAGCATCCCCTGCATCCCGATTCTCCTTATGCCCCCAGGATTAGCATCCCCTGTATCCCAATTCTCCTTATGCCCCAGCCTGAGCATCTCTCGCCTCCTGTTATGACGCTGGTTGGCACAAAGGAGTCATCTGAGGACAAAGAGAACAGAAGACCCATGACTGAGAGCCAGCCACACAGTGAATGTTCATTCTGGTTTCCTTTGAAGTGCCATCAAGGTCAGCTGAAGCAACACTGGTTCTGAAGCAAATAGACAGCTGGCATGGTGTGCGGGCCCTGTGGAAGAAAGATGTGAACTTACTGTGAACTATGGTAAGGAAAGAGGGAGGAATGTTCTTCCCACAAGGTGGCCTTCTGGAAAGAATTCCATCAACTATGATAAGTGGATGCACTTGAAAGCAAAGGCATGAAGGAAATGCCCTGGCATGTCCACCTTATCTCTGTGGGAAAAGCAGAGGACTGGGGGAAGACTCTTGGCTCTTTCACAGGACCAAAGACAATATTCATAAGGCATAACACCAGGTGTACTCCCTCACTGTACTTGCATTCGCTTAAATTAACTGGAAATATCACTTGGTGTTTTGCTTGTTTTAATAATAAGATAAAAAGTTCTTTGTTACTTAAAAAAAATACCAATCCAAATTTCCTTGGATTGGTATTTAAGTAATAAAATCCTTGAATTGCTATTTAAGTAATAAAAAAAATAAAAATAAACAAATAAATAAATGTTAATGAAATGATAAAAAATAAATTATCGTGGAAGTAGGAATTTTTTTTTTTAAAAAAAAAGTTCTTTGTTGGTACTACTCTCGAGCTCAAATGTCCTGGATCTCAAGATCCCCTCAGTCAGATCTTTGGCATTTCCTTCAATCCTTGGAGACTTATCCTTGCTAGCCAGGTTGGGTTGATAGCATGGATCCTTCTAGAGCAATTGTTCTCAACCTGTGGGTCATGACCACTTTGCGGGGTCCTAACAACTGTTTTACAGGCATTGTCCAATACCATCAGGAATATAAGATATTTACATTTTGATTTATAACAATAGCAAAATGACAGTTATGACATAGCAACAAAAATAGTTTTATGGTTGGAGGTCCCCACAACATGAAGAACTGTATTAAAGGATCTCAGCATTACGAAGGTTGAGAACCACTGTTCTAGAGGGAATCTAAGTTCTTCAGGAGCTCTCTTCTTCCAGGTTCTTTATGTATTTTAAATTACTCTAGCAGACGACATTTGAAATAGATCATGGGTAGAACATGCAGAACTCTGAATCGGCTATCCTGGTAAGATTTCTAGACTCCTAGTGACCACTCCTCCCTATGAGAAGAGCTAGAGAAGGTGGAGAGGCAGATCTTCATGGGAAGACTTGGAACCATGGCTACAAAACCCAGGTCCCCATCCTCAGGAGCCCACACTTCCCCCACAGCCTCAAAGAGACTGAAAGGTCATCATAACTTACTGCGCTCTTAGATCCTGGTCCTCGGCCTTATGGAGGTGATCTCTGGATCATGTCAGCAGAGCCTATCTCTTCTTCATGGCTGTTGACAACACCCTGCTACTTTGTTCCTCCACAGCCCTCTGATTATGGTAGTCATGTGTTCTACCAGCTGCTGTTGTGTGTTAGTGTGCCTTCCGTCACCGTGATAAATAGCAGAGATAAGCAACTCACAAAGACAGAAGGCATAGCTGGGCTCACGGTCTTTGGGTTTCTGGCCCAAGGTCAGGCAGCTTCACTGCTTTTGGCCTCTGAAAGCAGATGCTCATGGGACCTCGTGGCAGAGCAGAACAGCTCCCCCATGACTAGGCATGAAACTGAGAAGGAAGAAGGGACTGATGTCTCACTGTCCTCTTCAAGGGAATGTTCCCAGTGACCCTAAGGTCCCTTCACTAGGTCTCACTTCTTAAAGTTTCCAAGAGTACCAAGGTGAGGACTAAGCCAACACATGGACCCTTTGATGGATTTTGAAAGATCAAAACTATAATCTAATAGCAATTTCTTGTAAAATTTTAAAATATTTTAACTTTAAAAAAATTTTCATATTCTATTGCAAAAATTATTATTATTTATTATTATTATCATTATTATTAGTGTGTCTGTGTATCTGTGTGCATGTGCAGGTGCTCTTGGAGTCCAGAGGTAGTAGATTCCGGACTGGAGTCACAGACAGTTGCACTGTGAGTTGCCTGGGTTGATGGAAGGAACTAAACTCAGGTCCTTTGCAAGAGCAACATATGCTTTTAAATGCTGAGCCATCTCTTCAGCCCATAATCTTTATACTCTAACCAGAACATTAAACATAATTATATCCATTTACAGATATCTTCATTATACTAAAATCATCAGTGATAGCTGTTGCTATCTGAAAGTGTTTAATAAGTTTCTCTAAAATGTGGTTTTTATTAGAGAGGTCCCTTATGACAACAAAGTGTTATGCCCAAAGTCCGGGTCCTCAAAACACCATGATGAGACCGAATCTGATGCAAAGGCAAGGAGTCTTTATTGTGAGTTAACTCAGGCCTCTCGATCCGTCTGAAGCAGAAGAAGAAGAAGAAGAAGAAGAAGAAGAAGAAGAAGAAGAAGAAGAAGAAGAAGAAGAAGAAGAAGAGCAGGAGAGACCCCAAACAGCATAGGATAGGGAGGGGATTTTTTATAGTATCCAGGCAAAGAGGGTGACCTTGGGGAATTCCAAACATATATAGCTACAGATTTGGGATTGTCTGCCCCCCTATGGGGTGAGGAGTTGCCCATTTCTGATTGACTCTTCCCTTTAGGGAGAGAAGCCCATGGTGTCTGGGGTCAGGGAGGCTACACCTCTAGACTATGGGAAGCTATTTCCCAGGGCTAAAGTCAGGGAGAGAGGTCAAGCCTCTAGATTACAGGGACTGCCTCTTGCTCAGGGATTGGTTGGGTTTTCCTGCTCAGGGATTGGTTGGTTTTGTGTTTCATTTGGTCAGGAGGCAGAGATGGCTTTGATTTCAGGGTCAAACTGTGTTTCTTTCACTACTTCTTTTTAGCCTTTTGGCTCTAATTTTAGGACCAAGGCATATTTCTCCAACTGGCTCTGATTCTAGTGTGTTTCTTTGGCTCTGGTTTCAGGGTCAGGGTGCTTTTCTCTGGTTCTGGGTTCAGAGATAAGGCGTTTCTTTTGCTGGCTCGGGTTCCAGATCCTGGGTGTGTTTCTCTCACTGACTCTGGGTTCAGAGTCAGGGTGCTCAGGGATTGTGCTGTGGCTACAGATCTGCTGGGGCCTGGGTCTCTCACAGAGAACACACATGAGCTGAGTCATATGTCATATTCATTTCCACTGCCTTTCCATGTAGCATTCACGGTGCACCATTGGTATAGGCAGATATGGTGCCCGGTAGGCACCCATAGGGACTTCCTGGTTCTTCTATCCCTAAACAAGGACTTAGATCGAGACACTTGGGTAGGAACAGAAGAAGAGAGTTTAGTGAGGCAAAGATGTACTTCTGAGAGTTGCAGCAGAGCTGGAGAAAGGTCAAAAGCTGAGTGTGCATTGATTGGAGACTGGTGCATCCATAGAGTACACACATTCCTTTTGCTCAGACTCAGGTGTGTGTCAATCTTGGTGGGAAGGGACTTTCCAGCCTCCTTTCTTTTATATGCTAATTTGACCTCACTTTCCTGCCATAGCTCAAATGTAAACCTTCCTGGGAACACAATGGTGCAGGATCAGCGGACCTCCAAATGACCACAGGGAAGCGAGTCCTGGCATAATTGAGTGAGCAGGGTGTTCACAGTTCTGAGGAGCCAGTAGCCCATGAAGTTAATATAGTTCCAAAGGTTTCACTTGACTGTTAGAGGGCTGTTAGGTCAGACACAAGTGGGCAAGGAATAGCTATCAAGGGAAGTGAAGACAGCCCAAGATAGAGTGTAATTACACTCTGAACCTGCAACCTCCTGACCTCTCCACAGTCGCTGGAGCGCTAATCAGTCCGGCAGTCTACAAGGTGGAGCTTCTGGTAAGTATTGGATCCTTTTATTCACATGAGTTTGAGCAGAAGAACAAAAAAAATATGGTTTATGCTTCAAAGAAAATTTGTAGGGCAAGGAAGAGTGTGTTGGAGGTCGCTTGTTGGTTCCTGGCCTCCCAGCTAGCTTAGACCTGAAACAATCACACAGAAACTGTTTAATAAATCACTGCTTGGTCCATTCGCTCTAACTTCTTATTGGCTAACTCTTACATATTAATTTAACCCATTCTTATTAATCTGTATATCGCCACGTGGGCTTATCAGCTAAAGTTCCCAGCATCTTTTCTGGTGGCTCCTTGGCTTCTCTCTGACTCTGCCCTTCTTTCTTCCAGCATTCAGTTTAGTTTTCCCCGCCTAGCTAAGTTTTGCCCTGCTCTAGGTCCAAGGCAGTTTCTTTATTCATTAGAAGTAATCACAGCATACAGAGGGAAATCCCACATCAAGAGTGCTTGCCTATCATGAGACCACCAAAGTTCAGGCCCACCAGTGGCCCAGGCTAGAGAGACTTCACTCACATACAGTGTGTGTGCATGAGAGTACACAGGAGGCAATGCCGTGCTGGAGTCTACTGAGACAGGGAGGGCTGATGAGAAGACAGGTAGAGAGAGAAGACAGGTAGAGAGAGAGAAGTGAGAGTTAGGCTTGGAGATTCTTCCACATGTTCAATGCCAGCCTGGGCAACTTAGTAAGACCTTGCCCACCCCCCTCATAAGTAAAAGGAGATCTAGGGGTACAACTCAATGGTAGAACTACCATGCTTGAGTCTGTGGTCCAATTTCCAGTGCTGCCAATTAGGCCTGGGGAGACAGCAAAGGGGCAGTTGTTGGTGCTCATGGCATTGATTACTATGTCCAGGGAACTGTATAGAATTCTGGGGGTACTGTTTTTGGTGATCAGGGTCTGGGCTGGGTGTTTACTTTTCATGGATATAACTGAATCCTCAGGCACACAGATTTGCAAATAGCATTGCAATGCTGCAGAAACATGTTGTCAGAACGACAGTGGCCACATTAGCTAGCATACTCTAGGCCAGGGCCCCAGTTACTGTTTGTGGCTTTTATGGACTTCAAGAGGAGTTTAATGGCTAAGGGGCATTGTACTCTGCTTTGACTGACTGGTTTTAGCTACGTTATCTCTTTTCCTACTGTGCATGCCCCTTCCTATAATGTATTTGATTTTAATTATAGGCACAGGTATAAGACAGTAAATAGGAAACTCTCCCAGAAAGTTCACTTAGAAAACACAGTATGCCTTATGGCGCAGGCACCTAAAAACCAGTTCAGGTCAGGTCAGACCTCCTGTCCTCATCCTGAACATAACTAGAGTATTATTGAATACAATCTGTTCGATGGTCAGTTGGAGGAGGGGAAAGTTATCCCATTATTTGAAGAGGATGTGCCTGCAGTTCCCCACGTGTGTGCACAGGGGTCCTGGGTTGCTGACAGTTACTAGGTGGTTTTCCAGAAAAGGGTGTGTGTGAGCATAATAGGTGGAGGTGAGGGTCTCAGGCTGCCAAGTGCATTGTTAAAAGAACGGTGTGTACATGGCCCAAGCCAAGAAGAGTTTCAGCTTCGGAATTTCCTCGGCTTGTAACACCTTTAGCTTACATAAGTACAGTTCCGCGTTCTCAAGACACATGGAGCTCCAACGGTTTTCCTATTTTCTCACTGCAACAGTGGGTATGAAAGATGCATTTCCGCTCTCAAGAGCAGAAGACCCTGAGTCGCAGCCAGCCCCTCCCAACTGGAGTGGTTCGGCTCAGAAAGCCTGTTCTTTCTGGAGGACCTGGGGCGGGTCCTCCAGAGCACCGAGACTGAGGGCCAGAGCGCTCGCAGCCTCGTTCTCTCCGCCTCTGCGTCGCTCAGGAAGCGACTGCACGCTCGCGCGTGCGTACTAAGCGACACCAGCTTTTACGTCATCTCGGGCGCGACGCCCCGAGGGCCAACTTGGGCTTTGGTCTGGCGGGGCGGTGGCGGCGAGAGTGGCTGGGAAGATGCCAGTGGCGGTGATGGCGGACAGCGCCTTCAGTTTCAGAAAGCTGCTGGATCAGTGCGAGAACCAGGAGCTTGAGGTAGCGCGGCAGAGTGGGGCGGGCGGGTGGGCGCCGTTTCCAGGGCAACGGGCCCGGCCGCGGCCTGCTGGGAGAAGATCCACCCTCCCACCCCCCCACCCCTATTCATCACGTCGCAGTTCCTGACCGTAGTCTGGAGAAGCTTCTTTGTAATGTTAAGATAAAAAGTTCACTAACCAGGCTGGGAGCGGTGCCGAGGCAGGAGGATTACCGGTGAATTGGAAGCCAGCCTGGGCTACGTAAAATCAAAACAACAAAAGAAATAGGGGAAAAAGGCTCCCCGACTAAAGGAGACGGCAGCAGCATGTTGATGCGCGCTTAATAGACCTTTGCCGAATGGACTAAGGAAAGAATGGATTAAGGCCTCTCTAGCTACCCGTTGGTTTTTAGCTTACTTGTATAGTCTCTTTTTTTTACATAATGGGCCGAAACACAGTGCTTTAAGAACCTTTTAGAAATAATTCTGTAGGAAATCGTGAGGGTTTTTTGTTTTTGTTTTTTTTTTGTTTGTTTTAAGTTTGAGTCCTTCCGAGGTGATGCCACTTAAATGTTTGTGTGTATGTAAAGAAACTGTACCCCACTGGAAGTAGTTGACAGCCGACAACAGATCTAAACTCAGATTCTAATCCGTGATACTTTCCTAAGATTTTTCTGCATCTGTAGTAGTACTGGAAAAGGGGCTTACTTTTTACATCTGATTTTTTTCCTTTTCTGAAAGTGTATTAGGAAGTGAGGTTTTTCTCCTCTTTTGGTTCCTGTAGGCTCCTGGAGGAATTGCCACACCACCAGTGTACGGCCAGCTTCTGGCTTTGTATTTGCTCCAGAATGACATGTAAGTAGTAAGAAGAGCAGCAGTTTCCACGAGATTAGGCGAAAGTACGCACAGCCCGTGGGTGTCTTTTATCATAGTCCCGTCATAACTGTTTCCCATTCAGTCGTAATAATCATTAAGTTAGAATTTCTTGTTGTGTGTGTTTTACATACATCTAAAAACCGTGGCAGGTTCTTGAGGAAAGACTAGTGTCAGGAGCCATTGACCTGTCCTCTTTTGTCTGAAGGCACGCATCTTAAATCCCAGCACTTGGGAGGCAGAGGCAGGTGGATGTCTGAGTTCAAGGCCATCCTGATTCACAGAGTGATTTCCCGGACAGCCAAGGGTACACCGAGAAACCATGACTCGGGAACACTGGGAAAGGCAGGAGGCATTAGGCTTGTTTTTAATTAGTCTTCTTGAGTCAGAAGCAGGACGTCTGAGTGTGCTAGAGAATAGAGAGCCCCTGTGGCTCCAAACCCTTTGTCATATTTTTACAGACACTAAACCGAGTTTTTCAGTGTAGTGATGAGGCGAGCAGGCCTGCTTTCTGTCCGGCTCCCGCACAGCAAGCTTTATACCCTAAATAACAACACACAAATTGTATTCATTTAAACACTGCCTGGCCCATTAGTTTCAGCCTCTTATTGGCTAATTCTCACCTCTTGATTAACCCATGAATTGACTAAGATGACTTGTTCTTAATTGATCTCTGTAAATTAGGAATAATGCAAGATATCTTTGGAAGAGGATTCCACCTGCTATAAAGTCTGTAAGTACTCCACAGTGTCCCTGTTGATTTAAAGATAGTGGCATCGCCCTAAATGACAGCCTCCAGTCTTTCCTTTCCCTTACTCATTACAGAAGCTGTTGTTAGAATGCTAGAGTTACAGCCCTCCAGCTTTCTCTGACAGGGCTCAGGAGTCTGTTCATGTGCTGATGAGGCTTCTTAGACCTGCCTCTGTGTGGGTGGTGAGTGAGGGGCTGGAGACTTCAGCAGACAACTTGGTCCTGTAATGACAGCTGTTTGGGAACTGGCATGGTTTACATGGAGAGTCACTGCATTAAGATACTTTGTTAATTCGATTTCTTACTTGGGATGAGAGATTAATACAATAATCTGAGAAAAGTTTTTTGCCAAGTAGAATGAAGACTTTGTTTCACTGTCCTTCCTTTCCCTGAACTTGTATTTGTTAGGAGTGAAACCAGAGGCAGGAGAGCAGATGGTATGAATGGACCTCTGCACATAGGCTCTGTGCTTGACATAGCCTCGCTAATCAGCTTCCTGGTAGTTTGTCCTAGCTGAGTAAATGCCAGCATCTTCAGTTTAAATAGGAGTTCTTAAGATAGTTGATCCCCAAAACACGTTTTTACTTTCTCATGCTTTATAATCGTTGTATAAAAATGTTAAGTATATAAATTGTTGACATTACTGCTCACAACATTTTAGAATCAGTCAGATCCAACCTTTGGATGTTGCAAAACCATTCTGTCGCTTGCAAAGTTCATAGTCTGAAACTGGGCACGCAAGTTGCAAAAAGAGAAAGGTTTCACAGCTCATACCTATGGTCTGCAGGTTGAACACAACTCTTAGAAAAGTAATTGTGTCTCCTAAAACCAGTAGTGTGTGTTTTAATGATATAGCTAACAAATTTTGTGTCATTTCTGAAATTTTGCTTGACAGTCCGTCCAGTCATTATAATTTCAGAGTGAATTCCTTCAAAGGCAACAATATTTATTGCAGGCAAATTCTGAACTTGGGGGAATTTGGTCAGTAGGACAGCGAATCTGGCAGAGAGATTTCCCCGGGATCTATACCACCATCAACGCCCACCAGTGGTCGGAGACTGTGCAACCAATCATGGAAGCCCTTAGAGGTAGGGTTTCTTTGTAGTTCAAAGTCACGTCGCACTAAGCCTGCCTTGGAGCCCTTAGAGCTGTAGCCCTGTGCTGTGTCCAGTCTTTGGAGTCCTTGGGATGAGTAGTGTTGTGCTGTGTCAGTGTGCACTTTAGGAGTAGACAGTTCTGATTTGTTGGTGTTTTTCAGGCTTGCTGTAGATCTATGCTAGTTGATTCTTCATTTCCTTACTGGGGTTTTCTGGGGAGCATGGCGGGAGCCGAGGGTGTCACTACTGGTTTCACATTGTAGTTACTCCATTAGCCATCTCTTCTCTCCATCATATCTTTGTAGGGACAGGAAGGCTAAGACAGGGTCCTCGCTGTATAGCTCATTCTGTCCTTTACTCCTAGTGTTACTGGTGTGAACCACACATGTGACCTGGTGAAAGACTTCTTTGCTAGAAGATGAAACTAGGCAATAATCTACAAGTTGATGGTTTGGGTGGGTCAAGAGTTTTTAAGTCTGTAATTTTCAAATACATAGACTTTGGACTTTGTTAACCCTGGCCTTTGATAGCTGTTGTGTCCCCTGTATACGTCTTATGAATGAATAAGTTCAGAGACTAGGGGCTCAGTTTTGGTTTTGGTTGCTTTGAAAGGGTAGAGGCCCAGCATGATGTGGCACTGACACACACCATCTCTGTCCCGCCTCCCTCCTGTCTCACACTCCTCTGCATGTGCTTCCAGTCTTTCTGGGTCACTCTTTCCTGTTCGTTTTATTGGCTTGGGTAGGTGCATGTCCGTGTGCATGTTGCATTCTTGTTGGCCAGCAGCATTGGATCCTCTGGAGGTTGGCTTCCTGGCATTTCTGAGCCACGCAGCATGGAAGCTGGGAACCAGACTCCGGACTCTTAGCTGCTGAGCTGTCTTCCAGCCCCGTTACACACATTCATACAGTGATCTCTCCTGTCACCTCAGCTCTGTAGTCACTGCCTGACTTCAGTGTGTTCTGTCTGTTGGTGTGAAAGCCCTCATCAGGGTACGGACATGGGTGTACCAGGGAGCAGAGAGTAAGGATTGCTGGGGAGCTGCACCAGTCAGCCCTCTGCAGTAGTACCTGGATCAGCACAACACAGAGCTGTGTAAACAGAGCAGGAAATAGCTACTTTCAGTAACTATGAGCTGAATTTCAGGGTAGACGCCGGCA
The DNA here is from genome assembly GCF_018167655.1 of Microtus oregoni. Lineage (NCBI taxonomy): Eukaryota > Metazoa > Chordata > Mammalia > Rodentia > Cricetidae > Microtus > Microtus oregoni. The sequence continues at coordinate 5,982,819 of NW_024543063.1, read as the reverse complement.
GGGGAAGGAGTGTGGGGTGACCTCACCTGAGTGTAGTGGGGCTGCCTGAGAGCTAGTGTGGAAACATCCCGGGGAGGAGCCATTGGAGAGTTGATTGACAGGACTGGGTTCAGCCTGGTAAGTACAGGCTGCCTTTTTCAGGTGTCGGGCTGCAAATTCATAGGCAAGACTTGGGTAAGGGCTCCCTACTCATCCAGTGAGTGTTGTGTGGAGTTTATTCTTTCTAGTACCTCTGTGAAATTAAGAGTTGCTTCCAGCCCACAGACACCCATTCCATCTAGTGGAGCATGCTGGAGTTGGATCTCTGCAGCCAGACTTTTGACTTTTCATTTTGACTCATCTGCCTGTTGAGCTTCCTTTCCTTGTTAGGAGACAAAATTGGAGAGTTAACTTGTAAACACTGAGACACTGTTCTATCAATGAAGATTTTCTTGGGATTTAACAAATCCCCAGCTCCCCAAATAGTTTGTCCCATTCTTTTCTCTGTAAAATGCCAGCCTGGTGAGGACAGGCTCAAAACAGATTGGAATTGCTACAGAGTTTGATGTTTTGCTCTTTGGTTTCCTAGTCAAGAGCAACCACAGCTTCATCTGTTACAGTCCCACGACTTCCCTACAGCACCCACTAGCTGAGGACCAGGAGCTCAGACACAGACCGGTGGGGACAGAGTCCTCAAGCCATAGCACCTTCAGTTCTGTCCGAACAACTCAGTTCCATGAGGAAACTAGATATGTCTCAGCTGAAGAGCTTGGTGGGAGAGCTGTTTATTACAGAAAGCCAGAAAGGGCTGGCTAAATACCGAGGGGGTAGTTGTTCATAGCGATCACTCTCACCAAAGCCTGAGGGGGATGAAGGGCCAGTCTTACTGGACTCTAGAGAGGATTGATTCCAGAGCTGTGGAGGGATGTCAGCAGGGCTAGTTGGGGAGCAAGCATGTGGCTGCTGATCTAGGATGCAGAGCCTGCATATCTGCATCCGTTGTTGGCCTCCTCCTGCCTCTCTGTATGCTCTCCATTCTTGTTAGCCCTCCTCTGCCTCTTCACACACCTGCTTCTTTCCTTTTCCATTCTCATCGGCTCCTGTCTATTCCCACTCTAAAGTCTGGCTAGAACGCTTGAGCTATAGACAGTGATTTTAAATGCTGGGAGAGGGTTATGGTACACATTTCTTTCTGCATGTATGTTCCTGCCATTACTGCCTTAATTCTTCCCCCTTGAATGTCTTTCTTCTTCATAGGGAAATTTCTGCACTTCTAAGACATTCTAGAAGTCTACTGGATGTGGTAGACTCAAGCAGGATGTAAGTGTCAAGACAGCAGAGGAGGAATGGTGGCATTAGGCTTAGTGGTGAAGGAAGGAGTGCAGCTTAGCATCAGTGTGTTGTTTTGGGGAGACTCTGCATACCATGGTATGCATTTAGTGTGCATTTAGTGGTCAGAGGCTTCTCTCCTTCCACCTTTACATGGGTGGGGTGTGGGCGGGGTGCAACACACAAACTCAGGTCTCCAGGCTTGGATAGCAAGTGCCTTTACCCACTGAGCCATTTCCAGGTCCATTGTATCTGCAGTTTTTCAGACCTGTGAGAAATCCCATGGCTGAGGGCATAACCCCATTTTGGTTCCAGTTGTATTGTCAGCAAGCCCGTGCTCACAGGAGCACTGCAATAGGTTTTGTCAGATCTTAAACACCGGGGCCCAGAGCCAGGTGTGGACTGTGAAAAGTAGTCTGGACCAGGGGACTAGTTGGAGCACAAGGTGCCTAAAGGGACCTGCATTATGTCCAGTTGCCTCAACTGTGGATATTTATTAAGTAGGTTGGCAGCCTTCTGGAGCCTTGGTATTACCAAAAGGGCACTGGACAGCAAGACTGGCAGGATTGGGTGGGGCATTTGTCTCATTCTGGAGTTTTCTTAATGTAGGTGTGTGAGCACAGGAAATCCGGAAGACTGTTTCCAGGAACATCTTGTGCTGGGGCCTGGCAGCCCTTTCCCATGAGAGTCAGACCTTCAGGCATGGGGTTCGGGATCCTGACTTGAGGCACACTTGGAAGTTAGGGACAGGTGTGGGGATAAGGCTTGTGCTTCTGCACCAGAGGAATCCTGTGTTGGAGACCCTCCTTAGAGGGGCCGCTATATCTCAGCCATTCTGCTAGTGTTTGCAAGTGAAATAGAGAGCAAGGGAAACTGAAAATGTTTGTGCCCTAAATTGGTAAATGTTTGCTTTCTTAAGACTGGGGTCTTGTGGATGTTGTTTTCCACCTCTAGCTTGTGTCCACATGGAATGTGAGGAATGCATGTGTTCACTCAAAGTATGGCTCCCTCATACCTTCTGGCTGCCGTGTCTGCTTGGGTGGGTCTAGTCTTGCCTGTAAATAAAAACTGTGGGACAAAGCTGTGTTTAAAGTCCTGTTCCCTTGGTTCCTGCTGCTGACCATCCCCCTCCATGACAGATGCAACGAGGAGACGTGCTTTCGCCCTGGTCTCTCAGGCGTACACCTCCATAATCGCAGATGACTTCGCTGCCTTTGTCGGCCTCCCTGTGGAGGAAGCTGTGAAAGGTACTTGGACTTGCTGCTTCCCTACAGGGAACAGAAATCACACAAAGCATAGGTTCTCTGTTCCTCCTCTGGGAGTCAAGGAGAATGATTTTTGGGATTTAGGTGGTGGGTTTTTTTAATCACCTCCATGTAGCACCTGTAACCAAGCTCAGGCGTATCCCTGTGGCGTCTGTGTAGACATTTGCACAACTGCTTAAGAAAGCTCTTCTCAGCTGACCAAATTGCCCAGGTTTACCCTTTCGTGCTCAAAAAGACAGTTCTGTCTCACATTCCATTTTAGTCACTTCTCCGGTTCCTTGGCCACGCCCTGGTACTTGTTGCAACTGTTAACCCACTGGTTGAACACTGCATGTACTTGGTTACTTTGTTTTACAGTGATTGGCAGTCTTGATTCTCCAACTAAAATGGGAGGCCATCAAGTGTCATTTATTCTTTAATTTCCAGAGCCTAGAACAGCTTCAGGCTCACAGGACAGTGGGTGCTGGAAATTGTGTAGGTGGCTGTGTTTTATTTTATGGGCAGTTGGTTTTGGTGTGGGCGTTAAACCCAGGATCCTCACACACCTGCATAACTAGTCATTACTACTATAGAATGCTGCGAGGGGCGGAATACAACTGTTGGTCTATTTGGAATTAGACTAATTAGGTGACTACTGCAGAAGACCAAAGTTGTCAGTGATTATACCCTAGAGAGTAAAGTGGGGCTTTCTGAATTTTCAGAATATTTCAAAAATAAGTTTGTCCAATCCCCGTGGTAACCTTTCTAGTAAATACGCAGCACCTGAGTATGGCCCTTAGTGCAGTGACAGGGGGCAGGTGTGGGTCCTGCTGGGACTTGTGCCCTTCTCCCATCTGTGTGTGAACTCTGCACTTTCAGGTGTATTGGAACAAGGATGGCAAGCCGACTCAGCCACAAGAATGGTTCTTCCCAGGAAGCCAGGTAGGTGAATCCTCAGAGACAAGTGACATCAGAGCAGATGATGTGGAAGGTCACCTGCTTGAGACTCCTGTTCTATGACTGACTTTGACTGGCTTTAGATTAGTTCTAGCTTTCCTTTCAGGTCAGGCCCTGCCCTGACCCTACTGTTTACTGTTCCCACCCCATACCTGCCCTTCATCTCACCCTCGGGGCGGGGGCTGTTCTTTCCTGTACTGCCTTTTCCTCCTGAGTACAGGAGTGTTTTTTTCTGCCAAGTCTTTAGAGCTACCTCATCACAGTCCTGCAACAACCCTACTTCCTTCAGCTGCCCTGGGGGCCTATTGTTTAGACAAATGTCAATCCTCAACCCCAAGGTTGTAGATCTTAAGGAAGATGGAAGCCAAAATGTTTGAAGTGGAACACAGTTACACCCCATTTGAGAAGCAAGTGTTTGTAGTGGGGGTGAGCGTCACAGTCCTGACATGACTTCTGTTGCTGTCTGTAACTGTCTTTTTCTTCTTCTGTTTAGCCTCAGGAGCCCTGGATGTTTCCTTTAACAGGTTTATTCCCTTATCAGGTACATGTTTTCAAATGGACATTGTTAAGTGTTTCATTGTTTGCTAATGTATTTTCTGTAATGATTAGAGATTAAATTCTGCAAATGTGTAGTGACACACATGCCTACAAGAAGGAAACTGTAGGCTTCCCCGTAGCTGTGCCAGAGTGGTGATATCTGCTAGCCTAGACGTGGAACTACCTGCCATCATGCTAGGGTCTCTTGGGGTTCTGGAGTGTATGCAGAAGGCTCCACAGCCTGGCGTGCCAAATTCATTGTTAGCGTGTAAATCCTGAGGTTGGGTCCTCGTCCTTGTGCTGCTCTAGCTGTTGACAGTGCAGTGTTCTGCTTGGATCAGGCACATGAGATGCACTTAGAGTTGTTCTTCACCCGTGTCCCACACACAGGTCCAGGTAACGCTGTGGTCTGAAAGAGATGCTGCACACTAGACATGTTTGAGTCTTACATAGCCTGCTGCAGCAAATGCAGTTATTCTGAGGCGTGTTCATGTTCATTTGAGAAATCAGGCTGGTAAAAATGGAGACAGCTTGCCTGTTCTCCAAAACCTTCCAAGTCTCTGACAGGCATGGTTTTTGTCTAAGATCAGGTAGCACTAATACAGTTACCTTATTAAAGTCCTCCACAGGCTGGTGGCAGGTCAGGTGCTCGGTCACACGACTAACTTCAGTTGTGCTTCCCTTGTTATTTTGTAGAGCCTGCCCCAGTTCCACCAATCCCCAACGAGCAGCAGCTCGCCAGGCTGACCGACTATGTGGCTTTTCTGGAAAACTGATAGATCTGAGTTCAAGATTCACCTTCAGCCCCTGTCACTGGCAAACAGACGTGGAGTTTTATTCCAAGTTTACTGAACAGGGCGAGCACCTTGGTGTCCTTTGGGTGTGATAAAATGCACATAGAAGATGAAGCAGATTGAACAGTTTTCTCCTCAGACACTGCTGAATGTCCTTGGAACAGTTCTCATCTGTATTGATCACTTAGGTTGGAGCCATCAGTATTATGCACCTAGTTTCTGTCAGCGACTGGACTCTGAACACAAGCTGTCCTGCTGCAGGGAGCAGAGAGGGTGCTGTGGACCACACCACACTCCTGCATACCATTGGCCTCCGGCTGGAGTGATGCGCTTGGGGTTTGTGGAGGACTGTCCCCAGGCAGTGACCAACCCTCATTATCTCTCACACTCTGGAGAATGTGCTTTCTTCCCACCCAGAACAAGGAATCACTGCTGTAGGGTCAGAAATCGCTGAGGAGTGCAGAGACTGTCTCCTGGTGAGGGGCTTGTCAGTGCTACAGTTTTTCCCAGTATGCACAAGCATCCATTGCATGAGGTGGACGGTGCACAGTTAGAATGCAGCTGATGTGTTCGCATGAACTCTAAGTTCTGATGTCTCCTTTCAGAAGAAGGGAAAGGCATGGAGTGCGCTGTGTGTTGAAGGAAGCTCCAGAGCAGGGGAAGCCCCTGCAGCCTTCCTGTGTCTCCCCATCCTGTGTAGAAATGCTGAGTGCATCCATTTTTGTTCCTGTATGACAGCCCTTGAAGATTTGAGGTGGTTAATGTATCTTCAGATTAAAACAGCCCTGGTTCATTTATTCTGCATTTGTTCAATAAATATTTAATTGAATTCTTAAACGGTTCCATCTAAAGCTCTTTCTAGAAATTTCACATCTTGGTCTTACTCTGAGTACAGTTATAAGTTTGTCCTTGTCTCAGAAATATTTTATTTAAGAGTTAAAACCTTTTTATTATTATTTGGGAATTCCATGCATGCTTATAATTTTAGTTCAAATTCATCCTCTTTTTCTCAGATTCTTCCCCTAGACCAGTGGTTTCCTAATGCAGCGACCCTTTAATACAGTTCCTTGTGTTTTGACCCTAACCACAAAATTATTTTCATTGCTACTTCAATACTGTAATTTTGCTACTGTTAGGAATCACAATATAAATATCTAACATTTCCAGTGGTCTTAGGTGACCCCTGTGAAACGGTCATTTGAGCCTGCAGGGGTTGCAACCCACAAATTGAGAACCACTGAGAAACTATTTTACCTGTGACTCTGGTGAGTTACATAATTTGTTTTCATTGATTCTTTAAAAATGATCTGACAATATTTTTTAAGTTTCCATTTTATTTAATCCTGGGAAATTATGTTAAAATGTTTTTAACAGTTGGCAAAATGAGGACTACAGAAGCCAGAGTGTTGAGGATAAGGCAGTGATAGCAACGGTGCAGACACCAGGTACGAAGTCTAAACGGATGGATGGCTCCTGTTTTTAATAGCGCATTGGGGTACACTCAGATGTGTCCTCATTGGGATTGATGACATAGATGGAGTTGTTGAGTGAGGCTGTGGATAGAGCGGGGAGATCTCATGCTGAGCGTGGTGTGTAGTGAGTGCAAGGGTAACTCACGCAGGGGGTTCAGCTGCCTACGTGTGCATACCTGCACACACAAGAGTGTCATCTCAGATGACTGCATTGCCAGTGGTGTCATAGTTTACAAGGCCATCCTTCATGCTCGTAAAATAAATTAGCAATTAGTCACATTGCTGGTAGCAGATGATCTTACTTTTTTTTTTTTTTTTTTTTTTTGGTTTTTCGAGACAGGGTTTCTCTGTGGCTTTGGAGCCTGTCCTGGAACTAGCTCTTGTAGACCAGGCTGGTCTCGAACTCACAGAGATCCGCCTGCCTCTGCCTCCCGAGTGCTGGGATTAAAGGCATGCGCCACCACCGCCCAGCCGGCAGATGATCTTAAATTTGACTTGGAAATGTCTGATTTTTCTTGGTAAATAGTACTTCCTCCTCCCAACGGACAAGGCCCAGAGTGAGCAGAGGACAGCGCTGCCAGGTGGCAAGGCCACTGACTGGAAGAGTCTTACGGAGTTGGTACTAGTACAGAAGGTCAGCCTACAGACTACTACTGTCTGGCACAGAACGGGCTAGGCCAGGAAGCGTGTAAAGACACAGGTTCAGTAAATGCTGCTGGTGCCAACTGACTCCATGCCAGAAATCAGCTGTTAGCGTGTGAATTATCTATGAGTACATCACATACCTTACACACATTACACATACCATATATACCGCACATACCACATACTACACACAACATATACACACCACACATACACTATACAACATACACAACACACCATACACATCACATACACACAATACATAGACTACCAGACACAAGATACCATACACACTACACACACTTAACACACATACACTATATACCCCACATATACCATACATACACCACACTCCCTCACTTACAGTACACATACCACATACATAAAGACCATACACACCACACACTCAGCAATACTATATACCACACACAACACCCCCCCATACACACTACACACAACATACATAAACCATACATACCACACACACTATATAACACGCCACACATCACACTTTTTAAAGAAAGCTTTTAGGACAGTAGTTCAGTTTAGTAGCATTTGCCTTGCAAGTGTGAAGTTCAGAGTTTGGGCCCCAGAACCCACATAAATGCTGGGTGTGGTGGCACACGTTTGTGTTGTTGTGAAGGTGGAGACAGGTGGATTCTTAGGGTTCATTGATTAGGCAGAATAGCAGAATAACCAAGTCTCAGGCCAATAAGAAACCCTAACCCTAAGGACGTGGATGGCCTTCCTGATATGTGCACACATGTCCACACGCTAGCACATGTATGTGCCTTCTACATATATACACCCGTTTACAAATATACACACTCCTAAAATAAGACTACATTTGTTCCTATTGTTCAACAATGTTTTTCTTCCTAAAAACAAAAATATTTTTTTCTCACATCATGTATTAATCTAGAAATCTTAACGCCCAAATATTCATTGTCCATGATGGATGGGGTAATGAAGACATTAGTGACTGAGTCTGCAGATCATTCGAGACTAATGGGGTAGGAGAAGTCGTCTTCAATGGTGTAGCTACTAACAAGTTACCTAGCCTGTGGCTGACATGGGCGGACGACGCAGATGCCCATCTGGGTGGTCCTTGCTAATCAGCAACTCACTGTTCCAGTTTGCTTTTTGTTGCTGTGATAAACCCCATAACAAAGAGCAACATGGAGAGCAAAGGGTTAATTTCATGTGTGGACTTCCAGGTCCATCACCAAGGGCAGTCAGGGCAGAAACCTGGAGGCAAGAACGGAAGCAAAAACCACCACGGGATGAAGCTGCTTACTGCTTGATCTTCACAGTTCACTCGACTTGTTATGTCGTCCAGCACAGGACCACCTGCCCCGGGGTGGCTCCACCCATAACTGGGCCCTTGAATGTAAATCATTCATCAAGAAACTGCCCCTAGAGACTATAACCTGCCTACAGGCCAATCTGAGGGACACATTTTCTCAATTAAGGTTTTTTCTTGACAAAACAAAAACTTATCAATGTAGTCCCAAAGCAAAACTAAAACACAAAGACCTGAGGATGGGCAGGGGGCTTTCTGGATGGAGGAGTAGGAGTTGTCGACAGGAGAGGGAGGGTGGGGCTGTGAGTATGACCAGAATGTATATGCTATATAAAAATGTCAAATAATAAACTGTGGAAAACAAGCCCCTCTTAGGGGCTAGAGCTACTGCTCGGCAGTACAGTGCTTGCCTGCCTTTCCCAAGGCTCCAAGCTCAGTCCCCAGTACCTCATACACCATCACCACCCTTTCTGTTCCCCACCCCGCCCCAGCCCTCCTGCCTTTTGATTTCTGTAGGACCCGGTTTTGAGTGAGTTTTCTCTTACTGTCTTTTTCTTCTACCGCTGCGAATAAGCAAGAAGCTGATGAGGGACCTCCTCTAGCCTCCTGTAGCACCCAGAAGGGGCAGCTCTTAGGAAGCCCCAGCAAAAAGCATGCCTGTACCAACTCTGGAGTTGTGTTGGAGGTGGAGGTTGCTCTTTCTGTGGCTTAGGGATTTTTCTTGTGCAGCCTCATAAAGTGAGCCTTATTCGGAAACTGATTGCAAAGCCTCATTTTAGTTTTCCTCAATCCCCATCTCAACCAGAATTATCTTCCAAGGACACCCAAGGTGAGGTCATAGGGTCCCTATGGACATACCCGTGGTTCCTGACCACTCATGGTCCCTCTCTGCAGCTACAGGAGATCCACGGTCCTGTTATTACTTCTCGAGGTTGATGGACACTGAGTCTAACCCTTGCCTACTGGCAAAAAGACTGGGGTAGGCTCCAGATTTCTGTCTGAATGAAAGATGCTGTGCTTAGGAATCGGAAGCCCCACTCCTGCCACTGCGGAGCCCTCCACTGAGGTGGGTGCTATGGTTTGGAGATAGTTTGTCTCCTGAAAGTTTAAATGCAGGAAATCGATCCCTAAGAGAGAGAGGCCTATCACAGGGAGGTGGCATGAAACCACCACCCTCAGAAGGGCTTAATGCAGTTAGGTCAGAACTGGGTTTGTTTTCACAAAAGCAGATGGCTAGAGAGCAAGGCTACCACGTGTGTGTCCATAATGGGTCGAGCAATCTGATGTGTTGGTGAAGTCAGCGTGCAGCATCAGCTGTTCAGGGTTCTTTCCCAAGATACCTATGTGTGCATGTTTAATCAGCACTTGCTCATTTACATAAAATCAGCATCCATGGAATAAGTTAAACACTACTGAGAAACAGTCAGTCAATCCTAGGACATGGGGAATCCAACTGGATAGTGTCCTTGTTTGTTTTGTTGCTGGGTAAACTGCCCTGACAAATAGTGACCCAAGAAGGAAGGGGTTATTTCAGCTCACAGTTTTGGGCCCATCACCGGGAGGAAGTCAGGGCTGCAGGAGCCTGGAGCAGCTATCACATCCACAGCCAAGAGTAGATGGAGACTAAAGGCATGCATGCTAGTGCACAGCTAGTTTTCCCTACTCTTACACAGCCCAGGTCCCAAACCAGTAAATGGCACTCCTACCTTCAAAGCAGGTCTTCCCACATCAGCGACAATCAAACACTACCATATTAATCCCCTTCCCAGGTGATTGTAGCTTGTGTCACATTAACCAAAGTATAACAGCTCCACCCTTTCTCAATCTGACACACAAACATTTTTAAACTAGAACCTTCCATCTGCTTTCCCCAAAGTCTCATGTTCTATTTTTTTTTCAGAATACACAATATAGTCCAACTTTTAAAGTCCCCAAAGTCTTTAAAAATTCCAACTTTTTAAAAATCCAAAGTCTCTGAGCTATACAATAAAAAGTTACATGCAAACATTGGTTCTCTGAAAAAAAAGAGAGGATGATACAAGGACAGTCAAAGCAAATCAAAGCCCAAATCCAGCAGCTACATGCCAGCACCTGGGCCTGGTAATGTACTCTGGGCCCAAAGGCCATGGGTATCCTCATTTTCCCATCTCTGTCTCTGCAGCACACACAGCTTTTCTCCCAGGCTCGGGCAGGCAGACCCCATTTGACAGCTACTGCTCCTCTTGGCTCATGGTTCCAGTGTCTCCAATAGTCTGGAGTCTCCATTGCAATTGACACTTCACCACAACAGCTCAGGCAGTGGCTTCTCAGGTCCTCCCCACACCTACTACAGGATGCCCAGCCACATGTACCAGGCTTTTTCTTTGGGGCCACCAACCAGCTCCCAAATCCTGACACTGAGACTTAATAGTTTTGAGTGCACGGCCTAGTTTAGGCACGTTTCTGGATCACTCTTTTAAATTAACCTGGTTCTCTTTATATAGGGTTAAGCCTCCCCTCTGGGGGCGGGTTCACCTGGGGCTAATGTTTACCAATAAATTGGCCGGGTGTGCACCCAACCTTCCCTTCTGCTTCCTGTTCTCCGTGAGAACCTTGGTACTGTAAGTCTATGTCTTCATTAAAGCTGTATATATTCTTTACAATCTGTCAGCATTCATTTACGCCGCTACATTTTGGCGTCCAATGTCGGGCAATCTTGCCCCGCCCCAGCACGGGGGGGGGGGGGGGGGGGGGGGGGGGGGGGGGGGCGCGAGCTCAATCTTTACCAGCCTTTGCAAGCAAGATTAGCTACCGGAGCTCCAGAAGCGCGGTTGGACTCAAGTGCTTAGCCGGTTAGCTAACACAGCACGCTCCCAGATGCTGCTTTTTTAGTTAGTGACTAAGGCCCCAGTGCCGAGTCTGAGATACACTCGGCCACACACGCCTATTCCGCCCCGCCCGCCAGAGCAATTAACCCCTCCCTGCCTGCCTTGGCTTTGCAGGGGAACCCCGGAAGCTCAAGTACCTGCGGTTTTGCAACAAAAGCCGCCACAGCGGCAGATTTGGTCTGATTCAAAGTGACCCCTTCCGCGACCACTCTAACTCCTCAGGCAGAACAATAACATTTGGTTTTGAGTTGTTTCAGACCAGCTCTCCACGTGGACTCAAGTGGACTCTTTCGCCACCACTGGCAGGAACCGGTCATTGCAGGTAAAAAATTTTTTTTTCTTTTATAAATAAAATGTCTGAAAATGTTACTATTCAAGACTTTAGCTTTTTTTTCTTTCGCACGACCCAGCACCCCCAGCACCCCTCCCCAACCCTGTCCTGCTGTATGCTAGGACCAGTGCTCAACTTTAGTTTTAAGCTCCTAAACTAAGGCGACCCACCCAGAGCAGTGAGTGCCTGCCTACCGGGCAGGCCTCAGGGTCCCCTGTAAGGGAGCCGGGCACCTTCAGCTCCAGCGCCAGGCTTCCTGCCTGCTCCTGGATACCACCCCCCCCCCCACTTGCTCCATTCATCCTGTTGGCCCTGGATCATTGGGCTACCTGCGGCCCTGTTTAGTTGCTGAGGAATCCCATCTGGACGGGAACGGTTCCTGCTTCTACACTGAAGAGATATACCCTGAGAGTCAATCACAGCAAAGTCTGGACCAAGAGACCAGGCCTCTCCTGGCTCCATTTGAAGGAAGAGATGGGAAGGCGCCAATACAAGAATTCCTCCAACAATCTGAAAGGCAACATGACACCACCAGAAACCAGGGATCCCGAAATAAGAAGAATTGTACACCCTACTCCTGAAGAAATAGAAGAAATCGACTCAAAAGTGAACTATATGAAAATAATAGAGGACCTTAAACAGGAGGTGAAAAACTGCCATAAACAATTAGAGATTACAAACAAAAAGGTAGAGGAAATGAATAAATCGCTCAAAGACACGCAAGAAAACCAAGAGAAACAAGAAAAGGCAATCAAACAGGTTAGGGAAGCGGTTCAAGACATGAAGAATGAAATGGAAGCAATGAAGAAAGCACAAACCGAGGGAAGAATGAGATGGAAAATCTGGGTAAACGAACAGGAATGACAGAAACAAGTACTAACAACAGATTACAAGAGATAGAAGAGAGAATATCAGACACTGAAGATACCATAGAAAAAATAAACACACTGATCAAAGAAAACAGCAAAACCAACAAATTCTCATCACAAAACATTCAGGAAATTTGGGACACAATAAAAAGACCAAACCTAAGAATAATTGGAGTAGAAGAAGGAGAAGAAGTGCAGCTCAACGGTACAGAAAATATACTTAATAAAATTATAGAAGAAAACTTTCCCAACCTGAAGAAAGAGGTACCTATGAAGGTTCAAGAAGCATACAGAACACCAAATAGGCTGGATCAAAAAATAAAACATCCCCTCGCCATATAATAATCAAAACACAAAATATACAGAATAAAGAAAGAATATTAAGAGCCGCAAAGGAAAAAGGCCAAGTTACTTATAAAGGTAAACCTATCAGACTTACACCTGACTTCTCTATGGAAACCATGAAAGCCAGAAGGTCCTGGATAGATGTACTGCAAAAACTAAGAGATCATGGATGCAAGCCCAGACTACTATATCCAGCCAAGCTTTCGTTCACTATAAATGGAGAAAACAAAATTTTCCAGGATAAAAACAAATTCAAACAATACGTAGGCACAAATCCAGCCTTACAGAAAATTATAGAAGGAAAATCACTAACCAAAGAGTCCAACAATGCCCACAATAACTCAGTCATCTAGAGACCTTTCACCAGCGCAACTCAAAGAAGGGAAACACACAAACCCTACTACTAAAAAAGTGACCGGAGTTAACAACCACTGGTCATTAATATCACTCAATGTCAATGGGCTCAACTCACCTATAAAAAGGCACAGGCTAAGAGATTGGATACGAAAACAGGATCCAATGTTCTGCTGTCTACAAGAAACACACCTCAACCACAAAGACAGGCACCTACTCAGAGTAAAGGGCTGGGAAAAGGCTTATCAAGCAAATGGTCCTAAGAAACAAGCAGGTGTGGCCATACTAATTTCTAACAAAGTTGACTTCAAACTTAAATCAATCAGAAGAGATGGAGAGGGACATTTTATACTCATAACAGGAACAATTCATCAGGATGAAGTCTCAATCCTGAATATCTATGCCCCGAATATAAAAGCGCCCACGTATGTAAAAGAAACATTACTAAAACTCAAGGCAGCCATCAAACCACACACACTAATAGTAGGAGACTTCAACACTCCTCTCTCACCAATGGACAGGTCAATCAAACAGAAACCTAACAGAGAAATTAGAGAATTAATGGAGGTAATGAAGCAAATGGACTTAACAGACATCTATAGATTATTCCACCCGAAGAGGAAAGAATATACCTTCTTCTCTGCAGCTCATGGAACCTTCTCGAAAATTGACCACATACTTGGTAACAAAGCTAACTTACACAGTTACAAAAAAATATTAGTAACCACCTGTGTCTTATCAGATCACCATGGATTAAAGTTAGAATTCAACAACAATGCTACCCCCAGAAAGCCTACAAACTCATGGAAAATGAACAGTCAACTTCTGAACCATACCTGGATTAAGGAAGAAATAAAGAAAGAAATTAAAGTCTTCCTTGAATTCAATGAAAATAAAGAAACAACATACTCGAACTTATGGGACACTATGAAAGCAGTGCTAAGAGGAAAGTTCATCGCACTAAGTGCCCACTTAAAGAAAACAGAGAAAGCACATATTGAAGACTTAACAGCCCACCTGAAAGCTCTAGAAAAAAAAGAAGCAGACTCACCTAGGAGGAGTAGAAGATTGGAAATAATCAAACTGAGGGCTGAAATCAACAAAATAGAAACACAGAAAACAATCCAAAGAATCAATGAAACAAAAAGCTGGTTCCTGGAGAAAATCAACAAGATTGATAAACCCCTATCCAAACTAATCAAACGGCAGAGAGCGAACACGCAAATAAATACGATCAGAAATGAAAAGAGGGACATAACCACAGACACAGAGGAAATTCAGAGAATCATCAGATCATATTACAAAAGCCTGTATAACACAAAACTGGAAAATGTAAAAGAAATGGACACTTTTTTAGATAAATACCATATACCAAAGTTACACCAGGACCAGGTGAACAATCTAAACAGACCTGTTGGTCGCGAAGAATTAGAAGCTGTTATCAAAAACCTCCCTACCAAAAAAAGCCCAGGACCAGATGGTTTCAATGTGGAATTCTACCAGAACTTCCAAGAAGAGCTAATACCCATACTCCTTAATGTATTCCACAATATAGAAACAGAAGGGTCATTACCTAATTCCTTTTATGAAGCTACAGTTACTCTGATACCAAAACCACACAAAGACTCAACCAGGAAAGAGAATTATAGGCCAATCTCACTCATGAACATCGACGCAAAAATCCTCAACAAAATACTGGCAAACCGAATCCAAGAACACATTAGGAAAATTATCCATTATGATCAAGTAGGCTTCATTCCTGAGATGCAGGGCTGGTTCAACATACGAAAATCTATCAATGTAATCCAGCATATAAATAAACTGAAGGAAAATAACCATATGATCATCTCATTAGATGCTGAAAAAGCATTCGACAAAATTCAACATCCATTTATGTTAAAAGTCTTGGAGAGATTAGGGATACAAGGGTCATACCTAAATATAATAAAAGCTATATACAGCAAGCCGACAGCTAACATCAAATTAAACGGAGAGAAACTCAAAGCCATCCTGCTTAACTCAGGAACACGACAAGGATGTCCACTCTCTCCATACCTCTTCAATATAGTACTTGAAGTTCTAGCAATAGCAATAAGACAACATAATGGGATCAAGGGGATTCGAATTGGAAAGGAAGAAGTTAAACTTTCGTTATTCGCAGATGATATGATAGTGTACTTAAGCGACCCCCAAAACTCCACCAAAGAACTTTTACAGCTGATAAACAGCTTTAGTAATGTGGCAGGATACAAGATCAACTCCAAAAAATCAGTCGCCCTCTTATACACAAAGGATAGGGAAGCAGAGAGGGAAATCAGAGAAGCTTCACCATTCACGATAGCCACAAACAGCATTAAATATCTTGGGGTAAATCTAACCAAGGAAGTGAAAAATCTATTTGACAAGAACTTTAAGGCATTGAAGAAAGAAATTGTAGAGGATACCAAAAAATGGATGGATCTACCTTGTTCTTGGATTGGGAGGATCAACATAGTAAAAATGGCAATTCTACCTAAGGCAATTTATAGATTCAATGCAATCCTCATCAAGATCCCATCAAAATTCTTCACAGATCTGGAGAGGACAATAATCAACTTTATATGGAAAAACAAAAAACCCAGGATAGCCAAAACAATCCTATACAATAAAGGATCTTCTGGAGGCATTACCATCCCTGACTTCAAACTCTATTACAGAGCTACAGTAATGAAAACAGTGTGGTACTGGCATAAAAACAGAGAAGTTGACCAATGGAATCGTATAGAAGACCCGGATTTTAACCCACAAACCTATGAACACCTCATTTTTGATAAAGCAGCTAAAAGTATACAATGGAAGAAAGAAAGCATCTTCAACAAATGGTGCTGGCACAACTGGATGTCAACCTGTAGAAGAATGAAAATAGACCCACATCTTTCACTGTGCACAAAACTCAAGTCCAAATGGATTAAAGACCTCAATATCAGCCCAAACACACTGAAAAGGATAGAAGAGAAAGTGGGAAATACCCTACAACAGATGGGCACAGGAGATCGCTTCCTATGTAGAACCCCAGAAGCACAGACATTAAGAGCAACATTGAATAAATGGGACCTATTAAAACTGAGAAGCTTCTGCAAAGCAAAGGACACTGTCACTAAGACACAAAGGCAACCTACTGACTGGGAGAAGATCTTCACCAACCCCTCAACAGACAAAGGTCTGATCTCCAAAATATATAGAGAACTCACGAAACTAGACTTTAAAATGCTAATTAACCCAATTAAAAAATGGGGCACTGATCTGAACAGAGAATTCTCAACAGAAGAATTTCAAATGGCCAAAAGACACTTAAGGTCATGCTCAACTTCCTTAGCAATCAGGGAAATGCAAATCAAAACAACTTTGAGATATCATCTTACACCTGTGAGAATGGCTAAAGTCAAAAACACCAACGATAACCTTTGTTGGAGAGGTTGTGGAGGAAGGGGTACCCTCATCCATTGCTGGTGGGAATGCAATCTTGTGCAACCACTATGGAAGTCAGTGTTTCGGTTTCTTAGGAAATTCGGGATCAACCTACCCCTGGACCCAGCAATACCACTCTTGGGAATATACCCAAGAGATGCCCTATCATATGACAAAAGCATTTGTTCAACTATGTTCATAGCAGTATTATTTGTAATAGCCAGAACCTGGAAACAACCTAGATGCCCTTCAATGGAAGAATGGATGAAGAAAGTATGGAATATCTACACATTAGAGTACTACTCAGCGGTAAAAAACAATGACTTCTCGAATTTTGCATGCAAATGGATGGAAATAGAAAACACTATCCTGAGTGAGGTATCCCAGACCCAAAAAGATGAACATGGGATGTACTCACTCATAATTGGTTTCTAGCCATAAATAAGGGTATCACGGAGTCTACAATAGGTGAATCTAAAGAAGCTAAGTAAGAAGGGGAACACAAGGAAAAACATATAGTTATCCTCTTGGCTAAGGGAAGTAGACAAAATGGCCGGGGAGAAAATTGGGATCTTGGGGTGGGGTGGGTTGGGGGTAAGGGGAGATGGGGAGAGAAAAGTTAGAAGGGAAGGAGGTCGGGCCTTGGGAAAGCAGGAGGATTGGGATAAAGGAAGGTTGGACAGGGGAGCACGGAACCACAATTCTTAGTTAAGGGAACCACTTTAGGGTTGGCAAGAGACCTGAACCTAGAGGGGCTCCCAGGTACCCAAGCTGAGGTCCCCAGTTAGTTCCTTGGGCAGTTGAGAATAGGGAACCTGAAATGACCCTATCCTTGAGCAATACTGACGAATATCTTGCATATCATCATAGAACCTTCATCTGGTGATGGATGGAGATAGAGACAGAGACCCACACTGGAGCACTGGACTGAGCTCCCAAAGTCCCAATGAGGAGCAGAAGGAGGGAGAACATGAGCAAAGAAGTCGGGACCACGAGGGATGCACCCACCCACTGAGACAGTGGAGCTGATCTATCGAGAGCTCACCAAGACCAGCTGGACTGTGACTGAAAAAGCATGGGATAAAACTGGACTCTCTGAACATAGCGAACTATGAGGGCTGATGAGATGCAAAGGACAATGGCATGGGGGTTTGATCCTACGTAATGTGATGGCTTTGTGGGAGCCCAGCCAGTTTGGATGTTCACCTTACTAGATATGGACGGAGGTGGGAGGTCCTAGGTCTTACCACAGGGCAGAAAACCCTGACTGCTCTTTGGACTGGAGAGGGAGGGGGAAAGGAGTGGGGGGAGGGGGAGAAGGGTGGGAGGAGGGGGTGTAGGGGGGAGGAGGGAGAGGGAAATGGGAGGCTGGGAGGAGGTGGAAACTTGTTTTTTTTTCTCCTTTTCTCAATAAAAAAAAACAGAAAGAAAAGGAAAAAAAAGACTTTAACAGACTTTTTGAGTGTACCATGTGGGAGATTTTACAAGAGGTGTCTATTACCCCACATCTATGGATCTTTCTGGGATTAGAAGTTTTCCTTGGCACTATATGGTTTGATAATAGAAATATGATAAAGTTTTTACAAGCAGAGGTTGCACGCTTAAAAACAATTGAGAATGACAACAATCTTCTCAAGAATCAGTTTGAAGTTCTCCAGGAAGAGAATGGATCTTTGTTTAACATGACTCAGTCAACTGAGCAAAATTTAGAAAAGGTACAGGCTGATGTTAAGGAGAAATTCAGTACTATGGAAGAGGGAACAGCTGATTTGGATCATAAGCTTCAGTCCCTTTCTTTAGGAACTGAAACATTCACTGAGAGAATCAAAACTGCTGAATGTGACAATTGAATTTTGTCTAAAGCTTATGACAGATTGGCGGAAAGATTGTCAATACAAGAAGGCACGGTTTATGCCATAAAAATTATGTCCAAAGATGAGAAGTTATCTCTAATGTACAAACTTCATACTTTAGAATCCTCAATGAAGGATTTGGAACATAATTCTGGACAGGAGATTCAGACATTGCAGAAGGCAATGGTGAATAGAATTGAAAAGATTGAGGAATTTCTAAATTCTGATGAAGAAGAGCAAAGGGTAGAAAGGCAAATTTTAACTACATCTGTGGGTAAATTCCTCCGGGACTATTTCCACAAAGCTCTACCTACAGCTCTACCTGCCTTTCCAGTAATAACAACAGAGAAGGTGATTGGTTCCAGAAACCCTAGGGTCATGAAGGAAGATACATGGGAGCTTGTCCGTATGAATGATCTCAAAGAAATTAAACAGGCTGTCATGACTTTTGGGATGCACGCATCTTTTGTTAAAGAGATGCTAAAATCTTGGGCCACAACAAGCAGAGCAACCCCCTCAGACTGGCTTCAGCTGAGCTCTGGGGTACTTGAGAGTGGACCGCAATTGAAATGGAAATGCTTATTCAGGCAAGAGGCTAGACTTTTAGAACAGCAGGAAAAGGTGAAGGGAATTGACATTTCCCTAGATAAAATTCAAGGTGAAGGGCTCTTTTCTGACCCTCAGGAACAAGCTAATTTGGATGAAAACGCACTCTCCATGTGCACTGCAGCAGCCTTAAGGGCTTGGGACAGGGTACAAGACCCAGGACAAAGAATGGAATCATTTGTCAGAGTTAAACAGGGTCAGAGAGAACCCTTTAGTGACTTTTTACAAAGACTAACTAAGGCTGTACAAATAGGGATATCTGACCCAGAAGCAAGACGTATAATGATTGAGTCTTTGGCTTATGAAAATGCAAATGTGGAATGAAAAAAGATTTTTGGGCCTTTTAAGCTCAGATCAGCACCCTTGGAAGAATGGGTCTTGCATACACTGAATGCTGATACATTTGACTATGGCACTGAAGCATGGGTAGAAGAAGCAATTTCCAATGGTAAAAGGAGACACCAGAATACCAAATGTTTTAATTGTGGCAAAATGGGTCATATGAAAAGGAATTGTAAACAACAGATTTTCAGAAATAATAATAATACATCTTCTAGAAATAACAGAAATAGGAGGACTCAGCCTTCAGGTTTATGTAGAAGATGTGGAAAAGGCAGACATTGGACAAATGAATGCAGGTCTACAAGAGATAGACGGGCAACCTGATACAGACAGGAAACGTGAGAGGGGGCCTCACAGGCCCCCATGACAAACATGGTTCAGTCATTTCCAGTTTCTGCAGAGAACATGACTCATCAGGACAATTAGGAAGCCCCATGCCTACTGTTACAAGCAATAATGATCAGAAATATGAGTTACGTATGTTTTGGCAAACTTCTATAAATGATCAAAGACCTAAGCTGAGAGTGTGTGTAAATGGCATTTTTATTACTGGCCTGATGGACACAGGTGCTGATGTAAGTATCATTACCCCAGAATCTTGGCATCCATATTGGCCTCTTCAGAATGTAAATGTTCAGCTCCTGGGAATTGGAACCCTATCTCAAGTGAGGCAGAGCACGAGATGGGTTGAATGTATAGGGCCAGAGGAACAAATAGGAAAATTAAGGCCATATGTAGCCAATATTGCAATGAATTAATGGGGTCATGACCTATTACAACAATGGAATACCCAAATTAACATTCCTGCTACTTCTAGAGCCTATATTTCTGAGAATAATATTAAAAGATATTACAAACGGAGAAAACCGGCCATTCGGGCTGTACAAGAACAAGCAATTGATATCCCTTCAGAGATACCAACAGTCTTGCCTCTAAAATGGTTGACTGAGAAACCAATATGGACAAAGCAATGGCTTTTAGCTGAGGAAAAGTTACAGGCTTTAGAACAGCTGGTACAAGAGCAATTAGATTCTGGACATATAGAAGAATCTACCAGTCCTTGGAATTCTCCTGTATTTGTGGTTAAGAAAAAATCAGGTAAATGGAGAATGGTGACAGATCTCTGATGTGGGAGTGATTTCTTATTAATAAAGAAACTGCCTAGACCCATTTGATAGGCCAACCCTTAGGTAGGCAGAGTAAACAGAACAGAATGCTGCGAGAAAGAAGCTGAGTCAAGGAGTCGCCATGATTCTTCCACTCCAGACAGATGCAGGTTAAGATCATTCCTGGTAAGCCAGCTCGTGGGCTACACAGATTAATAGAAATGGGTTAGATAGATATGTAAGAGCTAGCCAATAAGAAACTGAAACTAATGGGTCAGGCAGTGTTTAAAAGAATACAGTTTCCATGTAATTATTTCGGGTAAAGCTAGCCTTGCGGGCGGCCGGGTGCCGGGGATGCAGCCCACCGCTCCTATTACAACAGATCTCAGAGCTATCAACAAGGTTATTCAACCTATGGGCCCTCTGCAATCTGGAATCCCTTTGCCCTCTTTATTACCAAAAGGATGGCCTCTCATAGTTATTGATTTAAAGGATTGTTTTTTCACTATACCTTTACAAAAAGAAGATAGAGAAAAATTTGCCTTCACAGTGCCTACTTATAACAATTCTCAACCTTCCAGGAGGTACCACTGGGCCGTCCTCCCCCAGGGTATGTTAAATAGCCCCTCCTTGTGCCAATATTTTGTGAATCAACCATTGCAAATGATCCGCAAGAAATTTCCCAAATCGATAATATATCATTACATGGACAACATTTTGTTATCCGATTCAAACATGGATACCTTGAACAGACTGTTTGAAGAAATAAAGATACTTTTACCTAAATGGGGATTGCAAATTGCTCCTGAAAAGATTCAGAGGGAGATTCTGTTAATTATTTAGGTTTGCAAAAAATTAAGACACAAAAGGCACAAATTAGGAGAGATCGCCTACGGACTCTTAATGACTTTCAAAGACTGTTAGGAGATATTTCCAGTCTACGACCAGCTATTGGAATAACACCTGTTCTAATAATTCATTTGAACAAAACCTTGGATGGTGATAAAGATTTAAACAGTCCCAGAAAATTAACAGCTGAAGCAGAAAAGGAACTGACAATGATTGAGGAGAAATTACAACAGGCACATGTGGACAGGGTGAATCCAGAGCTCGATTGTATTCTCGTCATACTACCATCAAAAATTTCTCCTACAGAAATTTTAATGCAGAGAGATGATATTATTCTGGAATGGATCTTTTTACCACATAAACCAATCAAGAAACTGAAAACTTAAGTGGAAAAAGTTTCTGAGTTAATTATAAAAGGCAAGCTGAGACTTCATCAGCTAGCAGACATAGACCCAGCAGAAATTATAGTGCCTTTCACTGCTGATGAACTAAAGAAATTATGGGAAGATAATGAACCATGGCAAAGAGCTTGTGCTAATTTTTTGGGAGACATTAATAACAACTATCCAAAAAGCAAGAGGCTTAACTTCATAAAGAGAACTTCTTGGATCCTTCCTCGAATCGTCCGTGATGCTCCAATAACTGGAGCCCGTACATTCTATACTGATGCCAATAAATCAGGGAAGGCAGGTTACAAATCAGAAGACTTGGGTAAGGTGGAACAAAGTCCTTATGATTCTGTCCAGAAGGCGGAATTATATGCCATTATTATGATGCTAAGGGATTTTAAAGAACCTATTAATATAGTTACTGATTCACAATACGCAGAAAGAGTTATTTTACATATTGAAACTGCTGAATTGATACCTGATGATACAGAACTAACCTCATTGTTTATCCAGGTACAAGATTTGATCAGGAACAGGTTTTACCCTATGTACATAACACACATCCGATCCCATACGGGTCTGCCAGGTCCTCTAGCACAAGGTAATGCAGAAATTGATCAATTATTGATTGGTAGTGTGCTACAAGCCTCTGAATTTCATAAAAAGCATCATGTTAATAGCAAAGGTTTGAAGAAAGGGTTTTCTATCACATGGCAACAAGCTAAGGAGATTGTAAAGAAATGCCCTACTTGCTCTTTCTATAACCAAATGCCACTGCCTGCAGGGGCTAATCCAAAGGGCACCCAAAGGAATGAAATCTGGCAGATGGATGTGTTCCACTTTGCAGAATTTGGCAAATTAAAATATGTTCATCACACCATTGACACTTATTCAGGCTTTCAGTGGGCAACTGCTTTAAGTTCAGAAAAAGCTGATTCAGTAATCACTCATTTATTAGAAGTCATGGCTATCATGGGCATACCTACACAAATAAAGACAGATAATGGTCCTGCTTATGTCTCTAGGAAAATGAAATGGTTTTTTGATTATTACAATATCAAGCATGTTACAGGTATACCATACAATCCTACAGGTCAAGCAGTCATAGAAAGATCAAATCGAACTATAAAGGATATATTGAACAAACAGAAAGGGGTGGAGAACATTCCCAGAATTAGGTTACATAATGCTTTGTTAACCTTGAATTTTCCCAACGCTAATGAGAAGGGAACGATGGCTGTAGAAAGACATTGGATAATGGAAAAGTCTACTGAACTAAATCAACCAGTTTATTTCAAGGATGTGCTGGCCTCACAATGGAAGCCAGGAGATGTGCTGCGTTGGGGAAGGGGTTTTGCTCTTGTCTCCACATGTGAGGAAAAATTGTGGATACCGTCAAAATTAATAAAGGTTTGGTTTGAAGAAGAAAAGCCACTTGAAAAAGATAAATAACAATTCATTCACAAGGATGGCAAGCATACTGATGGTAAGGAATACAGATAAGTTGGGGGCAGGGTTATCTCCACAGGAAAATACTCATCTTCAAAAAATTTAAGGGACCCTGAATATTTAATTACTGATGGATGGAAACTAGTTACGACCCACTAAGGATCAACAATAAAGTTCTATACATTCTGTAAGTATTGATTTTTTTATATATGGCTTATTGAACACTTCTTTATAAATATGTAGAGCTGGTTTTGGAGTTGGACTATGGCTCAGTCCCTCTTCAATTCCAAGCCTGTTGATAAGAGATATCTCAGAGTTTCTGTCTCAAGTCAGGAGCCATGATATGGGACAGAATATGAATAATTATATACTTGATAAACTTTCTTTGCTTTTCCTCATATCTGTGTCTTTCTTTATATGTCAGTATATGTCCTTGTTGTTAATGGTTAAATTTCCCATAACAAGCAACAAATTTTCCTACAGTAATCTTTGAAGTTTCCAGGATGAAGATGGGGCCCCACAACATCAACTCAATCTGGTTTGTATGACATCATGAATATTTTTTTCTTTTTTTTATGCGCTAATATTAGACCTGTTTTTTGGTACCAACTGCACGAGACAATTTAAAATGGTGCACATTTTTGACAACACTCTGGCCGGACCTTCTCAAAATGCTCAGAGACTAGTTATAATTTTCTTAGGTCAAAGGTTTATTTGGGAATTTTACCATCATTTGCTTTCACAGGAGCCCCTAAGAACAACATTGCCTCCATGTCACCTAGAAGCAATTTTAGAGGACAACGTCCCCTCTCCCAACAGAGTTTGCCCTCAGGGTTAGGGACATCTTTTAGTGGTTGATTCAGGGTTGAGGGAATGGGGGGATATTTTATGGAATTAGGGGTAATTTAAAAAAAAGAGGGGGGATTAACTGGTTTGATGGGATGATTGGTATTTGTGAATTACTGTTTTTAGAGAATTGTATTGGTACTGTTTCCTGTATATTGATATATTGAATATTGAATGTGAGTGTTCCTACCTCTATTTTTGTATAAGAGTATGCTTATAACTTTGTCTATATTGTATTGATACATCTACCATTTTACAATGTACATTTCTACCTCTGATACTATTTATATATTATAACATTGTTTACATTTGGTATGTAATGGCATTGTTTACAGTTGAAGATCATTGTCTTCATATATTGCACAGTTGTTTATTCTTTTAGTCTTCAAGTTAGATAGGTATTGAGAATTATGTGTTTGTCATATTTATTTTCAGGTTAATCAGGTCTTTTATATACATAGAGATTATATTTAGTATAGATAGTATAATCTTCAGCCTCTTCGAAGAGCTGTAGAAAATGGCCTTTAATCTAACCTAGAATTCTGTGCCAACGAGACACAATTACTCCTGGCAACGCCACTCTATTCCCGAGAGAACGTTGAGCACCAAAGACACTCTACTGGGAGCGTGTCTTCTTGGCAGAACTGGCCTTTGGGTTAAGAAAAGCCCATACATCAACTACTGACTAAGATATGAAACAGGATTGTCTTATCTTGCCAAGACAGGATAGGATAATTCTAAGAAAGTTCCTTGCATTTGATAATGGTATGTCAGTTATGTTAGGCCTTAGCCAAAGTTGGTTGACTCAACATTGCAAACGAGACTTTGGGTGATTGCCCAGGTAGTCAGTTGTCTCTATCATTTGTTGCACATTTTGGATATCTCTTGTTTGTTAAGTAACATTTATTCCCTTCTCAGATCTTTTATAGAGTTGAAGATTATATAATTGTAGTTACTCTCTACATTATTTAGACTCCTTGAGCTAGAATGTTTAGCAAAACTTTTGTTCTCAATATTGTTTGTTATATTTATTATTTGTTATTATTGTTTATAGTTGTATTTGGTTTAGTTCTGTCTTATTTACACAAAAGAGGGAGATGTAGGGTTAAGCCCTGCCCTCTGGGGGCGGGTTTGCCTGGGGCTAATGTTTACCTATAAATTGGCCAACCTTCCCTTCTGCTTCCTGTTCTCCGGGGGAACTGTGGTACTGTAAGTCTATTTCTTCATTAAAGCTGTATACATTCTTTACAATCTGTCTGCATTCATTTACGCCGCTACATCTTTACCTACTTTTGTATTACCATTCTTACTTCTGTATATCTTACTGCTTCTCTGTCTCTGTTTGTCTGGCATCTGCCTGGCTTCTTGCCCTGGGCATGTCCTTCGTTCTCTCCCTCCGTCTCTTCTCTTTCTAGATATTCATTCGTTCTTTCTAGATATCTCCTATTGTCTCAGCCCACCAGCCCTGCCTATCCTTTCTCCTGCCTAGTTATTGGCCATTCAGCTCATTAGATTAATCAGGTGCCTTAGGCAGGCAAGGTGAAAGAGTCAACCCAGCTTGACATAATTAAATGCAGCACAAACAAATGTAACACCCCTTTGCCTGGTTAACAGTGTTACAACAGCCTCAGCTGTTCTCCGTGATGCCTCCAATCTTACATCTTTACATTCCAAACCAGCACCTTGCAGATGACACAACACTGCTGGGGGCTGCTGCCAGCCTGAGATGCAGCCTGGCTCCATTGGACCACAGCTGTACCAGCTGTGCTGACCTGAGGAAAGGCTTTCCTCTTGCCCCACTGCAGGGCAGGAGGCATCTCTGCCATGGTGCTGATCTGTCAGTTACAGCTGCTGCTTCAGCACCAGCCGGAACATCATCCTGCCTTGCTATTTCCTCTGTCAACAAACCAGTTAGTTATCTTTAGGATCTGCCTCTTTCAGGTTGTCAGGACACAGGCAGAATGAATTCAGATCCTTGACCAAAATGCCACACAGACGGCCCCTATCCAGTTACTGTTGAGATCTGTGTTCCCACTGAGACCCTAAGCCAGACCTCTGCTGTTCATGTTTCTTTCAACCTTGCAGTCTTCCAAGCTACCCCAGAGCTACCCACTGAGGTGCGCTTCCAGCATTCAATCATTTGTCCAATCTAATGTGCCATACACTTCCACATTCTTCCCCTGGACGGCTGCAAAGGCCATGTGGTCAGGGCACAGCTACGACTCTTCTTAGTACCAATTTCTGCATTAGTTTTATTCTGTTGCTTAAAAAAAATTCCCTGACAGACAGTTTATGAGAGAAACAGTCTATTTTAGCTCACAATGCAAAGGTAGAGTTCATCATTACAGGGAGGTACAGGCAGTAACCTGAAGCAGCTGGCCAAAACCAGTCAAGAAGGGAGAGAATGAATTGGCAAAACCGCAGTCAAGAGTAAGAGAATGAATTAACAGAAGTTTAATATTCAGCTAGCTTTCTCTACCCACACAGTCTGGGGCCCAATGCAAAAGAAATGGTGCCACCCATTTTCAGGCAGTGTCTCCCACATCAAGTAAGGCAATCAAGACAGTCCCCCACAGGCCAGCCTGATCTAGATAGCTGAGATTCTTCTCGGGAGATTCTATGTTGAGTTGACAGCTCTAACCACAGACAGATGGCTGGGTTTCCTTCTGACATAAAAGACTGATAGTAGAGATGTTGCTGAGTATGAGGCCTCTGCTCCTGGGCTGAAGCACCCAAAGGCCAACTCACAAGTGTTGGAGCAGCTGAGTCTGTGTCCTGTTTAAAGCCGCTGGCCCTCAAGTCATGCAGTTGCAAGAGCCATGGTCAAGAGCGCTCTACAAAGATGACCCATTTGCTCATCCTGAGCGGTTACCCCAGCTGGACAGCCTTCTCAAAGCCTGTGGGATTGGGCTTCCTCTAGGAGGATGGTGAGACAGAATGGGCACTCGAAAGGGATAACCTGCAAAGTGGTCCTGCCAGACTCCTGATAGTGAGAGCCTATGCTCAGAATTTCCCTGGAATTCTGTGCTGGGGGGGGGCAGTGGGTATGCCTATAAGCCAGGGGTAGAATTTAGAAAAGCTGCAAATGAGCACATGGTTTTAATCCCAGCACTCAGGAGGGCAGAGGCAGGCGGATCTCTGTGAGTTCAAGGCCAGCCTGGTCTACAAGAGCTAGTTCCAGAACAGGCTCCAAAAAACTACAGAGAAACTCTGTCTCAAACAAAAACAAAAACAAAACTGCATGTGGACACGAGGCCAGTACAGTGCTAAATGAAACACTGATGGGGACAGTAGGACATGGACATGGCCAAGACACAGTGGACTCTGGTCATATTCACCTCTCAGTTCCAAAGAGGAGGGAATACAACAGGAAAGTAAATGCTTAGAATTCCTGGCCCAGAATATTCCATACTGATCTGGAAGTCCAGACACACACCCCACAGGGTAAATGCAAAGATGTCTACACCAGGAAACACCAACTCCAGAAGAGCAAAGACAGCATATTAAAAAAAAATGCAGCAGCCAAAGTTGGGGCATTATCCTGAGAACAGTGGCAGAAAACTAGGTAGATGATGCAGTAGTATTTGTAGAGTTGAAGGGTATAAATCCTGGCCATTATTTTATTCTCTCTGTTGTTGCATTTAAATGATGGGAAAAGACACACCAGAAATCAGGTGCCACTTTGGTCATGTTAAGAATAGAGCAGGGAGTGGTGGTTCATGGGTTAGCCCAGCCCTTGGGAGGAGGATGCAGGAGGAGCTCCAGTATGCCTTAGCTTCATTCCTGTTGCTATGATAAAAGAGTTTAACCAAAAGCAACTTCAGAGGAAAGGTTGGTTTTAACTGTCAGTTAACTGTCAATTTCGCACAACCTAGAATCACCCAGAAAGAGTTCCAGCCAAGGAATTATCTAGTGTAACTTACAATTCTAGGTTGCAGGCTGTCACTGCAGGGATGTCATAGAGGTAGGAGACGGAGACTACTAGTCATCATATCCACAATGAGAAGGGAGAAATGAATGCGCCCATGCTGTCTCCTTGCTCACTAACCAGCTTTCTTTGTTCTTACAGAGTTCAGGCCTAGGAAATGGTGCTACTCACAATGGGTTGGATCTTCCTATTGACAGACATTTCTCTCCTGCCTAGTCCTGCAGCTTTTCAGTCCCAAAGAAACACACAGATGCCTACATTAATCATAAACTTGTTGGCCTATTAGCTCAAGCTTTCTTATTAACTCTTACATCGTACATTAACTCATTATTCTTGTCTGTGTTAGCCACATGGCTTGGTACCTTTTATCAGTGAGGCATTCTCATCTTGCCTCCTCTGTGTCTGGCTGACAACTGTAGTCTGAGCCTTTTCTCTTCCCAGAATTCTCCTGTTCTGGTCACCCCATCTATACTTCCTGCCTGGCTCCTGGCCAATCAGCATTTATTAAACCAATATAACTGACAAATCTTTACAGGGTATAAGACCATTGTCCCATAGCATCTCCCTATATCAATTAGTAATTAATGGTGATAGTGATTCCTCCAGAGTCAGTTGCTTACTAAAAAGATGCCCAGATACATCCAGAAGAAATAGCCAAATACAGAAGATATGCAAATTACAACACAGAAACAGACACACAAACGTGAAAAAGAAAGACAAACATGATACGTCCAAGAGATCACAATTCTTCCATCAATGAATCTGGTGATACTGGAATGGTTGAAGTGCAGGAAAGGGATTCAGCTTCTAAAAATACAGCTTCAATGGGGAAAATAAGGGAGTCAAGACAGAGACATGAACCCAGCAGCATGGGAGAGAAAGTCAGTGAGAAACAGCTTGAAAAACACCAGCCAGAAATGTTGAGAAGAAAATTTTATTAAAGAGCAGGGCAAACCAGCACTGATGGATATGATTAAGGAAAATAAATACCAGAGGTGAGAGACAGGATTGAGTAAGTGCAACTTACTCAAATAAAGCGACATCCAAGAACCGTAATACAGGATCAAGAGACCAAACTTGCAGATGTCTTAAATACATTCTGGCCATTTGTATTTCTTTTAAGAACTGACAAATTCATTGTCCCAATTGTTGATTGGATTTGTTTCATTAATCTTTCAGAAATAAATATCTCCCCCATCCGGCATGTAGAGACAGAGAGATCTCCCCTGTTCGGTGCGTAGAGATAGAGAGCTGCCCCAGCATGTAGATACAAAGAGACCTCCCTGTCCAGGGTCTGTTCCCTTGGTAGCTGTCTCTTTACTCACTCTGATGACTCTTTGCTACACGACCTTTTTTTTTTATTTGCTCTAATCTGTTTGTCAGTTCTTGCTACTATTTTCTGAGATGCTGGGAGTTTCTTAGAAAGCCATTGCCTATGCCTACAGCTTTAAGCTCCTGAACCCACAGTTTTTAACTGCAAGTTTCAATTCCTCTTTCTTCATAATTAATAGTTGACAGAAAATCAGCAAGACGCAGCGGGCCTGAGCAACTGAGCACTCAGGGCCATGAAGAAAGTGTCCATCCACATACAAGGCTTAAAGTGACAAACCATAGTGTTCCATGATCACAACAGGTCAAATTAGGAACCGGTGGCAGTAAGTGTGGAGACTCTCCACCAATTCAGTGATTTTGAACTGTGCTGTTAAGAAGGAATCAGAAAGGAAATGAATGAAAGACAATCAAAGCATACTAATGTATCTATGGAATCATAGTTCCACTCAGAGCTAGCTTTGTGTTTTTGTGTTTAAATAAGGCACTTAAGCGTCCACCTCAATAATTTAGAAACAGAGCAAATTAAGGCTCACATAAGCAGATAATGAAAAATCAAAATGCCTGAGATAGAACCCACACAGTGATAGATAAAATTAGTGAAGCCAAAAGCTTCTTCTTTAAAAGGAGTTGGAGCTCCTCAGAGAAAAAGCTGACGCCAGCTCCGGTGGTAGAGAACAGCTTGGGACATTGTGAACGTGTTACACCAGAAAGTGAAGAGGAGGTCAAAGAACAGGAGACCTTCCAAAGGGCCAGGAGCCAGAATCACAGCAATAAATAATGCCTGTTAAAAAGTACAAGCTAATAAAGAAGCCACAGTTCCGTCCTGATACATCAAACAGCAGGAGCCAAGGACCGGTCCAGCTCAGATGTGGAGGGAATGATACACGTGGAACGTCTCCATTTGGAAACAGCTGTGGCCTGGATGCTCCGTCCTCCTCAGAGGCCCCTGGACTGAGGCTTGACCCCAGGCTGTGCAGGGTCATGAACTCCAGGAGGTGGGGCCTCGTGGAAGCTCATTAGGGCATGGAGGGCTAATGGAAGTACTTGTCTAAAACCTCCTGGGCCTCGTGAGATCCCCCTAAGTCATGCCAAGAGCCAGCTGTCTTTCTGTCCGGTATGTGAGGGGGCGCCCACACCCCCCCTGACACCGTGCTCTGCCACCTCCTTCACCTGCAGAGCCACAGACTTGGAAGTTCAGACACAGAGAGCTGAGCAAACTCCTGATGGAGTTATATACCTTCAGCTGGTCACAATGGAGAAGCTGTTAAAAGGGATGGAGGTGAGACTCTGCTGTGGAGATGCGCAAAAGGGTGGAGGTGAGGGAGGCTCAGTTGCAGAGATGCGCGAGAGGATGGAGGTGAGGGAGGCTGAGCTGCCGAGATGCACGAGAGGATGGAGGTGAGGGAGGCTCAGCTGCGGAGACGCACGAGCGGATGGAAGCCTGGGAACTGGGAGTTTTTCCAAGCCCAAACCTCATCCACACAGGCATCCCCACATACACATACACAAGCGCTAGAGAGGCTGAGACTGGCAACCCTGTCGTCAGCAGCCTGGTCAGGTCACCTTTAAGGTTGGCACACGGGCAACACACGGAATTTGTGGCGAGTGTAAACTACATGTTAATGACAGAGACACACAAGACAGACCCAGGATGGAGGACATGTTGCGAAGTCACCGTCCTGTCCTCGGATTTGTCAGTGAGAGATGAAGACGGATCAGAAACAGCCCCAGTTAGAATGAAACCCAGATGCTCAGCGACTGGAAAGGCAAAGCCATGGCACGTTCCTGGGATATAGGTGAGATCTGGGTAGACACTGCAGATTAGATCCACAGCAAAAACACAGCCTGTGAGCCTGCATCAGGCTGTCCAGTGTTTCACAAATAACGTTTTTTGGAATGTAGCCACACCCATTCATTCATGTGCTGGCTGTGGCCGAGTTCTCAACTGCAAAACTCAAGACATGTGACAGAGCACGCACCCTGCTAAGGCTGAAATATTTGCCACCAGGACCCTACATTGAAATGTTTTTCAGTCCTTGGGTTGGGTTATTTTTCATCAAGAATAACTTTGCAGATTTGATTGATTTTACTGTGGTTCCAATAGAGAATACTTTTCCCTTGAGAAGGTAAACATTTAGAGGAGGATATGAGTGTACACCACACACACACACACACACACACACACACACTCATTTGCTGAATATCAGTGATAAATACTTGTGATGTCTAAATCAAAATCAACTTAAAATAGAAGAAAGACCTTAATATAGAACCCCAAACACTGAAACTTCTAGAAGGAAACACAGTTAAGCAGTTCAAGATACCGTAACAGGCAGTCATTCCCTGAGAAAGCCAGAGGTCAACCTGGGGTCTCATTCTTTAGGAAACTATCCACCTTGATTTTTTGTTTGTCTGTTTTTTGTTTGTTTTTGTTTTGAGACAGTGTTTCTCTGTAGCTTTGGAGCCTGTCCTGGAACTAGCTCTTGTAGACCAGTGTGGCCTCAAACTCACAGAAATCCACCTGCCTCTGCCCTCCCTTGTGCTGGGATTAAAGGCATGAGCCACCACCACCCAGCCACTTTGATTTTTGAGACAGTGTTTCTTCCTAACCTGGAACTGGCTAACCAGCAAGCCCCTGCCTCCACTTTCCCTATGCTGGGATCTCACATGCACACCACCACAAGGGCTCTGGAGTCCAAACTCGGGTTCCCAGTTCAGTAGCCAATGGCTCAGGAAATCTGAATAGATAGGTGGGGCTGTAACAAATTACAAATCATGGGCACTGCCTTTTGCAGTAGTATCTCTGTCCCATGTGATGGTGGCACTATCTGTCCCAGACTGGCAGTCTGGTGTGGGAATGGGGAGGACACTGCAGCTCAGGGAGCAGCTCAGTAAGACCCTTTCCTCCGAGATGAAAAGCATCAACCAGACAAACCACACTGCGTGTGGAGCTGGGTCCCCAACAACCAGAATGGGGATGATGGCAAAGCCCCGTAGGATTCCCTTCCCATAATCCCCAGGCTCTGTTTATGAGGGTTTTGCATTTTTCTCATATTAAAAGAACACTCCTTGTTCTCTGGTTGAACTCTGAGTGACTACTCACCACTGATAAGGGGGCAGCTGTGAACTCAGTTTGTTCCCTGAGAGCCCAGCAACAGTCAGATAGGCTATTCACAAAATCACCCAGCTCAATGTCTTCCAAGGCCAGATAAATAATATCTAACACATGTCATAAACGGATGGGGAAGAGTTGTTTTCAAATACTGAACTGACTGTCCGGTGAAAGAATTCTGCTAATTGTTCAGAAGGCAAAATTGAGCAAAAGGCAGACTTAAGCTTAACACCACGAAGAGCTTTCTAACTGTCTAGACTCCTGCTTTCTAATGCCTGGAGGCCAACATCACCTATGATTTTAAGTTCTATAGAAGACATAGTAAGATTTCGTTCTACACCCTGAGGAGCCTATGTGACTAGTGCCTGTGAGTGACCAATGGGGCCTATGGCGAGATGCTATCAGTCAGAATCACTGAAACTAAGCTCAGTTTCCAGATGAGCTGTTGTGAATAATGCTCACAGACTGACTATAGTACAGGTCCTCCCCCTGCCCTCCCAACTTTCTCTCCACTTTCTGTACCAAAAGCAGAAAGGACAGACGCTGGAAGGACAGGTTCAGTTGGTAAAGTGCTTGCTGTGTAAGCTTGGGGACCTGTGTCTGGTCTCCAGAGCCCATGTAAAATGCTAAGCATAATAGTGTGCACTTGTAAACCCAGGGCAGGGGAAGTGGAGGCAGGTGGATCTCTGGGGCTTTCTGATTGGCCAGTTCTGGGCCAGTAAGAAATTCTGTCTCAAGAATGACATCCCAGGTTGACCTCTAGCTTCCTTGTGTACACACACACACACACACACACACACACACACACACACGGGTGGGGTGGGAGGGGAGAGAGAGAGGCATTTCTCTGAGCCAAACAGCTGGCATCTTCATCATATCAGCTGGGCTTGCTTGCCAGACAACACCATGGTAGACCTTCTGGACTTTAGATGTTCCCATCACAGAAAGAGGTGATGGGGGAGTCCTTGGACCATCAACTGAAGTTCCAACTGCAACATTCCTGTCCTTCCCATCCATCTGTAGGTAATTCTGCTCTAACTGCACATGCCCGCTTCGTCTCAAGAGGCGCTAGAGTGCTGACTGCGGATGGTACACCAGAAGGGCAAGCATTTATGAACCTGTGGAGAAGCCATCTGTGCTGGCTGAACTTCCCAGTATGATGGCTTTGAAATTACCCGCATTCCTGGCAGCAACCCCTCGCCCATGCTCTGTAAGTCTAATGAACACATTGGTTCTCCAAGTTGGACTTTAGACTTGGTGGAATTGTTCATTGGTTTGTTACTGGGGTCTTAGAGAGGGTAGATGTTTATTTACTTCTCCCCAGGGAAGGAATTCTCACTGCACACACACACACACACACACACACACACACACACACGAGAACAGAACACTACACAAGAACTCTTACTACTGAATGTCTTCATTAGCAACTTGACTAAAATATAGAATCATTTTCCTGGTTTGTTTTATGTGAAAACTTGACACAAGCTAGAGTCATCAGAGAAAGGAGCCTCAGGTGAAGAAATGTCTCAATGACATCCAGCTGTAAGGCATTTTCTCATTCAGTGAACAATGGGGGAGGGTCCAGCACATTGTGGGTGGTGCCATCCCTGGGCTGCTTGTCCTGGGTTTTATAAGAATGTGGCCTGAGCAAGCCATGGGAAGCAAGCCAATAAGCAACCCCCCCCTTGGTCTCTGAATCAGCTCCTGCCTCTGGGATCCTGCCCAGTTTGAGTTCCTGTCCTGACTTCTTTCAGTGTTGAACAGCAATGCTGAAGTGTGAGCCAAATAAACTCTTTCCTCTGAAACTTGCTTTTTGGTCATGGTGTTTCGTCACAACAATAGGACTCCTAAGTAAGACAATCATCTAAGAGAATGGTTCTGAGTGTCTGTGAGGATGTTTCCGGAGATATTTAACTGAGGGTGGAAGACACATCCCGAATTTGCACAGCATAATGCCGTGGGCTGGGTCCAAGGCTGCATAAAACTTTAAAAGGAGAAAATGGGCTGAGCACCAGATCAGCATCCCTTCCCCCTCCACCACTTTGTTCAGGGACTACAGATGCCCAGTGTGGTAGCTGCCAGGATGAACCGCAACTCAACCTGTGAGCCGAAGCAAACTCTTCTTTAAGTTGATTTCCCAGGGGTTTTTATCACAGGAATGAGAAAAGTGACCAATACAGAACATTAGTACCAGGAGTGGGGCCATTGCTATGACAAACCTGACCATTGGGCTGGTAACCCTTTAGAGCTAGCTTATGGGGAGAATGGGGTTGGGTTTGGAGCCACATGCTGGAGACACCCCAGGATGCTTCAAACCCAGAACGGCCAATGGACCATTCTGACAGGAATGGGAAAGACCAGGACATCAACAGAGAGGCAGAGAGTAAAAAGTGTGCTCGTGAAGTTTCAGAGTGGAACAAGGACTTCATCAGGAATTGGGCAAGAAGTCACCTGTGCCGTTTTCCCGCCTAAAGTTCGAAAGTGTGGGTGTAGTGTAACACTCAAGCAAAGGACAAAGTTGTTTGACAAACAAGACTGAGAGACAGCAAACCATCCAGCCTGCAGCATGCTTGTTACTCAATGCTCTTATCTAGATTTACAATGAGAGAAAAAGAAATTAAACAACAATAAAAAAATAGGTCCCTTGGTAAAGAAAGTGAGTTTAAAGTCATGGAAAAGCCTCAGCAAGGAAAAGCAGCTTCAATTGTTGACGCGGAACTTAAGAGGAACTTCTTTATCTTCACGGGGAGAAAAGAGGGCAAGATTCCAACCATCAAAGCCCATAATTGTGAACTATTCCTTAATAGTATGAATATATGTC
This sequence comes from Microtus oregoni, assembly GCF_018167655.1. Taxonomy (NCBI): domain Eukaryota; kingdom Metazoa; phylum Chordata; class Mammalia; order Rodentia; family Cricetidae; genus Microtus; species Microtus oregoni. The sequence continues at coordinate 5,947,710 of NW_024543063.1, read as the reverse complement.
ACTGTGATTGGGTTAATAAAGAGCTGACTGCCCAATAGCTGAACAGGTAGAGGTTAGGGGGACTTGCAGACAAAGAGCATGTGAAGAAGAAGGGAGGAGTCTGAGAATCTCGAGGAGATGGAGAGGAGATGAACTTGCCTTACTGAGAAGAGGTACACCAAGCCACGTGGCAGGATGCAGATAAGGATTAAGGGTTAATTTGAAATGTAAGTTAGCAGTTGGGTGGTGGTGGCACATGTGTTTAATCCCAGCACTCAAGAAGCAGAGGTAGGCGGATCTCTGTGAGTTTGAGGCCAGCCTGGTTTACAAGAGCTAGTTCCAGGACAAGCTCCAAAGCTACAAAGAAACCCTGTCTCGAAAAACAAAATAAATAGATAAATAAAAAAAAAACAAACAAACAGAAGTTAGCTAGTCACAAACCAGAGCTATTTATAAATAATAATAAGTCTCTGTGTGATTACTTGGGAACTGACTGCCAGCCAGGACAGAAAAGTCCACCTACATGCAACCTGCAAAAATGCAAATTTGAGAGGAGAGAGGTTTAACTGAGAAGGCTGCTGAGGGGCAGCCGTGCTTGAAAACAACCACTTAGAGAAAGTGGTTTCCAGCTCAGGCTGCCAGAGCACACCATGGCTGGAGCTATGGCAGAAAACAGGCAGAATGCCCCTTAACTGCGCCGAATCCAGCAGCAGTAACCACATGGTTTTGCAAGCATGAACACACAAGTGTTATAGGATTATAGATGCTTGCACCATAGTTCCAGAAAGCTGCTGAGGTCAGTCAGTATGTGGCAGGGTCAGAATCCCTACAAAAAACAAAGCCCTAGGAGCCGTTGCATAGTGCTACAGAGGTGAAGCCTAAGTTACCACGGGTTTATGTCTGTCCTGCTGGATTTCTATATTGTTTGGGTCTGATTTGTCTTTGCGCCTTTCCCCAGCAGTATTTATTCAGTGCCATCATATAATGGAAGTATGTAACTCATGTTTTGATTTTATAGATCAGAGTTTAGTGAATATCTTGATTCTTAGAAGAGACTTTGACTCTGTCCTTTTGAACTATAGCAGAACTGTTAAAACTCTGCAGACTGAGGTGGCGCTATTAGGAGGTGTGGCCTTGCTGGAGGAAGTGTGTCACTGGGGTGGACTTGAAGGTGTCAGATGCTCAAGCCATGCTCAGTATCACTCTTTCCCTGCTGCCTGCGGATCCAGATGTAGAATTATCAGCTATCTCTCCAACACCATGTTTGCCTGCATACCACCGTGCTTCCCACCACGATGATAATGGACTAAACCTCTGAGACAGTAAGCCAGCCCCAATTAGATGTCTCTTCACAGTGGTGGAACCCTAACTAAGACACAGACATTGACACTGGTTGAAATAAAAACATTTTTCATTATGAGAAAACCATAAATCTTTGATGAGGAGGAAGAAAATGTTATGACCAAAAATGATTGTTTTGGTATCAAATTAATAAGGGGTAGACTTTTTTATTTTGAGGCAGCTTCTGTAACTGTTCTGGCTGCTCTGGAATTTGCTCTGCAGGCTGCCTTGAAACTTAACAGAGTTCTGCCTGCCTCCGCCTCCCAAGTGCTAGGACTAAAGGCGTTCACCACCACACACCTGACTTACAGGGAAGCCTTTCGGTGATTGATCTTCATTCTCAACTTGACAAAGATTTAGAATCACTGAGGGGACACATTTCTGAGTGGGTCCGTGAGTGTTTCCAGAAAGGGTTAATCAGACCCAATAACATATTGAGGTGTGGGGGCATCATTAGCATTTTTCTCTCCACGATCTCTGACTTTGGATGCAGTGTGACCAGGTGACACACCTGCCTTTGCCCTGGCGTGTTGCCTCAAACTGTGAGCCAAACTAATCCTTTCTTTCTGTGAGTTGTTCTGCTTTGGGTCATCACCGTCACAGCGGTGAGAAAAGTAAGTCCTGTCCCGAGCATTCCTCTGCATTAAGACCGGCCATGCATTCATGGGAGTCTCACAGATTGGGGCCGGGCAGTGGGAAGGGAACTAGCTATCGAAAGAGAACAAAGCAAGGGCACCTAGGGACGCACCTGGAGCAGCTCATCAGCCTTGCTAAGTCACCCCATTTGGCACATACTATCCCTGTGTCCCCATTTATTTGGAAAATCCTGAGAGCACTGCAGTATGAGGAGGTTGGGTGTTTGCCTTGTCAAAGGCATTGATAACCTTCGGTAATGTAATTTAATCACCTTCTGGTGGCCAAATGAAGATCTAAATTTCCTCTGAACATATAGTGCTTTAAAAGGGAAGCTCTCACAGCACCGTGGAAGTGGTTGTGTACTTTTATTTAAATACCTACAGACAAACTAAAGTTAGTGAAGAAATGTTCCCAGTGGAAATGATCGACAGCCTTCTCCCAGATGAATTGAGGTATTGAGAAGCAAGCGGGGTTTGATTTTGTTCCTGACATTTCTTCAAGGAATGAGTGGGTCTTAGTGAAGAGGCCATGTGCAGTCACCACCCCTTCCCCGGACCAGAGCACATGCATCCCAGGTCAAGCTGTGACTTCTCTCCTGGGTGGAGTTGTAGAAAAACCCTTCAGAGAGAGAAAAGAGGAACCAGACATTTTTCCACGTGTGAATCCCATGATGGGGAGCGATTGCCAAGACCAGTCTGGACTTCATTATTTTCTCCCAGTCATGTGCCTGAGCACAGTCTCCAAGAAGAGCAATTCAGGACACTGAGAAAAATGCCTGGTTATGGCTAAGGTGATAAGGACCCATCCACGGTGTCCTGTGTCTGCTACAGAACTCGGTGGAAAAGCTAGATTAGGTTTCTTGTGAGGATGGAATCAAGGGCAAAGGAATAGGTCAGGGAATCCAGTCCACTGCCAACCTCACTCACACATACCGGCCGCCTCTTCATAGAATCCTGGCTTCGGTTAGACATCATTCAGGATTTTCCACCCTTTTCACAGGTAACCTGGGAGGAAATATAGGAACGCAGTGCTCTGTGGTCGGTCTTGCCTATTTTTGCACACTTTTGGAGTTATTTTCCGTTGTTGACATGATGACACCCTTGGGTGCTGTGCCTGCTATGAGGTAAGGCTGCTGTTGTCTGTGCAGGGAAGCTTTGCTCCTCTCCCACCTTCCCCCTCCTCCAGGTTTCAGAAGGGCTTGGATAAGGAAGACAGCCCTGCATGCTGCTGAGGCTATCTAGAAAGCACGGTATCCTCAGCATGTAGGTAACAGGGCCCACACTGGATTCTGGGGCCCTCTTGCAGTCTGTGAACTTAGAAGAGGCAATCTAAACATATATTACAATTTAAAATGATAAAACACACATGTCTTGTTTAAAATATCCCAGTCAGTTTATGGCTGGCATGAAGGAGCTCCAGCTGGGTGTCAATGGCAAGTCCCTCACTGTGGAGAAGTGCAGGGACCTCAGCTGGTTCGGCCCACCATTCTCTTCAGGACATGTTGGCCTTCACAGCCAAAGGATGTGGCCCATCCTTGATAGCAGCCTAGGCTAGCACAGCCCCCTGTTGTCTGTCCACAGAACATTGACTCTAAGCACTGTGTTCCACATTTTGTCCAAAGTCCTGGTAGGAAAAAAGATTGTCATGGGAAGTTTCTATAGCACTGATTCTCCAAGTGTGTCCTGACTCTGAGCTGGATGTTGCTCAGAAGCCTCAGACCTACTGAGTCAAAACTTGCATTCACCAAGACCCAGCTGAGTATCAAGCCCCATGAAACTTGAAGCCTAGTGTGGTTGTTTTCGGGGTTTGCTACCTCTCCACTATAGATCTGTGTTTATCTGGGGGGGGGGGCTGTACCCCATAGCAGAAAGTATGAGAAGGTGCCTTAGGATATTGAACTATATTTTTCTGTTAAAATATAGAGAAAGATATCTCCCACATTACCAACCAATGTTTTAAAATAAGGAATCCTCTTCCTTGCCATGAGAAATCCCTCAGGTCTCTGTGTCTGGAGATTTGTCTTGTGGATCCCAGCTGCGTCTCCAGTTGTTGTTTCTGGCATTTTCTCCAGGGCATAAAGAGCCAAATGTAGAATCCAGCAGGTGTTCACAAGAATACTCTTCATTTCTTTTGATGTATGCACTTTTTCCTCCCTTTTATTTCCCCCTCCACACTGCCTTTGTGACTTTCTTTTTCAAAAATGTACTTCTGCAGATACCTTCCAGACCTTTGTTAGCACTGTAATGGTTTAAGTAAAATGCTGCAGGTCCCCTGAGAGGCACAGTGGCAGAAACACTGCAGGTCCCCAAGTGGTGGCAGTAGGCAGTGAGCCATGAGACCATGCCACAGGTCCCTGAGCAGTGGCAGGCAGTAGGCAGCAAGTCCCAAGACCATGGCAGGCCACAAAGGCAGCTGGGTCCCAGGAAGGAAGCCACAGGACAGGTGAAAGACCGAGATGAATAGGCACACCATGCAGAGTGAAGTTGAATATTTATTTAGTGGGTTATGGAAAGGAAGGGAAGAAGAGGAAGAGCAGAGAGAGAGAGAGAGAGAGAGAGAGAGGCAGAAAGAGAGAGAGAAACAGAGAGGGGGAAGGGGAGAAGTAGGGAGAAGGGAGAGACAGAAGCTGCCTCTTTGAGAGAGAGACAGACACAGAGAGACAGAGACACAGAGAGAGACAGAGATGGAAAGGAAGGGACTCAGGCTAGAAGCTGAAGATCAGCTTGAGTGAATGGGGGAGGGAGTGGGTGTGGTTTGATGGCTTTTCTCTTAAAGGGACAGGACAGACCATTACAAACACGAGAGGGGATACATTAATAAATCCATGCCACTGATGAAAGCTAGAAATCTTCTCTGATAGCAATGTGTCCATAGGTCTGCGATAGTTAATAATGACTCTGTCATCCAGGAGATGATGGATCTCTAGATGGGTCTGTAAGGGAGTTTCCAAACAGATACAACTGAGGAGGGAAGCTGCACCCTGGATGTGGGCAGCATTGTCCTCTGGGTCTGGATTGGGAGCTGAGACTGAGAAACAAGGAAGAAGTGCCCTGAGCTGAACCTGGCTCTCACCTCGCTGCCTCCTGATGTGGATGCAGTACGGCCAGCCACCTCATGCTCCTGCTGCCCCTGCCTTTCCATGGCAATGGACTGTGTCCCTCTTCAACTGTGAGCCAAACAAGCTTTTCCTCCCTTAAGTTCCTTGTTACTGGGGCAGGGGATGGGGGGGGTCTGTGATGAGCCCACAAGTATTATACAGTAAATGTACAGCTGACAGATCTATTAGATTAATTCATAGAAGTATGGACACCCCATATGGAGAACCCACTCAGCAGAGCTGCAGGAACACTTTTCTTTTGGATAAGTCACTGCCATTTCTGTGAAAGCACTGTGAAATCATGGCATTTCTCCCTTCAAAATGGGATTCATTCCTCAACAGTGTAACTTGCTCCTGCATGGGCAATGGAATGACCTAACAGGAAGCCTTAGCGCGGTATCATTCGCTCTTTGTTCTAACAGTCAAATTTACATAGAGTCAATCCCCCACAATTATGTTTGCTAACACGTAGCAAATTTTAAAAAGTGCCCTTTCCTACTGGGCTTGGATGAGTCCAGGATTCTGGGACATTTAGTAACTTTAATGGTTTAAAATGTCAGGTATTTCCCCTTGGATACTGGCTCTTCCTGGGTGGTGTCACCTGTTCCCGGAGCACTGCTTTGTCAGGTTCTACCTGCTTTTCTGTGATTCTGAAATGCATGTTGATATCATTGTTTTTGCCCATGGAATTTTTTAACCCTGTCTGTAAAACACTAAAAACCTAATGGAGATCACCCTTTCTTCTTCTCTCTGCTTCTTCACCCAAAGGACTAAGGAACATGTAGAGGTAACATGCTTGAGTTAATTCATTTACCCTCAGATCTTTGCCAGAGATGCCCTGCTCTTAACCTTGAGGGGGTGCTGAGGTTGGTACTCAAGGCCCCCATAGGGCATATGGAACATGTGGCTGTTGCGGAAAAAAATACCTGCTTCCAGATCCCGACCTGGGAGAGGGGCTTGGGGCAGGAGAGCTTCCCGAGTCTCATAGCACCAATGAAATTACCTGGCGGGGGCAGGAAGGAAACACGGAACAAGCAACAAACCTGCTTAGGAGTTTATTAGAGGGGGCATGTACAGGTCTGGGGAATCAGTGTGCAGAGGGAGAGAGAGAGAGAGAGAGAGAGAGAGAGAGAGAGAGAGAGAGAGAGAAGAGAGAAGAGAGAAGGGAGAAGGGAGAGACAGAAGCTGCTTCTTCGAGAGGGAGACAGATAAGTAAGAAACTCAGGCTGCAAGCAGGAAGGAAGATCTGCCTGCCTCAGCGGATGGGGGAGGGAGTGGGCGTGGCTTGTCTTCTAAGGAGACAGAACAGATCGTTACACTGTCTACTTAGCCTCTTGTTCTGGTCCTGCCATCACTCAGATGAAGGCCCTCCCTTCTTCTTCTCAGGGCACCGCCTTTGTCCACTGAAATCTCTGTTCCCAGGATGTTGTGCGTGCCACAATACCAACACACAAACCTCCCCAGTGATGCTTTTCCACTTGATCTGCTCAGCTATGCTCATGCATGAGGTTCTAGTGGGGTCGTATCTTCCTTCTTCAAAGGACCTGGCACCCATCCCTCTGGGATCTGTCAGTAGGAATGGGCTCCGAGGGTGGGGATTCACTCTCTTTCACAGGCTTCCACTAGGGGCCTGAAGGACCAGACAGACCCAAGATGCCTTCACTCTCTTGATCTGTAGGGGGCACCAGAGGTCCACAGGCAGATCACAAACTGCCCATTGGGTGTCCTTGACCCACCCTCCCCAGGCTACAAGCTGCCCCATTGCATGTTCCTGACCCCCACCCTCCCTCTTCCCTCCTTGTGAAGGATTCCTCTGCTTTTGCTTTCTGCTCCTGGCTCACTTCCCAACAGTCTCCTGCTGCCCAAGAAGGCACCTGAAACAAGGCCAGCCTGTTGAAGGTTGAACAAACAAGAAGCCTGTGACTCAAGCCGGGTGAGGCGGCCTCCACATGAAGCAGAACTGAGCCAAACCACACGAGCCTCCTTCTGGAGACCTGAGCTATGGGGGGATGACTGGAGGCTGGCACTTCTCACAGATGGGAAACTGGAGAGAAGAAACATGTGTGCTCTGTGGTCCGCATGAGGGCAAAACAGATGTCTGACTGTGGGAAAGCACATGCGTGTGTGCGTGTGTACGCGTGTGCGTGTGTACGTATATAATGTGTGTGTGTGTGTGTAAGTCAACATGCATGTGTGTATAAATGATTGAAGGAAATCTGTGTATATGTGTGTATGGGCTGCATTAATGTGTGGGGACGCTGACGTACCCCGGTTTTCCTCACCTTGTATTACCCTCTCTCAATTGCATCCTGCGGGAGAGGCTTGAAAAAAGGCTCCTTCCAATGACACCTGGTGATGTCACTTCTGCAGCCCTGGTTTACACCCTGGCCTGGTTCCACAGGCCACCTCAGTTGCCTCCTCCACCCGCCTGGCCCTCCTGGGCCTGGCCCTGAAGCTCCACAAGATCTTCTTCTGTGGGCCACACCTATTTGTTTACTTGGGCTGTCCTCTGTTACCTCAGGAGCTGTTTACAAAAGTCTCAAGTTCTGCTTTCAGCTGGGCACCGGGCTCGGCACTGCCCAGCTCTTGAGGACAAGGAACAGAGGCGGCAATGAGGGAGCTGGCTGCTCCTTGTTGACATTCTCATCCCCTGTGGTGAGCTGGGGACACAGCCTGTAAGAAGGGAGGTGCAGAAAGCCGGACAGATCAAGACAGAGCATGCGTGTGAGCTGAACGGGTAGTGCATAGCTACATCTGTGCAAGGGTTGGGGGGGAGGGGGCTATACAGGGCTTGCTCCTCTTCCTCCTTCCTCCCTCTCCTCGTTCCTCCTCCCCCATTTTTTCTCTTCCCTCTCCTTTTCTCCCTCTTCTTCCTCCTTTACAAGAGCCCATGCTCTGTGTTCTACACTTTCATATCTGACCCCCAGTCCCAGAGGTCAGAAACTTGACCCGTCCAGCTGGAAACAGCATGGCCAGGACTCTGCACTGCATCTGCCTAATTCTAGAACTCTTATTTCCTCAATTCCAAGTGGTCTCACAGATTTCTAAAGAGATTAAGGAAAAAAAAAAAACCAACTAATTCTGGTGACTTTCTCAGGAAGTCCATCTCTTCAGTGCTGGGTGGGGCCTGGGGGTGGTCTGAAGGCCTGGACAAAGGAAGCCGGTGTGTGAGGTGTCCTGCATGGTCCTCACCTGCCGGTGCAATTGCTAAGGAAAGCACCCTGGAGACTGGGCAAGTCTATCATAGGTGGGGGGCGCCACAAAGCTAAGCATCTTCCCTGACTTTGTCCTAAAGCAGCTCTCCTCACGAGGGTGGCTTTGTCCTCTGGGGGACAGTCAGCCATGCCTGAGGACATTGAGGCTGTCCCAGTTACCAGTGCAGGGAGCTTTTGGCATCAAGCAGGCAGGGACCAGTGATGGCAGTTGAACAGGCTATACTGCACTTCCTGGTCTCACCACAGAGAACTGGTCAGCTCAGAATATCCACAGAACAAGGCCTGTCTGCCTGGGGTTCCCTCAGGCTAAAAAATGGCTGCCTCCCTTCAGAGGATCCCTTAGCGTGGCCCCTGGTGGAGGCAGGACCTCCAGTCCATGGAGGCCCTCTCCAGGGATGGGAAGGAAAGGGGTGTGGGTGAGTAGGAAAGACAGGATTTCAGCTCAGCCACATGTGAGAGCCGCAGTGTCTGCTTCCTGGTGGGGCCCTGACTACCCCTCAGCCAAATCTTCACCCCACAGAGCCCCAAAGGTTTCCAGTAAACAGCAGGAAGAACCCACATGGAGGATTCCAAATCCTTGATCTAAGGCTTGCTGGCCAACCAATGGCTTTTCCAAGGCAGTGAAGCCAATTTATAAGCAAGGGTCTCGGCACATGTCCTCACCAACGCTTGATGCCATCTGGCTGGCTTCTTTTTTTAATTTTTATTTTATTTTATTTATTTATTTTTGTTTTTTTGAGACAGGGTTTCTCTGTAGCTTTGGAGCCTGTTCTGCAACTAGCTCTTGTAGACCAGGCTGGCCTCGAACTCACAGAGATCTGCCTGCCTCTGCCTCCTGAGTGCTGGGATTAAAGGCATGTACCACCACCGCCCACCCGGCCTTGCTTGCTTCTTAATGCTAGTCAAAAAATCCAGTACCACAGATTGTGCCTGGCCCCAGTTATTAAGGACACTGAGTGGCTTTGCAAATGGTTGTCGCTAAGAATTCTTTCTTGTAGAACATTTTGGGTTGTTTCCCCCATTTTGCTATTACTGAATTGTAGGAACCTTACCAATGCCCTAGAGACATGCTTCTCAACCTTCCCAGTGTTGCAGCCCTATGTTGTGGGGACTCCCAACCATAAACTTATTTTGGTTGTTACTTCGTAACTAATTTTGCTACTGCTATGAATCATGTAAATTCATGCTACTGTAAATATCGGATCTGCAACTCCCAAGGGAGTCACGACCCACAGGTTGAGAGCCACTGTTCTAGAGTCTTCTGTGAGACACTAGGAAGCTAAGTACAGTCGCTGACCTTGGCTTCCTTGGCTTCCTTGGCTTCCTCCCATGGTCCATTTTAATGATATAGTGTCTTTTCCTTGTGGCTCTGGTTTATTCCCAGGGGTTCGTGGATTCATTGACTCCACATCTCTTTTCCTTAGATTCTTCTTTTTCTAAAATAAAAAAAAGAGTTTTATTTTACTGCTTATGTATGTGGTTGTTTTGTGTACTACTTGCGGGCCTGGTACCTGTGGAGATCGGGGCGGGGGTGTGGGATCCCCTGGGACTAGACTTAGGAATGATAGTGAACCACATGGGTATTGAGAATTGAATCTGGGACTTGTGGAAGGGCAGCCAGAGCTCTCAACTGCTGAGCCATCTCCCCTGCTCCAGATTCTTTTATTTGCAATGTTTTTCCATTCTCAGAAAGGATATGATATACACTCTCCCTGTCAATTGCATCTTCTTGCACTTTGCCACTGCAAGAAAATAAAATTAAACCCATAACAGAGTTTAAACTAGAAAATCAGTTAGCTTCATGTTCTTTTTTACAAGTTCCACAGCCGTTGCCTGATTTCCAGTCTTCCTCACCATCTAATACCGCCTTTTCTTGGTGTCCTTTCTACACGTTACACTTTACCCTCACTTACAGCTCTTCACATGTGTACATGCATGTACACATTATAGGCTAGGATCTACACGTGAGAGAGAACTTGGATTTTTTTTTCTGAGTTTGGGTGGCCTTGGTTAATATTGTATTTTCTAGGTCCATCAGAAATTCCCACAACTGTTACGATTTTATTGTTCTTTTTAGCTAAATAGCATTGCATTTTATGTTGGTGCCATGTTTTCATGATCCCTTCCCCTGCTGATGGATATCTACAGTGGTTCCTGCTGTGTTGAGCAAGGTTCCAGAATGGCCAATCTAACTGTACAGAAGTTTACTAAGATATATAGAAGTGGGGGTTGGGTAAGTGTTTGAGGAACTGCTTTAATCTATCTGGGTGATACATTCATTTGCAAGTTCAGAGTAATAGAGTGATTTTGTAAATGTCTAATTTATTCTGAGTTCATAATTATTTTGCTCTTGGTATTTGCTCATAAACATACCTTAGAAATTTACTTTTGTTGCAGACCAGATCTGTGAAATAGTCATGAGAACGAAACAATGGATCTTCAAGTATCACTTGGCTATGCTGTCACATTTCTGAACATTGATTTCTTGTTTGAAGTTTGTTTCTGTTTCTTGAAACAGCTCTGCTTCCTATAGGCATTCTCCACCTAAGCAGAGTAACTGTTGGATTTCTTTGTGTCTTCAGATAGTAACAATCCTTCCATACTCTTTAGCAGAGGGAACTCAACCCAAAACAAAGGCACCCTTCCCCTTTCTTCTGTGGGTTTAATGTAATTTAACATGCTGGGCAGGATTTGAAGGTAATAGAAGGTCACGTGAGCTCGGGAAACCAGTGCTGACAGATTCTCTGCATTTACAGGGTGTCTGCCCACAACCAGCATAGGGCCAGTACTGAGCCTCTATCTCCTCGCCACGGACTTGGGAAAGGACACTTCAGCAAGAGCCACACAGCAGATTCTGTACACGGCCCACGACTGCCTTCCCACCTCCATCTGCATACAGTGATTGCAGACGGGAGCTTCGGCAGGACTGGGACACACCGCTAATGGAAGCTCTTCATTCTGTAGCCCCTGGAGCATGTGCATGGTGGGAAGGTCTTTCCAGATCCACTTAGCTTTCTGGCACCATTCATTAGTATAAATTGCCAGGAGAGAAGGCAGGTGGGTTCTTTTGCAAGCGGTCAGCTGTCATGGAGTATTTTCCCTAATTCCGTTGGATCACTTTAGAGGGAGTTTGGTGATGCAACAGATATATAAAACAGTGAAAGGTTGTGGTGACATCTTGGACAAGGAGCATTCACTAATGCTCTGGGATGGAGAGCATCTGCTGTCTTACGTGACTTTCAAAAGAAAGATTCTGAGATCCTGTGACTGACATCTAGACGGCTGACTATCGTCTCATTTACGATGAAGGCCATTGCCAATCGATGAGTTTGACTCACTAGCTCATTCTGAACTGTTGGCAATGTACATTTTATCTAAATGACCCAAACGGTGTTGGCTTAACAATCGCTGAAGCCGCAGCTGGTCTTGGCTAGGCACGCTAACTGCCTCGCTTCGCAGTCCAGCTGCGAAAGCTCCAAGACACAAACACACATGTGTGAGCTTCTAGGTCGGTCTTTGCTAAGGAGTCCTATAAATGTTCGCTTGCGTTCTTTTCAAAGTCAAACAACATGGCAAGGGTCGCCGTGGTCAGTTGAGCCTGACCTCTGTCCAGTCTTCACTACTGAGCTTGGATGACTTGGCCTCAATCCTCATCACGGAAACATGGTCCTTTCCAACTAATTTCACTTTATATGATCAGTTTGCTAGCTCCTTATTAAATTTATTATCATGTATGCACAAGGCATGGTATATGTGTGTATTGGTGTGTTGTGTGGACACATGGGGAACACAGCACACGTATGGAGGTCAGAGGACAACGTGGCAGAATGAGTTCTTTTCTTCCCCTTTGGGCGGGTTCTGAGGCTCGAACTGGGGTTGTCGTGTTTGCACAGCAAGCGCCTTTATCCACAAAGCCATTTTGCCAGCCTCTGGTTTGTTAGTCTCTGGTGGAGCATCAAAGCCATGTAACCTAAGGGTTCAGTGGTATTTTACAAAGCAATCAGCATAATTGGTGCTATCACCCATGCCTAAGAAATCACGATTAAAGCATTGTGATAATGGCACCACAAAAATCAAGAGAAAAAGGAAATCCAGGTAAGTTTCATGATCTGAAACACTCCTGGCACCAAACTTCTCTAGTAAAGCCATTCAGCTCGTGCCACATCACTGACCAGGCAAGGGACTTCCCAGTGAAAGGCAAGATGGCTGTCCCTCTCACAATGAGCACCGTGCAGTGGCAGTTTGTAAACAGAAGGCTTGGGTTGATGAGACAGCTCAATGGGGGGAAGGCACCTGCTACCAAGCCTGATGACCTGAGTTCAGTCCCTGTCTCCCACTTGGTGGAAGTTCAGAACTGACTCTCGGGCTGTCTTCTGCTCTCCACAAGCATACTGCAGCATGCACCCCCAACACATAACTAAAAGTACTACAAAAAATAGGAAAGATGACTCAGAGGTTGAGAGTGCATACATAGTGTACTTGACAAGGACTGGAGCTTGGTCCCCAATACCCATGCTGCCTATAATTCCAACTTCAGGGGTTCTGACGCCCTCTTCTGGCCTCTAAGAGTACCTGTACTCATGGATGCATAACCCCCCAAAGATGCACACACATATGAAGATACCTAAGTAAAAATAAAATAAATCATTAGAAAAATAAAAATTAAATTTAAAAATTAAAATGTTTGTTCGCCCCTTTGTCTTTTTGGCTTGTGCTTAAATAACATTGTTCAAAGCTGGGAGGTGTAGCTGTGGCCCTTCCATTCAATCTTAGATGGAGAATGAGTCATTTCGAAAGTTTTGTAAAGAATATTGCAACACATTTAATGATATTAATAAAATATCATAGATGTCTATGATATTTTACTCATGTATTTCCACTCTGGAAATCTGAGCATCAACACATTAAAAGGCTAATAAATACTCAGAGGTTCATTTTGTAATTTTTGAAATAGCAAACTTGAGCAGGAAACATCCTGAGACAGTCAGTCGCAAGGAAGGTGGGAAGTTACTACCAACACTCTGACCGAATATGGAAGAGCCATAGACAGGCTACATCAGGGATGTGGAGGCGGCGGGGATGTGATAGGAAGCTGAAAAACAATGTTTGGTGAGTTTGCATACATGCAAATGCATACATGGATGAACACATACATGCACACACACACAAGCACACACACACACACACACACACACACACACACATTTTATTCTCCACTGTGGGGTTGCACCACCAAGGGGTTAGGAAATCTGTTCCAAAAGGGACAGCTCTTCTTCCCAGATGGGAATTGTAGTAGACTAACAACTCTGCCAAATTTGCTTTAAAAATATAAAGCAATATCTGAAATCCGAAGAGAAAGAAAAGAGTTGCATATGACTCGAGCTCTTTAGAGGGGCCACTTGGCATTTTTTGTGTATTTGTTATTATTATTGGTAATACTGATATTATTATTGGTAATAATATTATTAGCAGTATTAATGGTTAACGTAAATAATAATATTATCAATGTTTTAGAAGAATGAACTCCCTGCCCAGCATCATAGAGATGCTGACGGAGATACAGTGTGACAGCCAGGGTTGCCCAGGGAGAGCCTAGCCATAGGAGCTTTCTAGGCATGTGATCTGGGGGATATCCCTTAGCCTCTTTTAAAGTGATTTGCCCCATATCCTTGAACAAAGCAGGAGGTGATAACTGTTTCTATAGACTTGATAGAACCACGGTGAAAGGGAGGGTCATAGAGGACACCCAGGATACCACCAGCCCTTGGTGAGCCCCCAGGGTCCCTTGCTGTCAGCAACATCACAATTTTATTTTTGTTGTTAGACAACTCCATCCAGAGCAGAGTTCATAAATGGCCCATGGACCAGACAGTCTATGGTTTATAGATCTTGTGTGTGTGTGTGTGTGTGTGTGTGTGTGTGTGTGTGTGTGGTGTGTGCTTTGACACACCAATGTATTGTCAGCTATAAATGGGGAGATTTTACTAATAGCTCAGATAGTTCCACTTCTCTTGGGCAGTCTGAGTATCAGAGGGTCCTGGTCCATCCTCCTGACTCTGCAAGCTATACAAGCTGGTCACTGCTGCCCCTGCTGATACTATGACCTCACATTACGGCCCATGGCACTCCTTCCTGTCAATGACCATGTCCTGTGGGCCCTGGGCTTGAGATTCCTCATGTATACATCTTCACTGTCTTCTCCTTACTAAATGATGTTGCCTGGCTTGTAAGACAGCAGGGCAGGCCTGTTGTGGAAAGCCTGGCACATTCCCAATGGCACGAACTGAGGGTCACGGGGAAGGGGAGACCATCTGAAGGTGGATCTCAGGCTGGGAGACGTTACAGGGACAGAGCTGGAGCAGAAGTCATGTATGGCATAACTGCTCAGGAGGCCTGGAGAGCAGGGGAAGGCCACCAGAGACCTAAGGGGGCCTAATCCTCAAAGATCCCTCATGCAATCACTGCAACTTCATGGTCTGAGAGCTAGAATGGAGAGTGTGTGAGATCACCCCAAGGATGACCACCGGGTCATTCATCTAAGATGATCAGAGTGGGCCTTACTGTGCCTAGGTGAGCCAGTCAGGCCCGGCCTTCTTCCGGCGGCCTTTTGAGCTCATCTATAAGGCCACAGAGTCTTCGCAAAATGTCGAGAACACCAGGGCGGGGAGAAGAAACCACATGTGGTTAGACAAATAGGGCATGGGCATTAGGGCTGGAGTCAGCCTCTGCCCCCACATAGGAAGACTGGATTGAGCAGCAGCAAGTCTGAGCCTGAGACAGCCTTCCTCAGCCTTGGACCTCCACAGAGGAGACCATTGCACCCACAATACCTCTCACCTCTTTAGAGACTTCTTGCCCATAAATGCTGCATCATGGGTAAGTTTCTGACACAAGAGGAAGAGAGGGTGGGCTGTGTGACCCCAACCAGCACTGTGGGAGCCGAAGATCTCCCCAGAGCCAAGGCCACTGACTCATGTTCCCACAGGCTGGCCATCTTTTCTTAGGCTTGAGGGAACTGCTTTTGGTCATCAGCCCTTAGCTGTGGGTGGGAAAATTATATCTTCAAGACACAGTATACTTCATGTTCTTCTTTAATGGACCCTTTCTAACCACAGGGAAAAGGGCAAAGTCATCTGCAGATCGAGGGTTTCCAACCACGGATGTGAACCACACCCCATGTGGCGAGGCCCAAGTGTTCCCTGAGAAGTCTTTGCTGCTCACCAAGGGAAAGATGGGTCAGGCTAGATGTTGCCTGGGTGTCTGTTATGCTTCAAGTCTGGCTGCCACACCCCTTTCTCATCCTGAACCAAAGCACCATGCCAAAGAGAAACCCGTAGCATGAGCATCTTCAACTACCAACTAACTACTCCTGGCTCAAAGTGACAAGCTCACACATCAGACTTGCTGTCTCCCAAATCCCCATGGCAACGGATGGCTGCAAGAGCAGCGCTGAGGGGTACATTAACAGTGGACACCGCAGCATGTGTTCACAGTCCAGCACCTTCAGGAGCATCTTCAGGGACTCCAGGGAGCAGGGGGCCTGGGAGAGAAGGGCTAGCTGGTATACGCTGTGTATGCTTCTCAGGAAGACAATGGGGTGGGGCCCTGGGGGTTCCCCAAGTGTTCCCAAACATGTTTGGGAGGGCACGGGACTGGGGAGCAGTCACTGGAGGTACAGCAGTGGTCAATGGGTGACTAGGGAATGCTCTGTCCAGCCCTGTTCACATTGGCTAAGACAGAGGTTCCCGAGGGGGGACAGAAGATGATGTGACGTTTCTGTTATGCACAAGCCCACCCCCCACCCCCAATCAGGCTAGCCCTGCTTTTCACAGTCTACAGGTTTGTCATCAGACACAAGCAATCCCGAAAGGACATTGGTCTCTAGAGACAAGCCAGCAGCAGGGGTCCTAGTTTGTTGCTGTGATGATAAAGTACTCTAACCAAAAGAACTCAGCAGGGAAAAAGGGTTTATTTTAGCCCTCAGTTCCAGGTCTCAGTCCATCGCTCTAGGGAACTCAAGGCAGGAACTTGAAGCAACTGTCACATCTGCTGCCAAGGGCAGGGAGAAATGATTGCACGCATGCTTAGTACTCAGCTGACTGTGTCTACTGTCACCTCGTCCAGAGCCTCAAAGCAGGGAATGACGCAACCTACTTTCAGGATAGATCTTCCAAAATCAATTAAGGCCATCCAGGCAATCCCCTAGAGACTTGTGCGCAGGGCAACCTGACCTAGACAGTCCTTTGTTGGTATTCTCTTCCTAGGGGATTCTAGAGTGTGTCTGACTGACTATTAAACTAATCACCACAGCAGCCATGACAGGGGCAACGAGTCCCTCCTTGGCCCACTAGGAAGTGAACGAGCAGCCTTACTCCTTCCTTCCACAGCAAGCCTCTCCCACCTCCGTTCCTTCCCTGCCACAATGGACTAATGGTATTGTCAAACCACAAACTGAAATAAATTCTTCCCCTCTTAAGTTGCCTCCATTGGGTATTTTCTGACAGCAGTGAGAAAGTTCTAGTTCTTGGAGATGGGGAGGGAGAGGCAAGGAAGAGGAAGAGGGAGAAGGGGGGAAGGGGGCAGGGAGAGAAGTCCTGGTCTAGATCTGAATCAAGGAAGTCAGGCCTCTCAGGGGAGCATCTCAGTCATTCCGGGAGAAAAGTTTATGAAGATAAATTGATTCTATCAATATGTGTTTCTGGAACCAAACTCTGACATATTCTGGTCATTAAGATTTTGGAGAAGAACCCCAACCATTACCGCCCTTGGAAATGTGTCTTTCCCAGCCCAGGGTGAGCGGCGCGGGTCGTCCCTGCCAAGCTCCTAGTTTTATAGAGTCTGGAAACAATTAATGGAAGCCCTGGCGGGATTAGTGAGGAAGTACGAAACCCAGAAGAGCAGAGAACACTTCAAGAATTCAGCAAATCCGTATCATATTGAAAGCCTCTTTCACTTGAAAAATGAAAACAGAAAACGCGCGTCTGTGAAAGTCCAGGATGGTTCTCGACCTCCTCATACTGTGACCCTTCAGTACAGTTCCCCGGGTTGTGGTGACTTCCGGCCATAATATTGTTTTCATTGCTACTTCGTAACTGCAATTTGGCACTGTTATGAATTGTAATATAAATATCTGATATGCGACCCCGGTGGGGATTGAGACCCACAGGTTAAGTATTAGTGGTCCAAGCGAACACTGTCCAACCGACCCACTCTCTCCATTCTATTCCGGCCTCTTGCCCTGTTTGACTCCTTCCTCTCCTGAGATCTCACTTCTCTCTCAGAGACAATCCATTCTCTGTGGCTCTCACCTCTGCAAATCTGCACTTCCCGCGTCTTCTCTTAGATTCCCCTTCTTCCGGCAATCCAGGAAGGAACAGCTCTCCCAGGCTACAGACCTAAGCATCTCCTGTGGCTCTGCATCCCCTCCCCACTTTTTTCCGTCTATAGAGCAACAGGTGTACTTGCACCCCACTGAACTTTCAACAGGCTGACTGTCACACCAATGAACCCGTGACATGTCCCTCAACCGGTCACAATTAGGCACACATAGAAAATCAGAGTCAGCACGACAGCCCAAGACACTCCCACAGTCAGAGCAACAGCCTTCCATGCATGCCCTGCAGCTAGTGTCCCACCTTCCCTTCCTCCCCCTAGCTAAGCACCCTCTACCTCCCACCAAGCCCTTGTTATCACTCTCGGTCTCTACTTCTGCTTACTCAGTCCTCCATTCATACAGCCTGGAGGCCTCCTGTACGTCTCCTTGGCTTTTCTCCCACCATGGACATCAGACAGCCCAGAAGACACATAGGCCTCCTACCCACCAGCCCTGACTTCCTGAGCAGCCTGGACTGAGGACTACATTATATAGGAACAGCTCTTTGCTGGGCCAAGGCAATACTCCTTCATGTGCCTCTTAGCCAGGAGGCTCCTTAGTTCGTTTCTTCCTCCTTCCTCCACCCAACCATGAGATGTTGGAGTTTCCTGAACACCCTGCTAAGAGCATCTCCCCTTCTGGTTTCTGAGGACACATCGATTAAATTAGCCAACCGTTCTGGTCCAAACCCTCAACAGTACACTCCCCCCCACCCCACCTGCTGCAGGCACCTCCTCTGGTGTCCACCTACCTCTTCTTTCATTCCCTACCTCCTCCTTCATCCTCTACCTCCTCCTTCATCCCCTACCTTCTCCGGCATCCACCTACCTCTTCCTTCATCCCCTACCTCCTCCTTCATCCCCTACCTCCTCCTTCATCCCCTACCTCCTCCGTCATCCACCTACATCATCCTTCATCCACCTACCTCCTCCTTCATCCCCTACCTCCTCCGTCATCCACCCACCTCCTCCCTCATCCACCTACTTCCTCCTTCATCCCCTACCTCCTCCCTCATTCACCCACCTCCTCCCTCATCCCCTACCTCCTCCCTCATTCACTCACCTCCTCCTTCATCCCCTACCTCCTCCTTCATCCACCTACCTCCTCCCTCATTCACCCACCTCCTCCCTCATCCACCTACCTCCTCCTTCATCCACCTACCTCCTCCCTCATTCACCTACCTCCTCCTTCATCCTCTACCTCCTCCCTCATTCACCCACCTCCTCCCTCATCTACCTACCTCCTCCTTCATCCACCTACCTCCTCCCTCATTCACCCACCTCCTCCCTCATCCACCTACCTCCTCCTTCATCCACCTACCTCCTCCCTCATTCACCTACCTCCTCCTTCATCCTCTACCTCCTCCTTCATCCCCTACCTTCTCCGGCATCCACCTACCTCCTCCTTCATCCGCCTACCTCCTCCTTCATCCACCTACATCCTCCCTCATCCACCTACCTCCTCCTTCATCCACCTACATCCTCCCTCATCCACCTACCTCCTCCTTCATCCACCTACCTCCTCCCTGATTCACCCACCTCCTCCCTCATTCACCTACCTCCTCCTTCATCCACCTACATCCTCCCTCATCCACCTACCTCCTCCTTCATCCCCTACCTCCTCCCTGATTCACCCACCTCCTCCCTCATTCACCTACCTCCTCCTTCATCCGCCTACCTCCTCCCTCATCCACCTACCTCCTCCTTCATCCACCTACATCCTCCCTCATCCACCTACCTCCTCCTTCATCCACCTACCTCCTCCCTGATTCACCCACCTCCTCCCTCATTCACCTACCTCCTCCTTCATCCACCTACATCCTCCCTCATCCACCTACCTCCTCCTTCATCCCCTACCTCCTCCCTGATTCACCCACCTCCTCCCTCATCCACCTACCTCCTCCTTCATCCACCTACCTCCTCCCTCATTCACCTACCTCCTCCTTCATCCGCCTACCTCCTCCTTCATCCACCTACATCCTCCCTCATCCACCTACCTCCTCCTTCATCCCCTACCTCCTCCCTCATTCACCCACCTCCTCCCTCATCCACCTACCTCCTCCTTCATCCACCTACCTCCTCCTTTGTCATTCTCCTGATCAGGTTCACTGAATCTGTTTTGGGGTTTGGGGGATGTAAGGAGTGTTATTAGGGATCTCTATGGTAGGTTCAGAATGGATCCACCTTCATGCTCAACCTCCTTAGCGATCAGGGAAATGCAAATCAAAACAACTTTGAGATATCATCTTACACCTGTCAGAATGGCTAAAATCAAAAACGCCTATGATAGCCTTTGCTGGAGAGGTTGTGGAGGAAGGGGTACCCTCATCCATTGCTGGTGGGAATGCAAATTTGTGCAACCACTTTGGAAAGCAGTGTGGCGGTTTCTCAGGAAATTCGGGATCAACCTACCCCTGGACCCAGCAATACCACTCTTGGGAATATACCCAAGAGATGCCTGATCATATGACAAGGGCATTTGTTCAACTATGTTCATAACAGTATTATTTGTAATAGCCAGAAACTGGAAACAACCTAGATGCCCTTCAATGGAAGAGTGGATGAAGAAAGTGTGGAATATATACACATTAGAGTCCTATTCTGCGGTTAAAAATCAATGACTTCTTGAATTTTGCATGCAAATGGATGGAAATAGAAAACACTATCCTGAGTGAGGTAAGCCAGACCCAAAAAGATGAACATGGGATGTACTCACTCATAATTGGTTTCTAGCCATAAATAAAGGTCACTGAGTCTATAATTTGTGATCCTAAAGAAGCTAAATAAGAAGGTGAACCCAAAGAAAAACATATAGCTATCCTCCTGGTTATGGGAAGTAGACAAGATTGCCAGGCAAAAAATTGGGATCTTGGGGGTGGGGTGGGATGGGGGTAAGGGGAGATGGGAGAGAAAAGTGAGAAGGAGGATGGGGGAACTTGGGGAAACGGGATGATTGGGGATAAAGGAAGGTTGGATAGGGGAGCAGGGAAGCACATATCTTAGTTAAGGGAGCCACCTTAGGGTTGGCAAGAGACTTGAACCTAGAGTGGCTCCCAGGTGCCCAGGGCAATGTCCGCAGTTAGTTCTTTGGCCAGCTGAGGATAGAGAACCTGAAATGACCCTATCCTATAGCCATACTGATGAATATCTTGCATATCACCATAGAACCTTCATCTGGCAATGAATGGAGATTGAGACAGAGACCCACACTGGAGCACTGGACTGAGCTCCCAAGGTCCCAATGGAGAAGCAGAAGGAGGGAGAAGATGAGCAAGGAAGTCAGGACCACGAGGGGCGCACCCACCCACTGAGACAGTGGGGCTGATCTATTGGGAGTTCACCGAGGCCAGCTGGACTGTGACTGAAAAAGCATGGGATAAAACCGGACTCTCTGAACATGGCGGACAATGAGGGCTGATGAGAAGCCAAGGACAATGGCAAGGGTTTTTGATCTTACTTCATGTTCTGGCTTTGTGGGAGCCTAGCCAGTTTGGATGTTCACCTTCCTAGACCAGGATGGAGGGGGGGAGGACCTTGGACTTTCCACAGGGCAGGGAACCCTGACTGCTCTTTGGACTGGAGAGGGAGGGGGAGAGGAGTGGGAGGAGGGAGAGAGGGGCGGGAGGAGGGGGAGGGAAATGGGAGGCTGGGAGGAGGCGGAATTTTTTTTTCAATAAAAAAAAAAAGAATGGATCCACCTTTCTACTTAACCTTGTCACTGACAAAACTGATATTTTTCATTTCTATCTATTGGATACTAGCACCTCATTTCTCCCTTGGCAAAAGATTTTGAAAAAGAACAGCGGGGTGTTATTTGCAGTGGTGCCCAAACTCTTGCATGCACAGTGACGCCTGGCTTTCCCATCAGACAGTATGCTCCCTGAGGACAAAGAGAGCTTCAGCATTGTTCGCTGCGGGTCACAGCCTGCAGCATAGAACCTCCCCGCCCCCACATGCCGGGCAGTAAACTTTAACCGTATATTTTAGTTTCCGGAACACATGTGTCTCATTACTGGATCTAATTTTTACATTGCTAATTCTGGGTGCCCCACCC
Source organism: Microtus oregoni (assembly GCF_018167655.1). NCBI lineage: Eukaryota > Metazoa > Chordata > Mammalia > Rodentia > Cricetidae > Microtus > Microtus oregoni. Next base: position 5,926,016 of record NW_024543063.1, on the reverse strand, counting down.
ATCCATAACACATCCCGAAAGCCAGAGAGATTAATCGATGGCGATCTGGAACCACTGAGCTGGTGACTTTGGCAGAGGGTAAAGATAAGTCTTCCTACGGTCAGTCTGATGCTTTTCTGAGTCTCCGTGCTGACATGGGGATTATGTAATTTGGGCGTGGGATTGAGCCATACAGATGTTTTAACAAAACATCAATTACGGCCTTGCCAGGATGGTCCATCATTTGTGAACTTGTCAGCTCCTTGACTTCTGGAGTGACAGAAAATCATGATAATAAAACTGGATAAAATTATCCAAACAACCATTTCAGGTGCTGAACTTTACCCAACAACTAACCAACAGAGAACGTTTATTCAAGACAAACAACTGGAGTGGAAAAACCCAGAGTCTGAGATGTTTCACCTGGGAGCTGCTGTGCCTCCCTAGCTCAGTCAATACAATCGTATGTTAGTTACCAGAATGGCTGCCTTGCCAAGCAGCCACTGCCACCAGCAGGGGCTTAATCCTAAGGCCTGCACAGAACCGTTCAAGGCTCAGATGCATTATTGAGAAGAAGCAGAAGTCTTAGCAGCAGATGGCAGGAGAAGAGGCGATGCCTTGGTCAGTTGGAGGTCGGGCACTGCTTTCTGCAAGCAAGGCCAGAGATCAAGAGAGCAGGCATAGGGAGAGTTATGTCACCAGACACTCCTAGCACTCCCAGGCAAGCTTCCACATGTGCAAAAGTGTGAACATGCACAGGAGGGGACAGAGTGTATCCTTGTTGTCTGCACACGCCTACCTGGACACCGAGCCTTAGATACATCCAAAGAAAAGGAGACTTACGAAGAGCCCACAGATAGTAAAACCAGGAAGACGTGTGAACTGCCCGACATCCAGATGTGCCCGCAACCCACAGACACACTGGTCCTTAGTGGCTGGAGAACTCACAGCCTCGGAGGTCTGAGCACCATGTGGTCTCCAGGCCCTGTGAGCCAGGGAGACTCTAGGGAATTTGGGTTACAAGATAAGAACGACAGTAAGGTTGAGCAGAGATGTTAGTGATTGGAGGCACAACAGCCAATTTGAGAAGTCCGAGGAAAGACTCGGCAAAACGGATGAGTCGAGGAAAATGAGAAAGACAAAGACAGCGGCGATGGATCAGAGTCCCAGATACTGTAGGACATCATCACTCATTCGTGTCACAGTTGATAGTGGGGATTCTAGCAGAGCAGGGAGAACGGTGGAAGACACAGACAGCCTTCATATCCATAGACCCTAAACTGAGGATTCGACGGTCTGAAGACAGTTCCTTGACAGAAAGGGCTATGGCATTTGCACAGAGCTACTCCATACTCTTCCCTACACTTAAAAATATGCAGTTTTAATTTATGGGGTGTTTGGGTGTGCATAGTAATGTGTGAGGGTCACAGGACAACACATGGGAGTCAGCTTTCTCGTTCCACCGTTGGGGGCCTGGGACTCGAACTCAGATCGACAGGCTTGAAAGCAGGCACCTCTACCTGCTGAGCCACCTCCTCTCCCCTCCCTTCCCCTCCCATAGCCTTGAACTCCTCTGCGGATCACTTTCCATACTGAATACCTCTGAAATGCTGTGTAAGCAGTTGGCGTGTGAGGGGAGAACAATAACAGCAAAATTCCGTGTGTGCTCGGTACAGGTGTATTTTTCTTTCTGCTTCTTCCCTCTGAGAGTCCTCCACTTTGTCCCTCAGGGTGGGGCTTCTGAATGGCCTACCTTCGATGCTCTACTCAGTCTCCTCCAGGTGGCCCGGGAGGCAGGCTGAGTCTCCTGTCCCTTTAGAGGCCCACCTCCATCACCACGCCTTAAACCTTGGATATGAAGAAAGCCCAAGACTGTCCTATTCCTGCAGGCACAGTGTGCAGAGCCAGGACAGCCCACGGCGCTCTAAGATGGCCTGAAGAACTCAGGGAAAGGTCATGTGTTCTCCCTGCATCCCCTCCCCTGGATTGTGGTCCTAAGCTACTCAGTGCCCCACCTCCAGGAGCACTGGGGGAAGACTTTATAGATCCCCATATTCTTACCATGTTACTGCACTTCTATGACTGGGTCAGATTCTCCTGCCCAAGGGTCTGAGAACACAGGGTACCATTTTCTCAGTGGACAGCGGTCCCTGGAAAACCCATCCTTGGCTCCTTCTGGGGTGGCTTTTCACACTTCTGTCATCATTATTTGATAATATAATGGCTGAATGGCTCTTGAACCCTAGCTGGCATCATGGGAGATTTTCAGAATAAATAAATAGGAAACAAGCAACTGAGCTTTGTAGCCACCATTGTTCTCAGGCCAGTGACCCATGCTCACCTCCCCAGAGCTGGGCTCCCACCTCACCCTGAGGGCAGGAGCGCCTTCTTGGATGGCATAGCGGGCTCTGGAGAATTGAGCTGCTTCTTGCTTATACTGCAGGGCTGCTGCTGCCAGCTCCTGGCTAAGCAAAGTGATGGGAGAGAGGAGCCAACACACCACTTCTGGAGAAGCCAGACTTAAAGAACAAATAAGCAAACAGTCCAGGAGCAAGGCAAGGCAGCCTCTTGCATTCCCTTACCTAATTGTGCATGAAAGCGTTTCGCCCCTCGGATTCGTTCTTGTTGTTGAGAACACAACTCTAGTAAGAAAGTTTTGGGGAGTAAACAGATTTTCTGCTAGTATTTGCTGGGGTGATTGTGGGCATTCCTGAGAGTGTGTGGTTGGCTGGGTAAGAATGAGGGGTGTCGTCTGGGGACGGTGGGCTAGACCTGAGTCACACCAAACTGCTGGAAATAGCAGGGCCGGGTACACAGGCCACCCTCTGGTGTAACTCCAAAGCACCAGGAAACTGGCCTCCACACTGTTCTACTGCGAGGAACACGACCTTCAGACAGAAGGTGGGGTTGTGACACCCACACAGGAATGGAGGGCTTGTTTAGAGCCTTTCTCGGAGTGGGGACACATTGGGATAATTAGAAAGGTGGTTATACTGATTAGTGCTTGTCCATTTGATACAAGCTGGAGGCAGGGGGCAGGAACCTCAATCTGAGAAAATGCCCACATCAGATTGACCTGAGCGAACATCTGTGGGGCATTTTCTTGCCTGATGATTAAGGTTAGAGGACCCAAGCCACCATGGGCAGTGCCTCAACTGGGCAAGTGATTTTAGGAGGCATAAGAAAACAAACTGAGAAAGCCATGGAGACCAAGCCAGTAAGTAAGATTCCTTCGTGGCCTCTGCTCTGCTTTCTGCCTTGAGTCCCTGCCCTGACCTTGCTTCATCACAAACTGTAAGCTGTGAGATGAAACAAGCCCTTTCACTCCCAAGCTACTTATCCCATAATGCTCATGGCAGCAACAGAAAGCAAAACATAGGAGAGAGGTATTTGTCCCAGTTCAAAAGCCCTGTGTCAGTCTGGGCAAAAAAGCAGAGGTCCCCACTTACTAAGGCTTTAGGGCCACCTCATCATCCAGTCTACTTGAGATCCCCTATATGAGGCCATGCCAACACACTCCCCAAGATTCCCTATATGAGGCCATGTCAACATACTCCCCACACTCCCTGGAGGATTGGGGACAGGTCCCAAGTGGTCCCTGAGGAAGAGTTGAGAATGGCCATCCAGTGACATCTCCCTGACCCAGTTAGCACTCCTCTGGGGATGTGTTTAGAAAGAGTGCAGGGGTAAAGCCAAGCAAACAAGCCCCTGGTGAGTAAAGCCTGCTGATCCAGGGCATGTTATAACAGAGTTCGGGCAGTGTGAAAGCCCTTTGGAAGGAAAGATGGTGGAGGAGAAGGATGGAGCAAAGAGGCCTTGGCCACATGGACAAGAGACAGTTGACACAGGGGCAGTTAAGAATAGAGTCAGACTCTGGGCTCACAGTACTCTCAAGCTCTGGTCACGGGTGCTGGAAAGAAGCCCACGGCTCTAAGCTGTGTGTCATCAAAGGCCATTGCTGAAGACGGCCATATGTTGGGTGACTCTCATGGCTACCTGATAGGTAGCGCTCAGAAACCGATTCCATTGATGAATGAGCTAAGGTTGGGAGAGGGGAAGCCCTTTTGTGTGGCTTTAGCACTGTCTGGGACAGCCCCCCATCTGCTTAAGTGAAAGCCATCTGCCATCAAGACCGATCCCTACTACTGAGAAATCCACCTTTCGGAAACACTAGGCTGTTCCTAGTCTGGCGTTCACCTTGTCTTCTGTCCCAGCTTGCCTTTGGGGCATGCATTTGGGGAGTTCTATGTTCTTAATTTCACATACAGGGTTTGGTATCTGCAACACTAACTGCAAACTTCCAAGCAGGACTCTGTCCTGGAAAGCTAATCAACCAGTTAACCACAAGGGAATTGACTTGTAGATAATGGCCCCAATGTCACAGATGGGGACAGTATCCTCTCTCTTCTGTAAGTTCCCAACCTGCTCTGGGAATGCTGTGGTCTCGATGCTGGGCTCCGGCCGTCTCTTCTGTCCTCCATAGTGGTAGGCACATTCTTCCATAGCAGAGCCAGGAGGTCTGGCCAGTTCCTTAGGGATTGTCAGAATGGATGGGGGCCTCAGAGCCTCTTGGAGTCCAAGGTGATACCCTTCCCAAGTTGCTTGTCTCCCAGAGTCATAGGTCCTGGGATCTCACAGCACCCCCGGGCTCCTCTTCTGAAGAGTGTTCCTTTCCTTATATGTCCATTGTCAGGGTGTCTACCTTCTAACACATTCTTTATTTGGTGAGATGAGATGTGGCCTGGGGAATAAGGGCCTCCATCTCGGGAACCTGAGATTCCAATCTCCATATTCCCTCCAACAGTGTTCCAAACTGTGACCTTCGGCATGTGGTGTGACCCTGGGGTGCCTCTAGTCCCCTTTGTTGCTATTCAGGAAGGTCTTTCGAAGTTCAAATGCTATGGTTCAGTCACAGAGAGAAGACAGGAGAGGAGCAGGCTCGGCCTGAGGTCCAGCGAGCTAAGTCTTCATCTTCAGTTCTAGACCCACAAAAGAAAGAGATCAGCATACCAGGTTGGACATATTATTTAAAAGTAGAAAGGTCGAGCAGGGAGATAACTGGCTTTTGTTCATGTCTTCCAGTACCGTGCCACCTCTTTAAACTGTGCCCCTGGGCCATAGTGACCAAATAGTCTTCAAAGTCTGGTGGAAGAGAAAGGTTTGGAAGGGCTGCAAAGTCCAGATAGCATCATGTGTAAATGTGGGTTTCAGATAAAAAAAAATAACGACATAGAATTGTCATGATTTCAAAATGCTGAGAAATTACTTTAACTCAAAAGCATGTATTATTACTGTGTCTGTGCATATATGACGTGGGGCATGCCCTTTGCCACAGCCTGTGTGTGGAGGTCGGAGGACAACTGTGGAGCTGGGTCTCTCCTTCCACTTCTGTGTTGGTTCCAGGGACATAGAACTCGGGTCATTAGGATTGAGTGGCAAGTACTTGACCCACTGAGCCGTTCACTAGCCTTAAGAAATCAATTTTAAAAAGGATCTGAAACCAGCCCAAGGGGGTGCAATAGTGCAAACACGCTAGTTTGCACACCGCCGTGCCTGTGAGATCTGATGTCCGTCCAACTGCTCAACCGCGACCCTGAGGCCATGCCCGCATTAACGTTCCAAGCCAAATACAACAAATGCCAAAGCCCAGTGGGCCAACATCACACGGATGCAGTGTCTTGATGCTCTGGAGGCAGAAGTTCAAACCAAGCTTTTGTAGGTACAGTCGTCGGGAACGTCTGTTTCCTCACCGAGGATGTCAGTTGTCTTCCAGTCCTGAAGCATATCAACCCAGCATGGGCTCCCACGCCTCCCCACCCTCCTGGCTAAGCTGTCCCACTCCAGAACCTTCACCAGAGAGGACATCATTTGACCTGGCCAATAGTGGGTCTTGGTAGCTGATGGATCGTGAGAACAGCACGGTGCAGCCGGACAGGCAGGAGCGATTGTCGTCAGACTCCATGGTGATGCAGGCGAGTGCTACCTGAGGACACTGATCTCTGTAGCCATCCACACCCTGTACACAAGCACACGCCGCTGTCAAAGGCTGGGCAAGATTGGAGCGCCAGCTATCTTGTGCGTTGCTGACTGGTACTGTGGAGACACAAAGGGATTTGGAGCGAGGCGCGTGAAGGTCAATTACCTTCTCTGTTTGCCAGTCAATCAACTAGGCCTAGAGATGCTTCCTCCCAGTTGGAGAGCTCTTTATGGGGGAGGGGGTATGTAACACTCAATAACTGAATCAATAGTTACAGGAGACCCTGGAGGGGAAGGGCCTAGTTTAAGGTATTTGCTATTCCCTGACCTTCCACCAGATGGCAGCCTTGAAACACAGGGAGGTGGCCCATTTGGCAGCTGCTTCCAGTATCTTAAGTGGGGGAGGCTACTTCACTTCTGAGAGGCCTTTCTTGGTCTCCTTCCTAGCGAAGGGTCACCTCGTGAAAAGACTGTCTGGTTCTGGTTCCTGGTCTGGCCAGGAGCGGCAACCGCTTTCCGAAGCACAGGGCGTTTGGCCAGGGGGTGTTTTGTAGACTCAGCAGTGGTGTCCCACCATGCTTCTGAACCGCCCCAGGCCCACGCCAAAGCCAGACAAACGCCAGTCCTTGCACACCCAGCATGCTATCATCCTTGCTTCTCTCCAGCCATGCTTCCAGAAAGGAAGTGAGTGCTGGCCCCGACTTCCAGCCCCCTCCCCCGCCCCAACTCCTGGGTGCACGTTCCAAATGGCATTCTGTTTCCCAGCTGGTACTCTCTGCAGTGTGGAGCACAAATTGTCTCCCTGGGAAGGGCAGGCCTTCAGTAGCTTCACAGAGCCACGACTGTCATTCTTGCTCTTGTCTCTCCCCTCCCCCCTCCCCTTACATTTAACTACAGCCAGGCTGTCTTCTCTCCATCCTCCACTGGACTGGCTACCCATCCCCCATCCATCCTTCACCCTCCTCATCTCCTTCTCTGTATCTTCTGCTCATAGCATGACCCAGGCAGAGGGCCTCCTGGGCCCACCTCTCCACCAGCCCTGCCACTGTTTATCACACAGGCCTCTGCTGTCTTCCAGAGACAAGACACCACTCAGACCTGGAGAGGTGCCAAGAACAGGGTCCTAGCCTTTGGGGAAGGGGGGTGGAGCAGTGGAATGGGAGGAGGTAGGGGGATAGGGGTGAAGCCCATAGAGGGGATGGCATGGGCAATGGTTGGGAATTTAGCTTGTCTGTAAGAATGGGAGAGTGGGAGGATTCTTACAGCTGTGGGAGCTTTACATGTGGGCTTAGAGGGGTAACTAACGTATGGCTCATGGAACTCAGTGGCTGCTGAAAGGGGGTACTCAAGTTACCCTCTAGCCAGAAAGGGCAGGGAGCACCCCAGGACCCCACAACAGTGACTTTATGACTGACGCTTCCTCTGCTCTTCTCCCACCCCCAGATCTGTCTGAGTGCTCCCCAGGGCCTGTCTCCTTTGAACTTCCAGGCATTCTCTAGACGAACCATTAAGGTCCCCAGGAAACCGAGCCAGGCAGTCAACGTGGGAGGAGAAATAGAGCCAGGGTGTCTGGCTCTTCAGCTGGCAAGACTAGCACCCTTTGCCAGGCTTCAGATTGGACCGGGTGCTCACTCATCTAAAACGTGGGTGGGGCTTATCTTAAGGGGAACATTCTTCACAGGTCTGCACACATACACACAAAAGGAATCAGACTGTCAGCAGCTGGCTGTACATGGCTAGGGAGCTGCTTTCTCAAGACGGCAGATGCTGGGAACCTTCCAAGACACCCTTCCCTTCTGGACACCCCTACCTCCCTTACACAAGTTTCAAAACCCCAAATCAGAGAGGAATCCTAGTGTCCCTGCCCAGGTCAGACACGAGATGACTCAATGTAGAGGCACCACATGGTGGCCTGTGATTGGTGTGAGGACAATTACCCAAAACAGCAAGTAAGAGAATTTTAAAAGACCCCAAAGTTTGGACCCTGCGTCGCTGCAGGCAGGCACCTCTGTGTCCACTTGGTGTCCTCTGCAGAGGCCTCTGGGTCAGTGGGCCTGGAGTCTGACAGTGGTGGAGGCAGACAGGGGCTACAGCTGGGGAGAAAGCTCTGGGCAAGGCGGGACTGTGGAAGCTTCCATGCCAGTCTGTGAGCCGTGTGGGCTCTGGCGTCCATCTGAGTGGTCCTGGTGTGTCCAGATGGTTTTCATTTTTCTGGAGAGTCGTGGAAAATGTGAATCATAAGGTGGCCGTGCTGCCCACAGCTGCAGTGTGGGGGCATGCTGCCTGTGAGTCACGAGCCAGGCTCTCCAGAGCTGTTTTGCACATGTCTGTCTAGGGAACAATTCTTTACTGGCAGTTCAACGTCTTCAGTCCTCTGGTCTCTTATGACATGGTGTCCAGGGGTGGCTGGTATGCTCTCCGTGAAATGACAGCTCTGCTGCCCCTCCCCCACTGCACCTTGGCACCTGTGAGCCCAGCCATTATGACCAGAGCAAACCAGAGACTAGACTAATCCTTTTGGGCTACGGTGCATCCCTGTAGGAAGGCACCTCTTGACCCATTTCTCAGAGGGAGGGAGCAAAAGTGAGGAGATTCAGTGTTGAAGTCCATTCTCAAAGTCTCTAAGCATACTCCACTCTCTTAAACACTTCCCATTGCACACCATAGCCTAAGCTCACCGAACCCAGATTTAAAGGGACCCTGGCTTTCATACCGCCTGCATGTTCCTATAGTGATGGCCGCAGAGAGGTGGGTACAGTACCCCACATTAAGCAGAGGAGCTGAGAGCCCGTCAACCATAGGGCAGCACAGTCAAAGGGCCCTACAGTCTACAGCAGATTTCTCAGGACTGTTTGGACTCAATGCTCTCCTGAGAGAGGAGACATTGCCCCTGCCTTCTGGACCATTGTGATGCCTGCATTTGGCATGGTCCCACGCTGTCACTGGTTCCATCAAAACCCTCCAGATGGGCCGACAGAGTATGGGCACTCTGCAAGTGAGGAAACAGTTCAGGACAGATAAGGGGTTGATGAATATTGGCAAGAGGCCATCAATAAGACCAAGCCTGTTGATAACCCCTCATGGGACGGCTTGGGGTGACTGTCATTGACCCTTAGCAAGATCAGACTTGTTCATGTTTCTCACAGAAGGAAGGCTGGGGGGGTGGGGCATTAATCTCTCACCTGAGATTCCAGCCATCCACTCCCTCCTGCATCTGTCCCCCTGGCTAGATGTCATTGTGCCACAGTAGAGCATGGTCTTGGGAGATGCTAGGATCTCAAAGGTCTGGAAGGCTAACTGAAGCAGGGGGGACTCCAACTGGGTAGCTAAGGGAAGTCATCATCCATGCTGGGGTAGTGCTTGCCAGTGATGTAGCTACTTGGGGGGTCACCTATGCTGTAAATAACCCCTGACCTGTCCTCTTGTTTGTAATCCCAACAAACTCAGGTGCACCAGGTTAGGTTCGGGCGGAGTCATTCTGCGGGTGCCGTATCCGAGGTGAGTAGATGAGCTTTTGCATCTGGTCGGAAGTCCACACGGCACATCTGCGTGGTGACTGTCTGTGCCGGTGTGGTGCCAAGTGTCTCTTCTGAACTCTGCCTCAGTAGGTCACACTCAGCCCTGGTAGAGGTTTTCCCGCTGTGAAAATGGAAAGTATTCTGCTAGACCCCTGGCTTTGCTTTTTTGTTTTCCAGCAGAGCCGTTACTTGATGTTATCAGTGTTCCAGGTCAGACCCCACACTCAGTACATTTCATAGTCTCAGAGCCTTTCCAGCACCATCTGTGTCCACGAAAAGGGATAGAAAACCACCTCTAAGTCTAGAGACCCAGACTTGTAGGAAGCCTGTCAAGATCAGTCATGCTCAGAGCACCCCTCCTGATAACCTTGGGAGGAGCTTCATGTTCTCAAACATCCCCTGAAGGAGCCCTGTCTGGACTATGCAGTGTTCCCAAAGAGTCACACCCCATAGGGTGACTGACCTGACCAGCCCTGCATAGAGCTCATGAGGGGAAACAGGCTAGTCCAGAACTGGCCTCTCAGCTTCCTCCCAAGACAGTTTTTGTGTGCCCACCTGAAAAGGCCCCACATAGAGCTGGGTGGTAGTGGTGAGACTCCCCCAGGTCTTGGAAGCTGCATGTGGCAAACTTAGCAAATGTGGGGAAGAGAGGACCCGTTTCTCTGGAGGAGCAAGGCGCCACTGCAGGGAAGGGACAGCTGGGCCAAATCTCTAAGGGTTTGTTGTCGAGCTGAAAGCAGGAGGGCTGCTTCCCAAAAGTGGTCTAAAGAGATGTTAGATAACAGGACTAGAATTTTCTTGGGATGGCTTTGTTGTATATTTAACAACGCCGTGCTCTGTACTCCCAGGTAGAATTCAATGACCTGCTTAAGAAGGTGACAAAGCCTTGAAAATCCTCAGGGGCCTGGAGGAGAGATGAGAGGAGGGAGTCCATTGCATGGACATGGCGGGGGCCAAAGACCATACTGAATGAGGACAGGGACCTTAACTGGAAGACATACACTAGCAAGTCCCTGGCATAACCAGAGAACTTCTGAGACCAGAGGAACTCCAGACAGTGGGCAGGCCCTCACAAATCTTCCAAACTATTTCTTAGGGGTCCTCGTCAAATGTCCCTAAGAATGTTACTGGAACGGGATGAGAGGCCAAGTTCCTTGTCAGATGCTATGATTCCCAACCATGTCCAAGGCCAGTGTGTTGGGTAAGAGGGTCAGGAGACCCTGGGAGACACATCATTGGGGACCAAAGAAACAGAGACAGGGCTGGGAGGAACTCACCTGAGAGGAGGTCACCAATGATGGTGACAGCCGCTGTGGCCTGGAAGATACCCAAGCCTTCAGCAGAAAGGAAGAACCTGGGGGCCGTTTCCCCACACCTGCCAAAGATGATTCTAGCTCGCCTGCTTCCCAAGCTCCTGTGGCTGTGTTTTTCCAAAACATATAGAGCCATGTGTAAGCTTTAACCTTGGTAACTCCATCTCTTAGGGTTCGGACGGAAAAGGACAATTCATGCTTGGGATGACCTTTAGGGGTATCATTTACTCTCCTGGAAGATAGGGAACAACTATGCTTGCAATAATCACAGGGAGTGAATGCTAGTGTATTAGCCAGTGTAGAGACTCTGAGGTCTAAAGTAAGGACAGAGAAAATACAATGACAATCAGCTACAGGGAAGGTGACCTGCAGCATGCACAAGTCGGTACCTGAGCCGTTTTGTGACATCTGCATAAGCGTCCCAAAGTTCTTTCTTTGTTTTGTTTTTTGCTTGTTTGTTTGTTTGTTTTTTTGAGACAGGGTTCCTCTGTGTAGCTTATAGCCTGTGCTGGAACTAGCTCTGGAGACCAGGTTGGCTTAGAATCCTGAGTGCTGGGATTAAAGGCGTGCACCACCACCGCCTGGCACCAAAGTTCTTAAATGTTATCTGCAGATGGTTTTTGAGTTATGGTTAACTCTGGTCCATCCTTCACATTTTCCTTCTGTCTGGTTATGTTGTAAACAATCAAAATCAGAATCAAGCCAAGTGACTCTGGATCAAGAGCGAATGTTGGAGAGAAAGAGACCTGGGCTCCCCAGAGAGGTTCTGGCAGAGAACATCATTCTCCAAAGACCCCTCTTTAAGGGGCTGTGGTGTGTCTCAGTTGGGAGAGAGACATTCTAGTTCACACAAGACCCCAGGTTCCATCTCAAGCACCAGGAAAAGCACAAATCAAAAGGAGACTGTTTTTTCCCACACACTGTTGGTGGCTCACGGCTGGGTTCTGTGGAAACTGGAGGAAGACACGCCACGTAACATGTGGTTTTTAAACCAGGCACTGCGCTACAGTTTAGTGAAAGAACTTGGAACAGACAAATTCTGTGTATCCAGCCAGCATCACATGAGAGGGCCCTCAGGAGGCACCGGGAAATGGGAAGCCCAACTGTGCTTGGGCACTGAACGTAGAGCCGACCACAATTCCCTCTGGAACCTCTTTCTCCTGTCTGAATAATGGGTGGTGTCTCCCCCCCCAAAAAAACCCTAAATCTGGGGGAAAGAAGAATGCTCCCCGAGGGATGAGAAGTTTGGCGGAGTAAGAGCAGGAAAGAAACAAAGACTTTAGTGCCGAACAAGTTTTCTCACTCTGGGCTGGGCTAGCTTTGGAAAGGGAAGGTGGGTGGGACATCCCAAGAGGGTCTTCCTGAATAAACAGCGAAGGGCCAGGATGCAGTCAGCAAGGCCCAAATGTTCTCTTACAAGGACAGCTGCGGGAGGAAGGGCGGTCAGCTGAGGCATGATGACGGCCTCAGCTTACATACGCAAGTCCAGAGAGGTTTTCTTCAGCGGTCTCCTGTCCTCCTAAGTTTGGCTTCTCGGTGCAGATTTTGTCCTGGGTCCATGCTATGTGAACGCCATCATCATCGTCTGGAGAGGAGTCACTGGGACAGAATGGAGTGCACTAACACCTGCCTCCCACAGGGTGTGTTTAAGAAATAAGGCAAGCTGGAGGTGCCGCACAGTGGGCGCTTTGCCCGTGAGTCTTTCGCAGAGCCCCGGGTTTGATCCCCAGGACCGCACACTCCGTGTGCAGTGGCACACACTCGAAAGCCAAGCACTTGGGAGGAAATGGAACACCAGAAGTTCAAGGTTACCCTCAGGCCCGTGGGAACTATGAGGCCACCCAAGACCATGATGTCAGAGTGAGCCGTGGCAGCTAAAGTGGGAATTTAGGTCTCACCTCTTGAATGGTGAACAGGAAGGAAAGAGTGAGAGAGAGAGAGAGAGAGAGAGAGAGAGAGAGAGAGAGAGCGAGCGAGCTGGAAAGGCATGTAACATTTGAAACTTCAAAGCCCTCTTTCAGGGCTCTGTCTCCCCAACAAAGCCACATCTCCTAAACTTCCTTGAACAGCTCCATCACCTGGGGCCCAAGTATTCAAATGCTCAGTACTCTGGGGGATGTTTCTCATTCAAACCATTACAGTGGATCGATTAAATCATTCTGGAAATGCCCTCGGAGACACATTCAGACATGGTCCCATGGTGATTACAAATCCCGCCAGGCTGCCAGTTCATAGTAACACCACAGATGGAAAGGCATGAAGTGAAGAGATGGAATAGATGATGTCTGGATGGAGCTGTGAATGGGTGGATGACTAGACTGTGAATGGACAGACACAGACAGAAGATGGAGCATCAACAGGGATCCCTGGCAGCAATGGTCCACGAACGGGATATTTAGCCTAATTGTGAGTTTGACACAATCTAGAATCCCCCGAAAAAGAGAGTCTCAATGAGGGATCATCCATACCAAGTCTGCCTAGGAGACACTGCCTTGACTGTGCTGATCAGTGTGGGGAAGACCCAGCCTAAAAGTGTGTGGAGCCAGTCCTCAGCTTTAAATCTAGGACTCTGGCGGCGGTCCGGGGCGGGGGGGGGGGGAGTGAATTGGGAGTAAGTATGCATGCCTTAACTTCTTGTTCTCTGCTCTTGACTATGGATGTGATGTTTCAGGTCCCTGCTGCCTTGACTTCCCCACAATGATGGACGGTGTGTGTGTGTGTGTGTGTGTGTGTGTGTGTGTGTGTGTGGTGTGTATTCTTCTATATATGAGTATATGCATATGCAGAGAATGGGACATCTGAGAACATGATGAAGGGTTACCCCAGTGACCTGGAGCTGTGAGCTGGACCAAACCCTTTCTCCCCCAAGTAATTCCTGTCAGGGTATTGTATCAGGACGACAGGAAATGAACTAAGACAATTTGCTGCAGAATAATAATTCGAGCCTTTTGCATCTGGGGTTTAAGGGAAAAAAAAAGAGACACAGCATGTCTATGTTTGGGATACCAAAGCAATCACTCCCTGACCTAATTTGGCAAGAGCTGAAGCTGAAAAGCAGAAGGGATTAGGAAACACGTCTTCCTCCCCTCCCCGCTGCAAACTCTGAGGCTGCTTGAGAGGCACGGACTGCCCACCACATGTGGGATGGGGGCTCAGCCAATTTTATTTGAATCTTCAAAGACGAATTACCTCATCTGCCATCTGGCACGCGCGCGCTTGCGTGTGTGTGTGTGTGTGTGTGTGTGTGTGTGATGTGTTCCGCTATATGTGAGTGCACGCATACACAGAGACATCTGAGAACACGACATGACGAATGGTTCCCCCAGGAATTAGGGGTGCTGGATGCTGGGGAGGAGGCTCATTTCCACCTCATGCTCTGCTTAAGACATTTCCAAAGGACATGCATGCTTTTTGTAACAACTCTAAATCTAGTCAACGGTGGCACACGGTTCTGGGAAGCGTTTCTTCATTTTGGTTGCAGACTTTGGATGTGGTTTTTTTCAATACTTAATAACTCCCCAGTGACCTTGTTCCCTCTCCGGTAAAGCCATGACTGCAGACAAATGTCAGGCACTTCAGCAATCTGCCCACAGCTGGCTCTTAGCAAACTTTGTTCTCTAAACAGTCATGACTTCCCAGGGTCAGACCTGGCTAGTCCGGTCATCTTAGTGTTGCTGAAACACACTTCCTGATTAAGAGTTGGGTGCTGTCTACACTAGGGGCGAGGAGAAGCATATTTTATGTATCTCTTAGTTCAAAATTCCTATAAATCATATTTTCCTTGAAGACACTTTGTGGGTCTGTGTAAGAAAGATTCTTTGAACCCTGTGACTTCATTCTGCTCCCCCTGGATTGTGTCAACAAATCAGAATCCCTCTGTCATGACCCACCGCACGCTGGTGCTGTGGCCATGCATGTCCTTCAGACCACATCAAAGCTCACCAAGCCTCAAGGCTTTTGTGTCACCAGAGTCAACGATCGTCCCCAACTTCTCCCGTTACACAGCTGTCAAGAGCCACCTGACACTGTGGAGCCAAGGCTCCATGTCAGTGTCACCCAGCAAAGCCTTGCTGCCTGCGCCACTCACGTGATGCGAACTCCAGTGGTGTCATTTGTAAAGGAACTTAGCTAATGGGAATCTGGCTCCTCTGTAAGCCAAGTGCCAATGACTCTGGCCAGGGCCAGTTGCATAAGAATCTTGGGAATGGAGGACTCACATCTGTTTTGCCCCAAACTGCAGCTTTGGAAGACACATCTGTCCTAGTCTCTCTGTAGTTTCAACTGCATCTATTTTGTAACCAAAACAATTATTCTTTGTTTGCTTTTTAGAACCTCAAGCATTATCACTTTTTTCTTCTCTCTCTCTCTCTCTCTCTCTCTCTCTCTCTCTCTCTCTCTCTTAAAAAAAGGTCATCATTTTTTATTGAAAAACAATTTCCAACCATGATGGTATTGTACTAGCCATTGAAAATAGTTAATAACAGACCATATTGTGGGATATCAAGGATAGCACTTCTCAACCTGTAGATCTCAACTCCTTTGGGGATTAAATGGCCCTTTCAGAGGGGTCACCTAAGACCCTCAGAAAGCATGGATATTTTCATTATGATCCAAAACAGTAGCAAAAGTACAGTTATGAAGTAGCAACAAAGACAACTTTATGGGTAGGATCACCATAACATGGCGAACTGTATTAAGGGTCACAGAATCAGGGATGTTGTGAACCACTGCAATGTATTGCCTCTGTCACGATGCTTTTATAGATTTGGCCATAACTAAAAAGCAAACAAGCTGAGCCAAGGGGCGCATACATGTAGTCACAGCTACTTGGGAGTCTCAGGTGAGTGGGTCACTTGTGCCTACGGGTTTGAAGACAGCCTTAGTGAAGTGTTTGGTAAGACTGACTCAGAAAACAAAGCAAAGCAAAACAAACCAAGCCAGGAGATGGGGGTGTGGTTCAGTTGGTAGAGCCCTTGCCTAAACTTCATAAAATCTGGATTTAGTCCTCGCTGCTACAGGGATGATTGTGCTGATCTGTAATGAAAGCACCCAGAAGCTGGTCTGTAATGAAAGTTGAGGCAGGGGCATAGAAGTTCACGGTCATCCTTAGCGACATAGAGAGTTGGAAAACATCCTGAGATACTTGAGACCCTGTCATAGATAGATGGATGGATAGATAGATAGATAGATAGATAGATAGATAGCACAAAGGATTTTGGCTTATGGGTTTTGCTATTGGTGTTTTGGCTTGATTATTTTTGGCGGGGGGGCACAAAAATCTTACTCTGTGTGCCTGGAACTTGAGAACCTCTAGCCTCCAGCCTCCTGAACACTAGGATTAGAGATGTGTACCACACACCCAGCTTCTCTGGACTACTCTTTATTTCAAAACCAGGCTGTCAGGCTTAATTTACACTCAGTAAATCACCCTTTCAGACGAACAGTTCTGCATTTTATCAAAAGACTGCAGTTGACTAACCAATGACAGTAACTGATGCATAGAATATTATTATTCCGAGAGCCCCTCAGGCCATGTTCTAGTCAGGGCCCCTCATTTCTTCTCTGGGCCCTGCCAACTGTTGATCTGTTTGGTCCTCATGGTTCTGCCTTGCTGGGGTCTTCATGGCAACAAAATGAGACTTCTGACCCTTGGCTTCCATCAGGGCACACTGAAGACTCATCCATGTGGCTGCATATCCTCAGTCTGTTTCTTTTCTCGACTGCCTGGTATTCAGTTGTATCTGTGTTTGAGGATGTTTCTGTTCACCATCTGAGAGACCCTTTTGTCCTTTCAAGCTTAGAGCAATCCTGAACACAGCTATGGTAAGTAGACCTTCAACACAGGAGGGGTGGTAAGTGTATTTTAACTGCAAGGAACTGCCAAACCTCTTTCCAAAGTGGTTGCGACAAAACACACCTAAGTTTTACCACCAGAACTATTTTTAAGCTTAGAATTCAGTGGTACTAAGTGCATATGTAACATCACATAACTGTCACCACCTCCATCTCCACAAACCTTTCATCTTGTAAAACGGAAGAACTCTGCCCATTGGACAAAACCTCTCCAAGATAAACAAGCTTCCCTGGTGGTAAACTGCAGCGTGGAGGGTAAGAAATTCTCAGTATGGGGTGTCCTGAAAGCCTCTCCTCCCAGTGACAAGACATCAGACGGAAACAACTTAAAAGGAGGAACGATACATTTCAGCTCACAGTTTCAAAGGTTTCTGTCTACTGTCACTTGACTCTGCTGCTTCTGGTCCCTTGAACAGAACACCCATTGACACAGGGAGAACATGGGGGCGGGGTCAGGTGACTCAGCTCATGACAGGCAGAGACTGAGATGGACAGACAGGCAGACAGATATGCTCTTCAAAGATAACCCTACAGGGACCCACTTTTTTCAGATAGGACCCCACCTTCTAGGTATCACCGTCTTACAACCTATCAAAGGATTGGGCTGATGGTTAAGTTATGGATAAAGAACCCCCGTGACATAATCACCTTGCAACAGTTTCACCAGATGGGGCAGGGGGAATCATATCTTCAACATATGGACAACTGGGGATGTTTCGTATCCAAGCTAGATCATGCTCCCACCTTCCAATTACAGTTGGCAAGCTGCTCCCAGGAAGTTAGCTACAAAGTGTTCTGCAGCTTTCTGCAATGACTGTGCCAGTTCCCAACAAATGAACCCTGGTGGGGGACTTGTGAGTTCGTGCAGTAGAAGGATGTGTGGGTCAGTGAGGGCTGAAGGGCAAAGTTGCCAGGGGGGCATCTGCTACAACCTGCCCATTGTAGTTTGACTAAAAATGCCACCCCCCGTGGGGTCATAGGGTGTGGCACTATTAAGAGGTGTGGCCTTGGTAGAGTAGGTGGCTTTGTTGGAGGAAGTGTGTCACTAGGGGTTGGGGGCTAATGTCAGATCTAGTGTGACTTCTCTTCCTGCTGCCTGTCGATCCAGACGTAGAACTCTCAGCCCCTTCTCCAGCACCCTATCATGCTTCCCACCATGACAATAACGGACTAGACCTCTGAAACGGTAAGCCAGCCCCAATTAAATGTTCTCCTTTATAAGAGTTGTCGTGGTCATGGTGTCTCTTCACAGCAATAGAAACCCCGACTAAGACACCTGACTCAGACCAGCACAACGGCCTGTATGGCAGCAAGTCCTTCACGGCAGTTAGCAGTTTATCTTGTCAGCTAACTGGTTCTGGAAAGCCACTGGGAGTTTGGACTGGTTGCTGCTGCGTGCCCTGGCTTACTCTGGCTGATCTGCCTGGAAGGGAATCCTGGGGTCTCCCCTTGTTCTCTCCCAGGGAACCCAGAGCAGCATGTCTTCCCACTCGACGTGGGCGTGATGTGTGGAAGGCAGCTGGTGGGCAGACACTTAGAATTCAGGAGCAAGAGAGGTAACATAGCCTGGCAGTTGCAGGTATGGGTTCCAGAATCCCTGCCATGCACATGTCAGCTTTGTCTCTCTGGACAGCACAAAATCTCTTGTGTTCCGGTGTCCTTGTTAATGACATTCAGAAGGATTTAAGGACAAACAAGTATTTGAAAACATTTAAAACCGTGTCTTGCTATGGTCCAACTACACCCCAGAGGAAGAGCCTCAGAACTCACCTGAGGGGGCTCAGCGGTCGTTATGGACTCAGGTGTGGTACAGCCCTCCAGATAAAGCTGACAGGAATAGGCGGGGCATTTCCAGACTCCCCTGAGAGCTCACCACCTCTCCCTCTTTTGCACTCCAGCTAAGAAGCACACTGCCGTGTAAGAAGAGAGGAACAATCGCCCAGGTGTAACTTGGTTATGTTTCTACACCGTTTAGTGCATGGACACCATGCTCTCCCTTTCCCAGCCTACCTGCTGTCAATCACACAAAATGGTCTCCAAGGAGACCCATCTTATTCCTCTCAAAAATCTCCCACCGCCTTCCCTTTAGAGGTTCCAATAGCCCCACTCAAAAGCTGAGTGTACGGGAATGCTCCTTTAACTCTATCCCTGAGGGTGTGGCATTAGGGTCTGGTGAGGTCAAATGCCCTGTTCTCATTGGGACTCGGGTGATAATATTTCTGAAGAGGGCTCCTGGATGAGTTTCCCTCCAAATTGGAGAAAAGTAAGCAAAGCTGACTGTGTGTTTCTAAGCATTGTAGCTCCCCTCTATGCCTCTCACCCCTTGAAGGGTTCCCTGGGAATTCAGCTCCTGTAACCAGGGTGCTGAATGTTTCATGTATTCTCAGTCTGCCCCAGGCTTTGGAGACAGGCTGCTGTGGACATGAGGCTCCTGGTCTTAGAGAGGTCCCTTTTGATGTGAACCAAGCCTTAGAATGAAAATACAGTGTGTCACCTTTGATTCTTTTACCTTTCAATCTCCTTGAAAAAGAAAAGAGACAGTTCCTAGCCTACACACCATACGGCTTCCTGTTAGCTTACAGCCGGACTGGCCACACCGGGACACAAATTTTTACCAAACACCCAAATAAGGAGGGAAAATTAGACTGACATTTTTTAAGGTCTGTATGTATTAACTGAGAATATATTCTCTTTCTGAAATCAGACTTTGGGATGAAGCGGGAAGTTTATGTCAGGGTGGGAAGGTAGTACTGGAGAAGCTGGGGTTCAGAGTCGTTACTGGTAAGCCCAAGACAACACTTCCACCAGCGAGGACCAGGCTCGGGGCTGTCCAGAAAGGAGAAACAACCCTAGCACCAAATGTTTCCCATCTGTTGCAGCCAGTGCCTTGTTCCAGAAGCGCCTGCGCTAACACGTGGCTCAGCTCTCATTCTCATGAGTGCTCGGGCTGAGGAAATGAAAGGAAGGAGCAAGATCCTTGCTTTAAGTCAGGAAATCAACTGGCCATTCCTCAAGAATGCTGCCTGCTGCTCGGGCCAGCAACGGACAGGATGTGGACTTGATATTCCACATTTGAGACCCATAAACCAGAGAACAAAATGTAAGGAAGGAGGGGGACGGCCGATCCAAAATGGGGATTGCTCTTGAGGTAACTGGGGAGCTCTTAGGAGGTCTATCTGAGCAAGACATTGAGGAAAAGGCACTTTTGGAGTCGAGTGAGATGCAACGTGGGTGTGTATACATGTGTAAGAGTCTATAAATGCAAGATCCAAAGGTAGCAGAAACACCCATCCTGGGGTTAGCCTCAATCCTGTCTGGCTTCATAGCACAGAGCTGGGCAAGGACTCCGAAGTCCACCGGAACTAGGCTTTCCTGTCAGCTTTGATGCTGATGTGGCTCTTAACAAGTTGCATAATTGCCTCAAGGCTCAGTTTTCAAACTATATAATGGAGTGTGGGGATTTGAATGAGACTGTCTCTCATCTGCTCTGGTTCCTAGTTGGTGGTACCATTTGGGAGGGTTAGGTGGTACATCCTTGCTGGAGAAAAGGCATCACTGGGGACAGGTGTTGGGGTAAAGAGCCTAGTGACATTTTAAGCTCACTTTCTGGGCTTCATCTCTGACTTTAGGATGTGATCTCCCAGATCTCAGATCCACCATACCTGTCTCAGATCCATGATGGGCCTTTTGCCTCCGGAACCACAAGCCCAAATAAACTCATTCTTCTATGGGTTGTTTCGGTCATGGTGTTTTATCTCAGCAACAGACAAAAGTAAACACGTGGGTGACCACATGTTCCCCACAGGGCTGGGTCTCATTTCTTCCATAATGCTCGATTCATGAGACTCTGAGCCTCCTGGTTCATGCTCATGGTGGATGGTGCCTTCATGAGCATCGTATGCGCTTGTAAACAAAGACAAATGGCATGCTGGTCCCTTGACTTGGGATGGCTACATATGCTCAGCAGTGAAAGGCTTGGGTCTTTCTCACGGAACTCAAACTTTTGGGAGGTGAATTCTGGCAAGCTGATTGTAGGCTGCTAAAGGTGCGACCTTGAAGGAGCCCTGGCCTCTTCCACATCCCCTCATCCCACTTCCAGGTGAACAGTTGGCTCTGCCACACACCTCTTGCTGTGATGTGCTTCTTACCACAGGCACTGAAGCCATGTTGCCAACCTAGCATTGACAGAAACTCCAGAGGCAAGCCTTTATAAGTTGACGCATCTCCTGTCTTCGTTACAGCAACAGACAGCTGACCAGCTGTATGAAATAAAGAGAATTAAGATGATGTGATTAAGACGTGTAAGATTAACTTGTGGGCCTGGAAGTCATGAGTGGGGATGAGCGCTGCTGTGGTATAACATGTGTTTTGAAGAGGAAAACAAGTAAGGGCAGCAACTCAGGAACCTCAGTAAGAAAAACTTGGGCAAATATGAGTTGTTTTTGGTCCATCCTTTCACTCCAAGACCTGGCACAAGTCCTTGGTGTATACTTTCAACCCTGTGGCCTTTCTGAGTCTCACCTCCCTCTCTGTGTTTCTCTTGTCTTTCCCATCTCTCCCCGCACCTCTTCTCTTCCATCTTTATCTTCCAACCTCTTGCCCCCCTAAACACTTTGTTTGAAATCCTCCCAAAGATATCCAAATCATAGACATCTCATCTGATTCATAGATTTATAATGCTATATAATACTGGAAGAGGAAACATCAATATGAAATGAAGCAGTGTTGGGAAGATGGCTCAGTCAGTAAAATGCTCGTCTTGCAAGCCTAAGTTCAAGCCTCAGAACCGCTTTAAGAGGTGAGCATGGTAGCACAATTGTTATCCCCACAAAGGAGACCAAGGTAGGAAGTCTCCAAAGCCAGGCAGCCTAGCCCAACAGTGAGCCGTGGGTCCCATGAGCAACCTGGTCTCAAAACTCAAAATGGATAGTTTTCCTGAGGACCACCACCCAAGTCTGACCTCTGGCCTTCGTTACACATGTGTTCTGAATTTTCACCTTTCTTCTGAGGGCTAGAAATTGGATAGCCAGTGTGCAGGCCATGTTTTCTTTCCACTCCCAGAATTCCTCATAATATTTTAGGCAAGCCATGCTGCTGTCTGGGTCTTCATTATCTCGTCTTTGTAGAGAAGCCAAATGGCATTTTTAAGCATTGATTTCCCTATGGGGTTGAACAGCTCTGGAAAGCTGTGCTTGTGTTTTGTCTGCAGAAGATAGACACTAGCCCGTGCATTTCTCATGTAGGAGTGAAGACCCTCAATGACCAGGGTTGATGCTGTACTATGTGAGTCTACAGCCACTGCCCCAGGAGGCTGGGCCTGTGTAGGATTCTGTCCCTGGTCACTGAGTCCTGGACCTGGAAGAAGAAAAGGTTCGTCTTGGGTGAATGAGCCAGTGCCGGCTCTGAGGAAGGAGAGTTGGTTGGGGTTCTCCACAGAGACCAATGAGAATTGTTTTTGGAATCTGGGGATGTTCTTCAGAGGGGACTCGTGGCAGGGTGCAGGGGAGGTGGAGCGAAGAAGAGGACAGCTGTGGCCGCTCCGTTAGCTCGGCAGCGTCATTGCAGGACAAGCAGACGTCCCTTGGATCCACCTGCACAGGGAACAAAGGGTCCAGATCTGTCCCCAGCCTTGCTTCAGGGTCCTTCCCGGTTTCTGTTGGCTACGTCTTCCACACACAGCCACTCAATTTCTCTTTTTTTGGGATCACAACAGGCGTCTCCAGACCACAGCCTCTCTAGCAGACACAGCAGAGAGCAGTTGTCATGAGGAACACATGAGCTCTTATTGGAAGGCCTCCTCACTCTGTAACAGGATCAGGTAGGCACTATCCTTGGCCCTTGTGGATTTTGCTCCTGTTGACGGAGCCGGACTCCCAGGACCAGGAAGGTGAGAGGTGAGGCAGTTGTGTGGTCCCTTTCCACCCCACCCCATCTCTTTCCTTCAGCCCAGACCAGGCAGCAGTTCCTGGGGCTTCACTGACACCTTTGGCTTCGCCTCTGTGTCTGGTTTCAGTCATGTTTGTTAAGCTGTCAGATATCATGGGAAAATGAGCTTCATTGGTTCTGAGAATTCAGTTTGTAATTACAACTGAGTCCAGTGAGGCTGTTCTCAGGAAACACTTGAGTCTCGTTCCCAGCTCACTTTGTTAATCAAAGAGGGTGGGGGGCGGGGGAGAATCCTTGAATCCAGCTCAGAGTATTCCTTTCCAAGCATGGCTGGATCTGCTGGTGTCCTACAGAGTTTACAGCAAACTGTTTTTACACACGTTCAGCTCCAGGCCAGCGCTTCCCCGTTTAACTGGAGGAAACTGTCGACTTCTCTGAGTCCTCTTCATTGAAAGTCCACACACATCATTCTGGTAGAACAGAATCTGCTTTTGTGACCTCAAAATACAGGGTGCTTGGCCTCAGTCCACATCCGGGTGTCAGGACAAACAGGCCTGCTTGTGAGCTTATCAGCCACCCTGAAGGCTGGCCTGGTCTTCTGTATGGGGTCACGTGCTTCTCCCAGCTAGTGGCCCTGGCTTTCACTGGGGGTTAAGGGAGAAGGAGTTCGACCCTCCATGGGCCCTCACCGATTTTCCTGTGCCTCCCCCTTTCACAGCCTTCGGTGTCACATGACCAGGGAGATGCAGGCTTCATCCTCCTATTAGGGGACAGAATGCTCTAGGGCCTCTCGCCTCTGTCTGTGACCCAACTCAGGCAGAATCCAGGCTCGGACCCGTGCGAGCTCAGTACACGGGCTATCACAGCAATCATCCAATGTAACCAAGGCTAGCCAGGGCTTTCCCATGTCAGCCCCTAATGTCGACTGGAGGGAAGTTAACGCATCTCATTGGGGCATCACAAATGGCCAAGCTCTGTTTCCTAGAGGGACAGCCACATTTTAGGCTACTTGCTGAGGGTGCATCCCATTCCAGATATTCCTTTCCCCCTTGGGGTAGAGATTTAGGCAGTCAAGATGTTCTTTTTTTTTTCTTCAAACTAGTTTTGAAAACCTACTATGTGTCAGGTCTTGTTCTTGGTACTAGAAATAGAATAAGAAATCGAATCTTTCAAAAGGAAGACCTCCAATCCATTGAACCTCTATTTTAGTAGACAAGATAGATGATAAGTCAAGTAGTAAAGGGGATATAAATTATGTATCAGTGACTTCGCTAAAGTCAGCTGAGGAAGGAAGGGTTTATTTGGGCTCAGTTGAAGGGTACCGTCCTTCATGGTGGAGAAGACTCAGCAGTGGGACCACGAGGAAGCTGGTCACATTGCACGCACAGTCAGGAACTGGGGAGAGACGAATGCTGATGCCCAGCTTGCTTTTCCTTTCCATGTAGTTTATAACTGCAGCGCAGGGAATGGGGCCGCCCACAGTGGGTAGATCTTCATAGCTCAATTCAGCTTTTCTAGTTATCTGTCACAGACATGGCTCAAGACTGGTTTCCTGGGTGAGTCAAAGTGACGATATTCACCGTCACAAAGTGATCACATCACAAAGTGATCGAAGGGATGGTTTGAATTTTTAGTTAAGGTTCTAAAAAAAAAGTCAAACACCATTAAGAAGATAATTGTGCATATACAAATGGGGAGGGAGACATAGTGATGGCAGAAAGTAGAGCAAACCCCCAAATCCAAACACCTGAATATGCGTTCTGTCTTGAAATAGGTAGCAATGGGGCTCAGCCAAGGTCCATACGGTGGTGGGATTCTGGATTTCCTGGGTGTGGAGCTAGTAGGTTGGAAGCGGGCGCTGGCTAGCTTGGAAGAATGAATTTTCCCTTAGGTGAGATAGGAAGGCTGTAGGAAGGTCAAGCCGGGGAACATCAAAGATGAGGATTACGAAGTAGCTCGGGCTCTGCGTATAGGACTCCTATGGGAAGCAGCTGGACACGTTGCTGGAGTCCAAAGGAGAAGTGCAGGAGAACTCAGGGCCATTGTTCCACAGGAGATGTATTTTGAGTCTGAAGGCCAGATGAGCTCATGCCGGGATTCCTAGTGATGGACAGAGATAGGGATGAAGCCCCAGGACATTCCAAGAGGCATGGATCTGGAGATGTACTGTGACACCCATATCCTTCCTACTGGTCCAGCCACCAGCAGCCTCTACCTATGAACAAGCCCAGAACACAGGGCTCTCCCTGTGCCTTTCTCCTGGCGACCTGCCTGACCCAGCTCTCAGCGCGTGGGCTGCATTCAGGGAGAGCATTTTCTCCCATGCGCTGTCGATTCAAGTCACCAAACTCGCACTGCTCTCCCTCCGTGAGAGAGCATGGTGGAACTTCACCAATGGCATTGTGGAGTTTCACCAGCTTCGCTTTAGCCTACTCCATCCCAGATGCTGGCCCTCAGGGATTATGGTTTGCAGCCACGTCCCTTCTGGGAACTGTTCTCAGCCCCAGAGAACATCTGACTCGGGGTTTTCCTGATGCAGTAATGACTCCGAGCTAGGCTGGTTTAGGGTGTAGAAAATAGAGATGAGGCCCTTAGCATTGGCTGGGTATAGCGAGGAACCATCCTTGCTCTCCTCATAAATGGCTGGTATCGCTGGGGGCTTATTTGAATTCAGGTGTAGACCAGCTTTTCTGCTCAATCCTGCCTGCCTGGCATTCCTGTGGTACTTCCTGGGGAGTCCTCCTCATCAATCTCCCAAGAAACTGAGAAACTTTCAGGTCTGTTGACCCCAGAAAGGCTACCATTTGTTGAAAAACAAATCTCATCTTCTGGAATAAACCAGGGCCCATGTTGGGTATACTCGTGGTGGCTTCAAGGGCTTTTCTTCCCAATGCTGACTGGCATGCTGCTGGTCTGACTTCAGTGCATATGCCCCCAGGTTCCGTGAGGGCAGGGGCCAGGTGAGTCCTGCCTGGCACCTGGCAGACACTGGGCAGTACTAGTTGAAAGAGTGAGCCTGCCAGCAACCACCTAACAGCAGCCATGCAAGATTCTCTGTGGGGGCAAAACCCTTTTGGAAGCATATTGAGGCTCAGTGTACCACCGAGGAGGTCATGGCGCTGCCTATGAAGGGTCCTTCTCTGGCCCTTGATGACAGCTTTGTTGTTATGACTTTGGGGGCTCTCTGGCTAGCAGTTTTCTGTGTACCTACCCTCAACAAGGAAGGTGAAGCCTTCGAGTGAGAACGGAGTGAGTGCTTTGCCTAAGGATAAATACCGGAGGGAGAGGAATAGGAGGCAAAGATAAGTTTTCTTCCAAAGAGGAGATAAAATGAGAAAGGAGCATTGTCACACGATAGGATGACACAGGCATGTTCTGGGTGCTCTGGTCTGAGTCCAGAACACCTTTTCAAAACAAGACATCAACATACTAAAACCCTAGATCAATGGAAGGGTCATCTGCATTACTTGGACTGCGATCTCTCTCCACAGTGACTGCCCAACCTCTGGCAGGCTCTTGGACAATTCTCCGTCAACATCAAGGATCTTCGTGTGGGTTTCTTGAGGTCACTCTACTCTGGAGCCCATTTGCGGTGCCATCCAACCCTGGCCCATTAGGAAAGACTTGGGAGCTGGGTGGTGGCGGTGCATGACTTTAATTCCAACACTCGGGAGGCAGAGGCAGGCAGATCTCTGTGAGTTTGAGGCCAGCCTGGTCTACAAGAGCTAGTTCCAGGACAGGCTCCAAAGCTACAGTGAAACCCTGTCTCAAAAAAAAAAAGAGAAAGAAAGAAAGAAAGAAAGAGGAAAAGGAAAAGACTTGAACTTAAACAGGTCTCTTAAAAAGCTGGACTTGGGGCTCTGTCTGTCTTCCATCAGTAGTGTGACCTGAGCTGTCATGGCCGAGCAGTTCTGCCTCCCACCCAGGGCCCTGTGGTCATCTCCAAGACCTGGCCCTGGCCTGTCACACTGTCTTCGCCTCCCTCTTCCATGTGACATTCACCATCACAGGCACCACCATTTCTCATGCGTGCCAGGTCCCTTCTAGTACATGCCTCCTTTTATCTCCATGGCACCTGTCAACTCCTAGGCTGAGACCAGACAAAGGCTGCCAAGTTGCCAAGGACATGTGGCTGGACAGAAGATGGACCCATCACCCACAATCACAGAGCTTTTAGGGAAACTCTTCTGGAAGGGATCAGTTCCAACAATGGCTCAGGGTCAGGCAACCATCTTGGAAAAGTCAGGCTTCACATGTCCCTGAGCCAAAAGGCTCATCACACTCATGGCTACCAACTATGAGCTGGCCCACTTCAAAGGCAGCACCACTTCTAAACCGCTCTGTATCAAACAAGATAGACTCTGGAGATTCGCTGTGGAATGTTCCGTTATCCAAACGACAGTGTAAATTCTCGTAAGAACCTCACACTAGTGCCAACTTCCCATCACATTATCAAAGCCGTGTTTGCCTGAGAATGGTTCTTGGTGTAGCTTTGGGAGAGGGAAGAAAGTGGCCAAAAGAAGCAACATCTGCACCAGGCTTTCCAGACCAGGAAAGACCAGCAGAATCGCAGCTTCTGCTGTCAGATTCCTCTGACGACTGGGGTCGGGGATGCAGGGAGGAGGCCACAGAGTAGACAGCTGGCAAGGGAGGGTGGTCTTCTGCAGGGAACATACCCGTCACTGCCATGGTTTCATGCCTTCCTGGGTCAATGGAAGCTGTTTATGTCGGTGCCGGAGGCTCTTTACTCAGTATTCGGACATCACAATCAGTATAATACTGATCTCACACACTGGCCAGACATGTTTGTCCAACCCACACACTCACAGCAGCCACTGAGGGGGAGTGCTGTCCCGGGATTTACAGGTGAGCTTCAGGCAGTCTGAGAACTTGGACTGTTGTTCACTAACGTTCACCCATGCCTTCGTATCCAGGTTTTATCCTAGGTTCACACACGGTCTAGCCCCTGAGCATGCTTTAGCCAATGGGATGTGAGCTGTCACTGTGCATGTGTGGTCCAGTTGTCTGTCATACACTGTTACCTGCTACTAAAAGATTTAGCGGTGGCTGTTTCCCTTTCAGTCCAGACCCTGAACAGAGCACAGCAGTAGACCCAAGGGGAACCGACTCACACAGCCAGAAGGAAGGCTGCCCACTGGGTCCAGGTTTAGCCAGCCCAGCTATGCATTGTTTATAGATCCATGAACATTGGTGTAGATACCCGTAGAAGCCTGGAGGGTTTGCCATGCAGCACTACTATACAATATATAGTTGTGTGATTCACCAAAGTCAAGAAGACACTAGATTGCTGGTATTCAGGTTTGTTACCATCAAGTCTGTGCTCTTTGAGTGACAGAGCAAACGGCCTGGAAACAGAAGATGAGGTTAACCTGGGGACGGTCACCTCTGCTTGCAGCTGAAGCTTCCAGATGGCACAAGGACACAAGGGGAACATACCAGATGTTAGGAAGAAGGCCTTGCTCACAGCTCTCCCTAGCTAGGTCTCCAGAAACCTTCCCGCATGCCGCTTCTGACTCTGCCAGTTTAACACAGTTACAACTAGCAGAATTCACGTGCTGACTTTCTGAGCCTACGCATCCAGGTCCACCCCTCTCCTTACTAACTGGGCAGCAGTACCAGATGTCACCTTGTAGGTGGAGCCCATGTGCTTGGTGTAAAATCAGAGACAGGGACTAGAGGCATTGTAGAGACATCCTGATACCAGGTCCATCGGCTCTGCTGCCAGGAACCTTGCGGGGCCGACTTCCAGACATGTCTGTCACATGTTCGTGTCACGCGGGGCAGACGGTGTCAGCAGGCGTGTGAGGTGGAGTACAGGAAACCGCTGAGCAATAAGGCGTCCACTGTGCTCAAGTTAAGGATTAAGTATTTTGTGTTTGAATCTTCTAGAAATGTTTCTCGTCTCTGTGATATAAATTAAGAAAGTACTTGTGAGCCTTAATTGCTTATTTTGACTTCGTTATTCCATTGGTTAACAAAGTTGCTGTGTGTTTGTACTTCACAAAGAGAGGGTTTTTTTACCCTCATCTAAAACAGAAATAATAAAAATAATACCTAGGCTTTACACCCCCCCCCCTCTCTCTCTCTCTCTGTGTGTGTGTGTGTGTGTGTGTGTGTGTGTGTGTGTGTCTGTCTCTCTCCCTCTCTCCTTTCTGTGCATGAGGAAACCAGAAGTAATTCTATAATTACCTTTGCTGTAATTCTTCAGGAGAACCGGGACCTGGGAGCCCCAAGGATCCACTTGTCTTTGCTCCTCTGAGCTGGGAATAGAAGCATGCACCACCAAATCCTACTTCTTCTGTGGGCACTGGGGATTGAGGTCCTCCTGATTGCGTGGCAAGCACCTTACTGAGTTCCCGCCCCAGATCCCAGCATCCATATTTCTCCAGTAAAGTTGAAGCTGCGCTTAGGTTGACTCAACTTGTAGAGATTGTAGTGGGGTGTGATTAGTTCCTCAGCACCCACACTTGACAGTCCTGCATAGGGTGTGCTAACCACACACCCACAGGGCATTCTGACAGTCCCAAGTGTCTGCTGCATAATCCCGCATGTGCAAACGAGGCTCGCAGACACAAAGCCACCCTCTCAAAGACAGAAGCGACACATGACAGAGCTCAGGACAGCCCAAGGGTTTATGGTCTAAGTCCCAAGTATGGTCCACATCTCCTGACCACCTCTCTGTCATGAAGCCGAGGAGGGCACAGGTACCCTAACCGCCTGTAAGCAGAAGAGCTTGCTGAGGCAGATCCTCTGACATGAGGGTCTCCGTGCTTGACCCTCAGACTCCCTCATTTCCTGTGCTTTTCTCTCCTTCTCACTCTGGCCTCTGGGACTCTAAGGAGGTGGGACCTTTTGTTCAGAGCTATAATCTTCCTTTGTGCCCATCTGACACCATCCACAGAGAACTGAAGCCCTGGACCCTTGGACCAGGAGCAAATTCTCAATGACTTCATTCAGCATGGTGTGCTGACATCTGGCAGCTTGAACTACACAGTGACAGAGTGACTCTAAAATGCTGAATGAAGTCCTCGCTCTCAGCATTCCCAGGGCATGCGTGGAGGGCAGCCACCACAGCTCTTCAGCCTTGGCGTCTCAGCTCAGATGGCCCTTTCTGAGTGGCACTGTTTGACATGACAAGATAACCCGCTTCCTGATCATCCATTTCAGTAGTGAGTACAGCCTGTCCTCCCTTTTATCTGTCATCTGTGGTGAAAGAGGCATGCATCAGGGCTCAAGAGTCTTTCACTGGTGATATTCCTGGTGACCACAAAGTGCACACTCTGTAATAGATGCCAGATAAGTACAATGTTGGCTCATTTGATGGCATGTGAGACCTGAGTTGAGATCTTTTCCTGACAAGAACTCAATTAGAAATGAGTAGACCCTAAAGCTTCAAGAGCTGGAGTGGATGGGTGCAAGAGCTAGAGTGGATGGGTCCCAGCACTGGAGTGGATGCCATCTGCCAGAGGAGGTGTTCAGGAGAACTCTACAGACACTTGCAGATACTATGGGAAAATCAGATGGTACAAAGCCTCTTGCTATAGCAGGTCTTTAAGGACTCGGAGAGCAGAAGGGCGTTTGCTGTCACTGAACCTGGACAGTGCCAGAGTCTCAAGTCAACACCATGCTCTCCCAGGAATGCTCTTAGTCCCACTTGGCACGCTGGTATTTCCTGTCACTGCCCTGCTGGCTGGCATGGGCCTCTAGTGTGGCAATAGACAAAGCCTGAGAGTGTCGTTCAATGGCTAAAGACCTTCTCCTTCCTTCTCTGCAAAGCTGAAATTTGGGAGCAGAACTCAGAGTTGAGCTGCTTTCTCTATGGTCCTATGGTGCTCACCTGAGCCCTTCCAGAGAGATATCCAGGACCTCATGTCCTTTCCCCGCCAGGCCACACACATTGCCAGTTGCCAGTGCATCAACTAGAACATAGAACACCCTAAGAGGACCCAAGCAGTCTGTTTTATAGGAAACATAGCCCTTGTTGAAATTGTGATGATTGTTGAGTTTCTAGAGAGTTCTATGCAGTCTCAGAGGCCGCTATACCCAAGGTTTGCTTGGCTTTGGGGAATAAAATCAACTTTTCCATGCAGCCACAGCTTTCTAGTTCTGTACCATTCTGGAGAATTTGGCCAAGTCTAAACCCACAACCTTCTAACAGCAACCAGCTCTTAGAGAAAAGATCTCATGATGCTCATAGCATGTCACCCTGCTCTGCACTTTCTTGGAGCTGCGGGTTACAAATCTTGGTGGTCCCATCTCTATCTGCTCCTGGGAGGTTCTGAAGCTGAGTCACCCACCCTGCCGCCTCTTCTTCAGCAATTTGTCACTGACCCTGGGCTGAGTCATCATCCGAATCCCATGGAAGCGTTCGTGTCCCTGGGGCTTTGACAGCTCAGACAGCCAAGACATTGTTCTTAATCTTTCACCCACCCCACAAATGTTCGGAACTTCCCATTGGGGATTGTCACCACAAGTTTTGGAGCAGCAAACCTAATGAGCAGCTATTTCTGCCTGGAAGATTCTCCACTTGGAGCATGGAAGTATTTATCTTGTTGGCATGTGAAGGAAGAAAAGTCTTCTAGGGGATAGGACGGGTTATTGCATTAAGGTCAAATACTTTCTCCATCCCATGACTGGAAATCAGTTCCACACAGAGGAGCAAAAGGACAGAGCAGAACTGTTGTCCAAGCTCGTCAAAAGGGAGAATGTTCTCAGGGAGCAGATCTTGCAGGTCTGCCTTTGAAGAAAGGACACATGTCTTAGGAAGCAGCCTTCCCCACCGGAAGTCTGGTAGGGTTTCCTGTCATCTTTCATAGGCTCAGCAAGAAGTCCCCAGCAGTCACCTGCTCCCACCTCAGCTCTCAGTTTCTGGGTCCTGCCCACAGCTGCTCGGAACCATCAAGTGTTTTTGTTTGTGTGTTTGCCTCGTACCCACCCACCTCTTGTGTTGCTGAGGAGTTTACTTGACTTCACAATTCCATGAGAAATCTGAGAGCAACATGCAGCTCCTTGTTGAACAGCTCAGTCAGGAGAACCTAGGGGCCTGTTGGGAAGTTCAGGTATGTCAAGGCAAAATCTCCAGGACAGAGAAAGGCCCCAGAAAGGCTCATGAGGCAAGTTCCCTTGGGAGTCAACTAATGTCTCTGGTTCCCTACTCTGAGGTAAGAGGCATAAAGGGGAATGGATAGAATTTTTTAGAGATGGCTTAGATGTGAGGAGGTTATTATTCACTTTTCATATCACTGGGACCAAATCCCTTATAAAGACTTTGAGGAAGGGAAGTTTTATACTGGCTTGTGGTTTTATAGGGTTCAGCTGTGGTTGCTCAGTCCCATGATCTTGGGGAGAATGCCGTGGTGGTAAGAGCATGTGAGAGGAAGCAGGGAGATGAAGATAAAGGGATTAAAGCAAAGATGCTCCCTAGAGCCCCCCCCCTCAGTGACCTTCAATCAGCTACGTCTCACCTCCTTCAATGCCCTCCAAAAATTGTGCCACCAGCTTGGACTAAAGTGTTGAAAATATGAGCATAGGAGTGATGTTTCGTTTTCAAACTCCAACATGAATTGTTCCCCCGATGGGCTCACGTATTGAAGTTTTCACCCCCAGCTGGTAGCATGGTTGGGAGGTGAATAGATCATAAGGGCTCCAATCTCATCACTGGTCCAACCCACTGAGGGCTCCGGCTTCATCAGTGGTCCGATCCGCCGAGAACTCTGACTTTTATTTCATCAATGAATCACCCAACTAACAAGTCCATAACCAAATGGACTGTTAGGAGACAGGGTCCGGTTGGAAGAAGTGGGTACCAGAGGCATGTCTTTGATGGGTATGTCCTGCCCACCGCTGCTTCCTGGCTGCCCTGTGTTGAGCTGCTTCCTCCACATTTGCTTCCTCCATAATTGCACTCTGCCTTGTCACAGGTCCACATCAGTGGTACCCACTCTATCTGAAGCCATGAACCTAAATCCTCCTCTTAAGATGTAGACATGAAGTGATTGTCACCGTGGTGAACGGTGACTAACACAGGAGGACACTTGTGAGCCACCAGCACTGCTGTCTCAGAGCTGGGGCGTGGGCTCTGCCACTAATCCCTGTCATCTCAGGTACCTCACTCTTTCTCTCTCACGGGACACAGCCTTTCTCTCGAAGAGTCAGCTTCATGACTGGGCATTGGGGAGAGCCATTGGCTTTGTCTGCATCCTTGCAGGTTGGGAAGCATGCAGCTACCCCAGGACCAATCTGTGCTGAGATGGAACCACATCTCTGTGTCCAGGTCATACGATTCTCGGATACAATTCTTGGGAACATAAAGAGGAAAATTCTATTTTGAGAGAGAACTGAAGTGCATTGGAGACGGTAAGAAAGGAGACCCTGGTTCTACCCCTCCTTTCTATCTTTTTCTATATGTCTGTCTGACTGGCTGACTTCCTGGCCTCTGACACAGGGTGTGTTTTTGGCCCAGGATCTGGCTCCATCCCAGGGCCTATTCTGTTTGATCCCCTTGGGCTTCTGTAACTTCTGCAATGAACTGCCATTCATTTTCTGCTTAAAATAACAAGGAGACCAGAAGTCTGAAATAATTATTAACAAACTAAAACCAAGATAGGGACTAGGCTTCCATCCCTCTGGAAGCTGCAGAGAAGCCTCCTCTCCCCATTCCAGCTTCCGGTGTTGACTTGGGGTTGGCTTCCTTCCATCACTGCCTCCAGGGTCATGTGGCCTTCTCCCCATATGTGCCACACCTCCCTGTGCCACTTCTGTAAGTATGTGCACAACCATGGCTGAGCCCACTGGATGTTCCTGAGCATCCTCCCTGATTCAAGCTCATTTAGGGAGGAAAGCCACGGAGAACCTCAGAGAGCCGGCTCGCCAGTTCCAGCTGTTTCATGCATGTCTGTGGAGAAGGGAAATTGCTCATCTTTCTCCTGTCTCCCTCTGCATTTGTATTGAGATGCAGAGTTAATTTCTAAGCCCTCCAGTCACCAAGGTCAACAGAGGAGGCAGGCGCCAGTCCCACGTCACATCCGGTCCTCTGCCCACAGTTACACTCCGTGTCCAATCCGGAGTCCAAATGTCAGCATATCGCTGGAGGTCCTGCTTTCTGAAGAGGTTCTGAGCATCTCCATGCTTTCCTGTGTCTAAAGGGAAGGATGGTGGGCCTCCCCCTGTGTGTGTTGCACTGTTTATGCAAAGACATGGCAAAGGCCCAAGGAAAGGAGATCTGAGAAGGAAATAAAACACACCCCGTTCCTGGTACAGAGTCTGCTGCTCACTGAGAAGGAGCAAGGTGTCTCATGCTCCTGTCTCCAACTGGGGTCATGCATGCATGCACTGAGAAGATGCTTCTCCCTGGAGCCCAAGGTCCCAGCACAGGTGTGGGAGGGGCGGGGTTGCTGCTGGAAGTGGTGGGAACATCTGGACTCTTGGCTCTGTTGGCTCATTCCCTTGACAGGAAATCAAGAACTATGGAAAGGGAGAAGGCTGTGTGTGCATCCCGGGTATGAGGAACTTGCAGGGCAACAGAGAAGGTGTGGTCAGCTCCAACAGCACAGCTGTCCTGGACAGCGCTCACAAAACGTCTTAACGACCCCAACAACAGGAAGTTGAAGAAGTTCACATCTGTCCTTCTCAGCATCCTTACCCATGCTTTGCCCTGTCCTTAGCAAGACTTGAGGGACACTGTGTGACAGAAGTGGAAAATTCTCCCCAAGATGTCTGCCTTTGTTCACTCCTGAAAGCTGATGTGAACTTGGCTAAAATATCTGCTGTCAGGCTCGTGATCTGGCTCAGAAGACGGAAGTGCTTGCTATATAAGCCAAAAGTTATCTGCTAAACTCCACACATGAGCCATGCATGTGCATACACACTTGTACACACACACATGCAATCATTATACATACATGATAATAATTTAAAAATTAAATTCTAACACTTGCTGTCAAGTTCACACTGCTCCTGTTCCTAGTCTGTCCTCAGTGGAGCACAGCACAGCCCACACTAGCCAACCCATCATGGGAACAACTACCCAACCCACCATGACGAAAGCCGCCTTTAGCACATGTGCCTCGACTCAGATGTAGCTTTATATGAAACATGCCAGCTCTTTCTGGCAGTCCTCTCTCTTACACTTTTGGTACACCACACAAAACACACATGACTCAAAGTTTCTTCTCTACATAAAGTCCTAGTCGAGAGACCCCCATATTGTCCCCTGTTACTAGAAGCATGATTGATGGAGGAAGGTCATTGGTTAATTAATAAAGAAACTGCTTGGCCTCATAGGTTAGAACATAGGTGGGTGGAGTAAACAGAACAGAATGCTGGGAGGAAGAGGAAGTGAGCTCATACACCTTAGCTCTGCTCTCTGGGACAGATGTGATGAAGCTCCGACCCAGGATGGACATGGGTTAAGATCTTCCCTGGTAAGCCACCCCATGGGTTACACAGATTATTAGAAATGGGCTAGTCCAGGTGCGAGAGTTAGCCGAGAAGAGGCTAGATATAATGGGCCAAGCAGTGTTTAAAAGAATACAATTTGTGTGTTGTTATTTCGGGGCATAAGCTAGTCAGGCGGCTGGAAGCCGGGTGGAACACAGCCCGCAGCTCCCACCAACACATGATCCTATATTCCATTGTAGAACTCATAGGGCATGCCTGAAGGACTTTCACTCTCTCTTGAAGAATAGTAATTTTCTCTGTTAATGAACTTCAAAAACAAGCAACCAGATCCAAGCATTACCTAACATATCTAATTAACATGCAGAGGGAAGGGCCTCAGCCAGCCAGTCACTAGCCAAAGTTCTTAGAAGAAATTAAAACAAGATAGTAATGACTAGGAAGTAAGTGAATGACTGTCATGTGACTGTCCCTGGGGAGAGGTGATGAAATGTCTATTCTTCATAGATAGGGCATGGGCAACAGACCAAAAAACACATTCCATCCAAGACTAGCTTAGTGAACCAGTTTATTGGGGTTACTTACAGGGGTGTGGGTGACTCAAAGGTCACTCTGTCACCAAGAACCATACTGCAACATGGATGACAGCTCATGGAAGATGAGTCCCTGGGGATCCCTGCATGGTTTTGTAACCTGTGGGCCCATCAGAGTCTTCTTTCCTGAGCATTTGTAACTGCTTGTATAACCCCAGAGAGGACCCTGATGAATCCTGTAATCTCAGGAACTTCTTGGGACTTGTGAGTTGTTTACTTCCTGAACCCAGTAAAGTGTGTTTATTACTTGAGTCTTAACAAGCCTCCTCGAGAAGTCTCAGTACTGAGGATATTGCTACAGAACAAAGCCTTGGGGATTTCTCCCAGATGGGTAGTTTCATGACTGTTCCCAGGGGAAAGGCCCAGGGCGGCAGCCTTTCAAGAAGCATCAAGTCATTAAAATAAACCAGAAATTGTTTTGCTAATTGTTTGCATCCGAGATGAAACCCATAAATCTAGGAGCAGATTGGAAAATGCTCCATATTGCTCTTGAGTAAATCCATCTGAATTGAGTGTGTTTTTTCAAGCTAGCTAGCCTTGCAAATCCAGAACTGAGTCCTCAGCCGCCTTCACTGCTAAAAACTAGAGAAAACATTGTGTAAATAAAACCCTCAGCATGTAGGCAGTTTAGAGTAGTGACTATCCAGGTGAACACCTTTGCTTTTTGCTCTTCCAAGTTTTAAGGCTGTACTTTTGGTTTTTAGAAACTTTGGGAAGGCTTAGAAGAGGTGCCAGCATGCTTTGTAACCATCTACACAGGCCTTTGCATCTGATTCTTCACCCTGGGGCAGAATCTCCTGGCTTGGTCCCAAGCTCTCCATCTCCTCTATAACAACATAGACTGTTCTCAGTTCTGCTATATCGCACCAATGATTGTTTTTTATATGGTCTTGGAAAGGCTTGAGTGTGGAAGAAGGGAGGTGTTCAAAGGCCCCCAGGGATTCCCAACTGAAGCCAAGATCAAGGACCTTTGATCCTGGGACTCTACCTCCACAACCTTGAAGCCAGCATTTTCCTACTAGAGACATGGCAGTTTTATCCTTATCTAGATGAAGATACTCGGTATGACACTTGGGGGCCCATTGTTTCCAGGATTTGAACCCACTAAGACCAGGCAGGTGTATGTGGGCAGTGAGGAATTGTTTCTTTGAGTCTACAGAGCATTTAACTGGGTTGGAGAGATAGCTCAGCCGTTATGACCACTGGCTGATCTCACAATACCCAGCACCTACATCTGGCAGCTTGTGACTGCCTCTAACTCCAGCTCTAGATGATCCAACACCCTCATTTGGACTCCTTGGGCAAGTGCACATACATGCACACATACAAACCCACAAATATATATAAAACAAATATTTAAAATTAAAAAGGGGCATTTGACTTAAGATGTTCTGTTAAGGTGACCAGGCCAGGTGATCTCACTTCTGCGAAGAAAAGAATGAAAAGGAATGGAAGGGAAATATGTGGAACAGATAAACAAATATCACAAGAGTCTTAGTTAGGATTGATATTGCTGTGATGAAACACTATGATCAAAAGCAACTTGGGCTGGAAAGGGTTTATGTCTCTCACAGTTCCATATAGCAGTTCATCATCAAAAGCAGTGAGGGTAGAAACTCATGCAGAACAAGAACCTGGGGTAGGAGCTGATGCAGAGGCCATGGAGGGGTACTGCTTACTGACTTGCTCCTCGTGGGTGGCTCAGCCTGCTTTCTGATAGAAGCCAGGACCACCAGTACAGGGTGGCTCATTCACAATGGGCTGGGCCCTCCTACATTAATCACTAATTAAGAAAATGCCCCACAGGCTTGCCTACAGCTGGATCTTAAGGAAGACTTTCCTCACCTAAAGTTCCCTCCTCTCAGATGACTCTAGTTTGTGTTAAGCTGACATAAAAACCAGTCAGGAAATGGTGTGGAAAGTCCTTCTGTATATGTGTTGCTTTTATAGATTAATGAATAAAGAAACTGCCTTGGCCTGTGATAGGGTAGAGTAGAACTAGGCAGGGAAAACTAAATTGAATGCTGAGAGAAAGAAGGAGGAGTCAAGGAGACACCATGGAGCTGCCAGACAAGAAAGATGCAAAACAGTAGCTGGAACTTTGCTGGCAGGCCACAAGCCTCATGGTAAAATATAAACTAATAGAAATGGGTTAAATTAAGATGTAAGAGCTAGCCAATAAGAAGCTAGAGCTAATAGACTAAGCAGTGGTTTAATTAATACAGTCTCTGTGTGGTGATTTCAGGTCTGAGCTGCGGGGTGGCTGGGAAGCAAACTATCAGCTTCTGCCTATAAGGAAAACATAGCCTTAAAGATGCTCCTGTGGGGAAGGGAATGACACATCTCATAAGGCCCTGTCAGGAACAGCGACAGAAAAAGGAACAGGGTCTTGGAGTGAGAGGTTCCAGGCCTCGACTTCGTGAGCTACTGAAGCTCACCTACGATTGACCCAGGAACTATGTCATGTAGTGGAGCAGGAACTGGACCTGGGGGAAGTGCTGGGCAAGCACACATGAAAAGATGTTTGCAAAATAGTCAACTGCCTTGAAAAAGTTGCAATCAGTGAGGGGAAATCCTGCCCCTTTAAAGAAAATGTGTGGGTGTGTGTCGCTTTCTGTGTGTGTGTGTGTGTGTGTGTGTGTGTGTGTGTGTCTGCGTGCGTAGACAGTCCTATTAAAGCGAATATATAATGTCTCCCAGTGGAAAAGTGGGGTGGTAGTGCGCTCAGAGTGTGGGAACTGGGGCCTAGTAACTAGGTCAAGAAGTGGGCAGGTTCACTGTCAAGCGTGCTTTGTGATTACGATGTGTGAACCAGATTCATGGTCTGTGTTCAGCTCGAGTTACCAGCCCCTGGAGTCCAAATAAAACAGACACAAGACGGCAGATTGCTTGCGAAATTGCTCCCGGTACAGGCCTGACCAGCCTCTCCTTCTCCCAGCCCCCATTCTTTCAGAGATAGAAGGCAGGACAGTTTGGGGCACCTGCTGTCTCTGAGGTGTGTCACACTTCCACAGGCTATGACATCTTCAATTCTGATTGGATGAGGGGCCACGAATGTGCATTGAAATCTTTCAGAGATCTTCGGGTGTCAGTTTTACCTAAGAGTGGAGACGGTGTGGAGGGGCAGAGATGCAGGCAGCAAGGCATCAGCGCTCCACAGGCACTCCCTGGCAACAGATCAGGACCAGTTGCATTTTGGATATTCACAGCACCGCAGCACAGCACATCACCACATAGCACAGAACAGCACAGAGCACAGCACAGCACAGCACAGAGCAGGTCTCCTTCCTGTTCAGCAGACTTGGTGACTCCTGATAACCCCCACACTGTCTGACACTCTGCCTGGCCTAGGAAGACCATTCTCCTCCCAAACAGATGGGTCCAGCTTCTCTCATGGGTAGCTTCAATGTGTCCATTGGGTTCCTCGTTTTGGTTAAAACCCAAGGCAGAGTTCTTTATTGTGGGAGCTGACGAAAGAAGCCCTAGAGTTTGGGGAGACTCCCTTGATTGGGTCACTGTAGGTTTGTTGATACAATGAACTAGGTAGAGTCCCAGACTCCTAACATTCCGTGGTATGGTGACAATAAGCCCGGGAGACACAGTATCAGCACAGGAGACCCTGCTCTGTTGCTGTGTTCCCTGACACTCACATGAACTCTCTGCTACTGTCCACGGCCTTAAACATCTAAAGATCTGTATGATGGCTTTGGCTTCACCCGTTGCTGAGGTTCAGATGTATACTATGACAGAGAGACATCACACATAGTTCTTGTAAAAGTCCTAAAAATCCACACCCTGGAAAAGAGGAAATGATCTTTACAAATTGAGAACATATGCTGGTAAAGCCAGGGACACACATGTGCACACTGCTGGATACACCCACCGCCCCTGACCAAGATCTCTTGGCCATCCCGGAAGGAGCTGAGCAAGCATCTGTCACCTTGGCCTTGATGCTTTGCAGACACGCTGCAGGCTTTTCCCTCTTTATGTCGCCTTCTTGCTCCAAGAGCACCTGGGTCTGATTAGTGGACACATTTTCTAGATCTAAACCTAACGCCATCCATGGCTTTGGATCCTATTTTACCAAACTGGAAAAAAAATCACAGCGTCCATCCTAGAGAGGGTCTGCCCCCTGTTACTCTGGAGGCCCCTGGCAGAGTGGCAAAAGTAGGGGTGAGGAAGAAAAGATGGTCTCACCTCTGCTTCTCAAGAAATCAGGCTGGCCCCAAGATCTGCACTCTCCTGTCTCCGTCTTGCTTCTCAGAGTATTCATCTACTATCTCAATAGCACAGCCCCGTGTTCCCCATGCAGGAAACCATAGGCTGCCCCTGTACAGGCAGCAGAGGAAGTGATGTGCTCACAAATTAGACAGTCCAAGAAGAACACAGTGTGACAACCAGGTGATGTAGGTGGCGGCTAACACTCTCATTGACACAGCAGAGGCCAGAATCTCCTACACCAGGGCTGTTGCTGGATGAAGCAGACTTCTCAGAGCACCCCTGAGATAGTAAGCAAGTTGAGCAGGTTTAGACCAAGAATGTCTCCCAAATAGCCTCACATTGTGGTTTGGCCCCGAGGATAGTTGTGATTCTCGGCTCCCATTGTCAACATTTGAAGTCACCTAGGAGATGTACCTCTGTGTCTGTGAATGTCCACCGAGGTTTATCTGAAGAGAGATGACCCATTCAATGAGGGGTGGCCCTCCCCGACTCATCTCACTGCCTGTGGTCCCAGTCGAAACAGTAAGAAAGAAGGAGAATGCAACACTGAGTACCAGCATTCCTCTGGACTGCAGACACCGTGTGACCACTGCCTGCTGCTTCTGCCGCCATGCCTTCCCCCACTGTGATGTACTGTTTCTTTAAACTGTGAGTCAGGGTAAATCCTCCCTTAGGTCTCTTTATGTCACACCAATGAGAAAAGTAACAAGTACCTTGATACCAGGGGGGGGAGTGAGACCTGGAAGGGGCTAGGCCAGCCGGAGGTCTTTAGATGGCAGTAGCCTGCCCTGGAAGGAGCCCACAGTATTCTACCCTTGTATCTTCCCATTTTACTCCCTGGTTACTGATGAGATCTTCCATCACATGCTCTAGCCAGGAGCCTCACCACAAACCTCCGACTGCCCAGACTCACTGCAATCTCTAGACCAAAAAGCTTTCTTATTTCTAAGTTGCGGTAAGAGTAAACTGACTGGCGTGCAGTGCCCACGGGAAAGCATGGCCCAGTGGGGCTTTTGGAAAATCAATCTTCCCAGATGATTCCTTCAGGAGAGAGGGAAGGGCCCTCGCCCCTGCTGTGACTCTCTTTCCCCTGACAAAAATAAACCATACACAGTCTGTTTTCCCTGAGGGGGTGGATGAAGTGGTAACCTCTCCCTCGGTGGTGGTGGGGGCATGTTCTTAGATGAACAGCATGCAGGAGGCAGGGATGGGTGTGGAAGGACCGTGATGGGGCCACTGAGAAACATCTAAGAGCAGCTTCTGTGCTACGGTGTGTGACACGGTGTCTTGACCAGCTGTGGGAGTCCACCAAGGTTTCTTGGTTATGAATTGGGGTCTGTGGGCCCCAAGATGTCAAAAATGTGACTAGCTTGATGATCAAAGTCTGTAGCATCCACAAAACTGGATCCAAAATTCTGACAAGTGAAGGAATGTAGGGTCAAGGTGGCTCCTTGCAGCCAGGGCACTGTGATCAGGCCCACGTGGAAGGCTCTACATCAAGCATTCTCCATTCGGAATATGTTCTGTATGAGACATCATGCAGGTAATAATATGGTGCACACACATCCTACACATACGTACACACAGATAAGCACAGACCTATAGCTAAATACATACCCACATGCGCGTGCGCACACACACCTAACATACAGAGTTATCACTTGGAAATGTAGCTAGTAAAACTTAAGCTATATTTCCAAAATAAATACCTGGTGTTGTTCCCATTTAATTTCTTTCAACACTCTCTTTTGTATCATATATGTTCTCCTCTAACATACACTGAAGCCCAGTTCAAAGAGGCTCCAGCCTAAAGCCCCGTAGAGAGTGATCATCACAAATGCCTGCAAGTGGCCACTGTAAGAAATGCCATGAACTTACAGCTGATCAGTTTGGTCTTCCCGTTGCCACCAGTACGGCCCTGTCTTTGGTTCAGATTCCACCAATGATTAGGCCTCAAACTGGTTACTTATTTGTTAAAACAACATTTGCTGAACACAGTGTATTGGGTACCACGCCTGGATCTGGAGTTACAACAGTGAGCAAATAGACAAAACTCTTAATCCTGTATTCCGGGTGGGGGGGGGGGGGGAGAGGAATAAAAGAAGTCGAACGTGACCGAAGTGAGTGGCTCTCCCTAAAACTATAGCAGAGAAAAGCACACCTGAGACCCCCCCAAAAGAGCAGTGTGAAGGCCCTGTAGTGGAGGAGGCCTGGCTTTATCTGTGAAGACCAGAAGCTGGGGTCCCCAAAGGGGACTGAGAAGGGAGTCGGGATGCTGGGGTCATTCCTGCTGATCCCACTCGGGTGCTCCACCTTAAGCACGAAGCCTCAGCACTGTACTAAATAGCAGCAACAGGAAGGAGGGCCACACAGAGAAGGCACAGAGACAGGTAGGACGTTTGTATCATGACACCCTGGCTGTAAATACCTAACAAAAGTAGCAGTTTTTAACAGGTAGAGCATTTGGTCATGTTCACTGCCCCCAAATCCTCCTGATCCACCTTTCTCTGAACCCATTCGATTTTGTGTGTCCCCCGCCACATCAAATACAGTCTGTACTGCCCAGATCCTCTTGGATGTGTGTAGCTGCCCTACCATGGGCCTCACTCTTAAGAAAACAGACTTTCCCTTTCCGAGCAGCTATCAGTTTCCAGTAGCTTCTCGGCTGGAACACAATCAAAATACATCATACAGAACTCTCAAAGAACTAAGAAAATGAGAAAAAGTGACTGCCTAGTCTATCGGCATTTTTATTGCCACGATAAAACACCATGACCGCAGCAACTTATCAAAGAAATCATGTAGTTGGACATATGGCTGCAGAGGGTTAAAATCCATTATGGCGGAGCAAAGGCGTGGCAGCGGGAACAGCTGAGAGCTCACATCTGTATCTGCCAGCCGGAGGCAGAGATTCTGCACCTGGAATAGTACAAGTCTTTTACTTCTTACTGTTTGGTATAGATGGGTGTTTTCGTGTATGGTATATCTGTGGGAGTGGGTTAAATGGCATCGAATATGTATGGCATGTATGCATATGTGACATGTATATGATGCATGTGACATGCATGTTCACACGCCTGTTGCATATTTTTGCTGTGTGTGGATGTGCATTTGTGTGGCTTACATGCGATGTGGTATGAATATGGGTATGTGTGCATTCATGGCGTGTGTATGAGGCATGTGGGCCATGTGTGGGTGTTTTAGGAGAGGAATAAAGGAGACCATGACAATCCGGGGAAAGCAGGGATGTTTGAGAGAACATTTGCTGATCAGTTTGTTCTGCTCTTCCCTGACTGTCACAGTTCAGGGTGACCTCCTCTTGTCTTCTCCAGTGCCATAGTGAGAGTCCCCAGAGCTTCTGTTCTCACAGGGCTGACAGTGCCCAGCTGACCTGGGGCCCAGCCGTGGCCAAGCTGAATCAAGCAGGGAGGCATGGGGTTGAAGCATTGGGTTGTAGATCAGGCCTGGAACCTCAGCTGCTCAGACGTGGGAGTCTCCTCAGGGGGATGGGCTGCTTTTCAGAAAAAAAAAAAGAGAGAGAAATATGGAAATGCATGAGTTAGCAGGAGCAGCAAGCAGCTGCTCCTCATCACTAGCAGCCAGTGAGGACACATGGAGCAACAGCTATAGATCACTCTGTGGGCTCCGGACCCTGGGAAACACCGTATCTTAGAGACGGTGGTAATACAAAGAATGACTCAGACAGGTCTATGTCCTCAACGCCCCCTTCCCCACGCTGCTGACTTGGATTCTCCTGGCAGAGGACTCCACAGACACCACAGGGGGCTGGACATCTGCTGAGCACAGGGTCGACAGGAGAAACTGAGAAGGGCCTTCCTGCCTTTGAGGTTATGGGGAGGGGAGACTTGGAGCACAGACGTTCATGCTGCACGGAACTTCAACAACGGAAGTCTCACATTATTGAAATCTGGAGTCTTTTCTATTTCTGGCCTTGAGATGCCGCAGGATCCAGCGTGTGGTGGCCCTCGTTGAAGAACCTTTTGGAGGCATAACTGACCAGCAAACCAGAGAGGGGGAGTTCTAGGGTTTATTTCCAGCAGGGCAAAGACTACATTGCAGCCAAGCTGTGCCCTATTCCCCCACATACAGTGGCTTTGCTGGGGCCCATCTGGCTCACATGGGACTGGTCATACAAGAAAACAGAGCCATGGGAAAGACTGCAGAGGAGTGATTTGTTAACAGTCAATGAAATCCCAGGCCGATGTTCAGTTTATTTAGAAGCAGCAGGCAAGGTCGGCGTAAACCCAACGATCAAATATGTGTGTGAGCCTTTTCTGCAGCAGACAGCAAGAGCTGTACATTACACACAGCTCC
The DNA here is from genome assembly GCF_018167655.1 of Microtus oregoni. Classification (NCBI taxonomy): domain Eukaryota; kingdom Metazoa; phylum Chordata; class Mammalia; order Rodentia; family Cricetidae; genus Microtus; species Microtus oregoni. The sequence goes on along the minus strand of NW_024543063.1, from coordinate 5,881,925 downwards.
CCGAGGGGCCATCAGTCACCTTTCTCACGGCAAGCATCCATACATATGCTTGGCAAGAGTGTGTCTTCTACAACATGGGCGGTAGGGAATGCTAAGATCTCCTGAACTAGACAGAGACTGAGAGAAAGAAAAGAGACCCCAGAGCTCAGGATCACTGACTACCATGCAGTAAAATTCATGTAATGACCTAAGTAGGAGAAAGGAAGGAAAGCAAACCCTGCTACACAGGGCATCAAAAACACCCGTCTCCCTAAACAGCGTGGGCTAGAAGCAAAGAAAGAGTAAACAGAAATCAACTTAGCATTCAGCTCAAGGTTTAGAAGACAGAAAAGAAGTCACTCCAAAGGCAAGGTGACAGAAGGGACAACAACAAACATGAGAAGGTGGCACCGCAAAGAAATAATCTCTGAAAGTTCTAGAACAAAAACAGCGGGGCTCGATATCAATGAGACACCTTCGCACTAAGAACAAAGGGCCCTGTTGTTTTAAGACCCAGTGGAAAGGCAGTTTTCCTGCCAGAAAGAGCACCCGCAGCACAGATAGGTGGCAAGGACTTGATGTGTGTCTTTACCCTGTCCTCGTCTCAACTCCCTCGCTGTGCCAAAACACCCTGACCAAAAGCAGCTTGGGTTTGGTGACCTGTAGATAGGTACAAAACAGGGAAACACTGAAGAGATTTAGAACCTGTGAGCCTTGGCACTTCCCACCTCCGATCCCCAGGGAGTGTAGACTTGAAAACTACTGAAAGGACAACGTCAACTCAGAGTTGTGTCCTACAGAGTTACCCTTGCTAGGGGGAGGAGAATAAAGGTTTTTCTAGCTGAACATAGCAGACAATGAGGAATACTGAGAATTCAAGAACAATTGCAGTGGGTTTTTGACCCTACTGCACGTACTGGCTTTGTGGGAGCCTAGGCAGTTTGAATGCACACCTTACGAGACCTGGATAGAGGTGGGCAGTCCTTGGGCTTCTCACAGGTCAGGGAGCCCTGATTGCTCTTCGAGCAGATGAGGGAGGGGAACTTGATCGGGGGAGGGGGAGGGAAATGGGAAGCGGTTGTGGGGACGAGGCAGAAATCCTTAATAAATAAATAAATTAAAAAAAAAACTGAGGGATTCATGTCAGCCTGGGAGATGTGTTTGCCTTCTGTTAGAAACCTGGAATTACCTGAAGAAAGGTGGCATGCTTGGGAAGAAATAACGGTGGCAAAACAAAGCCCCCACCTTTCCATTTTGTTTTACTGATTCATTAAAAGATAACTGTGTGAAGCAATAATCGTGGTATCTGCTATGTTGGGGTTTCATGACAGAGAGAAAGAGGAGCGTGTGGGAGGAAGGGAGCACTGGATGCTCTGCCTCAAAGTTTCTGTATCTTTATTTAACAGTGGATACAGATTGTTGAGAGTTTTATTACTACTAAAGTATTTAAAAAGTAGGTATAAATCTGAGGACCCAAGAGAAGATAGCACAGAACCTGAGCATGGACCAGAGGGGAGCGTTGCTTCCATGAAGATGGGTAGAGTTACCCTCCCCAGTCCTTCAAGTCCAACAAAACCCCTAGGTGTTGTGTGTGAATGAGCACGAGACCTCTGACTAGTAGACAGAAGACTTCAGGTTAACTAAGAAGCGTTGCACCCCCAGAACAATCTACAAGTTGAATTCCTGCAGCTTCTGTATACCTCAACTATCCACCTTGGGTCTGGCAACCCCGAAATTTCAATGAGTTTGTAAAGGAAACCTCAAGGCAAGCAGCAAAAGGAAGCCTGGCTAGACAGAGAGCTTTAGTAAGCAACTGACCCTCTGTGTTAAATAGCAGGAGGACAAATGGCTTCACTTCCCTATCCAACAGGTACCGCTGAGCTGACTCATGCCTTGTGTTGGCAGGGAATTCTGGGAATGTTAGTGGCCTCAATAAAGCGTACCTAAAGCTCAAATAACCTCAGTATAATTCAAACAGCAACTGGAGAGTTAGCTGACAAGGGGGACTGGCTCTAAGCAAGATCTAAGTCTAACTCTGGAGGCCTCCATCCTACAACAAAAAATACAGGTACCTAGGGAATCTGAGAATAAGAGAAATAATATTCCTCAGGGCAAAGCACAAGACTGGTTATCTGATACCAAATGATCAACCCTAAAAAATGTGTAGAAGAAACATTATACACACTGAGTAGGTTGTATTTATATTATATGAATATATATGTATATATATGGGGTGTCTATATGTGTGTCTACACATATTGTATTCATATATTTAGGAGTGTGTATGTATATATGTGTGTGTATATGTGTGTCTACACACACTGTATTCACATATTTAGGAGTATGTATGTGTATATGCATACATATGCACCAACAGTCAAAGTAAAAGAAACCACGAATCTGGGAGAGAGTAAGTGAGGGACATGGGAGGAGGTGGGAGGAAGGAAAGGAAAGGAGAATATGATAAAATTATAACAGAGAAAATAGCAGTAATTGTAATTTTTAAGAAGAAGCTTGGCATAAGGAGAGTTAACGAAACCAGATTTATCTGGTCTGATATTCAAGCATACTCTGGAGTGAGAGTAAAGGAATAAGCAGGTAATGGAATCAAATGAGAGTTGAGAAAGAGAAATGGATGAGAGTCCAACTTTAGACAGAAATGAGTAAGAAGGACTCTTTTAAAAATATTGGAACACTTATAAATAAAATAAAACTGGTTCTCTTTGACTCACTCGAAATACCAAAATGAATTCCAGATGGATAAAATATTTAAAAACAAAACATAAAAATCACAAAATGATGAGGAATGATTTTGAATGATATTTTAATAATATTGAGGTAGACTGACTTCACAGCCAAAATGTATAAGGGAAAAGAAAGAAATCCAAACACGTAAAATTATCATCCATCAAAAAAAGAAACAGTTGGAAGGCAATTCTGGTTTCACACTTTAAATCTCCAGCTGGGGGCTAAGGGAAAAGCATTGCAACCTAAGGTAGAGAGGCAGCTAACTTCCTTACTTTAGAAAGAAGGTTTTGGCAATTAAAAAGAATTTTGATTGCATAATTTTTAAGGGTGGGGAACTGGAGAGATGGCCTAGTGGTCGAGAATGCTTGCCACTGCACGGGACCGTAGTTCAGTGCCCTCAGCCTGCAGGACCACCTTCATCTGTATCAATGGCTTCTACACTTCTACTTCGTTAACCCTCTCTTCCTGAAAAGAGACAAGAGAAAGAGGTATGTGCATTGCTCCATCACACAGCAAGAAGAAAGTAGAGCTAGAGCGTATGTGTGACGCCTACCCCTACAACACAGCATCCCCTGTCACCTTCAACCTTGTCTACCAGATTTCTTAACTCTATTAGACTCGGCCTGGAAGAGGAAATAGAGACCCATCCCGCCATCCCACCATCAGTGGCCCTTCCCTCCCTCTACGGTTGTGCTATTGCCCAGGTTCTCTGCGCTGCTCTGCAGAAACTAGGAGCAGAGATAACCTGGAGAGCTGACCCGCTGGGCCAGAGGACTAGGGCACAGGACCTGAACCTGGAAGCTATGAGGAAATGGAGGTAACTCTCTGATTCTGCTTGCCTGGGCACACATTTCAACTCCGTCCCTGCTGGGCTGGTGACCCTTTCTAGGCCTTGGGTCTTCATCTAGAAAATGACAGGAGGCTTCAATCACAGGGACCTTGTATGTACGATCTGGGTTGGCTATGTCATAGCTTCCCATCAGGACTATTGAGTCCATGACTTCCATAGGAAGCTTGGGATCCAGTCAGATTATGGTTGTTTGTTTCCTTTTCTTTGGTACTGAAGCTGGCATCTTGGGGAGCTCACTCTTGTTTAGCAAAGCACCCCTTCTGGGTACCAGGCTTATGTCCGTGGCATGTGACTGTGTCCTGTGGAACACAGGTGCTGCCTCAGCTGGAAGAGTGGGGGGGGGGCAGTCACAGATGGTGCACTTCCTGTTTACAACGTACTGGCGGTGGATTGCCATTTTGCTCAAGGAGGGAAAAAAATTATCTTACTGGGCAAAGAAAAATAATGGACCACAGGGATGGAGTATTACAATCCCCACATTTTTGTCTGATGAAAAACTGATTGGCCCCTGCCACATTGATTAAACATCCCACAAGCAGTTATTCTCCAGATGATAAAAACCTTGGCACAAAACAGCTTCATAGGGAGAGTTCATCCACGGTCAGGTTAGTGTCACCCAAACCGTTCCATCTTAATAGTCAGCTTTTCAAAACTGCAAACCCTGGAGCACATCTTTGGGCCTTACAATTTTGTTAGAGAACAAACGGCCCAGTGGGAGCTCTCAGGGCTATCGTGGGCACTGTCATGGGCACTACCAAGGGCACTATCTTGTGCACTAATGTGGGCATTGATTCCTCGATTTTCCTATCATTGACAGTGTGGAATTTCACGGTCTCCCAGAGGTGTACCATTCTGGTATCTGTTTTCAACACGTCCCTCTGAAAGTAGAACAACCAGGGTAGGTTACTATATAGGTGTACCAGCTGCAGCCAGAGCATCCCCTAAATGTTTGCCTAGGTAGCCAGGAAGACACAACCTTTCCTAGTCCAGTGGCCATGCCTAAGTTTCCATCTCTTCCATTTTAGACTCCCTCGCATGTAGATAATTGTCAGCTTTACTGACCACCAGTCCCCTTTCCTCTGGCTCTGCTCTTCAATGTTCTGGTTTGTTCTACAAACTGCAATGATTTAGAAGCCAGCAAACTGTGTTCTTAAAGCTGATGAACCATATCTAGCCAGCTGGGATGAGGATGAACTGATCCCTATCATCAGGTGTACTTGTGGACTTGAAATATGCAGTTCTGTGTTCCTATGTTCATGTATGCATGTGATATATGCTTGCACACCTATGTGTATCAGCATGTGTGTGCATACACACACACACGACCACTTTCCTGGGATTGCCTTGACATGGCAAAGATCCAAAGAAACTCATGGCCCTAAGGATGATTCTTGAGATGAAGCTTCATCATCAAATTCACTCTTGAATGGCTGCCAGGGTCTTCTCTAGTCTATGAAAGATATATTTGGAACTTAGAGGGGGGTATTCTTTTTATAAGAGCATTATTGGAAGAGATCTTAATGCCAGAGACAGCAGACAGCAGTGCGGTGGGGGCACTAAGGGGAGCCTGGGCCCCTGTGGCTGAGTGGGAATTCATAGTGCATGCCTGTAGTCAGGTTTTCTCTCATTCCCGGCGGCAGGGGTGGAGGTGAGGGTGGGAGGGAATCTGTTAGTCTGAGACCAATATGAAAAATTATCTGTGAGGGTGGGGAGAGCAAGAATCTAGAAAAAAAGTCAATGGAAGAGCTTTACAAAATGGCACAGCCCTTGCTGAATCTGTACCAAAGTTTCCGTAGGAAAAATGGGTGCATTCATTGGTCTAGTCACTAAGACTCTGGAGCAGTGGCTCTCAGGCTGTGGGTCACGACTCCTCTGAGAGTCACCTAAGTCTGTCAGAAGACACAGACATTAACATTATGATTCATAATAGTAGCGAAATTACAGTTATGGAGAAGCAATGAATGTGATTTTAAAGTTGGGGGTCACCACAACTATATTCAAGGGTCACAGCCTTAGCAAGGTTGGGAAACACTGCTTCAGCATACCACGGTCACTTCAGCCGCTCTGGCTTCTGGGGTGTGGGTTTTATTTACAGCAAACAAGGATCACAGATAAGTCATAATCAATACTCATGTGCCTTCCCAGAGCTCTGGGCTGGTGCACGCCCGCCAGCTGCAGTGCATATGGGTTTCTGAGGACTCACAGCTTCCCTTTGCCCCAGAAGGGGCCTGGGAACAGTGGCAACCACTTGGCTCAGAAAATCACACGCACACACAAGGGAGGTAGGGGCCAGTGCCTAAATCAGCACAATGGACCAGACCAGGCACCCCAAAATGGAACCAACTCTGTGGAGCAGTACATGCTCTACCGCTCCCCCAGGAGCAAGCAGAAGTCAGGCTCCTCCCAGGACCACCCCTGACTCTGCCTCTTCTCTGATGCCCCCACACCTTGCTGTCCTCAGGACAGCAACTCCTTTCCTAAGACGCAGCACCCCACCCTCTTCTCAAGGAAGCCCTCATCCTTTCTGAGTCAGTCAGAGTTTAACCTCACATGGGACAGGAGCTATGATTGCATTGTTGTGAACATTCACCAAGCCCAGATAAGTAGTCGTAGTTAGACTTAAAGAATGGAAGAGAGTAGTCCCTGTGACTTATGTGTTTTGACAATTCACTCACATATCAGTAAGATGATATTTATTCAGTATGAAACCATAGAAGATGAAAAGGCTGAAAATACGTTCCTTAAGTAACTGATTCAGCCAAGACTGATTCAGGGTTCTAAGACACCAACTTACTTAATTATAAAAAAATGCATACAATTATTAAAACTTATATGAAATTCCTTATGTTTGTGAGTTAAAGTTTTATTATTGGCTACCCTTGTAGTTTCCTCTCTGTTAGTGCCATTTAAAAAAGCCTACTTAGAAAGAAAAGGGTTTATTTAACTTACACTTCCAGATCACAATCCGCCCATAAAGATGTCAAAGCAAGAAGCAATGGAGGAAGGCTGGTTTCTGGCTCATCTTAGCTAACTTTCTTATTGTGGTGGTTTTAATCAGAATGGCCCCCATAGACTTATAAGTTTGAATACTTGGTCTCCAGTTGGTGGAACTGTTTGGGAAGGATTAAGAGGGGTAGCCTTTGCACTGAGTGCTTGCTTTATGTCTCTTGTTTGTCATGTCTTCTTACTTTATTTTCCACTAATGCCTATAAATTCAGATGTTCAAGATGCACGGTGTGAACATTCATCACATACTCTGTGAAATGACTGCAGCTGTCAATATAATCAACACACCTGTCATTCCACAAAGCCTGCATTTGAGAGAGGAAGGGGGAGGAGAAAGGAGAGATGAGGAAGAGGGAGAGGAAGAAGATGAGTAGAGAAACATGGCCAAAATTACCTGGAGAGGTCTCATGAACCCCACAGCCAGTTCTCCCCTATTATCAACATCTTGGGTTAGCTTAGTCCATTGTGACAGCCAGAAATACAGAATTGAAACTGTATTAACGAAAATCATCCTTGACTTAAAGATTTTAGTTTTGCCTAATGGCCTTCTCCTCTTCCAGGTTTCCACCCAGGATACCACATCATCTTAGTCTTTACATCTCATAGGGCACTGTCCATCACTGAGACTTCTTTTGGTTTTAGGATCTAGAAGGTCTTGAAGGAAGCTTGTTGTGGGATATTTAATCATACCACGAACCCAGAGATTTTGTTATTTACTGGAAAAACCTGCTTCTAGCTTGGGTGTGGCTCAGCCCTGGCACACACCTAATCCAAGAGCCTTCTGCTTGAATATTATAGAAAGGATGAGATAAAATCAACCTTGGGTCAAGAGACCAATCAAGCAACCAGTTGACAGGAAGTAAAAGTGATAGAGAGCAAGAGGCAGTCAGGAGGATGGGCAGAGGGATGCATAGGAAGGAGAAGGTAGAGACATCTGGTTGAGGAGGCTTTATTTGAGATGTCATGTGAGAAAGCTCTTTTGCTGGGAAGACGGCAGAGAAGGAAGCAGCTGGGTGCCTTCTCTGCTTCTCTGAGCCAGAAGATTTTCATCCCCGCATCTGGCTCCCACTTCTTTATTGATAAAATAGAACTATGTAGAGACTTAGTTAAAAACAACAGATGCTGGCTATGGGTTTGATAAGATGTCCCACGATGATTTCTTTCTGGTGTTCCCTCTTGATTAGGCTGAGTTTCTGGGGTTAGGAAGAAAGAACCGAAGGCAAAGGGCCCTTCATACCAAATATCCCACCCCGTGTGTCCTGCACACTACCATCTCAGTGACTCATAGTTCATGTTAACTGTGTGAACCGGGACAAGGCGATGTTTACCAGGCTTGTCTACCATGGAGGTGGAGTTGTGCTTTCCTTCTTTCTGAAATGCCCATGGGAAGGAAGTCAATCCGTCAGCCCACCCCAACAGTGGAGAGCTATATTCTGCTTCTACCATGGTGAAATGGAGAGCATTTGCAGTCCTGTAGATGGAAGGTTTTCTAGGTGCTATGAAATAGTCTTGAGCTTGTGAAACACAGAGAAGGGATTTGGGAAGCCCCAAAGGTCTGTCAGTCAACCCCAATGACCACTAAGAACCACTGTGGTACCCAATAGTGGTTAAGATGGATACCTGGAACCCAGGCCCTCCCTGGTGAAGAGTGGTTCTGGCTGGGAGGGAGGGGCAGACGAAACTCTCTCATTATTTGACAAGGGTGAATCTGCTAAAGGCTCAGACCCCTCAGGGACACAAGTTCAATGCCCTCCTACACACAGGCAAGCAACTCAGACCCACCAAAATGCTTCTAAAGGGTGAGAAAATATGCCATAGGAGAGGGGGAGAGAAGATGGGAATACCAGCTATGGCTCGCTCCAGCGACCATGTCATACGTCCCAACAACCTTCTAGGCTTACATCTGCAGAGACTGAATCTGGCCCCCAGGGTGTAAGTGAAATCTGCCCTGGACTGCACTAAATCTCCTTTGATCCAAGAAGGAATGAGAGAATCTCGATTTATAAATCAGTGAAATCACATCTTTAGAACTGGAGCCAGCAATTACATAAGGTATCAAAACATCTGAGCAGTTCAAGCCATGCAATAAATGATGTCCTGCACCTAATCCAGGAGTGAGGTAGCCAACCCTGCGTGGCTCTGATAGGCTTCATCTAGGTTCATCCTTCATCTAGGTGCAACCCGACAGTGTCCTGTTCAGCTTTGCTCACAAGTCTCATAGCTACTGTGACCCTCTGGTTTCTGGCTATGCCCAGGACTGAGGAATCAAAGGTGTCTCTTGGTGGCTATGGATGCACAAAGCAAGAGTGTTACCTCCACACTGGGGAATCGGGGGAGTCCCTAAGAAACAGAAAACAGGAACCAGTACATACATACTTCCTGCCACCCACCCGACAGTGCCAATTCGAAGTCACATTTTTGATGGCTTCTCCATAGGTCTCATGGCTTTACATACAAGTCTCCCACAGTAGTGGCCCGCTTACTGATGTATCTGGCATTTACCTCCTTGCTTGCTGGCTTGCCCTTAGGGTCTCACCTCCCTGTGGAGCCCCCCCCCCCCCCGCTCAGTTTAAGTGTGTCCAAGACTTCCCTTTCTAAAGAACTCAGGTTAAGACAAATCAACACAGTGCCCTGGCGACAGAGAATGCATTCTTTCAGCACATGTAAGCACCTACTATGTACCGGGCATGGTAGTAGGCTTTTGTACACTGGGAGTCAGCAAATAAATCATCACACGTGTAAATGATGCAAGAAGCAAAGGCTAACACTGTTAGAGATTCTGTATCCTCATCCAGGGACTGAAGATAGCTTCCGTCTAAGAAAGGAACTTATGCACAGAGACATAACGCGTAGAACAGGCAGGAAACACAGGAAGAAGGTGCTAGGGGAGAGCAGGTACGGAGGAGCAAGCAGAGGCATGGCGTCTCTTAGTCACAGAGCAAAGAGAGACCAGGCATGGTGGGAGTAGTTAAGAGTGAGTGACAGCAGAAGGCAGGAGAGGGGTTGGTTCAAAAAACCAGAACTGAGGGTGAGGTACCTTGAGAAGTTATTCCATGATGCAAGAGGACCCAGCAAAGTTCTGTTTGCAGTTAGAAAAAGACCTCTTTGACTGATGGGAATACTGGAGCAAGAACCACGAGAGGGTGCAGGATCAAATACTAGAGGATCATGGGTAAAAAACCAAAGTTCCAAGCCAATGATGGGTACAGTACAAATGTGAGGTCAGAGCCAGGTGCTAGGAGACGAGGTCAATGAAGGTCAAAGGGCAAACTGACTGTGTGAGGTGCAAGTTTCACATGCAGAAGTGAACAGATATTTCTCTCCCCAGGGGAGGGGACTTTGGCTTTCTTTTTACAGCCCAGAACCTACCTGCCCAACACCAACACAGACTATCTAAAGCCAAAGGATGGCTCTCCCAGTAATCCCTCTAAATCCTTTTGTTTAAATCATAAGGCTTAGTGTCTACTCCATCCTAGGCAAAGTGACATGTACACCTATGTGTGTCCATCAAACTCCTTTGCCATTGATGTCCTCTTCCTATATCTAGGGTTAGAAACCAACTTCCTTCCCCACCACTTGAGATCAGTGACATGGCTTCAAGACAGGTACCTGAGAAGCAGAGAGGCGTAGTCTTCATGCTGCATGGCTGTGTGGGGCTGCAGTGTGCAAGCAGAAGCAGCCAACAAGATGTCAAAGGAGTAGACGTGGATCATCTTGGAAATATTCTGCAAACCCAAGCATTTTCACTGTTGAAGGAATAGGTGGGAAAGCCAAAGTTAATTGTTGAATGAATAAATGAGTGAATGAGATGTTTTAGAACAAAAATGTTGGTAATGATACATAGTGAATATGATACGGGAGGAAATGGGTAGATATTGCAGACTGGCACACTCTTGCCTCCAACAAATAAGGAATTTTCTCTTAGCAACAGAAGTGGAAGTGGGTAGGAGGTCATAGAGAAGGAAGAGAAGAATAAAGCAGGGCTCCACTGCCAGAGGGAAGTGGGACAATATCAGCATCCAGGAGAAACACTGGGAAAGATAAGCATGGAAGAGAGTGTGTTGGGTTTGGACCCTGAATGTGCCATGTGCCCACTAGGATATGGGGCAGGGGAGAGGGAGGTGAGTGCCTAGAGCTTCCAAGATCAGGGATAGAAAATTACAGTCGTGGATCAGATATTCATGCTATTTCCCTGGTGTTGAATTCGTCCAGAGCACACAGGATAATAAAAGCAAGGAGCTACAGAGGAAGCTCAATTAGAGCCTTGCTGTCCTGTAGCTATTGTCCTTTTAGGTCCCATTATGCAAGTGACTTATCAACACATCTGTAAGCATGTCTACACTTGAGCTTCCCCTCCACCCCGCTGCTATGAGAACAGTTTGCTCCCAAGACTGGTGTGTAGCTATTTGGTCTGAGTCCTGGTCCCAGAGACTAGAGCTGAGGAGACAGAGAAACAAAGGTAGGAGGAATGACCATATTGAGTCCAGCACAGAGTCAGATAAGAGGGACCTGATCCGATTCACCCTCAGGTGCTCTTTAGAACTGGCTTCCTCAGAACCAAACAGTAAAGGAATTTTTGTTCAGCCTCCATCCCACATCGGCTACCCACACACTTCTGGAATGCCAATATGTGTTTGTTAAGGGGGATCCTGCTGTGTCCACAGCATCAGAGTTGCTCCAAGGTACACACAAAGGGGCACTATGGGCTCTTACTGGAGGTCAGAGGTGACAGGTGAGCGTGGGTGGAGCCCTCTCCCAAGGCTCCCTCCCCACATCTTCCTCACTGCAGTCATAACTGATGAGGTGAAGCCAAGTGGAGTGGGGTGGGAGGGGTGTTCCAAGACTGTCTGGTGCAGGGACCTCGGTCACTCCTTCAATGCATCCCTGGCTCTCATCTCAGTCAGTTCTGCTCAGGTGGCTGCCTCAAGGCAACAGCTGAGCTAACATCTTCAAAACACACAACACCAAGTTAGTAGAAGAAGACACAGTCTCCACTGCTGAGGGTCTGAGGGTCTGAACAGCCCCACTTCCCTTTCTGGGTCACGGTTACTGTGGTTGCCCTTCGCTGACATCATCCTCTGAGGGAAGCGACCGCCATATTGTGGAGTTTGTCTGCGTCTGCTTGCCAAAGGTCATCCCAGCTGGGCTTGTTGGTAGTTTCCAAATCCTAATAGGGAGACAACGAGGGTGGTAAGACCCTCACCTGAGAATCCAGCTACTCCCTACCACCGATTGTATGCAACACCGCTCTGCTTGCACGTGGCCTCAGGAAGGGACTAGAGAGCATCCAAAGGAAAGATAGAGGAAGGAGTCTGTCTTTATCTATCTTACTATGGGGGCTCATCCTTACTGGGTAAACACTTTGTGATGTGGTCTCTTTTTGCAGGAGGAGATCACCCACAGCCCAGTAAGTGAGCTTTCATCCATGTTCTTTAAGGAGGGCCAATAAATGTATTGATTTCCCAGGGTGAACTGAGGTGGAATCGTGCCTTAGATTGTTGTTCGGACCTTCTGTAGATCTCCTCCTGAAAGGGAAGATTGGCAACACCAGCCAAGAAAAACTAAGAGATGTTCACCTGGATTGTGCAGACTTCAGAGTCTTCACCCTACCTCCCACCCCAACCAGGAAAAGCCTGGACCCCAATAACAAGACTCTTTGCTTGCCTGCATGACGAGTCCAAACTGCACATGCTGTACTCGGAGCTCTGAATTGGCAAACACGGTGTCCCCGGAGGAAGCTGCACCCCTGGCCATCAGAGCCCGAGAGCCTGCTGTTATCAAAACCAGAAGCACACATTCTAACTGTGAATTTCTGGAAGCCACAGTGTGCAACATGACTCTATTTCAACCTTGGGCTATCCAACTGTGGCTTCTCACTAATGGGGCCCCGTGTGCCAGCACTGGGTGAGGCCCATTAGCAGCCTGTCTGGAGCACTTCCAGCTTAGCAGAAAGCTTGAGTCATCAACAGGCCATCCCATCATTTTGTCAGGACCGAGGCTTCCTTGCATCATGATATGTAGAGAGAAACCAAGAAGGTCCTTGGGTTGAAGCAGAGGTTTGTGGAATGGATTTGACCAAGCAAGCCTTCAGTTGTCTTCAGAGTATTGGCGTTGTCCAGAGACTCGTGTTTGTGAAGAGATGGCCATTGTAATAAGGACAAGTCTCGGACTTACAGGTGACACGGGTATGACGTAATCATCGGAGGCAGGCAGACAGGGTCCTGACAGTGACAGTTAGGAGGTTTGATGGACTTAGACTACGAGGTCTGTAGTGAGGCTGCTAAGCCTGCCACGTGCCATTTAGTCAGGGGCCCACTATGCATGCTCTGGATTGGAACAGGAGGTAATCAGCCAAGCCTCTGGCTGTTAAGTGTCTTGCCTGAAATAAACACAGAACCAGAAACTTGCAAGCCCAGTGGTTGTTCCTATGGGGGTCCATCTACTTGCCTTTTCCTCATTGCTTCAAGTCTTTCTCTCTTGCCCGCTCTGGACCCTGACCCATCAACCAGGTCTTTCTATTTGCCCAGAGCACATGCATCTCCTTGCTTCCATCCTTTCCTCCTTCCCTAGATAGACCCTCTCCTGCTTGCCGCCACCCACTGGATGATTGCCTGTCACTGGTGTCCTCCAGCTCCGTCTCAAGCACGGTCACCCTTCGAGTCAACTCATCTCTACCCCAGGATGTGGTGCTTTTGTTCATCCCCCAGAGGATTATGGGATCTCCATCCCCATCGCAACTCCTGACCATGAGGCTATGCTGTGAGCTACCTGGGAAGTAGCAGTGTGAGAGTAAATGACATGAGACTCAGGGTCATCCACCTCTCGCTGTGGTGCTTTCTGGGCCTGCTCAGACTTAACCCATGTATCCCACCCCATCTTCTGCTGCATTTTTACTGCAGTCATTTGATCTGAGGATTTGATGAGTCTGGCCACGAATGGCATGGTTTTATTCAAGGGTCACAGTGATCTACATGACAGCTCACCCACTGGAATTGTATAACCCACCTACCTCACCACATCCTTGTCCATTCAAACCTCTGATCTGCTGATGGAGGAAGGTCATTGGCTAATAAAGGAACTGCCTTGGCCCATTTTATTGGTTAGAACATAGGTAGGTGGAGTAAACAGAACAGAAGGCTGGGAGGAAGAGGAAGTGAGCTCAGACTCCACAGCTCTCCTCTCGGGAGCAGACGCCTGAGAGAGACGCCATGCCCCGCTCCCGGGCAGGCACACGCCATGAAGCTCCGACCCAGGATGGACATAGGCTAGAATCTTCCCGGTAAGACCGGTGCCCACAGATTATTAGAGATGGGTTGATCGGGATATCAGAATTAGCCAGTAAGGGTTAGAGCTAAAGGGCCAAGCAGTGTTTAAATGAATACAGTTTGTGTGTTGTTATTTCGGGGCATAAGCTAGCCGAGCAGGCGGCCGGGGTGCTGCGAACGCAGCCCCGCCGCTCCTATTTCAACAATCTGCAGAGCTGAACAAGCTTGCCCTGTGGACAAAGTGCAGAGCCCACAGCTCTGGGCTCCACATGAAGTCGCTGGCCTTGCATGCCACACAATATGTAGACCTACGCAGTCCCATCAGCCACATGAGATATTTGAATTCCAAAGAGAACGACATCACAGCTTTTGACAATTTGTCAACAGAGGAGGTCATAGTACACGCTAGACCAGTGATTCTCAACCTGTGGGTCACGACCTCCTGAGCATTGAACAACCCTTCTGCAGGGGTCGCCTGAAACCACTGGAAATATCAGATGTTTACATTATGATCCATAACAGTAGCAAAATTAGTTATGAAGTAGCAGCAAAAATAATTTTATGGTGGTTGGGGTTACCCCAACATGAGAAACTGTGTTAAAGGGTATGGGTTTCTGCAAAGATCTGGGAGCCAGCCTAGGGGAGGGCCAAGGGCCAAAAGTGGAACAATTTAAGTGTGTACTAAAGATAACAGCTATCTGCTGCTGGATGAGCATCTGGCAAATACTACCTCCCATTGTACTGGCTACCTGTTCACTTGCTTCCATTTCCCATGCTGTACAGAAGTTTCCAGCTTCATGAGATCCTATTTGTTGGTCTTATTTTCCATGCTACTGGAGTCTCCAGAAAGTCCTTACCTGTGCCTGTAAGTTGAAGTGCTCCCTACTTTTTCCTACCTTCCATGAGCAGGCATGAGTTGGTACCAGGCGAACTGGCAAAGCATTAGAAATGCATGCATCTTAACACAGACATACACTGACCTCTGACAGGATGGGTGAGCTCAGTGCGAACTTTCACATAATTTAGCCACAAGTTCTCACGAGACTGAATAACTCCCAAGTCAGTGGACAAAGAGGGACAGGCATGTTGAGGAAATGATCTATATTCTCAGTAAGAGAGCCTGTTGCACCCCAGACAAGCTTAGCTCTAAAATAGGAAATGAAGCACAACTTTCTATAACATAAGAAAGCAAGGGGGCAGTAGGCAAGCATTTCTCATAAGCCCAAAGATTCTTCTACTACACATTCAGGTTTCTCAGTTGCCTTGCTCAGGACAGGCAGGATGCATCCAGGTAAGAGCATATTGATAGACTGGGGCCAGCGCCTATAGAATTACACCCCTGGTACTGAGGAGTATCCCCTCAGTTTTCTTCAGTAAAGGAAGGAGTGAATACGGGCGGGCAATGCCTCTTGCTTGGTGCCTAGAGTCCTCGTCCATCTCCATTCATGGAGGCTGTGCAGGCCAGGCTTACTCATAGTAGCCAAGGGCCTTGGCAGAACACCCTGTGATCCCACCAGAGCATGAGCGTGGGAGGCTGGTGAGGAGCCATTAACAGGCATTTCCCCAGTCAGAAAGCAGTTTCTCACCACCTCCCAGCTTCTGGAGATGTTTCCAGCTCTCTGCCCTATTCCAGCCCCAGCCCCAACCACTGGGGGCTAGTGGCAGCCTCTAAAACTGCTTACTCGCGTCAAGAAACAAGGTCCTCTGGGATGCTGTGACTCTTCACACTTGCGTGGGTCTCTTTTTGCTTTGAGGTTCTCTGGTGAGACAAGGGCTGGAAGAGACGGTATCTTGCCACTCTTAACTTCTGCCGTCTGCGTCATTATTAGGGGATTAGACAAGAAGCCTGAACTTTGGTTGGATCAGGCTGAACTTGCCAGTGGGGAGACTTTTACAAGATTCAGAATTCAATGTTCTAGCTTTCACAGCTGGGATGGCTTTATTAGCTGGCTTTGCTCATGGACGGAACTTGGATTTGACGGTGACCTACATCCAACAAGGTCAGAAGGTCAGAACTTCTGTAGCATCACAGAGAAGAGAACCCAAATGCTTAAAAGGATGCAAATATGGAACTGGGTCCCATTATGAAGAACCCACTCTTTTCCATGGTAACCGACTCCTCAGACATGGCTAAGTGACACCCAGCAAAGATCTATCATCAAATTACTTTGAAACTGTTACTACCTCCTCTGGTGGTGCAGTCTGGAGAAGAGATCTGTCACTAGCATGACCTTCCTGACCTTGTCCAGTAAGAATGAAGGACTCTGAGATGACTGAGGTATCAGCATGAACCATCAAGACAAAGACAAGAACGGGCATGGGCGTCATGCCTGTAATCCCAGCACTCAGGAAGTTGAGGCAGGAGGATTGTGAACGTGAGACCAGTCTGGGCTCCATAGAAAATTCCAAGCCAGCCCAGCCTGTCAACATTCAGTCTCTGCTAAGGTCCAGCAGCAGGTCAAACATTTCTCAAGAGCAAAGTGGTTTCCCTTAGGAAATAGAGGGCTTTGCTCCAGTGTCCAAAGGCTCGGACATTTCACCTGTAGCAACACCCGGCTCCAAACAGCCACTGTCACTGCAGCACCCATAACTCTGCTGGAATCCACAGCCCAAACCAGCAGCCACACAGCTCCCGTGCAGCCAGGATCTGTTGGAGAGCCTTCTTCTGTTCTGGATCCCATTCAGACTAGCAGCTCTCCGGGTCACTCAGTAAATGACAGTAACACCCAAATGAGGAATGTGCTGTCTCCAAAGAGGCCAACTAGGTACCGTTTCTCTCTTTAATTTAGCTGTAGAAAGATACATACTAGTTCGTCTTCCACCTTAAATGCTTTGGCCTATCTGAACCGAGCGTGACCTCTGAATCTCCCCCAAAGAATGCTCCTAAACTGAGGTCATATTCATTTCCCAATCTTGACACACAAATCTTGCCAAGAAGTAGAGAATGTTTGGGACTTCTCCCTCGGCAGCTTCAATCAGCATAATGTCATTGACCCAACGGACTGAAGTGACGTCTTGTGGAAGGACAGGGGAAGATTACTGAGGACTGAACTATGGTGCAGAGCCGGGGGTTAATATGCCTCTGGGGTAAGACTGAGAAAGCACACTACCGGCCTTGCCATTTGAAAGCAGACAGTTTGAGTTCCCTTAACTCCAAACACTAAATGAAGAATTTCTGCTGAGTGAGCCCATGTGAGTAAATTAATCCTGATTCAGATTTACGATAAGATGGCTTAGCAGGTAAAGGTGTTTGCTGGCAAGTCTGACGACCTGAGTTCAATACTTGGAACCCACATGGGGGAAGAAGGGAATTTACTTCTGCAAGTTGTCCCCTGACTTACACAGGCATACTGTGACACACAGGAGGCCCCTCCACAGGAAATACGTAAATGTAAAAAAAATTATTATGATTGAATTTTTTATTTTTTATTTTTATTTGATTTTATTGAGTTATCCTCTCCCCTCCTCTTCAACCCTCTCCCAAGGTCCCCATGCTCCCAATTTACTGAGGAGATCTTGTCTTTTTCTACTTCCCATGTAGATTAGTTCCATGTTGTCACTCTTAGGCTCCTCATTTTTGTCTAGGTTCTCTGGATTGCTAATTGTAGGCTGTTTTTTTTTTTGCTTTATGTCTAAAGGCCACTTATGAGTGAGTACATATGATATTTGTCTTTCTGGGTCTGGGTTACCTCTCTCGATATGGTGTTTTCTAGATCCATCCATTTATTTGTTTGCAAATTTCAAGATGTCATTATTTCTGCTGTGTAATACTCCATTGTGTAAATGTACCACATTTTCCTTATCCATTCTTCAGTCGAGGGGCATTTAAAACAATGCTGCTATAAACATAGTTGAGCACATGTCCTTGTGATACAATTGAGCATCCTTTGTGTATATATCCGAAAGTGGTATTACTAGGTCTTGAGGAAGGTTGTTTCCTAATTTTCTGAGAAATTGCCATACTAATATTCAAAGGGGCTGTACCAGTTTATACTACCACCAGCAATGCAGGAGCGTTCCCTTTATGCCATATCCTCTCCAGCATAAGTTGTCACCAATGTTTTTGATCTTGGCCATTCTTACGAGTGTAAGATGGAATCTCAGAGTTGTTTTGATTTGCATTTCTCTGATGGCTAAGGATGTTGAGCATTTCCTGAAGTGTCTTTCAGCCATTTTAGATTCCTCTTTTGAGAGTTCTCTGTTGAGGTCCGTACTCCATTTTTTTTTATTGGATTATTTGTTCTTTGGATGACCAGTTTCTTGAGTTCTTTGTATATTCTGGAGATCAGACCTCTGTCTGATGTGGGGTTGGTGAAGATATTTTCCCATTTTGTAGGCTGTCATTTTGTTTTGTGGATCTTTTGCTTAACAGAAGCTTCTCAGTTTCAGGAGGTCCCATTTATTAATTGTTTCTCTCAGTGTCTGTGCTGCTGGGGTTATATTTAGGAAGAGGTCTCCTGTGCCTATGCGATCAAGTGTACTTCCCACTTTCTCTCCTATGAGGTTCAGTGTGATTGGCTTTATGCTGAGGTCTTAATCCATTTGGACTTGAGTTTTGTGCATGGTGATAGATATGGATCTATTTTCATTCTTCTACATGTTGATATCCAGTTATGCCAGCACCACTTGTTAAATATGCTTTCTTTTTTCCATTTTCTATTTTTTGCTTCTTTGTCAAAAATCAGGTTTATAGGCTGTGTGGATTGATATCTGGCTCTTCAGTTCAGTTCCATTGGTCCTCCTGTCTGTTCTTATGCCAATACCAGTCTGTTTTCAGTACTGTAGCTCTGTAGTAGAGTTTGAAGTCAGAGATTGTGATGCTTCCAGAAGTTCCTTTATTGTACAGGATTGTTTTGGCTATCCTGGGTTTTTTGCTTTTCCATATGAAGTTGAGTACCATTCTTTCAAGATCTGTGAATAATTTTGCTGGGATTTTGATGGGCATTGCATTGAATCTGTAGATTGCTTTTGGTAAGATTGCCATTTTTACTATGTTAATTTTACCTACCCAAGAGCATGGAGGATCTTTCCATTTTCTGGTGTCTTCTTAAATTTCTTTCTTCATAGATTTAAAATTCTTGTCATACAGGTCTTCCACTTGTTTGCTCAGAGTTACTCCACGGTATTTTATGCTATTTGTGACTATTGTGACAGGTGATTTCTTTCTCAGCCCATTTATCATCTTTGTAAAGGAGGGCTACTGATTTTTTTTTAATTAATCTTGTATCCTGCTACATTACTGAAGGTGTTTATGAGTTGTAGAGTTCCTTATAGAGTTTTTGGGGCGCTTATGTAAACTATCATATCATCATCAAATAGTGAGAGTTAGATTTTTCCTTTTCCAATTTGTATCCTCTTGATCTCCTTTTGGTGTTTTATTGCTCTAGCTAGTACCTCAAGAACTATATTGAATATATATGGAGAGAGTGGACAACCTTGTCTTGTTCCTGATTTCAATGGGATTGCTTTGAGTTTCTCTCCATTTATTTTGATGTTGGCTGTTGGCTTGCTGTATATTGCCTTTATTGTGTTTAGGTATGTTCCTTATATCCCTGTTTTCTCCAAGAACTTTGTTGTATTTTGTTGAAGGCTTTTTCAGCATCTGATGAGATGATGGGTTTTTTTTCCATTTTGTTTATATGGTGGATTATATTGACAGATTTTCATATGTTAAACCATCCCTGCATCTCTGGGATGAAGCCGACTTGATCAGGGTGGATGATTTTTCTGATGTGGTCGTGGATTCAATTTGTCAGTATTTTATTGACTACTTTTGCATCATTGTTAATGAAATTAGTGAGATTAGTCTGTAATTCTCTTTCTTAGTAATGTCTTTCTATGGTTTGGGTATCAGCATAATTGTAGCCTCATAAAAAGAGTTTGGCAATGTTCCTTCTGTTTCTACTGTGTGGAACAATTTGAGGAGTATTGGTATTAGTTCTTCTTTGAAACTCTTGTAGAATTCTGAGCTAAAACTATCTGGTCCTGGGTTTTTTTCTTGTTTTTGGTTTGGAGACTTTTCTTTAACAGTTATAGGTCTATTTGATTTGTTTATCTGGTCATGATTTAATTTTGGTAAGTGATATTTATCCAGAAAGTTGTATATTTCCTTTAAGTTTTTCATTTTTGTGGCGTATAGGGTTCCAAAATGTAACCTAATGATTTTCTGGATTTCCTCTGGGTTGTTATGTCCCCCTTCTCATTTCTGATTTTGTTAATTTGGATATTTTCTCTCTGCCTTTTGGTTAGTTTGTGTATTTATTTGATTTTCTCGAAGAACCAACTCTTTGTCTCATTGATTCTTTGTATTGTTTTCTTTGTTTCTATTTTGTTAATTTCAGCTCTCAATTTGATTATTTCTGCCATCTAATTTTCCTGGGTGAGTTTGCCACTTTTTGTTCTAGAGTTTTCAAATGTTCTGTTAACTCATTAGCGTGGGATTTTTCCAGCTTCTTTATGTAGTCATTTAGTGCTATGCACTTTCCTTTTAACACTGCTTCATTGTGTCCCATAAATTTGGATATGTTGTGTGATCATTTTCATCGAATTTTAGGAAATCTTAAATTTCTTCCTTGATCCACTGATGATTCAGGTGAGCACTGTTTAATTTCCATGTGTTTGTGGGCTTTCTGGAATTAGTGTTGCTGTTGAATTCTAATTTTAAGCCATGGTGATCTGATAAGATACATAGGGTTATTTCACGTTTTGGTTATTTCACTTTTTTGTATCTGTTGAGGTTTGTTTTGTGGTCAATTTTTGAGAAGGTTTCATGAGGTGCTATGAAAAAAATATATTCTTTTATGTTTAGATGGAATATCCAGTAGATGTCTGTTAAGTCTATTTGAGTCCTAACATCTGTTAGTTCCCTTATTTCTCAGTTAATCTCAGTTAATTTTATGTCTGACTGACCTGTCTAATGTTGAGAGTGGAGTGTTAAAGTCTCCCACTATTGGTGTGTGGGATTTAATGTAGATTTAAGCTTTAGAAGTGTTTCTTTTACATATGAGGGTGCCCTTGTATTTGGGGCATAGATGTTCAGTATTGAGATTTTCTCTTGATGGATTTTTCCTGTGACTAATATGAAATGTCCATCTTTGTCTCTTTTAACTGATTTTAGTTTGAAGCCTACTTTGTTAGATATTAGGATAGTTACACCAGCTTTTTTCTTAGGTTTATTGGATTGGAAATTTTTATTCCCAACCCTTTGCTCTGAGACTATGTCTGTCTTTGAGGTTGAAGTGTGTTTCTTGTATGCAGCAGAAGGATGGATTCTGTTTTCATATCCAATCTGTTAGCCTGTATCTTTTTATTGGTGAGTTGAGTCCATTTATATTAATGGATATTAATGACCAGTGATTGCTAGCTCCTGTTATTTTAGTTTTAATTGTTGGTAATGTTATCATCTGTGATTTTTGCCTTCTTTGGGATTTGCTGCTGTGAGATTATCTATTGTGTGTGTTTTTGTTGATGTAGCCAACTTCCTTAGGTTGGAATTTTCTTTTTAGTACTTTGTGTAGGACTGGGTTTATGGCTAGGTATTGGTTAAATCTGGTTCTGTCATGGAATATCTTGTTTTGTCCTTCTGTGGTGATTAAAAGTTTTGTTGGGTATTGTAGTCTGGGCTGGCATCCATGGTCTCTTAATGTCTGCAAATGCTTGACCCGGACCTTTTGGCTATCATTGTTTCTATTGAGAAGTCAGGTGTAATTCTGATAGGCCTGCCTTTATATGTTACTTGGATTTTTTTTCCTTTGCAGCTCTTAATATTTTCTTTATTCTGTATGTTTAGTGTTTTGATTATTGTGTGGTGAGGGGACATTTTTGGATCCAGTCTATTTGGTGTTCTGTAAGTTTCTTGTATCTTCACAGGCATATCTTTCTTTAGGTTGAAAAAGTTTTCTTCTATGATTTTGTTAAAGATATTTTCTATGCTTTAGAGTTGAACTTCTCCTTCTTCAATACCTATTATTGTTAGGTTTGGTGTTTTCATAGTGTCCCATATTTCCTTGATATTTTGTGTTAAGCTTTGGTTAGAGTTAATGATTTCTTTGACTGATGAGTCTATTTGCTCTATTGTATCTTCAGCACTTCAGATTCTCTCTTCCATCTCTCATATTTTGTTGTTTATGCTTGCATTTGTGATTCCTGATCATTTTCTCATAATTTCCATTTCTATAAACACCTTGGTTTGTGTTTTCTTTATTGTTTCTATTTCGGTTTTCAAGTTTTGAAAAAAATTTTTTCATATGTTTAATTGGTTTTTTTTTTGTTTGTTTTCTTTAAGGGATTTGTTGATTTCTTCCAATTTTTTGTTTGTCTTTTCCTCCATTCCTTTGAAAGAATTTCTCATTTTTTCTTTAAGGGCCTCAAACATTCTCCTAAAGTTATTTTTTAGATCATTTTCTTCTGCTTCATCTGTATTTAGTTGTTCAAGTCTTGCTGTGGTAGGGCCACTAGTTTTTACTGGTGTCATGTTGCTCTTTGTGGTGTTGAGTGTATTCTTACCCTGTCTACCTGTCTTTTCCTCTGACTGGAGTGGCTGAGGCTGCCTGTGTCTCTAGAGATCAGTCTTCCAGGTGCCAGTGAATCCAAGGCTCAGATGGTTGCTTCTCATGGTGCAGTCAGGGCCACGATTTCAGTCACCCTATAGGTCACTCAGCACTCCCAGGGGTTGCTCTGCAATACCAGAAGTCGTTTGAGCCTGCTCCCATGGAGGTTGCTTTTTCAGGCCTGCTGCGGCAGAGATCACTGGTTCAGGCCTACTCCAGTGGAGGTTGCTGGCGTGTGCCTGCTGCCTTGGAGGTCACTGACTCAGGCTTGGTCCTGCAGAGGTCTCTGGCTTGTGCCTGCTCCCTCAGCAGTGGCTCCCTTGTACCTACTTCTGTGGAGGTTGTTGGCTTGGGCCTGGCTCAAGTATACTCCTGTGGACATTGCTGCCTTGGGCCGTAACTGAAATTCTTAATGTTAAAAAGTAAAGAACAGTAAAATAGCCTCTGGGTGTCAGGAGAAGAAAGAAAAATGAGCTGGAAAAGTCCAGATTCTTAGCATAAAGTAGTTCAGGTATGAGACATGTTCCTTTTCATTGTACTGTGCATGTGTAAAAGTCCAAAGACTTGCTTCATAAAATGTGAACCTTCTGTGCCCAAATTTTAAAAAGCCACTCTGGAGGTTAGAGGATCCAGAGAAGAATGCTGCCTGGCCAACGCTGGGTTCTATGATGAAGGTCCCAAACCAACAGGAAAGAGTATGGGTGACCAATGATGACCTGGGAACTCTGCAAAATAGTAGCATGTTCGAGGCTGAGCAAAGGGCACCGCACACAAGCCCGCAATCTCCATGAGGAAGCAAAGCTGTCTCAGGAGAAACACGGGCTAACAGTAGTCACACTGCTCCCCATGGCTACTAGAAGTGAGCAAGGATGCAGTGAACAGAAGCTGGTAGATTTCTTGATGTCGGGGTGGGAACTCACAGAGGAGCCAGAGAGGGAGACAGCAGAAAACACACGTGTTAATTAGAAAGGGGATTTCA
Source organism: Microtus oregoni (assembly GCF_018167655.1). Lineage (NCBI taxonomy): Eukaryota > Metazoa > Chordata > Mammalia > Rodentia > Cricetidae > Microtus > Microtus oregoni. The sequence goes on along the minus strand of NW_024543063.1, from coordinate 5,858,549 downwards.
GAATTCAGCACAAAATCTTTCTACTCTCATGGAAATTCAATACTTGCCTACGGCATATCTATTGGTATGTGTACCAACATTCAGATGCCTCTTTGTTCTGTAGGAGGAGCGGGTCATCCCCAGTGTCAACAAGTGTGCCTGGCATTCAAGCCTCAGCCTATGGTGCCATGTTGTGACGGAAGGAACTGGGGGGTCAGAGAGCAATGGCTGACTCTGGCGGTACAGGGAAAGAAATAAACAAGGACAAGGGGCATTTTGTAGTGCCAGAGATAAGAAAAGCTGAGAAGTAGGCTCCACATTTTCAGGAATGTAGTGGCATTTCGATTGTATTTTAATAAATAAAGTCTGCCTGAAGATCTGAGAGTAAAACAGTCCCACTGGTCAGTCTTACAGACCAGGTTATGGTAACACACACCTTTAATCCTAGTAGCCACAATGACACACACCTTTAATCCCAATAGCCACACTAGTTGCCATAGAAACTGGGCAGTAAGTGCCTTTAATCTCAGTCCTAGAGAGGACTATAAAATGGGAGGAAAACAGCTCTCAACACACAGACTCTTGAGTTTCCAGGAGGCAGGATCACCATTTCAGTCTGAGGTTGAGGTAAGAGCCAGTGAGTGACTGGTTGTTTTGCTTTTTGAATCTTCAGGTTGAACCCCAGTTTATGATCCTGAGTTTTTATTAATCGTGCTTCACAGGGCCATGTTAAAAAAAAAATGGGGCCAATTTCAAGTGCTCCAACTGGCCAGAACTAGAACAATTCCAGTGACAAAATGAATGGTATTAGATCATAATCCAAAGCATAAAACAGACAGCCTCGGTTCAAGCTCATACAAATGGAATTAATCAAAAGGTAGGGAGGAAAGAGGCATATTTCCATGCAAAAACAATCCAAGTAATTAAATATGGATGTTCTAGCCCAGAGGAGGTGAGATATGCCTCTTGTTCCTTAGTGTGGGCTGCATGGGAGATAAGAAAGTCTTAACTGTGGGGAAGTTTGATCTATGTATGGCTCAGCCAGATGGCCAGCTTTGTGGCTTCCCAGGTACCAACCTCGGCCCATCTTTCCTTCCTCAGAGCAGTCAATTCAAAGTCATCAGTGCACTGTGAGGAAGGAGTCTGTGCTTTCCTCGCTATCCACAACGCACAGATCAGCCAACTTGCCTCAAGAAAGGGTCAGACAAAAAGCCGACAGGACACCGGCACCCACAACATGGCAACCCGTGAGAGTTGGAGGCAGATGGCATAGGACTCCAATATCACATACACGCATGCATGCATGTATGCCAGCTCTCTGGGTCACTGAGACACTTGCATGTCAAGGTCAAGGAGAATTCAGAGGGCAGAGTGTCAGAGAACAGAGCAGGGGACTGACTGTATCTACAGTGAAGACACCACTTTGTTTTTAGATAAGAGAAAACCACCACGAATCCCCTGTTAGGTTAGTCTTCTGCCTGCCTGTCTGCCTGTCTCTCTCTCTCCTTTCCTCTTCTCTGCCTTCCTCCCTCACTCCCTCTCCTATTTAACCAAGGATGATGTATTCTGCATGCAAAGGTGACTGGAGAACTCCATGTCAACCGAGGCAAGGAGTTTAGATAAAAACATCAAAGATCTGTATGAGGCTGCCTCCCCAGCCTCCTGAGGTCTAATGTACATCATACTGACATGTTGTCATATGCTGTTTAAACTTACTGAGAAGTGCCTCTGAAAGGAGAGTCGACTCCACCCCACCGACTCCACCCCACCCCCAACGGGCATGTTTATCTCAAATGTCACACAGGAATTCTTGTGTGGTGATGGGTTACCCCTGGCCCCAGCTCTGGCTCCAGAGCAGATCAGGGAAAAACAGTAAACAGCTACCAGTACTAATAAAACATTGAGTCATTTGCCGCCAAGCCTGATGACCCAAGTGTGACCACCCCTTCCCCCCTCCCCCCCCCCCCCCAGATCCCAGCGGTAGAAGCAGTGAACCAAATCCCACAGGTTCTGACCTTCACAGATATGCCATGGCATACACTAGATAAATGTTTAGGAGAATGGAAACACTGCAGTTTTAAAAACAGCTAAAATGTAAACGATCTCCAGCCAAGGTTACTATAGTTTACCCCGTGGTATAAAAACGCCTGCCACGGAATGGAAGTTAATCACCCATGGAGAAACAGCTCGATTGGGAGCTTCATCTGACTGCCTCGACTTCCCCTGCTTGGTTTCTCCTGATGCTGACAGCCCTGGATTTGATGATGTCACCTTTGTCTGCTCTTTCAGTTGTCAGTCATCTGCTGCCTGTTGTGAGGACCAAGTTGATGACATCTTGCCCTCTGCCCACCACTTGTTACCAATGCTTTTACTTTTGCCCACTAAATGCTTAGTAAAGCCACTCGTTCAAAATCAAAAGAACAGTTGACTAGCATAGACCAGACTCGAACCACACAGCATGAAAAGCTGCTCAGCTTCCTTTCAAATGCGCATGGGGAATGAGGGTGAGTGGGCACCAGGCAGAAAAACAGCTCTTCTGAGCAAAGGACCTGAGAGAAGGCCACCCACAAAAACCCCAACGTGGTGCCCAGCATATAATTAAAGCTGAACTGGTATTTGTTGAATAATTATGAAAAATAGAAAGAGTTGTAGCAATTTATTTTATGATAAGATCGTATTTTGCGTATCCAAGGCTTTTTCTTTTCTTTTCCTTCTTTCTTTCTTTCTTTCTTTCTTTTCTTTCCTTCTTTTTTCTTTTTGATAGACTGGATTTCCAAGATCATGTCTTCATGGACTGAGAATCTTATACTGCATCCAAGAAAAGAAAACACTGTTTCCAAGCAAGGTGACTCCTCTCCTGATCCTAACACCCTGCTTGCCTTGGCCCCATCTCCGGCTTGCCCCCACCAGCCTCTCCTGTCCCATCCATGCCCAGCTATTCACTGCTATGTGACCATTTGGCTGTGATCCGCATGAAGGCCATGCTAGCTCAGACCTGGCCCACACACTCTCTTTCTCTCTCTCTTCTCTCACTCATTCCTAAGGTCTATTCAAGCCCACACCCTTGGGTATGTGCCCCGTAGCTGAGCCCTCTTGCCAGTCTCCAATCCTGCCAACCAAACCCTGGGTGGAGAAGCGGCCGTTTGAGAGTCAACTTCTAAGGAGGTGTTCAAAACTGTGGTTGGACTGCTTCATTTGTGAAGTATTTCCTCCAAGGAAAAAGTCATCCTGGCAGTCATGAGAAGTCGCACACGATTCTGTCAAAGGGGGGAGCTGTACGTGACTGACCATTCTCAAAAGGAAAAACAAAAAAAGGCCTCACAATGCAAGCAAAATCTGCTCCCACCCAGAATAGCTATTTTCAGACTTCATGCAGAGCCAGATGTGACGTTCAGCGTTGTCAACCAAAGAAAATGTCCATCTTAGGGAAGGTGAATACAGTTCTGAACTGAGCATATGTGTGACTGCCAGGGCCTAAAAAAGGCAGACAGTTCAACACACCCGGAGAGCAAGACCGTTGGCCAATGAAGCATACATACACCTGGGCAAGGTGGGGTCCTCTATCTGCAGGCAGCTGGCCAGCTCTTTGGGGCTAACTAGGCTCTGCATGCCCCATCTCTCCTTGCTGCTATTAAACCTGCACCTCCTCGCTCAACCCAGAACAAGTCTCCTCTGTGCCCCGCATGTCCCCAAAGGACTCTGTCCTAGCTCCCATCTCTCATTGGTCTCTCCCATTGGGATATGAGCTCCATGGTGGCCTAGTCAAAGCCTGATAGTATATGAATGAATTAAATACCAAAAACATAAGAGAAAAATGAACTCTTTCTGTTGCATCCATTTCTCCAGGCGTACTTGGTAAGCATTGCAAATTCGTCCTTTTACGTAATACCTCTTACACTTCTGAGTTCTGAAATTCCCCCTGAATAAGAAGCCAGTGACGTGAAGAATAGAGATTAAAGAATGCATTCTGGGATCACCCACAAGAGGCCAGCCTCTCAGCTTGACCACTGCTTTCTAGGTGCATACTCTTGGCTGAGTGACCCGCTTCTCTATTGTGTATCAGACACAGCTTTGTGAGGTCATGCTTCCCAAACTCTGTGCTCTGTTTCTGTTTCTGCTGGTCAAGGCCACAATAAACGCTTTCTGGAGCTTCTGGCTGACATCTAGAAAGCTGGTCAGGGCAGTTCTGGGAACCGAGACCTCAGTCTGTGGGATCCGACGTCGTTGCCATGTAGACAGCGTCAGGAGAAGCAGTGTTAGAGGGCCTAGCCTGGGTCTGCTGGGAGTGTAGCTTTCTGCTGGTCGGCTGAGGGAAAGCCCTCCCATCTGGGGAATACTGAAGTCTGTAATGCCTGGTTTTCTTTTGCTTGTCTATGTGCGTGTGTGGTGTGCCTGGTAGATGTGTCTGTGAGGTCATGTGCGTGCATGAAGACCGGAGGTTAACACCCAGTCTTTCTTGCTTGCTTTTTCACTTGATTCAGGGAAGAAGAATCTCTCAGATAAACCTGGAGCTCACAGTTGAGCCAGTCTAGCTAAGCAGCTTCTCCTGGATCTCCCTTCTCGGCCTCCAGAGTGCTTGGATTGCAGGTGGGGCTTCTACATTCTCCAGGCATTTCTGCGCATTCTAGAGATTTGAACTTTGGTCCTCATGCTTGCGTGTCAAATACTTTATCCACAGAGCCTTTGCCCCAGACTCCATTATTTTTTTTTTTTCAAAGAAAGGGCCCCTAGTCCAGGATGGCCTTCAACTTACTGTGTAATTAGGATGAACTTTTGATCTCCCCACCTCCACCTCCCCAAGGACTGGGGTCGAGGGCTTGCTCTTTCATGCTCAGTTTATGCAGTGCTGGGGATCGAACCCAGAGATTTGAACATGCTAGAAAAGTACTCAACTGGGCCACTGCCATGGTCTTAGAGTGTGAGAGCAGGGGAAACACACTGTGTCACAGGTGGTGAGGACCTGGAGACACCATGCCTGACAAGCTTGCTACATGTTCAACACCCACAAATGCCAGTTACAGCCATTACTACCCACTGTCCCCACTACTCTCATCATGGATTCTTCAATGCACACAAGTCTCTGCTTAAACAGGGAGTAAACTAACTGGGCGAGTGGCGCATACTCATAATAGCATTTGGGAGGTAGAGGCAAGAGGCGGAATTCAAGGCTACACACTAAGTTTTGAGACTAGCTTGGGCTTTGAGAGATCACGTCTTAGTAATAATAATAATAATAATTTAAAGTCATCAATATTAAAAATAGTGGAAAAAGCAAAACTTAAGCAGAATTGTGATTAATAACAAAAACCTCTTTGCTTCCTCCAAATTACCTTCTGGGTGTGACGAAACCACCACACTCATGAGCTTACTGCAACTATGGTTGCCTGCACAAGGGCAAGCCAGCCACCATTCTAAAATGGAGAAGAGGGGATTAAGGACCCCACCCATGACTGAGGAACTACTAGGACTTGATAGTTGCTGAGGGAGCGAGAATCAGTTTTCTTGAAGGATTAAGGATGTGGTCCCTGGTACGATGAGCATGCGTCAGCGTGGGGTCCCACACCCAGAAGTATGTGGTCAGCACAAGCTGGACTAAGTAAGTTATTTAAAACATAAGGCATGAAATTAGGGCTGTGGAGTGTGGGGTAGACCTGGAAGACGTTAAGGGGAGGAGCAGAGGTGTGGGTATGAGCATAATTCATTGTATACATGTATGAAATTCCCAGAGAATAATACAAATATTCTATGAAAACATATTTGGGAATAGAAGGTGCTAGAACTCTCTAGGATGTTCTTTATAGAAAGTGTAATTCTCAGACGTGTTCATTGGAGCTGTAGCTCTGGATGCTCGCCTGAAACAGACCTCATGCAATGGTGCACACTGTCTGCAGCAACCGTTAAACTCTGCCTCCTCCACATCAGTCATCAAAGTCAAGTGCTCTGCCTCTCAGAGCAGAGAGTACAAGAAACAATTTATCTGTTATATTTAGTCTGTTTTTCTAGTCAGCCTCTTGCTCTTGCTTTTTGTTTGTTTCCAAGGTATCCGCCGTTACACAGACATGACTTTTATAAAGTCATCAAGCCAGGCCTGACATGGCCACCGATGAATAATGTATACATGTGGTGTGTTTGCGAGGGAGTTGCTATGTCATTTTTCACAGAAAGTTCCCTAAGAATCACTGAGGCCAGAAAAGAACTGTGGATTCAAAGGCCAAAGGAACAGAAACGACACGTCCAAAACTTTCTTCCAAGGAGATTTCAAGTAACTGCATACTTGGGTCCTTTCTGTGTGTGGAAAGTGACTCATATATTAAATTATCCTGAAGTTCTAAAAACTGTCAGAGCCCCACCCCCCACCCCCCAACAACCTCAGCCAAGAGGGCAGCAGCGGCCTCTGGTTTTTACAGGACAGTGGTGAGTCACTCTAGTACTTGGCTATGTGGACCATTTTTGTCCACTGTGCAGGACTGGCTTTCCCTTCCACATCCAAGTCTCTTTATTGCACCAGGAACACCAGAAGGTATGAGAATAAAGGTCTTCGATTTAGTCTGAATGTAAAAATCAAGTGGTTGGTTTGTGTAAAAATCATTGGTTTGTGTTTCAAAATTTTCAAAGACACAAGTCTTCAGGTCTTCATCTAACAGACAGATGGGCGAGTGCCAAAAACTTTTCCAACTTTATAAACCCCCCGAGTCCTCCTTGGAAGGTACAGGGTAAACATGGTGGCTTTTCAGGAAAGAAGTCCACACAGAGCTGGGGGATGGCTGAGCAGGTAAAGGCTTTCTGGCACAGGCATGAGGACATGAGTTCAGATCCCCAGTTTTCCACATCATAAAGCAAGGCTGGCATCACGTGTCTTTAACCTCACTGTTGGGGGTTGGAGACAGGTAGAGCCCTGGAGGCTCTGGTCAACCATTCTAGCTACAACAGCAAGCAAAAGATTTCCGTGGGAAACCTTGCATCAAAACCTAAGGTAAAGAAGCAAGAAAGCAACACATACTGATACCAGTCTCTAGTTTCTGCATGTACCAATAACAATAAGCATGATGTACACACACACACATAGACACACAGACACACACACACACACACACACACACACACACGCGCGCGCGCCCATACAGTGACAACCTATGCTAAATTTTAATCCAAGAGCCAGTTCTAAGTTCTAGTCTTTGAGAAGCCTTTAAAATTGAACGTGTCACTCACAGAATTTGGTATCTTTGCTTTGTGCCTTGTGTCCCCAGAAGAGAGGGATTGTGAGGGTAATATCATATCCCATTTTCTTGCTGCTATGTCCTTGAATCTGGGTAGCATTTCTTCTACAACAGATGTTCAATACACAGCCATCAAATTGATAATTGAATTCAGGGATTGTTACATGCCACAAAATGGGCTTAGAGCTATCAGTTTTTTAGGTTCTGTCTCCTTTAATCCTAAAGACATTTTCAAAAAGTGTCTTCCATCTCCTTTACAAACCAAAGAGTTGATATTTGAGGGACTGAGCAACTACCCTGTAGGGTATCCCAAGGCTCTGACATGGAGCCAGCATCCAGATAAAAAGACTGTGAGAACGAACCAGGCTGTACTCACTGGATTAGGTAGAGTTCTCTAGAGGAATATGTGTGTGTGTGCGCGTGTGTGCGTGCGTGTGTATGTGTGTGTGTGTGTGTGTGTGTGTGTGTGTGTGTTTGTAAAGAGAGAGACAGAAAGATAAAGAGATACAAAAGAGAATTTACTAGACTGATTTTTCTTTAATGCAATAGGGACTATGTAGTTCTGCAATAGCCATCTGTACTGTGGAGAAGCACACACACACACACACACACACACACACACACACATCTCCAAGTTCCACTGGCTTTTCTTACGTCTTTTTAAGGCTTGCTAAATAAACATTATCTGGATTGCCTTCTTGTTGAAGTAACCCTTGTTTATTCTTGGGAAACAGATCTTGAATTTATTTCTGGGAGTGAACTCGCCTTGTCTCCTTCAACATATAGACAGGGAAGAGCTCCAAAGGCCAAAAGACCCTCCCAGAAACCCAAGTCTGGCAGCTGCAGCTGGCCTGGCTGCCCGGGGGCAGGAAAACCCTGGGCTGGTTCTGACACTTGGGTGGAGTTGGCCTGATACCGGCTCTGAAATGACTTCCCATCTCTGCATCCTGGACAGCTGTAGAGGATTCTCTTACTATCATTGCATTAAGCAATTGAAAGACCATTTTCCTTTGAAGTCTTGATGAATTTTTTTTTCTTTTCCGATTACAGTTTGAGGTCAGCAAATGAAACACAAGGAAAAATCTCCAGGCATGCACACATTCTGTCCGGAGGTCATCCACCCCTCCCAGTCCCATCTTGAGCCATCCTGAACCCAGCTGGCCAAGCTCAGACTGGCAATGTTGCCTTTTCCCAAAGGGCAGTTAATTTATGCTGGCTAGCAGGCTGGCTGACTCGGTGCATGTTTGATTGGGTGGCTAGCTAGCTATCTGTTTGACTGATTGGCTCATTGGTTGGTTGATTTGATGGCTTGCTGGCTGGTTGGCTAGTTGATCGGTTGGTTGGTTTTCTGGTTGGCTTGCTGGTTGATTAGTTGGTTGGTTGATTGATAAGCTTTCTGATTAGCTGGTCGGTCAGTTAGTTTTTCTACCGACTAACCTAGTAACCTGCTTTTGAAACTATAGTTCACACGTGCTTCTTGTAGAGAAATCTGCATGTTTAAGTAAAACAGTTTTACTTAAAAATCAAATTCTGAAGTGGTGAATAGGAGGAGAAGTTGGAGAAGGGAATGCACAGTGAGCTTATAGGCCACCTTATAAAATGATTTATGGCATTAGGTTCAGTGTATTTGACAACATGGGAAAAGAGAAACAGCCCCAACTTGTATGAAAACCAAGGCTTTAGAGTTTCAGGATTACAGCTGTTGCTGATACAGGAACCTAATGTGTTTGCCAAAGCTCACTGACTGGTGAGAGCTTGGTTTTTAACACCCACCTCAGTCTGTCCTACAGGGATGACCTTCATCCTATGCACTGAAAGGATGGCCTAGTGAGCATCTCCTCCCATTCTGGAAGGAAACTCTGAAGCTGTGGCTGGGCAGAGACTAGGGGAGTAATGATCCCCGTGCTCTCCCCTGGATTAATGTGCCCGTGCACTGGGATTAGAGGAGAAAGAACAGTGGCAGGGGGTGGCATACAAGGGTCACAGAACAGAGCATGGCCACCAGCCTGCCCCGATGTGTACCCTCTCACCTTCAATGGGCAAGCAATCCTGTAGTGATGGAGAGAGCTGAGAAACTCAAGCCTCAAGGCCTCAGTAGCCACCTGCATATGCTATTTTTATTACTAATGGTGACTGACCAACTTCTTGTGGAGGATATCATTGTGAAATAAAGAACTGACACACACACTCTTCCAGAACCACACATCCCCATCCCCTCTTCTGTGACTAATTGAGTGTGGGTTCCTACTAAGAAAAAAGGAAAAAGACCCAATATGTTTTAATGACTTATGCCCTTGGTTAGAAATTTAAAATAAAACTTATGTGTGTAACTTACATTCTAGTGCCAAAATTTTTATTTTAAACATTGTTCTCCAATAAAGGAAAGGGAAACAGAGCTGACTCCAGGAGTTGGACATGAAATCCACAAGATGTCAGGTTGCAGAGACAGATCAACAGTTAAGAGCACATGCTGCTCTTACAGAGAACCTGAGTTCATCTCTCAGAACCCACACCGAGCAACTCATAACCACCTGTGATTCCAGCTCCAGATATTCCAGTGGCCTCTTCTTGATTCTGCAAGTAGCTACACTCAGACATACACACACACACACACACATACACACACACATACACATACACACACATACACACACACACACTTTAAAATAGAATAAGTCTTTTTTTTTTTTAAGAAAAAGAAACATGATGAGCCTTGGGCATTTTATAGTGCCAGAAAGTAAGGAAGCAATCACTTTTAAAGGAAAAATAAACAATGGCGTTAGGTCAAAGGGAGAGAGGAACCAACTGCAGAAGTTCCTTTTGCCAAGCAGAAAGATTTGAACAAGAAGATAGAGCAGAATGAGGTTGTCACCAAAACATTGGTCCATTATGATATCAAAATAAATAGGAAGAATCAATTGTCCACACAGAAGAATGCCACATAATTTAAAGGGTAATTCCATGCTCTGGTGGGGCATAAATGTTGTCCTCTTAAAAGCACCATGTGGCATGGGGTGGGGGGATGCTTAGAGACACCCACCTGACACCAACCATCCTGGTGACCAAGGGAAGTACTAATGGTTAGTTGTTATTTGCTTGACATGGCTTTGATCCCTAAGACATAGTCCCATTCTTATTCAGACAAAAATATCAGAAATCCCAACTGCAGAACATTCTACAAAAACCCTGCCCAGTGCACCTTGGAACTGCAAAGCCATTAAACAAAAACAAAGAGCATCTGAGGAACCATCCTAGAGGTAAGAGCCACCCAGGGAGAACAGATGTGATGACCCAGTGGGGTTCCAGAAGCCAAAGGGACTGAGGCAGAATGAAAAAGTATGAATCCCTGTGATGGAGGAAGGTCATTGGCTAATGAAGGAACTTCCTTGGCCCATTTTATTGGTTAGAAGATAGGTGGGAGGAGAAAACAGAACAGAACGCTGGGAGGAAGAGGAAGTGAGGTCAGACTCGACAGCTCTCCTCTCGGGAGCAGACGCCTGAGAGAGACGCCATGCCCCGCTCCCGGGATGAAGCTCCGACCCAGGATGGACATAGGCTAGAATCTTCCCGGTAAGTGCACCTTGGGGTGCTACACACAGATGATTAGAAATGGGCTAAATTAATATGTGAGAATTAGCCTAGAAGAGAATGGGCCAAGCAGTGATTAAATGAATACAGTTTGTGTGTGGTTATTTCGGGGCATAAGCTAAGCTAGCTGTGCGGGCGGCTGGGGTGCTGGGGACGCAGCCCCGCCGCTCTTATTACTACAATTGGTGCCCAACGTGGGGCTAAACCCACTTAAAAAACCTGAGAAGGCTTAAAAATAAGGGAGAGAGAGTTTAACACAGATTTTTGCTGTTTGTTGGTGGTGTGCTGTAGAGAGATTTCCTGATTCGGCAACAGTAGCAGAAAAAACGCAGTGTCATTTTAAAGCGCGACTTCCTGGGGCTGTGCCACCATTGTGATCTCTGTCTGGCTCCTGCAGGAGACAGAGCTTTTGAATAGAGCATTTGGAGTAAAGTGCTACAATTTGTTTGATGGCAACTAGACTCGCTGTGTTCTCTGGTCTGCTCTGCTTGCTAGAGGCAAGCAAGCGCCTCATCTAAAAGAGGCTTCCTGACTCAGCTTTAGCTGCAAAACCCTGCAGCTCATTAAGAGTTCCTGCCACGAAACACTTAAATGGTGTTGATGAAAAGCTGAACGCATGCTTTTCGGTTTTCAGCCATAGCAGGAAAAAAGCTGCGCCGTTTAAAAATGCCGGCTTTCTGGGCCATCCTGCCAGGGCAAACTCTGACTGTTTGAGGCAGGAGGGCCGGCTACCGAGAGAGGACTTGAGTGTTGTCTGTTGTAGCTCACTTGCTGGCAGGGACCTTGAAATGCCATACAGTTGTTGCAGTAAACATGTCTACAGCCTGTATATCCGCCATGAGGCTGGAAAGCTAAGGAATGGACTGGATCTAGCTGGCAAAGCCACGCCTTTAGTCCTACTGAGATTGCTTGGTAAATTAAAGATTCATGTGGTCAGAAAAAGAGAGATATACAGTAAAGAGAGATTCAAAGACAGAGAAAATTTCTGAATGGTTTAAAGTATGTTAAAATATATGCAGACTAAAAGTAGAAGTTCTTAAAGTAAAAAACAAAAAAAGGAAGAGAGTTGTTGTGTGTGGTAGCACATGCCTTTAATCCCAGTGCCTAGAAGGCAGAGACAAAAAGATCTCTGTGAGTTCAAGGTGTAGTAGCTTACACCTTTAATCCCAATGCCTGGGAGGCAGAGACAGGCGGATCTCTGAGAGTTCAAAGACAGCCTGGTCTACAGAGTTACTTCAGGTCAAAGATACAGAGAACCTATCTCAAAAAGCAAAGAGTTAAAAGTAAAAATAAACTAAATAGAGGTTAAAACAAAGCTGCACAAAGATGGAAAATACACAGAGAATTTTGATACTGTATGCTATTATGCTCTCTTTGAATTGTTTGAATGCTGAGGAAGGAGCAACAGCTGCTAAAAGATATTTACTTATAAATGCTGCTAAACTAATCCAACATAGATATTTTGAATTTGGATCTAAGGATATGATACTTTGGAAAGGAATTTCTTATTTTGTTTTCACAGAGGATGAGACGCTGTTCATTTCTTCTATTCCGATTTGGTATGATGGACCACGTCCTCCTGAATGGTTCCTGTGCACGCCTTCAAAAAATTGCTTCGCTCAACTGCCAACTGAGATGAAACTAGCACACAGGTTATACCATGAAAGACCTAATTAACGACACCCCCATTCAACAGGAAGCAGTTTGGAGAGAAAAAACTGCGTCCATATTCCCAAATATGGTTCATAAACGTTCTTTTACATTTTAAGGGGGATATGATATAGATATGAATAATTTACATTAGTATAGATTTTGCTTTATTGATAGAGATTTAAGGTCAATTTTGTTATATGTATAGGTGTTTCTGATTTTGATTAAGGTATTGTGATTGTGTAGTTCATTTAAATATGTACTGTATAATTAAGAAATATAGGTTGTTAATGGATAATCATCAATAATAGTAAAGCTTGTAGTCATGTTAGTTAGATTTTCTAGATATATAGAGATATATTTTAGATAGACATTCTTCATGTCTTTCAAAGATTACAGAATAGGACATTTAATGTTTTAATAACTGAAGACTTTTCATGACAATGAGACACGTCTGCTCCTGGCAGCACCAATCTACTTCAAGAGGAAGATGGGCATCGAAGAGGCACCTTATGGAGTTTGATAGCCATTTGGGCAAGAAACTGCTCTTGCCTGGACTACTGCATAAACTGGACACAGAGAACCCGCAGAGAGAGGACTACTGAACTTGCCTAAGGTGAGATGATCTTTTGGGGTTCCTGATTCATGAAAGAGTCTGCGAGACATTCTGCAGGACACAACAGATAGTGACTGAACTGACTTTGAATTTTCCTGCTTTATGGAAATGTCTGCTGGATAACATGGGCCTGAAGGCTGAAGATGGATGCCCCAACGGTACAAAAGAACTTTGGGTGACTGTCCAGGCAGCGATATGTCTTTGTCATTTCTAGAGTTTGAAGTTTCTTAGTTCTTGTTTACTTAGGTAATATTATATCTTTCTGGAGTCTTTGATGGAGCTAAGAATAGTTAGTTATAGTTATAGTTTTCCTTAGTTATGATAAAGATTATTGTAACTTTTACTTGATAACTGTTTTGTTATATGTAATTTTGCTATGTTAAAGTTAAAGCCTTTTTTTTGTTTAAACCGAAAAAGGGGAATGATGGAAAAAGGTCATTGGCTAATAAAGGAACTTCCTTGGCCCATTTTATTGGTTAGAAGATAGGTGGGAGGAGAAAACACTTATTACTACATCCCTGCTTGTGTTAATATCCATTAACCACAGCAATCACACCGTTTGATGTTAGAGAGTAATGTTTGGGGTGCCCAGGAACTCCTTAGACTTTTACATATCTTATCAGAAAACCTAAAAAAAACTGTCCTAAAATTAAATCATGTATTTCTAAAGTTAGAATCCAGACAGCCTGCTTCCTCAAGCCAGGAACCAAGAACACCCAAGATCCCTGTTTTCCAAGTCACTTTGATTCACCTGTGTTGTCAAGGACAGGGAATGGCTGCTTCGAGGTTTTCATGCCTGATCCTGGACACAGGTGAAAGCAAACAGCCCAATGCTGGGCCGTTTTAACCAAGTCTGATGTTAGAAGCCACTTTTGGATTTCACCTTCCACTCCTACGATCCCAGAGCAGTCATTCAGGTGAAGCTAAGGAAAATGGATGTGCTCCCAGTGTCCGAGTTGAATCACAAAATTATGTAGCAAGTTGTCCCTTTAGCAGAGAAAAAACAAATCAATAAACATGAATTTCAATTTGCTGAATTTGCTGCAATGTTGAGTCTTTGTTCAAAATTTGCTATAGAAGATAGGACTGTTTCCTTGTGAGACATTATCCTATGGATTTAAACAGCATTTTGGAACTGTGTTAGAACTAGAGTGTAGATAGAAGTTTCTGTCTCACCCGGTCCCGCAGCTGTTCAGTCCCAAATAAACACACAGAGGTTTATATTAAATATAAACTGTTTTGCCAATTAATAAATGGGACCTCCTGAAACTGAAAAGCTTCTGTAAAGCAAAGGACACAGTTAACAAGACAAAATGCAGTCTACAGAATGGGAAAAGATCTTCACCAAACCCACATCAGATAGAGGGCTGATCTCCAGAATATACAAAGAACTCATGAAATTGGTCATCAAAAGAACAAATAATACAATAAAAAATGGAGTACAGACCTAAACAGAGAACTCTCAACAGAGGGATCTAAAATGGCAGAAAGACACTTAAGGAAATGTTCAATATCCTTAGTCATCAGAGAAATGCAAATCAAAACAACTCTGAGATTCCATCTTACACCTGTAAGAATGGCCAAAATCAAAAACACTGATGACAACTTATGCTGTAGAGAATGTGGGGTAAAAGGAAACACTCCTGCACTGATGGTGGGAGTGCAAGCTGGTACAACCCCTTTGGGTATCAGTGAGGTGATTTCTCAGAGTTAGGAAACATCCTTCCTCAAGACCCAGCAATACCACTTTTGGATGTATATCCAAAGGATGCTCAATCACACCACAATGACATGTGTTCAACTATGTTCATAGCAGCATTGTTTGCCATAGCCAGAACCTGGAAACAACCTAAATGTCCCTCAACCGAAGAATGAATAAGGAAAATGTGGTACATTTACACAATGGAGTACTACACAAAAGAAAGAAGTAATGACATCTTGAAATTTGCAAGCAAATGGATGGATCTAGAAAACATCATATTGAGTGAGGTAACCCACACCCAGAAAGACAAATATCATATGTACTCACTCATAAGTGGCTTTTAGACATAAAGCAAAGAAAACCAACCTACATTTCACAATCCCAGAGAACCTAAACAATAATGAGGAGCCTAAGATAGCCATACATAGATCTAATCTACATGGGAAGAAGAAAAAGACAAGGTCTCCTGCATAAATTGGGAGCTTGGGGATCATGGGAGAGGGTTAAAGGGGAAGGGAGAGGAAGGATGGGGAGCAGAAAAAATGTATAGTTCAATAAAATAAAAAAAAACCTGTTTTGTCTACTGCTCAGGCTTATTACTAACTAGCTCTTACAACTTAAATTAACCCATAATTCTTATCTATGTTTAACCACATGGCTTGGTACCTTTTCTCAGTAAGAAATTTTCAACTTGCTTCCTCTGCGTCTGGCTTGTGCCTGCCTTTCCTCTTCCCAGAATTCCATTCTGGTTATCCCACCTATACTTCCTGCCTGACTACTGGCCAATCACCAGTTTATTAAACCAATACAAATGGCAAATATTTACAGTGTACAAGAGCATTATTCCACAGCAGTAGGGGCTTCCCACAGCACAAACACTAGTGACCTTCGACACCCAACTTCATGGTCCCAATGCAGAGAGACATACATAGTGCTCAGAGCAGAACTATGTCAGATTTACTGACCCACTTCACACCCGTGTTCTCTCTTGAGCACCAGGTATATCCTGGGAATGCTATTGCTGTGACTATCCCAAGGCCTTTGTGTTAGCAGCAAGCATCATCACTTGACTCGAACATCTAGGATTGTATGGATTCAGCCTTGAGAACAACTGGCATAACTGTTAGAGGTGCCCAGCTGTGGCCCTCGGTGCTCATATGGATTCATCTACATTCAACTCTATGATTTTTTTTTCTCAGCTTTGAAAAGCTTGGTGCCATTTCAAAACCTGGAATATCCTGCACACAGACTCAAACATTCTCAGAGATTCTCACTGACCCCTGAGAAAGGTTGTGGAGATCATTGTTGCTATGCAGACTTTCCTTGTCAATAAGAAACCGCACTGCAAGTGAGTAACCATTCCCCTGACATCTCCCTCCTCATGTTTACAGCAAACCCAACAGCTGCCAATACATGTGTGCAAACTATACAACGTCTAGGCTTCTGGAAAGATATGCTGATAAACTTGACCTCGTATCTGGATGGCTATTTTCACTTACAGCACAGGCTTCTTTTTATTTTTAATTAATTAGTTTATTTTTATTGCATATCAGTTGCTGAACTTACCTGAAAAGCTGTATTTGTGTGGATTAAACGTGGCACATCCTCCACAGGTTTATGTACTTGACTACTTGTTCCCCAGAGTTGGCACTGTTAGAGAAGGTATGCGACCCCTAAGAGGTAGAGCCTCAGTGGGGGAAGTGGGCCACAGGGCATGGCTTGGAGGTTGTGTAGCCCAGCTTCGCTTGCTCTTCCTCTCTGCTTCTTGAGTGTGGATGCGGTTTGACCAACCAGCTCCTGCCATCGTGTCTTGCCTGGCTGCTGCCATGTCTTGCCTCTGTGATGGACTGTGTCCCTCTGGAACCATGAGCCAAGATGAACTCCTCTCCCCGTAAGTCACTGCTGGGGCATTTTATCACAGCAGCAGAAAAGAGACTAAGCCAGGCCCATTAGAACCCCCTGTTTCTACAGTGTGTTAAATTCTCCACCAGCCTTTTCCCTGCTCATAAAGGTTACTATTAATGTTCTAGTTGGAGGTTTTCTGTACACAATACGATTTTGGGGGGACATAAACACAGAGAATCATTTCATTTTTGCACATTAATTGGCTTTGTTTTTATAAAATGCTCATTTTTTCCCCTCTTGGAAACCATAGTGTTCTTTCTTTTAATTTTTTTTGTATCTTTATAAGGTATTGAGGAAAACTTGAGAAATGTTCACTTCCTCTCTTGACTACAATAAAAACGGTATCAATGACACCAGAGGTTGGCAGGGTGCCCCGTGATGGGTTACAGGAAATGTTCATGAGGACTAAGGGGACGAGAACTGGTGAGTGGCTGAGCTTAAGTGTGTCAGGTACCTGCAGAACTTGGTCCATTTAAAGAGGAAGCACAGGGCGATGGGTGCACGTAGCTCAGTGGCGAAGAGCTAGACCAACTCTCCTTGGACCTTGGATTTGACCCCTGATATGACAATAACAACAACAAAATAAAACAAAGAGAAACAGCAGAACCACATTCTTAAACCTTCTAACTAAAGCTTCCATCCCCCATCCCAGAACAAATAAAGCTTTGTGTGGCGTTTACGGCCAACAGACTCTGAGTTTGAGAAGCTTACCTAGACGGATTATTCTAGAACCTCCCCAACACTGAGTAGGGATGTGGGCCGGGGGTGTCCCCGCAGACCAGGTGAGTCACCCAGTGTCCTTCAGCAGCACTCTGGGAGGGCTCTCACACCAGCTCACGCAGCTACTGGTTTTGGCCACTAACTCGGCACTGACTCATGCAGGGATTAGCCTCCGGCTCCCACAGTCTCAGCAAGCTGCTGAGATCACACAGTCCTCCTATGTGAACTCTTCGGTCCAGCATCCTGGGTCTTTCAAGTCAATGGGAACCAAGGCGCCTTCATGCCCTTCCACTGGCTGTTGTAGATCAATGGATGCAACCAACGAAAGGCTAGGATGCTTGCCAGAGGCACACAGCTTGTTAGAAATGAGGTGAAGGTCCAGTCCACTTCAGAGCTGGTCCTGGCTTCCTACTGTCCCCTCAGCAAATTTCCTCTGTATGCCATCACCTTGGATCCCAGGGCACATCTTCCATAGCTGTAAGCCAGCATCAGTTCTGTGCGTCCGAAACATGTGTGTTCCAAAGGTTTAAAAAAAAGGGGGGGGGGGAAGGAATGGGAAGCTTAGAAGGATGAAGCATGCTACCATGGACACATAACAAGTTCTAATCTCATGCTAGACCTAAAAATTATGGCTTTATTTTTTTAATTTAAGATGCATTAAACAATAGTGCATTAAAATAAAAGGATAAATTACTATGGAGGAGATGATTGATTTTTCTATTTCTGAGGGTGTGGAAAATCTAAGCAACTCCATTAGTTTCATTTCTTTTTTTTTTAAATTAGGACATCACAAAAGAAACAAAAAATATATTTTATGAAGAGTTTTGTTTACAGTTTTAAAGATCTTACTGTGTCATGGCAAAGAAAGTATAGTGGAGCAAAAGGGTTCACACGTATCCAGGAACCAAGACAGAATGCTTAAGCTCACAGGCTCTTTCTCTGTTGTCTCCATTTTCATTCCATTTAAAACCCCAGTCCTTGAGATTATGCTATTATATTTAACTTGAGACCTACTCCTCCTTTAGTTAGTTTTCTCAGGAAGTGTCCTGACACACATATATATTTTTTTAATTTATTTATTTATTGATTAAAGATTTCTGTCTCTTCCCCTCCACTGCCTCCCATTACCCTCCCCCTCCCCCAATCAAGTCCCCCTCCCTCGTCAGCCCAAAGAGCAATCAGGGTTCCCTGCCCTGTGGGAAGTCCAAGGACCACCCACCTCCATTCAGGTCTAGTAAGGTGAGCATCCAAACTGCCTAGGCTCCCACAAAGCCAGTACGTGCAGTAGGATCAAAAACCCATTGCCATTGTTCTTGAGTTCTCAGTAGCAGTCCTCATTGTCTGCTATGTTCAGCGAGTTCGGTTTTATCCCATGATTTTCAGACCCGGGCCAGCTGGCCTTGGCGAGTTCCTGATAGAACATCCCCATTGCCTCAGTGTGTGGGTGCACTCCTCACGGTCCTGAGTTCCTTGCTCATGCTCTCTCTCCATCTGCTCCTGATTTGGACCTTGGGATTTCAGTCTGGTGCTCCAATGTGGGTCTCTGTCTCTGTCTCCTTTCATCGCCTGATGAAGGTTAATATACAGGAGGATGACTATATGTTTTTCTTTGGATTCACCTTCTTATTTAGCTTCTCTAGGATCACAAATTATAGGCTCAATGTCCTTTATTTATGGTTAGAAACCAAATGTGAGTGAGTACATCCCATGTTCCTCTTTTTGGGTCTGGCTTACCTCACTCAGGATAGTGTTTTCTATTTCTGTCCATTTCCATGCAAAGTTCAAGAAGTCATTGTTTTTTACTGCTGAGTAGTACTCTAATGTGTACATATTCCATACTTTCTTCATCCATTCTTCCATTGAAGGGCATTTAGGTTGTTTCCAGGTTCTGGCTATTACAAACAATGCTGCTATGAACATAGTTAAGCGTATACTTTTGTTGTATGATTGGGCATCTCTTGGGTATACTCCCAAGAGTGGTATTGCTGGGTCCAGGGGTAGGTTGATCCCGAATTTTCTGAGAAACCGCCACACTGCTTTCCAAAGTGGTTGCACAAGTTTGCATTCCCACCAGCAATGGATAAGTGTACCCCTTTCTCCACATCCTCTCCAGCAAAGGCTATCATTGGTGTTTTTTATTTTAGCCATTCTGACAGGTGTAAGATGGTATCTTAAAGTTGTCTAGATTTGCATTTCCCTGATCGCTAAGTAAGTTGAGCATGATCTTAAGTGTCTTTTGGCCATTTGAACTTCTTCTGTTGAGAATTCTCTGTTCAGCTCAGTGCCCCATTTTATAATTGGGTTGATTAGCCTTTTAGACTCTAGTTTCTTGAGTTCCTTATATATTTTGGAGATCAGACCTTTGTCACCTGCGGGGTTGGTGAAAGATCTTCTCCCAGTCAGTGGATTGCCTTTCTGTCTTAGTGACAGTGTCCTTTGCTTTACAGCAGCATCTCAGTCTCAGGAGGTCCCATTTATTCAATGATGCCCTTAATGTCTGTGCTGCTGGGGTTATACGTAGGAAGTGGTCTCCTGTGCCCATGTGTTGTAGAGTACTTCCCACTTTCTCTTCTATCAGGTTCAGTGTGTTTAGACTGATATTGAGGTCTTTAATCCATGTGGACTTGAGTTTTGTGCATGGTTATAGATATGAATCTATTTTCATTCTTCTACAGGTTGATATCCAGTTTGACAGCACAGTTTGTTGAAGATGCTCTCTTTTTCCCATTGTATACTTTTAGCTCCTTTATCGAAAATCAGGTGTTCATAGGTTTGTGGGTTAAGGTACGGGTCTTTTATACGATTCCATTGGTCGATTTCTCTGTTTTTTTTTTCCCCAATACCATGCTGTTTTCAGTACTGTAGCTCTGTAATAGAGTTTGAAGTCAGGGATAGTAATGCCTCCAGACAATCCTTTATTGTATACGATTGTTTTGGCTTTCCTAAGTTTTTTGTTTTTCCATATGAAGTTGATTATTGTCTTCTCCAGATCTGTGAAGAATTTTGATGGGGATTGCATTGAATCTATATATTGCTTTTGGTAGAATTGCCATTTTTACTATGTTGATCCTCCCAATCCAAGAGCAAGGGAGATCCTTCCATTTTCTAGTGTCTTCTTCAATTTCTTTCTTCAAAGACTTAAAGTTCTTGTCAAATAGATCTTTCACTTCCTTGGTCAGAGTTACCCCAAGATATTTTATGTTATTTGTGGCTATCGTGAAAGGTGATGCTTCTCTGATTTCCCTCTCTGCTTCCTTATCCTTAGTGTATAGGAAGGCAACTGATTTTTTTGGAGTTGATCTTGTATCCTGCCACATTACCAAAGGTGTTTATCAGCTGTAGGAGTTCTTTGGTAGAGTTTTTGGGGTCGCTTATGTATACTATCATATCGTCTGCAAATAATGAAAGCTTAACTTCTTCCTTTCTAATACGAATCCCCTTGATCCCCTTATTTTGTCTTATTGCTGTTGCTAGAACTTCAAGCACTATATTGAAGAGGTATGGAGAGAGTGGACATCCTTGTCATGTTTGTGTTGCCCTGTTGTGGTTGAGATGTGTTTCTTGCAAACAGCAGAGTGTTGGATCCTGTTTTCATATCCAATCTCTTAGCCCGTGCCTTTTTATAGGTGAATTGAGACCATTAATATTAAGTGATATTAATGACCAATGGTTGTTTACTCCGGTATTCTTATTGTTTTTGGTAGTAGAGTTTGTGTGTCTCCCTTCTTTGAGTTGTGCTGGTGAAGGGTCGCTAGATGCCTGAGTTATTGTAGGCAGTGTTGGCAATGTTGGATTCCTTGGGTTGTGATTTTCCTTCTATTACTTTCTGTAGGGCTGGATTTGTGGCTACGCATTGTTTAAATTTGTTCTTATCCTGAAATGTCTTGTTTTCTCCATTGATAGTGAACGATAGTTTGGCTGGGTATAGTAGTTTGGGTTTGCATCCATGGTCTCTTAGCTTCTGCAATACCTCTATCCAGGACCTTCTGGCTTTCATGGTTTCCATAGAGAAATCAGGTGTAAGTCTGATCGGTTTACCTTTATAAGTTACTTGCCCTTTTTCCTTTGCAGCTCTTAATATTCTTTCTTTAATCTGTATATTTTGTGTTTTGATTATTATATGGCGAGGGGATTTTTTTTTTTGATCCAGTCTGTTTGGTGTTCTGTATGCTTCTTGAATATAGTTTTATTTCCTATTGCTGTGATAAAATACCAAAAGAAAGGAAGGAAAAAAAGAAGGAAGGAAGGAAGAAAGGAAGGAAGGAAGGAAGAAAGAAAGCCTCTTAAGGGAGAGAGTGTTTATGTCATCTCACAGTTCCAGGTTACAGTCCATCTTAGCAGGAGCTTGAAGGAGTTGATCGCATCACATCTATAACCAGGAAGAGAACAACAAACGTATACTTACTTTTTTCTCTGCTTGCTTTCTCTGTTCCTATATATTCCAGGATCCCCTGCCCAGGGAAGAGTACCGCCCACAGTAGGCCACTCTTCCCATCTCAAACTAATCAAAATAATCCTCCCCACAGATATGCTCACAGACCAAGCTAGACAATCCCTCACTGAAACTGCCA
Source organism: Microtus oregoni (assembly GCF_018167655.1). Lineage (NCBI taxonomy): Eukaryota > Metazoa > Chordata > Mammalia > Rodentia > Cricetidae > Microtus > Microtus oregoni. The sequence goes on along the minus strand of NW_024543063.1, from coordinate 5,836,601 downwards.
TCCTAAGTGATTCCAGACTGTGTCGATGTGACCATTAAAACTGGCCACTCAGATAAAAATCCCCATAATAGTTATTCGCAGTTTGTCTGGCAGCAGAGCTGGGTGAGCATCCTCACCGTGAGGTGTGAGGAGCCAGCACTTCGATAGGCTTTACCTGAAGAACACTGACAGATAACAAGGATGTGCTTTGAGATGTATGTTTGAGATGTATGGTTGGATGAATTCCAGTTGGCTCCGCTATAAACCAGGATGAAAGGAAAAGAAGGAGAGCAGAGCCCAACTACACACTTTTTTTTTTATTGAGAAAAGGAAAAAAAAGTATCCGCCTCCTCCCAGCCTCCCATTTTCCTCCCCCTCCTCCCACCCTTCTCCCCCTTCCCCCACTCCTCTCCCCCTCCCTCTTCAGTCCAAAGAGCAGTCAGGGTTCCCTGCCCTGTGGAAAGTCCAAAGTCAACCCCCCTCCGTCCATGTCTAGGAAGGTGAACATCCAAACTGGCTAGGCTCCCACAAAGCCAGAACATGAAGTAGAGTCAAAACCCCTTGCCATTGTCCTTGGCTTCTCATCAGCCCTCATTGTTCGCCATGTTCAGAGAGTCCGGTTTTATCCCATGCTTTTTCAGACATAGTCCAGCTTTCCTGGTGAGCTCCCAATAGATCAGCCCCACTGTCTCAGTGGGTGGGTGCACCCCTCGTGGTCCTGACTTCCTTGCTCATCTTCTCCTTCCTTTAGCTCCTCATTGGGACCTTGGGAGCTCAGTCCAGTGCTCCAGTGTGGGTCTCTGTCTCTATCTCCATCCATCACCAGATGAAGGTTCTATGGTGATATGCAAGATATTCGTCAGTATTGCTACAGGATAGGGTCATTTCAGGTTCCCTATCCTCAGCTGTCCAAGGGACTAACTGGGGACATCACCATGGGCTCCCGGGAGCCACTCTCGGGTCAAGTCTCTTGCCAACCCTAAGGTGGCTCCCTTAATTAAGAATTGTGCTTCCGTGCTCCCCTATCCAACCTTCCTTTATCCCAATCCTCCTGTTTCCCCAAGTTCCCCCCATCCTCCCCTTCACACTTTTCTCTCCCCATCTCCCCTTACCCCCATCCCACCCCACCCCCAAGATCCCAATTTTCTCCCTGGCAATCTTGTCTATTTCCCATAGCCAAGAGGATAACTATATATTTTTCATTGGGTTCACCTTCTTATTTAGCTTCTTTAGGATATCAAATTATAGACTCACTGTCCTTTATTTATGGCTAGAAACCAATTATGAGTGAGTACATCCCATGTTCATCTTTTTGGGTCTGGGATACCTCACTCAGGATAGTGTTTTCTATTTCCATCCATTTGCATGCAAAATTCAAGAAGTCATTGTTTTTTTACCACAGCGTAGTACTCTAATGTGTATATATTCCATACTTTCTTCATCCATTCTTCCATTGAAGGGCATCTAGGTTGTTTCCAGGTTCTGGCTATTACAAATAATACTGCTATGAACATAGTTGAACAAATGCTTTTGTCATATGATAGGGCATCTCTTGGGTATATTCCCAACAGTGGTATTGCTGGGTCCAGGGGTAAGTTGATCCCGAATTTCCTGAGAAACCGAAACACTGCTTTCCAAAGTGGTTGCACAAGATTGCATTCCCACCAGCAATGGATGAGGGTACCCGTTCCTCCACAGCCTCTCCAGCAAAGGCTATCCCTGGTGTTTTTGACTTTAGCCATTCTGACAGGTGTAAGATGATATCTCAAAGTTGTTTTGATTTGCATTTCCCTGATTGCTAAGGAGGTTGAGCATGACCTTAAGTGTCTTTTGGCCATTTGAACTTCTTCTGTTGAGAATTCTCTGTTCAGTTCAGTGCCCCACTTTTTAATTGGGTTAATTAGCATTTTAAAGTCTAGTTTTTTGAGTTCTCTATCTATTTTGGAGATCATACCTTTGTCTGTTGCGGGGTTGGTGAAGATCTTCTTCCAGTCTGTAGGTTGCCTTTTTGTCTTAGTAATAGTGTCGTTTGCTTTACAGAAGCTTCTCAGTTTTAGTAGGTCCCATTTATTCAATGTTGCCCTTAATGTCTGTGCTGCTGGGGTTATACATAGATTAGGGATACAAGGGTCATACCTAAATATAATAAAAGCTATATACAGCAAGCCGACAGCTAACATCAAATTAACCGGAGAGAAACTCAAAGCCATCCCGCTAAACTCAGGAACACGACAAGGCTGTCCACTCTCGCCATACCTCTTCAATATAGTGCTTGAAGTTCTAGCAATAGCATTAAGACAACATAATGGGATCAAGGGGATTCGAATTGGAAAGGAAGAAGTTAAACTTTCGTTATTTGCAGATGATATGATAGTGTACATAAGCGACCCCCAAAACTCCACCAAAGAACTTTTACAGCTGATAAACACCTTTGGTAATGTGGCAGGATACAAGATCAACTCCAAACAATCAGTTGCCTTCTTATACACAAAGGATATGGAAGCAGAGAGGGAAATCAGAGAAGCTTCACCTTTTACTTTAGCCACAAACAGCATAAAATATCTTGGGGTAAATCTAACCAAAGAAGTGAAAGATCTATTTGACAAGAACTTTAAGGCATTGAAGAAAGAAATTGAAGAGGATACCAGAAAATGGAAGGACCTCCCTTGCTCTTGGATTGGGAGGATCAACATAGTAAAAATGGCAATTCTACCAAAGGCAATTTATAGATTCAATGCAATCCCCATCAAGATCCCATCAAAATTCTTCACAGATCTGGAGAGGACAATAATCAACTTTATATGGAAAAACAAAAAACCCATGATAGCCAAAACAATCCTATACAATAAAGGATCTTCTGGAGGCATTACATCCCTGACTTCAAACTCTATTACAGAGCTACAGTAATGAAAACAGTGTGGTACTGGCATAAAAACAGAGAAGTTGACCAATGGAATCATATAGAAGACCCGAATTTTAGCCCACAAACCTATGATCAACTCATTTTCGATTAAGTAGCTAAAAGTATACAATGGAAGAAAGAAAGCATCTTCAACAAATGGTGCTGGCACAACTGGATGTCAACCTGTAGAAGAATGAAAATAGACCCATATCTATCACCATGCACAAAACTTAAGTCCAAATGGATTAAAGACCTCAATATCAGCCTGAACACACTGAACCTGATAGAAGAGAAAGTGGGAAGTACCCAACTACACACTTTTGTCAAGACTGAGTCACTTGACATGGGTCTCCAGCAAAGGGAGGAAATCCTTCCAGAAGACCATCGCTAGGAGATGTCACCAAAGCCCTCCTCTGGCCTCCATTAGCACTGTGTGACTCACAGACATACAGGCAGAACCCCATTCACATAATATGCAAATAAATACATCTCAAAAATATTTTAAAGCCATGTGGCAAGCATGCTCAGATTTTCATAGAAATCAAAGGAGAGGAAAAGAGAAGTAGACTTAAGAACATAAAGAGAAATTCAATGGCCAGTGATTGGCAGCAATTTCCTTTCTCTAATTTGTTTTTTTTTTATTTTTGAATAAAGATCAAATTACAGTTAACCCAGCTCTCCTAGGTGACCCTCAGTCATAAAAGTAGCATGATAACCGGGGATCTGCAAAAGAGAAGATGGAATGGATCAATACATCAGAAATGTTGTGTTTAACTTACCAAACCAACAGGAATGCAAATTAGGATCACCATTCCAAAACGCCAAGTTAAAAAACAGAAAAGGAAAATTAACGGGCCTTTTTTATTGCAAAGACACAGAGAGAAAGCCCAAAGGAATTGCTAGGAAAGGAAATTTGGTTTAAGTCTCTGAAAGAGTGATTTGTCCCATGTATTCCGGCTGAGTCAAAGGCCTTCTAGAAAACTATTCTAAAAGACTGTCAATCACATGAATGAAGCTGTTCATCAACACACAAGAGAATGAAAGCTTGGGAGAAATTAATATGATCATAAATAAGTGAACTAGACTCTCACGAGTTGTCCTTGACCTCCACAGGAGAGTCTCCACACAGTCCACACCCCCTCCTCCACACACAAGAAATGAGCAAGTATAATAAAAATAAATAAACCAACCACCGAGGAGACACATTCCAGCTCCTGTGGTACGAACTCCGCAGCAGGACAGCTTCTCTGGCTGGGGAAAATATTTCCATCTAACTTGGAGTTAAAATGAAATACATTTCCATGTCCATCCACATACACAGATATGAAGAAAAATCTGATCTATGGTAGGTTTTAAGGCTGTATCCAATCTAAAGTCATAAAAAGACAGGTCTAAGCATAAGTCATGTGACAGAGAGGACACAAATCATTGAGTATTGTCATATAATATATTAAGCCATTTTGTGCTACTATAATAGAATATCTGAGGCATTTAAACTTTATATTAAAAAGAGTTTTATTTAGCTCATAGTTCTGAAGGTTCAGGGTACAGTTCCTGATCAAAGTGGCTCTAGGGATCGCCCCAGGACAGATGGCATCATAGTGATGGGATTGTGTGGATTCGTAGCAAGAGTGCACCAGGCAGGAAGTAGAGCTTCTTTAATCACTTGAGCAACAGAAACCCTGCAAGGACCCCACAAGAACCATGTTAAGCCCTTCTGAAGGCAGCATCCCCATGACCTAAAGTCCAGGTGCCACCACCTCCCAGCACTACCATTCTGGGGTCTTCCAGGACATAAACTCTCAGGAACAAGTTTCATCAAAACCATTCAGGAGAGAGTGAAGAGAATTCCCAGTGGTGACGAGCCTGCTGCTACCACAGGAGACCTAGCTTCAGGTCCCAGCATCCACACTGGGATGGCTCACAACCGCCTGGAACTCCAGGACCAAAGGATCCTTAGTCACCGCATTCACGTAGCAAGCAGGCACATATACACATAAGATTTTAAGCTAATTAATTAATTAAAAATTTAAAAAGCCGTCACATACAATAGCATTTCATTTTACCAAGAGTTAGGCCATTGCACTTTTACTTAAAATCATAGGCTAAAGGTAATAAAAAATATTCATCATAACCACAAGAAGCGCAAAAGTAGAGAACACTGTGATTTTATTTAAAAACAGAATGAAAAGTTAAAAGGATGCCAAGGTCTCAAGACAGCCATGGACTGGGGCGCTGGGCCCAAATTAGCTCTCATTTAGACTTCCTCTCCTCAGTATCTCTCAGATAAGACTTACTCTCCTTGTAATACAAATACTGTTACAGTTAGCCTGTCCCTAAGTCCCTCTGAAAAACATAAGAAATAACTCTAAGATGCCAGGACTGGCTCGCGATCCTGTCAGACTCTCACACTCAGATGCTTAGGGCTCCTTCTCGTCAAATGATGATCGCTGGAGTTCTCAGCCTGGGAATCCTGACTCTCACCTTCTCTGGTCCTCGGTGCTCTTGCTCCGTTCGCGGTGAGATGGTCAGCTACTCACTTCGAGAAGCTTATCCAGGAACATGGGTGGTAAGACTGTATATAATTTACCTGTGTGTATAGAAACACAGCTGGCCGGTGAGATGGCCCAGCAGACAAGGGCTTTTGTATGTACACCTGATGACCTGAGGGGCTAGGACTCAGGATGAAAGCAGAGAACCTTCTATTTGTAGAGAAAGCTTGATTTTCAAAAGTAATCCTCCGGCCTCCACGTATGGGCAACTGTGTACATGCCCCTATGTACTTGTGCACACAATCACACATACACACCAACAAATAATAATAGATTTTTAAATTTTAATTTTTAGAAAAAAAAAGTCTTTTTATTTTTTAAATAACTGGCAGAATTATCTAAAAGTCATTTTATTTGGAACAAATAATACGAAGCAGTTGTGTGTCTGTCCCAAGTGACCTCATGCGGTTTCCATGGTGACAGGTCTATTTCTGTGGAAACAACTTTTGCATGGATCGCTGGCAGCCTGGGTTCAATACCACTTCTATACTTGGTGCCCGGCTTGAATTGTCAGGAATGAGTGATGGGGAGTTTGGATCAACTACAAGGTTTAGTCTGCCAAAGAAAATAGCTCAGAAGCCATCACATTGGGTAAGGCATTTGCCTTCTGGAAGTTTCCAGACTTCATCTCTAATGTATCAAGAACAGCTCTAGAAATAGCTTCCCTCTTCTGACACACTGGGTCCACTTTGGCCCAGTCATCCGATCTGATGTGTCAGAGCTTGTGTAGCCTTTTCACAGAGCTCAGCTGACCCTGAAGGGGATAGATAATGGCTTCAGCCCCTGGGCCAGCTCCTCCTCCCCAGGGATCTACAATGGAGTCTTGCTTCCTCCCCAAATTGCCTTCTTTCTTGCCCTCTCTGTTTTCCTGCACATCCCGTGACCTCCCCCATGGTCTCTCTTAATGCTGGTTATGGGGGACAGCCTTGATAACCTCTTCCTTTGCTGTCCTCAAGAAACAAAGATTCAAATCTGGTTCTTCCGCACTGTGTGAGTTCAAATCCCACCTTAGACTTTTACTGGCTCTGGAATCCAGGGGAAGTCAGTTCTTTCTCTGTAATTGGAATCAGAGTGGGACCCAGCTCCACAAAATTGCCATGGGGAGCACAATTGCTGACCCCACAGTCTGCCCACAGGGAGCACTATTTCTAAGTCCACAGTCTGCCCACAGAGAGCATAATTGCTAAGTTCACAGTCTGTCCATGCTTGACCCAGCACTAGATAACAGGAAGGAAGTGGGCAGGGGTCATGTGCTTGAATGCTTGCGTTCAGACAGCACTGTGCGTATTAACCCTACCAAGACCCTGAATAAGAAGTTCTGTGACTTGCCAACCTTCCTAGGGATGAGACCGATAACACCCTACACTGACTTGCTCTGGAACTACTCTCTTCTCTCTGATTGTCTCTGTCACTCAATCTAACAGCGAAAATGACTCCATAAACACAGACCCCCATAACCACTCTCTGAAGTGTACACAAGTAAAATAGCCGTCAATTAGGCAGATAGAGCATCTGGGATCAGGACCTGGATTCGGGTGCTCCGAGCTGTAAAATTATTCACTTGGTGAATGAGTAGTCACAGCTATGTAAAAATAATCCAATTAGTGCATACGCAAATGAAGCCACTGGGGAAATACTACCTGGTATTAGTTTGGAAGGGTTAAGTAAATGCCAGGATTTCTCCCTGTGAACACAGGCAGACAGGCTCCTAAGCGTCTTATGATTTTTCCATTGCCCTACCATGAGGAGAAGGCTGGCTGCAAAACTCCAGGCAGAAGTTTGAATGTTTTTTCCATCCTGGGCCCCTCCCTGCCAAGTGGGGAAAGGAATGAAGGCCCAGCCTCTGTTCCCGTGCCTGCTGGCAGAGTCCCTGGAGGCCGCGGCGTCCTGTCTGGGATGAACAGGGACAGCTGCTCACCCTCTGCTCTCAGAAGAAGCATGGCTCTGTCTTTTTCTTGCTTCTGGAAAGAGGCAGGCTCACACTTCCAAACCTGTTCCGAGGCTAGGGCTGCCCCCAGGCCTGCTCCTCCCACAGGAGCAGGCTCCAACTAGCCTTGGCTTTCAACTGGTCCTCCTCCCTAACCTCTCCTCACCTCAGGATGTACTGAGAAGCAGCTGCTGCTGCAGGATGCTTATGGATGATTCTATTCAATGAGAGATTTGTGGAAGATATGCACTGCAGAATTTAAAACAGCCCGTCCAGGTGTGCACAGCATCTCCTGCCCGCTGCCTGCCATGGCCGATGCTAGAATGCAAACGTGACAGCCATCGGCAGCGGTCAAGGATATCTGTGCTAGGTGCTGGGACTTTGTGTATGTGTTGGGGGGGGGGTCCACACGTGGTCCTCGCATGTTCCCCTGCTCTCTAGCTGTGCTATATTATCTGGTTAGCAGCTTTCACTTTTCCCTGGGTAGAATGTTAGGGGGCCTTGAAGCTCCTCTTCAGCAGAGAGCAAGGGACTGGGGTCACTCACTCTGTCCAGGCCTCTGGGTGGAGAATAACCATAATGTGAGGGTCTAACCTTGGGCAAAACAGTTTGAAAAACTGGGGGCGGGAGGTAACGGGATATTTTTTTGCATGTCAGCAGCTTCTATCAGCAGCAACGGGTGAAAGTGCTGGCCAAGAGCCATCTGAGCCGTTCATTCCAGGCCTGGCAGCCTGCTATCCCGGCCAGACAGCTATGGGGATCAATGCCAGGGAGAGTCAGGCCACACCACCTACTCCAGGCTCACCCCATCCCACCCCTTCTCCTTGCAACGTCAGCACCTGGGGTCCCTGTTCAGAGGCAGTGAAGCATCTTCTGACATCCAAACAGATGTTCGCAGATGTTCTGGTGGCTTCTGTGAAACAGTCCCCCACCCACCCCTTGAAGAACTTGCAACCCTTATCTCAGAATTTTATGACAAGTAGCATCGGCTGGCAGATGAGGCTCCAAGCTCACAGCTGCACATGTCTCAGTTTTATAACTGCTAAGTCTGATTGACAACTCCTGGGCAAACCAGAAAGCCAGCAGGCAGCAAGGAAGGCTTCCTGAAGGAGGTGGTCCCGTAGACCTAAAGTTAAGAGGATGCTGAAACAGGAGGGAAGAGCATCTGCACAGGGACAGCTTGAACAATCCCAATGGTGAGGGGCCAGGGCAGGTCAGCAGACATGACAGGGGCAAGGGGGGCAAACACTGTGTGGAGACTTCCCCTGGGAACTGGCAGCTGACAGGGAAGGGTCCTGGGATAGCTCTGATATCTGGAAACAAGTGGAAAGCAGTCACCGTGCTGTAACCAGTGGTAGCGAGGCCTGGCCATGTGCAACTCCGCCATGTGGCCTGGATGACCCTGAGTCACTTGTCATCTGTTACCCTGTGTTCCATCCATTAAAAAAAAAATAAAGGAAAGGCAAAAATCCCAAGAAAGGACAGTGACCTTGGAGAAACTCTCATCTGGTTGGTAGTTGCTAACCCCACCCCTCCATCTGTTCCCACCACTTCAGTTCTACATTTTTTTCCCCAACCCTTTTGGGGTTTTGAAAAACACAGCTTGCGAAGATAAACAGTCTGCTAAACAAAAATGAAGAGAGGGGAATAAAGTTTTGGAGGGTGGGCCGTGAAATCTGCAGCACAGGCTTGTTCTGAGGATGCTCACGGTGGTGGCTGGACCCCACGGCTTCTGTTTTCTCCGTCCATCATTTCCCGCAGTCTCTCTGGGTCTCCTGGTCATCATCTGTCACACTTTCCATTCCCACGGGGGATTCTGAGTTCCACTCAGCACGTAGAACCCCCCAAGCTTGGGAACCTACACTTCAAAGCCCTTAACAGCTGTCATCAGCGTATGACCTAGGCCATAAAGACAACACTGTCTCTTCTAGTGTACTGTACCCAAACTTGACAACAGTGAAAACAGAGCTACACACAAGCTACCATTCCCAGATTAAAGGGCAGACTTTGAAGACTTAGCTATGGTCTCAGGAACTTACATTAGAAGCTGAGAATGTCCACAGAGGTCCATAGACAAGACAGATATTCGAGTGCACACCCTTGGAGACATCCTTAATCCTCCAACCACTATGTGAGTGCACAAGGTAAGGCACCCTTGTTCCGTACCTTGGCCATTGGCATTCCTGGTGAGTCTAGAACATCCTTTCCCAGGCTGATAATGACTAGAACATTTTTAATACGATTTTTAGAAATAGGAACAGAGCCTCTTCATTGTGTATGCCATCTCAAGTGGTCAGCCCTGGAATCATGTGCATACAGGCAACACTAAATGGATTTGGGAGGTTGTGCTGATATATGTGTGCATTTGTGTGTGTGTGTATAATAATAATAATAATAATGATAATAATAATAATAATAATAGCCATCTGTTTGAAAGAGATTAAGTGGGGTATAGGAATGCTGGAAAAAACATAGGAGGGGTTGATGGAGGAAAGAGAAGGAAATAAAGAATATAATAACACTATAATTAAAATAAAAATAGAGGGGAAATTGAGGCTCACTTTTAGAATACCTAAATTACGAGCCTTACCTTGATGTATCTGTCTCCTCATTTCACCCTGACAGCTCTCACTCATCTTTTGAGGTGACATTCTGACCTATAAATAAAGAGCACTGACCAGCTCCCGTGTGCTGTACCTGCAGGTAGGGCAGTGCAAGCCCCTGAGCAAACAATTTTAAAACAGAGGTCACATCGTGCTCATGGGCAGCAGAGACCAGAGGAGAACAGAGTCCAGGAAGCTAAGAGAGGCAAGGTTCTCAGAGCGGTCAGCGGTGTGAAAAGCCACAAATCACCTCCCTTAGGCGATGACAAGATCACAGCCAGATTTGGCAGTGTGTTGGGTAGATAGGGTCTTGACCATAACCACTGTAGTGGAGTTAGCATCTAAAGGCCCTAGGAGAAGCCTTGCTGTGACACTAAGGTGAGCAGTGAAGAAGAGCATGCGTTAGAAGCATCGGCAGATACTGCCTGTGCGTCCTTGTTTGTTTTAGACCAGGAGACATGAGGGCATATGGTACTGATGGATGAAGCTGAAGAAGAGAAAGAGATGCGTAGAAGTCTAATCCTTACAAGGGAGGGAGACAGAGACAGAGGCTCTGGGTATGGGGGTGGGAGAATGCTTTCAAGTTGCTGGCAATGGTACCCCAAGACCACACAAAGGGTAAGATCAGAAGGGGTTCAGGGGTCTACAGGCAGTGGGAATTGACAAGACAGTTAGGGGGCAGGGTCGAGTCGCAAGCAGCACCATGGCATCGTGTCTTATCATACATGCCAGTTTGGACATATTCATGAGGGCAGCCATCTCACACATCTCTGTTCTGTGAGAGGATCATCCTAATCTTCTGTCCCCATAGCCTGCAGCTCTGACAGACACCTCCTGGCACTTCATCTGTGTGTCACATGGCCCTGATGTGGCGGGATCCTAGCAAGAACTGAGAAAGGTTTGAGCAATCCACCCTCACCCACCCCTTGCAGAAGGAAAGTAGGAGCGAGAGCCAGAACTAACGAGATGGAATTTTTAAAGGGCGGCTGTAAATCTCCGCGCTGCCGTTTAACGGGACCACGAAGTTCTGAGCTTATTTGGAATGAAGGGAACCCTGACAAATTGTACTGCACACATGGGAGTCGACACCCAACAGGCAGGACAGTGAGGAGCGCCATCAGGGACCATCCTCCCCCATGTCTGGCTCACTCCCTAGTGAGTCATCCCGAAAGGAAATGGCTTCAGAGGCTCCCAGGACACACCATGGGAACCAGCCATCATCCGCATCTGCAGGGACTCCTGTGTCCCCTCACACTGAGGGTTCAGAATGAAAGCCCAGTCCCACAAGGCCAGCTGACCCACAGTGGCTAGGAGGTCACTGTGACTTACCCTGCCTCAGAGGACTGCCCTTGGGACATAACACACCCTGTGTACTCGAACTCTGAGATTTTCTTCTGCTCTGCAACATCTTTGTATCTTCATGCCTTTAAACCCCACAGCAGACGGGACAGGGCTGAGCACACAACAAACACCCAAAAGCGGTGTCCCTAGAGCCAGGTGTGGTGGGGGCACATCTGCAATCCTAGAACTCTGGAGATGGAGGCAGGAGGACCAGAAATTCAAGCTTAGCTTCAGCTATATAACCTACATAGTGAGTTTAGGGCCAGCCTGGGGTAGAGGAGACCCTGGTTGAAGAGCATGGGGCATCGTGTTTCTCGTTCACTATAGAATAAACTCAATAAATAAAACCTGCTTTGCTAACTTCCCTAGATTATCAAGAGGACGCAACCCACTACAACTGGCTTTATAGACACAGAATTCTCAGAAAGTCTATGTAGGTCCTAACCCTGTCTGTAGGACAAGTCAGTGGATGAATTAGTGAATAAAGTAATGTGTGTGTGTGTGTGTGTGTGTGTGTGTGTGTGTGTGTGAGAGAGAGAGAGAGAGAGAGAGAGAGAGAGAGAGAGAGAGAGTAGAATAAAGGTCAACATACACCTCGATATTTCTTTTTTCTTTTAATTTGTCGTTTGAGAATTTCATAAATACATATAGTATGGTTTAGTCACAAGGACTACACAAAATCAGTTGAACCCAAATCCCAGAATGAAAGGGGAGGGACTCACACAGTCTCACCCCTATGGGAAGAACTGTCGGTGACTGATGGCTGCTGGGAGAGGGAGGGTCAGTTCTTTTCTGGGATGCGACCCCTAATAGTATGTCCATGCTCCAGTGGATAACTCTACAGCCATGCATATATTGGAAACACTAAGCAACCTATGTGGGTTTTAAAAAAGACCACATTAGTTTTTAAGACTTGTAACAATGAGCCTTTTTCTGTCACACCAGACAGCTCCCAAATAGTGACATAGAGACTTCTTATTAATTATGAAAGTTCAGCCTATAGCTTAGGCTTATTCCTAACTAGCTCTTATAACTTAAATTAATCCATTTATATTAATCTGTGTTCTCTCACGTGGGGTTCCCTCTCTTCCATATTGCACCTCCTGTGCTCCTAGATTCCTCTTCCTCTTCCTTTCTCTCCCTGGAAAATCCACTTGTACCTCCTGCCTAGCAACTGGCCATTCATCTCTTTATTAAACCAATCAGAAGGCACTTTGGCAAGGACACATGTTCACAGTGTACAGATATTCTGAAACTCATCTCTCACTGAGACTCAGGGCTCAGTAGCCAGATGGCCCCAGGGAACCTCTTATCTCTGCACAGTTTTTATGTGTGTTCCAAGCATCAAAGTCAGGTCTTCAACTTGCACAGCAAGCCCTTGATGGACAGGGCCATGCCTCCAAGCCCAGGAGCTTGAATTGTGCCTGTATTAAATGATTCACTAAGGTGGTTCTTCACTTCCAGTCTTTGTAGACACTAACAAGGAGGCCTATGTCAGCCCCTTGTCTGAAGGGAGCAACACCTAAGATCTGAGAGTTGAAATAGATGGTTGGAGGAGACCCATTGCTGCATCTGTGTCCCTACTAGTCAATTTCAATCTTGGTACATGCTATGTGGAGAGAGAAGCCCCTCTATCCTGTTCTTATCTGGGTCCTCAGTGACTCACACAGCATCTCATATTAATGGTGTACATGAAAGATGCTTGCTACATGAGAAAGTCCTTAATACTCATCACTTAAAAAAGAAGTTTCCTCCCCGAGTAGAATCACTTCATATGCTGGATCACAAACTGTAGCTGAGAAGAGGGAACCTCAACTGAGAAAATGCCTCCATTAAGACTAGGCTGTGGGCAAGCCTGTAGGGCATTTTCCTAATTGCTGATTGATGGGGAAGGGTTCAGCCGATAGTGGGTAGGCCTATCCCTGGGCTGGTGGTCCTGGGTTCTATAAGACAGCAGGCTGAACAAGCAAGTAAGCAGCCCTCCTCGGCCTCTGCATCAGTTTCTGTCTCCAGCTTCCTGCCCTGCTTGAGTTCCTTTCCTGACTTCCTTTGACAAAGAACAGTGACGCAGAAGTGTAAGCCAAATAAACCCTTCCCTCCCCAACCTGCTTTTGGTCATGGTGTTTCATGACCAATATAGTAACCTTAAGACACTTAGCAAAATGTATATTATTCCAAAATTATTATTGACTGAAAACACTTGGAATTTTCCCATCTTGACCCAAAAATAATTGTTTCAAATGAATACACACACACACACACACACACACACACACACATATATATATATATCTCAGAATATTCAGATAATGACCACTGCTGTCTTTACTTAAAATCCAAAGAGAAAGTGAATTGGGGACAGTCTAGAGACAGGAGCTCCCAAAACACTGCACATGGTAACCGCTCAGATTGGACTCAGGGTGTTCAAGGATCCCTGCCTTAGAGTCTTAGTTGGTCAAAGTTCCTTTCCCTAATAAGGGTTCCGTGTACAAGGAAGCGTCATTTCACTTCCCAGAGGAACTGACTCACTGAAAACTTGAGCAGTGGTAGCCCAGTAAGGCTTTGGCACACTCGTGAGAGGGCAAATGGGCAAAAGCTGGGAGCCCATGACCGCAGCCCATGACCGCAGCCCATGACCGCAGCCCATGACCGCAGCCCAGGGCAGAAACACAACCACTTCTGGATGGTAGATTTCTCAAAGGCAGGCTGGTTTTGGGGATGATCTCAAGAAATGCATTCCAGAGTTCCCTGACTTCAATTTGAAAGGCATTCATGTAAGACAAAGGAGCCCACACAAGGGGAAACAGATTATAGGATTTAACAATCTGGCCACAGCTTAAATGCCACAGGACTTGCTAGCTCTGCAGTTTCTATTTAGTCTAGGGGTGGAGGCGGTGGGGAGGACTATGGTGACCTTCTGAAATGCAAATGTCATTATGGTACCCTCACTTTAAGTATGGGAGCAGAAGGAGTGACCTTCAGGAGAGCTCACTCCCCCCTAAAATACAACATGGAGCTCTTAAGGATGTACCCTGTACCCGGTTTTCAGAGTGGAAGATTCTATATCCAGGAAATGGTTTGCAGAATGATGTGAGAAGATACACGGCATCCTATTGTGGCCTGTGCTTTTGTGCTTATCAACATAAACACATGTGCTCTTGAGTATACGCATCATACATATGCATATGCACACATGCACGCACTCATGCACGCATGCACGCCAGCACGTGTAGTACCACAAAGGCCAACCACAGCCATGATGGAATGACCTGCCAACAGTCTTAATTCTTATATACAGCAAAGTGGGGAAATATATCAAAGATCTTCATTGTGGCGCACCACGTTCGTCTGCGCACTATACAGTTCGCCAACCGGGCAAGGGGCTGGAGATTGAAACACACAAAGACTCACAAACAGAAACACAGGTCATCCTTGATGCCAGAATGCCCCCTTTATTGTGTACCAGAGCTGCTTATAAAGAGATCCTTAACTGATAGCCACGCCCCAGCCAAACCCACCAAAAACCGAGTGGTTCCTGCCATCAGGAACTTCTGAGGGTCTCCTGCTCAGAGCAGCTGTAGGCATTACAAGTTGTTTACCAGAAATTCAGAATCTGGGGGGTTCACAGCTCCCAACACTTCTTTTTTTTTTCTTTTTTTCTTTTTTTTTTGGTTTTTCGAGACAGGGTTTCTCTGTGGTTTTGGAGCCTGTCCTGGAACTAGTTCTTGTAGACCAGGCTGGTCTCGAACTCACAGAGATCGGCCTGCCTCTGCCTCCCAAGTGCTGGGATTAAAGGCGTGCGCCACCACAGCCTGGCTAGCTCCCAACACTTCATGGCTGTAGTGAAAGAAAGCCAACCCCAGCACAACTAAAGATGCTTCAGTGGCTGAGAAAACTTGGTTTTTCTTAGGTTTGGTTTATCTTTAGGGGCATCTCAAAAGCAGTATCACAATGGCTATTACAATAATTTAGCATGTGACCATGCCCTGATAACAATCCTCTTTCAGTAGTTTTTCCCACGAAATGAAAAGCATCGGATGATGTTATGCATTCAATTGTATCTAGATGCTCTCTCTATTCCAACGAGAATGATCTTAACATGAACGACTACTCTAAGAATTCTGGTTAGGTCCACCAGTCTGTGTCTATACACTGGGGAAAATTTTAAGATTCAGAAAAAAAAAAGGAAAGAAAGAGAAAACAACAAAAAATACTTTAGTAAGGATTAGCATGTATTCTTTTAAGTGAAAAAATTTAGAAACTGGGTATATATTTTGTCACTTGTGTAAAATATAATTATTACCAGTGGAAAAAATAGTCTAACACAAATTTAATTACAGCTACGAAAGAGACAAGATGACCAGAAGAATCACTGCGAGAAATTGTAGACAAGATGATATCAAAACAATGAATGACGTCAGATCAAAGAAACTCAGAGCTTCCCTAAGAACACAGGAAACACTGAAGAGGAAAAAAAAAAAACCCACCTCTCAGCATTTCATATATGAATTGTTTAAAAGCCAAGTCAAAGAGGGAACTTTGGAAGGCAACCAGCACATTCCCCGACAGGCAAACAGAGGTAAGAGTTTGACCAAGTTCAGTAAAAGCTGAATTCCAGAGACAGGCAGACTCTGGCCCTTTCAGCTCACTACCACCCTCTCTGATTGACATAGCTCTGCCTCCCATAGGCCTGCAGACAAGGTGTATGTCTGCCCCTGCTGTGCCTCCTCTGAAACCCCACACGGGTCCTCTGCTGTGGACACAATGGACATGTATAGCCTTATGTGATAAGAGATCACCATTTCCTGAAGAACTTGTGTATACTGACCAGGATTTTGTTCCCAAGTGGAGCCAAGATAGATTGTATTGTCTGCTGACCTGGGCTTCAAGGAACAAAGGATGAAAGCAAGAGAAACTTAATTTTTCTCATATTTTTAATCATATTTTCACCCTTAGCATATTATTATCCTCATGGTTAAACAAAAACAAAGTCTACAATAGTGAGACAGGTCTGACAGGAGCCGTCTCAGAATCTGTGAAAAAAAACTTCTAGAACCATGTGATGTAATACCTTGGCTCTGAAGGTTTTCTTGTAGGCTTTGGGGGAAAGGAGTAAGATAAAATAAAGATGATATTTTATGATAAATATATAATATAAAATGTGATATGTTTGATTCTATTTGTGTCCTACATAGTTATATCTGAATACTTTACTTTGGGATTTTCTTCATTTGAAGAGTGATTAATTTGAAGACTAAGAACTGGATCTTAAACAGCCGTTCCACGGTTACAGGTCCTGAAAATACCATGTTCTTTTTGAGTCTATTTCCTCATTCTCACGGGGTTATGATGATGGCTATGATGATGGCTTCACAAGAGATGCTCAACCTAGTGCTTGCTATACCACACACCCACACACACACCAGGGGGCGATTTTTAGTAGACATTGGCTCAGTTATTGTTTGGGTTTATCATATTTTCACACTTATGGTTATAGAAGCCTCAATGTTGGTTATCTGATGACTGCTTCTCCTTGTGTGACTTGTTTTATGGAAATCTTCAAAATGCAAGAAACATCACTCTCCCCTGACTTTTCCTGGTCCATGGTTCACGCTCCTGTGAGGCCTGACAGATGGGTACCTGCTCAAAGCTGGGAAGCATGCCCACCTCAGCCACACCCAGCCCAGGACACCATACACCTTCCTGCAATAGAGCAAGGCTGCTCCTTCGATGCCTCGCTTCTCAGGGTGGCTCATGGCAGCTCAACGGTTAGTGGACTGACAGACTCTGTAACCCAGGCAGAACCATAAAGCTCTCTAATGTATTTCAATTAATTGCTGGCTCACAGAAGCCATCATCCTGCTGCCCTGCTTCACTTGCAATAAATAATGTCAGGGTCTAGATCAAGACCTAGCAGACTCCACGGCAAATGCTCAGACCTGGCCTAATCTCATGTGAGACTTTGAGTGACACGTAATCATGGACTTTACAAAACAAGCCGTGGGCAAAAATTCATCTCTTTGCCACCCCTTGCCAACCCTGGTGCCAGATTTTCATCCCCTTCCCATTGGTTGATCAGTGAAGACAAGCAGACCCCTGAATGGTTTCAGCTTTGTTAGAACTACATTATGTTTTAGGCAGAGATCTGATTCAAAGAGAAGAGACATTTTACTACAATGTATTTTGAAATGTATCATATGTGTCCCCACCCCTTACCCACCACTTACACACGCGCACGCACACACACCTGAAACTCATAAACATACAATAAACACATGTACAGGCATAATACTCACACATGCCACATCATACAAACACAACTGCTCAGATGTGTTCACACACATGTGTACATTCATACTCACCCACTCATATCCACTTACACACAAGCATTCTCTCTCTCACTTTCTTTCTCTCTCTCTCTCACACACACACACTCACATACTTAAGCTCACTCACCCCCACGCGTTCTTACTCATAGTCACACACACAGATGCACGCACGCGCGTGCGCGCGCCCGCGCGCGCGCGCACACACACACACACACACACACACTTGTAATCCAAGTAGTCAAGTCAAAGGAAATGCCTGAACCTTCCCAGCTAGTTTCCATGGGAACCTACGAGAGCAAAGCACGTGTCCCACACAAGCACCAGGTCTGGCCAGACCTTCCTGATTAGGGCAATTTGATTCCCATCAGCCTTTTCTCTCTCCTGCCCTCCCCCTCCCTGCTCTCTCTGTGGATCCCCTGAGCTCACAGGCCCCTGGAGATCCCTGGCTGCTTCTCACCCTGCTCCCACTCGCCTGCCTCTTCACCCGAGGGCCTCTGGGATGAAGGTCAGACATCTGCTTTCCATCTTCCCCCACGGCTTAGCTGAAGCCGGGCAGATTCCCACTCATAAATCACGGTTCATCTGGACCGCGCTCGGCCACGCAGGGCTGTTTACTCAGCGAATCGCCTTTTATAGAAGAATGGGCTCCTCCCTCCTCCTCTTTCCACCCGGGACTGCCATTTTCTAGACTGATCATCTTCTTAACTAACTTTTAGAAAAATGAAGAAGAGAATTCATTTTGGTCCGACCTTTTCTTGGACTATTCCAAAGTTAGGGTTCTAGCACACTGTAGTATATAATATATATATTATATATATATATTATATTGGTTATATTATATATATATATTATATATATATATTATATATATATTATTATATTGGTTGGTTAAGATACACCCATGCCGCAGCTCTCCCTGCTCCGGTATCACATCTGATTCTCCGACTCCGGTCTCCATCCTTCACCTTCCACTTCAGAGTGAAGTGTGCAGTGTGCAGTGTAGGTGGGTGTGAGTGTGTGTGTGTGTCCACTTATGCCTAGAGACACATGTGGCCATGCATTCACCTGTGCAAGCTAGATGTCCACTTTGGGCGCTGGCCTCAATCGTTCTCAGTCTCCCGCTGAAACTGGAGGCGACCAACCAGCTAAAATGGCTGGCCAGTGAACCTCCAAGATCCCCTCATCTCCACCTCCCTGGGCATGTGCCACCGGGACCAGCTTTTCTATTTGAGTTCTGGGAATCAAACTCGTGGCATCAAGCTTGCACAGCAAGGATTTGACCAGCTAGGCAATCTCCACGCCCACGCTCTTCCACTTTCAAAGACATTGTGTCCACTAAGTAATTCAAGCTGAGTTCAACTCCATCTTCAACCTCAAGTCCCTATGCTATGTCACAAGACATCTTTCGGGTCACAAGGCCTGTGACAGGGACATCCTTTCAGGGCATCCTTCTGTCTACAGCACCAAGATGACAAGGCTAGCAGGTGGCAGGGCATATCAAATACAAGTCTAACTTCAGGAAGCACCTACCAATCTGTTCTCCTGTCTCTGTTACCCAGCGTTCTGCTCGTTTGCCCTGTGACTTCTGGGGCACTTCCAGCACCCCTGTAGCCAAGACCTCTGTGCTCTTCAAAGCTCAGGATGGCTTTCATCTCTGCCTTGGAGCGTTTCCTGAGCAAACTTGGCTGGTGAGCACTAAAGCCACGTGATGGAAACTGCATCTGGAGTCCTCCCTGCCTCATGGTTGACAGTCTGGACTAGAATGCATCTGGCATGGGAACACAGCCAAACTCTGAGCAGCCCAGCCCGTTCCCTACCAGCATCCCATGTCCTTTCGGGTCTTATGGCTAAAGAGAACAAGAGAGGTCTTTCTCCACTGCAGAGCTTTGTAGAGGAAAGGAGCTGTGGGCTTTTCTGAATCTCCTCCTTGTCACATGTAACAGCTCTAACTCCTTCACCATTCTCTCAGGGCATGTTCTAGAAGATTCTCTATGCCTGGGTGCAGTGTTCCTCACACACTCCTGATTCCTTAAGGCCATACAGAGTGGGAGTCATATAGGCATGTTCTAATCAGCCTTCCTCCTGGATACCTCATTGCTTCTACCTGAGATCAAACTAGCCTTCCACCTGGTTCACTGTTTAGACTGAACTGAAACAACATGGCAGCATGCTAGTTCTTCCTTCATCTATACTGGAAGGCAGACCAGCTGCCTTTTTTTTTTTTTTTTGAGTCACAGTGTTTTAGTTGGGTTTCTATTGCTGTGATGGAACACCATAACCAAAAGCACCTTGGGGAGGAAAGGGTTTATCTGGCTTACACTTTCATATCCCTGTTCATCACTGAAGGAAGTCAGGACAGGAACTCATGCAGGACAGGAACCACCTAGAGGCAGGAGCTGATGCAGAGGCCGTGGTGGAGTGCTGCTTACTGGCTTTCTCTCCATGATTTGCTCAACCTACTTTCTTATAACACCTAAGATCACCAGCCCAGGGATGGCACAACCCACAGTGGGCTGGGGCCTCGCACATCAATCACTAAGAAAATGCCCTATAGGCCTAGAATCTAGTCTTATGGAGCCATTTTCTCAACTGGGGTGTCCTCCACTCAGATAACTCTATCTTCTGTCAACTTGATAAAAAAACTAGCCAGCACACGGAGTCTCCTTATGTAGTAGCCCTGACTAACCTGGAACTCTCTGTGTAGACCAGGCTGGTCTCAAACTCATAGAGATCTACCAGCCTCAAGGGCTGGGATCAGAAGTAAGTATCGCCAGACCAAGCCCAACTTCTGAAATCTGTCTTCTTCTATCCAGATCTCTTCACATTCCTCTCTGCTTCATGACATCCCTAACCATGGAAATACTCACTTCCATGTTTTTGTCCACAGCACTGGCCAAAACACAGACTAGATAAGAATCAGGAGCGAAGCTCTTAACACACCAGAACTCCGGCTTAGTGAGTCAGGGATTCCTCTGGTCGCCAATAACCAGTAAGTGACACACCGCGCTACCCCACCTCCACACACAGTTCTCTGCTCGGCTGCATCCCATCTTCAGGAGCTGTCAGATGCCCTGATGGAGAACAGATGGAGCAGAGAGAAACCACATTCCCAGGGCCATGCCTGCCAGAGCAGGGAGTGAAGTTCTGCAGGCAGTGGCTGCCACGGGGAGGGGTTCTCCCTAGATCTCCCACCAAGCACAGTGGGGATAGAGATGACTTCAAACTAGCCCAGGATTCAAAACGACGCTTAGCTCCCTTACTGCTCCGGATAAAGAATTAGAAGAGCAGGGTTGCACAACCGGGTGTGCTTTTGGAGGCCTTTGGGTACACAGAAGCTCACTTGGTTTCCTGTAAATACCACAAGCTCCATAGCTGGCCTATGTGTCCCTGACTCAAGGTGAACACTGACGGAGCTGAGCTAATGAGCCTACATGTTGGAAACTTCCCTCCGGTGCTGTGCATGAGGCAACCATAGTGCCGTCCCAGCACAAGTCCATGACCGGCTCTCCCGGCTCAGATATGCCCCAATCTGCGTGCAAAGCATGAGAGACAATACCAGTTAAAATAGCTTCCTTAGGCCCCGAGGGAGATGGAGGGAGGCAGTGTGGGTGGAAATGAGAACAATACATGGTATACAGACGTGGAAATCTCAAAGAATGAGTGAAATATTTTTTAAATACATCTATCATACATGGTCAGTTTTGAGGTTTACAGACAGTACAAATGGTTCCCAACAGTTTACAGCTGATCTTGAGAGAGTTCCGATTCCGAAGTCCCATACTTCACAGCTCAAATTATTTTTAGGAAAATGCTTAAGTTATGGCTCTAACATTTGGGGGGGGTAGTTTGTTTTTTGGTGGTTGTGTGTGTGTCTGTATGTGTGAGTGTGTGTGTGTGTGCGTGCACGTGCACATGCAAAGAAAAAAGCTATCCAGTGACGTTGTCAGGGCATCTATGGCCACTTCCTTTATGCTCAGGCCTGCACTCAAAGCAACGGGGTTAACGGAAGCTGTGTCCCTGGTCTCAAGAACAGCTGGTGGGGAAGTCTCCTGAGTGGATGGTCACACCTGCTAGTCTATGCTGCTCAAAACCAAGACCAGAAACAGCACACAGTTAGGCTGTGCTTTCTCCGCCTTCCTCTGACCCTGCAGAGTGGCCACTGGATGTGTTCAAAATCTGGTGATGTGTAAATTCCTCTCTCGGTGTCTGTCTCTCTCTGTTTGCCTCTCTGTGTCTATCTCTCTCTGTCTGTCTTTGCCCCACCCCCACCCCATACATGTGCAGCCTTGGCAAAGGCAGCCTGAGTCTCTCAGAACCTGATTCCTCCTCCTGCAGAGTAGGCATACTCCTACTAGACATGTGCCCTCCTCACCTCGCAGCCATCTTCATCCCTGCACGGTCTTCCCTTTGTACCTGTGGGGAAGTAAAAGGAATTGATGTATGGGAGACTGCCAAGCCAATGCCAAAGCTAGACAGCAGGGCTTCCATGACAAACGCAGGAGCAGATGCTTTCCTGGAGATGAATCATGATTGATTTATCCAAGACAAGTTTCCGAGATAGCTGCACGATGCTTTGGGCCACGAGCCTAGTATTTGTTATGGTGTCCCAACACTCTCCGTCACAAAGTCCAGGGAGGATGGACCACACTTAAAACCTCATTTATTATGTCATTGCCTGGTAACAATAAATGGAAGTTGTCCAGATTCGCAGAGATAAAATTCTCAAAATGAAAATATATTGTTTAAAAGTAGGGACCAGCAGAATGGCCTTGGCCAATCAGACTTAATGAGCTGAGCTTAATCTTCAGGACCTGCAGGTAGGATGAGAGAATTGATTCCTGCAGGTTGTCCTGACTTTCAGACACACGCAGTAGCATGTGAACACTCATCAAACGCTGTGCTTGGGTACACAAACACATGTACACACACAGGCATGAAAAGAGAGAGAGAGAGAGAGAGAGAGAGAGAGAGAGAGAGAGAGAGTTGATGACACCACTTACTTTTTTTTAAAAAAGTATATATAAATGTTTATATGTATGAATATGTATGTGTATTTTTAATGTATATATATATATATATATGTATATGCACCACATGTCTGCAGTGTCCAAAGAGACCAGCAGAGCATGAAACTGAAGTTATAGTTATCAACTGCCATGGGTTTTGGGAAGCAGTCCTAGGTCTTCTGCAAGAGCAGCGGGTGCTATTAACACTGAGCTGCCTCTCCAGTTCCAAGAGAGACCACTCACCCTCTTTCTACTTCATTTTAAAATTATTAATATTTTATGCATTATGCTTTTTGCCTGTATGTATGTCTATGCACCACATGCATGCCTGGTATCTGTAGAGGCCAGAGGGTGTTGGGACCCCTGGAACTGGAGTTACAAACAACTATGAGCCACCCTATGGGTGCTGGGAGTCAAATCTGTGTCCCCTTGGAGAGCTGGTAGTGCTCTTAACCACTGGGCAATCTCTCTAGCCCCGAGTCACTCAACTTTAAGCTAAAGATGTTAAATAACTAAGTGCATAGCAGTTTCCAACCCCACAGCCAATATTTCCGATACCTTTCATACTAAAGGGAAGTGTTCTCCAGTGTGATGGCGGATATGTGACTAGGTACAAATGGGGACGGACTGAAGGACGAACTGAGGATGTGATAAGAAGTCGAGGACTTGACCCCCGGGGTTACTAAACGGCCCATTAGAATCTACTGAGAGACATCAGAAGGACATGGCCCTGTCTCAGGTCCTGTGCCTAAAGGGAAACCATAAACAGAAAACCTCACCAAGAAAGTCAACTGGATGGATATTATTATTCGCTATTAGCATTTCTTGAAGGTTTTCCTTAAGTGATGGGAACTGTCAGATGAGAGTGGTTTAGTGGCGTGACTGACAGCTAGCAGACCCCTCCCAGTGCCAGGCGACAGCAGCAGCAGCTCTGAGGATCAGACATCGGATTGACTGAGGTGTGCAGAGACAGCACCAGAGCCACGGTGGCTGCCATTGTCTCAGCAGCTCTGAGTCAGCGTCCCTGAGGCAGCAGAAACTTCCAGATTTATCTCCGCCACAACCCAAATGCTGGTGTGTTCACTGGTCTATGCTTTCGCGAAATGCTGTTCAAGAGCAAGGACCAGGAGGTTTCTCCTCTCCATGGCGGCTCTGCAGTGGCTGGCTGGCTGGCTGGGGACAGTTCAGTCAGGCTCGCCACCATCACGGCTCTTACCACATTGCACTGCGGTCACCGCTTGCACACATTTCCTCACTAGATAAGAGAGATAAAAGCCCAAAGGGTTTCTTCATGTCCACGCAGTGTGCCTGGACAGCTTACTACTTTACCCGTTGTAGCATGGCGGGTCTTAGAAAGGCATGCACCTTGTAATGACTTGATGTGGTGGTGACCAAGCGAGGCCACACCCCCCACAGCCAGCTTGAGAAGGGTAACCTGGCCTGAAGTTTCACTTCTAGAAGTTTCTTTTTGCTTTCAGCTTATGAAAACTCTTCAGTATTTGGCTCCCAACATGGAACGGTCTTCGGTCATCCATGGCTTGGAGTCTAGGGGCAAAATAAGAATGCCCACATGCAGTGGGTAAGGTACTCTACATGGTCTTCCTTGCTTGACCCACTAGGCCTTCATACAACATGGAACTCCTCACGATCCAGTTTATGACACCCCTAGACCTTGTCATGTGTGCAGTCTTTATGTAATGACCACACCCGGCAATCTACACTCAGGCCAAAGCTGCAAAGTTTCATACCTTCATATACAACTGACTACCCACGGGAGCCGGTCCTGGGAAATGAATCCTATGTCAGTGCTTCTAAAACCAGAGTTCGTGAGCCAGTGTTCCAGGGTCCATACCTGCCTAGGATACGTTTATTTGGCTGTAGTGTGTCAAAATCCTTAAACTCAACCGTCCTCAAAGTGATAGATCTTACCTGACACAAACAACAGACATCCCTGATGCCTTGCTCTTCCTGTGTTCCTCCTCTGTGACACCTGTTTGGCTGTTTGTGTCACTGAAGCCTGTGGCTCCACCTAACCCAAGCACCTTTAGTGAGGTTCAGGAGGGCCCCAAAGGGCTGAGGCAGGGTGGTCATGGTAACCAGGGTGATGCCCTGGTTGCTGAGACTTATCCTTGACTAGTCCATTTCCGGAAAGGTGATGTCTCCTGACTCTGGAGTTTAAAGAGGTAAGAGCTTCGTGCTTTGGGGGACTCTAAGACGAGAATCTGAGAGATTCCATGCTGGTGCCATTTCTCTGAACACCCGCCGTTGGCTTGGGCTGGGGTGTGAGAAATGGCTCCTGCCAAACAAGGGAATTAGCATCGTCCCAATGAGACATCCCTATATTCAGTCGATGAAAACCGGCTGCTGCTGCAGTCCGCCCTGCTATTTTTAGCCGTCCTTACTGCCACCTTGGCAGAAGCTCCCGCTCAATGGCAGGCGAAGGGCGCCACACGTGCAGACTGGAATGCAGAAACAGAAACACCCCCCAGAGGGCGGGGCTAGCGCCTGCTTCCTTAAAAGGCAGGAGAAAGTCCGTGGGCTGACTGTGAGCTAGGAATATGGACCACAGATGTGGACACGTTTCTGTTCTCAAGAGCTTCTCAGGACAGCAAACTCCCCAGAACCTCCTATGGACATGCTCAGAAAGGAAAACAGGGTTTTGCTTTGAAATCTCAAGAGGGACAACAATTTGAAGCCATAGCTATGATGAGCTCAGACCAAAGACAGGGACCCTGGATAAATTTCCTCCAGGCATTTACTTTTCTAGTCAAAGCTATGTCGCCTGGTGGTCACAGCTTGCAGCTAAACAGACTCAGTTCCCAATGCCAGATTTCCCCAGGGCAAGCCCACAGAAAGAAAGCATTTTGAAGACATTCTGAGGGAAAGGTAGAATAGAATAATGGAACTAGAATAGAATTAAAATTTGTCTCCACCGGGGGCCTAATTCTGAGTAAATAACTCAAAGCATGTGAAAGCACTGATTCTAGAAATGACTATTACTTAATTTTTATCTTGAAGCTGTGTCTTACCCTGGGTATTTATCCCTTGAGATGGGAGATTCAACAAACTATTGGGTGGAGATGACAGGCAGGCACCATGTTGCCAAAGCCCTCTTTGACTTTAAAGAAAGCAAAAAAATTTTTTTTTGAAACGGGGTCTCGCTATGTAGCCCTGGCTGTACTAGAACTCGCTATGTAGACCTTGCTGGCCCACACTCCTGTCTTCCACTCTGTCAAAGGGGTAGATCTGGTCTAGAGAATAGTGAAGATCATCAGAAACTGATCAGAGGACAAGGTGTGTCTGGAGTGTGGCCCCACATCCTCTAGTATCCAACTCCAGGGGTTCCTAAGTCTGAGTCCAGCTGAGACAGCTGATTGATAGTCACACACGGACTTGGTTCTCCTGGTCCCTGCGGAGGGAAGCAGGAGACTCCAAAAGTCATTAGTCCCATACCTCAGGTGTTCCCTTTAACAAAATTGTCAGGTTTTGTTTCTAATGTTTTGATTTCTTTAGAGACCATCAAGACCATCAGCAGGGAAGATAAAGCTTGGTCCTCTGCATAGATGAACACTCTCTGTTAAATGACGTGAATTGTTATGTCACAAGTGTGCACACGAGAGTACTCACACCAGTGTGGTCGTGGACTCCCTCAGCCCAATTCTCTTTTCAGAGCCCCGTTGATTTTCAGAGTTGTCCCTGTCCCTGGATTCAGGCTTACTTGATTCAAGAAAACTTCAAATCATGGGTTTTTTTTTTCAATTTATTTACTTCACCAAATGTATGTTGGTGTTTGCCTGCATGTATGTGTGTGCGTCATGTGCATGCCTGGTACCCACTGATGTCAGAAGGGGGCGCTGGAGCCTCTGGAATTGGAGTTGCAGATGGTTGTGAGTGACCATGTGCTGGGAGCTGAACCCAGGTCCTCTGCAAAAGCAGCAGGTGCTCTTAACCTCTGAACCAACTCTCTGAACCCGTCATTGTTCCTAATGCCTAATTTAGGAAAGACAGTGGGACCCAATTCACTCTATCAGAATACCACATCCTGGCTTCCAGCTGCCCATGGCTTTCCATCACATTGGAGGAGAACCTGTCAGTTCCTCCCATGGTGGGAAATAGGTGAAAAATGTTACAAAGCTTTTCGCAACATTAGGATGCCTCAAAACCAGGTTCGGTACCAAAACTGGATGGGAAACAAGGACCTAGGCATCCTGAACCACTGCCAGAGTTCACATCCCAGACAGGTTCTGCACTCAGTGGCCACCTCTGACATAAATGCATTCCTTACCAGTGAACTTCACTGATCCCAAGGGATAGAGTACCAGGCTTTGTTGCTTGTTCAGAATATCGTCACAGCCAGGCAACACTCCTCTCTTCTAGAGGATGGGCAACGCAGTCTCTCGTCTTGATCCTGTCTCCACTACTGTTTCTCCAGGTTCATATCCAATGCACCTGACTAACCCCACTTGTTTCTCAATCCTCAGCCCACTCTGAGTTCAATTGTGTCTGTGGTGGATATCTCCAGTTGTGCTGTGTGGTTCACATCCCCTGCCTCTCTGCCCAGGTATCTTCCTTAGCAGTGTTGTGCAGGTCCTCCGCCAAATGGAAAGGGTTAGCACACCCAGGTTAACCCCCAGCCAAAGAACTGAGAGTAAACAGATAAACACCCAGATTCCTATGACTTACCACACTGTCCCCAGGCCCCCGGTTATTCAGCGTGACCAAGTTCAGGCTGCTCACAATACACATACGCTGACTTTCTCACACTGTAGTCTTGCTACGTATGGCCAAAACTGGATGTGGACCTGCTTCAGGTAAGTTATTTTACACGTGGCCCCTCTGCTCACTGGACTAGAGTATATATCAGACACACAACCTCTAACTTTAGCCTCCAAAAGCAGAAATACATTTTCTTAGGTATATAAACTCCACCAAGTTCTTTTGGTTGTTGTACTATTTTTGTTTCCAAGATCTCTGGAAAAATTTTACAAATCCTGGAAGTCCATCATTCTCTTGAAATCAAACATGTGAGCCTCGTTCCCTCTGCAGATGCCCTCATGTCTTCCGTCCAATGACTGAAATGCCACGTGAAGGTTTTCCCAGACACCTCTGGCTCAAGGCAAGAGCCCAGAGTCTGTTTTCCAGGCTGAATATCATGTAAACTCGTTATACAGCACCTCTTTCACTGTTCTTTGCTCACTACCAAATATCACCACTGGGTTGTACAAACCCACCCCCACTGGTGTTTTGCTCCATAGCAACCCAGGGCCCACATCTAGGCCACAGAATTAATAATATACAAACTGGATCCATGTGGGGCCTCAGGAGCTCAGGATAGTCCGACCCTTATACAAGATTCCAAGCAAACAGCAAAGATGCCCTGAGAATGCATTGGACCTTAGAGAAGCTACCAGTCCCAGGCAGCAAGGAAGGATGGGGCCCACAGGCAGCATCGAAACTCAGATCTGGAAAGAAACAGGGGCTGGAGAGTTGGCTCAGTGGTTAAGAGCATTGCTTGCTCTTCCAGAGGTCCTGAGCTCAATTCCCAGCAACCACATGGTCACTCAAAACCATCTGTAATAAGATTTGGCACCCTCTCCTGACCAGCACGCATACATGTAGACAGAACACTATATACATAATAAATAAATATTTAAAAAAAAAAGAAACAGAGAAGGAGCAGAGCCAAGAGCCACTGACAAATCATGCCCCACCAGCCCTGCACCAAGGCCCACCAGCCCTGCACCACGACCCCATGACTCAGTATAGTCAGACATGGCAACTTTCAGGTTCCCAGAAGTCACACCCAGCTATGTGGAACCCTAACACCCTGCCTTCCAGGGAGCTGCAGGGCCAGCTGGAAAGCTCAGCAGGTAAATCTGACATGAAGCTATGAACCAGTTCTTCCAAAGAAATCACTCCGAGGAATACATTCCAAATGAATTTCAATGGATCCAGATACCACCTTCCTACAAAATGCCTGGCGCCCGCTCACGTGAATTAAGCCTCTTTTAAACGGTGTGCAGAATCATAGAGATTAATAAAAACTACACACTTGAAAATCCTACTTAGATGTTGAAGGCAAGTTTGAGTTAGTTTCTACGCTCACAAATAGAAGAGGGCAGCGTGCAGGGCTACCAGAGGTCCTCAGTCCAGGTCCTCACTTCCCCACAAGCCAGAGACACATTCCAGAACAGCCTGCTTCCCCAGGGCCTCCTGAAGGAAGCCAGAGCAGCTCAGATAACAAGTATGAATAGAGAAGGTCACAGTGGAAGGACAGGGGAGGATGCTTTGTCTGAGAGAAGAACAGGAGGTCCAAGCAGAGCTGGCAAAAGGGGGTTACCTTGTCTCTGGAAGAAGACACAAGATTCTCTGACTTCAGGAAGACAGAAAGCCAAGGCCTCTGAAGAGCAACTGTTGGGATCACTCAGGGACCCATATTCACTGGAACTTTGGGCGAGCTGCTGGGTTGTAATGCCTTGTGTATTATATCATAACTGGGTGAACTGGCCAGCCTGACATTCTGAATAGTTATCCGTACAGCTAAAATAAAGGCTTCCTTTGAGGGAACCACCTGAAATGGTGTGTGTGTGTGTGTGTGTGTGTGTGTGTGTGTGTGTGTGTGTGTGTGTTTGTATGTGCGCGTGCATGTGTGTGTAGCACCAATGGTCATGCCAGATTCCAGTGCTACCAATGACGGCAACTTGTGTGTACTGAGCTGCTAGAACAGCCCATGATTTCAGTGCCTCAGCCCAGGAGACATCCCTTTCTTAAATACGCACACGCATGCATGCGCGCATACACACACACAGTGCTCATTGTTGTCAAGTAGAGTGAGAAGCTGCTCCAAAGAAACTGAGGGAACACTAGTGCCACGAACATGTCAGGGATCAAGAAAAGACACAAAGCTCATGCGGTCTAGTAAAGAAGAGTTCTTGAGAGTGGGCCATGGTGAGAAGTCGAGGACCAGGATGGGCCATGCAGCTCAAATCACACTGTTCCCAGTCCTAGCCAGCATAAACAACCCCACAGATGACATGGTCTATTTGCTGTGTGAGAACTTATGTCACTCTGCATCTTTCGGGTCAAAACAATCCCAGAAGCCACAACTATGTGTTTCATCAACTGTCAGTACGGTCTTCCCTGAATTTCTGCAGTGGTTTCATGGCTGATTTGCCCTGCCTGCAGTCCTGGCATCTTGTCTACCCATACATGGCAGCCTGGGCATCCTTCAGTGTTCATCGGCTTCTCCAAGCTGTTGGATACATCCCATTTCAGTGAGCAAACCCCGCCTTCTTCTACCACCCCAGGGAGCCTGTAGCCTCCCCCTCTTAGTAGCCCAGACCACCCATGGACTTATCCAGTCTTGTTACTCCTCTGAGTATCCTCAGCCTTGAGTTTCCCACTGTGAAGAACTCTGACCCTACATTTCCTTCTTGTCTGCCTACCTGCAGGGATCCCTATGGAGATCTGATGATACAGTGATGACATCACAGTCTAGCGATGCCACCCCTTCCCTTTCCACTCGCGGTCCCCACAGTTATCCATCATCATCCGCACAGAGCCTGTCACATGCATTTCAGATGAGGGATCCAGGACTCATGGGTTCGCTCATTTACCTCCAAGTCCAGGGTAACACATAGGATGTGCATATGCCTGTTGAACAGATTGTAGCATCTGCTCATCATCTTTGTTGGACAAACAACCATATGGGCTTGGAAGTTCCGTGAAAACTTCAGAGTCCGGGGTGGATGAGGCCTTCCCTCTACTTCAGAATGTGCACTAGATGGAGAAGTCAGCTGCTGGTCAAGGAAGGCCAATACTGGTACCCAGGGAATTTTTTTGTGGCAAAGGGATCCCAGAAGCCTGAAGCTCTGAGTATCCCTGGGTAGAGATAGAAGGTCTCCAGTGGTAAGTCAGGATTTTCCTCCCATGAGAATACCAAGACCTAACTACATAAGAACAGGAGATGAACAAGGAAAAAGAAGCTTGCTAGTTACTATCCTCAGCGCTTGCTGTGTGCCAGCACTTAACAGAGATATCCCTTCCTTCCTTCCTTCCTTCCTTCCTTCCTTCCTTCCTTTCTTTTTTTTGAGACAGGGTTTTTCTATAGCTATAGAGTTTGTCCTGGAATTTGTAGACCAGGCTGGGCTCAAACTCACAGAGATCTGCCTGCTTCTGCCTCCCAAGTGCTTAAAGGCATGCGCCACCAGCGCCCAGCTGGGGTATCTGTTTTCTATGATCCCATGGGAACTGTATTTCTAATGCCCATTGTGTTTTAATGTTTCCTAAACATGTGAATGGATAATGGATGGATGGATGGATGGATGGATGGATGGATGGACAGATGGAAAGAATGATGTGATGGCTAGCTTTAATTGTCATCATGACATGATCTAGAATCATTTGAGAACAGTCCCAGATGAAGGGTTATTTACATTGGGTTGGTAGATGGTCATGTTTATGGAGGATTATCTTAAGTTAATTGATGTAGAAAAACTCCCACTGTGGGCCATATCATTGGCTAGACCAGCAGTTCCCAAACTATGGGTTGAAACCCCTTTGGGGTCATATAACAGATATCCTGCATATCAGATATTTACACTATGACTCATAACAATAGCAAAATTATAATTATGAAGTAGCGATCAAATTATTTTATGGTTGGGTGGGTGTCACCACAACACGAAGAACTATATTAAAGGGTTGCAGCATGAGGAAGGTTGGAGACAGAGGGTCCCGAAATATGTAAGAGTGGAAGAATCAAGCCGAGTACCAAGACGTGAGTGGTTGGCGGGTGTTCATTCATTCCTCTCTACACATCTTGATGGTAGATGTGTTAAAGCTAGTTATTTGAAGTCCCTGCCTTGACTTCCCCACAATGATGGGCTGCCGCCTGAAGCTATAGGCAGAAATAAACCCCTTCCTCCCTACTTGGTTTTTTTTTTGTCAGTATATTTTATTACAGCATTAGAATTGAAACTAGGACAGGCGTGTAGCTGTGTATATCTACACAGCACACGTAAGGAGGCAATCTAACTCACGAATGGTTTAATTCTCTCATGAAGGTAGCTTTGAGCTTAAAATAACTGATAAAGACAATGTGTTTATATATTTAAAAACAGAGAAAAAAAGAGGGAACAAAGAGAATGTAATGATCTCAGAGGTTTAAGGGGGCTGCAAAGGGTGTGTTCTGTGCATGGCAAGGCTTTTGCACGAGTGAGCTCTGCATCCAGCGTTAACTGCATAAGATCTGTGCAAGACTGCACTGGTGTGGGAGGTCCATGAGATCCCACCCTTCACTAAAGGACTATGGGCAGGAAAGGCTGCTGCAGGAGGAATATTCATGCTCATGCAAGTGACCGAAATTAAATTCAGTGAGTCATGCATTTAAAAAGAAAGCACATCAAAATCAAAGGAGGCTTATTTAAAAGGATAAAGATGTCAGTGGGAGATGAGGAGGCAGTGAGAGAGGGTAATGGAGGGTGAAATGACAAAATTTGGTGTGTATTAAAAAGTAAACATAAATAAAAATGAAAATAAAAAATAACCAGTCGTTATATATAAATAAATGCCTGTGTGTAAGGTATTTCATCTTAACGGATATAAATAAAGCTTATTTTTTAATGAAATGAGATAGATGCCTCTCACATGTATAGTATAAGAAGCAAGAGAAACTCAGGAATTACTATGACTCCCAGGAAGCAAGATGGCGGCCACAAAATAGTATGACTCCCAGAAGACAGGATAGGAGAAGGGAGCCACACTTATTTTCTGTGAGCTCATTGTTCTCTCAGGTGCAGTGCTCCAGCCAAGAGGCAGGACTGAGCTGCTGGTTGCACAAGCAGGGGGCATTATAGACTTAAGACAGTTGTTGGGGAGGAGGAACTTCAGAAACGACAAAGCCTGCTGAAGGGCAAGTAGACAGATTCGAACCATAGAATGGGCGATGGGGCTGCTCTTCTTCCAAAAAGCCTTCAGCAAGGTGAAAATTTGTCAAAAATGCAGGACAGAGACAGATTTGTAATAGTATGTGGGGCTGGCTTGGCACACCACCTTTGTTCAAAACCAGCAAGGGACAAGATAAAGGGTCTGGGGTCAAGTAAACGCATCTGAGAGAAACGGTCCCTTCATTGATGGCCATTAGCCCAATGATGGGATAAAACTAGAATGTTTTAAATAGGAAGAGAGGGTGTTCTGCCTTGTAGGGACATGGCCTGAATCAATCCTTCTGTCACAGTACCTGAACTTCTTGAAAGTGGAGAGTCACCCACATGCCCCTGCTCCAGGGAGCAGGGAAGCCCAGCATGAGAATGGGTTGGCCCACTCAGCCAACCACCTGAATCTCTGTCATCTGCACTTCAAATTCTGGAAAAGTGGTTGGGGTGATTTTTCTTAGCAACCTTAAACAGCTCAAGAACAGGCACAGAAAAGCAGCACACACAGCGGGCCACATCCAAGTGGTGGGGCAGGTGTGCTGTGGATCAAATCCAAGCGATGGGGCAGGTGTGCTGTGGACCAAATCCGAGCGATGGGGCAGGTGTGCTGTGGACCAAATCCGAGCGATGGGGCAGGTGTGCTGTGGACCAAATCCGAGCGATGGGGCAGGTGTGCTGTGGACCAAATCCGAGCGATGGGGCAGGTGTGCTGTGGACCAAATCCGAGCGATGGGGCAGGTGTGCTGTGGACCAAATCCGAGCGATGGGGCAGGTGTGCTGTGGACCAAATCCGAGCGAAGGGGCAGGTGTGCTGTGGACCAAATCCGAGCGATGGGGCAGGTGTGCTGTGGACCAAATCCGAGCGATGGGGCAGGTGTGCTGTGGACCAAATCCGAGCGATGGGGCAGGTGTGCTGTGGACCAAATCCAAGCGATGGGGCAGGTGTGCTGTGGACCAAATCCGAGCGATGGGGCAGGTGTGCTGTGGACCAAATCCGAGTGATGGGGCAGGTGTGCTGTGGATCAAATCCGAGCGATGGGGCAGGTGTGCTGTGGACCAAATCTGAGCGAAGGGGCAGGTGTGCTGTGGACCAAATCCGAGCGATGGGGCAGGTGTGCTGTGGACCAAATCTGAGCGAAGGGGCAGGTGTGCTGTGGACCAAATCCAAGCAAAGGGGCAGGTGTGCTGTAGACCAAATCCGAGAGAAGGGGCAGGTGTGCTGTGGACCAAATCCGAGCGAAGGGGCAGGTGTGCTGTGGACCAAATCCAAGCGATGGGGCAGGTGTGCTGTGGACCAAATCTGAGCGAAGGGGCAGGTGTGCTGTGGACCAAATCTGAGCGAAGGGGCAGGTGTGCTGTGGACCAAATCCAAGCGATGGGGCAAGTGTGCTGTAGACCAAATCCAAGCGATGGGGCAGGTGTGCTGTGGACCAAATCTGAGCGAAGGGGCAGGTGTGCTGTGGACCAAATCTGAGCGAAGGGGCAGATGTGCTGTAGACCAAATCCAAGCGATGGGGCAGGTGTGCTGTGGACCAAATCCAAGCGATGGGGCAGGTGTGCTGTAGACCAAATCCAAGCGAAGGGGCAGGTGTGCTGTAGACCAAATCCAAGCGATGGGGCAGGTGTGCTGTGGACCAAATCCAAGCGATGGGGCAGGTGTGCTGTAGACCAAATCCAAGCGAAGGGGCAGGTGTGCTGTAGACCAAATCCAAGCGATGGGGCAGGTGTGCTGTGGACCAAATCTGAGAGAAGGGGCAGGTGTGCTGTAGACCAAATCCACGCGATGGGGCAGGTGTGCTGTGGACCAAATCCAAGCGATGGGGCAGGTGTGCTGTGGACCAAATCTGAGCGAAGGGGCAGGTGTGCTGTGGACCAAATCCGAGCGATGGGGCAGGTGTGCTGTGGACCAAATCCAAGCGATGGGGCAGGTGTGCTCTGGACCAAATCCGAGCGAAGGGGCAGGTGTGCTGTGGACCAAATCTGAGCGAAGGGGCAGGTGTGCTGTAGACCAAATCTGAGTGAAATGTGCTAGCAACAGCAGACAGGAAGAACAGAGAGGGTTTCTCTCTGCAGGAAGAGGAAATGACACACCAAGTAATGGACACAACCCAGCTTATTTGTAGCTTACCTGGAACAGACCCTTCTGGGTTGTCGGAAGTACAGAGGTACCTTTCACATACCTTTGGTCCAACCACTGCCCTGTGCTTTGTAAACACCATGTGTACCTACAGATCTTTTCCAGAATTTGACATACAGGCCTGGTGGCCAGTGGATATACAAGCAGGAACAACCAGAGGGCTCACTTCCAGAATAGTCAGACAGTCACTTCTGAAAACCAGGGGTGTGTAAGAAATCTTTGTCATTTCACACCACAACTGGCTGCAAGGTTCACAAGCCACAGTGGTTCTCAAACTTCCCTTGTTGAATCAAACCCATGACCCCCACAGTGACTGACTACCACCTTTTAATCCTGGTCTCTCCTCCACCTCACTTCCCACTCCCCAGCTTCTCTCTAAGAACTGACTCACACCTAACTCCTCTGGGATGCTTCTGAAGGAACCCCAAAAAGAACACTGGGTCATGATAACCCATTTTAGGTTCACGTCACATAAATCAAGAAGGAAGATGCAGAGCCCAGCACGTTGTGAGGGTCCAAAGTTCTCTGCTACTGAGGGCCCTTTTGGGGCTGGGGTTGGGTGCCTGGTAGTCCTATTTTGGCAGAGCCATCAATTACCAATGCTCCAAATTGGAGCACTTAACTGGATCCACTGTGGTCATTGCTGGGATAGCAGAGGACCAAGAAAGAAGGTCCTAGTGATCGAGGACAAAGACAAACTCTTGCAATGAGATATATGCTTCTGTCATCTTCTGTGGAGAAAAGAGGGGCATTCAACTGATCCTTCCTCAAGTCCAAGGTCCCCAAGTCCCTTAAGGGGACACTCTAAGCTGTATGGACAGGCATATGAGCCATTCCTTCCCCTCCCTGAGTCACAGGATGATCTCCACTCTCCACTGACCACAAGTCCAGCCTTTGTATGTTCACAAAGGATGTTATGGTGACTGAGCAAAAAGACAGGATGCTGGTTTCTGTGGCAACGCCATGCAAGTTTTCTCTAGACGGAGTGACCCTGGAAGGTGATGGACTTACACTGACTTTCTTATGCTCCACCAGAGGGTGACCTGCCTGATAAAGAATCCTAGCATCAAGAGCCTGTGAGTGATGGCATTGCCTTACACAGGGATGCAGGGGAGAAAAGGAAGTTCGTCCCTCAAGCTAGGCAACCAAGAGTCCTCCAGGGAACCAATATATGCTTCACAAGGGAGTTA
This sequence comes from Microtus oregoni, assembly GCF_018167655.1. Lineage (NCBI taxonomy): Eukaryota > Metazoa > Chordata > Mammalia > Rodentia > Cricetidae > Microtus > Microtus oregoni. The sequence goes on along the minus strand of NW_024543063.1, from coordinate 5,800,700 downwards.
GTTGGCAGGGGAAACCTGCCACAGACATGAGCCAAGAAGAATAGCAACTGGCAGGCACCAGCTCATACCTCCCCTCTAGAGTCCAGGAAGCAGTCCACCAGGGCTCTCTGTGCCTGGAGAACACAGAGGGGAGACTGGGAGGTCAGGGCATAGATTTGCCACTCAAGTTCCACCCAGAGTCAGGAGTTTGAGCTTATCCTGGGGAGTGGAGCCTGAAGAGGCTAAGACAGAAAGAGTTCATCTAGAGTCTGAGATTTAATCTTCAAAATGGATAGGAGATCCCAGTTTTAAAAATCAGTGGTGATGGTTTCAGTAACCACCATGACAAGGGAACAGTGAGGCTTGCTGTGGTCTCATCAGTGGAGACAATATCCAGCAATGAGATGGATCAGCACTTAGAAGTGGGAGCAGACATTGATGATGGAGGCAAGACTGCTATTGATTGACAACATGGTTTCCTGACCACCAAGTCACCCAGGATGTGTTCTTGTTAGAAAGGAGGGTGACTGAAGACGTTATTAGTTGAGCTCAGGCCAGACCAGAGGATGGGGCATCCTAATTCCAATATGGCTGGCGTTCTCACGAGAAGACAGCCGTGTGAAGACAGAGGTGCATGAGAAGAAGCCCTGATTTTGAAGGAGACTGGTGGGGAGCACCTGAAAGCTGGCACATGCCCGGGGCTGCAGCAACCTTAAAAGGCAGGAAGAGGGGCTGGAGAGATGGCTCAGCGGTTAAGAGCATTGCCTGCTCTTCCAAAGGTCCTGAGTTCAATTCCCAGCAACCACATGGTGGCTCACAACCATCTGTAATGAGGTCTGGTGCCCTCTTCTGGCCTGCAGGCATACACACAGAACATTGTATACATAATAAATAAATAAATATTAAAAAAAAAAGGCAGGAAGAGGCAAGTGGAGGTGGATTCTCTCTTCTCTTTCAGAGGCAGCTCAGTTCTGCTGATAACTTGGTTTAGACTTTATCTTAGTTAGGGTCTCTGTTTTTTGCAATTAAACACTAGAACCAAATAAATCTGGGGAGGAAAGGGCTTATTCAACTTATACTTGCTGTTCATCATCGAAGGAGGTCAAGACAGGAACTCAAACAGGGCAGAAGTCAGACAGGGAGTCAGGAGCTGATGCAGAGACCTTGAAGGGTGCTGCTTACTGGCTTGCTCTGCATGGCTTGCTCAGCCTGCTTTCCTATAGAACCCAGGACCATCAGCCCAAGGATGGCACCACCCATAATGGGCTGAGCCCTCCCCCGTTATTCACTAAGAAAATGTTCTACAAGCTTGCCTACAACCTGATCCTGTGGGGGCATTTTCTTAATTGAGGTTCCCTCCTCTCAGATGACTTTAGCTCACGTTAAGTTGACATAAAACCATCCAGCATAGACTTTCAGACCACCTGATTGTGAGGCCTCTTGGAATGTCCCCAGAGCTTTGCAATTCCTCTGAAACCACCCAGATGTTCATTTATCATCTAGACTCAAGATACACATGAACTCGAGTCCTCAGCATCTTGGACCATGAAGTCTTCAGCCCTTCCCAAGACCATCATTCATTTCTGGTAGAGCTCTCCTTGACCCAAGCCATTCTTCATGTCTACACAGTGACCTCAGCACAGAGTCCAGTTCTTGCTCTTGTTTCTTAAACATATGCCCATTTGGAGAACTTCAAAATCTCCTTTGAGAATCTTTCAGGTCTTCTAAGAACGGTCCTTGGGGCTACTGTCTCCCTTAACTTCCCAGGTTCTGCACGTCCCACTGTCCCTCTCCCTTCCAGTTTCAGTACAGATCTACTAGCAAACCTACCCTTGGATTTACACTAACAGTTCTGCTCACGCTTAAGGTCCCAGGTGGGTCTTACTATTGGCTCCTGTCAGAGTGGAAACATTCTGTCAAATAATACAGTTTCTTCCCCGGTGGGAATTTTGTTGTGTGCCTTCTGAAAGTGTATCTTCTTGTAGTGTTGTTGTTGATGATGGAAAAAGAGAGAGAGAGAGAGAGAGAGAGAGAGAGAGAAAACACCAACTGTATGTGCATGCAGAGTGGGGATGGGGGGAGACTGCATCATTTTATTTTATGGGTATTTTGTCTGCATGTATGTCTATGCAGTATGCGTATGCTTGATACCACCAGAGGTCAAAAAAAGGCATTGGAATCCCCGAAATTGGAGTTACAGGCAGTTGTTAGCATTCATGTGCTCCTAACCACTGAACTATTTCTCTAGCTCCGAGAAAAGAGAGAGAGAGAGAGAGAGAGAGAGAGAGAGAGAGAGAGAGAGAGGAGAGATATTTCTGTAAAAAAGGGGGAAAAGGTTGTTAAAAAGGGAAAAATATCAACAACAAGGTATATTTTGACTTAGAGATCCCAGGGAAGCAGAGGAATCAAAGGGAACCATCTCTCTCAGCTGTTGTTGGGTAGGTAAAAAAAAAAAAAAAAGAAAGAAAAAGAAAAGAAAATCACTATGAAGCAATCAGAAGCTGAGGTTCTGGGTCCATCAGAAGTTAGAGGACGGTGTGAGCATCAGTCCTCCCTTGAGTCTACATGAGTTCAGGGTACACCAGAAAGACCAAGAGTACAAACTGGGTGGTGGTAGCACACGCCTTTAATCCTAGCAATCAGAAGGCAGAGGCAGGTAGATCTCTGTGAGTTCGAGTCCATTCTGCAGAATGAGTTCCTGGACAGTCAGGGTTACACAGAAAAATGCTGTCTCTAAATTAAAAAAAAAAAAACAGTTTGGTATACCTGGTATACCTGGTTTGGCTCTAATAAGCAGTGTGCACCTGGATCTTGTGCTCCAACTCCATGACCTCCTGGAACATTGTCCCATAGGGTCTTCTGTCCCCTCCAGTAAAACCAGAGGCTGGGCCTGAGCCAAAAATCCTTGGCCTTGGGGAAATCTTGACAGTGAGCAATATAGAAACAAGAAAACCAAGACCACAAAACCCATGACACATTCAATATACTTTATTAAAAAGTTTCTTTGTATAAATTTCCTAAAATTTTCAACATTAAATCCCACCTCCAAACTCCAAGTCAACAACAATTAAAAAAAAAAAAGAAACCACATTAAGGGAATGGCAAAAAAATATTCTCTATTACGACTTTCTTCGAATTCTTTAATCGAGGCATTTGTCCCAACAGTGCACAAAGATGAAGGGGATCTACTTTCTTCTAATTAGATCATTTTTCAGAGAACTTTAGACGAAGGAAGTTGCTTAACCTCTAATCCAGGAAGCTAGGGCCAGGAAAAGGTTAGCCTCTTGCTTCTCCGTCTAAGTCATGCAAATACAGGAACATGAACCAAGCAGAAATGGACAGAGTAGCTGTGACATTGAGACTATGTTCTAGACATCGCGTTTGCCTGGCACAGGCATCCAAAGAAACTCCAGCTGGAATTCGAGTTTATAGGAATGTTCACATAAACACCAGCAGTGGCTAGCTGTTACAGAACGGTCCAAGTATACGGTAGAACTGCCTGGAGACGGAGAGCAGGGTCCACAGACACGTTTAGCACCATATCGACAGGTCACGTGCAGAGGCTTTCCTCCCGAGGTTGAGTGTCAATCAAAGCAGGAAAAGGCACCGTGCTGGGGCATCTACCCAGAGCTTCTATAAAAAAATGATTTGGAAATGGCTGCCTCCTTCTTCTCCCAGAGGTACGTGTTGCCGGAAGGCCATGCTTGGGTTCCGGTCAGGCTGATAAATCTGGGCGTGGAAAGTATTGAGTGTGGAAGGAAAAAGAGAAGAATGAAGCAAGAGATGGGGAGAGAAGAAAAAGAAGAGAGGTCATCACTAGACATAAAAAATGTTGTGTTTATCGTGGCGATGACCCCACAGCCTCCAGCCTTCCTCACTGGATCCCGGGACCTTCGCAGCTTCAGGTCTGAAATCGGAGCCCACCCTGAAGGAGCCCAGCCTCACCCCCACTTTGTGCACTAGCCCTCTCCCCACTCTGACCTCAGGCGCTGGGCCATTGCTTACGGAATTTCCCACTGTGATGGAAAGACTAAATGGTCTCAGAGTCAACATTATGGTTTTTAGGAAGTAAAATTGGTTTAAAATGAATACATGAATGTTTATCGTTAGTTTTCTGTTACAGATCATTATTCTGTTCTAACAATCATGTACAATGTGACAGTGTGACATTTCTAAAGAGACAAGGACTTGGTAGCGTTTCTGATACACTTGGCTCTGTGGTTCCTAACTGCCAAAGATACACATGTGCTTCCGGGAAACAAATCAATCATTAAAATAACTAATTTTGTGTGGCTTTGTGTATGTATGTGTGTGTGTAAAATTAAAAATTGTATCTCTTTTTAGTGTTTCCCATTGGCACATTCTATCTGAGGATACAATTTAACTAACTTTGTTCAGGTTTTCCACACTCATTGTAATTCAGATACTTCCCAGTGGTGAGGTTGCTAACCCAGACCTCTTCCCATACGAGAGAAAGATGAAACGGACCAAGGGAAGGGCCACTTACCGGGACTGCACATCTTCTCACATTCTTCCTGGGTCTTGAATCTGTTCTCGTTGCCCCCGCAACCTCCATACCAGAACCTCTTGCATCCTTTCTCTTTCATGTCATAGTGCCATAGCAAATCAAAGTCGCCACAAGTCCCACCGTCTTTGGGCAGCTTGCAAATATCTAGAGTATCAAGGAGAGAAAGGAGCGCCAGTCAGACCATGCCAACAACTCAGCCTCCAGAGTCCATGTCAGAGCCTAGGGGAGGATCTCAGGGCTACAGTAGAGAAGGGTTTCATGGTAGGAAGGCTGCAATCTCCCCAAGCCTCGGTTTCCCCACTCTTGCACTGACTGACAGAAGAGTCACTCTCGGGTTTGCAAAGAATAAATAAAACCACACCAAGAATCTCCTATGAGCCAAGACTGAATAGCAACAATAAAATGACAAACTCCACCCACACACACACACATTTCACTCTCTAAGCCATTTTGCTTCTTAGTTTGTTCTGTCTTCAGTGCCCAGAGAAGAAACTGAATTTTCAGACCACGGGCTTTTCTACTCCTTGGTAACATGGCATGAAATTCTTTTAGAATGTACTTCAACAGTAAAGCTGCACATTCCACAAAGAAAGTAGATTGAAAGTTTAGATAGACTGTAAGTGGGCACTCTTTTAAAACAATATTTTTACTTTATTACTTATGTGTCTGTGTGTTACATCAGATCCCCTGATACTGGAGCCATAGGCAGTTGTGAGCAGCCTGACATGGGTGCTGGGAACCGACTGAACTCTGAACTTCTGCAAGAGCAGTAACCACTTTTAACGGCTGGACCTCCTCTCTGGGCTCTCAACAGATGTTCTTTATGACAGGTATGTGTACACACACATGTGTAGCAAGTTTCTTCCCAGCCTCTCACATAAAACTAACATGGAGATGAAACTCCTTGCCAACGCAGAAATGACCCAAGGCAAGGCTGTGAGGGAACAGGAATTAATTTTCCCTCCGGTTAAGGAAGTGCATGTTTTGAATGTATACTTGAGCTGCACCCCAGCTGCAAAGGAAGGCCAGGTCCTCTGGATGCCTACAGAGGTGAGTTTACAGTGTGAGAGCCGGGAGGTTTCTGTTTACAGAACTTTCTGGCAAACTCTGGAGTTAGCTGGCGAATGATGTGCGCATGTAAAGCGCTTTAATCCAAAGGTCTGGAAGTCAAAGCCTGCTTTCAGCAAAAGCCCTGGGAGCAGATAACGTGTGTGTGTCTGTGTGCGTGCGTGCGTGCGTGTGTGTGTGTGTGTGCCAGCTACCAGCCTGACATGCCGCTCTCCCCACAGAGGACCACCTCCATTTAACCCTGTGCAAACCAGAATGTGATTGCTGTAGTAAGCGTTTCCTTGAGCAAAATCAAGAGGGCTCAGTCAAAAGTAGTCAAAATATAACTAGAAATGTGTTCCTCGTCAGTTCCTGTTTTTTTTTAATATTTATTTATTTATTATGTATACAATATTCTGTCTGTGTGTATGTCTGCAGGCCAGAAGAGGGCATCAGACCTCATTACAGATGGTTGTGAGCCACCATGTGGTTGCTGGGAATTGAACTCAGGACCTTTGGAAGAGCAGGCAATGCTCTTAACCACTGAGCCATCTCTCCAGCCCCAGTTCCTGGTTTTAAGAACACAAATTGATCACCTTGGGTACCAGCAGTATTGATGTGTGGATACAAGATTCTGCCAACCCTCCAAGGCAGGTGTAAGTTTCTGAAGCCAGAAACCCATGTCTACAATTGAGGGTTAACGTTTCACTTCAGTTTTCAGTGTGGTTGTGACTAAATTTTGGACGCTTCCTTTCAGGGTTTATAAGTCAAACACTGTAACCAGTTAAGCGGCCTTCTCCCAAGAGATCACCAGCCTTAAGGACAGCCAATGAAAGCAAGCATTTTTCTACCTATTTCTCTCAAGTTGCAGAGTTTAGCTCTTTAAATTGTTATTGACATAAATTTTCCTTCATTGCACCATGTTATGCCAATCAGTGGTAGATAGAAGATAGATAGATGGAGAGAGAGAAAAGGAGGGAGGGAGAATCTATCCATAGTGGAATATAGCTAACAAAATGGTGTATTTCCATATTAAATTACTTTCTATCCTACCAAAACAAACTACAGAAAGAAAGAAAGAAAGAAAGAAAGAAAGAAAGAAAGAAATCACAGCATGCACCAACTGTGAGTCATATTTTGGTGTCAGAAGTGATACTATGAGAAAAAAATGTGTATCTCAGAATCGATACAACAATAAAATTTTGGCAAGCATGGGCCAACCATTCATTTGGAGTTGTGCAATCGACCCAGTCCTACCTCCTCTGATAAAATGCTGTCAGCTCTACAGACTGGTCATTTTCCAGATAAGTGACAATAAACACCAAACACAAGACGAGGTCTTTGGCTAGCTTTGGCACTGACACTTTCTTTCCACAAGAATGGTTAAGTTATTGATTTGCATTTCATTTGGTAATAGAGAAAAAAAATCAATGCTCTTAGTTAGACTTGCTTTGGTTAGAAATTTTCACTTTAAACTGAAAGATGCAAAGAAAGAATTCACCCCAAGGCTTCCCCAGTCACAAGTGAGATGAGAAAAAAAAATAGTTACTAAGAAAGTTCTAAAACTAAAATTAACATCCAATGTACAGTTCTTGCAGTAACAAGCTCATGGTTGTCAATCAGCATCTGTACACTCAACCTCTCCCTGCCTTCCCAAGTGAAATAAAACCAAAGGAATTGTTCAGCTGTTGCTAAGGGCCCTGTTTAACAGGCAGCGGCCAGACTACTGTAAAGTGGCTGAATTGTGATATTTAAGAGCCAGACCTCAGACGGAGGATGTGGAGTCAGAGTCCCCTCCCCTTGTGGAGCTGTGTCAAGCCACAGACATTCACCTACAGACTCAGGCTGGGTGCTCCAGGCCCAGCAGTGGGAAGGAGACAGGTTTTAGATTCACCTCTGACAGATGCTCTGTAACCTTGACAGAGTCGTGGGCTCCATTAAAAAGCAAAACCAGCATCACCTCTTTTTCACATAGTCCTGCCTGTCTGGCTGGAAAATGCCTCCCTAAATCTGAAAGCAGCAACTCCACACTGAAACACAGAACAGCCTGACCCAGATTCGTGTTTCAAGATTATGCTGTTTGCACTAACTAAACACTGTTTATCCAGTCTTATCCTTCTGAGATACACATAAAGGAAACAAAACCATCCCTGAATCTTGCTATCTAGGAGTTCCTCTAGGTCATTATTTTTCTCCATGAAAGAAGAATTTGCTAGAGATTTTGCATTTTCCACTGCCAAAGAGGCAAAAGCTAGTAAGAGGGATTCAAATGGAACACGCAGTTTTCTGTGCCTTTGAAGTGTGTGCATACTAGGTCTTCTTCAACTGTTTTTTTTTATTTTTTCTTACTATTATTGTGTGTGTGTGTGTGTGTGTGTGTGTGTGCACGCATGATAGGAGAGAAGGGTGTGCCACAGTGTGAGTATGAAAGTCAAAGAAAAATAGAGAGTAGGTTCCCTACTTCCACGTCTATATGGATTCTAGGGGGGTCAAAATCAGGTTGTCCAGCTTGCACTGCAAGTGCTGCACCCACTCCGTCATCTCACTGCTCCATAACCAGTATCTTGAAGGGAAATCTGGAAGAGCCCAGCTACAGAGATGTGGCTTCTATTTGAGGTCAGTCTTCTTATTGGGGCCTTCTAAGTATACACCAGAATAGACTGTGAGCCAGGCAGAAGACAGAAGCATCTTAAGACAGGGGTGGCTCTTCAGTGTCGCTGCAGCTGCAAATGAGGATGACTCACAGAAAAAGGACACAGTGAGAGGCATTCCATTCCTCCTGATGGACCAGAGAGTACCACACCATCTCCACGCTGACAGAAGCTTGTACTCTGAGGACTATGAAACAACACCACATCTAAGTTCTTGTGGAATTTTGAGTCCTGTTAGTGCTGGCATCTTTGGTTGACCCATCCTAAGTCAAGTATGTTGAATACTGCAGTTATCACTTCCTCAGTGCTAAGGAGATGAGCCAAGCCTCTGCTCTGCTAATTGAGCATGGTAGTTTGCATGAGAATGACTCCCACTGGCTCGTGTGTTTGAACATTTGGTCCCCTATGCTGGCTAGTTTATGACAATTTGGCAAGAGCTAAAGTCATTTGAAAGGAGTGAACCTCAATTAAGAAAATTTCTCCATAAGATCAGGTTGTAGGCAATTAATTTCTTAATTAATTTCTTAATTAGTGATTGATGGTGCCATCCCTGGGCTAGTGATCCTGGGTTCTATAAGAAAACAAGTTGAGCAAGCCATGGGGAGCAAGCCAGTAAGTAGCACCCCTCTGTGGTCTCTGCATCAGCACCTGCCTCTAGGTTCCTGCCCTGAGTTCCTTTGATGATGAACAGTATCTGTAAATGTAAGCCAAATAAACTTTTTCCTCCCTAAGTTGTTTTTGGTCATGGTATTTCATCACAGCAACAGTAACCCTACCTAAGACAGAACAGTTTGAGAAGAATTAGGAGGTGTGGTTTTGTTGGAGGAAGTATGTCCTGGGTAGACTTTGAGGCTTTAAAATCCCCCCCCCCCCGGTGAGTTCTTAGCTTGTGGACCAGGAGATGGGCTCTCTGCTACTCTGGCTGCTTGTAGCCTGCTACCTCTGCTCCACCATCATGAATAGACCCTTATTCCTCTGAAACTGTAAGCCCAAACAAACTCTCTCTTCCATAAGTTGCCTTGGTCATAGTGTCTTATCACAGCAACAGAACAATAACTAATAAAGGGGGCTACTGGTTCTTAGACTCATATTCCAAGGACATAAGTCATGCCTGTCACTAACAGACACACTCTGGCACCCAAAAGAGCGGTCTACAAGACCAAGCCAGAATGTGGTGTTTCGGGAACTGGAAACACATCCGAATCCTTGTATTCTGTGGGATCTAATCTGGTTGTCTGGTGTTTCCTAAGCAGTTTCTTATAGGTAATTCAACGAGTGAGTGAAACCCTATTCTTTGCAACACCGCAGACCACAAAGTTAACCCTAGTCTCAATCTTAAACTGAGAGAGGAAGTGACTAATAGAGACAAGCATGCTACCCACGGGCTCAGAAGCAGCTCCCTCCAGCTCCCTCCAAAGTATGGTGACAAGCATGGCTCTCTGCATTTGAGTCAGGCAGTTTGCAGAATGAGATGAACTCAGCACCAAGAGCCCCCTTGGAACTTACCCATGGAAGTCATGCGAATTGGTCTCAGGCAGGTGGCCTCAGTTTCAAAAGATTCACAATGCCTGAGCGAATACTTTCTGAGACCCATCAGTGGGCCTATTATTGCCATGACTCACCTGTTTTAGTGAGAAACAATGGTTCTGTGTTCACCATTAGATTGATGGTTGAACTAGACGCTGGTCGCGCTGGCTGGGCTTTCTCTATAAGGAAAAGAAATGCAGGCAACTAGTAGTTGACTTAGAAACTAAAAGGACTGGGAATGCTAAGCCACAGATGTACACTTGCCTTTCCAGAAAATTAATCTCTTAGGTAATAGGGTGTTGTCGGAACATAGAAGTCTGTACTCACTACAGATGTTGTAATATACATGTTAAATCCACCTGTTTCAAAGCAGGTGAAGGGATCCCCTGACCCAGAAGAATGGTGTCCTGGAGTTGGAGACTCCCTAGCCTGGGGCTACTAGTGGGAATTCATTTCTTCAAGAATGATTCCACCATATGAAGCATGCTGAACTAAGGAGATGCTCCACCCACATCCTTGAGCAGAGGGGTCAAGAATAGAGGGATGAGAACCCAGAATGACTCGGAAAGAAGAGAGGTATGGTCCCGAGTGGTTCAGAAGGGCTGGAAATGAAGGACATGGTGGTGTGTACATGGTGTAAGTCCCAACCACTTGAGAAGTGAAGTAGAAAGATCATTTGAACCCAAGGGTTCCAGGACAGCCTAAACAACATAGAGACCTATCAATAGTAATAATAATAATAGAAAATTACTGAAAAGGAAAGAGAGAAAAGGCCTGAGTAAAGTGTACAAGCCAGCTGAGTATGGGTATGTAGGGCCAGGGAGGGAGAGACTGGCAGACCATCTGGTGTCAAACCCTCGAGTCAGACACCTCATGACTCTCCACACATCGAGACTTCTTAAACTCCTCCCTGGCTCCCTAAGGATTCACTTCCATTCACTGAACTTGGAAACAGGGACAGGTAGTGTCAACAGAAACCCCAACATCTCCACAGCTAGGATTCAAGCCCCATTTCCCTAGGAGCTGCCATGGGTGGGATGAGCTAAGGCAGAGCAAATCTGGTCTCCCCCATAAATTATCCCAGAAGCCAAAAATGAGAAAATTGTATAGGGGGCTCCATCTTCCATGTGGCTACTGTGTTTTAGATTTGCAGGGTGCAACCTAAGTACCCAGGATGGACAGGGTTTGCATTTTATTTTATTTTTGGTGCCCGTCATGGAACTAGCTCATGTAGACCAGGCTGGCCTTGAACTCACAGAGATCCACCTGCCTCTGCCCCCCGAGTGCTGGGATTAAAGGTGTGTGCTACCGTCACCTGGCCCAGATTTCACTCTTTAATTGGGTTAGTGCTTCAGAATAGACTCAGTACAGCATTCATTGTTTGACATCCTAATTGGCATGCCATGTGGAAATCAAGAATTAAGTGCTTCCAAATGAGCCGTGCACTTACTTGTGTTGAAACTTCCTTGGTAGATGGTTCTGACCTGGGACTGCAGGTAGGCGACCACAGCCACATGATACATCTGTCCAGGCAGCAGGCCACTGACGACACGGTCAGTGACAGTGAGGTTTTGTCTCAGAACCAAGGACTGGTCATGGGCCGAGGTTACAGTGAGGTCATAAAAATAGGAACTAGAGGGCTCGGGCCGCTCCCAGTGGAGTCTGGCGCTGTTCTCCGAGACTTCAGAGACCTGTACTTCTCGAAACACTCTCGCTGAAAGAGCAGAGCAGAGGGCAAGGTTAAAAAGTAAAACTCCTCATGACACAGAACACTTCACACAGACACATGGGAGCTTCAGAAGAAGTCTGGAAGATGTCAGCGGACAGCCATCCCAAAGCTTGCCAAGAAAGGGAACCAATGTCCCATCCGTCAATCAAATCCTCCATCAGCCTGCATGGCATATCACTGCACAGTTACAAAGCTGCCCCCCCACTTCTTTATCAATAATGCACATAAATAACTGCTTTGATTTTTCTATCAAAAATTACTTGGTAAGATGATACTTTAGATACTAACTTCCAGCATGATAGCAGAAAGTTAGGTGTGCAGTACAAAACCCGTCCTGGGATTCCAAGCCATGGAAAATCAGGACATGTTAGGCTATGGCAAGAACTGGTTGTCAGGAGGTCTCAGCTCTCCCTCTGCTCATAAAATGAAGATAGTTTCCTCTGTTTTGAGAGCACTTATATTCTAGGCTCTTCTTCTTTTGTAGCTTATGGCATTCTGTAGACTCTTCCTACCTCTTTGAAAGAAAGGAAACAATGATCCTCCCTGGGTCTCCTTAACTCACCCATCCCTCGCTAACAGATGTGCTTTCCTTGGGTCAGAACGAGCATGCGTGTCAGCCTCTGAGGAACAATTGAGTTTCTGAGGTGCAATCTCTCACTTTACTGAACAAACCCCCGGTACTGACACAGAGCTCAGTGTGGGACCCCTTTCTGTGGGCATCCATATTGGAAGGAACGGAGTGATTATCATGGCTCCAGGTTAGATCTTTCCAAGTCATATTACAAGGGGGAAGGTTTGGTTCCAGAAAGAAAGAGAGAAAGAAACAAGGGAGGGAGGAAAAAAGGGAGGGAGGGAAGGGAAGGGAAGAGAAGGGAAGGGAAGGAAAGGAAGGAAGAGAAGAGAAGGAACAAAAGAAGGAAGGACAGCTATGGATGTGGCCCCACACAAAATCATAAACTTACTTAAAATATTACAAAATGTTTCCTGTGTAACTCGATTACAGAGTTCTCAAGCTTGAACTTTGGCCATGACCGTGTCACGTGGCAATGTCAAAAAGTTGGACAGACTCCTGACCCATGACCCACGGGTGGTGAGGCCATGGGACCCAGAGAAGAGCTTACTACTGCTGTGTTCCTAAACCAGTGTGATTCCTAGCTGCATTCTAAATGCTTATCTTTACACCCACAGGTAAGTACAGCTATCACCCCTCATCAAAGATGCTTCCTTTTTGCAACAGATGGAGACCAACTGATAGCAGGGTACCCAGCGCTAACTGATATATCTACAACACAACCTCTATAGCTAAGGCTCAGGGAACATTATGGAAGAAGGGAAAGAAACCTGTAAGAGTCAGGGACACAGGACATCTACGGCAGGGAAACTACACCCGAGGAAGCAGGACTGGTAGTAAGGGAAGGTGTTGCCTTCATCAGGACCCCAGCAGCCTTGAGAGATCATAAGAGGAAAAGCTGCTTCGTGATACAGAGAAAAGCAAAAGCGATGTGCAGACAATCCTCTGTCATGGCTAGCATCTTCTACAGTCTGTCATCAGCTATTCCCACTGTGGATCAGCAGCCTACCCTGTATACCGGCTTCCAGGGCCATAGCCTCGGAGTGGTAAACGCATGCATCAAAGATGGCTCTCTAGTCAGCTTTTCTTACCCATGGACTTAGTAGTGGCTGGTTTGGTGGCAGCTGGTTTGGCCTGTGGCCTGGAGGTCTCTGGCTTAGTAGCAATTGTCCTTGAAGCAGCAGCAACGTGTCTGGCTGCTGCGGGCTTTGCTGCTGCTGGCTTCGCCGCTGCCGCAGGTCTGACTGTGGCTGTGTTCGTGGCCACGGGTTTGGCTGCCACATGCTTGTTGGCAGAGACTGGCTTCACAGCGGCTGGTTTAGCCAGGACAGGATGAGCTGGGGCTGGCTGAGTATGCATTGGTTGAGCAGGAGCTGGCTTAGCAGGGGTTGCTGGCTGAGCAGGGGCTGGTTTAGCAGGCATTGCTGGCTGAGCTGGGGCTGGCTTAGCAGGAGGAGGTGCTGGTTTAGCAGGGGCTGGTTTAACAGGGGTTGCTGGCTGAGCAGGGGGTGCTGACTGAGCAGGGACTGATTTAACAGGGGCTACTGGTTTAGCAGGGACAGGTTTAACAGGGGTTGCTGGCTGAGCAGGGGCTGGCTTAGCAGGGGTTGCTGGCTGAGCAGGGGCTGGCCTAGCTGGTGCTGGCTTAGCAGCTGGCAGATTCACAATTGCTGTTGGTTTGGTTGTTGTCATTGGCTTCATTGTGGTCACAACTTTGGGCGTAAGACTTGAATTAACATTATACAGAGTGTTTCTGTTAAAAACAAATCAAGCATTACCTGTACCCATACTTTTGCATGTTATGTGAAATAGAGAGTCATAACCCTTATGATAAATAGGAAATTTGTGGTTTTAGCAATATCCAGGTACTGGCATCGGTAGATTTTATATAGCATTGCATGTACTATTTCTTACTTTTAGAGTCTACCACTAAGAAAATATTGAACAGCATATTAAAATAGAATTATTCAAAAACAATTACATCAATTATAAATAAATCGGCTATGCTATTTTCAACTGATAAGAAAAGATGGAAAGCAGAAGGGACAGGGGAAAATCTCTAAAATGTTCTAATTTAAACAGCTAACTGAGTCATGAATGTCGAAACCAGTACTATTTGTTCGCATATAAAGTATTTCCTCATTAGGGGAGGTAGCTCACACTTGTACTCCTGGAACACTGGAAAGATGAGACAGGAGAATTGCTATGAGTTTGAGATCAGCCTGGGCGACAAAGTGAGATCTCCAGGCCGGCATAGACGACACAGTAAGACCATGTCTAAAAAGGTCAAAAGGAAAGGAAAGGGAGAGTGGGGGAGGCAGAAGAGGCGGCAGAGGGTTGTGTAATGCAATACAGCAGACTCTCAACTCAGTTCACACTCACCACACTTGAGTCTAGGCTAGCCTCGGGGCTTATGGACCCATAAAATGTGGATTAAAGCAACAACGTTCTAGGATGGGCTTAGGTCTCAAGAAACCCTATACTTAGTTCTTTTTCTTGTGAAAACCCTCCTGGTCAATTTGTGAACAAGCTCAGGCTAGACCACTGGAAGACGAGAGGTCCTGCGGAGCAGAGATGAACCTTCCCATCTAAGACAAGGCTAGACCAGCCTGTCCATAGCTAAGAAACATATGGTCATCAACATAAAGGAGGCCAGCAGGGAAAAAAAGGAAGAAAAAGCACCCAGCTGAACCCAGTCAGAAATTTCTAACCCACAGGATTGAAAACTTCTCGTTTTAAATCTCTGAGTCCTGGGTGTTTCGTTACACGGCAGAGACTAACCAATACAAAAGCATGCTTAAGAACTCACATTACTTTAGGGAAGCCGTATTGTCTGCTTCAGTGTCTCCACGAAGCTTGGGATTGGTTGGAGAAATTCTGCCCTACAACCTCTCTAGTGCTATGGCCATTTGGTATGACAATTACAATACTTACACATGTCTGTGGCCAAACTTCACACTATTCTTCACTGGTTGGTCCCCTTGGAACCAGTCGCACTGTTTCCTGATATCTGGAGGCAGGTAAAATGCATTTTCACCTAGAACGGGGAAAAAAAAAATCAAACTTCATGAGGATCATATGGAAATTAAAATTAGTGTGTTGATGAGTTGGGTACACCACTACTTGGGTGACTCAGTTTAAAGACAATATGTCCTCAATGGGAGAAAGTAGAACAGAATCGACGAAACTTTAAGTAGAAAGTATAACAGGTTCCAGACATGAACATTGAATTATAATCCAGTTATGTTTGTGTTCTCCGAACGTTTTGTGGAGCATACTCTTCTTTCCCCCTGGGTAAGGCTGAGGCTTGCCTTTGCTTCATGTTCTCCTGGACTGTTTTGTGGGGGAGGCCTTCACAATGTGAACAGGATGTTGTTCCAGGGGCTCGGCTTCCTCTTCAGTGGTAAATATTCAGCATGGGCATGATTTCTTATGTTTTATAGACTGCCCTCATTCGTTTGATATGTGACTTGTGCTGATTTGCTGGGAACTATACCATGCCCCAGCAAATACAATGAACTGTTTGTTCCTGTGGAGGATGCAGTCTCCAGATACCACAGAGCTAGAGACAGATGACCCATAAGCCACATAACTGACACCCTAAGTCCAGTGTGCAAAGGTGGGGACTACTGGGAATTAGTTTTTAAGATAAATGCAGAGCAGGCACTGAGATAACAAAGGAAGAAATGAGACGGAGGGTGTGTCCCACCCGGAGGCAAGCATAGGTCTGACAGCAAATCCCAAAGCAACACAACCCCTTCTAGAAGTTTCCCTCAATCCCCCCAGCAGGATAGACTTCCTCTGGCACACCAGCATACTGGGTCATGCATAGTCAATGTGTGTTTGGTCCATTTGTAAACTAGTTGTGAACCCTTTGAAACACCATCAATGTCTCATGGATGGAAAGTACTAGTCAAATGGGCAGAATACACTGGCATGGAGACAAAAGGTGTGGCCTATGTATGCCCTGTTGACTCTAGCTCCTAACTCAAGGCACAGGATCATCTCACACACACACATGAACACACACACATATGTAATGTATGTGTGTATGTATATATACATAAATGTATATATTGTGTTGAATGAATATATATACAAACAAATATTTATATTGTATTAATATACATACTGGGTGCATGAATGAACAAGGTCACATCAGCACACAGATGTTTATATGTGTTTTCTGTGACTGTTCTCCCAGTTTTATTACCACAGTATGGACCAGAATATACTATGTGTGGCATAGGACTTACTGTTGACAAAGGACGGGAGCAGTCTCCCAAAGCGCATCAGAGGCTCCTCGTTGAGCTCAGTTGATTTGTCCACAAGCTTGAAGAAGACATCGTTGGGCTCACTGGCGAAGCTGTACACCTCCTTGACATTTACCTTCCTGCCAATGCCCAGAACCACGAAGAAGTACCCTTTGCACTTGGCCTGCAGGATGGCTCTCTGGGCCTCCTCCAGCTGCTGCCTCTGCATATCACCCGTCAGCATCAGCACCATGATTTTGAGGTCCCTTGGGTTTGGTGCATTTTCAAAGACGTTCTCTATGGTGTATTCAATAGCATTGCCCAGAGCCATGGTTCCCTGCAATTGGGTCATCCTCCTGCTAAGGAAGTCCAGCAGCTTTTCCTTGGTGCCGTAGTCTGTCAGTGAGAATTCCACCTTCACAGGGGGAACACTAGCATTGTCCATGGACTCATAGGTGGCCTGCTGCACAACAGCCACTCTGGCAAAGTGCTGGGAGGCTTTAGGGTCTGGACTCAGGTCCAGCTGCCTGACCACGTAGCCTATGTACTTCTTCATCTCATTGAACTGGAATAGGGTGGTAGCCTCTGAGCTATCCAAGATGAAAGCCAGGTCTATGTCCACATCACTGCCCGCTGCCCTCCGGTCCCTGAAGGAAGGCCTCCAGCTGCCAAATCCACAGGATGGGTCGATATTGCAAATGTCTAGAAAAAAAGTATAGTGGCCTATTATCTTGTGGTTCCCTCAGCATCCCCACCTTCTGGGAGTCAGGTACCACTATCATCACATGAGACAGAAACTTTGCTGGGAAGGATGGCACACACCTACAATCCTGGCACTGGGGAGGCTGATGCAGGAGATTGCCAGGTTGACGCAGCCTGGGATACATACTAAGACTATGCCTCACTGCCCTAACTGTGGCCAGATCTCAGTTTCTGTCCCCTCATTTCACTAAATGAAACTTGTCAATGACTTAAAGTCATGTTCCGTGAAGCTCAAACACTCCTGTCACTTGCTATTCCTTAAAGAAACACATTCTAAAAATGCTTTTGAGCCAAACGCATAGGCTCTAGATTCCAAGATGAGAACATCCTTGCATGGCCTTTACATTGGTAAATATAACGAGCCTTGAGTCTTAACCGAACTAAGCTCATCATCGTCACTCCTTATTGAAACGTTCCTCTGTAGTCATAACGTAAGTGGCTGGACAGACCCCCCAGGCTTATAGGGACAGCTTACCCAAGCAAACATGGCAGGTGAGGACATTCTTCAGGAAGTCTGTGAGGTCCCCCCTTGCAGGCAGAACCAGGGCGTGTCCCACTGCTGTGTTATTGATCTGGTTTAGACAAGGGGAGATGTTGGGGTGGACACACACATAGGGAGTCATTATGCAAACAGGGAGTAGGGACAAGACACAAACAATGAGACAACCTCCCCCCCCCCTTGGCACAGCGCCTTTTCATTTGGACTCTGGGTACTTAGATGGTTAATTAGGCATTAATAAACAGAGGGGTATAAAATATTATAGTGGTGATTTTAGCAAGGGCAGAAGCTAGCAAACACTGATCCATCCTTTCCCAGTTTCCTCTAGTTTAGACAGTGACAAGGCAACCAAGAACATCACTCCTAGGAGATGAGAAGGTCCTGCCCATCCTAGCCATGGGCATGTAGCATCCGTGTAATGAGTCACAGATGTGAATGAGTGAGGGGATTCCTGTTGATCTATGGAAACTGTAATACTCTTATATGCTTCTAAGTCGCTCAGCCCACACAAAGTAAGATGAACAAAAATGTTCGCTCGTAAGAACTCATGGCCAGGAGCCCAAGCTTAATATTGAACTCCAAACCCAGTGTCTGGCCTCAAACCAGCCTAGTTTGGCAGAATAAACACTGAGGGATGGTGGCCCCGAGGGAACCTTAGCTTGCTGACACAGAAAGCGGTGATCCCAACTGGTAAGGCACAAGATTCCCACCTCAGCTCCCAAGAAAGAAACCCAAGACACAGAGAGGGGTAATGCGACATGCCTATAAGGCAGGTGGCAGTGAGGACTAAGGACACCTAATTCTGGTGAGGGACTCCGGTCCTTCATATCTATTATTTATGAGTCTTGACCAGCGTCGCTAGAAGTAGCTCTGAATAGACACTGCTGGTCATTTAACAATTAAACACCCAAGTGAGGAGAGTGTGAGTCTTCTCCATAGGCTGCCCTAGGGGCCTAGTTAAGGAAAGGATTTCACAGTGGGACAGATCTTGAGGCCACTCGTATTTTGAGGACCTCCCTGAGAAGCTGTAAGTCCCCCATGACCAGCTCTGGGAGAGTCTCCTCCAGAACAGAGTGGAGTGACCTGTAACCAGTGCATGGATCTCAGAGTCTGGTGGCCCAGCAGCTCCTCCACACTTGAGGTCCTCACTAATCCCAAGATCATCTTCTCCATTGGGTGGAAGAGAAAGTACAAAGCTTAGAATACGTTGTAGGAAGCAAATGCCAAAGGCAGGGTCATCTGAAACTGAAATGGAGCCATTTGGGGAGGAGCCAGAACTAACCCACTCCACTGAGTGACAGAATTCACCCACACCAACACCCTCTACCTGCCCAGTAAGGACACAGAGCCTTGCTACCCAGCCAGAACTATGAGCACGTATGACGGGACTGGAGGGAATAAGTTACAGTCCCCTGGATGTTGGTTGGTCCAATGCTGAAGCCATAGGCTGCTCTAGACACCCCACAAGAGGTCTCAATTGGCCCAGCCTCCTAGGACTCTTTAGAACACATAGACTATGAATCCTTGGTTGAGAAAGGCATTCCAGAGAGTCTTCTCAGGAATAAGGGGGGAGAGGTACCAAAAGCACAGAGCCCAGACCTGCAGAGCATTGATGAGCTGTCGGTCCTCCTGGCTTGTAAGGAACAAGGGCGTGATCCCTGCATCAGAAAGCTTGAGCACGGCCTCTCGGAGCTGAGGGGATGCTGTTGTGGGCTTATTGCTGAAGAAAACGGCCACTTTTCTCATCAGAAATCCACTCCTCACGCGTTTAAATGTGTTCCTGGCCACGAAGGACATTGCGGTCTCCAGGCTCTGTTGCTTAGATGTCAAGGCCACTTGGAGATTCTGAATGCTGTCTAGCAGGGCAGACTTCTTCTTGGAGTCAGCAAAGCGGATCTCTGTGGTCACCTCATTGTTATAGGTGACCACGGCCACTCGGGCACCCCTCGGGCAGTTGCTCTCAGCGATGGTCAGATCTCCCACAATCCTCAGGAGCACGTCTCGCATACGGCTGAAGGTGTCCTGAGTGACCCCCTCAGAGGTGTCCAGGGCAAAGGCAAGTTCTGTTGGGAATACAGGGCACTCCAGGGGCCCTGTGGGAAATGGGGATTTCAGAGAAAAGTTTTACTCACCCAAAGGAGCCGTCTCTCTTCAGAAGGATGCGAAATTACTAAAACTCACCATAGCAACAAGCTACAAAGGAAAAAAGGAGAAGAAAAGATGAAAGTCAGGTCTGTTGGTTAAAAATGCCAAGCATAAAAACATGATGTGCCATAGGCAAGAGAAGAGTGAATACTTACGGCATTTGTCTTTGATATTCTGGATGAGGGCACATTGCTTGGAAGGAAAAAGAGAGTGTTAGAGAGGGCAGGTGACAGGCGTGCAAGACAATAGTTCACTCTGGACACTCTCTACTTACATCAACAGAGTCGCCTCGGTTGCCCTTGTGACCCTGCAAAACCAAGCAAGGACAATCTGAGAGAGGAAGCAGATGCTTACGGTGTGGAATTAGAGGGGAGGGGGACTAATGAGGAGGGGGCAAGCACAATCAAGTCATGATATGTACACTGATGGAAACAGCAGAGGAAACCCAATGGGCTGTGTTAAGAACCATAATAAAGAGAAAAAAAAAAAAAACAAAAGGTCACTTGTTAGCCATAGGATCATGATGGGAAGCAAAAGACACTGCACATAGCCTTGAGCTTCTGCAGCCTCGCCATCTAAAATCGATTTCATTGTTTGAGTAGAAGAAAGCCACTTTTGAAGACCAAGTGTTCTCCCTGGGAAGTGAGCGGGGTTTGAAGAAGCACCCATCACACTTGGAAGTTCACTGTTCATCTAAATAACTCGTGAATCTAACCATAACCATGTGGGCCCCTCTTAACTGCCCTTAGCAACAAGCACAGCTTCTCCTGAGAACACAGCTTCTCTACCAGGCACATTCTGCACAGCCCGGTCCCTGGAGAAGCGAAGGTAAGGGATCCCCACATGGTCCCCTCCATGTTGAAAGTACCCCATCTCTGCAGGATTCTACACTTAGGCTCCAGAGACCGACTCATGACTGCCCTCTTTGTCCCTGTGTTTGGTCAACCTGATGGTCAAGCTTTGCAGGCTACTTGGCTGGCTTTCCCTGAAGCAGTTACTTTTGGCTATTAACCTGAAATAACTGTGAGCCACCCAATTAAGTGCGTCACTCCTCCGTCTTGCAACCATTATATTCCCAGACTCAACCTTCATCCCTTGGCTTCAAGCAACCCAGTCCCTCAGAGTTTCCCTCTAGGAAGCTTGGCCAGCTCCTGGTTCATCTTGTTCATTCTTCCTTGAACCTCATGCATTTCAATAGAGGGACAAACCAAACATGGAAACAGTAGTATCAGTCACAAAGGTCCCTTCTTGGCCCTGGGGAAAGCATGACTGATGGATTCTAAACAATGAGTCAGTGGCTCCCTTGGGAATTTTATAGCCACAGCAAGTGTTCCCCAAAGCCAGATTTGGTCTAATTGTGCAACTTGTGCAACTTCTACAAGATGCACGCAAACGTACTGCAACTTGCTCTCTCCAAACAAACTAAGAGAGAGAGAGATTACAAAGGCTGCGGAGAAGCACATAAAACAAATTTAGAGCTCAGTGGTAGACCGACAGCTTGCCTGCTATGAACGGGGCCTTGGGTTCAGTTCCTAGTACTACAAAAAACATGGTTTTGTTTTCTTGTTTATGGTTCTAGGGATAAAAGCCATAACAGGCACATGCTTTGCCACTGAGATACATTCCCAGCTCCTATAAGACATTTTCAAACTGCAATATTTCGGAACTCAAATGTACTTTTCTCCACCGTGATATCAGAAAGGAAGAAGTTTAATGAACAGATAGTCACACAAGCGCAGGGAGCATTTTTGAGACTGAAAGATGATCGGAAGTTTTCAGAGCTCAGACATGCCCATCACCCTTCCTTCCACCTACCGACTTGTTAGGAACTGGATGGATACTTACAGATGGTCCTGGGTAGCCAGGGTCTCCCTTCTGTCCAACTATCCCTGGAGGTCCTGAATTTCCCTAAAGGAGGTAGAAGATGGAACATTCTTAGTCCCTGTAGGTGGAAGGGTGGTAGGAGGGATCCATTCCAAGCTTCTCCTTTGAGAAGTCTCTCACTTCAACAGGGCTCAATTGTCTCCAAACTTCAGGGGTAAAGGACAAATGACCCCAAAGAGCTTCCTTGAGCCTCCACAATTTACACTCTGGCAGGTTTGGGTAAGATAGAAGATTGTCCCAAACCATCACTAAAATTCTTCTGAGTGTCCAAGATAATTAGTCCCTGCCAATCAGATAACTGGTCATGAACACCACTAGCCCATTGTTTCAAAAGGATCAAGACTGACTGTCTTCATGGTCAAATTAACTGGGTAGCTATTGTTATTAACTATATTTAGGCTACAAACAACTATTAGTAGCTTATATCTATATCTGGACCATGAATTAAGATTCCATCCAATGTTAGGAGGGTAGATGAATGATCATTGAAGAGAAAAATTCAGAAGCAATAGTAGCTAAAGTAAGAAGTGTCTCAGAAATCAGGGAATGAAGAGCCCATAGCCCAGGCATGACTCACCTAGGATGCTGCAGGCTTTCTGAGCAGCCTGCACCCCCATTAAGCCCTGTTCTGTCACATCTGAACAGACATAGCCAGATGGGACTATGAAGACTGATGTCATCCAGCCTGGCACCTAAGCCTCCCTGGAACCATGCTGGGGTAATGTGTGCGCTAGTGACTTTTGAGACATGCTATAGAAAGGGCTGTCAGGGCCTCCCCCAATGGGACACTGCTGAAGGAAGACAGCAGAACACAGCTATGATGGGCCGTGAGGGCACTGGTTTGATGCTTGAAGTTTCCTTCTACCACCTCTGTTGTCCCTGATCAGGCTGAGAAAAAATAGGATGGCCTTTTAAAGGCTCAGCATCCCATCCCATTGCCATGAACCTGCTCATTCCCATCCAGTCAGACATGGGTGTACTTACCCTTCGGCCTCTGATGCCTTTGGGTCCTGGTGGTCCATCAGCCCCTGGCTCACCAGGAGTACCCTGGGAAGAGAGCCAAGAAGAGAGCCATCAAGGTCTGCACCAGAAGGTCCTGCTGAGAGTCCCTGGGGCAGAACTCCAACAGGGTGTCTGGACCATACTTTCCAAATAGTTCACAGGTTCGCTTCTACAAATGGCTCCAATGTATTGGTGCCATTGGCAGGACCTAGATTTATTTCATCACTGGTGTTACTGCCACAGGGGTTATGGCATTTACAGGTCCCCAGTTCTTCCACTGTGCACATAATTTCAAGCACTATGGACAGTGAGCACTGAGCACTGCCGCCTCCATTCATACAAGAGGGAGCATCTCAGAGAGCGCAGGGACTTTCCCAGTGTGGCCCTTAAGTGGCTGACCCACGAGGAAAGCTGAAATATCAACTTCAACTCATGGGAAAACCCAGGCTTATCCACAGCAATGTTTGTGCTCCATCACCTAGGGCGCTCACCTTTGGTCCTGGATACCCAGGGAATCCTCTTTCTCCCTGTAAAAGAGAGTAAATGCCTCAGTACTGGGTCCCAACTTAAAGCCATCTAAAATCAATTTTCATACAAGATGGGAGAAGCCACTGTTGGTGACTCTCAACAACAGGGGTTTCCTCAGGAGCCTCCGCAGATACATACTTTTTTGCCTCTCCGTCCTTCGCTGCCAACCCCGTCTCTCCCGTCATCTCCCTAAGGGGAACAGAGAGAATGTAATTGCAAGCCATTGCACCAGGCACCTCACAACCACCATGCCATGCCATCCCCACCCCCAGTGGAGGGGGTGTGCATGAATGGTTTTGGACCAGAGGCCAAGAGAAGGAGGCCCTCTATCCCTGTGCCCTCCTCCACAGGTGTGGGCAAGGTCATGTCCATAGAGACGCTCAGATCTATGTGACCATTTATCTATGAGGCTCCTTCAGAGCAGGAATGGTGACCTTGACCGCTAGGACCGCCAGAGTCTTCTGTGCTTATGTCCTAATCTCCAGTCCCCAAGGCCTTCATGTCACCCTGCTACCCATTCCAGACAGCCCTCTTCAGGGCTCCGTGTCCCCAGGCCTGTGCCCACACCACGTGAGGCACTCAGAGCGAACACGTTAGTTGTTCCACAACAAGAGGAATGTGTTGGAAAGACATAACGGTACTTTAAAGCCTAGGATTCTAATCATCTGCTGGCTGGCCCTTCAAGAAGAGTGGCTCTTTTTAGAAAACCTCCCAACCACCTATAGATTTATTTTCCATTCATAAAGCTGCCAATGAAACAAAACCCACTTTGCAATGAGCAGCTTTCACAATTTTCAACCACATTCCCATTAAGTCAAGCAGGGGCCACAACAAGCCTCTCTGGGTCCCGGCTTTCTGCACCTACCAGCACGATCAGTGGCCTTACCGTCTCCCCACGGGGTCCACGGTTCCCGATGCCTCCCTTCGGCCCTGGCTCTCCTGGCTCACCCTATACAGGGGAAGAAAGGATGACTCCTGGGGACCCGAGTCCCACAATTACTGTCCTGATGTCGGGGGTAGTGTTGTACTGGGAAGTGCCTCATAGTTCACCTTTTAGGTTTCCATGAGATTTCTTTTTCATTGTAGTAACCCAGACACAGCAAGACAAGGGTCACATGCTGTTTCATGCAAGAAACGACAATGGGTAAAGCATCATGAGAGAGTGGAGACCCATTACCAGTAGGGACGGAGGGGGGAGGAACAGAGCACAAATGAGTAACAGGTACCAGCATGCAGTTAGGTAAGAGTGGGATGTTCTAGTGGGCGCTGTGGGATGACTGGAGTTTAGAACAATTTATTGTATATGTCAACCAGAAGAGAGAGTGTCAAGGGTCCCAAGACAAAGAAATGACCGTTTCTCTGACCTTATCATTATATGTATGTATTAAATTAATAGGTACTGTTACATCCATAACTTTAAAATGCTAAGTGTAGGGGCTGGGGAAAAAAAAGCAAGTGCTTTTGTCTAGTCCAACAGCCTGAGTTCAAACCGGAATTCCATGTGGTAGAGCAAGAAAAGCAAATCCAACCAAATTGTCCAATGACTTCCACACCCCACTGCGGTGTGTGCAGTGCACCAGCACACTCATGAGAGAGAGATGATAGATAGATAGATAGATAGATAGATAGATAGATACATAGATTGATAGATAGATAGATAGATGATACATAGATTGATAGATAGATAGATAGATAGATGATACATAGATAGATAGATAGATAGATAGATAGATAGATGATACATAGATAGATAGATAGATAGATAGATAGATACATAGATTGATAGATAGATAGATAGATAGATAGATAGATGATACATAGATTGATAGATAGATAGATAGATGATACATAGATAGATAGATAGATAGATAGATGATACATAGATTGATAGATAGATAGATAGATGATACATAGATAGATAGATAGATAGATGATACATAGATAGATAGATAGATAGATAGATAGATAGATAGATGATACATAGATAGATAGATAGATAGATGATACATAGATTGATTGATAGATAGATAGATAGATAGATAGATAGATGATACATAGATAGATAGATAGATAGATAGATAGATGATACATAGATTGATAGATAGATAGATGATACATAGATAGATAGATGATACATAGATAGATAGATAGATAGATAGATAGATGATACATAGATTGATAGATAGATAGATAGATGATACATAGATTGATAGATAGATAGATAGATGATACATAGATAGATAGATAGATAGATAGATAGATGATACATAGATTGATAGATAGATAGATAGATAGATAGATAGATGATACATAGATTGATAGATAGATAGATAGATAGATGATACATAGATTGATAGATAGATAGATAGATGATACATAGATAGATAGATAGATAGATAGATAGATGATACATAGATAGATAGATAGATAGATACATAGATTGATAGATAGATAGATAGATAGATAGATGATACATAGATTGATAGATAGATAGATAGATAGATAGATGATACATAGATAGATAGATAGATGATACATAGATTGATAGATAGATAGATAGATAGATAGATGATACATAGATAGATAGATAGATAGATAGATAGATGATACATAGATAGATAGATAGATGATACATAGATTGATAGATAGATAGATAGATGATACATAGATTGATAGATAGATAGATAGATGATACATAGATTGATAGATAGATAGATAGATGATACATAGATAGATAGATAGATAGATAGATAGATAGATAGATAGATAGATGATACATAGATAGATAGATAGATAGATAGATACATTGATAGATAGATAGATAGATAGATGATACATAGATTGATAGATAGATAGATAGATAGATAGATGATACATAGATAGATAGATAGATAGATAGATAGATAGATGATACATAGATTGATAGATAGATAGATAGATAGATGATACATAGATAGATAGATAGATAGATAGATGATACATAGATAGATAGATAGATAGATAGATGATACATAGATAGATAGATAGATAGATAGATAGATGATACATAGATTGATTGATAGATAGATAGATAGATAGATAGATGATACATAGATAGATAGATAGATAGATAGATAGATAGATAGATGATACATAGATTGATAGATAGATAGATAGATGATACATAGATAGATAGATAGATAGATGATACATAGATAGATAGATAGATAGATAGATAGATAGATGATACATAGATTGATAGATAGATAGATGATACATAGATTGATAGATAGATAGATAGATGATACATAGATAGATAGATAGATGATACATAGATTGATAGATAGATAGATAGATAGATGATACATAGATAGATAGATAGATAGATAATACACATACATACATACATCTTGAAAAATCTTTTAAACTTTTAAATAAAAAACAAAATACTATTACTATATTTGCTTTTTTTGCATGATCTCACTATGTAGAATACTCTGGCTTGAAACTTACAGTAATATTCCTGCCCTACATTCTCACCAAGTGCTGAGATTGTAGGCATGAGCCACCACAAGTGGCTACATATCTAACTTCTTTTTTTTCATTTTGGCTGGATGTTTTGAGACCACTATATATAGTCCTAGCTGTCATAGAACTCACTATTTAGACCAAGCTGGTTTCAAATTCACAGAGATTCACCAGCCTCTATCTCCTGAGTTCTAGGATTAAAGGTGTGCACCACCAGGAACTGTAACATTCAGTGGGGAAAGTCAGGGCAGGGTACCTGTGCTTGTGATAACTGAAGCACAGGGGTCATGCAAAGAGTCAAGGGAGACAGGCAGCAGGCAGGCAGCAGCATCCAGTTCAGCACAGGCCTCCATCACTAAGCAAGAGCTACTGTCCTCCAGACAAACCTTCCTCCCCAGTGGGCCAGTTCTGCCACGTTCTCCAGGAACTCCAGCAGTACCTCCGCTTCCCTGTAAGGCAAGGAGAGGGGTGTACATGAAGCATCAGCTGCCCAGACCAAGGAACCTGGCTGTCCCCTGTCCGAAGTCACAGGTGAGCTGTCTCACCCACAGACCCCAAGCGCCCGAGAGTCACAGAGCAGTTTCTGCAGACTCCACACAGTCAGCCAGTCCTGCATCAGCTCCACCAGCCAACACACACTCTGGTGGTCACACTTAGATGCTTACCCGAGGTCCAGAAATTCCTTGTTCTCCAATCAAGCCTGGGGGACCAGTGGGACCAGGAGGGCCCTAGGGAGAAAAAGGCCATGTCACATCTTGAGCTGAGCCTGTGAGATCCTATGAATTCTCAGGAACCAACAAGTGGTCACGACCCAAATGCTAAACAATCAATAAATGGAAAAATGGTTCCTCATCCGTGTGGTGGAATATTATTCAGCCATTGAAAGGAATAAAATTTTGGCATGTGCTAGAACATGTCTGAAGTTCAGGAAGAAACTGTAATAAGTGAAAGAAGCCCAACATAAAAGTCCAACTATCAAGCGATTCCATTTATACAAAATATCCAGAATAGGCAAATCCATGACACAGGAAGACCAGTGTTGGCCAGAGGTGGAGGCATCAGGGGGTGGGTGACAGAGGTGGGGGCAATAGGGGTGAAGGGTGACAAGCGTTGACAGTGGCGGGAGTTAGGGTGACAGGCGTGGGGGTCTATAAGGATGAGGGGAGATGGGTGGGGAATGACAAAGGTGAAAGGTAACAGGTGGGGGTTAATAGGGTAGAGGGCAATGAAGGTGGAGAGCAATAGGGAGGGGGTGACTGTACAACGCCTCCTTTGGAGATAATAAAACATTTCAAAATTATTTCGCAATACGGCGAACAGTCTAAATGCTGTGGAATTGTCCGTAAAGGTCGAATATGTCTTAAGTGACCATCACCTCAATTTAAAACAAAAGGACAAGGGTCTCTGGGGAAGTTCATGCCAGGGTACTGACCTGTGAGCCTCTGGTACCCTGCTCTCCTTCGAAGCCTGGCTGGCCAGGACCGCCCCTGTTGCCCTTGGAGACAAGACAAGCAGGTAAATAACCCCAGCTCTCTGTTCCAGACTGAGAAATGGGTACAGACAGCTGATGACAGTAAGGGCAAGAACCTACTCATAGGGCAGCAGCTGTCTCTCTGAGCCTACACAATTGTTACCTGCCTGTTCCACAGGGCAAATTTGAGAAATAAGGATTTTTCGGATTGAATCCTCTCTGGCACAGGTATAAAAAAAGCAGGCCAGACACATGGGCGTGCCTGGCAGAGGGCTGCCCAGAACTTCATCTGTCAGTCATTTCCCTTCCTTCCACCCGCTCTGGAGATCACATGAAAACCCTTCTACTGTAGACGAGGTTGAGCTTGAGACAATGATGGGGAGGAAGGCAGACGCTTTGTAAGCCGTTGGCCAGGGAGAATAGCTTAATTCCTGGACTGACAATGTCCAGGAGTCTCCTGGGGAATTGGGTGACAGAGAGACCAGAGACATGCAGATCCAGTCCAGCGGCTCACCTTAGCTCCTGCAGGTCCCCTTCGGCCAAAGCCACCCTGCGGGAGAAGCCATATGACTTTGAGGAGGTGGTGGGGGATACGGAACCCTAACACATGTATCCATTCTAACGCAAACTCCATGCCATAAATTAGCCCGTGTCTAGAAGGCTGGCAAGCTCCCACTGAGACCTTCCTTCCTCTCTTCCTCCCCCATCTCCACCAGGTTCTACTTCTATGCCGCGCCTGCTTGTTACTCCAGTGGAAGTTTGGGATTGACTCCTGACCTGCCAAGGAAAATAATGGCTTCTGGCTGCAGAATCCCAGCCAGTTCCCAGAGAAGAATGAGAAGCAGGCATTCCAACCTGCCCATGGCCCTAACTTAGCAAAGCTGGGATTTCACTGCGGCAAAGGGAGTCCCGGATTCTCAACCCTCCTGGCCAAATGCAACAAGAGCAACCCCGGTGCACACATTTGAACCTGCAAGTGGGGCTCGTGTCTTGGCAGCTTCTCCCTGGATGTTCCAGGGGTGAACCTTAGTTTTAAAAAATGGAGGCTCCCTGCAGAAGAACCCAAAGATTCCCCACCTCAAGACTGATCCAGTGGAGGGTGGGGGGAAGGGATCTGTGGCTGTATTAGGTTATCTTTGCAAGGCCAGGGCTTAGCCAAGCTAGAAGCCACATTCTCCACCCCCAGGGAGGGGGTCAGTCCCAGAAGCCACAGTAGCCGTTCTGTAGTCACTACGGTTCTGTCCTCCTTCCTTGGGTCAGTGTGAATGTGAAGGCCACTCCTGTCTGCCTAGAGTAGCAATCCAGCCCTGCTCCTCCCTAAGAAGCATGTTCTTCCACCAGAAACGGGGTTTCATTGCTCCCTGGCAGCCTGCAGAGGCCAGAGGAGGCAGCTGAAGCGTGCTCCGACTCCATGGAGCCCATCTTGGTCTGTGTTTGGCAAAGCAGAAGGCCTCTCTGTTGGTCCTCACCCTGAGGTAAACTTACTGTGTTCCATCCCCTGCTACTTAGGGAGCCCCTAAATTGACACTAAAAGAGGCCCTGGATTCCGGCAGGAGTTTCTGCCTCACCTCACACATAGTAGTGAGCACGACCGTACCTCCACATGACCGTACCCCCACATGACCGTACCCCCACATGACCGTACCCCCACATGACCGTATCCCCACTGGACTTCCAGTCACGCTCCAAAACCGTTTTGGGAGCTGGGTTTCTAACACTGATGGCAACAGCCCTTGTCTCCGCATCGCTCACTCACATTAATTCATCACCACACCCAGACTTTACATTTCTACTTTCAAGTTCAAGTTCACAAGCCTGTATGGGTAAGCGTTTGGCCGACGGAGCTAGCTCTCCAGTCTAAAATGTCCAAACTTCTTTTAAAGGCAATAATTCAATATTTTTGTTTTAGAAACTTGGAAGCCATTTGAGGGCAAGGGAGTCCCCCCTCTGGAAAGCCCTGTGCCTCAGAAACTCCCTGTGACTGTCAGCTGCTGGGCCCAGCTATGCTGGGGATCCTGTCCTTAGCTGCCCAGCCCCCTCTTACACACACACACACACACACACACACACACACACACACACACCACTACTAAATTCCAGAACTCCCCTGAGGACTGTGACCTCCTGGCCACTTCTTCCTTCTCAGGTGGGATTCCTCTTCTCCCAGCTACCAGGACCCTGCTCTCTGCTCACCTGGACCCCGGAAGCTGTCACGTGGCTTCCTAACAGTGACTGACTTTACCTTGGCTTCCACCTTTTTTCAGTGGCTGGGTGTGCAATGAGCTATTCAGCCACACACATTCCAGAACTGAATCGAAAATACAATGTGCTAAACCACACTGCACCTGCTTTCCTGGTGTGAGCAGCACCCAAGTACCTGCTCCTTCAGCCTCCGTCCCCTGTGCCCTCAGCCGCCAGCGTTGCCATTTCTGTTTGCATGCTTTAGCTACTTGGCAGGTAAGAGTTGACCAAATACTTGAAAACAGCAAAGAGCTTTTTTTCATTTAAGTATTTAGTGTTTTCTATGAAAGGAAAGAAAAGGGGCTGAAGGAGGGGGGAAAGACTGAGGGAAGGAGAAGCAACGGGTGACAGAGGAAAGTGAGAATGAAAACTTTCTATAAGCAACAAATTCGCCCGAAGGACTCACCTCTTGCTTTCTGCCTTTCCACCGTGGGAGGACAAGCATGGAGGCCCTTGCTAGCTATGCTCTGTGAAGGCGTGAAGGCCCTATGCTATGTTGTGGGGCCTCCCTGAAACCTCCAGAACTGTTGGCCAAGCAAACAATCTAGGGGCACAGCAACATTAAACCAAAAGCCAAACGCTGCTCATTTTAAATGGATGCAAATTGTCTTATTTTTTGCACTGTGTCTGTACAGTATAAAACAGAGATGATTTCAGGAATGGCTCTATCCCCTCAGTAAGGAACTGCTCCATATCACAGCACCAGACATACTGTAACAATCTCTTGCCACCGAGCAGCCTGGCAGTGCACAGCATCCTAGGATACTCACATCCTTCCCGGGGTCTCCTGGACTTCCTGGGACACCATCTCTGCCTGGGAGACCCTGGAAGGGGAACAAAAAATGGGTGAGATTCTCAACAGCAGAGAAGAACATTGCACCCCAGAGTATGGTGCTGGAGCCACTGGAGGGGGAGCGGCGGGGGCGAGGTCCACTTCCAGGGGAGGGGTTTGTTGACTGCAGGACAGAGCTCCAGGTACTCTTAGAAAAATTCAGGCTTTGGGGAACAACGCTGCTGGTCTCACAGACTCTGCAGGTCATGGGGGTTGCAGTTAGTGAGGGGCGAAGGACACGAGAGTCAGTTTTCTGCCCTGAGCACAGGGGTCTCTGGGTATGGATCACTGTACCATGGGGCCAATGTCACCCGTCTCTCCTTTGGGTCCTCTCTGCTGGCTGTCCCGTCCTGAGTCACCCTGAAAACAACAGGGGTTGGAAAATGAGCCCCACATGAGGAAAGCTGCAGCCCTTGGAATCCTTTGTAACAGCATAAAGGGAAGGTTCTCAAAAACTGTCCTCCGAGCTATGCCCTGCCCAGCTAACATCCAGAGATTACCACAGTCCCCACTGGGAAGCACAAGCCCTTCCCTACTGAGGAGAACATTTGGCCTCACTTTCCTCCCTCTACCACAGAGGTAGGTGACCTGCAGAACAGGTCGTCTCAGCAGTGGTCCTTAGCTTAAAGGGTTTACAAAGCCATGGAATACCAAGAACTACATTGGTTCATTTTCTAAGGCAAGCGCAAAGTGTCCAGAGGGCATCTTAGGAAGACTCTGGGACATGCAGCTACCAAGTGACTTGCCAATGCCTGCAATGGAAATATATCATCTCCAACGACCCCCAAAATTGAAAGGGAAGGATAAATTTGATCAACACGTTTTAAAGCAATTTCAAAATGTAAGCCACTCCTTTCTTCTTCCATAAGCTTCCTCCCCCCCCCCCCACCACCAGACATCCACAATAGAGACTCCACCTTACCGGGTCACCTCGAATCCCAACATCTCCTCTCTCTCCTTTGTCTCCTTTGGGTCCTTTGTCACCCTAGACCAACCACACAATGAAAGTTAAAAACTAGAAATTTCTGGTGGAATTTTTTGACAGGCATTTTAGCGAGGATTTGAGATCTATGACATGATGGCATGAGACATACACAGGTGTGGCATGGTTGCTATGGTGAAGGAAGCGATTGTATCTATTGTCCCAATCAAATGCTTTGTTTCTGTGATCAAAGCAACTGATGTTTCCTATTCTAAGCAGAATCTCTAATATGGCAGTGTTTATTAATTATAACCTCATGCCATACATTAGACTCTAGATCATTCGTCAAAATCACATTTCCCATTTTGTTAGTCTCACTATAACACCTGTTGCTACTTCCTACTTAGCATGAGGCTAGAAAAAGTCACTTCTAAGGTACATTTTCTTTATAAGTATGTATATGTGTCTGTGTATGCGTGCACCTGAGTGCAGTGTCTGCAGAGGTCAGCAGGGGGCATCATATTCCCTGGAGTAGAAGTTAAAAGCAGTAGTAAAACATCCAACCTGAGTGCTAGAAACTGAGCTAGGGTCCTCTGTAAGATTAGGGTATGGTTTTAACCACTCAGCCATCTCTTTAGCTCCCAAATAACACCAAAATATTTCTGATGAGTTTGGTTAGTCCACAAAGGTTTCCTGGGGAGCCACTCAGTACCAGGCTTTGGGAATTCATTTGTAACAGAACAAACTCATTCTCCACCCTGTGGAACATGCTTTCCAACAAGGACATAGCATATAGGATGTTACCATTGAGAGGGGACATCATTCATACATCTAGAGGCAAATCCTTGGGAAGAATACTAGCTGGTCCTTGGAGACGGTGTTATGTCTTCCCTTGCCCCAGGGAACAGTGAGATAAAGGGATACCTACCCTTCTTCCGGGACTCCCCTTTTCTCCAGATGAACCAGGTAACCCCTTGTCTCCCTGTAAAGGCAATGAGAGAGGGTCACGTGATGTGATGGCTCCTAGGGACTCGGGTGCTAGAAACTTGGACCTCATGAATAGAGGTCCTTGGGAAGTCAAGTCGCTCACCTCTTCACCATCCAGACCATCCAAGCCAATCTCTCCCAGTTCACCCTGGGAAGAAAGAGGCAGACAGAGAGTGGAATGAGTTATCCCATCAAGGGAAAGTAAGAAGTATCGGGGTATTTTCATTAAAACAAACAAACTTTACTACCTTCTCTCCTGGGAATCCTCGAGAACCCTGGAAGGGACGGGGACAAAGGAAACACGAGTGACACAGAGCCAGTCCCTCAGTACAGAAGCCAAAGGACGACCCCCACCCCCCACCCCCATGCCTACGTCCAAAAGCCCCCGGCTCTGAGGGTTCTATATTAAACGTGTATTCTGGCTTCCTCTCTCACTGCCAAGTAGGGTGTGGTAAAGTGAATTTGCCTAGAGGTGAACACTTGGGTGGGATTCATCTCCGGAAAGGAGAGGTGAATCCGCAGACAGAAGGCCAGCTTCATGACTTCAGTGTGCAAGCCCTTCCCTTCCACCCCTGCTCTCCATGGCTGCAAGCAGCCTACCCTGGAATCCTATGCAGTTCATGGCTGCACCCCTTTCTGTTCCTCCCTGTAGCCTCTTGTACCTCCCAACTGACTCCTGGCTGCTAAACGTTTCTACAGGAAACACTCAGGCTCCCTTCCAGCCATAGCCTCTGCTCTGGGCTCCTGACACACCCAGTGCAGAGCTACTGGGCACTGAGAATGGAGAAAACCCCAGCCTGCAACCCTCCCTCTTCAAGGCACATGGAGAGGTTGGATCCCTTCCTTCATGCACTACCCTGACTCTCTTACACCCCCAAATCCATACTGTACCTTGACTCCTCTCTGGCCTGGGCAGCCCTGGAAACCTTGTGTTCCGTTCACACCAGGTGGACCTCGCTCACCCTGCAAAGAAAAGAGGCATTTTGCAAGCCGGATTCTTTTGTCTGGTGTCTCTTCTAACTCTGTCTCAGAGAATGGCACGCAGCATGAGGAGGACTTCACTATAACCAGGCTATCTGTGCCACAACATCCTTAGTTCCAAGCTCCTGGCTGAGCAAGGACTCACAACTTTGGGGGGGGGGGGGATAAGCTCTGGGATGGTAGCAACGTCCAGGGGCTACTGCCTGACTGGTTGAATATCAGTGATCCTGATACCCAGTATGGATGCTGGGTCCCATAGATGTTCTTTCCCCCTGACTATTCCTCTATATTGTCAAGGTTTCTAGCTGTCCCATGGCAACAGGGCCAGCACTGACTCACTTACCTAGGCTGGACACTTGGAGGCCTCTGGAGTCTCTCCGTCCCATATCCCAGAGATGGACCTTGTCCTACCTAAGGTCCTGAAGCCTCTCAGACTTGCCAAAGTCTTGCTACATAATTGCTCAGGCTGCCCATCATCCCCCTGCCTCGGCCTCTCAAAAGCTGGGATTAGGGATGCTTACCACCACTTTTTGCTCCTATTCGTGTAAGTGGACACTGGGCACACCATACTTGGTGGCCCTCTGTCTAACCTTCTTCCACTCTGCAAACCACACCCAAAGACTCTCCCTGTTCATAGCACAAAAATGCTAGGAAAATGGTTAAATAAGTTAGGAAATCGCCTTCCTCTAAATTAGAAAGGCCCTGGCCACCAGACAAACACTACTGTGCAGTCCCACCTAGAGAAGAACAGGAGCCAGGGAAAACTTGAGGGAAAGGGTAGCTTTTACTCACGGGTCCACCTTCGTCACCAGGGTAGCCTCGGTAGCCGTCTTCCCCAGAGATACCCTGAAATAAAGCACACGAAATGAAGTCACCTGTGTTCCACATAAAGCATCTCAGTGGTCCTGTCACTGGGTGGGGCTGTTCTGACACCCAGCAGGGCAGTAGGACAGTGGGCAGAGCTGAGAGTGCCGCCCACCCAATCCTCAGTGATGGCTCTTTCCATCAGAATGGCTCAGACTCTTTCTTCACCAAGAGAGCTGGTGGCACTCCTTCAAGGCAAGCACTAAGCGTCCCACTGACCCACATCATGAGGCTGCCAGTGGGTAGGCACGGGTTTTTCAAGATGTTTTAAAAACAAATCCAGGTGTCGAAGAGCAGATTCTCCCAACTAGTGGAAGAGAGGAATGTGTCAGGTGCTTGGGCCTTCTCCATCACCAACAAGACACACCCTGGGGATGCCTAGGAGCTCAGAATTGGCCATATGACCAGGGCCTTTCTTCCTCTCTCATGCCCATCCACGGTATTGGAGAAGTCACGCAGCTAGATCGTGTCCGAGCCTTAAGTCTAGCCTGCGGTGTGAAGAAGGCAGCTGTGTCCGTACCTTTGGCCCGATGCTGCCAATGGGCCCTCTGTCTCCTCTCTCTCCAGAGCACTTGCACGGAACCCCACAGCAAGCTTTCTCAGCAATGTTGTCCTGCCAAGGAAACAAATAAATA
Source organism: Microtus oregoni (assembly GCF_018167655.1). NCBI lineage: Eukaryota > Metazoa > Chordata > Mammalia > Rodentia > Cricetidae > Microtus > Microtus oregoni. The sequence goes on along the minus strand of NW_024543063.1, from coordinate 5,765,155 downwards.
TAAAGAGAAAACAGTGAACACCAGTGTGCTGGTAACAGTCCCAGTCTGCGGCACACGCAATGAAGCTACCGAAGGCCGCTTCCTAAAGCTGGCTGCTGCTGAGGGCTCAGCTTTTGCCATAAGGTGAGATGCCATTGTTGGAAGAGAAAAGGGCAACCAGCTATAATTCTTATCCACAGTACCCTAGACTGGGCCCAATCTCCAGATATTTCCAGTGCAGACATTCAAGGTTTGCATTTTCAGTATAACTTAAACATGTCTAAGCCTCAAATACAAAATCCAACAAATACATTGAAGCTGGCTGAGGTCAAAGAAGATTCGAAATTGGGGATCCACGCCCTGCCTTCCTCTGAGATGTGGTCAGACTCATGGAAATCATTGTTTACCTGAAGAAGACCTTGGAGCAGCCGTGGGACCCCGGGCTCTGAGCCACAACCACCACAGTGTGGGTCACCAGTGTCTCTAATGCCACCTCTATATCCTTCCCTCAGCCTCTGACCTTACACATCCCAATGTGTTTATATTTCTATCCACAGATGGAGTGCTGATCATGAGTGTTCTCTTGCAATGAACTCCCTACAGACTTCGTTTTCTGCCCTGTTCTAGGCTGAACCTGCTTCTACCCAATAAAAACGACCTATTTTTTTTTTATGACAGAAAGAAGTGGAGAGGAAGAAGGGGGCAGAGCTGGTTCCCTCCCACTCTTATAGAATTAGTCACTATCTGAGAATCAGTGATCCTGTCCCTCACCCCTACTCCCCACCCCAGGAGGCAACTACTCTCACTGAGAGAGGAGCCCGGAAGGGAGGCAAGGAAAGGACTTTCCCACCCGGAAGTGGTCTCTGTCTCTCCTTCCCTGTATATTCTTGATTCTATCATGCAGATAAGGTAGATAGCATATCCAGGACTCATACAGGAATAAAGCAGGTCTCAGGTGAATCAAATGAGACACCCATATGCCCTTCCCCCAGTCACCAGGCCATCAAGACATCCTCCCATTTTGCTGTCCTGAGATGCCAAAAAAAAAAAAAATCTAAATTAGTATGTGCGTAAAACCCTTTAACAGAAATGAAGACTCACAAGCTGCTCTGCCAGCTCATAATCCAAGTCAAGCAAGTTGAGCCTCAGGGGCCTGTCGTACATGAAGCCCCGCCCAAACTCCAGCTGCTGTGTCAGCCGCTCCAGGTTGGCCACGCGTTCAAGACCCACCAGGATCAGAGCTCGGGCACCTGTGAGGAGAGAACCATTTCACACACCTCATCTAGGCATTAGAGAGCCAGATGTCCTTTGACCTGACTCTGGTTTCGCTCTATTATCCGATTTGGGGGCTTTGTTGTTGTTCAGTTTACATTTGTTCATTTTGGAAGGGTGACTCCAAGCACCGCATGCACATGTGACGGTCAGAGGAGGACAGTTTTGAGGAATTGGTTTGCTCCCTCTGCCCTGTGGGCCCCCAGAAATCAAGCTCAGGTCAGCAAGTGAGGTGGCGGTCGCCTTTACCCATTGAGCCATCTCTCTGGCCCGTGTTTGCTTTTGGTGATTCTGGGGACAGTTTGCACGCTATGCCTACTTTCCGCAACTGAGATACATCCCCAGTGCTTTGTGTGTGCTTGTTTGTTGTTTGTTTTAAAATAAACGTTCACAGCAAAACTTTGCTGTGACCCATCCCTATTTGGTGAAACCCATTTCCTTCCTTCTTGGAAGAGTTGGAATACTGAACTCTCCTGAGTAATTGAAGAGACGCCCGTGAAGGACACCGCGGCTGCCCCTACAGAGAACTGAAGTATTAATGCATCTAAAATCGGGACACAGCAGGTCCTCTCCACTGCGTTGGGGGCAGGGGACAGCTAATCCGTGGAATGCTCTTAGGTGGGTCTGGAGGGATGGCTCAGGTGGTTAAGAGCACTTGCTGCTCTGGAAGAGGACCCAGTTTCGGTTCCCAGCACCCACAATGGAGAGCTCACAACTGTCTGTAACTCCAGTTCTAGGGGATACAATATCCTGATATCCTCTTTTAGCCTCTGAGGGCATCTGCACACACTTGGTCCACATAAACTCTCTTACACACGTGTGTGCACACACACACAATAAATAAAATTTTTATTTAAATAAAATATAATAAATCTTTTATTTAAAGACAGTGTGCTGCATAGCTCTGCTTCCTTAACATCTTTCAGAGAGGTGACTCTCAATCTGTGGGTCACGACCCCTCTGGGGGTCACATAGAAGATATCCTGCATATCTGATTTTATATTATAATTCATAACAGTAGCAAAGTTATAGTTATAAGGAAGCAATGGAAATAATTCTATGGTTGTGGGTCACCACAACAAGAGGAACTGTATTAAAGGGGCCAGTATTAGGAAGGTTGAGAACCACTGCTCTAGAACCTCTGGCTTTGGCAACTGCATCAACACCGGGACTTTCCAACGTTCATCTGACAAGAAAGGTTGCTCATCCAGCTATGGGCAAATCTGCTTGATAAGAGCTTATGTAATTTATTTTACATTAGTCAAGCATATATTAATTTCAGTGATTACTATTGGCTGTGTTATATGTAGTGACTTGACTACTAAGCTGTGGGACGCGCAACTTGATAGGGTAATGACTTTCTAGTCCGCTCATCCCATCCTCAGTTATGCGATGGCCTTGAATGAACTAATACTTGAGCTTTTTATGCGAAAGCCCCCACATAATTCTGGATAATATTATTCTGGATATTCCCCCTGGTAAATGTGTCTCTGAAGCAGGGCCAGGTCCTGGCACTAAAGCTGCCCCTTGCTCAAAAGTAGCTTCAATAGCCTTATGTTACAACCCAAGCAGGAATGGAGGGCCAAGATGCCAGGGCAAGGACCTCTTAGATCCCACACCCCAGGTATGGTGTTGACAGGTGGAGTTGACAGATTTCTCTCAGCAAAGTGGCAGGTCTGCCATGGGCAGTGTGGAGGGGCTCACTTCTCACACCGTGGATGCCTGGGACCTACCTTCTTGCCGGAGTTCCTCTGACGCTCTGTGTAAGTCAGCCAAGTCTCCATCTGCTCCATCCGTGAAGTGGATAACAACCTGTAAGTAATGGAGGAGTCAAGGCTCACGCTACTGCAGGGGAACATCAAAGACAATTGAAAGGGAACTGAGAGGTTGTAGCGAGGTCGAATTCCTCATCTACAGTTGACGAGACTGTAGGCCAAGGTCAAGGGCACTGTGCTATCAACAGGTAACATAAAGGAATGTGTATCCATGTTTGATTTATCTTTAAAACCTATTAACAATGGCAACAAAAGTTTATTTCATTCTTATACTTATGAGACAGTTTCTAAAAAATTGTGTGTGTGTGTGTGTGTGTGTGTGTGTGCGCGCGCGCGCGCGCGCGAATTTCCGATACTTTAGAATGTGACTGCACTTGCAGGAAGGACCTTAAAGAAGCGGCTAAGCTGAGTAAGATTGCTGGGTGGCCCCTAATCTAGTCTGACTGGTGACCTCCTAGGAGGAGATGACCGAGCCACAAGCAGCCAGAGGGATGACCATGTGAGAACCCATGGAGAACACTGCCATTTACAAGTCAAGCTGAGAGCTGCAGAGAACAGCCCTGCCCAGGTCCTCACATCATGGGCCTTTCAGCCTCCAACACTGTGAGAAAGAAATTCTTGTGGTTTAAGGCACCATGCCTGTGGTATTTTGTTTGGCAGCCTTAGCAAACAAATAAAGCATGAGTGCACATAGTGTGTGTGTGTGTGTGTGTGTGTGTGTGTGTGCGTGCGCGTGTGCGCGCACGCGCAGTGGTGCATGTGTGTGCAGTGTGCCAAGTATGTTCTGTGTATGTGTGATGTAGTGTGTGTGAGTGTGTGTCTGTGTGTAGTGTGTCGAGTGTGTTATATGCATGTGTGATGTAGTGTATGTGTGTAAGTCTGTGTATGTGTCTCTGTGTATGTGCATGTATAGTCGTGTGTGTGTTGTGTATATGTGCAGTGGGGTGTATGTGTAATGTGGTGAGTGTGCTATAGGTATGTGTAATGGAGTGTGTGTGTGTGTGTGCTATGTGTAAAATGTGTATTTGGGAGTGTGGTATACGTGACATGGTGTGTGTATGTGGTGTGTTAGTGTACGTGCAGTGTGGTGAGTATGTGTGCTATGCGGATGTGTGGTGTGGGGCTATGTATGTGGTGTGATGTGCATGTGTATGATGTATGTATGTACAGAGAGCGAATACAAACAGACAGCATACCTTTAACAAGACCATAATTAAAAATGGGTCCATCGCAAATCCATCTCTTCCCAGCTGAGCTACTAATTTCTGGGACACTGGGGGCTTAAGGGGGTCTAACAAGAGGAAGAAGACTTGGGAACTACGGTTCTCCACGAGAGAGTAACTCTCCTCACAGGCGCCAACAACCCTGTCTCATCCATCGTGAACCACGCCAATCACTCAGGACGGCTTCCAGAAGTGAGAGGAGCCCGAGGTGCTACACACGGAGCTACCAGCCCTCACCCGCTCACCTTCACACTGTCAGGCGAGGACTGCCTGAATTTGTTCTGGTACAGCTTCAGTGTGTCAGCAGTGAGGATGTAAGGGTGCTGGCTACGCATGTTGCGGAACTTCTCGAACAGCTCTGGCTGATATTCGGCAAAGTCAAAGGCCTCCACTGGCCCAGAGGGCGTGTTGGCCACCACCGACACACGCACAGTGGGCAGCTGGTTGCCACTGCAACTGATCCTTTGTATCTGGCTGATTCGATTCAAGATGGTATCCACTTTGGACTCGAGGCCCTTCTGGCTCACAAACACGTTCTGATCTCGAGATCCATCAAAACCCAGGATGACTTCCAGATTACAGGCTGGCAAGGAAAGATGAAGGTCAAGAGAAAAATGAGATCCTCCACGTGCAAGCTCAGAAAGCAGCTAATTCTGTCTCTTTCTCACTCTCAGGGACCAAAACTGTGGCCACTGGAATACTCTTTGGGGGTTGCTCTTTGGCGGTTGGGGGTGTTAGTTATTTGGGCACAATCATGTACATTTGGTATTTAAGTATATCTCAAGTTGGTGTTTTAAATTGAAGGTACTGTAGAACACAAATGTCCCCACCCTGGCAACTGATCCAATCAATAAACATATGAGAGGCACACCCATAACCCCAGCAGCAGCCCACCCAGAAGTTTCATAATTCCAGGTCAGTCTAGGCTCCAAAGCAGGCTGTGTCACAAATATAGATAGATAGATAGATAGATAGATAGATAGATAGATAGATAGATAGATAGATGGATGGATGGATGGATGGATAGATAGATAGATAGATAGATAGATAGATAGATAGATATAAGTGAGTCCAACCTGGGGAATTAAATAGTGGGAAAAAAAGTGAAACTGATAAGACTTTGACTCTTATCCAGGAAGAACCTTCTAGAACAGTAGGTGGAGAGCACAGGGTCATAAATAATAAATAAAAGCAACCATGAGCCCGAGGAACCCCCAGGGCAGCACTAGGGACACTGGTGTCAGCAGTGGAAGGGGGAAATTATGCACATGTCACTTACCTTTAGAAACATCTGTCACACCAGGACAGAGGGTCTCATGCATCGCGTCATGCAGGGTCTCCAGTACCGTCTCGCTGAGCTCCGAGAGCTCCTGCACACTGCCCACCCGGAAGGCCGTGGCGCTGTTGGAGGCAATCTTACCCACTTCCTCAGAGTCAATGTTTCTCACCCCGACAGCAAACACCTTGACACCTTTCTGGGTGAGGGCCAGGCTCACGTCCTGAGCATCCTCCACTGACTTCCCTCCCGTGATCACGAAGGCAATCTGAGGGACCCGTTCGTCCAGGCGACTGCCAGCACTGGGCACGAAGTGATTCTGCCGCAGATGCTCGAGGCCCACCTTGGTGTTGGCGTGCCTCCCTCCCTTGTAGACCACTTTGTTGATGGCGTCGATGATCTGCCTTTTGGTGGAATATTCCCGTAGGGAGAATTCATCTGTGGGGTCTGAGTTGTACTGGACCAGCCCCACCCTAATGGAGTCGCCGTCTTCATAGACGGTGTCCACAATTTCAGAGGCAAAACGGAGCACTTCCCGGAAATCTTCCCTCCTGAAATTGATGGACCCATCCAGCAGGAATACAATGTCTGCCTTCTTCTTCTCTACAAGTGAATGCAAAGAAGATGAAAACGGAGGGAGTTCGGGTCTCCAGACTCAGAGTATGAACACACACACACTCAAATCAAGACAGCTAACATGTCTACTGCTTCGTGTGTAAGGAGAGCCCCCACCCTAGTCCATGCCCCTCTGGCCCCATCCTGCAGACAGTACACTAAAAATTGGAAGATAAATGGCAAGATACCTAAATAAAAGGAAAAGGATTTTAAGAGCTCAGCAAACCAGACCCAGTTGCCTGACCATGTGGACTTATTCTGAGAGTTTAATAGGGACCTGCAATCACAGATGCTTCTGGAAATGCCAGAATGGGAGACTGGAGACAGTATGATCAACACAGCTCAGAAGGAGACAGTTAAAGAATCAACAGGGACCTTGGCTCCCTCAGAAAAACCACCCCTGCTTGAGTACACTGAGTGTCTGAATGACCATCACCCGGAAGAGGAGAAGTCAGGGGGTCTGGAGCGGTTGGATTAAATTCTCATGGGTGAGAACTTGGAACACAAAGAGGCTGCTGTAAGTAGGACAGTCATAGTGACCATATGGTTTTAAAGAAGGAAGGGTGCCTAGACCACACTAGGTAACCCACCGTGAGGGATGACCTGACTCCAAAGCTGTGTGCAGTGTGACTCTTGCTGACTCCAGCCAATGATTGGGATCCCTATGCCAAGCCTTTCAGCGGTCCTACAGGTAGCCTCAGGGTTGACAGACTGATGACCTTTGGCTTTGGGGACATGTTTCCATCGACAATGTCAAATGAACTATTTCCCCACTATTTAACTTCTAACATCTGCAGGCACGACCATAAGCAAATCATTGCAGAGAAATCTAGTTATCATTTCATTTAAGACAGCTGACACCACATTCTGCAACCATGCACCAAACAGTTCATACCTGGCCGTGAAGGAGAAAATATGTCTACACCACCGGGCGGCTGTGGAGTAGCCCCAGATGGTCCAAATGAAAGTATGACCCTCTCTTCTATGTTGGGCAGTTCTCTGAATTCCCGAACTGTGAAGACCAGTCTGGGGTCATTGGTGATGGTTTGCAAGTCTGCCCGATCGATGTTTCGGTCACCTATCCCTAAACTCATGATCCCTGATGAGCTTATGATTTGGGCATGCCGAGTCACGTCATCCTGGGACTTCCCACCCAGGAATAAGACTAGATGTTGAGGTACCCCATCTTCTATCCGGCTCCCAGAAGACTTCACAAAGAGGTTTCTAGCCACAAACTCCAGGGCTTTGCCAGTGTTCAGGGGAGACCCTCCTTTGAACCTCAGGCGTCGTATGGCGTCAAGGACGAGGGCCTGTGACTTGTGGGTCTTCAGGTAGAATTCGGGGAAGACATCATTGCTGAACTGTACGACCCCAATCCTCACTTTACTGGGGCCAATGTTGAGTCTGCGGACAATCCTGCTGACAAAGTCTCGGATATGAGCAATGCCGTCAGGCTTGACGGCATCGGAGCTGTCGATCAGGAAGACGATGTCCGCGGCATCACTTTCGATCACTGCAGATGAAAGGGAAAGTGGAGATGAGTTCCTGCGCAGCCCTGCTCTGACTTTATCACGACCTCAGTCTCTGGAACTTGTGCTTGGCACACCCTGTGTGACCCAACACTGAAGTTACATTCCAACACATATGTGGGGCCTTTGAGACTTAATCATTAAAAGTTGGGGTTTTCAGGTTACTGGTGCTTGCCAGCATACCTGATGACCTGAATTCAAGATCCCAGACAAGGAGAACAACTACTCTCAAAAGTTGCCCTCTGACCTTACACACACTCTTTTTTTAACACACACACACACACACACACACACACACACACAATGCCGTTTTAAATGCAGGTAACAACTACTTCTTTTTAAGAACTATTTTAAGTCATCCAAAACTTTCTCTGTGTCAACTTTATTTGGGTTTCAGCCTTATGGCTTAGGTGACTACTAATTTAAAAACCTATAATAATTGTTGAGAAACAGTAATTCTATGTTTACCAGAACAACAGAATCACGAATCACGAGCAGAAACCTCCAAAGAGATTGTGATCAATGATGCTGACATCTCTGAGAAGAGAGAGACATCTCTGGTCAACTGTCCTCACTTGTCCATAGGGTACACCACTGAGAAGAACCCACGTGACTCACTGGCTTTTGTTGCCACTCTGCCTTTATCCATGGAGGAATGGTTCCCACAATGCAATGCAATGCTTCACATCAAGAGTCATGTTACCTGTCCCCAGACATTGATGCTCTTATATCCCTTGAATCTTGTTAAATTGCATTTTAATGAATTCATAGCATTCAATAATTTTTCTCTTCTTACTATTATTTTCTCTTTTCTCCAGAACTTGGTTTTTTAACTAGTGGAAAACTCTACACTGTAAAGTTTTACTTCATGCTGAGTTTTTTTTTTAAATTGAATGAAATTACCTAAAGACTGTTGCACTAGATTTGTAAGAAACAGAAGCAATTCCATGTCTAGGCTTGGGTCTCATGCCCATGTTAGCTCATTATGAATATGCAAGTATTTCAAAGTAGAAATAAACCCAAAATCTGAAGGAATTCTGGTCCCAGTAATTTTTAATTAAAGATTTTTCAACTTCTATAAAATTAATCAAAATATCTTGGGAAAGATGAGCCACATGCTCCTGTCGGAATTCCAGATGCGTCTCAGGTAGCCTTTAACTAAACTAATACATTGCCTCTCTGAGTTTAGGTCTAGCTTTTGCCTCAATTCCAGGCTTTTACAGCGCAATGGTACAAAGTGAAGTGTTGAGTTGATTATGAAATGAGACCATTTACTGAGAAAGGAAACTGGGGAGTTGGCCTGGGTCAAGGCTTGGGGTCCCCTGCTGACCACAACACCCTCCCCCCAGGATCTCGGCGTCCAGCGAGACTCTGCCTGTGCTGAAGGCAAAAGTACTCCACCAACTATATCTACACATAAAGAGATAAGTATTGTCTAAACCCCAAGGACAGCCTGCAGTCCCTCTTCTGGCAAGTAGGAGTGATAGCTGCACATTTCCCTTCTTCCCCAAGGCCTTTCTGCTTCTAGAGAAGACTGGTGACCGCCTGCAGGATTACCACAAACTTCTGCGCAGTCCCAGACCCAGGCCAAAGCATCCTTGGCTTCGCACAAAACTCTCTACTACAAGCTGGGACCCTGGATGGCCTTCAGCGCCACCCTCCCTGTGGCATGCAGAGAGACAGTCACCTTGTGATGAGTGTGTCCCGGTGCTCTCGGGACGGTAGGAAAGACTCCATGAAATAAAAGAGGACCTCGTCCTTGTCAATTCCCCTATGTGCTCCTTGTCAGCTTTGACATGAACTAGAATCACTCTGGAAAGAGGGACCCTCAAGTGAGGAATTACCTCTATCAGACTGGCCTGTGGGCAAGCCAATGGGGGGGTTTTCTCCATTAACACTGATGTGAGAGGGCCCAGCCCACTGTGAGCAGTTCCAGCCCTAGGCAATTTGTCCTGGGTGGTATGAAAAGGCAAGCTGAGCAAGCCAGGAGAGCCAGTCAGTAAGCAGCGCTCCTCCATGACTCCTGCCTCTGCTCCTGCTTGACTTCCTGCCCTGACTTCTCTCAATGATCAACTGGGATCAGAACATATAAGCCAACTAAGCCTTTTCCTCTCCACGGTGTGGTCAGATTGTTTGGGAACCACTATTCTGGGGAAACAAAGAGTTGGAAGAAAGAAAAGTGAGGGTAAAGAGACAGGAGGAGGGGTCCCTACAGTTTATACTAGTATGAAAACTTTATTTTAAAAAAAATAGGATAGGAGAGCAGCCCTGCCTCCTCAGGTCTTACCTGTAGTGGGATAGCTAGTGCTGGCCAGGATCTGCTGGATCTGCTGGGAGGTTAGTGTGGTGATGGGTGTGAGCAGCTTCTGCTCCAGCCGGGGCAGCTCCCTGAAGGTGCTCATCGAGAACACATACTCGGGGCTCAGGGAGATCTTGACCAACTCTTCCTGGCTTGTGTGCCTGGCTATGGCAATGGGGGCCACGCCAAACTGCTTGAGCTCCGCTGCTGAGTCGTCCACCTCATCGCCAGACTTCCCCGAGGAGATAAGGATCAAGAACTGAGGGACCCCCTCTTCTATCCGGCTCCCCAGCGGCCTCTGGAAGATGTGCTTCAACACGTACTCCAGCGCGTTCCCGATGTAGACCTGCCTCCCGCCCTTGGGCCTCAGCCGGCGCACTGCGTTCAGCACTTCATCCTTGCTGGAGTGGGCATTCAGAGGAAACTCTATCTTAGAATCCTCACTGAACTGGATGACTGCTACCCGGGTGGTGTCAAAGCCTATGTCCAGGTCCTCAACCAGCCTCTCAATCAGGGCGCGGATGTGCTGGAACTCCGAACTGGCGCTTTGGGATCCATCGATGAGAAAGACCACATCTTTCTTGCCGCCTGTACCTGCAAAGCAGACGGGACCATGGCCTTCAACTTCAAGGGTTCCAGACTTCAGGCGCTCTTGAATCACTCACTTCCTAATCTGACATCAAACCTATGCCCAGTGGGCAGGAAATCCTAGTACCAAATGTTATAGTGAAAACACCAGTCCAAAGAGCCAGTCTTGTGTGTTTCTACATCTAAACGTCAGACAAAAGAGAAGACAGTAAGAGACTTGGAAGGATGAGTCCGAGGGGAGCAGAAACTGAAGAGCTGTATCTACACCAGGGTGGGGATGGTGCTTTAGGAAGGGGCCATCAACTGTGACAAGAACTACCCACAGAGGCCACACACGACGGTGCTAGGAAGCAAGTCACTGGTTCTGCCAGGGAGGGGTCTTGGACAAGAGCACTTTCTGAGGGATGTGAGGGGAGGGATAGCAATGGTTGATGAGAATCAAAGAGGAGAGACCATGCACAGAGCACCTGTAAGTCTTATAAAGGTGAAGGAGCTGCTGGAGGGTGGTGGCATGCCGAGAGATTCCACATTTATCGTAAGAAGAATCGTCCAGTACAGTGGAGATCGGAGCAGGGGTGACAGAGTGGGGTGGGTGTATACTGAGCAGGCACAAAGAGAAGGGCAGGAGAAGCAGAGCTGGAACACCCCAGCATAAAAGATCACTCTGAAGTGAGGAACCACTCCTGGGGGGGACCAAGCCGAGCTTCTGAACATTCTCCTCAAAGCCCTTGTAATTTGTCTAGGAAATGGGACTCAAGGTGTGAAGCTGAGAGGGAAGGTGTGAGGAAACAGGAGTGGAGGACGCAAGGTGGGAAGAAAGGAAGCGCTTACAAAGTGGTCCCTCTGATGTGTGGGAGACCGGGCGGGGGGTGGGAAGAAGCCGAACTCTATGGAGGCATAGGTCTGGTTTCCAAAGAGACAGGCTCTGCGCGCGAGCACGTGCGCACTCACACACCCTTGAGCACACGAGCCCTGGGTCCTCTAGGTACACCCTGGCAGATGCTCCTTTGTGTGTGTGTGTGTGTGTGTGTGTGTGTGTGTGTGTAACAGGAACCAAGCCCTATGGAGGCATAGATCTGGATTCCCAAGAGACAGGCTCTGCGTGTGCACACACACACACATACGCACGCACACACACACCCTTGAGCACAGGAGCCCTGACAGATGCTCCTATGTTAGAGACAGAGAGAGAGAGAGAGAGAGAGAGAGATCCCCAAATGTATATGAGTGTGACCTCTTCAGATATTCTATATAAGTATGCAGAGCCCATTGCTCTCCCCTGAACACCAAGGAGAAGCTGACCCCTCAGGGCACACGGGAGGCAAACCCTGCCTCTGACTTTCTCTCACTTACATTACTCCATCTTTCTTCCTTGATCCCTCATTTTCCCCTGGCCCCTCACTTTCCCCTCTCCACATCATGAAAGCACAAGGCCACATCTGCCTCCTTCCGCCCTGGGACCACCCTGCCTGAGTGCCGAGGAAGCACAGACCCTGGGCTGACACGTCCTTAGGATGAGTGGGTGCATCTCGGCCTCTTTCCCTTTTAGCAGCCACAGCTCAGACCTTATTCAGGGCCATTGCACAGAGAATGGGAAATCCTCTTGACTGTTGGGACACCTCTCGGCCCCAAGCAAGCTTCCCACATTGGTGCTAAGATACAAATATTTCAGAGACGCTACCCTTTTCCCCAGAGCAGAGCACCTGTGGTCAGGTTTCTCCGAAGGGCAAAAGGCTACTGTTTCCAAAGGTGCCACTGAGGCTAAACACTCAGCAAGGGTCCTCCTTAGGCTCCTCTGTAGAGCCTGGATCCACGCCATGTGCATGCCCTTTTTTGATGTTTTAATTTGGCCACAAACATGAATCTTAGCTTCACTATTTGATGTCTCAAAAAAAAAGCTCCTAGTTTTTCACACATCTCTAACACTCCATGTGGCAGAGGAATCAAAACTGAAAATGCTTTGTAGCACACAGTCTGAACAAATAGCCAAGGTGATTATGGGGATGAGAAACTCAAAGAACCCACACCCAAGCCCTCACCTGCTCTCGGAATAACTGGTTTCATATTGCTCAGTTTCTCACGATTAAGCTGAATCACCCTCTCAGAGACGACCTGTTGGATCGTCCCCAGCTCCAGAAAGGTGGGGATGGCCACAGCGAAGTCTGGCATGAAGGAGATGGTCTGCATCTCAGTGATGTCAGCATTCCCAATGCCAATACCAATGGGCACAGCCCCGCCCTGCTTCAGGACCACGGAGGGGCCTCTCACATCATCCCCCGAGCGCTCGGCCGTGAGTACAATCAGGAGCTGGGGGACGCCTTCTGTTATCCTGCTCCCTGTAGAAGTGGTCAGGATATTCTTCAACACGAAGTCCAGCGCCGCCCCTGTGTTGGGGACTGGGCCGCCCAGGAGCGTCAACCTGCGGATGGCATTAATGACGCCTTGCTGGTCCATATGGGAATTCAGGTAGAATTCAGGCCTGGTCCGGTCACTGTACTGCACCAGGGCCACACGCACCCGGTCAGGACCCACGTCCAGGCTCTCCACTACTCTCTGCACAAACTCCTTTAGCAGGGAGAAGCCACTCCGGACGCCCTCGGAGCCGTCGATCAGAAACACGACATCCTTTTCACCTGAAATCAGAGGAAAACTGCTGGTGACTCACACAGGACTGGACACAACAGCGATATATACCACTGTGCTGAGTGGCATAGCAACCTGCCAGGGAGGTCTAAGCCCAAATCCTTCTGTCTGTGAAGAAGATGGGTTAGGGATGAAGAGTATGTATTCCCCAAACAGGCATGACATCATTACAGGAAGGAGGAGGGACTAGGGCAGATACCATTCTGCACATCCGCAGGATGGGGATGAGACCATGAGACAGAAAATTTGAGTGATTTCTGGAATCTGAGAAAGGAAAGAAATGGGTTCTCTTCCAGAGCCTTCATCTAGAAGCCTCCTTCCCTGCCAATACCTTAACTTTAGCTTAGGAAGGATGGATTCTGATCCATGACCTAAAATGTCTTTAGATTTTTGGTGAACGTAATTGAAGGACTTACATCAGTTACATTCACTTAAAGCACATCACTTGACTCTTGACATCAAGATACAGGCTGCTTTAGCTCTGACATAGCCATAGCCTAAGGCTTTATAACCAGATAGTAATTTTTTTAAAGACGTAACTATTGTTATCTCAGCCTCTATAATGCATCTTCTTATGAAATATTCTAGTGCCTTAAAAAGACTCACCCGCATCATTCCAAGTCACAAGTTAGAAAATGAAAGAGAGAACACTCCTTTTCTTTTGTTCCCCTGGAAACATCCTGTAATTTCCATGTTCTCTGTAAGCCCTGGGAGGGCTTCATCTGAGAACCTGTAGCCAGCAGCCTCTGCTAACGTTCTAAAGCTAAAGTCCGGGCTGCAAGGGGAGCCCACAATAGTGTGCCATACCTGCTTCAGGCTCTTCAATCTGGACGGCTTTCAGAAGGCTCACAATCTGGGGCTGGAGGTCCCCAATCTTAGGAAGTGACTCTGCCACCAGGATGAACGCGGGGGAGGGCACAATCTGCTCCAGCTCATCGGGATTAGCGTTCTTGGCTTGAAAGATGAACGGTATTACTCCTCTCTGCTTCAGGGAGCTTGCTGGCCCGGCCACGGCATCTGCCGACCTACCGGCCACCAGCAGCACCAGGAACTGCTGCACGTTATCCTCAATGCGGCTGCCAGACGACTTCACGAAGATGTTACTCTGTGCGAAGTCCAGGGCATAGCCCAGGTTGAGGGTTCTGCCTGTCTTTATCTTCATCTTTTTCACGAGGTTCAGGATTTCAGCCTTACTCTGGTGCTCACTGAAGCGAGACTCCAGCTTGACGTCATCACTGAACTGAGCAATGGCTACTCGGGTCCCGTCCGGCTTCACATCAAGTTCCTCAATGATCTTGTAGAGAAATTCTCGGATGGCAGAGAACTGGCCCGCGACATTGGCCGAGCCATCAAAGAGGAAAAGAATGTCCCGCTGGGCCTCTACAAGGAAAACGGATGGACACAGTAAGTGAAGAGACCCTGACACCAAGTGGATTCTGCCTAGCGCCACCACGTGCTGAGGAAGTTTCCCAGATTCAACTGACATCACTGTACCAACAAGAGAGGAGGACGAAGGCCCTGTGTGGTTCTGCTGTTCCAGAGCAGTGAAAATTTGCAAAGAAACAGCACTGTGCTGGCTAATCTACAAGCCCGCCACCCAGACATTCTTGACAAAGCAATCTGCTGGAAAGCCTGCCTGTCTTGTTCTTGCAGCAGGTTAGACCACTGAAAACTGACAGTGTTTTCATGTTACAAACAGAACTATCAAAACTGTGTTCCTTTCTATTCTTCTGAAAACTGACCTCCATCTCCTGTGACAGAGACCCGTTACAGACTAACTTCCCATGAACACCTGGGTTGACTTGGATTGGTTCAAACTCAATCATGTCTTCAGTAACTTTAAGGTCAAGAGTTAAGACCCAAAATACTGTCGATGCTTTTTGGGGGGTGGTGTGGGGTTCAAATCTCTACTAACGTTTCCAATCTATGAAAGCTGAAGCCCAGAAAACATGAGTGACAGCCAAAAGTGACAGCCACGCCATATGAATGTCATCTCAAACTGCTCTGAGAGCTACTTTAGTGAGGCAGCCACTGGCGCAGGCTTGCTAGCCATCTGGGTGATGAAGGCAGAAAACTGGTAGCTCTCATATGTCAATCACTGAGGTTCATAATCATCTGCCACAGTAACAGCAACACGGACTCATGGCTGCATGAAGATGAACAGATAGCTTTTTACGCATGGCAGAATCTGAACATGGAATGTCATATAAAGGAAGGATTCGGATTGTAAAGGATGCTAAGGCATAATCATATAAGAGTCAATCAGTCAACGCCCCCCTTCTCTCTTCCTCTCTCACCCTCCTTCCCTCTTCCCCCTTCTCTCCCTCCTTTCTTTCCCCTTCCCCACCTTTTCTAGTGGATTTTTCAGTCTAGAGCAGTGGTTCTCAATCTGTAGGTGCAACCCATCTGATGGGTCAGCTAAGATCATCCTGCGTAACATTTATATTATGATTCATAACAATAGCAAAATGACAGTGATGAAGTAGAAATGAAATAATTCTGTGGTTGGGGGTCATTACAGCATGAGGAACTATATTAAAGGGTCACAGCATGAGGAAGGTTAAGAATCACTGGTCTAGAATGTTCACCCTGTTCAGCTTCCAAAAGAATCTGAGATAGAATGAACAGAGCATAGCTGAACGCTCTATAGAGTGTAAGTTTGCTAGCACAGTGTCTTCAGCCAGTGCAACCAAGATGCACCCATCATCCTTCCACATGTCACCGGCTCTGGGGTTTCATTGGCCACTGTTGCCAGGAAGGCATCTGACGAGGGAAAGGGGCCCACGCTGGTGGAAGCTTTACCTGGCTGGGTTAGCGGAACTTCCTGCACCCCTCCACTAACATATGTGGTTAGGGGCTGAATCAGCTGTTGAGGCAAAGCTGGCAGGGAGCTGAAATCATCCATGAGATACACCAGGCTCGGATTAAAAGCAATCTGCTCTAGCTCAGCCTTATCCGCCCTGCTGGCCCCGACACAGAAGGTCAGCACGCCTGCACGCACCAGGGCGTTGGCGGCCTGCAAATAGGCATCCTCAGAAGGCCCCGCGATGAGCAGGAGCAGCAGCTGAGGCACACGTTCCTGGGTCCTGCTGCTGCCTGCCTCCGTGAAGTGATTGGCATGGACATAGCTCAAGGCAGAGCCTGTGTTCAGGCCCGAGCCCCCCTTGAGCTGCAAGCGCCTCAGGTGAGCAAGCATCTCTGACTTGGTCTGGTAAGTGTCTAGAGAGAACTCCGTGACCGCAGTGTCACTAAATTGCACTAAGCCAACGCGGATGTTGTCACTTCCAACATCGAGGCTGTTAACTAGGTTGGTTACAAAGTCACGCACATAAGCAAAATTGCTTTCTCCAACGTTGTCGGATCCATCCAAAAGGAAGATGATATCCCGTTTGTTTACGTGAACTGCAGTGAAGCACAGAAAACACGGTGAGACACGCCCCCTGAGAGGGCTTCCCATGTGTGCCCTTCCTGCGAGGGTACACATGGCACAAACAGAACACAGAGGAAGTCAACGTGGCAGAGCAGGTCATTGGTAAAATATGGCAAGCGGCTGCATATTTTCCTCTTGTGGTGGCTGGAGCTGGTGAGGCACACTGATAGCCAAGTGTACAAAACCGAGATTCTCACGGACAGACAAAGTGCTCGAATAGTTAGAATGTGTACAACCGAGAAAATCCCCAGACTCCTGAAACAGCATCCCTTCCCTGGAACTAATTCCACCAGGGCACTGTCCTTCCCACATCAATCATCTCCAGACCCCTGGTCACAGGATGGTGGCCCCTGCTGGCTGAACCCTCCGGGACTCCCCTGAGTGCACACAGAGGGCTCTTTCCACCCAAAGCCCCAGAAACATCGGCCCACACGGCCCTAGGAACACCTCTTCTTTAATCAGACTACCTGTCAATTAAAGTATGTGGTTCTCTGACTGGATTCCTCATCCCCCACCACTCCCTACTATTCTGTCTTCATAAGGGTCATTTCAGTCCTGGGCAATAGGGTACCCAGGGCAGATCCTCCAGGGAGGTGTGGCGGGATCGTAGGTGTGATAGCTAATACAATGTCAACTTGACAGAATCTAAAATTTGCCTAGGAGACAAACTTCTGCGCATGCCCATAAAGGGAGTTTTTCTAGGATGACTGAGGTGGACAGATCCACCCTAAATGGAGATGGCATCATTCTGTGGGCTGGGGTCCTGGGCAGAATGCAAAGGAGAACGCTTGGCTGAGCAGCCACATCCCTCTCTCTCTCTGCTTTCTTGACTGTGAATGTGACCAGCTCCTGCTGCCAGGCCTCCCTCACCATAGTGGCAGCATCCTCAGACTGTGAGCCAGGATCAACCTTTCCTTCAATTCCTTGTTTGTGTCACGGAATTTGTCATAGATACCAGGGAAATCAGGTGACAGTAAAATGCAAAGAGATTATATCCTGTGTCAGGCCAAAATAGCTTGCACGAGAAGAAGGTTTTCTATGGGGCCCATTTGTAGGGATTCAACCAAGGCTCAAACATATTTGAAAAAAAAATGTACTAATTTTCAGCACTTCAGATTGGCTATAATGCTAGCATCACATTTGTTACTATATAGAGAGGGTAGCATGAATTCCATTTGAGCATTTTATCATCTTAACCAAGGGACTTGACCATCTGTTGATTTTTGTATCCATGGGAAGAGGGAATTGAGCCATCCCTTATGTATACATTTAGAACTTACTACTCCCCACCCATGCCTCATTGTCGTTCAGACTAACTTGATTCTATGTTCATTCATCAAATTTAACTTTGGCTATAAAAGAGTGAATTCAGAGAGAGAGAGAGAGAGAGAGAGAGAGAGAGAGAGAGAGAGAGAGAGAGAGTTTGAGTACTCTCAAGCCCAGATGGTCTGAGGAGCAAGCAGGCATTCATGCAGTAGGTTCATGCGCTGTGGAGTCCTTCAGTGTGAGGTCTGTGAAGAGGGCAAGCTGGATTCCAGGATATCCATCTTCTCTTCATTGAGGATGGAGGTTGGCATTTACCCAGTTCAGAGGCTGAGAGCTTTACTGTATCTTTAGGAATAGCTCTGCAAGGTCAATCATATAAAGTGAGGGAGCTGAAGGACCATGGGCTTGGTTGTCAAGCCCATCTATCAGTATGTTTTCCCTCGAAGGGAACCCCTTATACAGAGAGAAAAGAGGGGTCAAAAGCTGAGTGCACTACACCACATCTTCTGTGAGCAGAGATACTGTCATCTCAGAAGGGAAGGTCCTTGACTCAGGGGAGGTTTCTAGACAGGGTCACTAATGAAAACAGAGCATAGAGTGACTTCCGTGGCCAGAAGCACGGGTGGATGACCTTGTGATGATACAGTTTAGTGTCATATGCATTTGCAGAGTGACATTTTCAACTCCACAGTCTCAACCCTGAAGAAAAAATAAACCTTAAATAAACAGTTTGCTTTGGCCGTTTTCATCACAAAACAGTGCTCTGTCAACTAAACATCGTTACGTCACTGGGCCTTTCTCAGCGGTTCTGCCTGCCAGCCCCCTCCTGCATCTACAGACCATAGCTACCATACCTTCTGTGGTTCCAGTGAGGGTCCTGAGGGGCGCCAGCAGATTGGGTAGCACACTTAGCAAAGTAGTAGGGCGGAAGTCAGCAGGAGTGAAGATCAGGGAGGAGTCAAAAGCGATCTCTTTCAGCTCGTCCTCATCAGCGGCCCTGCTGCCGACTGCAAAGGCCATGATGCTGCCCCGCTTCAGTTCCTGGGCGGGCTGGCTGACCTCATCGAAGGACTTACCACCCGTGACCAGCACCAGGAGCTTAGGAACCCCCTCAGCAGCCCTGTGGCCGGCTGAGCTAGTGAATAGGTTGTTTCGGACAAAGTCCAGAGCCGAGCCCGTATACAGGGCTGAGCCCTCCAGGGGCCTCATCTTCCGTACAGAGGCTATGGCATCCCTTTTGGTGGAGTAAGTATTTAAATAGAACTCAGGCTTGACAGTATCTGCATACTGAGCCACTGACACCTGAACCAGGTCGTGTCCGATTTCCAGCCTCTGAATGACTTTGGCAATGAAGTCTTTGATGGCATTGAAGTTGGACTGCCCCAGGCTGGAGGAACCATCCACCAGGAAGACTATGTCCCTCTTGTTGACTTCCATGACTGTAGATAGCAATAATAAAATGTGAATTGAATAGCCACAGTGATCAGGTTCAACAGTGACACTGTAAAGCCCACTATGCACAGACAGCTCTCCCTCGCTCAGGAGGGGAACTGTCACATATGAGTGACGGGCTCACTTCCAACCCTGCCAACTTGCACTGTGCTCAAGACATCGCTTCAGAAAAGAAAATAACTTTCAGTTTCACACACCACCACTAAAGAGATCATTGGCTCTTTATCGCTGTAAGCAAGGTTTGAAAGTTTGGATGAGTAACTCCTGGGTCTTCTCAGAAAGTGTTTTGTATCACTAACCTGATGCCAAACCCACACACTGCCCAATGCAAAATCTGAAAGAGAACGGGCATAGCCTCTTTTTCTTTGGTTCTATATTATTTGACTTCCTTTGGCAGGCAAAACAGACATTTAACGGTTTTTCATAAATCTTGGGAAAGGAAACCAGTGTCCACCCCAACAAGGGCAGCCATGGGTATTCATTTCACAATCCAGGATGGGAATGGCATACCGCAGCCTGCATGGCTTAGACAAACCACGAAAACAAGCGCCTTGGCTCGAAACTCCACTGGCAGTGACTGTGACTTCACCCAGCCGCTGTCGCAGAATGTGGACAACCTATCCAGGGGATGGAACAAGGTCTCTACCAGACTCGATGTCTCAGGCTGCTCCTACACTGTAAAGATATTAGCTGAGGTGGGGGTGTTTACAAAAGGCCCCTGGGTATCCCTTGTACCAGACATCTGGTATGACAATCTAATTTTATAATACCCAACAGAAGCAGGAAGGTTGGAAATAAAGGTAAGGAAGAGCATCCTAAGAGCTGAGACCTCTCATGATGTATTATAAAACAGCTTATTCCTCATCACAGGGACCAGAGGCTGGGAAGATGATGTCAGGATCACGGGCACTGCCTCCTCTGGCTGTGCCTCCTCTGTAACACTCTCTGCACCGAAAGGCCAGGAGGGAGGTGTTTGTACATGAGCAGTTTAGTCCAGGTGCCCAGTTACCTGCTGGTGTGACTGTGTGTGAAACACCACCTGCCCTTCCTCCCTAGGCCATGAACATCCATTCAGGGATCTCTTTCCTCCTTCAGTTGAGAATATGCAGTCTCTTGGGGTTGCAGCTTTGATTGTAATGCAAACATGTCTTTGCAGATTAGCTTAGTGCATATGTGTGTGGTGGGTTTCTAATACCTCTATGTCACTGGGAACAATGTGCACACAAGCGAATGAATATACATACATATTGCACATACAATGCTCCGCATCTGTACCACATGTTTTTACCATGCATCGCTCACGCAGCACACTGGTAGACAAATATCCACGGGAGGGGCCACCTGAAAAGTGCCATGCCCACCTCCAGGTTGTGGCAAGTCACACTTCCACCTCCCAAGTTTTAGCACCTTGCCGTACATTTTACCAGTGGTCCATGGGCAGGACAGATGTCCACATGTGGGGGACACTGAAACTGTACAGCATGGACTTAGCTTTGCAGATTCTGCAGTGTGTCCTGGAGCTCCCAGATTCCATGACCCAAGTCCTCTTTGGTTACAAAAGAGGTCACTTGGTTTGTGTTTACATTTCTGGAAGCTGCTAACAGGGGGACCCCTAGAATAGCACTTAGGCAAGCATAATAAGCACCGAAAAAAAAAAGGCCCAAGCCTCTCAAAGAATAATCAGGTTCCTATGTTTGCTACATGCTTCTAACACTAGCTGATTAACCTTTGAGGGTTTGTGTACTCTCGTGTCTATTTCTGGAGATGGAGGGGCTGCTTCATGCACCATCTCACACCCAGTTCCTTTTTGTTTGTTTTGTTTGGGGGGGGGTTGTTCCTCTGCAGCTTTGGAGCCTGTTCTGGAACTCACTCTGTAGACCAAGCTGTTCTCAAACTCACAGAGATACGCCTGCCTCTGCCTCCTGAGTGCATGGATCAAAGTGTGTGCCACCACTGCCCGGCTAGCTCACACCCAGTTCTTAAACCACGTGATTCTCAGGCTTCCTGATTGGGAGCCATCTCGAGGATGCACCAAGGCTTCCTTCAGGGATCTGACAGGGCCAGGTTTTCTCTTTCCCAGAGCTCTGGTGAGTCAACTTCTCTTAGGGAGGGAGTGACCTTGAAGGGCCTGCTAATCTCAGCTGTGAAAGATCCTCATCAGCACTCTCTCCTGTGACTGCCAACAGGACAGCCCCAAGATCCCTTCTCTCTCTCCCCAAAGCCTGGGAGTTGGGAAAGGACATCCGCAGTCTTTCTGTTGATATCCCCAGTCAAATCCTCTCAAGAGTCATCCCTTCCCATCCATTTACTCCTGTTCCCTGTCCTTGGAGAGTCCGCCTATCCTCTCGTGTCTCTCTGCAGTCTTTTGAAGGACTTGGGAATCCTGTCACCTGAAGCCCCTGGTGCTCACAGCTACTATGTCCTCCCGTCCACTCCACCCCTGCTTCTAGGGTTACATCTTATGATCTTCTACAGATACTATAGGGCGTGTACACCCCTGAAATCTCCCACGACCTGCCCCTGCCTCTCCTCTTTCAGACAAATGACACCCCCACTTCTTCATCCACCAAGTTCTCAAATCTGACCTTCAGCCCTTTCCTTCCCTCGGCCAATCCCTCTCAACCTCACAACCCTCACCCTGTGCTATCCTCATGGGCTCTCTGATCCACTAAGCCTCACTTCTAAGTCCCCCTAGTCCTCCATCAGGCCCTCCTGGCAAAGCCTCCATGGTGCTCTCCCCTTCTCCCCATGTGCCACCCAAGCAAACGGATGCTCCCGGGGAAATAACACAAACAGGAAGCCTGTGCTCGCTTGACACACGGCTGACAGCACCAGCGTGCCACAATAGAATGCTCCCAAGAAAATGGTCTCCCCATTCTCAGTCACCTTATGACTCTGCTCTCTCCCCTCCACTGCCATAGGAGGATCCAATCTCCCACCTACAGCTGTAATAATAATAATACAGTTGTTTCTCTGGCCGGTCAAATAAGCCTAGACACTGCTATTCTCTTCATCCTCAGAACCCCAGCTGCCCTGTCATCTGCCAGCTCAGGGAGGCCACACTTCATGTTGCAAGAACAGCCTGCCTGCTGTTCCCTTTGCCTAGAGCACTCTTCCCTCTGTGATGCCTGGACTCTGCTCGTTTCTGCCCTACGACTTTGCAGACAGGTCCGCTAAGTTCCCTGACCCCAGGCTCTCTAACACAGCCCCATTTGGTGGACTTGTAGCTTGTGACACTTGAGAAGTGTATCATTCGGTCAGTAGCTCACGTGGTACAGACCCAACGACTATCTCTCTTTCTCCACCCTGTGTCCCCAGTGCTTGGCGTAGTTGCTGGCACATATCAAATAGCCAAGAATATCTACTGAAGATTTAGGAGTTCATCACTGAGACTCACAGCGATGTCTGTGAGGAAGGAGCTAAAATACTAGTTAACTACAGAAAACCCAGCATAAGGGCAGAACGCCACCCATTTTTTACAGAAGTTGAAGCCTCAGTTGAAGCAAGAGAATTTTCACCTGGTACAATATTTTTGGTAAGAAGTGAAGGAATGGATACCTGGAGATGTGACATCTGGCCAGGATGACAAAAGACCTGGTTCCCAGAGCCAGATCTCCCAGAGGCAGTTGTGGTACTTACTCTGCTTCTAAAACACAGAGCAGTGATTTGCTTCCGGTGTGTGCGGACTCAGAAGCTCAGTGGGCTGGAAATCCCCACCCCACCCCTGGCATTGTTTCTGTAATGACCAGGGCCACTGCAAGGCTCAGGCGCACAGCTGCATCTCAGACCACAGCCAGGCAGCGTTCAGACCCGGAGTTCCTTGCTTCAGTGTTTCCTCACAGAGCATCCAGCTTAGGCTACTGACATCCCTTCCTGTACCGCATCCCCATCCAAACAGGAGGAGAAGCAAAGAGAAAGGGGCACAACAAGCTGCAGTCTGATTGACCTCTGAACCCAGGGATACCAAGAGACTTCCCGGGAAGGCTTGCACATGGTTAGTTCTGGGGCCAAAGCCAGGTAAAGATGTTGTGGCCTTGAGCTTTCTGTCACAGTGCACTCTCTGAAATTTATCTGAAGGAAGCTGTCCTGATTCTGGCTGGATTTCACACCGGGAAGTGTGGTCCATTTTCTTCTACCTTTACCCTATGACTAGACCTGCCTGTTCACCAGTGCCAGGAAGCAGAGGTCAACTCCATACATGAGCCAGTGAGAAAGCTTTTCATTGAGACTTTAAAGTGATCTGCTGATAATTTCATACACTGGCACGTTCATTTATTTTTTTAAGAACACTGTTATTCCTTTTGCTAAGAAAAACCAGCCAGGAATCCCAGGGAACAATGGACATTACTTATGACAATGGGTATTACTCCTTATGACAACAGTCATTTCACAGGTCCAGGCTCTTTCTTTAGACAGCTAGCAAACATAGATAGACAGACAAATATTTCCACACAGAAAAATGAGAATCACAGACTACAGATGCTAGCCAGCGTCTCCCTCCTGTGAGCCATTGTTCACGTGCTGTTGAAGAACAAGGAGAAACAGGGTCTGATCAACCAAGGACGGATCTGAAGGTATCTCTGTGTGAAGGCAGCACCAGGAAGTGAACTGAGTGCTTATGGGTAATGAAGCCTTTGGGAGTGTGTCCCCACATACTGGATGGTTTCCAACTGGCCTGGTTAGGGCCATGAAGCAGACACCATCTGAAAGTGATAGGCTCTCAGACCCTCAGCCTTTCTGCTGCCCCCACACCTCCAGTGTTTAAGTGTGTAGCTCTCGTATGATGTTGACTGGCTTCTTTAAAAGAGTGCAGTTGGCCGTGCTGCTGAAGGCCCTCCACTTGAGCATAGATGATAAATCTGCCACTCAAAACAATTCCTTTGAAAGCAGAGGACCAGAATGGTCTATGAATACCCCATCCAGTAGGTGCTCAGCTGGGCCTTACCTTCAGAAATGTCCCTCTTGTGACCACCACATTGACACGGGAGCAAACACCACTCCCCTTTGCTGCTTTTGGGGAGCCACTATTGATGAGTGGACTTCTAATACACAGACAATACCCTGGAATAGCTTTCTCAGAACTGGCGAATCCCTCAAGCCCCTTTCAAGGTGACTGGATAATAAACAGATAACTCATTGATGTCCAATATCTCAAAGCAGCAGGTTTGTTGCATTAGCCTAAAGAGCACGTTCTGCTTACAAGTTCTAAGAACATTTCATTCATTCGTCCATCTTTAGATTTCTCTGATCAATGCAATGACCACACACGGCCCATACAGACTTCAGCACATCACAGAACGACTGACTGGCTGTGGGTACTTACGGCTTCACTCCAGTGTCCACCTTTCTTTCATGACAAGCACCACACAACACACCCCCCCATTCCTGTAAAGATGGCAAAAAAAGGCATACGTACCTTGTGTCACAATAGTCGGCGGTTGCAAGACAATGTGCCTTTGGGCCACACCAACAAGGTACGGCAGTAATTGCTCCTGGAGGTCCCCAAAGCTATGGAATTCCGGGACAGTAAACACCAAGCTGTGATCAGTAGCTATGTGTTGAAGCTCTGCCCTGGAGGCGGCCTGGGCTCCAAGGCCGAAGGAGAACACACTAGCCTGCTTCAGAGCTACCACCCCATCCCGAATGTCATCACTAGAAGGCCCAGCACTTATAAGGACCAGCACCTGGGGGACCCCTTCCTCTGCACGGCTGCCACCTGTCTGAGTGAAGAGATTCTCCACCACAAAGTCAAGGGCCAGGCCTGTGTTGGCCAACTCCCCCCCAGCGAAGCTGAGCCTTTTCACGGCATCTAGAACCGTAGCCTTGGAGGGGTAGGTATCCAAGGAGAACACGGTTCGGGGCTCATCGCTATACTGGACTACCCCCACTCGAATCTGCTGATTTCCAACTGAGAGTCTCTCAAGTACATTTACAAGGAAGTCTCGAATGACAGCAAAATTGGCACTTCCGGTGTTGTCTGAGCCATCAATAAGGAAAACAATGTCGGCTGAATCTTGTGCTTTAAAAGAAAGAAATGCAGGAAAAAAAAAAGTGAAAGCATTAGAACACGTGACCACATGCATCACCTGACGTGTTTCCTTGGAAACCAATAAGAAACACAAAACACAGACAAACAAAACACGGTGTCAATGAAGGCGTGTGGAGTCTCTTTTAGTTCTCCATTCTGAGTGGATAAGAGGCAACTGCTTAGGGATTGTGGTGGAAACGGGGCCACTCATAATCAGTTTTCATCTGTGATACCTTCACAGTTAAAATCCAAGGGAGAGGTCAATATTCCGGACCTTTATTTCTAAATTTGGAGGGAAGTATCATTGCATCAGATGATAAGGTACCATATTGCAAGAGATTAGGATGTCACAAACCCAAAGGCTACTTCTAATCTGTGCTCTCGTTTCTCATCAATTCTGATGCACATGCAGTTTAGGAAACAAAAGCTCAGGTTTGTGGCCCAGTGATTGATAGCTCCCGAAGTTTATTTGATTCCTTGGATGACTATTGTTCATTTTGTTTCTTGAAAATTAAAACAGATGACTCCACACATGTCTGGGACCCAAAACTCAGACACAGTTTAAAAAAAAATCCCTTGACGTGTGATGGTTCCTACATTCGTCTCTCAAGTGTGTGGCCGTGTGGAATCGAACAGAACAGGGCATTGGGGTCAGAAATGTTTGTTTTGCGTTGCCTCTGTATTCAGTCAAATAATGAAGAACGTTGTTAAGCAGAGTGACATGAAACCAGCCATGACATAATTATCCAACCTCATTTTATGACATCCTAGTGGATCACCTAGCAGGACCAAGATTGGCTAAACCAAAATGGGTGTGGTCATCACTGAAGGACATAAAAATGGCTGCCAAAGACCTTTTTTGCCCCTGTGATGGGAACTTGAGACTTCCATTCTATTACTGAAAAATGGGGACTACACAGAGACTCAGGTAACGGGGAGCGAGGAGTGAGACTACAAGCCAGGGCAAGGAAGTGCAAAGGTTTACCTCAAGCAGCAAATATTTTAATACTTAAGGGTGTACAGGGGCCATGAAGGGCCTCTGCGTGAGTATGAATATTCACGTTCTTGGGCTCTGGGGCATAATTATGACACTGTAACACAAGAACAGACCTTTCATTTGGATTTTTGAGTGCCAGTGAGTGTTTCATATTTAAATTTAGTTTTTCCTTGTGCCAGAAAATCTGTTTATGTTCTCTCTGGGGAAAGACCCACAAAGCTCACTTCACTAAACCGACGAGTTTTCTCTCAGGCAGTGTTCTCATGGGAGCTGAAGCAGAGAGTGTCAGGCTTCAGTGTGCTTTCTTCCCCAGGTACTTAAAATCCTTGACCATACAACAGGCTGTAATCCTGAGAGAGGTTCAAGCCAATGAGATGTGGCAATTTGGAATGTTGCTACCACTGTCCTCCCTACAAAATACAAGAGGACAATCGCTTTGCTACAGCGACTGAGATCTTATGTGTCAGAATAACTGTCATTCAATATCAGCAGACCAGACCCTTGGTTTGAACTCCAAAGTATTCCACCAATCTGCAATAAAAATACAAGATTCTTGGAGGATCTTGAGAGGATGTAGAGCCAGGGAATGTGGGTTACACAGACCATAAAAATGGCTCTCACCATTGCATGGCGGACACCATAAAACACCTCTATGTTTCTAGGCCTAAGTCAGTGACCTCAAGGGACACAGAAGGACCTGTTGCTGGGTCATCCTATCTAGACACTTTAAAAGAAAGTTAATTATGATCCAAGATGGATAATAGAAAGATCTTCCGTCATAGCAGGGCATGATACTTCTGATTTTCAATACCTTCGGCAACAATTTCTAATGGTGTAAATCCCAGAAAAGAACTCTCTGGGTGGGAAAGGAGGCTGAACACCATCAACGGTAAGTCATAAAATGGTGGATAATTTGTCATCACTGAATCAAAAACCATGATCCTCTTACACACATGATAATGGAACACACAGAGCATGCGTTGTTAGCTGCGAGAGCCGAAGCCTCACAGAGACCCAGGACCCCCGGGTCCTTGTGTGCAGCAAGGCACACCAACGGCCAACACCAAGTCCAAGAGAAACCAGACTGGAAGCTGTCTGGTTTCCTACTTCGTATCTCATGCGTCACACTCTCTGTGGCGCCTTCTACGGAAAGCGTTCAAGGTGACAAGGAAGAGCCCTAAGTCCTAGTTGCCTGAACTCTCAGGAAACATCACACTCCTATTTCCTGTGAGAAACACAAATTTGAAGAAAATGTATGCTGAACTCAGAATCACCTTCAGCTTTTTATTTTGGGTACGTCCATTTTCAGAGGGTGACAAGAGGACACCTAACGAGAAGAGCAGGGTCCATTCAGAATGGTGAGCCTTCATGCTTTCTGTGTGTAGGCTCTTGCTTTAGAAGATAGAACAGTCTACAGGGAAATGGTCCCTGCGGCAACCTTACTCAGACCACCGACGTGCCTTTTCTTATACTTTATTCAGGGCTCGCAATTGGGATCCTGGCTACTCGTTTTTATCTTATTTTAGTCTTGCTATGGAGCACACAGTGAGACATGGTATGAAGGAGTTGCCGAGTGCAGTTAATCAGAAGAGAGAAATGACACTCCACCCTGGTGCTGGTGCTGTCGGTGACTTAGACATAGAAGACGGAGATGTTCTCTTGGCAGAAAAACAAAGGTTTTAGCTAGACAGAAATATGCAGCTGGTAGACTCTCCGCTCATGCAGTGGTCATTCTGGGTCTTTCATATACAATGGCTGCATCACCTCTTCCTGTTCATTAGTTTGCCAAGACATTAACTTTGAAAATGTGCCACTCTCTACCAAACACGTTTTAAAGTGAGTCTGTCACTACACCCATAGTCTGAAAGGGTTGGGTCAGAGAATCTTGGTGGCCACAGACTGTTACCCCAGGTCCCCCCTTGTCCTTCCCTCTGAAACGGGAATGTGATCTAGGGTGATCTCTAGAACACACTTCCGTGTCCTATAACCTGGTGAATAACACAATGCTGGATGAGAGCCCTCCATCACTGGAAGCAGGAAACCCCAGTAGTACAGATACGTGGTTCCTGTTTCAGAGGGAAGGACAAGAGGGAGACCATCTCTTCCCTGTCATTTGGTAGACCTTGGTGACCCCAATCCTACCAAGGCTGAGATCGTGGAGGACCATGGAGAAGCCATAGGATGAACAGCCTTCTGAAACTCCTTAGGATGTCTCGGCCCTGAAGCACTTGTGTACCCAAGCCTTTCCCGTAAATGGCAATGTGTTTCCTTCTGCTGATACACACCACCTCCCTCTTGGCCTGCTGCTTTTAAGTCCCTGTGGTGAAAACCTGTCTGGCATTATGTTCTTGTAGCAGCTCAAATTGTTCTGAGCCACCCCTAGGTTTCCCCACATGCCCCTCAGAGTACTTGATCCATGCCTCAAATTCTCTCCTGCCCCTTCATCCCACTCCTTAGTATCTTCATTAGTAGGAGACTGACTTCAGCAGCTGCCTTACCTCCAGTCTCCTGCCTCGCCCATCCTCTTGGGGGAGGGGCAGAGGTGCTCATCAGCCTTGCTTCCTCTCCAGCTTCCTCTGGGCTGTACCTGTCTTCTGACTCCTGGTTGCATGATCCCTCTTTCCCTAATCAAGAACCAGCCACGAGCCACGTGCTCAGCCTCTCTCTGTGGCATCAGTCACGTGGAGAGCAACCTGCAGCCACACTGCATAACTCCCTCTTTCGAAACGCCCAATCTGGGAGCTCTTTTGATTCTGAAAGTTCCTGAGGAGTTTGAAGGAAGCTAGTGGGACATCCTGGTGGCAAGGTCCCTTGACGGGCAAGTTCTGGTTGTTAGTGTACGCTGCTGGAAGTCGGCAGCCATTTCCTAAGGACTGTGGGAACCCTCATCGCGTCTCTGCGCCCGTTGTTCCAAACAGCTCCGACCTCAGGCTTCTGTCCCTGGCTGCCCCCTCTGCCCCCAGCATTCTAGAAATGACCCATGCCCACTCACCTGAGCTGCTCAGCTCCTCTCCTACCCACCTCAGAATCCTAGGTGTGGACCCTCTCTCTTACGGAGGAGACATGATTCTCTCCCATCATGCCTCTCTACTCCCCACACACTCTCCGCTCCTCCCCGTGTGCTGCACGGACTTACGTTCTAGCACAGGGTGCCCTGTGACTGCCCATATCTGATGGGGAAGCTAGTCCTGGCCCCTAGGCAAGATTAGGGCTGAGCAGGACAATCTACAATCTTGTCATATTCCTTCCCTCTCCGTCTTTTGGAACTTATCAATGAAAGGGGAGAACCAATAGGCTTGATTGATTTAAGGACCCTCCGGTTACTGAGTCTGCCCATCTGTGTAATATTAACACCCAGGGTGATAACCAGCTCCTGTCACACACTCTGAGGGTGACCGTGAGCAGGCCGTTAGAATCCGAAGAGTCTCATGGTTACAGTCACAGGGGCACAAAAGACACCAGAGTGCAGACCTTGGGCAGGGATGCCGCAGCTCTGCCCTGGCTCCTTACCCAGCTTGTCATCCACCCTCAAGGACTCAAGTTTCTCCCAAACAAACAAACTTGGACTGCATCACAGCTAGGACTCCCTGTCCTCTGATTCTGTCACGTCTTAATAAGTTCCAGTCAGTGGCTAGGAAGAATGGTCCACCGATGGCCAGACACAAACGTGGGCCAGAACTCTCAGCTCCTAGACGGATACCTGCTCGTCTGAGCGAGGCTTTCTATTTAAGAGATGTATAGGAGCTTTGGGATAGTTGTCAGAATACAAGTTTTAAGGTTCACATGTCGGCTGTTTCAGAAACCTCTTGGGTACTGGTGGAGGCTGTGTCTACAGGAGAAGGAAGAAGACTCACTAGTCAAGCCTTTGTTTTTAAGCTTGAGAACATCTCTTCCAGAAGCCCGCAGCGTCTCTTAGGCACTATGTTGCTTTAGGCCAGTATTTGCTAAGCTCAGAGCAGCAGGGCAGGGAGACATTACCTGTGATGTCTTTAAGGCTTTCCATGTCCCCAGCCCTTTCTGAGTTCACGGAGGAGCGTATACAGGACACTAAGTTCCCTACTATATCATGAAGAGAGGTAACGTTCTCTAGGTTGAAAACATGCATACTGAGTGGTTCGCTTGCTATTTCTCTTAAGGCTCCTTCGTCTGCATCCTCAACTCCAACTGCAAACACGTTAACGTCCGCAGACTTTAGTTCTGCTGAGGGCAGGGCAAAGCTGTCCTCTGTTTGTCCGTCAGTTAACACTATGATAACCTGAGGGACTCCATCAGCGGCCCGGCTTCCAGAAGCCTCGGTGAGGTGGCTGTGAATTATGTACTCTAATCCTTTTCCAGTCTGATTGCTTCCCCCAATGTAAGACATGTTCAGAATATGAGAAAGGACTTCTTGTTTAGTGTGGTACGTATTAAACAGGAACTCGGTATGTGGGTTTCCGATGAGTCGGACCAGAGCAAATTGGAAATCATTGTCTCCCACAGATAAAGACTCTACCACATCAGACAGAAACTCTTGAACAAGCAGGAAACGGTCCTTCCCAGCACTCCAAGAGGAATCCACTAGAAACACTATGTCGGCAGCAGCACCGTTTCTGACATCTTCAAAAAAAGACATTGGTTCAGATTTTTCTCCTGATACAAACCATGATCTCCTGTTGGAGCACCTCTTCTTAAATGAGCTAAGCGCATCCTCCGCTACTAACGAGTGACTCATATCTGGGTTACAATGGAGGCAGGGAGGAGGACTTACCTGCTGAGCAGAGCCAAGAACCAGGACAAGGCTGCTGCTATACCCAGCAATACTCCAAGTCCCATACTGAGTAGCCCCAAGTCAGAGGCCAGTGGAATATTCCAGAATAGAGGAAACATATGTGGGCACTTTTGAGAGGCATGACTATGACAATCTGACCCCCCCTGCCCCCATGTCCACGTTACCAGACCAAAGGGATGTCATGTCATTGTCAAACAACCATCATTAGCAGCTCACTCTTCAGTGTGGGGTAGAAAGCAAAGCGGCCCTGACAGGGATATAAGGAGATCACCGGTGCTTTATGAGAACTCACCACCCCACAGGGTTTCTAAAACCTTGTGAGAAATGTAATATGACAAGTAGGTTCTATATGTGGAGAAAATTGGGGCTACTTAGAGGGAGAAGCTCTCTAACTGGCTACTACGTATTTCCAGAGCAGAGCAACCTGCCTATGCTCCAAGCAGTAGCATGCTTGGTTGAGGATGAGCCATTTCCTGGCATTTATAGAAACCGTGGGATGAAGCCATCTGTGGCCCTGGGAGGAGCCTTCAGAAGCTGCAGCCAGATTGACTCTGACACTCTACTTACCTCAGCTTTCCCTGAGAGGCCCTAAGCCTTGCTGCTCTCCCACTGAGGTAGGCTATCTTACACTCCATCTAAAGAACCCAGCCTTGTAGACAGCACTGTGGAAGGCCCAGTACCCCTGGGCAATAACAGGGAGACCCCGACAAGGGCTCCTAGTTCCAACACAGGAAATTTACCTTGCTGCCCTAAAATTCTGAAAGCAAATTCTTTGTAGGGTGTTAAGGTCTGCTGTCTAAGGTTGTCTAGGGAAACATATTTTTTTTTAAGATACAGTGGCTCCATGATTAACTGTCATTCTGTGTCTGGTGTTAGAGACAAGGGAGGTTGGGTTTTGTTTGGTTCTGTTTCTTGTTTGAAGAAAATAACTTTTATCATAGTAACTGTCTTCCTCCTGCAAACTGGTGCCAGGGATGTGGGAAAGTCCTCCAGATGGCGAACCATGGCGTGGAGAAGCTGCTAAGACCCAATGTGAAGATAATTCAGCCCTCAAGCTATTTAGGATTTGAAACTCAAGTTTCAGCAAAGAAAAAAAAAGTCACCTTGCCTGGACACAGTGTCTGAAAGGCCTGCAAAATTTGTATACTACCTGTGACATGTGCTGCTCTCTCTCTCTCTCTCTCTCTCTCTCTCTCTCTCTCTCTCTCGACATCCCCAGGCTCCATGTCAAGCTCTGGGTGGCTACTAGCCTCAAGCAACTGGTGCTAGGTTTTGTTTTGTTTCTTAAAGCAAACTTTACCTGCTTGCTGTTGGGCATGCGTCATTGCAATGCCTGAGAGGAGGAGGCTAAAGACGGCCACTAGGGGCAAATGCCGGTGTTTCCTCATTTTGAATGTGTAAGCACCAAGTGTGAACCTAAAAGAAAGGACAAGGAGAAAAGAATGATCAGTGTTTAGCTTTCATGTTGCAAATTTTTCCAAAACCTATCGTTTTCTGTGTCGTATTAGGCTTCTGAATAGGCTTGGGGGTGTGATTCAGTCTTTGGACCAGCAGCAAATAGATAGATGATAAAAAACCAGGCAGGCAGACAGACAGGCAGACAGAAACAGACACGTCATAGTGATATCCAGTTGGCAAAATCCCTATAGACAGCAATATTCCTCAAGGTTTATTACCTACTAACATTACAGTTCTCTTATGATGCACTCTGATGTCCCCTCAAGGACGGATTCACCCAGTACAGTTCTCAGAATAGGTCCCCATTATTAAGTGACATATAACTGCACACCACACTCACACACACACACACACACACACACACACACACACACACACCATCTCTGGCTAGCCATTCCCAAACACCATGTGAAAGGTATAGCTCTAGTTTCTGAATGGACCTCCAGAGTACCCGCCCCACAATCTGGAACATTCTGTTTTCACTCCAATTGCTAAGTAACGAGCTAAGTGGGCACCCTCTTCTGGAAAGTAGTATCAAATAACCCTGCAAGCAAAGCTCTCTTACTCTAATGACTGCACACGTCAGCCACAGTTAGGAACTACATAACTAAACCTTTTTCCAAATTGAGGCAGGCAGCAGCTTGAAGAGAGCACACTCCTGGGGAAATGGACTGAGGAAAGAGGCTGGGGAGGGAAGCCCTCGTGCTGTGCACAGAGGGTGACGGGTGTCAGGGATGCTCGCCTTCCTGACAGGAATAGGCTCTGCCCAAATGAAAGCGCCGAGGCCTGTCTCCAACTCTGCCTTGTCCTCCCTTGCTAGCCAGCATGTTCCCTGCCGTGTGCCAACCTCCCCTATCATCATCATGGAACAAGCCCAAAGAGATTCGGCTTGCATGGAGATGAAGCCAGAGCTGAGGGTAGAGTGCGCGTTCCCTGGTTTCCCATCATGCAGCAACTGGCAGCTGCAAACCTGCCCTCCAGGAAAGCAAGTTCAGGTGCAGAATGTTCAACAGCCCACATCCTCAAGCCCCTCAGACTTCACACCAGCTCCCTCATCCTCCTGGATCCAATAACAAATCAGCTTGGGACTGGAGTCTTCCTAAAGACTCCTGCACAGAGCTGGCTGAGTGTCTCTGTCTAGGCTGAGGTCTCCTTACCTCTCCTCACTTCTCCGTGACCTAAGGCACTGATTCCTGTCATCGGGGAGCTTTTTTCTTTGGTAGTGGGACTGGGCATCTCCCAGTGAGAAACTGGAAAGCCTGGAAGGCGAGTAAGGGTATTTCAAAGAGGCCCAG
Source organism: Microtus oregoni (assembly GCF_018167655.1). NCBI lineage: Eukaryota > Metazoa > Chordata > Mammalia > Rodentia > Cricetidae > Microtus > Microtus oregoni. Next base: position 5,731,262 of record NW_024543063.1, on the reverse strand, counting down.
GAGAGGGAGCAGAACCAAGCGTATCATCAATATGATTTCAGATTCTCACTCCGTTTTCTTCTGTACTGAGTCTGAGAGCATGCTGTCTAATACTGGGAGTCATCTAGACCAGTCTGTTGTTCAAGGGGAAAGTCTGCCCTGCTTTAAGAAACTGAAAATCATTTAATCTAGGGATAGTGGGTTTACTTCCTACTTTGCATTTCATTATTAGGGGTTTTAGATGTCATAAGAGGCTTTTCCCATGAATTAAAACTCCCTTCTCTGTTTCACAAGGACTTGACAGATTTTCAAATGTGTATTTTTTAATCTTATTATATTAAAAGCCCAAATACTTGCAAATCTCTTCTACATCCCTGTTTTGGAAATGGGTCGAGTCTGTGGGGGACAAGGAGAAAAGAGAACAAAGTGGGCATGTCATGTGGTTTGCACAAAAACCTTCGCCACTATGTGGTTAGGACAAGACTCTGTGAGACCTCGACTGTGTGAGGGCAGGAGTATTCCTGAAACCAGATAACCTGAATGATCAGTTGTTTCCAGAAATACACACCAAGATTGTATTCGAAAGCCTCTGAGCTGACGTGGCCACTGTGGAATTTGAGTTAGCTGCCAGACCCTCCTGAAAATAGGGCTCAGGAGTGGGTGGCTGCAGCGGGAAATCCCATCAAACGTTTAAAGAATTAACCCAAGTTCTGCCCAAACTCTCGTCAAAACACTGAGGAAGAGGCAACACTTCTAGACTCATTTCATATGGCCATCCTTCTAGTGAAACATGAATGTGAAAAGAAATGACCAGAAAACTGCAGACAATATTCTTTACAAAAGCTGATACAAGCATGCTCGGGCAAATTCTAGGAAACACTCAAATGCAGCAGCTTAAAATGAGGACACACTATTACCAGATGGGTTATGTTCCTGGAATGCAAGGACGCCGTGAAAGAAAGATAGATAGATAGATAGATAGATAGATAGATAGATAGATAGATAGATAGATAGATAGATGGATGGGCGGGCGGACAGACGGATGGACAGATGAACAGATAATGTGTTCAGGACCAGCAAGATGGCTCAGCAGGTGAAGATAATTGCCACCAACCCTGATGGCATGCATTTGATGCCTGAAACTCAGATAGTCAAAAAAGAGAACCAGTTCTTGCAAGTTGCCCTCTGACCTCCTTGCACACAAGCAAATAAATGGAACAAAATGTCAAAAAAGATGTAAGAGAGAAAAAGAACATGAAGTTGCTGGGTGGGGAGTTGGGGGAGACCCTGGGAGGAGTAAAGAATATGATCTAGATACTTTGTAGGAAATTCTCAAACAATAAAGAAAAACATTAATACAAATCCTCCTAGAAGAGAACAGGGAGGAGCTTCGTGACACTGCACTTGTATCGATTTCTTGTGTAAGACCCTGAAAGCCAGTCAGGCAGAGAGACTTGACAAATGGGACTCCATCAAACTTAAAGACCCTGCCCAGATGCCGGGGCTGCAGCTCAGCTGGTAGGGTGTTGGCCAGCATCCCCAAAGCCCTGGGTTTGATCTGTGACACCCAATATACCAGGTGTGGTTACACCCCTGTAACAGCAGCCACACAGATGATGGAAGGAATGGGATCGGAAGTTCAAAGTCATCCTCAGCCAAACAGCAAGAAAAAAAGAGAGAAAGTGTAGAAAGATAATTTCTCTCCAACCAATAATACAAAAACCATTACACTGGAAGCACAACTCCCAGAGCTAAAGGAAATATTGAGACCCATATCTCTGACTAAGGGTGAGCATCCACAGTGCATAAAGATACACAAAAATGAAAACTCACCTGCTTGAATGGGTGAAGGACATGAGGCGGGATTTCTCCAAAGGAGATACACAATGACTAATAATCATGCAGAAATATGTCTAATTTTACTAAGATCAGGGCAGCCTAAACCAGATCCACAATGCACTATCATGCTCATCGCAGTGGCTGCTACCCAAACACAGAGGCAGGGCAGACGGACACACAGGAGCTATGGCTCCTGGATGCTATAAGCAGGGATGAGAAATGGGGCAGCTAATAAGGAAGACAACATGGAGGGTCCTCAAAGATTAAAAACAGAATGGCCATATGATCCGGCAATCTATGCGTAGATACATAAATACAAAAACCTAAAGCAAAGGAAGTTTTGGATAGCCATGCCCACTGCAGCCTTATTTATTACATCCAAATAATTTTAATAGACAGATGATTAAGAAAATGTGGTTTTCCGTGCAGTAGAACACTATTAGGCCTTAAAGGTTACAACTGTCATATGCTACAATGTAATAAATCTTGAGGGCAAGATTCTAAGAGCAGTAACATACAAAAAATGAAAACAATAACAAGAAGAAAGAATGCATGAATCCCTCACATGAGGTATCTAATTAGCCAGGCCCTTAGAAACAGTGAGGATCACCTGTGCCTCAAAACCTACCTTTGGCTCAGACTGGGAGACCTTCAGGAATGGAGCTCAGCTGCCACAAAACCACCTGTCAATCAACTTCCCCTTGCCAACATGTCAGCTCCATAGTGGCATCCGGGAAACTGTCCACACAGTTCTTTCTGCAGTGAAGTCAAATTGTGGCAACACTACAATATCCGGCCCCGCTCTCTCGACTTGTCCTGGACATTGCCCATTCGACACAGAAACACACGACTCTGAAAAGCAGCCTGCAGGGCTCAGTATTGCAGCTCCACAATGCACCCGTGTCTTGAGAAAACCTCAGTGCCAGTAGTGGGGCCCAAAGAACAACCCACAGCCAGTGGAGAACCCACTGCTCACTGGCTGGTCTTGCTCTCACCAGGTCTCTGGTCTAGCTCCACCCCTTTACTGTCAGAACACTGACAATCTTATGTTCCACCCTAAGAACCTTTAGGCCATTTTTACTCTTCTGGGGCCATGCTAGGGTTTTCTTCATTAAAAAAGCTAAAGCAAGTGCTCTCTCTCTCTCTCTCTCCCTCTCTCTCTCTCTCCTTCTCTCTGTGTGTATTTGTGCGTGCGTGTGTGTGTGTATGCTAAATTAACTAAACTGAGGATTTGCACTCGAGGACACATGAAGAACACTGTACACAGGCTATTCTTCATTCTGCTGAAGTTGGTAACCACACATTTGGTGGAGAATCTGCTTCCTTCACGCAGTCTGTGCTTCCGGAGTCACTAGTGGTCTTGTAACTAGTCTAGATAGTATTTGAACATTAGATTAACCTATCTGAAAACCCACAACTCTCTCACAACTGTGCACAAACCTGCATCTCTGAAAGTGCCATGCCCCAGGAATAGGGCCCATCCCTTTGTGACTCTAAATTCAGCTAGACCACTACTTGCCACCACCTTCCATGCAAGTTCCACGCTTCACAACTCCAATCAAAAAATGTGCATGCACATTCCAGCAGTATGGTTCAATTATTTTAAATATTTAATCAAGACAGGAAATGTTTGACTTTAAGTAGCATCATGCGGGTGTGCATATGTGTTTGTATGTGTGTGGAGTGTGTGTGTGTGTGTGTGTGTAGGTGCATGTATATATATGGGATAAGGTCAGACATTAATGTTGTTTTCCTCAACTGTTTTCTGCCTCATGTCTTGAAACAAGGTCTCTCAATGAACTTGGAGTTTACTAGTTGGGCTAGACTTACTGGTTAGCAAGCCACCAGGAATCCTGCCTCTGTCTCCCAGAGCCAAAATGGCAGGTGTGCACAGCCACAGCTGGCCTTTTATGGGAGTCTTGGCTGAAACTCCGACCTCAGGCTTCCACAGGCAGACTTGACTAGCCAAGTCATCGCCCCATCCTTCAAGTAGCAATGCTGCGGGAGAATTCGGATACAAGAATATCCTAGCGCCTTGCTATGAGGCAGTAGGCTCTGGGATCCCGGTGGGGAAAGGTGGGGCCTGAGGTGAGGGCTGTCTGACCACTGTTGAGTCTAAGTTAAGGACAGGAAGTGCTGGGATGTCTCTGAAAACCGCATGGACAGGGAGCTCAGTGTGGGTGAGTCATGTGAAGTAGTTTTGCTAATGGTTTCTTAACGGTCCCTGCCCCTCACACAGGGGAATCCTTTGAATATATTAATTCTACCGTGTGTTAGTCACTGGCTGAGTCACCGCAGAGTAACCCCTAAGCGAGTTCCTCGCCTTCGGAGCTCCCTAAGATCTGAGCGCTGATGCTACAATTCTGTAAAGACTTCTGAAGCCGTCCGCTAATTGAATTTCTCTAAGGAAATGGCACACATGGTATGTGAATGGCCTGAGCCAAGATGCTCATTTTCCCAGTGTTCATCTTGGAAGAACAGCTTCCTAAGGCCCAAGGGCTCACAGGTGACAAAATAAATGTGACACAAACAGGTGTTTTTGTGTTTTGTTTTTTATTTTTTCAGAATCCATCCAGGTGTTGAGGGAGAGGTAAGGCTAGGGGACTCCTTCACCTCTGAGAAGCGGGGCAGGAGGTGATGTATCACTGACATTCTACTGGTGACCAGCTAAGTTGCTGGATCCCCAGGTGTGAAACTGAAAAGAAATTGTCTCTATGGTTTGCTCCCAGGAAAGCCAGACTCTAGGGTGTAGATAACCGTACAGTAGAGTTAACCGTAAAAATTAATAAACACTCAACAGTGGGGTCAGAACCCCTACATCATGTAACTGCTTCCTCAGGACGATGGCAAAGGAGGGCTTGGGGGAAGAGCAGCTTCCATCTCAATTTCACTAACGAGGTCAAACATCATCTCCCCAGATCATGACCTCGATTGCCCACCTTGATGAAGGGGAACAGAGGTAGCCACACCCCTTTTTCCCTTAATGAAGCCATACCTGCTTCTCCTCATCACTCTCTGGAAGGAAAGTGAAGTGAAGTGGGCTGAAGAGATAGCCACTGGCTTCTATCTCAGGGGCAGGACGTCCCCCATCCCTCCAGCCATCCGGTCTGCATGCCGCCCCCACCATGAGAAAGTAACATCAGGTGAGGAAGCATGATTTGCAAAAACCACGTAGATAAAACAAGACAGGGCCAGCATCTGGACTGAAGTCCACGGCTCCGAGGAAGAGGCAAAGCTCAGGAAATGGTACAGGCTAGGCAGCCTTTGGCAGGGACCTCCAGGAAACTCCCTGAGTCTTGGAGGGCGGGGGGGGGGGGGGCAGAACAGACATCCTCAGTGTTGGTGAATGTCCAGCTCTGTTCTTCCTAATATGAAAACATCCAAGTCAGATTTGGCTGCCTGGGACCCACCAGCTGGGTGGGGTCCCTTTGTCAGGGACTCCGTGCCCTCAGGGCAACAGACTCAAAAACTCAAGTGCTTTACTAACTGTGTCCTCGGCTTTCAGGTTAGCAGGTTTAAGTCCTGTATCTCACTGCCTCTTTTTCACAGAGCTGAGGTGTCTTTTTCCCACGTGGTTGCTGCCCACTTGGGGTTTCTGGAAACTCCTTTTATTGTTGAGGTTGCCCTCCCCAGGCTTCAAGTTGCAGTCACAACGGTGCTGCAGTCTTTCCCAGGCCATTCTGCAATTCTGCCAAATTAGTTTTCATTAAGCCTCCTCAAAAGCATTTTCATTGTCCATGTCTGGAAATCTTTTTTAAGAAAGACACACACAAGGAAATAATTTCGAAACAAAGACATAAATGCATCCAGAGCTCCCATTTTGAAGCCTTGTGTTTGATATGTCTCCGGGCACCGCTTTATAAAAACCAAGCTGCTCTCCTATAGAGTTCACATTCTGAGGCTTTCCATTAACGCCTCAACTGTCCTGCTCAAGCTGGGGCCACAGCAATCACCAAAAGTCACAACAAGAGCCCAGCTTTGTAGCCCCCCACTGTGGAATTAAATCTCAAATTTCAATACAGTTGGGAGGTTTGCTTACTCTTGCCTTTCCTGCCCTCTTGTCTTGACTAAGAATCAAAGTAGGGGCTGGAGAGATGGTTCAGCAGTTAAGAGAACGTACTGTTCTTGCAGGGGACCCAAGTTCTGTTCCCAGTACCCACATCAGACAGCTCACAGCAGCCTGAAGCTCCAGCTTCAAGAGATGAAACATCCTCTTCTGGACTCTGTGGGCCACTGCACTTAGAAACCTTTAAGAATCAAAGTGCCCGGTTCTGTCCTTTTCTCTTACCCTTCCCCACCCCCTTGTAGCAGAGGCTCCATAGTGAGACCTAGCAGAGTAGGGTTTACTATGTGACTGTTTGACCCAGCCTTGCAGAACTCTTCAGAAGCAAGTGATTTGGAACACACTAACACACACACACACCAAAGGAGTGCATCAGAAATTGAGTATTTTCATTGGTTTGACAACTTTGGCCATGTATTTCTATCTCAACAATAACAATTTGAGTCTGCATGCTTCCTGTGACTGCAAATTCTTTCAACATTTCTGATCATGCATGAGCAAACACCCTCCTTGTCACATGCCAGCACCAGAGAGCACCAGGTCCTCCTGCTGGGACCTAACAGGGCAATGCCCAGATGTTCTGTAGCCACCATAGGGGGCTATAGAAAGGTGACAGAGAAAGAGAGGGTGTGGCCACCTCTAATAGCAAGAGCCCCTGTGGAGGACATGGGGACACCACACACACACACACACACACACACACACACACACACACACACGTTAGCTCTTTTCCTTGTCTGGAAGCAGTACTTAGAAGGCAGAGACGGGAATTTCGGGAGTTCAAGGCCAGCTAGCTGCATAGTGAGTTGGGACCATCCCTGTATCCAAAAGAAGGGACAAAAGCAAATTCCAGATTAGTTGTCTGGCTATTTAGAAATGGAATTTAAAGTCTATTTCTAGAAACCAAGAAAACAATCAGAAGGCAGAAAGTTCTGGATCTGCCATGAAACATAAAGGCTTTCTGAGATCTGAATTGTATGTTAACCAGATGGGACGCTGGGCCTATTTCTGCAGATAATTATATCCATTAGGCAGAGACAGCATGGGCTTTGACAGTCATGGAGAGAGCCTGCTAGAAATTGATCCACAAGCAATTCTGCAAGTGCCACTTCTTTCCGACCCACGATCTCACTCCCAGCATGCCTCCCATTTGTTTCATTTCGTCCTTTGCTGGCAAGGGACTTGGGTTCCACCAGCCTCGCTCAAAACCACATGTCACACTGCAGATTTGTGACCACAGCATTCTCACGACCCTAAGGAAGAGGGAGGCCTTGGTTTGCTTTCGAGTGTGAGAGGAAAAACTCACCTTTAAGTAGACAGAGGTCTTGTGACAGTTTGTCTGCCTCCTTACTGCCTCTACCAGCAACCTGCCCCAGGGTTACATTTTAGGAGTAAAGTGGGCCAACTGGTGTGAGCTGACAGGGATCCCTGGACCACTGGGTTACAGCTCCATCCACCGAATCTAACCTAGCAGGTCTCTGACATCCCCTACAGCACCACAGATGGGTTTAAGCTGAGCAGATTTTAGATGCCATTGCTGGCTGCTGACTCAACTAGAGGCCATTCCAGAAGTGAAAATGCTAGTTTTCTGGAATAGTTTCCCCTGAGGCCTGAGTCATCTCCAGCTGCTGGTCACTTCTGAAATTAATCTGACCTGTGCGCTCTCCCTTCCAGCAGCTGATTCCCAGAGTGCTGGGGCTGTGGAAGTCAAGAGAAGAGTGCACACTGGGGGGTTCAACAGAGATGGCTCCCAGTGAGGCCTTCCCTGGCCACGCCCACCTCACAAACACCTCTGGATATTTAAGGAGAAGAGAGGCTAGTGACGGGTTATGCACAGCCAGACCCTGCCTCTAAATGGTGGCGTAGCAAGCCACCCTGTATCTGTCTCATTCACTCCTTTTTCAAATGTCCAGATTTCTTTTTTTGAGATAGGCTCACGTATATTGCCCAGCCTGGTCTAGATCTCATTTTACAGCCAAGGCTAGCCTTGAGTTTCTGATCCTCCCGCCTTCATCTTCCCGATGCTGGGACTATAAGCATGCATCACCGTTTCGAGATTGTGTAGTGTTGAGAACTGAGCACTCCCCGCCACCAAGCCACACTCCAGGCCCCCCAGAATATCTTCAAGCAATGGTGACAGTAACCCCTCCGCTGCGTCAACTCCAAACAAAAACCCAAAAATACAAAAATCCCTTTCTTCCCATGGTACTTCTTTTTCTTTCATTTTAAATAATTTTGTTTTTTTAATTTTTTATTGTATCCTCCTCATTTTAACTGTTTGGATAGGAATATGCTACACATTTTCCCCACTGCCCTTCCACCCTACCCCTGCCCTCCACGCTCCTAGTTTACACAGAAGATCTTGTCTTTTCTTCCCCTTCCTAGGTGGAACCATGTATGTCTCTCATAGGGTCCTATTTGTTACCTAGGTTCTCTGGGGTTGTGGCCTGTGGGTTGGTTGTCCTTTGATTTATATCTATTATCTACTTATGAGTGAGTACATATTCACTCTGGATGGCTTTTTCTAGTCCTGTCCATTTGCCTGCAAATTTCAACTTGTCACTGTTGTTGGGGTTTTTTTAACCACAGAGTAGTACTCCATTGTGTAAATGTACCACATTTTCCCTACCCATTCTTTAGTTGAGGGGCATCTAGGTTGTTTCCAGGTTCTGGCTATTATGAATAATGCTGCTGTGAATACAGTTGAGCACATGTCCTTGTGGTATGAGTGTGCATCCTTTGGGTATATGCCCAAGAGTGGTATTGCTGGGTCTTGAGGTAGGTTGATTTCCAATTTTCTGAGAAACCGCCATACTGACTTCCAAAGTGGCTATATAAGTTTGCACTCCCACCAGCAATGGAAAAGCATTCCCTTGTTCTGCATCCTCTCCAGCATAAGCTGACATCAGAGTTTTTTATCCTGGCCATTCTGACAGGCATTAAGATGGTATCTCAGAATTGTTTTGATTTGCATTTCTCTGATGACTAAGGATGTTGAACATTTCTTTAAGTGTCTTTTGGCCATCTGAGATTCTTCTGTTGAGAATTCTCTTTTTAGATCTGTACGCCATTTTTATTGGATTATTTGGTCTTTTGATGTCTGGTTTCTTTAGTTCTTTGTATAATTTGAGGTCAGTCCTCTGTCTCATGCACAAAACCCATGGTACTTCTTAAGGCTTATCCATCCCCACCCATGCCTGGGTCCTGGGTGCATGCTTGGTGGAATCCAGCAGGCAGGTACAGAGCATTGGGTAGGGCTGGCATTATTACTACTCCTAACAGTGTGGCCACACACCAGCAGTCAGCCTCTCTGAGCAGCATGTCCCATGTCCCCAAAGGGTATGAAGAAAGCATCCACCAAGACAATGCTCTCTGTAAGACCTCAATAGCCAAACACAAGCCATTGATTTACCAACCCGAAGAGCGGAGCCTAGGCCTTCTTCATGTTTGTACCCTGATCTTGAAGCTGAGTACCCTGGAGTGGAGCGAAAATGGCAGATCTGCCAGCATGTTGTGGTGGGTAAACTAACAGAAGGGAGCGGTGCTCTGAGGTAGAATCTAGTATCCCTGCTCCTCCTGAATGGTAAGTCAGAGAGGCGCCAATATATTTTAATCAGAAAGTATTTCAAATGAGGTGCGGTGGAGGGTGGGGGGGTGAATTTCTTTCAAAGATGTTTGGGGAGAACAGCAAAGGGCAGGTTATGCACACTTTAAGGGCGTGCATAAAATCAGCAGATTTTAATACCCCTTCCAGTATTCAAATAAGAGCTCCCACAGTGTGTGTACAAGCAGGCTTTAGTTCCCATGCTCCCATGGAGGCTCTGGTAATTTAGGTTCATCAAGTGTGTTTCCTTTAAAACTTTACCAATTTCCCAGTGCTTTTGAGACGGAATTGCTTAAGAGTGGCGAATGTGTTGTTTGGAAGCATGAATTTCACTTCGGAACGCTCACACATAATCAAGGAAGAAACGTGGAATTTAAATGTGAGCCATCACAGAGACTGTGCTGAAGCAGCTGTAGGCCAATCCTAACTGCCACCCACAGCTGGGGTGTGGGTTGGTTGACTCCCCACAAGCCCTGAAACCCCACCCTGGAAGCGCTGGCGACATTCATTTTCCTGACACTCTGGGATACACCGCCCTCTAGTGAAAAGAAACTAGAATGCACCCCAGAAGCAGCTATGGGTCCACTCAGCCTTTCCATCCCTAAACAGATCTGTGGTACCGGGATTGCAATTTTGAAAGCTAACATAATTAATTCCTGAAGAGTGTCTCTCTAAAAATCAGGACCTGGCGGGTGCTCCCTGAAAACAAGACATTCATTTCTATGATCTAAATGGCAATGGTTTTTACCGAGAGATACTCCTTGGGGTTTTAAAACCCCACTGAGCACTAAGATATACCTAGAAGTGGAAGAACAGAGAAAAGTCCTCATCTATTTTAACATCATGTTTTAGAACCTAAAGCAGGCCGGAGAGATGGCTCAGCAGCTAAGAGCACTCGTTGGTCTTGCGGAGGACCTGGGTTCGGTTCCCAACATCCGTATTAGGTTGCTCACAACTGCCAGCAGCCCCAGCTCCAGAGGGATCCAATGCCTCTGGCTACCGCGGGCACCTGCACTGAGTTCATGACCACACACTGGCACACATGCTTACGTGATTAGAAATAATCAAAGAATAAATCTTAAAATATGAAGCATTTTGTGATTTTGGTTTTCTAAGTTAAGCGACTAACAGGACTTTTAAATGTCAGGTCACACCTCAAGTCACCAACCATTTGTGCAGTGTTTGTGTGTTTTTACTGCCTGCCTGCCACCGCCAGGACACCGTGTGCAGTTCCTGCCTGTAGGTCAACGTTAGAAAAGCCTCGTTGGTCCACGGGGTCTCATTTTGCCCTGGGCATCACCTGTCACCCTTCCCCAAAAGACACCCAATTCGCAGCTTCTTCCGCAAAGAAGTGATAGTAACTTCACTTTTTTTTCCTAACATAGTTAGCATGCTTTCAAGAACATCTCATGCAGCAGAATTGGCAACTCGCTAATGAACTTTAACTCCTAAATGAGGAATTTCACATAAGAAGCAGGTGGTGACAGAGACAGCTGCTCTGCTTTAGCCGCACTTTCTCCAAGTCACCAAATGTTTGGAGAAGACAAGGAAGCCGGGGAGCCTCGGGTGGTAGACACTTCTACCCAATTCCAAGGAGGGAGGTGGTCTCAGGAGGAGATGGAGTCCTTCAGCATTGGGGTCCGTAGGTTCCACTCCAAAACTAAGGTCAGAATTCATGGCTCCAGCACCTAATCGAATAAAGGAATTTCTCCCACTTTATGGGCGGTGCTAGATTTCATTGTGCTGTATGAACTCATAAAATACACTTACAGTGTTACCAACCAATAAAGCTGAGCACAGGGACACAGACAACGCTCGCTCGGAACCATGCTGATCTTGTCTCGGATACATCATTAAGGTCCTAGGCTTGAGGGTCTCCCCCAGAATGGGGTGCGGTACACACCTCCAATGTAGGATACACTCTTAGGCCAAGGACACCTCAGCCACCCCCTGGGAAGGTACTGTGGCCACACCCTCTAATTCCCAGACTGGAAAAATCCAGGGGAGCCACTCTGTGCCACCCATCCTGTCCATCTTCCCCACCCAGTGTCTGCTGAATGGCTTCTCACTGCTGTGAGAAAGGAAAAGGAAGAATTCCCTTTGTAGGAATATGAAGCTTTTGCCTCATCAAAGACACCCAGACATGGGATCACTATTCCCAATCTTAAGTTTCTCTAAAAGACATTCTACATCCCTCCATTCCCTCACCCTCAGTAGAAGCCCACACCAGAATGGAGCAAAATTCAGGCTATCACTGCGAGCCCTCCATGCCCTCGAGGAGGCCTGGAAGCTAGCCGGTCCCACACTAAAATCCCAATCACAATGCCATGCCCTCCTGAGGTGAACCTCTCCTCTTTCCCCGTGAGTGGTGTATCCTGATGTCAACGAAGTCAACTGTCCTACTCCTTTGAACAGAATATGACAGGGGACAGTCTCCTCTGAGGGTATAAATCTGTTGGCCTACCCCACATGTAGGTACAAATTCATCAGGGTCCCCTACTGCTGGGACCCTCAGCCCCATGGCTCCAGCCATGCCTGGGAAAGGAAGCTTCTGGAAGCCCAGCCTCTCAGGTGGGCCCTGGTAAGTTGTTTGGCACCTGAGAGCCTCTCCCTCCTTCCTCACCTATAAAGCCAAGGAGCCTAGGGATGGCTGCACTGGAAGCTTCCAGCCTGAAATCACCCAGGAAAGAAGTCAAGAATCTCGGTGCTGGCAGCTCCAGTCACCAGCTGGCTCTACACTAATTAGTTAAGAGCAATATTTTAAAGGCTTTTCCAAAGTTCAGCTTCCTGATGGATTCAGAATTGTGTGCCCCTGAGAAGTTGGGAACTATCTTCAGGTGCCATGAGCACCTTTGACACACTCAGATCCTGGGGCTTTCGTCTGGGATCAGCTATGGGAAGGAAGACAAATGGCCCCCTGTAGGGTATGTGGTACCCCCTCATGCTCGTAACAACTTTTTTCTCAGGGTCCAGACCAGTCACACGTTTGCCTGACTTTTATGAAATTCTTTTTTCTTTAGCCACTGCCCAGTTCTCCAATGAACTCTTCCCCATGGCCCCACCCTTGCATTGATCCTATAGTAGCTTGAAATAAGTCCCCAAACAGGCTGGCAACTGTCCATGAAGACTTTCTATCCTCAGTGACAGAGGACCAGAACCCCACCCAGTATCCTCATGGCCAGGGAATAGCCCTTGGGCCTCCCAACTTGGCACAGGCCTCCCATCTGGAGAACCCAGGCCAAGGCAGCCCTGAGTCTTGCCTTATCCACTGGGAAAGGTGCCCCTAGCAGCACGGTCTTCCTCCTTTAGGCCCGAAGTTCCCTTACGCACCCCCAAAGGACAGCTCCTGCAACAGTGATTTCAGGTTCCTGAAAAGAAAGCCCTGATGGTCATGGCTGAGTAGCTCTGGCCCAGCCCTAAGCCTGGGCACAAGTATCTCTCCAAACTCAGAAGACATCGGTTTGCCTGACCAGCCCCCCACAGCAGAACCACTTAGGAGTAAAGTCCTACCCGTGACCCTTGGAGAACCCAGAGGGATCCCAGGGAGATTCTAGGGGTCCACAGGTTGCCCCACGCTCCCATCAGATGCCTCTGCAAACAAAGCAGATTCCAGCCTGCCTGGGGAAGGAGGGATGATTTTCCACAAACCAGCAGGCAGACACCAGTCGGGGGTGCACAGGGCGCAAGCGGGAACACACAGAACACTCTCAGCAGCAGCAAACCTAGACACAGCTGGGCAACCGGAGACCTCCAGCAGGTTAAAGAAGCCTAGTGACCACAACGGAAAGAAACAGAGGTGATCTCTTCTAGAAACCTAAAATCTGTACAAAAAAAAAAAAAAAACCCACCATAGGAGCCACTAACTTTCGTGTCTGGTTGAAGTCTTTCTCTCATGCCGCAGGGAAAAAACAAAATCACACTTACCCTGAGAAAACCTGAAGATGCGTGTCCTGGGCTTCTAGACTCAGTCACGCTTCACCAGGACACATATTTCCCTCTCACTGAATCTCCTTTTCTTCCCGCAACCCTTCCGACCAAGAGAAGGGGGCTCCAGGATCGGAGGACACGGTCTCTTCTTGCAATCCTTGCTGGAGGCTGGAGGCTGGAGAACTGAGCAGCCTTTGGTGAAAGACTGAATTCCAAACTGGACAGGGTCCAGGGGTACAGTCAGGGCTTCCTCCTGCTCCTCCTCTCCCTCCCACCTCCCACTCCCTCCTCCCCTGCCTTCTTCTTCTCCTCCTCCTTCTCCTTCCTTCCTCCGGACCCCCTCGTCTCCCCTCCCTGCTGTAGGACGGACCCAAACTGTAAATGAAAACCAGACCCTGGGCTCTGTTGCTTCTGGCCTGCTCTGCAAGTTGATGTCACCTCTGAGAGCCGTCTTTGCCCTGCAAGCCTTCAGCTGGACTCCTGAAAACTCCAACTCAAAAAGAAAGAAAGGAAGGAAGGAAGAGACCATGAGCTAGAAGTTATAATTTTCAGTCAAATAAATGTTGCTGTTGCAGAAATCAAGTGTGGTAAAGATGGGAACCTAAAGGGCTGGAGACACAGCTTAGTCATCAACTTTCCTCAGGCTGTGACCCTTTAACACAGTTCTTCGTGCTGTGGTGACCCCCAAACATACAATTATTTTCGTGGATACTTCATATCTGCATTTTGCTATAGTTACGAATTTTAATGTAAATATCTGATATGCAGGATATCTGATATGCAACCCCAGAGGGGCCGCGATCCACAGGTTGAGAACCACAGGAGCTGGTAAACTGTTTGATGCCTGAGTATGAGGACTTGGATCCTGACCCCAAAACACTTATTAAGGAGGGAAAAAAAAGCCAGTGGTGGCCCATGCTTGTCATCCCATCACTGGGGAGGCAGAGACAGGTAGATCCCTGGGTCTCAGTGACCAGGAGATCTGGTCAGATCAACAAGCTCCAAGTCAGAGAGACCCTGTTTGCAACAGTAATAATAATAATAATAATAAAGAGGGAGATGGAGGAAGAGGAGGAGGAGGAGAAGGAGAAGGAGGAGAAGGAGAAGGAGAAGAGGAAGAGGAAGAGGAAGAAGAAGAAGAAGAAGAAGAAGAAGAAGAAGAAGAAGACGACTAGACGGAGGGACTGGAGAGACGAATCAGTGACTAAGAGCACTAACTGCTCTTGCAGAAGACACAGGTTCAGTTCCCAGACCCTCATGGCATCTCACAACCATCCAGTTTCAGGGGATCTGACACCCCGTTGTGACTCCTTGGGAACCAGGCACACCCGTGATACACAGCTAGAAATGCAGGAGAAACACTTATCCATATAAAATAAAGATACAGTCAACTTAAACCCGCTTCAATAGCTTTAAAATAATAATAATAAATTGACCACTTCTGCCCATCACCTTTGGGGCCTGGCCTCTGGCAGGAAAAGGAATGAGTTTTGGAATTTCTCCGTGGGTATCCATGGTTTCCCACCACCATCTGAAAGGAAAACAGGAAATGCAATCTCCCCCCTCCACCCTCACCACACCCTCCCATTTCTTCTTGAAGTTTCTAAACTGAGACCTCTGTTAATAATCTCTCTTTTCAAATATCAAACCCAGCAATTAGCGTCGTCTCCTTGGCTTGCCGCTAACCAGAGCACTGATGCCAGGGCGAAAGGCAAGAGAGGGAGAGAGAGCTCTATACATAATGATTCTGATTGTGAGGCTTGGCCTCCTCCTCAGAGGCACACTGGGATGGAGGTAGTGGGATGGGGGTGGTTCTCTGGCCCGGACTCTTCGGAAAGCTCTCCAGTCAGAACATGGGTGTCTACAGAACTCTGTGCCTTCGAAGCACTTAAAAGTACATCTCCACTCTACCTCTCTCTTGCAAATCTCGAGAACTTTTCCCACCGGAAGCCCTTTCAAATAATATGCGCTAGGAGGAGGACTGCGCATGCGTACTTAGATGGCTGAGAAAAACACAGGTTCCAGCGTTTGACGCTTGCTCTCCACCTTACTCCCTGGAGAAAGGTCTCTCACTCAACCTGAAACTCTGCAGTCAGTCACCAAGCCCCAGCAATCCTGCCTCTCCCCCACTGTACCGGGCTGAGGTTACAGGGGCACACTTGGCCACCCGGAGCTTCTTAAGTGGGTATTCGAGCTCAGGTCCTCATGTTTGCTTGCTTAGAAAGTGCTCTCATGCACCCCGCCATCTCTCCGGACCCCATGATAGTATGGGTTAGGTAAAATTATGTTTCTGTTTCACTGGTGAGTAAAGTCATATCCCAAGAGGACAGGTGACATTGTTAGGATCCCCACTGAGTTAGGTGCAGAGCCCAGGTCAGAGGTCCAACTTTGGATAGCCCTACAATTCTCACCACTCGGCCATCGGGTGGTCCATGTGAAAAGTTAGATATCACAAAACACTGGGAGATATCTGAAGAGTGCATTTTATTAGGCGATTCCATCAATGCCGTGTACAGAAAAGTGAAATCATTAACTCTTTCCATATGTTACCACCTACCAGTAGAGGGGAGAAGAGGAGGCAGCACCCCAGAAAGAATGCTCAGCATGCAGCTCCACGGACTCCTGATGCTCTGAAATGAGGGCCGCTAAGCTACTGGGACCTCCTGGGAACTCACTGGCTGGGTGTGGCGTGGGTGGGTAACGGGGATGAAGACTTGACCTGGGGCTTTCCTCACCCACCTTCTTTAAATGAAACAGGAACAGAGGTTCTAGGTGTAAAAGCCACAATACCCACATGACATGGGGAGACAGCATTCCCTGCTCATACCCCAATCCTTTCTCCATCCTGCAGGCATATATCCTGGCTCCCCTAAACACCAAGGTGTTTGCTGCCTTGGTTGGGATGCAAGGTCTGCACTAAGAAGATCTATCTGCCCAAGACTGTTGTAAAAGACAACTTTTAACAACAACATAGTCCCAAACAGCTCATTCCACTGAGGTTAACTGAGCCAGGACTTTGCACAAGATCCCACTTCTCTCTGTCAAGTCCAAATGCAACCATGCTTTTTCAAAACAGCTACTCACTTAGTCTCATTGAAATGGCAAGAGTGGGTGCTGAACCAGGTATAACCAGGGTTAAAGAAGCAAGCGTCTCTGACCAGCAAAGGGTTTTAAGCTCTTTATCCTGTAATGGTTGCCATGATCTAGACCCTCTTCCACACCTCCTGTGACTACGGAAGTTTCTGGAACCTGGTGACACCCTTGGCAAATCCCCCTTGTATTGGCTAGGAGATCCCAGTCCTGTCTTTCTCACTCAGGCATCAATAATTGGGATTCTACTTTGCTACTTGGTCCCAGGAGGGGACCCTTGTTGCCTTTTCTGAGCCCAATAAGACAAAGAGTTAGCAGGGTCCATCTCGGGGCTCCCTTGTGCTCTGGAGCGGAATGGGGGTTAAGTCCACCTTAGGCCACTGCGATGGCTGTGCAGAAGGTAGACAGGGGACACCAGTGGCTTTACTATGGCTGACCTTTCCATAGGCCATCCTCATGTAGAAGATGCTGTGGGTACTCCTCACAGAGTCTGGTGTGGGAAGTCCTTCTGTATATGTGTTGCTTTTATTGATTAATGAACAAGGAAACTGCTTCCGGCCAATGGCTTAACAGAATATAGCCAGGCTGGAAAAGATATATAGAGAGAGTAGGTGGAGTCAGGGGACTGCCATGTAGCAGCCACCAGAGAAAGACATGCCAGAACCTTGCCGTTAAGCCACAGCCATGAGACAATACACAGATCAATAGAAATGGGTTAATTTAAGATTTAAGAGTTAGCCAGAAATACACTTATGCTATTGGCCAAACAGCACTGCAATTAATACAGATTTCTGTATGATTATTTTGGGAGTCTGGGCGGCCGGGAAACAAACAAGCAGCCTGTACCAACAGGAGTCCTCCATACGAAAGACAGTGGCTACTGGTTCATTCCCATGCTTTCGGGGGCCAGTGCCTGTGGATTATGGGAGCTGCACATTCTGAATACAGTGGGCCTTGTAGTCAGAGTGCTAAAAAGACCCCCAGCTACCAGAGCCCTGTCTAAACACTCCTGATCAGTGTCATCTGCAGTTTGACAAGGGGCATGGCTCCCTCACTGAAGTTACCATACACAGTAGTGGTGGTGGCCGAGTCATTTCTGCCATCACTTCCCGTTTCATAGGGCTCTGTCTCTCCTTGGCTTCTCTGGTCTGAATGTCCATCTGCATCCATGTGGTGGACTCACCACTCCCCAGGCTATGTTGTGTATACCATGGGCTTATCAAGCCAGCCTTAAAACAGTACCAATGGCAGAACTGCCCTTGAGTGGCTGAGAACCTGGTAGTTACTCAGTGCTTGAGTCTGGGTGCCTCCTCCGCAGTCAGGGCAACCCCTCAATGGTTATGCCTGACTACTAGTGTTTACTCAGTCCATGCAGCTGGGTGCCTCAGCAGTCCCAATCTGGTATCAGAAGCCAGGAAGTTTCCCAGAGAGCCACGGGTAGGGTCCCTAAGTCACAAGGAAACCTTGACAGTTGGTTCTTCTATCAGCAAAGGACTTGGCAACAACAACAGGGTGAATTAACACTGCCGCAGATGCAGGGGAAACAATCACCATGCAAGATGGTCTTCCCTCTACCATCCCCATGAGCTGAACTGATTCCAGAAGGTGCCCCCTGACAATCAGGGTGAGCCTCCCTTCAGCAAAGGACTTGGTGGCAGCAACAACAGGGTGAATTAACACTGCCACAGATGGAGGGAAAGCAATCACCAGGCAAGATGGTCTTCCCTCTACCATCTCCATGATCTGAACTGATTCTAGAAGGTGCCCCATGTCAATCAGGATGGGCCTCCCTGCATTCAAAACTAAATTAAGACACTTCTTCATGTGAGACTCCCTAGTCAAGTGACTCTAGTTTGTGGAAAGGTGACATTATAACCACCCGGAGTAAAGACCTTGGGGAGGTTTAGACCATGAGAGTGGAGCCCTCATTGAAAGCACTGTCCTTGGGCCGGAAGCAGAACTTGCCAAACATCGAGGTTGTTGGTGCTTTGCTCTTGAGCATCTGTCCCCAGAACTGTGGAGGTGGAGACTTCTGCCACTGGGAGTTGAGCCCATCCCCAATGACAGTGATTAGCCTTGACAAAGCCAGCTGCTGCCCCTTAACAGGGTCACACAGCAAGCTAACATAGGAGTCTCCAGGAGCACCCAACAGCCCAGACCAATAATCTTCAAGGGAGCCAGACACAAACCCTACAGCCACAGTAACAGACTCCTGAAACCCACCACAGGAGCCATGAAGACCCGAAGCCCAGAAAGATGTGAACCTCAGCCAGCATCTAGATGCCAACCTACTGACCCCAAATAGAGGACCCAGCCAAGCCACACCCAAAGTCCTGACCAGAATACCAGTGCACGTACTGTGTGACAATGTGTTACGTACACAGCCCTAGATGACTAATGCAGGGTTGACCTTGGCTCCCATGGGATGGCCCACATCCAGGACCAGCTTATGTGGGCACAACCCTCTAGACCATTACCCCGGGCCAGACAACCTCTAATCATGACTCACACCCCAAACTCCCATAGGATCCCATACCCCATTCCCCACAGCCTGGATCCCCATGGGACCCACCCAGCCCACATACTAAACTCCCGTGGGTTAGCCTCAAGAAGAAGCCTGACCCCCAAGGCTCTCCTGAGTCCACACTCTGAACTCCCATGGGATCTCCTCAGGCCTGGTATGATCCCTCCTCAGCCCACACAGTGGCCACCCACCCCTCTCTATCTCCATACAAAATTCACTCAAGAATGCACCCCCCCCAGGGATCTCCTCAGTCACACCCCGGCTTCTTGTCCTTCCCTTGATAAACTTCACCCACCCTCATGAGGTGGGCACTCTCCCTCAGCAATCACTTGCACAGGGCACCCTGCTTCAAGGGCATTTGAACACAGATACGCCATCGTGGAGAAGCAAAAATGCCCCCCTCTGGGTGTTAAGAGACAGTCTCAGGCTGTGGGAGTTGGACTTAGCACCCCAGCCCCTCCCCTGGCTTCTGGGAGATGGCAGAAGCTCTTAGTGGCTGAGTGAACATCCCAAATTCATATTCCAGCACCCAGCAGCCGCTGGAGGGTACTGCCCTCCACCCCCTCAGACCTGGTTGGCAACTGTGCTGTATGTTCCTAAACCTCAATCTTGTTTCTGATTTTCCTAAGTGTAGCAGAGGCTAGTGCTGGGGTTCCTGGGAAGTGCCACTGGAGGGCTGGCTCAAGGCCTCTCCCCTGAGCTTCCCAATGGACTCCATGCATGAACCAAGGGATGCTCACCGTGTCAAGTTCAGTCTCCTTTCTGCCAGGAACCTGACAGAGGCAGGTGAGTGGCAGCCACTCCCAAGTCTCTTCTGGCCCTTTCAGTCTCTGCTGCCACTCTCTACTCCCCAGACACTCTGTACACTCCTGTTTTAGGCACACTTGCAGGAGGAGTTATCAAATTAGAGATTGCCCAGGACTCTGGTCTGTTACACACGCAATGCTGTTCTAGCAGCGTTGAATATGGCAATCAGTTGGCCTCTCCCTGCCCCAGCTGAAACACAGAAGGTGTAAAGGGAGCCACGCTGGCCGCAGTCAACAGTCCCTGCTGGCTCTGTGCCTTGGCCAGCTCCTTCCCACTGTCTCCTCTGTCCTCTTCCTGCAGAGCCTCCCAGGGCTACCACCAGGCAGTTCAGGATGGATGCGACCAATCAGAGCCTCAGGGTTCCACCTGGCACACAGCTCCTCTCCAGCCCTCAGAGATGTGATTCCCGGAGCTGTCTGTCTGCTGCCCTCTGGAGGAAACCAAGCAGAGAGCAAAGAGCAGGTAGGGGACAGAATGATCAGGTGTCCTGAGTCCAGACATCAGTGACAGGCCTGCCCCAGAGTTTGGTCTTACTTTTATATCAAGCTTGCCTTATATATCAGTCAAAAAAAGCAGGGGGGGTGTTTATTTTCAAATTAGGTTCCCTACACAGCCAAATACATCCTGCACGATGCACTCATAAAACTGTGTCAAAGATGACAAACTACAAAACATGTCCAGGGCCAGCAGGCCATTGAAACCAGTACAATATTCTCTCTATAGTTCCATAACGCCTTCTACAAGTATTCCATAAAACATTCTTCTAAGCAAAATAGACACGTCATTGACATGAAGACCCCAAAGGTAAACCGAATGCCAGATGTCCCCGCCACAACATCAAACTGAGACACACGAAGACCTGGAGCCCGTGTTAGTACCTACGTCGGACTTTTATTTCTGTGACAAAGTACCTCAGAAAAGCAGCTTCAAGGGGGAAGTACTTGGTGTCAGCTCCGGAAGTGACAGCCCATGGCCAACTGGCTGCTTTGTGGCTCTACTAATGCTGAAGGGCACTGTGGGGTGGAGCTGCCCACCTCGATGAGCTCGTGATGGCCAGAGAGCGGGGGACAAGTGACCGAAAAGCACATGGAGGGGACACATGCTTGTGCAGTATGCCCCGGAGACTCACCTCTTCCTGTCATCTCCGAAAGTCTATAAATTATAAACCTATCAATGAGTTAATCCAAGAGTGAAGGTAAGAGTGCCCTCATGATCCAATCACTTCCAGAGCACCCCCCAAACCTCCCTCACTGGGACAAAACCTTTCATACACGGGTCCATCGGAGAACATGGCACATCCCACTCATAATATGGCGTTATAATTGATGTTTGACCTGAAGATTGCGGTAAAACCTCTCTGACAAAACCCTTTTTTTTTTTTCAAAGAAAGAAATGCCTGAGGACTTCTATGTTTTTCTCGAATCGGTAACTTGGGGAGGGGGAACTTTAACTCTGCCTCTGGGGAGATAGGACGCCTGTGTGAACCAGAAAGTGCCACATCAGCCCTGAGCCGGCTCTAGGAAAATTTTGCAAGATCACCCAGTTAAAAATATAACAGTCTTCCTAGAAGTCTGGGAAGCCATAAACCAGGTCTAGCTGATTAATTTTAAGGCTGTCACAAGCCTGGATGTGAGAGGAGCCAAGAAGCCTTCTGCACTTGATTGGAATTCAAAGACTTTAGCGAAGATGTGTTTGGTTTTATAATTATAGGACTCCATGAAAATTCCAATTTGACTCTTTGCTTTTTTTCCAGTTTGAAATGTAAACTGCCATTTGTAAAAAGTGGGCGGATTCAGTCTCTCTTTAGTAATCTGTCTTAGTTAGGGTTTCTATTGCTGCGGCAAAACACCATGACCAAAAAGCAAGTGGGGAGGAAAGTCAGGATAGGAACTCAAGTAGGGTTGCAGCTTGAAGGCAGGAGTTGATGCAGAAGTCATAGATGGGTACTGCCTATTGGCTTGCTCCCCATGGCTTGCTCAGCCTGCTTTCTTATGGAAGCCAGGACCACCAGCCCGGGGGTGGCACCACCAACCAGGGGCTGGGCCCTTCCCCTTTGATCACTAACTGAGAAAATGCCTTACAGTTGGATCTCATGGAGGTATTTCCTCAACTGAGGCATCTTCCTCTCTGATGACTCGGGCTTCTGTCAGGTTGACACAAAACCAGCCAGGACATAATCTTGGGCGAAGGTTTTGTTCTTTGTGCTTAGAGTCAGACTTCTCCTTACTGTAGATTCACGGTCATCTCAGCTCCTGCTTCCAGTGAACAAACATGTCCTGAGGGCTCTGAGTGGAGTCTGAGGACCAGGAGGCGCCGCCCAGACAAATCTCCATGGAGATTCCCATCCAGGACCTATCTTGATGTTACTTGACGGGAACCCCAGAAAGGCCAGCACCCCTGCTTGGGAATGCCCAAAGTGGGCATCTGCAGTTACATCTTGGAGAAATAAGGGCTGTGGATGCTGTGACCTTAGAGAGACTTGAGAACTAGAAATTGTATTTGAGGAGACAGAGTGCAGGTTCTCAGAAATAAGAAGTTTGGGTTATTTTTATTTTCCAAAACTGAGAATGGACACGGATTTGTTGGAGGTCTGTGCAGGAAAAATGCAAGACCCTAGGTCTGCAACCCAATAAAGTCGAGAGCAGTTAAGCCAGAGACACCCCAGAGAGCCAGACTCAGGAACAGTAAGTACAGACGAACAAGGGCGGATCCTATGCCACCAAGGGAAGAGAAAGCAGGAATGAAGCTGAATTGTTGCAGGAGCTGGTTCCCTGCTTGGACCTCCCAATGGAAATCACTCAAGATCGATAGGCACATACACCTGTGTTCATTCACCAGGGCACTGGGATGAAGCGCCTGAAGCAACAGAAACCTGTCTTCTCACTGTCCCAGAGCCTGAAAGTCAGGGAGTGGCAGAGTCATGTGATTTCCAGAACATCCCAGGGAGCACTCTGCTGCCTCCAGCTGCTGGTGGCTCAGGGCTTCAGGTGCTTCTCACCCATGACAGCCTCTCATGGTGAAGCTTCTCTGTGTCTGCCTCCTGTGAGGCTCTCCGGGGTCCATCTCTCTCTTCTCATCCTCATGGTGGCCATACTTGGTTAGATCCAGCCCCTCCCCAGTAGCCATGTCATTACTTAGTTGCACACACAGTGACTCGGCTTCTGAGCAAGGACAGACACACTGTGAGTATTGGCAGGTAGACTTTAACACATCTATTCTCTATTCAGAGAAACACAATTCAAACTATAGTGTCCTGGTGGCATAAACACAGGCTTCCCTATAGAGGACTGGATCTCAAGAAAGATATATATACTGTGCTGGTATATAAGTTGGAAAAATAGGTGAAGTACTTTTCCCACCCAACTGGGAACTTCATCATTCCACAAATTATTCTGTAAATGCATAGATTCCAACTAGCTTTCTGCTACTTCCTTCCTAATAAGAACAACCAGCCATGCCCTCTAAGGAAGTAACAGAGATGTAAGACATAAAGAAGAAAAAAACAGAGGAAGGAAAAACAAACAAAGAAAATGAGAACAAAAAAAAGGAGAAAAGGGAAGCATGAATGTTACCATTGGATGAAAATGGCCCCCATAGGCTCATAGGAAGTGGCACCATTAGGAGCTGTGACCTTGTTAGAGGAAGTGTGTCACTAGAGGGCAGGCTTTGAGGACTCAGATGCTCAAGCCAGGTCCAGCATCACTCTCTCTTCCTGCTGCCTACTGATCTGGATGTAAAACTCTCAGCTACCTCTCCAGCACCATGTCTGACTGCATGCCGCCATGCTCCCCTTCATGACCATAGTGGACTAAACCTCTTAACCTGTCAGCCAGCCCAAGTTAAATGTTTTTCTATATAAGAATTGCCATGATCATGGTGTCTCTCCACAGCAATAAAACCCTAACTAAGACAATGAGAAAGAAGAAAAAAAGAGAAAGAAAGGAAAGAGAACAGAAAGAGGGGTAAAGAAGGAGAGAGGGGAAAGAAAAGGGGAAGGGAAAGAGAGGAGATTAAGAGAGACAGGTCTAGCAGTATACACCTGGAATCCCAGCACTCTAGAAACAGGAGGGTTTCTGCAAGTTCAAGGCCAGCCTGATCTACATAATGAAGCCAGTCAGTACTACAAAGTAATACCCTACATAGCATATCACTAAATCGTGATTTACTCAAAAATAAATAAATTAATATGGGGGAGTTAATATTAATATAATATTATAATAATTATTATAATGCTAATGTTTATATTGATAGTGATATAATCATAATATATAACATCATTCATATATCTATTATGTAATAGTGAATATTCACAGGGAACAAAGAAAAGATATTGGTCTGGAGAGATGGTTCAGCAGTTAAGAGCACAGACTGTTCTCTCAGAGACACGGAGTTCAGTTCCCAGCATCCATGGCAGGCATCTCACAACTGCCTATAATTCAAGCTCCTGGGGATCCAGAGCTTCTAAGCTCCAAAGGCATTTGCTCATACCCATCCACAGCACCATGCTCCCAGCTGCTGCCAGAGGTGACACTTGCTCCATGCCACAGTGCTCTGTGCACAGCTGCCTCCAAAATAACGGAGCCACTGGAGAGTGAGCCGAAACCTCTGAGCATAAGCTAAAATAAACTCTTCCTCACTGTTAGGAAGCAGACCAGACTTCCGCTGCGGCTGTACCACCTGCAGCAGCCCCTGCCCTCCTACAAGTGCTGACGGGCACACTAGTGAGGGCATTGTGTGAACCTCCAGCTAACAGGCTTCTGGGTGCTCCAGACTTCTTGACTAGGAATTGGGATCGTATCGAAGGGATGCTAGTGACCACACACCCTGCTCCAAACCCCATTCCCTGCCTTCTGTGGGGAACTCAGGAAACCTAAACGCTGGCTCCAACTGAGAACCTTTCCTGCTTCCTCTCAGAAGGGAACCTGACTCAGCTACATGGGCCTGAGTCTGTTTCATAGGCCCAACACCCATGCTTCTTAGGCTCCCCCCAGCCCATACTGTCTGACTCCAGAAAACTCGCCCCAGAAGCCCTGCCATGTTGTTGTCTGTCTTTCTGTCTGTCTGTCTACCCATGGAATTAATAACTCTCCTAATAAACATCTTACCCCACAATGGTCCATCTCAGTGTCCCTTGACCCTACATCTGAGACCTTTCACTTCCTATTTTAAAGTTAATCTTCTCAAGTATCTTGTCACAACAAGAGATGGTTCTGTGGGATTTGTACAAAAAGTCATGAATCAGAATATGTACCTGATCCTCCCCCTCCCCCTAGTAACTCTGGAAGCAAGCGAACAAGAGAGCAGTGCTTCCAAATGCCTGGGAAGTATTTGAATCCAGTGTTCAAACAAACTATTAATCAAAAGTAAAGTTGGAAGAAAGACGCTGTTAGAGAAGTCCCCAAGAAATTGTTGTCCATTACTTTTACCAGAATTCTACTAAAGGATACGCTCCAGCGCACAGGATGGAAACCAGGGAAGAGGGAAGAAGAGAGACCTGCAGGAAATAACACATCCAGGCTGGGAGAGCTGCAGGAACACGGTGCATCCAGGCAGACTCAAGATAGCCCATGTAAGAGGCAAAAGACCAGGTCATTGCACGAGGATCAGAAAACCAGGGTGGGACTCTAAAGAAGGCACAGGAGCTGAAGAAATAAGAGAAAGTGTTTGGGGAATCAACATGGGTTCACATATAGGCATCAAAACCCATAGTGGGGTCATAGTTCTCAGAGGCACACAAGCTGAAGAGTTACTTGACCAAAACTCATGACACACTTGTGAGGGAGGAGAAGATGGCTAACATGAGACAGAGATGATCTGGTGTCCAGAGAAGGACATCTGAAGGCCTGGAGAAACAGACAGATGGGGACCAAAATCAAAGCATTTGCCAGGACAGATGGCAGGATTTGGAAAAAGGATGGGATAGAGGATTGGTGGATTTGGGTTTGTTGGAAAGAAAGAGGGGAGAAGCCATATCCTTTTTTAAAGGGGGAAAAAAAAGCCACGATGAAAATCCAATATCTTACCTCCCCTTTGATACTGGTTTTAAGTTCGCCAAGATGATTAGAGGGTAGGAAATTAGGACTGGGTTTCCTAGCAACAGCATCGAGTGTGTTGGTCCCAAAGTACCACTTTTCAATTTGAAGAAATAGACTTTTGGCTTAAAGTTTCAAGCTTTCAGGCTTTTCCCTTTTCATTATCCTTTACAAAGGCAAGCAGAAGGAAGTGAGAGAGCCCAACACATTCTTGAAACCCACAGCCCCCTTCAGAGCAGCCTCAGGGGGTCATGGTCATGATATGCTTTACTGTTGATCTAGGCCTTTGTTTCCCAGGACTTACTCTCTCAGATGCCAAAGAAATGAGGGCCTCTGCATATTCCTAATCAATTCTTATTCTGCATCTACTATTCTTAAAAGATAAATTGTGAACTTGTTTACTTTGGCTTTAACTTTGAAGTCTTCAGTCAGTTTGCTGGAAGACAGTCACTGTGAAGAGGCCAGCCTCATTGTCCTCAGCAATCAGTTTGGTTGACCGAGGGACCACCATGTCCGACAGGGACTCATATGTCTTCTGCCACTGTGTATAGTTTGACTTGGGAACGATGACAAGCAAGATTGTGAGATAATCCAAATCAAGTACGAAGTCCTTTGCTGATGATCTCTCGGTGTCTAAGTGAAGAGGTTCCCCGTGGATTTCTTCTCCAAGTTCTTCAGGTTGGCCTTCAGAATACTGTGTGTGGCTGTGCAGGACTTCAGGTCTGTCCCAATTTATACCAATTGCTTGGTCAGTGTGTCCACCATGCTCACCAGTGACTGGATGCTTGGCAGGATATTTGGTCATATCCCACTCGAATTGCGTCACAAAGGATGTCAAGTCAGCTCCATTAGCCAGGAAGATCTCGTGGACCTTGCCGTTGGAGTCTTCCATGACCTTCACCTTGGTGCCCCATGATGCGTTGGAATCCATAACTAGTTCAGCCAGATACAGAGTGGCTTTGAGATTGCATAGCAGATGTCACCACTCTCCACGTCTCTCTTCTGCACGAAAGTGGCACACAACGGCTGCTTCTCCTGCTCAGCAATGCAGACTCAAGCTGATGAGAGCAACCCACAAGTTCTTTCCTGTGACACAAGGAAGCAGCCAATGCTCCATGTGAAAAGCCTGCAGCGTTGCGGACTGCTTGTATGCACGGCAGAGCTGACAGGCAAGTTGGTTGAGAAAGGGACTGCAGTGCCTGTGCGTTGCTGGAGTGTAGAGGATCATTCCCTAGAACACAGAGCACTCCTCTGACCATGCTCTGTCTTGTCCTAAAATGTATCCATCTCTGTGTTCATCAGGTTCAAAGCCTACCATTGTCTTTTCACCCCAGAGTATAAACTGGGCACTTTGAAACTTCTAACAACAATACCTACTTACTAAATAAAATGATCCCTGCCCTCTACTAAATGATCATTTCCTAACAAGTCTACACCACACAGTATGATTTACAGGACACTGACTTCACAGTTCAAGTGCTTTTTTTTGAAGTAATAAGGGCAGCGGGGCTGCGTTCCCAGCACCCTGGCCGCCTGCTCGGCTAGCTTATGCCCCGAAATAACAACACACAAACTGTATTCATTTAATCACTGCTTGGCCCTTTAGCCCTAGCCCTTACTGGCTAATTCTCACATCCCGATCAACCCATCTCTAATAATCTGTGAGAACCGGTCTTACCGGGAAGATTCTAGCCTAGTCCATCCTGGGTCGGAGCTTCATGCCGGGAGCGGGGCATGGCGTCTCTCTCAGGCGTCTGCTCCTGAGAGGAAAGCTGTCGAGACTGAGCTCACTTCCTCTTCCTCCCAGCGTCCTGTTCTGCCTACTCCTCCCACCTATCCTCTAACCAATAAAATGGGCCAGGGCAGTGCCTTTATTAGCCAATGACCTTCCTCCATCATTTTTTAAATTTAATATGCCAAATTTAAAATAGTATATAGGGTAGGCTGGGGATCTAGGTAAGCAGTGGAACATTTGTCTCCCATATGTGCAAGAACTTCTGAGTTCAATCTCTAGTGTTATATTGCGTGTGTGTTCATGTGTATGTGCATGTGTGTCTGCATGTGTGTGCATGTGTGTCTGCATGTGTGCGCATGTGCATGCATGTGCACGTGTGTGTCCACAACCCCCTTCATTGACCAGGTCACATCACATTGGCTGTAATTCCTTGCAGTGGACATCTGAGGTGGCTTCAGGAGTCTTGAATGTTTCAGGTCTAGGAATCCTTCTGTTATAACCATCTCTTCTCAGATAGGAATATGGCAGCTTCAAGATCATGAGCACCTGCTCATGGTTCATCTTTGCTCTCCAGTCCTCACATCTGAGCTTCCAGATACAGGTGAGGCTGTGCCAATCAACCTTCCACCAACTCCACGGTCAGACTGACTGCTCTAGAGGCCTCTCCTGATGCTGAGAGGTCTGCCACTCACAAGAACAGTCACCCTCCCCAGCCGGGCCAGGGCAGTTTGATTCGTCCATCTAATCTACAGTCCTCTCTCATCCACCCAGTCAGTCCTTGAGGTGTCACTGTGGCAGGGCAGTGTCCTATAAATCATCCTGTGCACTCAGCTGCTTCGTCAATGGCAGATCACCATGCCCGCTGAACTTCAAGATGCTCCTTGCTTGGAATTTGGTTCTAGGGTCATCCAGTGCCCAGTAATACAGGTCCTTTTTCTGCCACCAGGAGCCTTCTTGACTCATCATTGTGTTCTCATATTCTGAGTCACTGTGGCAAGCTGTGAGCTCCAGCAGGTGCTCAGAAAGATGATCTGCCTAGCTCTATGCACTCTGTGAACCTTGTCACTCCAACGACTGGCAATAATTACCACTGCAGTGTGGCCAATAAGGCAGCTGTGTACCCAGTGGATATTCATGATCAACCAAACAGATGTGTACGGCCAACCAGGCAGACGTGCATGGTAAACCAAGTGAATATGTATGGTCAGCTAAGCAGATGTGAATGGTCAACCTAGCAGGTGTGCATGCACAGCCTAGCAGATTGCATAGTCAACTAAGCAAGTATGCATGGTCAACCCAGAGGTGTGCATGATTAACCTATCAGGTGACATGGTCAACCTAGGAGATGTGCCTGGTCGGCCTAGCAGATGTACATTGTCAGTCTAACAAGTGTGCAAATGGATGTCCATCGTCAACCAAGAGAATGTACCTGCGCATTGTCCTACAAGAGGATGTACATGGTCAACCAATGTACATGGTCTAACAGACGTGCATGCTCAACTAAGCAGGTGTATATATGCTCAACCAAGAGGATGTGCATGGGCAGCCAAGCAGACATGCATGGTCAACCAAGTGGATATCCATGGTTAACCAAGTGGCTGTGGTTGTGCGTGGTCAACCAAGCAGATATGCATGGTCAATATAGTGGACGTTATTGAGTAGCAAAGAAGGCCAGTTCAGACCCTCAGCCTGCTGTTTAGTCTAATGAACGCCACAGCCTTGTGTCACACCAATCTGGCTTCAGCTACAGAATTAGAGGGCATGATCTTTGAAGTCTCTTGAGAGAGTATAGAGCATGGGGCCTTCATATCACAGATGTGGAAATGTGGTAAGAAGGAATGCGTGCTGGACCACTGTAGAAGTCCTCTGGAAGTTCCAAGGCTTCCCGATCTCTTTGTCTGTGGCTTTCCTTGTGGGGTATCACAGTCTCAGCATTAACTATTTTTGTCTCATCTCTGCTGTTGTGATAGAACACTATAACACAAAGCAACTTAGGGGAGGAGATGTTTTATTTAGCTTACAATTCCAGTATATAATCCATCATTGAAAGAAATCAAGGTAGGAACTTGAAAGCAGGCCTGCTTGCGATCACACACAGCAGGAACCATGGAAGGTGCTACTTACTGGCTAGCAGGGAGGTCTATGCTTTCTGATATAGTTCAGGACCACTTGCCTAGGGAATGGCACCACCCATGAGGGCTTGGGCCTCTTATTTTAATTAACAATAAAGACAATCCTCCATAGACATGTCCACAGGCCAATCTGATCTTGTCAATCCCTCAACTGTGGCTTTCTTATTGGAAAACTACAGGTTATGTCAAGTAAACATTTAAAATTAATTCACACAAACATAAACTTTCTGAGAAGAACATTGAGTTTTCCTCAGCTCTGGCTCTTTACAGCCTCCAAGCATGGCAACTTTTACTGTTTAGCTCTTTGTTAGAAGAACACAATAGTGAGATTTGTTGTTATCATGAAGCAAATCAACCTCTGCTGGTCCCTTTCATCATCCTCATCATCTAAGTGACTCTGAGTCACACCCTATATCCAGTTCTTAGCTATATACCAAGATCACAACCAAGGTGATTGATTCTGCCTTGGTTTTCAGGAAGTTGTTTGGAATCCAAAATCTCCAAAACAACAAGCAACCGTGAAGTCCAAACTGGCTGTATGAAAATTAAAGACAGAATAAGTTCATGGTTGAAAGCAAATTTTTCTTCTCTCACTAGCCCCAAAAGAGTCTGTTCCCAGCTTGGTGGGAATGTTTCTCAGAGGCTACTAAACAGCTCTGTTAAACTGGATGATACTGATGCCTTTAATGTGCCCACATCTCAGGAGAGGACACCCAACCAAAGCAAGCGTGTCCCCACAGCACCCCAAGAGTCTGTCTCCTTGGGCCTCTCCCTCCACTTTGCTCCTGCTCCACATTCCCTTGCCCCAGCAACTGCATTTCTGAACTTCTGTTGTCAGCCTGAGTTTGTCTCATGGGTGTAAGAAGATCCAGCTATCAGAAGCTTAATGTAGAAATTGGCAAGCTGACTTAAAATTCATAAGGATATGAGGTACCCTGAGCATCTTGAAAAAGTAGAACAGAGTCTGAAGGGGACTCTCTCTTCCTGACTTCAAACGTTACTACAAAGAAAACAGCATCAAGACAATGTAGGTTTTATATTGTAATAGATGAAGACTAAGAGAATCTTGTAGACTCTAAAAATAACCCTTATGTTCTTGCTCAGTTTATAGATGCCCCTTGCATTCATGTTCAACAAAGTTGTTCAACAAAACAGTTCCAAGGTGAAAAAAAGCCTTTTGTTTCAGTCATTAATGTTGGGATAAATGGATAGCCATATCAAAAAATCAGCCAATCAACAATGCTAGATTCCTAATCCACATCAAATACAAAAATTAATTTATAATGAGTCAAAGACCTACATGCAAAAGCTAAAACTATAAGATTCTGAGGACAAAGAAACCCACAGGTCTAAGTTTTCCCAGCCTTGGGTTGGCCAATGAAATCTTCATACACACTGAAGACAAAAGCAAAAGAAAAAAATATACATTGGATTTCATCATGTTTCAAAGCTAATATTCTTCATAAGATATTTTCAAGAAAATTAAGACACTATAGAAAGAGATGGTGTATGTGAAAAATGTATAGATGAGATATGGAATTTGAAGCAAAAAAAATATATTAGGAACTATTACAATTCAATAACAAAAAAGGCAACCCAATGTAAGAAGTGAGAAAGGTACCTATACTGCTAGTTTTGTGTGTCAACCTGACACAGCTAGTATTATTAGCTAGGAAAGATCCTCAGCTAAGGAAATGCCTCCATGAGATCCAGCTGCAAGGCATTTTCTCAATTAGTGATCAATGTGGGAGGGCCCAGCCCACAGTGGGTGGTGCCATCTCTGGGCTAGTGGTCTTGGGTTCTATAAGAAAGCAGGCTGATCAAACCATGGGAAGCAAGACAGCAAGTAGCTTCCCTCCATAACCTCTGCAATCAGATCTTGTCTTGTTTGAGTTCCTGTCCTGACTTCCCTCAGTGATGAACAGCAATACTGAAGTATAAGCCAAATAAACCCTTTCCTCCCCAACTTGTTTTTTGGTCATGGTGTTTTGTTGCAGCAATAGAAACTGTAACTAAGACAGCACCTGAATAGGCATTGTTCTAAAGGAGATAAGCAAATGAGTGAGGGATGTAGGAGAGTATGCAGTGGGCAGGCATCAGGGTAGCATAGCAACTCCCAGTGAGATACCACTGCACATGCGTTATGTTGACTAAGATGCTAAGCAGAGGTGAGAACATGGAGAAAACGGAACTCATAAGCCTGTAGTAGGAACAGAAGACAGTGCAGACTTCAAAAAACTAGTTCAGCAGCTCTTCAAACTAAGCTAGTTTACTGCATTTCATCATTTCTGTTTCTACACATCCAAG
The DNA here is from genome assembly GCF_018167655.1 of Microtus oregoni. Taxonomy (NCBI): domain Eukaryota; kingdom Metazoa; phylum Chordata; class Mammalia; order Rodentia; family Cricetidae; genus Microtus; species Microtus oregoni. The sequence goes on along the minus strand of NW_024543063.1, from coordinate 5,699,223 downwards.
AGATATGAATATACATGACTTTGTGGTTGGGGGAGGCTGCTTGTTCGTTCCCAGCTGCCCAGATTTGAAATAACCTACACAGAAACTATATTATTTAAAATCACTGCTTGGCCAATCACTTAAGTATATTGCTAGCTAACTCTTTTATCTTAAATTAACCCATTTCTATTATTTTGTATTTTACCACAGGGCTCATGGCCTACCTGCAAGATTCCAGCTGGTGGCTCGTGTCTTTCTCCTCTGGCGGCTACATGTCTTCTCTTGACTCTGCCTTCTTTCTCCCAGCATTCAGTTTAGTTTTCCTGCCTAGCTCTACTCTGTCCTATCACAGGCCAAAGCAGTTTCTTTATTCATTAACCAATAAAAGCAACACATATGCAGAAGGTCTTTCCACATCAGTTCTGTGTGTATATTCAGAGGCTTGTATACAAATACTCTTGGCAGCAGTATTAATAGCATCCAAATGACATAAATGTCCATCATACAATGAGTGAAGAGCCAACAAGATGGCTCAGCAAGTAAAGGTGCTTGCGGTCAATGCCAGCAACCTGGGTTTAATCTTAGGAGCTCACATGGTAGAAGGAGAAAGCCAACTCCCCCAGGTTGTTCTCCGACCTCCACATGTGTGCCACAAAAAGTGTGTACACATACTATCCTAGTTTCATTCCTGTTGCTGTGAAAAAACACTGACCAAAAGCAACTTTGGGGAGACAAGACTTGTCTGACTTACCCTACTGGGTCAGAGTCCATCATTAAGGGAAGTCAGGGCAGGAACTCGAGGCAGAAGAACTGTAGAGGAACACTGTTTGCAGGCTCACTCACAGGCTAGTGCCTACCTACCTTTCTTATACAGCCTAAGATTATCTTCCTAGGGAATGGTGCTGCCCACAGTGGGCTGGCCGTTCCACCTCAACTAATAATCAAAACAATCCCCTACAGACAACCTGATAAATTAATTACTGGATTGAGATTCCTTTTTCAGGTGATTATAGGCTGTGTAAGTTGGCATTTAACACTCTCTAGGACACAGACACAAACATGTAAGATATAAAATGAAAATTTTCAGTGATTGGTGCATAAACAAAATGCAACAGTTATATAATATGCTATTAATCATGTATAAAAAGACAGTGCTACAACCTGGGAGGGCTTCAAAAACATGTTGAGCAAGCCAGTAAGCAGCGTTCCTCTATGGCCTGCACTTCAGTTCCTGCCTCCAGGTTCCTGCCTTGAGTTCCTTCCCTGGCTTGCTTCAGTGAGGGACTATGATGTGGAAGTGTAAGCAAAACAAACTCTTTCTTCCATGCCCCCCAAAATACCTCCTGCTAAGTGAAAAAAGCCTGACACAAAAGATCACACAGTATATGGTACCCCATTCTCAGGTACACATTGCCTGAGATGGTAAATCTATAGGGACAAACCAGTGCATAGTCACATAGTGCTAGGATGCGGCGAAGGAGAATACAATGAAACGGGCACAGACAAGGTAAAGAGAAATGAGAGAACACAGGTCATGTGCATCAACCAAGCAATGGAGAAGCAGGGGCAGGGGCAAGGTAGGCACATGAGCACCCAGGATGGGGTCGGATGTGACACTGGTCTCTCAGGGATAAACCATGAGATTTTGATCTGGCCACTCACTCCTTAGCTCCATCCATGGTAAAAATGGGAATAACAGTCATCTTTCTGGGTGTTACCATGGAGACTGATAGGAATAAGTAGAAATGTTTCACAGACTAGAGAGTGTTCTGGTAGACATAACTCACATGGAGCTCTGGAATGACAGAGACACCCAGGTTGTTTTTAGCCTAGAAACACTTTCCACAGTTGCCTCTTTGACACCTTGGATAAGACAGGCGCCACTTGCCAGGGCAATGTCAGGTCTGTGTGGGCTCCCGGGTGAAGCCACTCTACGTGCTGTGACAAGATCTTGCTATCCTAAACAAGACATGATACCCACATCTTTGTCAACCCCAGCTAATCAACAGGACTGGAGAGATGAGACCCCACCAAAGGGAATGGTGAGAGATGAAAACTGCCCTAGAGAGGGGAAAAGCTGGAATGAGGACTCCCTACAGAAGCTGTCCCAGGACAGGGGACTATCAGCAGCTGTGTGGGTGGATGACCTAGCAATGAGTAACTGAGGAGAGCCAGGATCAAATCCCACCCTCTCAGTGTGGCCACAGACAGGGAGTGGCCGAAACCCTGAGTGGGGTTTGATGAGGCATGCCCGACCAACATTCATAGGAACTGGCACAAGAGTGTCCTGTTCCAGCTGCCACCTCAGCCCTCCCTCAGGCAAAGTAAATGAGATACTCACTAAAGCCGTTAGTGAGGGCAGCCACTGAGTCATGGCTTATGAGCACCGGTGAAGGGCTTTTTCCATTGGCTGCAGTCACGGATGGCCAGGAAGCTGTAAACAGCGACCGTCACCAGGGATGAGCCTCCCCACCTCAGAGTCTCCTCAACTCACCTCTCTGGCCATGGGCATGGTCACTGGGCACCCAAAAATTACCCCATCACTTCTCACCTAGACAGCTTGCACCTCCAGTTAGTACTTAGAAGGTGCCCAGGGTACGAGTCAAGTCTGCAACAGAGATACTGGGAGAGAGAGGTAGGGGGCGGGTTGAAGTCTGTCTCCTAGACAGACTGAAAGGGGTCAGAGAAGGAAGGATGTCTTCCCCAGTGGGACTGCCAGGCCATTAACCTGCTTGTTTCACTCATTCAAGCCACCTACCCCTGAGAGGCCCCACCTGCTAGACCTTGTTGGGAAGGAAAGATACAAATCACAATGAAGCACACAGGTTCTCAGGGTGGGGGAAAGGCTTTTAGAGTCTCAGGACACCCTTTGTACCCTTTGTTACCTTCACTGTCCCAAGAAGTGAATCCCTCCAGGTATCCTGTAGAGAGATGCCTGGTAGCTGTGCCCCATCAGCTACCAGCCAAGGTTCTGTAACCCCGAGGAATCCCAGTCGAGGGGGACTATCATGGCTAACCTTAGAGAAGTTGGGACTGGGATGAGTCACAGTTCTTCACTGTGATTAGGGCCACATCACTGTCTCCCACCACACTTTTGAGCCAAGAAAGCCCATCTCTCAGGAGCTTCAACTGGGCAAAGCCCATGTGAGGACCTCTCTCAGAGGTTGGTCCTTGAGCGTTGGAGCCACCTCCCCAGAAAGGAGCCCAGCACCCAAGGCTGGCAGAGGAGGAGAGCAGAGCATCTTAGCGTGTGCTCTAGAGCCAGGAGCTGCACCCAACACAAACCACTTCCACACTCCCTACCATCTCCCTCCTACCCAGTGTTTCCCACTGGGTCCGCCATTTTTAAGAGAGCCTACTGCTGGCTCTGCTTCCAGGCAGTCAGACCTAAAATAAAGTGAGCCGGATCTGAACCAAATCCCAACTTCACAGCTGTCTAGCCAGGTACTCCACTCCCCTACCCACCAAATTTCAGTATTCTGTAACAAAAGCATGATAGTCATACTGGTCTGGAAGGGTATCCCGAAAACAGGTTGAGTGTGTTAAGACAGTGAAGGTATTGGCCCCTCAAAAGTTCCAGAAGATGCCAGCCGTTCCTGAAGGCAGCAATGGGCAGCTCTGAACTACCTATCAGACTAGACCTCACCAAACAAGAGTCTGACTCTTCTAGAATCTTCCAAATGGCCCTACCTCCACACTTTAGGACCTACAGGATGCCACCTTTGCCAGCTAAGATGGAGCAAGACAAGCAAACACTTTCCTCCATGATTGCAGTATTCACATTCAAGTTCCCTCGGGGTAGCTGAGCCCATTGTTATACTGTTGGGTGGTACTGGCCACCCTAGGGAGAGCAAGACTTCAGATCTCCTGCCCATGGCTTCCCAGAAGGAGTGACATGCGACTCTGATTCTGGAAGCTCCCCTAGAGTATGGTAACTTCTGAGGTGTCCCTTATAGGTAGGGTACATGCCTCCTACTTCCCACATTCCAAACCCTATCTCTATGTCAAACAGAAGCAAAGGGCTCTATCAGCACACACTATGGAAGTACCTCCTGCCCAAGCTTGCAGCACCATCCAGGCCAGGCTGCAGAACATACCCGACTTATTAGACCATTTTCTACAGACTGATGCTCCAATCAAGAATCATGCCTGACTTTCAAAAGCAATTATAGTTTCTAATTCTAAGTGTCTCTCTCCCTGTCCCCAGATATTTTCCAGCTGACCTCTGTTGACTTTCTCTAATGACTGTCCATAGAGACAGGGACTTTACACATAGTAAGGAATCGCTAATCACTTTAGAAAAGGAAGGTTATGAATTACGCATTTGATGTGGGAGCCCCCTCTGTATGCTATGAACATGTTTGATTACCATTGGTTATTAAAGAAGCTGTTTCGGCCAATGGCTTAGTAGAATAAAGCCAGGTGGGAAATCCAAACAGAGGTATAGAGAGAAAGTAGGTGGAGTCAGAGACGCCATGCAGCTGCTGAAGGAGAAAGATAAGCCAAAACTTTACCGATAGGCCATAACCTCGTGGCAATGCACAGATGAAAGAAATGGGTTAATTTAAGATGTAAGAGATAGCTAAAAATATGCATGAACCTTTGGCCAAACTGTGTTGTAATTAATATAGTTTCTGTGTGATTATTCTGTTCTGGGCGACCAGAAAATGAACAAGCAGACTCTGTCTACAAAATGCATTAATTGGTTTATTTCTAATTAAATACAGCATATAGATTCTATGAACAGGAATTCCTGGAAAGAAGCTGTGTTTGCAAAGGCTGGGTGACTAATTAGAACTCTAGTACCTGGAGAGATTGGAATGTTACAGGCCCAGAACCTAGTTGCAATTTACCCTCTTTGTCCTCTCATTTACCTCTGTGTCAAACCTAAAATCCTACTAAACTTAAAGACCTTTGGAATGTATTAACTTAACAAAATCCTGTCCTCCACCAACCAAAGGGCTAAGGGCGTCCCCAGCTGAAGCGCCAAGCTGAGATATCTCTCAACTATGCTGCAACCAACCACTTAATGTCTCCGCCAATGTATTTGAAAAGTCCCTTGGTTTATGACTTCCTTTGTTAGGTTGCCATAAAAACTTCCTGAAACTTCTTCCATTTTGGAGCATGGTATTTGGGGTAACCTAAATATGTGTTCCCTGGCCATGTTCATTCAAATTTGGCTTTAGACTAAAGCCTTATTCTCCACAAGGTGAGAGTTGTGTGTTTGTCTCAACAGCTCTCAGAAACCAGTTCTGAGCAGTCTATATGGAGACTTGGGGGGGGGGGCTGAGGTAGGTGTCCTGTAGATTTCTGGAACTATGGAAGACTTGGGACATATATACAAGGCTCTACAGTTCATAGGTGGCCATGTCCTTCCTCCCTTCCCCATCGTGTCCACATCTGACATACCCAGGGGCCAAGAGGGTCAGCTTTTATTCTTCTCATCCCTAAGGGGGTCTATATGACATCCAAACCCATCCCTCCAGCCATATGTACTTCCCAGACATGCATGGATGGGCATATGTATGCTTATGTATGTCTCCTATAGATAGGCAACTCTGAGGTTCCTCATTTCTGGTCATACTCCTTTTCAGAAGCTCCTCCCATCCTTGACTAAGGTGAAGTTGAGAACATCAAGGTTCCAAATGGAACATCCCAGTACCCTAACAGGGGTACCAGCCCAGGCAGCCGAAACTTCAGTATTGTCCAAAAAGCCAGAGTTCTCCCTTTAGTGTAAAATATGACTTTCAGATGTCACGGGATGTGTTCTTTGAAACAAACACATCTTGCAGGTCTCTAACTGTGACCTTCCCCCAAGAAAGGAGACAGCTGGAGTCTGGAAAGTGGAAGGCACGCCTGTGTCTGTCACCTGTTCTCCAACAAGGAAGAGGGAGGCCAGGGGAGGACTCTCGGGTCCCTCCCAGCTCCAGGTTCCTGATCTCTCTGCTTCTCCTCCCTTCCCCCAAAATATCCTGACTTCATTTTTCATCCCCTCCTAGTGTCATTTTATTAGAATATTAACTAAATTATAAATGTGTCTGTTCAAAACGGAGTCTGGTAGTGAAACTTGAGCTAACTACCAGATTTCCGACTGTTTTCCATTGACCCATATATTAAAATAGCAAAAGCCTTTGGTCTCTGGAGGGTTCTGGACAAGGTCAGGAGCCAGTAGAAATGACGCTCCCGTTGTGGAATTTCGCTAGGCAACGGGCTCCAAACAGAATATGCTAATACTTCTGAGGACAAATGCAGCCCTGGCCCCTTCTCCCTCTGCCACTTTTTCCCAGTATCCAGTTCCTTTGCTGTTTTATTTTTAACATTACCTCTAAGTGTCCTATGAGTTTTTACTACTGTAATTAGTACCCACCCTTTACAATGGCGCTTTCTGAGTCACCAGCTTGCCTAAACTTACCATGCTGGTCCCTTCTTTGGAATATGGCTGTCCCATCTCGAAATGTTCACCTGAGAGGAGTAATGAATGCCCGCTTTATTACCAGGGTCTGGGCTTTCCGGGGATGGTTTAGAGGTCAGTTTTAGCAGGAGCTCAGGAAGGATAACTGGTCAACCTCAAAAAAAATCCCAGTCCAAGTGGGGAAAAGCCAATGTCAAGATCCAATGAAAAGTCTGTGAGTTGGGAGTGTAATTCCAGCACTAGGAGAAACCATAAACTTCAGTGGTAGGTAGATGTGGGTCCATCAGAAGAAGCTTCTGTGCCACTGTGCCCACTCTGCACTGCACAGAACACAAATAGAGATGTCCCCTAACTTGTAATAGATCCAGATCCCTTAACACACCTTCACTCAAGAATAGCAACTGTGGAAAATGCATTTAGTGCCCTAACCTACTGAACATGCTCCCTTAGCCACACAGCCCACAGAAGACATCACTTATACCCCTTAGGGTCCCAAATTAACTGATCTGCACTCATGGCCATTGCTCAGAAACACAAGAAGATCAGAACACACATTATTAGTTCATGGAAAGGTCGACAGCAGAGTCTGAGGTTCAGTTTCTACTAAATGTGTTTTATATCTGTGAGTCATCACACAGGGGAAAAAGCATAGATGAAGAAATCACAAATTGGGGGCGGCCTCTACCTTTGAGTAGCAGGTGCCCTCATCTGCAGAGCTATCTCACAAGACTTTACCCTTTAAATGAATGCAAATAATATGACCCCCCTTCCTCTGTGCAGTTTCTAATCTCTCCTTTCATGTCCTAGAGTCTACAGACATGGCAGGCACTGCAGAGCGCTCATTATGCAGACACTTGGGCAGGAAAGAAGAATGTGTCAAGAGTACAGGAAGTGTGGGGAGCCATATGGTAGTCCCCAAAAGATATGTCCAGACTCTTGCCCCCGGCCCCCAGAATATGACCTTATTTGAAAGTAAAATAAAAATTGAAGAATCTCTGTAGATACAATGAAGGATTTTGAAACAAGATTGTCTTTGGTTACCTGGCTCCTAAAGCCAATAAATAATGTCCTCATAAGAAATCAAAGTATGTTGCAGCTGCAGAGATGCCCCAGCAGTTAAGGGCACTCACTGACCTTGAAGAGGACTGGGGTTCAGTTCCCAGCATGCTTTTGGAGGCTCACAACTGTCTGCAACTCCAACTCCAGGGGATCTGAGTCTCTCTTCTGGCCTCCACGGGTACTACACTCTTGTGGTGCACATAAATGCAGACACACGCTCATATACATAAAACTAAAACAAGCTTTTGAAAAGAAATAAAAGGATGAGGGCACAGACACAGCTAAAGGGAGAAGCCGTGTGCAAACAGAGGCATAAACTGGAGGAATGCAGCTGCCAGCAAGGACCACCTGGAGCCTGCAGAAGGAACATGGCCCTTCTAGTCCCTGATCTCAGAGTTCTGGCCTACTGGACACTGGAAAACACATTTCTGTAGGCTTCAGTCACAATACTTGAACTGAATTATACTACAAGACACTCAGAGGGACCCACCCTTGGAAGGGGTCTCAACTGGTGGTGGAAAGGACTGGATGAGGCCCCTGACGTTGGTGTAATGTAGACCACCGTGGTCCAGAGAAGCACACTGTATTGATTCTATTTCTTGTTGCTGCAATAAGACTCCTGACCAAAGCAGCTGAAGAATGCATTTGGCCAGCATGCCCCGGTCATATAGCATCATGGCAGGGAAGGCATGTGGGTAGGAGCAGGAGGCACCCATGGTCAGGAGGCAGAGGAGAGGAATATCGGTCCAAGCTCATTCCCTCCTTTGGATTCAGTTCAGTCCCCAGAGCATAGACCAGCACCCTTCACATTATGGTGTGTCTTTCCTAGTATCGACCCTCGCACATATGTACACTCTCAGAGGTTTGCTTCTGAGGTGATGGTGAACCCCACAAAGCGGCTGGGATGAGGACTACAGGTCTTTTTGCTTTGTGAGAAGCCAGGAACCTGACTGTCACTCCCGATTCCCTAGGTGAGCTGGGTCATTGATCATTTCCGACACACAGGCTGCCAGACCTGCATGCTGTCACCAACCACACAGTGGAACACGAGCTGACTGAAGCCCCTGGCTCCTCTGAGCTCACATCAGCTTCTTCGTCTTCTCTGAGGAGTCTCGGCCCCAACATCACAGCATGTTTGAGGTGCAGAAAGAAAAGCCCTGTTGCGTTTGGACTTTGGGGTCATACTGAATTCAGTCCAATAAGCCTCTTCCAAGTAGGAACAGGGTTCCGGGGGGAACAAATGCCCTGTTACAGTTTATATTTGTGTTTTAAACTCAAAGAAAAATACAGAGAGCAGCTTCAGTTTTAAGAACCTGCAGGAATAAAGAAAGTTCTTCCATTTCCATTCCCTCAAAAAAAAAAAAAACACCCTTTATTGAAGACACCAGGAAAATAAAAAGACTAAATATCACGTTCAGCAAAACCTGGACGTAATTATAGCTGAAAGTCACAACTTGGAAGCAGGAGGTAAGAGAGGCATAGAAAAGGTAGAGGCTATACAGTTCTAAGGGAAGGATTGTGTGAGTAGCTGTCTGGCTGCCACGGTACCCAGGAAGGCTCACGGAAGCCACGGATGCCATAGAGACAGGCGTCCTCCACCCAGGCAACAAAATCAGCGTTCCCGGAACCAGGGAGTAGTTTAACGGTCCACAAAGAGCCTCAGTCAGGCTCCACACCCTGAGTAGTATTTTCTCAGGAGATGAGTAGTTAATTCCCCTGGGCACAGGCAAAGGTACAGAGGCACAGCGGAGAGAGCTTCAGAAGAAATGAAAACCAGAGAGCAAGGAAGCCATGGACCCTGGACACAGAACGCCAGTCCTGTCCTCCAGCCCAGGATACCAGCAAACAATACCTCAGCCACAGAGGCTGGTAGATGGCCATTTTCTAGAAAAAAAAAATCAGCTAGTCACAAATGAAACAGCCTCAGAAACCACCTGCTACTGGTCCCTAGTGAGCACACCAGTTGGCCTCCAGGTCACTGCAGGACAGCCCAAGTCATCTCTGTTTTGGGACCAGACCCCACCCATTCCAAGGCCCGGAGTTGATTCTCTCTTTCTATGTTTATGTAGGTACCAAGGACTGAACCCAGGTCACCAGGCTTGCACAGCAAGCCCCTTTGCCTGCTGGGCCATCTGATCAGCCCATAGACCCTAATTGTAAACAATTCCTAACATTAAAGCCAAAGGCCAAGTCAATCAATAAATGGTGAAAAGGGAAAAACTTGAGTTAAAGCCAACAGTAAAGGTAAACATAGCTGAGAAAGTCTCCAAGAAAGCAGAGCAAAATTAAAAAGAATGTATGTAGTGGAAAGATAAATAGAGAGCCAGTAAAACCTCAAGACGGGGAAGGGAAAATTCTGAAAGAACTAACAAAAAACTTTCTGGAATTAAAGGACTCTTATTTAAAGTTAATGAGCAAAAGATTTGAGCTAAGAGGTGACTCCGTAGGTAATGTACTCACTGCACAAACACAATCCTAGAACTCATTAGAGCCTTAGATCACACATTTGCCAGGCATTGTGGCGCACAATTAATCTCAGCACTCAGGAGGTAGGAGCAAGGAGACATCTGTGAGTTCAAGGCCAGCCTGGTCTTCAGGAAGACCCTGATACAAAAAGCAGACACGAAGACCTAGAAGGCAGGCGTGGTGGCTCACACTTGTAAACCCAGAGCTAGGGAAAAAGAAATGGAACGATCTCCCTCCTGAGTTCAAGGCCAACGTGGACTACAGAGTCAGTCTGGGCTAGAAGAAGACATCATGGGGCATAGGGAGGTAGAGAGATCTTGAAAACAACAGCCACTGGCCTCTGCTGAGCCTCCTCACGTCCCCTCCTGAGAGTGAAGCTCTGAACTTGGCCTTCGTCTCTCACCATTATGCTGTGAAGTACTCAAGGTTGCTTAAAAATCAGGAGAGTGGTTGATTCTGTTAATTACCAAAAAAGAAATTAATCTGAAAGATCTCTGCAGTCAAAGCCTTGCAACATGACACGCTTGTCTGTATCCCCAAACTTATGAATAATTAATTACCTAACTTGCAACAACCCTGAGTCTCCAGGGGCGCAAGTGGGCATGGGAAAGGGGCCCTCTGAGAATAATGTGCATGTACAAGCTGAGAGCAATTTTCAGATCCATAAACAATTTTCTAGAATGTTCCCTATGGAGTCCCTCATTTTCCTGCTTTCAACTGTCTTCACAGGCCAGCAGGAGCACCTTCGAGTGGAGCTGGCCTTTTCTCTCAGAGTAATAGGGTCTGTGGTGTCACGCCCTAGCAGCCACTCACACCGGGCCAGAGCGGATTTTACAGCCCTGGGGAAGCACAGACCCCCTGCTCTGGGCAGATGCCCAAGTTTATAGCTCAGATGCTTGAATGTCCCCACAACTGATGTGAAGAGAGACCCTTGGGTCAGTCACTTGCCGGTCCTGAAAACCAGTGTTGGGTAAACAATGACACCTGACAGAATGGCATGCCAAAGAGCCGTGACAGGAAGAAGAAAGGCATTTGACCTTGGGCAACACCAAGCTAGCAGGTGTGGCCAGGCAAGAAATAGGCACCATTCACTCTGGATTTGGATTCCAGTTTCTGTGGGGACTGTGGCACCTGATGCCCCACCCCCACCCCCTGATGACCTGAAGCTCCCTGAGCACAGGCTTCTTGCTGAATAAGACCCCACTTGACTCCCCCAAAAAGCCCTGGATCATCACCATCCCTACTTAAAGAAGGGCCTGGAGGCAGATGGAATATGGCGTCTCTGTGGAGTAGCCTAGGAGAGGAAAAAGACGGGCGGGCAGATCCTGGTTGGGCCCTAGCACCCGCCCCAGCACCCACCCCAGTGCCTGCTCTCAGCAGTCTTCAGTAAGTGCCACGGACCCACCACCATATGGTGCCCATTCTTTGTAGGGGGGGGGGGGGACACTATATTTTGTCTACATATTGAGCAACACCCAGTCTTGATTTCACAGTTAAAAAATCCACAGATGTTTCTTCAAGTGTAATTGCTGCAGTGTTCCAAGGCAGCTAAGTGGGACAAAGGTATTCAGGGCCGTGCAGGGAGTCCACATTCCTCCCAAGAACTCGCTTACTCAGGGCAGCCACAGCGTGAGCAGGTGACCCACGTGGAGTGAAGTCCTAGAGCCTAGGGGTTCTCTGCTTGAGAAAGGGGTGGGGGAGGGGAGAAGGAGGGAGGAAAAGGGAAGAGTCAAAAAGAGGGAGAAGAGAGGGGAAAGAAGGGAAGGGGAGGGCAGGGAAAGAAGGAAAGGAAAAGAGAGCAAGGGGAGGAGATGGAAGGGAGAGGAAGGGAAGGGAAGAGGGAAGGGAAGTAGAGGGGAGGAAAGGGAAACTAGAGCAGAAAAGCAGAAAGACATCAGCATAGGTGCCAACGTAACAGTAAGGCTCAGAGTGGACACAGAGTTTACTAGCCGCCCCTCAGTAAGCTCTGGGGTTTGGACAGAGATCAGCTGTCCCCTGATTGAGAACAACTGGCAGGTATGGCCATGGGACACTTGCTAAATATGCAGTTAACTGTAATAGGCTCCCTAGTTCTGCTCCTGTAAAAACTGAGGCCAAAGGAAATGAGTTGAGCAAGCACTGCACTGGGGTGAGGCGAGCCAAGGAGGACAGAGGGGACGCGGGTAGGAGGCAAAGAGAGCCTGCTACAGCACTGATTGTGATACCTGGCCAGGCAGAAGTGGGCAGCGGGTGGCGGGGGGGCATAAGTTGGGGGAGCACTGGGTGAGGGGACTCTAGCCCGGTTCCAAGAAGGGAAGTCCTCAAGCCAACTTTACATGAGAGGAGCCCAAGGTTCACAGGAACTGGCTGAGGACAGGAAGAAACAAACACACTCACTCACTCTGAGCCGGAAACAGTCCTCAAGAAGTATGACCTTCGAGAAGCCAACTGGACATCTCAAGGAGGTAATCCTTTAACAACTGACCCTCACCAGAGCAGGCGGTGTGAGTGGACAACCCCCAGACCTGACCCCTCATCTGCCTGAAGTCCCTTATCCTGGTTCCAATCCTCCCCCATTGCTGCTCAGATAGACCCACCTGAGGAATCCCCCAAGGAAGGCTTCCCCACCCCACAGTGACATCACAGCACCTCAGAGCTCCTCCCACAGCAGACATGCTCTTCTTTGAGTAGCTTGTGTCCCCTGGGCCAGCTGTCTCCTTGCCCAGAGGACAGTTCTTCAAGGCCCAGAGTCTATCCATGGCACCTTTTCCTGTGCTGGGGCAAGACACACAGTGCTCAGATGATGTGGGATTTCCCTCTGTATACTGTGAATACCATTGGTTAATAAGGGAACTGCTTTGGGCCTATTGCAGCACTATAGGAGAAAAGAGTTAGGTGGGGAAAAACTAAACTGAATGCTGGGAGAAGGAAGGCGGAGTCGAGAGAAGCCATGGAACTGGAACTGGAGTTGCCACCAAAGACCGATGTGCTGAAACTTTGTTGGTAGGCCACAACCTCGTGGTGATGCACAGATTAATGGAGATGGGTTAAATTAGGAAATAAGAGTTAGTCAATAAGAAGTTAGAGCTAATGGGCCAAGCAGTGATTTAAATAATATGGTTTCTGTGTGATTATTTTGGTTCTGGGCAGCTGGGACAAACAAACCCTCCTTGCAGCACTCAGATGTCTGTGTAAGGAAGAATGAATGGGACCAAGGACAGGCTGGGTGGTATATGGGTGCACATGATGGGGTGCAGCTCTGGGCTCAATCCCTAACGCCAGGAGGAAAAGATAAAAAAAACGGAAGTGTCAAATTTTTGACTCGTCAAAGTATCCTAATTAAAATGGATTTCAAAACTCTAAGGAAACCTTAACTCATCAGGTTAGAATATGAAACATCCAGACTTTTGCTTGATTGCTATCACAAAAAGGAACCATTTATATTTTTAAAAGTTTGAAGCGAAGGGAAGATAGAGGTAGTTCAGCAATCAAGAGCATGTGTTGCTCTTGGAGAAGACCTGAGTTCGAGTCCCAGCGCCTACACTGGGCATCTCAAACCACCTATAACTACAGCTCCAAGAAATCTGACACCCTCTCTGGCCTCCTCCATCATCTGCACTGACAGTTGTCCCTTGCATAGAGAATTAAATTTAATCTTTTTTAAAATTAAGTTGTCATGTACTCTTGCTAATAGAGTGGCTGTCTGAACCCATGGGGAGGCTCTCAGCTTCATTCTTGTCAGCCAAAGGTTTGTGAGACACAAAATTGCATGCTTGTTTGGTTTGGGATCTTATAGCATTCACTGGGCCAGGATTACCTAGTAGGGCTGGCAAAAAATTAAACCAGGTTCAGGTTGGAGGGGCCACAGCAAGACTGGGGCTGCAACCAATCGTATTGAGAGCAATCAGACTTTTAAACCCTTCACGGAAACAGAATATAGTTGCCACTTCCAGGGTCAATACAATGGTAGTTGCCAGAATACAATGATGTTTGCAAGTCATACAGGATATGCAAGATTATGTCTAAGACCAATTGTCCTGTCAAGCTTCCATGCTTCCTTGACCCTGAGGGAAACCCAAAGTGAAGGAACACCACAGTGCCCCAGGTGTCGTGGTCTCTAACCTAAAAGAACCTATTACATGTGTCTCTTGAGGCAGCTAAGCCAGGCCAATTTCATGATCCCCTAAAGATTTCAGTCTTTTTCTTTTTTTGCTTCTTCCAGGCTTTCCAAGTCAAATAGTTCCTTAATTATGGGTGTCCAAAAGAGATTTAACAAGAGCTCGTGAACCCTCATCTTGAGCTAACAATGCAGAATCCAGCTGCCACGAAAGCAAGTTCAACATCGATGCAAAGTTGTCGCCAGAGGCATCAAGGTGTGATGGAGGTGGATCAGACAGGCACACAGCCAGGGCGCTTAACATAGCTCACATAAGCCTCCCCACAAATCACTACATGCTAGGTGGGCTGTCAACAACGAGAGAGAAGTCTACGGTCTTGTCACCAGAAGCTTTGGTCTCAGCTGAGGGCTGGTTCATAGACACACGGCCCCTCCTCCCCCTCTCCTCGTGTGTGATGGAGAGGGGAACTGAACTCCTTGAGGACTGTGTGTGCACTGATGAGGACCCCACTCTTATGACCTCATCTACACCCCTAAACTACCATCTATTGTACTCTAGACTTGGGGCTAGGATTTTAACATGCGAAATTAAGAATGACACCACAGTCTGGTCACAGTGGCTATGGTCGTGAGCTTTAATTGTCAGCTTGACACAATCTAGGATCCCCCAGGAAGGTCTCAATGACAGACTGTCTGCATTGGCTTGGCCTGTGGGCATGTCTGGGGGAAGGTTGGCTTACTTGTGTTAACTGATGTGGGAGGACTCAGCACAATGTGGGTGGCATCGTTCCCCAGGCGTGGGCTGTAAACTGCCTAGGAATAGAGAACTCAAGCTTGAACTCAAGCAAGCAAGTGTTGGCGGATTACAGGCCAGAATTCAGCAAAGGGTATGCGCAGAGCTGTAGCAACTTGGACGTGCGGAATAAGGAGCCAGGCCTCCAAACCTACACACTTCTGGGCACAAGTGTTGCTTCCTGTTCCTAGGGGGTTCTTGACCTGAGCAAATTCTCAGGAGGCTGGAAGAGAGCCCAGGAACCGTCCACTCCTAGCTGAGGAGTTGATGCCTATGACAGGAGGGAAAGTCCTCTTAAGGGATACAGTCTCTGGAAGGTTCTCCCTCTGGAGTTTGCCCACACACACAGCCACACATCCAATTATCCACCCAACCACTCAGCCATAAACATACACCCACATACTCACATACAGACACACATACCCACACATACACACTTATTCACACACACATACCCACCCCCACACATACATAAATGCACACACATACCCACAAACACATATCTACATACATACAATATCCACCTACACACCAACCCATACACCCACATACATATGCACATACTCACATACTTACACATCCATACCTACATATACATCCAGTCATACATACACACATATACCCACATACATACAGACATTCACACACACACACACACACACACACATATCCAATTACATATCTATTCACCCTCACACACAAACATACCCACTCAAATACATACTCAACCATACACACACACTAGAAGCACCTAATAGGCTTTCTGGGTTAAAAGAAAGGGCACAGGAAATGAAGAGGGAGAATTGGAAGGAGAGGAGTTGGAGAGGTGGAGGCAGAAATGGTGTGGATTTGATCAAAATTCATTGCATACACGTATGACATTCTCAAAAAATAAGTTTTAAAAATGTGAAATCAAGCGCCCCTCAGCATGCCAAGATGGGAGATTAGGGAAAATATGATCTCTGTGGCCACCTTTGAGCGGGGAGCTTTATTTATTCAACTGTTCCCCTGTTATTTTCCTTCCCACCAGCACAGACTGAAAGCAAGGCTGATCTGCAGGACCCTGTGGCTGGGGAAGAGCAGGGCAGGAGACCTGTACCTGCTTTCCCAAAGCACCTCCCCTTCCCCATGTCCTCCTCTCCTCCTCCCCTTCCCCATGTCCTCCTCTCCTCCTCCCCTTCCCCATGTCCTCCTCTCCTCCTCCCCTTCCCTCCTCCTCCTCTCCTCCTCCCCTTCCCCATGTCCTCCTCTCCTCCTCCCCTTCTCTCCTCCTCCTCTCCTCCTCCCCTTCCCTCCTCCTCCTCTCCTCCTCTCCTCCTCCCCTTCCCCATCCTCCTCTCCTCCTCCCCTTCCCCATCCTCCTCTCTTCCTCCCCTTCCCTCCTCCTCCTCTCCTCCTCCCCTTCCCCATCCTCCTCTTCTCCTCCCCTTCCCATCCTCCTCCCCTTCCCCATCCTCCTCTCCTCCTCCCCTTCCCTCCTCCTCCTCTCCTCCTCCCCTTCCCCATCCTCCTCTCCTCCCCTTCCCTCCTCCTCCTCTCCATCATTAACCTGCCTCCCCCCTCTCTCCTTTCCCCTTCCCTTCCATCCTCTTCCTTGCCTTCCTCCCCTTCTCTCTCTTCCCTCCTCTCCATTTCCCTACTCTCCCTCCTCTCCCTTCCCCACTCCCCTCCTCCCCGTCCTTTTATCCCCTCTCTGTCCTTCCTTCCTCCTCTCTCCCCTCACCTTCTATCCTTTCCTCTCCTCCTCCCTTTCCAACCTCGCCTTTCTTTCCCCACCCCTCCTCCCTCCTCTTCTCTGTTGTTCCTTCAGAAGAGCATTGCTTTGTGTGCTCCTCCTCCCCTTCCTCCTCCTCCTCCTCTGAGACACTTTCTTGCATTCATCCTCCGTGAGCCTGGAAGAAACCCATATGGAGTGGAGACTTCCACAGAATCTTTTATATCTCATCCATTTCCCAGCATCCACAGCAAAATCCCCTAAGTCACATTTCCGTCAAAGGTCATGAAATCGTATTTTCAGGAAATGCTAGTGCTCCCTGCTCCACTGTTCCAGCCAGAGCCACTGCAACGCTGCCAGAAAGATGGCTGCAAAGGAGGTTGCAGAAGCTGAGCCCAGGAAGGCCAGGGAAGCCTTTGCCCACTGCAAAGCAAAGCCTGCCAGTCTTGTCATGGCCTCTCCTCAAGGCCCCCAGCCAGCAGACTCCACCCCACCTTCACTTAGACAATGGTCTAGTTTGTTTATCTGATGCCAAAACCCCACAGTATCATCTCAGTGGCATTCGGCTGGGGCATGTGTTCACCAGCGTGTGAGGTCAAGATGCTACATTCCGGCCCTGCTCCGTGTCCTGGGGAAAAGCAGGTGAGGACCTCACCCTCAAGGTGGCTCTCCTAAAGGATAGAGCCACACAGAAGGGATGAGAGAAGCAGCTGAGTACGCCTTGGTGCTAGGGCTAGGGCTCTTCATCTTGTCCTGGATCTCAGGGACTTTGTTTTGCCCTGTGTTTATTTCCTAAAAGCCCATGGGTTTGAGTTTTACATTTAATGACAGGGTCTGTTTGGAGTTAAATTTGTCTAAGATGAAGTTTAAGTGTTGATTCATTTTCTGGGGAAGAGACTGTTCCCCGGAAATAGACTCAGTGGCCCCGTCTAACCTCCATATGGTTTCTGCAGGTTGTGTCCGTGTTCTTACTCATCCTGAAAAGCTGTGGGATCATTCCTGGGCACTGGAGAGCTCTCAGCTGTGTGCTGACCCATGGGAGTCACTAGGTCTGTAGCAGGAAATTCAAGTCCCCTAGGCCTGGGATAGCCCTCTGCAGCTGCAAACCATTTCTCTTCCTGCTGGCTGGCCCCACACAAGCCCTCCAGATCCACCCAGATCTGCCTAAGCTGACTGAACCCCCACGTTCTTCACTGCCACCCTCAAGGTATAAAACCTTTGCTGTGGGGGTTGGGACTGCAGGGCATGTGGCAGTGTGACCAGAAGGCAAGGGAGTCTGAAGATAGGAGGTAGCACTTGGGTTACCTGTCAGGCTACAAGGTCTGATGTCAACCTGTGCCCTCTCTCAGGAGCTGCGTCCTTATGTCCTCAAAGAAGTCCAGCCTGTCTCTGAAGCAGTGTGCGCCCCTCCCCTGGCGCTGCTGACGAGGCCCATTTCCTCTTCAGGCCGCTGCGGACAATGAAAAACAGCTGGAAAACATCTGCAGGCTCAGACTTGAGTGCACTTAAAGGCTCTGGGGCCCTCACTGCCCCTCCCCCAGGATTAAGGAACTGAGTGGAGACTAGCCATCTCCTTCAGCAGCCTGGGCCTGGTTTTCCTTCCCACCTTCATGGTCCTGGTCCTGAGGAGCTCTGCCCAGCAGCGGAAAGACACCAACCCTCACACCATCCCTCTGCACTCATATGTCCCTTGTAGAACAAGGAAAAGATGGGGTGAGGGGTCACTGGCTACACTTTGACCTTGACTCTGGAATGCCGGGGAGCTCCAAGTCTGGGGATGGGCTGCCTGCTCCTGAAATGGGTGTAGCTTAGGCAGGAAAGAGCAGGTATTGCACACACTATAAGGTGATAGGACACCAGAGGGGTCCCACCAAGCCTATCCAACATCAGGACATCTAGATTGTGCATGCATTTACCGTCCACCCAACCAGCATGGCTTGGGAAGGACACATAAGAATACCCATCTTTACTAAAGTGACCAGTGTGTCCTGCCTACAACCAACAGGGAACAACAGCCAGCCCAAGCCAGCCCCGGGCTTCTTAGGAGTGGAGAAATCTTGACTGATTTGGGCGATCCAACCAGCTGAATGTTCACTTGGACAAGGGATCACCCTTAGGAAGGTAGAGTCACCTTCGGCCATGCTAGAGAGGTAGAAGAAGTAGTCCTTTAGTGAGATGCTATCTTCACCCTTTCTAGAATCTCGCTGCTAATCTGCCTGCTTCTCTGAATTATTCAGGAAAAGCATAACGTTTCCTTTGCCGCTCTCTTTTCTAAGCAAACTTTACCAAATACATTGGTTTCCCCGACATCTGGAGTTTCATTGCTTTCTCTTGAGCTCCCCTCTGCACACAGTGTTGCTTGTCTGCCGTGGGTCTACCCGCCATGTCAGCCTCAATGGTGTGGATTTCTTCCTTCTCTCATCCAGGCTCCTCTTCTGGGTGGCAGCTCAAATTTATGGGGCAGCTGGCCTGCCCCGTGATTATCTCGAAACGATAATAAAATTGTCCTTGAGCTTCTGTTTGAGTTCATTCTTAAATTATTTTATTAATGATTCGTAGAACCCCAATAAGAGACCCTGATTTCTCCCGTATCCAGAGGAAGGGAGAAAGGGAGGGAGGGAGGGAGGGAGGGAGGGAGGAGGGGGGAAGGAGGAAGGATGGAAGGGAGGTCAATAGCTCACACTTCCCAAGACTTCCGAAATGCAGTCAGCCTTCCACAGACATTACCTCATGTCACTCCTTAGAAAGCCCTAGGGGACCATTCTGGACAAGAACTGCAGCTGTCAGAGAAGCTGGACAGTGTGTCCAATGCAACAGAGCAAAGCGGGGATGTGGAGCCAGGCCAGGGGCTCTCTCCTCTAGATGTTAGACATCGGGCTGAAAGGACACCCCCTATATCCCAATCCCCTTTTTCCCTTCTGTCCCCGCACCAGGGCCTGAAGCTCTAAGTCCGAGGGCCCTGCTGGTGCTCAAGATCACACAGTTGGCACACTGGTCGGACAAAGATGGAGGGCACTGAAAACTCCTGAGCCTCTCTGTCAACAAAAGGCCAGAGCTAGGAAACAAACAACCCACTGCCAAGCCCTTGACAACTCCACAGAATATCTCAACAGCCACCAAGTGGCCCCTAGTAAGGCCGCAGTGGCCATCTCTTTCCTTACACACTGGTGGTTTGCTTGTAATTGGCACCCATAATCTCACAGAGAGTGGCGCTTCTCGGAGATGTGGTCGGTGTGGTCTTGTTGGAGGAATTATGTCACGGCTGGTGGGGGGGGGGGGGTTGTTTTGAGGTCTCTTTTACTCCAGCTTTGCTTAGTGTGACAGAATACACTTCCTGTTGCCTTCGGATGAAAATGTAGCCAGCACCATATCTTCCTTCACGCCACCACACTCCCAACCATGATGAAAATGGACTGAACCTCTGACCTACAAGCGAGCCACCCCAATTAAATGCTTTCTTTATAAGAGTGGCCGTAGTCACGATGTCTCTCACATCGATACAAATCCTAAAACACACACCCTGCTTTGCCCCTCCACCCCCGTTCTTCCCAAGATCAACTCCTAAATAAATGACTTAAACCCCCTTTTTCTCTCAGTCTGGCTCTAAGAAATCCCAAGTTGGATTATCCACCCACACAAGTAAAGACTGAGGATGTAGTTCCATTAATAGAGCGCATGACTACCAGGCACAAAGCCCTGCTTCCATCTCGCATGCTGCATTGATCCGGGTGTGGAAATGCACACCTGCAGTCCTAACACGCAGGAGGCTGAAAGAGGGGGACCAGAAGGTCAAAGTTATTGAGGCTAGCCTGGAATACACGAGACCTTATCTCAAAAGAAAAGAGGAAGGAGGGGGAAGAAAATGAGGAGGGAGAGGAGGGGGTAGAGGAGGAAGGGAGAGGAAGAGAAAACAACTAAGGCCAAGCAAGCGGATGTGAATAAATTCTCGCGTGCAAATACTAAGCAGGCCTGACACTGCTTTAACGTCAGAAGATCTGGCACCTTCAGGGCAATATGGCCATAGGCAGATCTAATACATTTTCTACAACAGGTCAGTCATATGCGGTGCCCGTCAAGCCAGGACATCAGAGAGCAGTGCACAGCCTCCCTGACTGCCCTGTCCCCCCTCACACAGTTTCAGAGACAGATGTGGCCACTAACCACAGAACCTTCCTCTGAGGCAGTGTCCAAGCCACTGCGACAATACCAAGACCTATTAGCCATGTCTGTCCCCAGCAAAGTACACTAGGCATAGTGGCAGGCGTGGTTCTGGTTGCCATCCCTGCCCCAACTCCAGCCCTCAGCCCGTGGGCTCAACAGGCTCACAAAGCCATCAGGAGTAGTTGTCCCTGTCATAAGTCCCCCGGGTCCCCAAAGGCTAATTTCCTCCTTTGCCAGAACCACACATGCTAAAATGTAGGCTCCAAAGCTCCCAGGTCTCTCAGCCACTTCATGTAAGAGATAGAGACGCAGAATTCTCAGCAGTTAGCATGGAACCTGGCCCACCTGGGTGAGTGGTAAGCTAAAAATAGTCATGACTCACATTGGGCTGGGAGGGCGGACCACAGTTCCAGCAAGAGCACACCCTCCCCTTTCCCCCACCCCAGCACCACCTAAGGCAGCCAAGGAGCAGAAGAAGCCTGTGTGTACCCTGTGTGCAGCCCAGCACGGGCAGGACACACGGAGCACGTCTCTGGCACCGGTCCTCTGTGAGTCACATGGTCGGGGAGGGCCCTGGGGCAGGCGGCGCCTCAAATTCTGCTGAGCATATCTGGATCCATCTGGCCAGGGGCTGAATCCCGCTCAGCGTCCCTGGATAAACACATCCCGTCACTTAGGAAAACAGAATTCGATTTTCCTTGCTTGATGAAGCAAGCCTCGAGGGGGTAGTTACAAAAATGTATGTAGGCTGGTTTAGAGGAGTGGGGGACTAGAACAAGAAGCCTAGGGTCTTTTGTACAGCACAATGCAGAGAGAGGTGAGCAAGACAAAGCAAGAGCGAGAGAAAAGAGCCCCATTGGAAGTGTGTTCACAATGACCAGATTTTTACAGCTACGGATGCACACTGGCTCCATTCCAGGGCTGTGGCCAAGGTAGTTGTTTGGAGTTTGGGATGGATTTTCCCATAGAAACTGCTCATTGACAATGAAGCTAACCCATGGAGAGCATTCTCCAACATCCAAGGAACTGAACACATCATTGTCTCACTTTCCAGGCCCCTTTACATCTTATGTATCACTACTTCTGTGGGAAGTTAATACTCACGAATAAATCAAGGGATCCTTCTCTTGCTCCTCCATTATCCCCCACCTCAATGAGTAGAACATGGCGTGGGTTCACAGGGACAGGTAAGTGGAGCGAGATGGTCTGAGCCGAGTGTGAGTGCCAGGCCACATCAAGCTCTGATGGAAGACCGTGTTTCTGAGCCTCAGTCACCTTGCGCACAAACAGTCCCTACTCATACCACTGTCCTTGGAATTATTAAGTGGCGGAACATATGAAGTGCCCAAGGAAGCACGCTTGGTCCCAAACAGCGCTTGACAAGCGCTGACTGTTGCCTCTACTTTTATCCAGAGAGGAGAGAATTCAAGGGAGTTTCAACGTGTCACTAACAAAGGATGACCCATGTCTATGCCATTCTTAATCTGATTTAATCTTAAGGGGCGTGTTCACCTCGGGCTAATGTCTGCCTATAAATTTGGCTAGCAAGCTCCAAGCTGTCTCTTCTGCTTTCCTGGTCTCCGTGGGAACGGTGGTTCTGTAAGTCTATTTCTACATTAAAACTATATATATTTTTACAATCTGTCTGCATTCGTTTACGCCGTTACACACTGGTCTGACCTCTGCCTCTGAGGAGCCATCTCTCTGCTCCAGGCTTTCTCTAGGCTCTTTGCCTCACCACTGGTCCCCAGGACCATGAGCATGGAGGCATTTTCCATGGATAGCCCTCAGCCCAATGATTTCTCTCCCTCTGGTGTCTCTCTCAATGTCATTCTCCCACAGAGTTAGCTCTCACTTCCCCATACACCTCCAGCCTTGGTCTCTTATCTGAGAGACAGAGTCAAGTGGGGTCTTCCTGAGGATTATTGCTATATGCAGACCCCATCAGTACCCCAAGTCCAAACCTAAATGCCCTCTTGTATGTGTTTACTGCCTCAAGCATTTGTGCTGCTCCTGCTCCTTGGTCTTCATTCCCTAATAACTGTGGTTCCCTCTCAATGGCAGGTGTGTGGGAGGTGAACTTCTGCCCCTTCCTTTCCTCTGATTCTCCCCATCTAATTAGTCAGGAAAAGGAGGTGGCCATATTGTGCTGCATGCCCTTCCTACAGTTTGCCTGAATTCAAGTCGATGTGGGAGGTCCTTCTGTATATGTGTTGCTCTTACTGGTTAATGAATAAAGTTGCTTTGGGCTGTGGCAAGGCAGACTATAACCAGGCTGGAAGAGATACAGAGAGAAAGGAGGTAGAGTCAGAGAGACGCCATGTCGCTGCCGAAAGAGGCAGATGCCATGTAACTGCCCAAGAAGCAAGAGGTAAGAAACCACAAGCCTCATGATAAGATATAAAATAATAGAAATGGGTTAGTTTAATACATAAGAGATATCTAGAAATATGCCTAAGCTATTGGCCAAACAGTGCTGTAATTAATAGAGTTCTGTGTGATTATTTGAGTCTGGGCAGCAGGGAAACAAATGAGCAGTCTCTGTTCATATCAAGTTCATCTCCTGATAGTTCTCCCTCTCTCGTTCTCTCACTCTCTCTTCTCTCTGGTTTTTTCGAGACAGGGTTTCTCTGTATAACAGCCCTAGCTGTTCTGGAACTCACTCTGTAGACCAGGCTGGCTTCAAACTCACAGAGATCCACCTGTCTCTGCCTCCCAAGTGCTGGAAATAAAGGCAAACACCACCACCATCCGGCTTCACTAATCTCTTTATATTAATCAATCAATAAATAAACAAACAAAACAAACAAGCAAACATTAACAGTATCACCCCACAAACTCCCCAGTCATGGTGGCCAACAGGTTAGCAGCATCTTTGGTGTGGTACTGATTGTCTACTGCTGCTGAAAACCACTTGAATATTGAGTGACTGAGAGCGGTCCTCATTCTGTTGCTTCCTGTGATTCTTGGGATTCAACTGGATGGGTTTCTGCTGCATTTGGGTATTGGCTGGGTCAGTCACCCTGAGGACTTCCTAGAGCATCCAAGATGCCTCATGAACATTTGAAACCCCCTCACTAGTCGGAGCTTCTCTCTCCTCCATGTGGTAGCTCCGAGCTTCCAAAAAGTGGAAGAGAGCATCAGCTATAAATTCTGTGTCCGTGGCAGAAACAGAGTCATTTCGGCCACACTCCATCAGTCCTAGCGAGAAGTGAACAGGGGGAGGTCTGCAAGGCTGTGAGTGAGCATCAGGAGGTGTGCTTCACTGGGGCCACCCTTCAAGATGATCTTCCATAGAGTCTTGAGCAGCCAGTAGCCTCGGCCATCCATAGCTGTTAATATTTATAAACTGTGGTATTCAGAGTCATTCTGATAGAAGAAATGGGGGGGGGGAGAAGAAGAAGAAGGAGAAGGAGAAGGAGAAGGAGAAGGAGAAGGAGAAGAAGAAGAAGAAGAAGAAGAAGAAGAAGAAGAAGAAGAAGAAGAAAGAGAGAGAGAGAGAGAGAGAGAGATATTAAGTCTCTGTTGAGAAGTGAAACATCACTGCACTCATTCCATTGGTCAAGACAAGCCACTTGACTACAGGAAGCCTTAGAAGTGAGACTGTGTTTACTCCTAGGTTGGCCTGTCTGTCTTTTGCCTGCATCCTATTTCCCATACAGAAGTACAACCAATGTTAGCGAGCACAAACAAGATCCTCACACCCTATGGGTGAGCGTGGGCACTGGGCCACCCTCTTCTGGAAAGCAGTGTGCTTGTTAATTCTCTCAATTTGATACAACCTAGAGTTACCTGAAAAGAGAGTCTTAAGGAGAAATTGTCAAGTTGTCCTGTGGGAGTGTCCAGGGAGAGATGCCTTGATTATCAAATGGTATAGAAGATCAAGTCCACTGTGGGTGGCACCATTCCCTAGGCAGGTTATCCCAAACAGTGTAAGAGAAGAGAAAGCTAGCTGAAAATAACAAGCAGGTGAACAAAGATTCTTGCATTTTTCCTTCTGCTCTTGACTGTGGATTTGATGTAACCTGCTTCAAGTTCCTGCTGCTGTAAAGTCTCCATGGTGACGGACTAAAACTCAGAATTATAAGCTTCTCCTAAGTTGCTTTCTGTCAGGAGATTTCATCACAGCAGCAGAAATGAAGCTAGAACAGGCAGGATGCTCTCCCACCTTCATGCTTGCTAGACTGAGCATGGGGACCACACAACACCCAAGGACCTTCAGACTCTAAGATTCAGTATTACTCAGCCAAAGAAAAAAATTAAGGCTTAGTAACCTCCGGATACCAACTTCCCATATTTCTTCCCAAGTTCTGTGGTATTGGCCGAAAGGGAAGGAATTCATTCCACTCAAGGGTGGAGGCTGCTTGTGTGAGTGTGACTTGTATGAGGGCCACAGGTCCCACCTAGTTAAGGAGAACACACAGCGTCATTGTGGGTGGCATATTTCATCACTGTGGGCAGGTCGATTGGCCACTCAGGGCAGGTCGATTGGTGCCCTCATTTTGGAACACAGGACCCATATGAGAGTAAAGACAGAGAAGCCACAGGAAATCCAAGAACAACAAGACACTTGATTTATAAGTGAAGGTGGAAGGGAGCAGGATTAACAGGCCAAAGGCACAGGAAATGACTCAGGATCAGATGCCCCAGGCCATCTAGGGCAGGGACCTGGGAGTCCAGTGTGCCTGGAATTGGGCACTGACTCCATCGCTTCCCAGCCGCGGGACTTCGTCATGTTTCTCTGAATATTATTTTTCTCATCTATAAAACCATCAGTCTCGTTGGCTTTCTCATGGGGTTCTTCTACCCAAGAAAGAGGAGTTGCCAGGCTACCAGGAGATGCTTGGTCAATACCTCCATGGTGGCTGTTGTGTGGAAAGCCGAGGAAGTTGTGAGTGGGTGTGTGAAGAGCAGAAGAAGTCTTGAGAGGATGTGTATTGCTGAAATGGGAACAGACATGTTAAGGGCCCAGTGTCTCCAATCCATGGGAAATTGGCAAAGCCATATGGATCAGGCTCAAGAAATGACAACGCCTTCCTCTGGTCCAAGTCAAAGTGCTTATAAATGATCGACTAGCATGTGCAAAAGCTAGCAACTGCTTCCTCCTCCCTGGCAGCTTGCAGCCTGGAACTGCACCGACAGACACCTTCCACGCAGAAAAGTCCTTCCCCATGTGCTGTGCCTGATAAACGTGACAAGGTTCCATGCTGTCGTGCAGTATGGGTGTTGCTCTGTCACAACTCCCCTACGCCCATGTTTCCATGTGTGTCTGTCCTGTCTTCATTCCCTCACCGCTTCCAGTCAGGTTCCTAGACCCAAGCAACCAAAACCGCAGTAAATCCGCTCAGTGATTCCGATGCCTCCCTCTTTGGAATAGCGTAATTCCTACTCCTGTTTCTAGTCCGTGACTAACCCAGTGATGATTGCTACGCATGGTCGGGCTCATTGAGAGGCGGAATCATAGTTAATGCCACATAGCTCAATCCTAGCATCACAGAAGAGCTTCTCAGAGTTAGCTGTGCCCCTCTCTTCCATCCTGGCCCTACCTCACGCCACACATGCCTTTCAGTTAGGCTGACTGTGGAATGCTTATACAATCAACAAAGGAACTTGAGCCAGCCTAAGCATCCCGAGGAAGTGCTGAGTCCAAGGAAGTGCTGAAGAGCTGACCCAGGAAGGGCAAGAGCCAGGAAGTTCCTGGAGAGGTGGGCACGGTGAAGATCATGCTCTGAGTCACTTAGAAGACAGCCTGGCTGGGCAGAGAATATGGCCTGGGATTGGTGGGAGGCAGGCAGGGTGGGTGCTTTGGGGAGGGAGAGACCAAAGGCAATGAGATAGGTTCAGTACCTCTGACAATCAACCTAAGCCCCAGCGAGTTAGTGCTGCTGGAAGGGGAAGGCATTCAATCTTTGAGGCTGTAGGCACGGCCTGTTTGATTTTGTGTCATAGCTTTGCTGAGCACACTGAAACTCTTGGCTTTGGAGCTGCTACTGGGGAAACACAATAGGGCCTTGCTTCTAAAGGCTCCGTGGTAAAGTTTTAAGCAAATATATGTGGCCCTCAGAAAAGGCAAGTCGCGAAATGGGTCACAGGTTAGCCTGTCCTGAGGAACACAGCTGTAAGAGCCAGAGGTAAGTGGATGAGTTCAGCATTCTAAGTCCAGATGTTTCCAGAAAACAGTGAGGAGCAGTAGAGGCTGCAGGACAATGTGGAGGGCACAGTGAGCTAGGTCGGGGTCACCCAACCACAGCAAGGAAGTCACAATGCCCCAAGCCTGTCAGGCCAAATAAATAAATATATAAATAAAAGACGGACGTTTGTATTTTATGACGTGTTTTCTCTGTTCCTTCTCTCTCCCTCTCTCATCCCTCCCCACCTTTTTCCGGGGTCTCATTATGTTCCCAGACTGTCCTTGAGCTTTTGGGCTCAAGCAAGCCCCCTACCTCAATCAGCCAGGGAGGTGGGTCTCTTATGTGCCACTATGCCCAGGATCAGATGTTTAAACATGAGTAGCTCACTTGGGAGTTGTAAGGCAGTGGATGAGCCACGCGGGGCAGATCACGAATGGAAGCCTGCCGTGGTCACGATCTCCCGTCCCACCATGATGGCAGACTGAGCAGGGAGGCAGTAGATGGGGTCCCATCTCCCTAACTGCTGACTCTGCAAAGATAACAAGGAGGCTGTTTGGTTGTGCCCAGGGGGGAAAGTGAGGCAGGCAAACTCCTGCACACGTCTTCCACCGAAGATGGACATTCTAGTTAAAAGGCTTGGGTTTCCCCCTGTTTTGAATTGTTTATTACAAAAATGTACAAACATACAGCAATGTGGAAAGCCTTCAAGGAGTCCCTGCCTCTCCTCCACGGGACCCAACAAGGACTTTGCACAGCACTTTCTCTGCCTGTGACTCCTCTCTGGCCTGCGTGCCATGCCCTAACCTATGCAGGATCCTGGGTGGTTCTCGTACATTAACAGGATGAAAAATTCCCTCAGATTCCCATTCGAGTTTCCCTTCTCATGCTTGGCAGTGAAGGGAAACCATTCCCAAACCATTGTCTTCTAGCTTCTGGGTGGGCTCAGACAGACAGGCACTGGGGGAGGTCTGGGGAAGACCAATGAGGAAGACTCCCTCTCTCTCCCTCTCTCCTTTCCCCTCCCCCTCACCCCTTCTCTCTCTCTATCTCTATCTCTCTCACACACACACACTATCTCTCTCTCTCTTGCTGTTTCTCGTGTGTGTGTCTGTCCATCTGTCTGTCCTCTGTCTCTCCCTCCTTCCCCCTCCTGGGCCCTTCCTCACTTTAGATAGCACCTCCTTCCACACCTTGTGGAAACACCTCCACATCTTAGGCCTCCAGGTGATCTTCTGGGTCCTGTCTTACCTTGGCTACAATGAATATCTAACTGGCAGATGCTTTTAGTCTTTAGGGAAGCATGGCAGAGGCAGATATGTGGCAGAGATGTGTGCTAGGCAGAGCCCATAGAAGAGGAGAAAGGTGCTGGTGGAGGAAGAGAAAAGGTTTCTGGTGTCAGAGTGTACCCCTGGAGAGCCCATGGTGCTGTGTGAGACAAGCCAGCAGCCCCAAGGAGGAACCGCGCTGGGGAGAAGCCACCAGACTCTGTCTTGCCCCAATATTTCCAGAGAAGCCCTATCGTGGAGCTGCCTGAAGAGAGGGTTGAGGCTCCCACACTGCAACAGATGCTGAAGGCGCTGAAGCCGAGGCTGCCAGCCAGCTCCCGCCTCCAGCTTTCCAGCATGTTCTCTTGGAAGGAAGATCTAAGTGGTGTTCCGCCATATCCGCCTCAGCAGACTCATCCTTGGGGGGAAGAAAACGCTTAAGTCACACATCTTGATTCCATCCTGAAGGAACTCCGTGTGAGCGAGAAGCGAATGGGGGGGCGGGGGTTCGCCTTGGGATACTAATGTATATAATTTCGGTGCCAAAAGTCTCTTTGCTGTGGAAGTTTTTAAATAGCCAATGAGTCGCACGAGACCACAGCGAACGGGATTGTTAGGGCCCAGCTGGGATGAGTTAAATTATCTACACAGGACAGAGAAATACTTAAAGCAATAAATCTCCAGCGGTCGTCAATGGAACATGGGAAAGTTTCCTGTAAAATAGCCATCAGTTACCTGCTCCGGCATTGGGCCAAAACCTCCCACTTGGATTTTGGATAAGCTATTCTTCTTAACTGGATATGATCTACATACAGGAGGACGTGCCTGTTTGCAATGCCTAGCTCAGTCACTCCTGGCACTCTTGTGTATCTGAGACTAGCAAATGCATTAAAATGCCTGCCACAGCCTCAGCAAGACAAAAGACATTTCCTGCAGCCTAAGGGACACTTGCAAATTCTGTGGCAGCCACAAATCCAAGCTGAAAATCAGATTCGCACTGTGGAGACTCACACAGAGAACCGTACTCTACGACACCTTGTATCTCCTTCACATGGGACAGTGTCTGTGGGGCTCATTCATCTGCTCTGTGAGCCTTCACTTTGCTTTTCCTACAGCCTCCATGACAAGCACACGTGACAATGTGTGTGCCTGCTTACTTGCCGACGGTCACCTGCTGGGTTTACACCAACACTGTGCACAAGTTTCATTTCTCTGAGACCCCACTTATATTTTAACATTTTTACTTTGCCGTGATTGTTAACTTGTGGCAAATAACAGAGAAATCTGCAAGCCTTTGACCTGGTTTCTCTCCGTGACAATGTCTTACACAATACACAGCCATGATGTATATGTATGTGTGTATATCTGTGTGTGACTGTGCTTGTGTGTGTGTGTGTGTGTGTGTGAGTGGGTGTGTGACTGGGTGTCTGTGGGGGGGGTGTCTGGATGTCTGTGTATGGCTATATTTGGAGTATGTGAATATTTGTCTGTATGTCTCTCTGTGTCTGTATCTGTGTGTGTGTGTGTGTGTGTGTGTTTAGTTGTTAGCAGCTTTATTGCAGGTGTAATTCACACAGCCACCACCTGAGTCAAGACATGGATCAGTCACAAAGATCCTTCCAGGAATCTTGCAGCTACGGTCACCTCCATTCTTTCCCATTAGTAGCCTGGGCAGCTCCATAAAGCTCTGTGTCTTCAACAGGGGTTCTATTGCCGTGATGAAACCCTATGACCAAAGGCAACTCAGGGAGGAAAGTGTTTATTTCACTCACAGTTCCATGTAACAGTTCATGATCAAAAGCAGAAAGGGCAGGAACTCATTCAGGGAAGGAACCTGGAGGCAGGAGCTGGTGCGGAGGCCATGGAGGGGAGCTGCTTACTGGCTTGCTCGTCATGACTTGCCCAGCCTGCTTCTTATGGAACCCAGGACCACCAGCCTAGGGATGGCACCACCCACAGTGGGTTAGGCCCACCCCATCAACCACTAATTAAGAAAATGCCTTGCAGGTTTGACTGCAACCCAGCTCTTACGGAGGCACTTTCTTAATTGTGGTTCCCTCCTCTCAGATGACTCTAGCTTGTGTCAAGTTGACATAAAAGTACCCAGAATGCGCGGTAAACTTTTCGCTCCCTGAATGGAATTATGAGCCATGCGTCTATCATGCCATCAAGCCCACCATTTTGATTCCCGTGACCCTCAAGTGACCCCGAGCACTGTAGCCTGCTCATTTATAGGGATACAGTTTCGCTTCCCTCAGTCTTTTGAAGATCCTGTCACAGATGAAGGGCAAGTCAGAATCAAGAAGGTAGCAATAGCTGGTCCAGAGTCCAGCCATGATGGAAGACAAAAAGGAGTGGGTGTCCAATCTTAGAAAAACAGGAAGAGATTGGTGGGATTGGTGGGATTCCCAGCTACCGCGGGAGTCTAAGCGGAACTCTCATCACAGGGGCTGGACACCTGGCACCACGGCTGGAAGTTTCATTAGCAGACAGGGCCAGTAGGCTGGGACCGCTCTAGCAATCAAAGAATGAGGGTGTCGGCTTTGTGTCAATGGCTACTTGTTGCACAGCCCTTAGAGCCCATGCAGTAACAGAACCAGCCAGAAGAGGGCACCAGATACCTGAAGAAACCACCATCCAGTGTGGTGAGCTCTGTAGTGAAGACCTGCATCCAGGCTAGGAGGAAACCAAGCTGGCAGGGGCCCGCATGGTTGTTGACCTGAAACACCAGTTCTTCTAGTCTCCTTCCCCTAAGAACAAGCAGGTATCTGGTGAGGGTGAATGGGGATGTTTGGTCGCAGGGAAGAAAACCAAGTGAAGGATGGTTGTTAAAATACATATCCTAAACCAGGCAGAGGAGGTGCACGTCTTTAATCCCAGCACTTAGGAAGCAGAGGCAGGCGGATCTCTGTGAGTCCGAGGCCAGCCTGGTCTACAAGAGCTAGTTCCAGGACAGGCTCCAAAGCTATGGAGAAACCCTGACTCGAAAAACCTATACAATTAAATAAAAATTTTAAAAATTATATATATGTGTGTGTGTGTGTGTGTGTGTGTGTGTGTGTATGTATGTATATATAAATATATGCTAGACAAGAATGCTTGAGTCAGGGCCAGCAGTGGAAAGAGCATCTCAATAGACAGAACTTTAGAGGTTCAAGAGGCATATCCTGGTACCTGAAGGAGTTCAAGTGACTCTGCCTGAGAGAGAGCCTAGTTCAGCGTCACTAGATCAATGGCCTTCAGCCACTCAGTATCCCAATGGCCTTTGAGGGGAATCTGTGAAGGAAGGAGGCACAAAAGACATGCTTGTCTCAGACCAGCCTGAGTGGGACCCTGTCCCACTCACTGTCGTAGGCCCTCTGGAAGGTCACAGGCTCCCTGAGCCTCAGGTTCTCCTCCGTCATTAAAGTACAATGTCAGAAGCACCACTGTCCACAAGTCTGCTGAAGAGACTGACAAGTCACCGGAAGAAGTTCTTAGAGCATCAAAGAGTGCAGGGCTTCGAGCATCTCTGGATCATGGGAAGCCACTCTGAGCATCACAAGAGGGCGAGCAACTCTCGACTGGGGCTGCCATGGGGAGGGTGGACTTGACCTGATCCACGGCGGCAGCCGCACCACCTGGAGCTCACCTGATCTAGAACGAACAGGAGAGGCACAGGACTGTTTACTTAACAACAGTTGCTAAGGCCAGACACAGGTGCTGAAGCCTGTGACTGCAACCATGGGGTGCTGGGTAACCCTGAAAATCCCCCCAAAGTGCCTAGAGTCATACGACCTGGGATGCAGCTGGCATCTCATACCAGGGCCGCTCTCTGGAGACCTGAGAGCACATGCCTGGGCCCTGGCAGCCCTGACAAGCGAGGCTCCACCGCCACTCATCCACTGGCAGAAAATAAGACTTAATTCAACATGGACACGCCAGGAGGAGGAACAGACGAAGAGGTTCAGTGTCCCCTGAAAGTCCATCTTCAGGCACTGTCATGAGATTTAGGTTTCACCGGAAAGCAAGAAGCACACGTAACTAAGTGGTCCCCATCAAGGCGAGTCATTGTGTTGTGTCATCATGGTCCTTGTTGTCTGGGCTCCGGTCTCCCGAAAGGTAGTCTGACAAACTGTTCAAACCAAAACCTCTTTCTAGGAGGTAATGTCCTCCCTCTGGTTGGCACTGGGGTCCTAACCTTTTGCTTTACCCAGCACGAGATTCCTGGGAAGTTCCTGTCTCTTATGGTTTTGTTTTAGCAGTCTGATGGGGTGGAGGGCATGTGTGTCTCTCTCTAGAATAGCTACACTCCTGCTAGGATAGCTACAATACCAGCTGTCTTCTGATTAGAAGCTCATATAAAACCCCTAAGTCCCAAGAAGACATCCAAGGCCAGAAGCGTTCCTGACTTAAGTCTACCCTTCTCTGCTCTTTTCCGCCTCCCCAACTCCAGCTGCTGGGAGGCAATATCAACACCACCACCCTTGGCCTCTATCTTCTCACTGGGCTCAGCCAATGAGGGGCCAGAAGGGCTTGATGGACCAAACAAAGCCATGATATCAACTAGGAGTGGATGCCCTGTGCCCCACAGCTCTATGGCAGCAGCCTCGGGGAGACACTGTCCTGTCTCAGAAACCACGCCCTCCTCTGTTTTCTCGTCTTAAGATGGGTAACTTTTGCTGTGGCCAGATGAAAGTGTTGCTGGGCAACACTTCTGCCCCGTCTCCATCTCAGGCTATAGCTGGGACGCACATACCAAGGCCCCCACTGAATGGACTTGGGCTTTGTCTGGCAGCACACTCACGTCCGTGAGGGCTTGACTCCATCCCACTCCATCAAGCTGGATACCAGAAAAGGAGACGATCCCAGGGTATCCCAAAGGAGGGTTGAGTCTTCCAGACTCAGACCCAGGCATAAGTGCCCCCACTGGAAAGACGCCATGGTGGCTCTGCCTCCCTCTAGAAAACAACGCCCCACTGCACCTACTCCCAGAGTCAACCTACATACAGCAATGCCCTGCCTGCCATAGGGCTGCCTGCAGTGAGCCCCTACAGGCTGGCCTGTAGGGGGGCAGGACTTTCCCAGGGGCCAGGGGCCAGCTGGGGTCCCAGCTTCCCAGCAGGAGCAGCTTAACGGAGAGATGGGGGTTTTCCTGGTCTTGGGTCCCCCAGGAGGCCATATGTGGGTGAGTCCCTGCAGGCCTAGAGGTCCTAGGGTCTCTATAGGAAATGGACTAGGGATCCTGGTGATGGGAAATCCCAGTATTCCCACCCCTACCAAAGGACTCCCCAAGCAGAACTGGAGGGGAGCCAAATGACTCAACAGTTCCTAGGCTTTGCAAAGTGGTCCCCAAGTTGGCCAGCAACCAAGGCCAGAGGCGTCAGGAGCAGAGTAAATTCATCTTTGTGTTTAATTTAGTACTGGGAGGAGAAGGAGAAGGAGGGGGCAGGGAGGGAAGGAGGGGGAAGAGGGACAGAAGGGAAGGGAGACAGAAAGAAGGGGAAAGGGGAGAACAAAATTGAGCAGTAAGAAGTTTGGGATGGGGACTGTTGAATGGGAATACCAAGCTAGTAACCTAGGGGTGGCTTAGCATGGTTTCATTTTGAAGTGCAGGGCAGAGACAAAGACGGCCACCAGAACGTAGGGTGGTGGAGCTGGGTTCCCCAGTGAAGGTCTCCTGACAAAAGGCAACAGTGTCTCAGGAGTGGGTGGCCTGAACCTCAGTGTCTTCCCCCACCCTCCTGGGTGGGCTCCAGGCCACCACCACGGGGACAGACAGGGCGGGCGCCCGGCACAGAAGCCGCAGCCCTGCCCTTCGGGCCGCATGAGTCACTATGACTGGCGGCACACCAAGTGGCTTCGAGGGAAGCCCAGATGGGAAGGAGGGGGTCACGGATATCGGCCCCTGGGAGACAAGGGAGGAGCAGGGCGAGAGGCTAAAACACGACTTCACCATGACTGAGAAAAGGTGCTGGGGCCTGGGAAGGTGTCCCTGAATTAAACGCGGGGAGACTGGACAGGGGCTGGTTCCGGTCAGCTGACTGTGACAGATGACTACCCTCCAGCGGGTGACAGTTTGGCACTGAGCCCCAGGTCCTCCAGCTGTGGTTCTGTCGCCCCCTGTCGGTGTGGAGGAGTCACAGCAGGACGCTGCTTTCAACCTACACCAGCCTGGGGTGACTCCCCTCTGTATAATCCCAGGAGGGCCCTACCTGTATAGGATGTCAATGGAGCCTGGCGCTGACCTACAGGGACCGGTCCCGCAGGGTGTCCCAGACCCTCATCTCCTGGTGCACAGCAAATAAAAGGCTTTTAGGAAGGACCCAAGGAAGGAGAGAAGAAAGCAAACAAGGGAGGAAGGACAAGGCTGCAATTCCAGCCTTCGGGAGGCTGAGGCAGGAGGATCACAGAAAGTACCCACAACAAGAGAAATATTGACCCTTTGTGTCTTAAGTCAGGCAGCTGGAAGTTCTGTCTTCACATCTCTGCTGCCTGGGGACCGTCTTGGAAGAAGCCACCTTTCTAGGTGATAGTTGTGAGCCCGATGGAACACAAAGATCCACCTTTCTCCCACTCCTCTCTGTGGAGTCTGCTGCGTTCACCTTCACGATGCAAACCCATCTGACAGGGGCTTGCACGGGCTTTGATTTTGTTCCCACAGCAAGGGAACTTAGAGATGGACTGCCTACTGAGGAGACAACTCACAGTATCACAGGGGTTCAAACCTGTCTTTCCACCCAGGATCCTAGGGTCACCTCTCACTTGTCTCCTTCCGGTTGCCAGACACTCTCTGCAGCTCCAGACCACTACTCCCATCTAAGTTCCAGGCCAGAAGAAGGAAAAGGAAACAGAATGGCAGATAACTTCCTCCTAGTGTAGGGACTCTGTCCCCAGGAGCCTCTCCCTCCCCACCTTCATTGTACAGAAATGTGGCCCATGAATCCTACCTACTACAAGAGTGACAGAAACACACAGATTTTTCACCCGGCTGTGTCTTTCGGCTGCATGGAATCAGGACTTGTTGGTTCAGGAGGGGCATGGTCATGGGTGGGTCCTGGGTGCTGCTGTTCTGTGCTCTGCCTTGCCTCCAAGGTGAAGTCTGAGATGCCAACAGAGCAACTGAGGCACAGCAGGACTGAAATTCTTCTCCAAGATGGCACAGTTAATGGGTGACTCTCTGGCCTCCTGGCTTTAGGGATCCATGGTTGATTGCTTGGTGACTTAAAATTGGCTGTTGGAATATCCCATGACATGGATTTGTGAGGTGGATGTATGAAAACTGCCTTACAATCTGTGTCAGTAAGACCTTCTGCCATTGTGACAAGAGCTGAGCTAGCTTAAAGAAGGGATGAGTTAGTGTGGCTCAAAGTTCCAGAAGTTTCCGTCACATTATTTGACTACATGGCTCCATGAAGTTGAGCACTGTGTTGGGGAGATTGTTTTAAAGCCATGCACCTTGTAGACGGGAAGCCGAGAGGCAGAGGACTGGCACCAGGCACCCACTTTCCTCTGCCAGGCTCCACCCCCTAACATTTCCAGAACCTCCTAGAATGGCGCCGCCAGTTTGGGACCAGACATTCAGCAGATTGAAAATTTATGTTCAAACTGGGATAAAAATCTTTGTCATGATTCCAACATCTGGTGTCTCTAAGTACTGGATTCTACTAACGGCCCGTTTTTGTCCACATGTTGCCCTGCCTCTGGGTGTGACCAATAACTTTGCTCTGTCTCCTGGTCACTTGGGCTGCTGCATCAGACTTGAGCTGGATAAATCTTCTATATCGGCAGTCAGTTACCCTGTGTAGGGGCAGGGCAGGTCTGCTGTGTGAGTCACATCAATGACAGTTCCCTCTTCTGAGCTCCTGCCATGTTAATGGTGTCCATTCTGTCCTTACTTTGCTCTCTTCCTTCTGGTGTTTTCTGGGGGCAGAGAGAATACTTCCCTGGTCCATATACTGTCATAGGTAAGCTTCTGGGAGAAACCATGGGGCCCTGGGCCCTTATGCCACTAAATGGAAGGTAGGGGCCATATTGCTCTCCCCGTCCTATGAAGAGAGGGAACTGGACCCCCTGTGCCAGGCTATGAAGCAGGGCTAAGATGGCCTGCTGTGGCCACTGATGATCATAGGGACGCATTGCTTGCTGGGGCCTTCTGGGAGGGGGAAAGGGGCTGAGTTTCATCATCTGTAAGATGCAAGGTTCAAGTACACAGCCTTTAGAAAGAGAAAGCTACCCACCCCTCAGAAAGAGAACAAGGAAGGGTAGACTGCAAGGCAGGCTAAAATGTAGGGAGTCAGAGAGGATCCCCCAAGGGACCCCAGGAAGCCTGAGGAACTAGGTAAGTAACAGTGCAAAGACACAAAACATGTTCTCGGCCATTGTTGGAATTTGTTTATGGAAATGTAATTTACTGGTGGTATATGTGTCAATGTTGAATGCACACATCCCTCCCCACAAATAATTTATTTATTGCCAAGAAGGAGAGAGAAATTTGGCCAAAGTGAAGCCTAGAAGACAGGGCCTTCTAGAAGGCAGGGATCATAATGAGAAACCAGCATAATGAGACTGGTCAAATCACACAGCACACACACACACACACACACACACACACACACCATATACATATTTATACAAACTCTCTATATATAGACCTGGAAGGTCTGGGACTCACTATGTAGAGCAGTCTGGCCTCTGAACTCACAGACACACACCTGCTTCTGCCTCCTAAGTGATGGGATTGAAGTGTGAACCACCATGCTTGGTTATGGTTAGCTTAGGTGGGGGCTGGGGATTTGAACTCTGCAAATATTCTTACCCACTGAGCCATCTCTCTAGCCCCACTGTCTCTTAATATTCAGATTGGCTCCTCCCCTCAGACTTTTCTTGGCTTCTGGGCTTTGTCAGGCTTAAATTGTACAGGTTGCTTATTTGTAGTCCCTAACTTTGGATTTGCCTGGTCTTTCTCACGATTTAACAAGAACCTTCTAGAAGTAAGGCTGTCTTCTAGGCTTCACTGTGGTCAGAGTTCTCTCTTCCTATTTGCAATACATAAATACTTTGTGGGGGAGGGATGTGTCCATTCAACATTTACATATAGGGTATAACATTACACATAAGTGCACACACATAGGTTGAGCATGGTCACACATACCTGTAAGAGCGGTGCTGTAGAAGACAGAGACAGGAGGCTCGTAGGGACTTGCTGGCATCCAGTGTAGCTCCAGGTTCAGTGAGAGACCCTGTCTCAAGGGAATAAGGTGGAGAGAGACAGAACAGGGTGCTCATGTCTTCTGCTGGCCCACTTCATGCACACTCACCGCTAGCATACACACAAGCACACACATATGTGCTTAGGGAGAGAGAGAGAGACAGAGAGCAAGGGCTGCTGGATGCAGTTGATTCTGGCCAGACTCGTTAGCACTAAATAATGTTATGGAAACAGCCTGGAAAAGGCAGAAGGCTCTGATGGGCAGCGTCAAGCTTCAGTGACTGAAATCTGGATTTTGGTTCTCTAGATGGTCATCCTGGTTTTCACACATAACATGCTGACATGTGTCCATCCACAAGTCCCTCCCAAGTGGCTGAAGGAAGCTGATAGTTCTCTGTGTCACCTTCTCTAATTTTGAGTTTGCTTCAACAATTTTAAAATCGCTTCTAATTTTGAAACAGTCTCCTTAAAAGAAAACCACATACACTCTTTGACTCCGATCAAAGTTCCAAATTTCAATTTGATTCTAGAGACATTGTTCTAAGTGTTCCCATAGAGTTGTGATCATGTCTGTACCGTATAAGCCACCATAAATACGGAATGTTGATACGATGATGGAAGTGGAAGAATTATCTAAAAAAAAGTTATCTGTCCACCAACAGACAGCTAGCAGCCCTGCTGTGCATGTCCTGCGATCATCGGACAGGATGGAACAGATTTCTGCTGGCTGTAGTGGACATTTACCCGGAACCCCCCCCCCCATGGCACACTCCACTGTGGACTGTGTGTACCGAGTCCAAAAGGACGTACCACATTGATTTTGTTACTCCACCAGGCGTGGAGAACACTGAAGCCGAGGGAGGCAGCCTGCCAGGGGGAGGCAGCCAGAAGGTCATGCTTCTCCCAGGAACCCCAAGTCACACAACTGCTGAATCACACATACATGCACACGCACACACACACAGAGTGTGTGTCATACACTCGGACATACACAGAGAGAGTCATACACTCAATCATATGTACACACACACAGTCATATACTCAATCATATACCCACATACATTCACACTCATGCACACAAAACAAGTCAGAAACATCATATAAATCATCAATGACGATTGCTTTTAGAGATTGGGCTTGGGAGTGAAAGGAATTTAATCTTTTATTCTTTATATTCTGTGCCATATAGCTTCACTTTAATGTATACCTCCTTGATTCCATCTAAAACTTTTTAAGGTCTTTATTTTTTTTTAAGATTTGCTTATTTTTATTGTATGTAAATGGTGTTTTGCATACATGGATGTATATGCAGTCCTGCATGCCCAGTGCCCAGAGAGGCCGGAAGCCATGCCAGATAGATCCTGGATGATTGTGAGTTGCCACGTGAGTCCTGGGAATGGAACCTGTGTCCTCTGTAAGAGCAACAAGTGCTCTTAAACGCTGAGCTATCTCTCCAGCCCTTTAATACTTAAAAAGAGAAGAACTAGTTCAAATAAGTAAGCACTAGAGTAGAAAGAAACTGATATCTGTCTTCACAATTTTAGGTGTGATCCCAGGACCTTACACACTCAGCAGCTTCCACAGTCAAGGCATCTTGGCATTGTGTAAAACTTAATACTTTCAAGTTAGTATTGGAATTGTGTCATTGATAACAGTTCCACTCTTAATTCACCCAACTCACTGGAACACTCAATTCAGCCCCAGTGCTACCACCCCCTACACACACACACACACACACACACACACACACACACACACACACTGTGTGGTTTTTGAAAGATCTCTGCAGGAACCTAAGGTTCCTTTTCCTCTCCGGTTGATAGACAGGCGATGCGGCTCTCACATCTGTCCACCCAGCAGCTGATTATTATCTATGCCCCTGTCTATTTTTGCAGGCACTGGAACTAGGTTGTAAAAGAGGTCCCTAAAGAATAGAGGCCATTGTTTGAGACGGGAGTCTCTCTCTGTAGCTCAGGCTGGCTTGGCTGGAATTCAATCCTAGCCCAGGTTGGTCTGTAACTCTCTGCAATTCTCCTGCCTCTGTCTCCCAAGAGTTGGGTTTTGTGTGTGTGAAAGACCACACGCCCAGCTAAACATATTTCTTATTTGATGGTTTCTAAATAGAGCAATGGGGAGCCCGTTTAGGGTGAGGAGATGCTTGGGAGGAGAAGGGGCGGTGAATTCTCTCAACATCCAGGGCTAAGTCCCCTAAGGGTTAGGGAAGGATGCTGAGCTTGAGAGAAACTGGCCTTGAAGCTGACTGAGGCCTGCAAAATTCATTGGCTCTCATCCTGATCTGGAGGCCTTTCCTATCACCAGGTCCTCCCATGGTGTGAGCTACTGGCCTTTTGCCCACCTCCTTTCCCAGTGGCTGGGCTGCTCACTGAAGGGTCTTCTGGATCTGGTTGCAGTCTGCAATCTGAGGCCCTGGGGGTATGCGCGACTCTGGCTGAAAACCCTGGGCTCACAGTCTCGTTGACTAGTCAGTGACTCTGGGTGGGGTACTTTTCTGAGCCTCGGTTTTCCTCTCTGTGAAGTGTCTCCTTGAAGAGTTAGAATGGGTATTCAAGGAGACACCGCCTTCCTCTGCTAGGACGTGTGGCGGGTCCCTCCTCTGCGGGACCTGGGCTCAGAGGACTTCAAGGTGTGTGACAGCTCTTCCTGCCTGCCCGCGCAGTCTCCCCCAACGAGCTTGGGGGACGAGGAGACTCTGTCCTCCACACCCACAGGCGCTTCTCAGAAGGGCCCCTGGCTTCCGCTTTGCACTTCGCCTGCTGGAGCACCAGGGCTGCACGGTGATCCCGGAGCTGGGCGGGACGGAGAGTAACCCATGTGATCTGAGAAGGCAGCAAGTTGGGCCGGTCCTGTGCCACAGCTGCCCCGCTCCCTGAGCTCTCTAGCTCAGTGCACCCTGACCCAAAGAGGCCCTCGGTGCGTGGAGTTTCTCTCTCAGGACCTAAGGGCAAAGAGCAGAGCCCAGAACTCAAGAGACAGAGCCAAGGGCTGAGCGTTCCCAGGAGAGAGGCTGGTGAGTGCATGGAGAACCTGGGACTTGCAGGACCCCCAGGAGAGGGAACCCAGCTCAGCGAGGGTTCAGCCCCACCCTCCCTCTGGCTTAGGTCCGTGCTGATGAGGAGATCACTCACTCAGTAAACCCCAAACTCCAGGCTTGTACCAGGTGCCTTGATTGCAGTGGGCTAAATCCTTGGAGAGCCCATATGGTGCTAAACAGTTGGTTTTAATCAAAAGCCTCATTTGAGGTAAAAGCTGGCGCCCCAGGAAACTTGGGCTGGAGCCCACGGTGAGAGGTTGTTTGGAGAGAGACTTCTTCTTGCTGCCCAGCTGGTCTTGGAGAAGCAAGAGGAAAGAAAAAGACTGGAGCATGAAGGAGGCACCTGCCTTCCTCCAGACCTCTGACAGCACGAGATACCAGATTTAGGGGAATCCCCCCCCTTTTTTTCTGGACCATAGGTTCCCTGGTTCACCTCCTTGTGAGAAGAAAGGTGAGTGGGTTGTAGGCGTGGCAGGCATCTCTACCACTGTTTCCAAGTCTCACAGATCCGAGATTTCACAGAGGCCACACCTATATCCTACTGACCTGAACTAAAAACACAACTCTTTGCTTTCATCTGAAATGGGCTGGCGAGTTTACCTGTTCTGATTCCGGGCGGTGTTATTGTTCAAGTCTCTCTCTGAGGGCTTTGCGTGGTAATGAGGGTTCAAGACTTCACGAGGTGCCCAGGCCATAAAGCCTCAGGAAAGGGGACGAGCTGAAACGATCAGGGTAGCTGGGCAGTGAGGTTGGTGCACTCCTGGGCCTGGTGGCTTCCTCCTCAAGTGACACCCATCCCCCTCAGCAACACACAGCTTTCCTGGCCATGAGCACTACCCCTGCCCAAGTCTCCAAGGTGTTACTTTTTAGAATTCAAGCAGCACCAGGCCAGGGGGTTGTGTGCTCCTCCCTCTCACCCAGCATCCACGTCCTGTCTCCATATCGGGGACCATGACAGGTGCCTCACGGGACTGAAAACCCAGTTCAGGCACATGCATGAGAAGCTGGTGGATCTTTCTGAGTGAAGAATGAATGGCTCTGAAAACTGCTGAGCACTGAGGGAGGAGGGAGCTGGGAAGGAGCAAAGAGGTCCCCCGAGCCTGTAGGCTAATGGTACCTTTCCCTTCCCCCACTGTTGATGCAGAATGACCATGTGCCTGGTCATGTGGTTAAAGCGCCTTTTAGGACTCACTATCGATGTCTGAAAGAGGATGAGCCCCAACATGTATGTGCACCATACCCTCCCATACCATACGGTGCCTCTTAATTCTAAGATCCCAGCATCATGCTGGGTTAGAGATGACCAGAGAGGCCATGGAGCCCAGTCTTTCACGGTGGAGACAGGGAACCTGAAGTCTTGCGAAGAGGGCTGGAAGCCCAGCTGCCAACTCTGCAGCTATACTTGGCTCAGCTCTCAGCCACAGCCTGGGCCGGAGGCTTGGCATGTAGGTCAGAACCGACAGCCGTGGGTAAGGGAGGCTCCCAAGAATCACTGAGAGCAGGGAGCCCAAGCTAGACGTGATGGCAGGCGTCCCGGCTTGTAGGATGTCTGGTAGCCTTTCCAGAGTTTCACGGGGGCATCTGGCACTGCTGTGGGACAGGGGGTGCTTCTGGGTGGCAGTATGCACACCCAGCTTCTGGAGACTGGAGGCCAGGAGTACTCCTGTTGGTGTGAGCCCTGTCCACACACATAACCACACCCAGAAGCTCTGGAGACAGCCCCAAAGGGGTCGTAGCTGGCACCTCTACTTACACTTTTATCAGCAAGACCTGCCTGTCAGTTGGATCTGCTGAGTTGTTCCCCAGTTTGTTTGCTCACAGTCACTAATGTGCCAGTTTCTGGGCAGGTGGACCTAGAAGCAGATAAGCCAGATCTTTGTCTGCAAGTTTCCCTTCAAGTGACAGAGGCGTTAATTTAAAACTTTAATAGCTAAAGACAATATCATCCCCTTGAAACTCCGCGGCTGGGTCTGAGTGGTCGCTCTCAGCTTTTATCTCTCCTTCCTGCCGGCCACTCTTTCTGATGCCTCCCTGTTCCCCCTTATAATCATTAAGTATCTGGGGACAGCTGACATCTGGGCGATTGGAAATAGGATTAAAGGCGAGAGGTGGAGCAGAGAGAACTTGAGAAGGCTCTGGGGCTCAGGAAGCTCGTGACTGGGTTATCAGCACAGACTAGGAACAGTCAGAGCCCAGAGGCATCGCCCTGCCCTAATGCATGCCCATCCCCCCTGCCTAGCCAGACCCAGGACAGCCCTGGTCCCTCCGTGGGTCTGACACATTCCCTGCCCTTCACTGTTGCAAGTACAGACTTTATAAGAGCAGACTAGTCCACAAGGAGCAAGCCAAGCAGGGATGATAAAGGATCACTGACTTGCTGGAGGCTGCAGACTGTGCCTAACCAAGAGGGGCTGCCCTTGCACCGAGTTCAAGTGAGCATGTCCCAGGCCAGGGCCGGGCTGGGCAGTGAAGTTGTTAGAATGTCCTCAAAATGTCACTGACTAAGTTTGTGCATTTTACAATACTGGCATCAAACAAATTCTTCATTTGATTTGAGATTATCTTTTAGAAACAGTTATTTTAATCAAGTATTGTGCTTTTTCCTATTTGTTGATTCACTAAATCGGAAAGCTTTACTGTGGGAAGTAACGATGCATCCGGTTCTGGTGACACTGGTCCCCAGCCTTTGATTGGCCAACGATGCACTCAACAGGTCTTGTCCTGTGACAGGTCCACCCTCCGAAGTTCCCATCAGGCAAACTCAGAAAACACTCTCCTTAGAGCCTCCTGCACTCAAGGACATGGGACTCCATCCAAAAAAAAAAGGGGTGGGGGCATGAGAGGAAAACTTCATAGGGCTCCCAACCCATAAGGTGCCAACACATTGTTCTTAGCTTAGGGATGGGTTTGTGTGTGTGTGTGCTTTCCAAACACTGAATTCCACCCTTCCTGGATCTCCTAAGCAGAGCAAAGTGAACTTGGGAATCCTTCATGGATCCTCCAAGATGTGTTTTGTCAAGACAGATTTCCCGACCCTGCAAGTGGCACAGAGGTCCTGCCCCTCCACACTCCTTTCAATCTAGCAAGAGTCTGTCCTCAGTTTCACCGCTGATGGCCAATTGTGCTGTCCTGGCACCAGTCTGGACCCTGTCCTGCCTCATCCGAGCAGCATCCTAAGCAACAAGGGTTCAGACTCCTCCCAGGCTCAGCTCCCCAGGCCTTTTCCCACTCCTGGCTTCAGGCATCACGGGCTTTTGGCTAAGAAACCAAGTGACTCTCACTGGGAAAAGCAAGCATCATAGGAGGAGAAAGAGCCTAAGCCAGGGCTGGAGGGGGGCGCATGTCATCAGCATGGCATGCATGCACTCACCATGCATTGCCATGCATGCACTCGCTGACACCGAGCACCCACTGAGAAAGTATAATGACAAATCTGTATGAGGATTCATTCCTTGATAAAAACCCATCACCTTGTATGCTAACCAAAAAAAATTAATAATAATTAAAAAAAGAATCTTTTAAAAAAGAATTCAAACTATGAGGCCCCTCCTCTGGCTTTTCCTTCACACTCAGGAGTTAAGTGCCCATGGCCTTTGATTTCTACTCCAGGAGGTGAGGGGGTGAGAGCCCTCAGCTGAGGGTCATGCCGCTCATTGGCTCCAAGAATAGAACTTGAGTGAACACTGGCCCCGGAAGACACTGGCTTTAAAATGATGAGAATCCAGAATGAATGGGCCTCAGTCACCCATCTAATAAGAACTTCTTGTTCTGTTCCGTAGAAGTCAGACACCACGTGTTCAGAGGGGGCGCCTGGAGAGTGCATTGGCTCCTCGTGGCACTTTCTTGGCCTCACCAGCCAAGGCACCCCCTAAATACATTCCTCCTAATCGCCGCAGTACTGGAGCTTGAGAATATTGAGGGGTGAGAGAAAAAATACTGAGGAGTTATCTTTCACCAATTTGAAGACACAGGACGGTGTGGGGGGGAGGCGACTGTTCTAGCTGGCAGCGGGGGACTCTGGAAAGTCACTTTGCTTTACCCAACGAAAGTCCCTCAAGGAGGGGTTAGTTTCACTCCCAATTGGGGGGAGGGGGAGGCCTAAGAGCAGCTCTAGCTGTGACCACAGAAGTGTACGGCAGCTGGTCACATTGCACCCACATCCAGGCTCCAGAGAGGAATACCAGCACCAAACTCAGTGGCTCCTTTCACTTCAGTCCAGGACCCCAGCACATGTGTTGCCCACAGGGTGGGTCTCCCTTCCTCCATTAAACCTCTCCTGAAATTCACTTACAGGCAGGCTCAGAGGTGTGTCTCCTAAACAAGCCCCAGCAATGCTGAAGCATGCATGCATGGGCATGCCTGCTTATATTGGGTTTCATGGTCTGAACTGACGAGGATGACTGACCAGGTCTCCCTGGTCTCTTCCTCAAGGCTCCACCGAGATATGAACTCAGATCACTGGATTCAGAGTCCAGAGCGTTAACCATTACACCACGGGAGCTTGTGCAAGTTGTGGCTTCTAGGAGATCCCAAGTCTAGTCAGGTTGACAATGAAGATTAATCATCACAGTCATTTTTGTTGCTAGTTTTGAATTTGCATGTGTGTGAGACATACATATCTCG
Source organism: Microtus oregoni (assembly GCF_018167655.1). Lineage (NCBI taxonomy): Eukaryota > Metazoa > Chordata > Mammalia > Rodentia > Cricetidae > Microtus > Microtus oregoni. Next base: position 5,654,282 of record NW_024543063.1, on the reverse strand, counting down.
CCATGTCGCTCGTGCTAACCTCCAACCTGAGATCCTCCTGCCTCAGTTAACTGAGTGCTGAGGCTATGGGCCATAATTAACAGCCAAATTAAAGTACTTCTCTGACACACAGCCTGTTCTTCTCTAACGGTCATGCTAACTGCTTCTGATTGTTCAGTGGCTCTGAAAGGGGGAGGGGTGTATCTCAGAATTTGAAAGCAAGATGGAGACTTCCAGGTGGTTGACAGGTTCCTCATGAGAGCACCTGACTGGTCCCCTTCCCTATTATTCCCTAAAAAATAAGTCAGATCCTCAAGGGAGACTTACCAGAGCCTCCCAGTACCAGTCAACTCCCAGTCGCACAAAACAGGGCTTTCTGGCATCTAAACACAGTCTTCTCGAGAACCATATGGTTCCGGGAGTCAATTAGACTAGGGGTCACCCATGGGCATCCCTCATTGCCTGCTGCAAACCATGGAGAGCTTAGAAAGCACATATGTACCAGGGACAAACAGAGTTCCTGTCCCCAAGGAATATGACCTCACTGACCACTAAGAAGTATGAAGAAGCTTCAGAAGAGAGGAGGTAGGGAGTGACCACCAAAGGAGCGGAGCCCGCTGTGTGGTCAGAGAAGGGCTCTGTTGGTCGCGAGTGTGCCATGTACTCAGTGAAGCATGAGGGAGTTGCCAATTATGCCCCTAGTTTTATACCCAGATATAATGTCATGTTGATATGACCTGTGAGAGCCATGTGACACCTCTACAAAAAGCCGATTTGAGAGCCTGTCTTTCTCTGCTTATCTTCATCCCCATCACTGGCCTGCCTCACACCCACTGTGCACCCAACAGAACGTGCAGGCTGGGTCTGCTGGTAACCACTAAACGCACAACTCTCCCCTGCAGTATTGCCACCCACAGGAGTCTGAGGACTCACTGTACCAGTTCTCTCTAACATGCGTGTGCACACGCACACGAACTGCTGTTGGAGCTGTACTAGTCCTCTCTAACACACACACACGAACTGCCCGAGAAATTTGTCAAAATGCAGCCTCCTCGTCTGTAGGGCTCGGCCGAGCCTGGGCATCTTCATCCTAACCAATTTCTAAAGCAGGCTGCCAGTGTAGACCACACTTAGAGTAAAGTCACTAGGTTCTGCCATCTGTCCTACTGACGTCTGAAGTTTTCTGTCTGTGACCATTGACATGGACATTATTAACAAGGATATCGGGTTTGGAGAACTTCAAAATCTGAAGTCTGAGTCCATGTGAAGGTACAAATACATAATATCAAAACTCAGGAGGCTGAGTCAGGAGGATTGAGAGTTTCATTCTAGTCTGGATTACCTAGGAAGACTATGTCTTAAATTATTACATTTTAATTGATTAATCAAAAATGTGGTTTGACTTCCACTCCCTTGGGCCATCTAAACACAATACACCAGTACACTCAGGATTGCTGCTCTGACTGTAACTGAGCCATTCAGAATCCCTGCAAGTCCTGGCTGTTGCCATGGTCAGGTGACCCTAACATGCACTGGGCACAAACTCCCACTGGACAGTCTGTCAGCTGACCTCTCCCAGTGAGCAAAGTTGCAGGCTCTAACCATCTTGTCCTTCCTTTAGTCTCACTATGGGCTGCGCATGAATGTTCCTGGAGCAAGCACATTGGGCGTCATCCTAGTAAGACAATGCCAGGCGGGGTCTCTGTGCCATGTGACAACCCTAAGCAAGCAGACCCTGCCCCCCAGAAGACCGTAAATCTTTCAGATGAGGAACTACGGTGCCTTTTACTGTCCTCGTTACTACAAAAACAACTTAAGGAAGGGAAATTTGCTTTGGGGCTCACAGTCCTTAGGTGACTGGTACGGTGGCAGAAGCATGAGGCAGGTCACACCGAGTCCACAGTCGTGACGTGGAAGGAGATGAATGCCGGAGCTCAGCTCCTTTCTCCTCTCTCCTTTCCCTTCAGTGAGGGACCCCAGCCCATGGGATGCTGCGCTGCCTACACTCAGGGTGGATCTTTCCTCCTCAGCTGAACCTCTTGTAGCTATACCCAGAGGAGTGTCTTCTAGATCATTTAAAACCCAGTCACTTTGACAGTGGAGATTAGCCATCATGTCTACATGGGGAACGAGTCTCCAGAGCTCCCCTGCCCTCTGAGACCAGCATTGTCAGCTCTGAAGATCACGGGCAATGGCCCCGGGGACTCGGAGCTGAACTGGACTTAGACACGCTCTCCTCTCTTCTGAACATATGTAATAGGGGACAACAGACACTCATCTCACAGTGGGAACAGTGAGTGCGGCCATCTATGCCCCAGGGGCAAGAACTAATTCCCTTATACATCTACTTAACTGTACAAAATTCATTAACTGGCCCTAGTCCCCGGCCAGGTATTTAACCATTTAAGAAACCATTTGTCCCAGTACAGACATCCTGGGGGAATCCATGGGTGTTTTTGTGATCTGCCTCATACTCTGTGACTTTTTTGCTGTCCCTGGGGCCTCCTGGCATTGACTGGTTGTGATCCCACGACTTTTCAGGTGTGGCCTGGATGAGGCGCAGAGATGGGGAAAAAGCTGGACCTTTCTAAGCTCACAGACGAGGAGGCCAAGCACGTATGGGCCGTGGTTCAGCGGGACTTCAACCTCAGAAGGAGAGAAGAAGAAAGACTTGAGTAAGTGGCTGAGCTATGAAGTTCAGATCCTCTGGTGTCCCAAGTGGCCGTCACCTCAGGTGTCCCGGTGGTGCAAGGCCAGAGGTACTCGGTAGGCAGAATGGATGGGAAGCCGTGCCCTGGGAAATGGCTCCCATTTCAAACTTGGAGTTTCTCGTTATGAAAATGAGGCTTTCTGTTCTCTGAAGAAATCTTTTGAACTTGACTCTGCTCCTGGGCACTGTCTTGTGAGCTGCATGGTCCCGAGGTCCCACCTTCACGAGAGAAAAGAGCTAACGGAGCTGTGTGAGGAATATAGTATGGTTTTGAATCACTTGGACACTGGGATTTGGGCAGAGGTTGGCTTCCATCCTGTTCAGTGATGTGAGGGGCACCCCTCTTCCTGGGTGACCCCAGCCTGTGTACCTCATTCTACCCGCCTCCTGAGTCAAAGTTTATCTCATTGCTTACGCTTCCCTCTGCCTCTGCCCACAGGAAATGTTCTCAGTCTGCCTGGCAACTATTCTCTTCCCTCTGTCTTTTGGGGTCAGCTTTTTGGGGAGTTGGGAGGAGACCTTGAGTGAATACTGAACAGAAGCAAAGGAAGGCAACTAAGGGCAAGTATGGGCTAGGAGCAGACCACACGGGCTCTAGGGATTGGCATGTAGGGGTCTTGGGGTTGGGGGACATGGCTCATCTGACCCCAGTATTTAAAGCCGGGAGGAAAGAGTGTCGTAGAGGGTTTCTGGGGAGGGAACTCAGAAAGCCCAGAGAAGTGGCTATCAGGCATGGGAGAGACTCTGGGTCCCAACACAGAGCGGGGTCCAGGACAAATCGCCGAAAGACACGCCCAGTTCAAGGCCAGCACACAGTTAGAGGTTCTAGTAATATGGGAAGGGTCCAGTCGGCACCATCTCTCCGAGTACCTCCACTCTTTTTCCTGCCTTGCTGTCTGTGACCCCTGGGTCTTCATCATGAATCAGCCCCATCTTAAGCCAGTCCCATCACCACCACCCCTGGTTGGCTTGGGGCAAAGCCTGTCTCTGCCACCAGCCTGATGCCCACGGCAGCCTGGATCCACTTTCCAAGCAACTGACATCCAACTAGCTTTCTTTTCACCCAAGAGCAGAACTGGTACTCCGCCCCTGTCTCCAGAGCAGACCTGGCTGTGGCCAGCCTTTGTTTTAAATAAACAGCAATTGATATCTTCATTCACACTGACATGCAAGGGAAGCAAAGTATAGGGGTGCCAATCAGGCACCACCTTCCCAGGGACCTGGAAGAGGTCAGGCCCCTCCCCCATCCCTAGTTTGATGAAATTCCAGGTGTTTTTGCATGCCACTGGATCACTCCCTTGTAACATCTGGCTTTTCTTATTCCAGCTCTTTGGCTCATTTCTCCCCGTGAAGAAAACACACCCCAGGCTACTTCTAAGTACTCTTTGGCTAGGAAGCGTCTTGCAAGGACATTCCTGGTGGGTTAGTCAGAGTCAGGGCCCCTGCTGTTTGCACAGAATGAGCCAGCAGGGGTAGACATAGCTGTCCCAGGACAGCAGCCATGGGACTAGGGAATGGGTTTACTAAAAGTTCCAAATGTCTATCAGGTGGGGAAAATTTGTGCACAATACTTATCACAGAGGACCGGGGTGACATCTGCAAAGGGGGCAGTGATGGAAAATCACTGGCAAAATCACCGAGGCCCAAGGGGCATACTGACTCACTGCACACCCAGTTAACTATAGCTGGCAACAGGCCTAGGGCACAGTCATGTGGCAGAGGGTTGACAGATTTCTTGTGGTTCTTCTTGAGGTTGCTGCCCAGTCCCATGTTCTCTGTTCTGGGAAATCTATGGCTAAAGGGCAGCCCTGCTCTTCCCTGTGACTTGCCTGTTTGCAAGTCCAAGCCTGACCCCAGGAGGTAGCAGGGTACAGGCCATACGGAGGTCCTGAGGCAGGTGGGAAGGAGCATAGTGAGGTTACAACAGGAGGCTTAGGCTCTCTGCCCACTCTGGGCGGGGGTGACTCTTTGAAAAGGCAAGATTGAAACAGGCACAAAATCAAAAAATCAGGCTCTTGGTGGTACAATTGGTCCAGCAGAGTGAGCTGATTAAAAGGAGAGTCCCATTTCTTCTGTCCCAGGGCTCTCTCCAGTAGCGACAGACATGCACCAGCTGTGGCCTGGAATCCCTTCTTGTGATTCACAGGCACAGCATGCCTGTTGCCATGGTGTCACTATTGGTAGGTGCTTACATGTAGGGTTACTCTTCAGGGTAGAGGGACCCACGAGCCGCGCTCTTTTCTACTTGTTCATGGGATAAAATGCCCATGGCATCTTCCTGACTGCCTGGTGTCAATTGGTTTTGTAAGCAATCTGTCAACGGCTCAAAGAACAAATTCATCCTGTACTGTTTAAATTTCTGCATACCCGAGTGCGTTTGCAGACCTCACCCTGATGCCTTCCACTGATGAAGGAGAAAGAAAAGTACAGCCTGATGACGTCACCATATTGACTTCCCAAAGGCAGGTGACGGAAGCCGCCACCCACATGTGGCTATTTGACTTCATTGAAGTTAAAGGAAAGAATGGAAGGCCTTGGTCTCACTGGTCACTGTTCAAGGGTCCCCAACCCGTGAGCGCGTGTTGTGACTGCCATCATTCCAGCCCCCCAGATGGCAAATTTAACAATAAGCTTCATGATGGATTTCTTGGAATCCATTAAAAAGAAATGGAAAAATAAGTTGACACTTGGCATGGACAGGTCACAAGGCACTACTGAATAGAAAAAGCAAGTTATGGAAATGTAATTTTATTTTTAAATATATATCATAATAGCAGGCTTGGTCTTCACTCTCCTCTCTTGGGAGAGTGTATGTGCTGATATCCAGCCTCTCCCTTCTCTGGCTCCTTTGCTGGTGATGTCTAGACTAGATAGATAGATAGATAGATAGATAGATAGATAGATACATACATACATACATACATACATACATACCTTTGGAGAGCCCAGGGCCCAGGGCCCTGAGCTCAACCCTTGTCTTTCTTCTATGTGCATTCAATCCCCTATGACCTTATCCAGCCTTAAGGGGTTTGGTTTATTACTTTTTCTAGGGAGAAGGGCAGAAGGGGGTGTTGTTTTGTTTTGTAGTGCTGAGAGTTGGACCCAGGGCCTTACTCTACCACTGATATACATACCTAGCCGTGCCCAAGGTCAAATGGCACTGCCCAACCTGCAGTGGACGGAATGTTGTGCAGAATGTTTCCCAGTATGGCTGCCATTCACCCACTTCCATGGCTATGAGGACTTGATGGAACTACCTTTTTTGTTTGACTTTATTCTATAGTTCTTAAATGTGTATGTGTATGAGTGTTTCATATGCATACACGTATATGCACCACCTGTGTGCAGTACCCATGGAGGCCAGAAGAGGGCACCAGATCCCCTGGAGCTGTAGTTGCAGACAGTTGTAAGCTGCCATGCAGGTGCTGGAAACCGTACCTGGGTCCTCTGCAGGCGCTCTTAATTACGAAGCCATTTTCCACCCCCGGTTTTATTGTATTTGGAACTTAAGTAATGTAGCACCTATGTCCAGTCATCAGTAGGTGTCACAGTAGGCCTAAGACAGAAAACCAAGACCCTTCTAAACTGTTGACTCAATGAACCTCTGTTCAGCTCTCAGATTGGACATCTGACTGACTACTCATGATTCGTGTCTCCCAAGACCTCATCCCTATCTCAGTTGCTAAAGTCAAGCTCCTGAGGTCATGCTTGTTCCTTTCCTTTCTCATTCATATATCCACAAGCCCATTAGAATACATTCCCGGTGCAACAACGGTTTACTGACTTCAGTGCTAGCCCTAAGTCAAGCCACACCAACTCTACACCAACTGAAGGAGACTCCTGCCTACTCCTTCCTTCTGCCATCACTGCCCTCTTGTCTGTCCTTCCCATAGACCCCTGTGTCATGGCTTAAAAACAGGACTCCAGTCAAGTCTGGTGTGGGAAGTCCATCTGTCAGTTTTGCTTTTATTGGTTAATAAATAAAGCTGTTTTGGCCAGTGGCTTAGCAGTATAGGGCAACGCAGGAGTTCCAAGCAGATACAGGAGGAGAGAGTAGAGGGAGTCATGAAGAAGCCATGTAGCTGCTGCCAGGGACAGAAGCCTTCACTGGAGCCCACTGAAACTTTGCTGGTAGGTCATGACCTCATGGTGATACACAGATTAATAGAAATGGGTTGGTTAGTTTAGGATATAAGAGCTAACTAGAAATACTCTTAAGCTATCAGCCAGACAGTATTACAAATAATATAGTTTCTAAGTGATCCACCAATACACTCCACTTTCTTATTCTCTAAAGAACATTCCATTGGGCTCAATGGTGCAGTTGCCTTCTCATTGTGGCTCATGGGCCTCACCCCTGCCCACTGTGAGGTCCCACAACCTCCTAGGGACAACAGCTGAGTGGCTTGCGTGTTAGCTTCTTGTGTCCTCGCCACACAAGCTTGCTGTATGTCACCAGTGTCTGACATGGCTACATGTAGGCTCTACAGCAGCAGAGCCACAGTGACCCTTGGGCTCCATCTCTGTGATGCCACTTCATCCCCAGGTGACCCAGTGATGTGACTGTTGTTCTCCTGAAGAAGGCTAAGAAGGAGGCAGGTTCCCCAGGTGTGAAGAATGACCCACAAATGCCACTCGGGAATATCAGGAGGGCAAACCAGCTGTGCAGGTTTATATTCTTATCCCCAACAACTTTGCCCACGTTATCTTTACTCCAGCTAGAGTTCACAAGAATGTCATTTAAAGCAGCTCATAATATCAGGCTTCTCCACCCACATTTAAATAAGGTCTAGACTTTGCAATTGGTAACTAGTTTTCTCCTTCTTTTTCCTTCTCTTCCTTCTTTCCCTTCCCTCCTTCTCTCCCCCTCCACTCCTCTTCCTCTCCTGCTCCCTCTGGTCCTCCTCTCCCTTCTCTTATTTCTGATGGAGGTTTTGCTATGTAGCTCAGGTTGGCCTCAAACTAGGGATCCTCCTGTCTCAGCCTCCTCAGCACTGAGTTTATAGGAGTACGGTACCATGTCCAGCTCAGTTCTCTGCCTTTTCAGTCATGTTTTAGTCTATTGGCTACACACATCTCTCACACACACACACACTGCTCTCTCTTTCCTTTGAAGCTTGTCATTGAAGGAGCTGACTGCTTAATTCCATGGTCTTCCACATCTGGCTAAGATCTCTCTGACCTTTGGATCAAGGTTCCTTTGTCCTGAGTTGAGAGAAAATTCCAGAGACGTGTCTCTTATTTCCCATACATTCCACAGCCACAGGTGTCACCTAGGCTTTAAAAAGCTTTACATACAGAAAATATAATCACATGTTATTATTTTTATGCTACACAAACACGGCATTGCCAAAGCAAACTTTGGGGGGAACACCCAGTTAAGTCTCCTCTTGTAAGCCCCTCCTTCCTGGGACACGCCCATCCTGGACCTCAGTGGGCTGGTACTATGTACAAAGAAGGACAGCTCAGTGGGGCTCGAGAGCCTGCACCCTGGTCTTGCCTCATGCCCTGAATATTTAAAGTCTTCTCAATATCTCTGCCTCCGTGTGTAAGGGTCTGATGCTCAGCTGAGGCTGTGGTGGAAATTGCTGGATGGTCCTAAAAGCCAAGAAGAACAGCCAGCCGATGCATTGCCAGCCTTCGTGACTCACATCTTTGGGAAGGGAGTAACTGGGGTATGCTTTAATGGCACATCCTGTCCAAGGGACGCAGCCCACAGATCAAATATTAGACCTGCTAACCTTCCCAAAGGCAAATAGGTGGTAGTGTGGGTTTTGATCTCTGCAAATACACAGGAATTCCTGAGATAATCCGTGAAAGACCTGCCAGTATGAGACATAGACACACACAATGGCTCATTTAAAAGTCAGCAGAATGGGCTGCAGAGGAGGCTTCTGGGTTAGGAGCGCTTACTGCTCTACTAGAGGAATGGGGTTCGATTCCCAGCACCCACATGGTGACTCCCAATCATCTGTAACTCCAGTTCCGGGGGATCCGATGCCCTCTTCTGGTCTCCGTGGGCACCAGACAGACATATAGTGCGCAGACATACACAGAGGTAAAACATTCATGCATACAAAATAAAACCAAAGTTAAAAATCAGGAGAAAAATAAGACAACCGCATTCACCCTTAGCTGATCTGTCATCCCGACAGGCAAGCAGGTAAGGGCTGCGGAGCGGCTGAAACCGGAAATGAGCTGCCTGTGCAGGGCTGGAGGTTAGCGTTGGTGTGCGAGGGCTGATGGGAGTCTCTACTATTTGGCCCCTGTCCCCTCCATTCACACGTCACCAGCTGCTTTCTCCCTAGGGTTTTCCTTACTGCCTGGCCTAGTCCTTTCCCAGAGCCTTCAGGAAGGCAGCCACGCCCCTTCCCGTACGTGCCTGACCCTGGGTCCTGCCTCCTACCTTCAGGTCTCCGCTTCTTCCACCGCTTTACTCTTTCATGTCCTCTGCATCCGGCAGCAGTCTCAGCTGGTCACACTTCCTTTGAGCGACACGTTGCCATCCTTTTGTCCTGCTTTGGATTAGCGCTTCATTCATAGAGGCTGGGGCACCGGGCATGCCCTCACACTGCTCTTGGGAGTGCTAAGGAGTCTGAGTTCTGCTCTTGAGACTGGGTTCCACTTGGCTGGGAGTCACCTATGACCCTTCTAACGTGCAGACCCAGCTCTCTTTTCTGATTGGGTGGGTTTTGTGTGTGTCCCTGTGACCTTGTGGTCACCTTCACAGTGTGCAAAGGGTCTCATGTTTCTTGTCTAATCTTAGTCCCAAATTCTCAACTCTTGAACCAGAAAACTAAATTCTGGTGGTTTCTCAATTCGTGGCTCTTCTGCACGCATGACCGCCTCTCCTGGCACCATCTTTTTTCCTCGTGAGTCTCCTTCCCTAGTTCGGGTCAAACCAACAATGGGGATTCAAATGAGGTTTTGGCCAGGTGACCTTCACAGTAACACAGGCCACGAGACACCAGCTCTATATCTCTTTAACCAATACCCTGGCTGCTTAGGACCTCAGATCAGCCTGATGAGGATGCTCTAAGGGGCAGGGGGATACCAGACACCAGAGCCCATCACACATATAAATGTCTTCCCTCCCCTTCACTGCTGGGCCTGTAGCCATGGCCCCAGCAAGGCATAGGCTCAGGTATGGTGCAGTAGAACCCTCTCTGGTTCTCCCTTTTACTCCTCACACCGCTGCCTCTTCTTGCCTGGGTTCCACCCAACACCATCCACGGCTCCACCTCTCCTCCTCACTCCACCCTATTCCTCTGCCTGACAAGTTGTTCTTACCCCATTCCCCTCTTCCCCACAGGGACACTGAGCTTTCCTGAGAGCAGGCTCTCCCTCCCCTCCCTTACCCTTCTCTCCCCTCCCCTCCTTGTCCACCAGCCCCCGACTCTAACCATCCATGCTGCAGAGACACCCAGGATCCACACGCCTCTCCAACTTCGTCTGTCTCCACTCACCAGCCTCTGCTGTGCAGCAGCAGGCTTAATCTCTATGCTATGCTGTCATCTTCTCCTCCATCTTGTCACTTGGCTTTCTGGGAGAGAGCAAGCAACTTGAATATCAGCAGTCTCTCAAAATCTCTGACCTGAGCCGGGCGGTGGTGGCGCACGCCTTTAATCCCAGCACTCGGGAGGCAGAGGCAGGCGGATCTCTGTGAGTTCGAGGCCAGCCTGGTCTACAAGAGCTAGTTCCAGGACAGGAACCAAAAGCTACGGAGAAACCCTGTCTCGAAAATCAAAAAAAAAAAAAAAAAAATCTCTGACCTGGGGATCCCTTTACATTCTTACACTATTGAGAGCCTCAAAAGTTTTTTTTTCATGAGTTTCATATCATAACACTAAGCATACTAGAGCACAAAACTGGTGTTTGTAAAAATGTTTGTTAATATAAAAATAATAAGCTAGGCATAGTGGCACACATCTTTAATCCCAGAACTGCAGTGGCAGGGACAGGTGGATCTCTGTGAGTTTGAGGCCAACCTGGTCTACATAGTGAACTGCGTGATGAAAACTTGTCTCAGGAAAGAATAATAGTTAACAACAATAAACCACTTGCATTTTAACCTATTTATTCTTTAAAAAAAAACTTTTTCCAAAACAAAACCATAAGCGAGAATGGTGTTGGCCCTATGTATTTTAAAATTGATCCAATGCTGAGTTTAACAGCAAGGAAGGCAGCTTCATCTTGCCTCCACATTCTGGGTGCTATGGTAGAGTATTTGGGGAGACACAAAAGGTAATCCAGCCTTGTGTATATCCATATCTACAAAATGGAAGAGGGGTTTATTTTTATCCTCTCTGTGTGTCTCTATTTCTCCCTGTGTCTCTGCCTACATGTGTGTCTCTGTCTCTCTCTATTTCTTTATCTCTGCTCTGCCTCTCTGCTTCTCTCTGTCTGTGTGATGGGGGGGCATGCACACATGTGTGTAAGTAAGGTCTTTCTAACCTAGCATGGTCTCCAGCCACAGAGAACTGGTCTCTAGCGTCAGAGAACTGGGATTACTGGTATGTGCCACTACATCTGGTTGAAGGAGCTGACTTGTTTTTTGAGGAGGGGGGGTGAGATGAATTTTGGATAATTCTGCACATTAAGTTTGACCACTTCTTGTAGTTTCTTGCGGGTTGATTGTGATGTGGGCTCTTGAACCTTATTGATGAGCTTTTCATTCTGATGTCCAGTCCATCTTTCCCTTGGAGAGAACCTTCTACCTGTGTGTAATTTTTGAAACTGAACCTTTGAAAATCATGGCTCCCTGTTTTGTTCAGACCTTCGCATGGTACCATGTCCACACCTTCGCATGGTGCCATGTCCACTCAACAGAAGGAAACTGAGTCACGCTGCTCTACTGTTCCTAGAAATGGTGAAAGCTGGAAACTGTCGCTCTTGCAAGAGAGGACAAGGGTTTTCTTAAGTTCTACTTTGTGTTTGAAACTTTCATTTTTCTGTGGTCAGCAATCAGTCTTTCTTGAAGTAGCTGCTTAGTGTTCATTTTGGAGAAGACATCTGTCCCCAGACACACCTCTCCTGACGATCATGGATCCAGTTTAGGTGAGGTGCCCAGCCGCTGACAAATGCCTCCTAACCCCCAACATGGTGCCTCCTTGGTCTTCTCCTCCCATTCTCCAGCTAGAACCTGAAACGGGGGATCATGCTTTCCCCCAAGTTCAGTACCTGAAATATAATTCCAGCTCCGTCCCCAGACTTTTTTCACACTTTGGCTATCATGGCTTCAAATGTCTGCACCTTCTTCTTGCTGAGCTGGGGGATGGAGGGGTCTGGAGGAAGGGTGACCCATAGCTTCCCTGGTTGGCGCAGACAGGAGATCGGAAGTGAAGGAGGCTGGGCCTTCCCGCTGGGTCCTGGGCCCTGTGACTGTTCACAGCCAGGTGTGTGGGATGGCTTTATCTGAACTATGCTATAGAGCAATACCAGCATTGCTCCAAGTTTCTGGTCACTGCTGGCCTTTTTTTCTTGGTTTTCAGAGTGTGTCAACAAGTCTTGAGGTTCCCTCCTTTCAGATAACTCTCACTTGTCTTACTTTGACATAAAACTAGCCAGCACAATTAACTCTTTGTCAACTTGACAAACACAACAGTGTTAAAAGCCATATCTTTTCCTTCCTTGTACTTCCCCAAGAACACACACTAAAATCAACATTACAATATAAACAATACAAATTGTAAACGTTTTCACACTCTTTAAAAATTTAAACACTGGAAAGTAGAAATCAGTCTCTTGAAATAGCCAGCCTCTTTCAAGATCCAATCTTTTAAAAGTCTCTCAACCGTCAAAAATATGTCCTTACTTCCAAAAGGAAGAACCAGGACACAGTCACAATCTGAACAAAGTAAAACCAACTCCCAAAACTAACTCAATGTCCAGTTATTTAGGATTCACTCGTGATTTCCTGGGCTCCTCCGTGGGGCTGGAGTCCCTTCTCCAGCTCTGCCCTCTGCAGCACACAGAGCTTGTCTTCCAGGCTCTGATTGGTTCCATTGCTGCAGCAATGGTGTTTGTCCCATGGTACTGGCATCTCCAAAACTCTGCTGCAGCTGGGTTGCACTTTCACCAATAGCCTCCCCTGGGCTCTCTTCATGGTTCCACAGCCCTGCATGACCCCTTCAATCCTGGGCCTTCAACTGCCACTGAGGCTGCACCTTCCCCAATGGCTTCTCCCGGCCTCTCACAGTGCCAAACCTCAGCTACTCTCCGTGACCCCCTTCATGCCTTCAAAACTAGAACTACCTGGGCAGCTCTTACACTACCAAGTTCATCTGCCAGGACAAGGTAAAACCTTGGCTGCCTCTAAAGACAGCTTCTGTGTGCTGACTCTTAGGAAACATTCACCTCACTTCTCCCCAGAAGACTTCACCTCACTGATGCTGGTTTCTTCTTAGAATCACTAATGTGCCAGTTCCAGCTGACTGACGTCAAGCACTCCAGCAAAACAAAGATAGGTCCATTCTAGCGGTCTGGCATCTTGTCCATCACAGCTGATTCTTGAGCCCCAGGGAACCAGAACGATGAGGTCTTAATTGACAATAACTAGGGCCATTCTAGCGGTCTGGCATCTTGTCCATCACAGCTGATTCTTGAGCCCCAGGGAACCAGAACGATGAGGTCTTAATTGACAATAACTAGGGCCCCGCCCCCAGGGTCTTTAAACTTCCCTTTGAAACTTCACAAGCCCGAGCTCCATCCTTTGTGTTCCCCCCCCCCCAACATCCTCCTCTGCCAAGCTCCTACAAAGCAGCCCACTGAGCTCTCAAGACTCAATGGCTTTTCTAGTCCAGCCTTCCAACGCCCTTCCACAATCCTCCCCCAAACACGGTCAGGTCTGTCACATCAACGCAATACCCCACTCCTGGTACCAACTTGTCCTAGTTAGGGTTACTATTGCTGTGATGAAATACCATGACCAAAGAAACTTGGAGAGGAAAGAGGTTATTTGGTTTACACTTCCATGGCACTGTCCATCCTCGAAGGAAGTCAGGACTGGAACCCAAGCAGGTCAGGAACCTGAAGGTAGGAGCTGATGGAGGGGCGCTGCTTACTGGCCTGCTCCCCATGGCTTTCTTAGCCTGCTTTCTTATAAAACCCAGGACCACCAGCCCTGGGGTGGCATCACCCACAGTGGGCTGGGCCTTCCCCCATCAATCAATCATTAATTAAGAAAATGCCCTACAGCCAGATCTTAGGAAGGCATTTTCTCAGTTAAGATTCTTCCTTTCAGATAACTCAAGTATGTGTCGAGTTGACATAAAACTATCCAGCATGAGTAGCTAGTCACTCCTGTTCAGAAAAGATGTTATAATGTCTGAAATAGTGGGTGGTGCCAAGCCTTTCAACGCTGTGCCTCTTCTCATAAGTCCATACCCAAGACACAGCGAGCTTATAGTATAAGTACAGTATGAGAATAACAGTACAGCTGAAAATAGAACAGAATGTTATAAAAACATATCACAAGAACTATACAATTTAAATGTGAAAAAAACAGCAAATGATTTCAAAAAAATGAGCTCCATAGAGAGCTCTCAGAAGAACTATGAATACAGTCGATACTTGGAAAGGGTGATCACCATCCTTGGGCATCAGAGAGATGCAAACGAAAAACTGCTTTGCGGTCCCATCTCACCCCAGTCAGAACGGCTACCATTGAGAAAACCACTGACAACAAGTGCTGGCGGGGATGTGGAAAAGAGGAAGCCTTATTCTCTGCTGTCATAAATATAGACTAGCTCCAGCCACTGTGGAAGACAATATGGAGGTTCTTGGAAATAGAACTCAGCTATGCCAGGCCTGGGCATACGTCCAAAGTGTTCTAAGTCAGCACACCACAGAAACATTTATACATCTGTGTTTATTGCTGCAGTATTTGAAATACTCAGAAAATGGAACCGGTCTAGACGACCATCAGCAGGTGAATCAATAAAGAAAATGTGGTGTATGTATGCAGAGGAATTTTACATGGCCATGCAGAAAACTGTAATCAAGTCATTTGCAGAAGAGGGGATGAAACCATAAATCTTTATGCTAAATGAAATAAGTCAGACTCAAAAAGACCAGCGTTAATATTTTATGCATCTATTCGTGTTTACATCTGTGTGTTTATAGGTAACAAACAGGGGAGGAGGAAATCCATCTTTTATTTATTTGTTTGTGGTTTTTTGTTTTGTTTTTTTGTTTTTGTTCTTTGAGACAAAGTCTCTCTATGTAGTCCTGGCTCTCCTGGAACCCTACGTAGACCAGGCTGGCCTCGAACTCACAAAGATCTGCCTGCCTCTACCTCCTAAGTGCTGGAATTAAAGGTGTGCACCACTATACCAGCCCAGCTGGAGGAAGGAGGTGGGAAATAGAGAAGGTAATGGATTCCACATAAAAGGAAAGTTTAAGTAGGAAGTAACTAGGAGAGGAAAAGGAACCAGCGTGGGGGTGGGGTGGGGAGGGAGATAGCTGGGAACAGTGCAGAATAACACATGTGCGAGAAAGCCCAATGCTTTGTAGTCTGAATAAAAATGCATAAAAACAATACAATATTTAAAATCATTCTCTCTCTCTCTCTCTCTCTCTCTCTCTCTCTCTCTCTCTCATACACACCCTTCTTTTTCTTGTTGGCCATAACAGTAAACCAGTGACATTCAAGCCAGGTGTACCCTCCCAGCACCCCTCAACCCTCCCAGCACCCCTCAACCCTCCCAGCACCCCTCAACCCTCCCATGCTGGAGTATCCCCAGGAAAATCGAAGACTTAAAAGTCCTTAGGAGACAGTGGTCCCAGTGATTTGCTAATTTTTCTCACTCGGAACAGATTACCGTTATCCTATCTAAAACTGAAAATGTTATGCTTGGCAGGCATTCTGGGAAACTCAGGACAAAGGGGGTGCATTCATTAGGATCTGGGGTACATTTTCCAGTCAGTTGCAGCTGGTTCCACTTGGCAGACTCGCCAGGAAGCGGTGTTATTTTAAACCAGATGGTCTCGAAGAACAGGTTTCTCCTGGGACTTCCGGGTGCTGGGGGATTCCTGTCTGGAGACACTCCAAGCCAAACACCTAGGTCAGGTTCTGTAAGGGCAATCCTAGGCCTTGACTTGGTGCATGCTGGAAGACGTCTAAAACCACCTGCTGAGGAAATGTCACTGGACCTTGCCTAGGGAGTCTCTGACCCACAAGAGAAGGCACAGGGCACAATTGTAAATGCCACAGCAACGCTAAAGGGCAGTACCATTCTGTAACAATCATAGGTTTCAACTCTAACCTACCAAAATTGGATATGATTAAGCCTGACCTGTTTATCCCCTCCAGGAAAAGGGCAAACTGGCGTTCTGCTAATGGCCAAGATGCCCGATATTGCCTTCCATCATTTTGGGCCCACACTCATGCACATGGAAGTGCCGTCCACGCGAGCACATATTCACACTGCCTGCACTCAGCCACCTCGTGTAGAACCAGCCATCTGATGTTTTTCTTGGTCCTACACTCTTCCCAGGGGACTGAAGGGCAAGATACAAAAGGAGAGCTCGAAGAGGGAGCTGCTGTCTGACACAGCCCATCTGAATGAGACCCACTGTGCCCGCTGCCTGCAGCCCTACCGGCTCCTCGTGAATAGCAGAAGGCAGTGTCTAGAGTGCGGCCTCTATGTCTGCAAAAACTGCCGCCACGCCCACCCAGAAGAGCAGGGCTGGCTCTGCGACCCCTGCCACTTGGCCAGGTGAGCCCCGGAGGCAGAACATCCCTAATGGCTTCTAAGCCTGTTGTGTCCCTTTGGTGGGGCTGGCTGGAGAAGACACTGCCTCAGATCCGCGCTCATCTCCCCGCAGAGTCGTGAAGATCGGCTCCCTGGAGTGGTACTACCAGCACCTGAGAGCTCGGTTCAAGCACTTCGGGAGTGCCAAAGTGATCCGGTCTCTCTGTGGGCGGCTGCAGGGTGGCGGTAAGGGGAGGACTCGGCCTGGGGCTGTTCCAGACATCCTTTAATGTTGAAGAACTGTTCCACTGTGGTTGGTTGGCTTCTGTGTGGCACCTATCTCCGGAGCCCTCAGTCGTGTTCCAGCCCCCTGAGAGTTCCAGTTTGCTATAAACATCCCCAATATTTGAAGTCAGTGGTTTTTTCTTTTTTTTCTAAAATTTTACACTATGTTGAGGATTCGTAGCCAGGGTGTCAGCCGTCTGTCACTTAGAAGTTGACAGTTTTCCTTTAGCCATCTAGAAAGTTGTGGGAATTAACACTGCCTGCGATAATCGGCCACTCTCAAAACTGTCTCCATGAAGACCAGCAGGTGGCGCTGTGGGACCAAAAACGACCTAGGGGCACTTCCTCACAAGCCGCTAGGTCCCAAAGCTTTATTCTCCCCTGCTGGGCTCCTGTAAACAGAGCAAGTCAAGACACAGCAGAAGAAAGGAGCTCGCACTTACGCTATTTTATTCTTTAAATATTTATTAAAATTAGTCGTGTGTGTGTGTGTGTGTGTGTGTGTGTGTGTGTGTGTTATGTACATGTAAGCGCAGGACCATGGATGTTAGAGAAGTTCATGAAAGAACCTGGATCTAGAGTTACAGGTGTGTATGGACACCACCACCACCACCACCCAGTGTGGGTGTTGGGAATCAAACCCAGATCCTCTGCTTAAAGTCTGTGCTTTTGGCCACTAAGTCATCACCTCTCAAAGGGGACTTTCTTAAAAGAAAATAAAAACAACCAAAAGAGCAAAGTTACTGTTCTGAGCTCTCTCAGCCTGGGCATGAATGGTGTCATTGCAGACCCTCTGAGCAAGGCCTGTTTCCAGGCAGGGCTTCATGGGCTCTTCATAAAGCAGCCTTCGTGTGGGAAAGGAATGGGCTCTCGCCTGTTGCTAGGTACCCAGCATCCCCTCCTTATCAAAGCCCTATGTTTGCATGCAGGTTTTCCCCGCAGACAGCAGAATTTACTTGCTGTCAATAGTGGGGCCTCAGCTGTCTTCCTTTTTGTCTTTTTTTTTTCTCCGGGGCAAGTGAGGTCAGGACGTCCCTGGTCTGTGGCAGGAATGTGGGAAACCCTTCAGACTTGTTTAATATGTTTGATCAGATAGGTGCAGCTCGGACCTGTGTCCTCAGTGTAGAGAGAAGTCAGAAGTCGTATCTGGAAGGATCCTGAAGGCTGGGGAGGGGTGCTTAGCTTTTGATGTCACCCCAGGAAGTCAGCCATTGCCTCCACAGCCTGCTTCTGCTGACACCGACCCCTCCCATTCTGCCACACTGCAAAGGAGGTTCTGCCCACCATGCTTGCAACAGGTTCAGGTTCAGACTGAGCAGGCATGGGTGGTAGAGGGAAGGAGAAAAATCCACCTAAGAGCCTCCCAGACCCATGACCCAGGAGCCCAAAAGTACAGGGCAGGAAGAGGGTCCCCTGTGTCCCCCCAGCACTTTCCCAGGTGGCTGTTCGTAGGCAGCAGAGTCACAGGCAGGATGAGGGACGAAAGTGGGGTACACTGACCAAGGCCACTGTGAACTAGGTCACATCCTGAGGAACCAGAGCCATCTGAGGCCTGGCTCACCTTAGCATAGTATCCTGCTGTGGAAATGAAGAAGACAGGGTTTTTGGATGGATGGATGGATGGATGGATGGATGGATGGATGGATGGATGGACTGATGGATGGGTGGATGGATTTATGGATGGATGGATGAATGGATAGATTTATGTATGGATGGATAGATAGATTTATGTATGTATGTATGTATGGATGGATGGATGGATTGATGGATGATCAGAAGGTAGATACAAGAAAAGTTAAGAAAGATGGGCAGGTATATAGTTGTAACCAGGTGCTTGGCTGGTAGATCCATAGGTGGATACATAAATAGAAGAAAGAAGAGTGGGAGGGAGGGATGGAAGGAGGGAGGGTGTCTTAGTTACTTTTCTATTGCTGTGAAGAGTTTATTTGGGGATTATGGTTTCAGAGGTTGAGGGTCTATGACCATCATGGTGGAGATCATGACAGGCAGGTGGCAGCCTTGTCACTAGAGCAATAGGAGAGAACTCACGTCTTGAGACACACCACGAGGCAGAGAAAGGGTAGCTAGGAATGGTACCAGTCTTTGAAACTTCAAAGCTCAACCCCCAGTGACACACCTCCTCCATTAAGGCCATGCCTCATCATCCTTCCCAAACAGTTCCATCCACTAGAGAAAAGTGTTCAAATAGATGAGCTTATGGGGGCCATTGGCATTCAAAACACCACAGGTGGGCAGGTGGGTAGTTGGCATCGAGTGGGAAAATGGCTGGATGGATGGAGAGACAGTTAAGTGGTCTCCCCGTCCAGCCCTCCAAGGGTGGAGCCATGCACCTCTTTATTGCAGGTGGATCTGATCCAAGCTTGGAGGAAGGGAGTGGAGACAGTGAGCAGACGGATGAGGATGGAGACCTGGATGCGGAGGCCCAGGTCCAGCCCCTCAACACCAAAGTAAGTCCTCCCCAGGCACTGTTTCTCTTCCTAAAGGCCAACCTCTGCTTCCCATCCCTATGCCTCCCAGCTCCCCTACACTTCCTCCTAAGGAGCCCATACCGCAGGCTCCTGCATTTCTCCCTACCCCTATCCCATACCTACCTGGGAACTTCTGCACCTTCAGTGGCTCCTCATCCCCAGCATGTGACTCCCTCCCTCCCTCTCTCCCTCCCTCCTCCCTTCTTAAGCCCCTCCCTCCTGAGCCCTTCCTTCCTGGGGTCCTCCCTCCTAAGCATGGGAGCCCAGTGTTCACTTCAGAGCTCCAAAACTCCAAGGTACAGATGGACAAACCCCACTGCCGGGCCTGGCCTGACTGGAGTTCTGGGGCACCCAGGTGCCATGACAAAGAGTGTATGGGACAGACCTGTGTCCAGATAGCTCAAGGGACCTGCATGGGAGCGGCCCTCGCATATTTCAGATCATGGAAGTTGTCTTTAGAAGTGGTTGTTTCTCTTCTTGTTCATCTTTTAAATTAGTTTCGGTTGTAGAGACAGGTCAGGTGGTGCCTTGGTTTGGGGACAGAATGGCAATGGTGAGTCAGAGGGAGAGGACGTGGACTAGAGAGTGTGAATTTGGCCTTGAACCCTTCGAAGGTGCCAGCGCCCTAGAATCAGATCTGAGAAAAGATCTGGAGACACTCAGTCATCTTTTGCACAAGATCTGATTCATACCATTTGCTGAGCTCATGGAATACAACCCAGCCAGTGTCTAGAACATTCTACAATAAAGCACACATTTAAAGGGTCAGAGTAATTGTACCAAGGGGCGGTAGCAGTTGTAAAAAAAATGCTCAGATAGATGATAGATAGATAGATAGATAGATAGATACATACAT
The DNA here is from genome assembly GCF_018167655.1 of Microtus oregoni. Taxonomy (NCBI): domain Eukaryota; kingdom Metazoa; phylum Chordata; class Mammalia; order Rodentia; family Cricetidae; genus Microtus; species Microtus oregoni. Next base: position 5,634,269 of record NW_024543063.1, on the reverse strand, counting down.
ACATACATAAATACATAGAAACACAGACAGACAGATACATAGATAGATAGATAGATAGATAGATAGATAGATAGATAGATAGATACAGACAGATACATAGATAGATGGATAGATAGATAGATAGATAGATAGATAGATAGATAGATAGATATAGACAGACAGATACATAGATAGATATACATAGATAGATACATAGATAAATCATAGATACACAGACAGACAGACAGACAGACAGAGTGGTCACCTCTCTCCACCCATAGTCAGTGAGCTACATATACCTGAAGTCCCAGGATGCCTTCTGTGTGGACTACCTTCAGCACTGCCACAGGCCCGACCCTAGGAGCACCTGGCCAGCCAAGAACTCACTTTCCTTACGGCACAACTAGGGCCCTGGGTACAGTGTCACTTCTGACGGGACAGATACCATGGGCTCCTGGGCCACCTTTGACCTCAGGGCTGCTTTGGGGCTCAGTTTCTAGTCTAAGGTGGGTGCCCTCGGGGGAGGCTGCTGACTGTCTGGAGACTGAGTGAGGGGCTGGGGGTTTGACCAGTCTTGCTTATCTTCTCTGGAGAAGAAAAAGCGCCTGCTCTCCTTCAGTGACTTGGACTTTGAGGAAGACTCGGAACACTCGATGCAGCTTTGCAGCCATACCCTGGGCCTGTCCTCTGTCCCTGAGTCAGAACACAGCCTGCAGGTCAGTGCACTCTGGTATCTGCCCACCTACCCCCATTCCTTTTAGGAAGCAGGTGCTTGGGCCTTAGATGGGATTGTACCTGGGGACACAGTATCCTATAGTCAGTAGGTCACATCAGACTCTCGACAGGGAGACAACTGGAGGTGGGATGTGGGAGAACAGGACTCCGAAACTCACATCTCCCAAGGCCAGCATCTCAGGAGACTGAGCAAACACTTGGAGAGGTTGGAGCAGGCAGGAACTAAGGCCAGGTGGGTGAGTCAGGGGCCTGGGATGTGAGGATTGGTGCTCAGCCTAGAAATAAAGACTTGGGAGGGCAGAATAAACAATGGCATCTGCTAAGGATCCAAACAGGACCCTGCATTGAGCTGCACCCGTGCCTGGCCAGGACACCATGCACTTCATTGTCAGACGAGGCTGATCTTGAGAGTGAAGGCAAATGCTCTTACCGCATGCTGCTCAGTAGCCATGTGACCTTGGTCCTTGGAAAGTCTCTGATGCCTTATCTGCTCATTTCGGAAGAAGGCTGATAACCTCTGCCTTTCGGGTTAGTTTTAAGACGAGAATCCATACCTAGCATGCACGAGACGTGCAGACAGGCAGTAAAAAGAGTTGTGAGGACAGGAGCTAGCACAAGGCCAGGCAGGTCAGGTTTTGTTGTGAACCCTCCAGCAGCTCCTGGGCTCAGGTTGAGCCTTCTGACCCTCATAGAAGGAAAGGGTAAAGAGCAGGGTCACAGAAGCCAGCCCCTAAGGGAACACTGGGGTCACAGAAGTCAGCCTCTAAGAGACACTGGGGTCACAGAAGCCAGTCCCTAAGGGAACACTGGGGACACAGAAGCCAACCTCTAAGGGAACATTGGGCCATAGACCCTGCTCCTCCAACTCCCCCTCCCCCAGAGCCCATGCCACTCCACCAGTCAAGGTCAAACTATAGAGATGCTGGGTCAGTGATCTCTGGGAGCCCTCAATACATAGATCCCTTGGGGACAGTGGCACCATGAAGACCCCTCAGCCTGGGGGCAGTCTGCTCAGGAAACCTCACCTCCACGCTTTGACCCTCTGGCCATCAAGGCCTGGCTACAGTAGACACAGTAACCGTGTCCTCTCTCTGAAGAAAGAAGTAAAATATTGGCACGATGCTTCTGTCTCCAGTCTGATGCCTGGGCCCAGTGTCCCGGGGAACCCTGGTGTCACAGACATGAAGCAGAAGGGCCGTAAATGCTCTTGGCACAGTGACTGGAAATAGAGCTGAAGAGCACCGTGCCAGAGCAGATGGCTGTCTAGTGTTCAGTCAGTACCATCGGAGCAGCCAAAGCTGACAACCCATGCGTTCAGTCCCTCTCAGGTGAGCCCTACTCTGAGGATACCACCTCCCTAGAGCCCGGGGGCCTGGAGAATACTGAGGCAGGGGCTTTAGGGTGTCACCTCAGTCCAGAAGAGCAGCCATATAGCTCCTTGCTCTCCGGAGAGGATGCTCCCACGGAGCTGGACCCGCCTGGAGCATCCTGCAAGAGGACCCTAGGGGCCACAGCTATGCCTGGTAGGTACTCTAGCCAACTTCTTTTCTGGGGGTAGGAGTCCCTAAGAAGCCAGCCCCTCCCCCTAATTTACTTAGACAGACTGGCCAGTTCTTTCCGGGTAATTGTCCTGCAAACCTCATGGACCTTTTTCTGCCTGACTCAGGGCTTCCCTGTGATGCCTAGAAATAGCAAGAAAGACGTTAAGCCATTTGCAGTCTGCTGCCACTGATACAGGGTAGGGACATGTCAATTTCCTCAAAACGGCTACAGTTCCACCAAATCCAAAGCTACACTGGGAGATCAGCAGAGCAGGTCCCGCTCATCAGGAGACAAAGAGCCAGAGAAGGAAACCGGTTCCGGTTCTGTTAGATTTTTATCAGACCGTTTAGCCTTCCAAGTGGAATCCCCGAGGATGCCTCTTCCTGCGCCCAAGGGTGCTGGTGTGCCGGGTTCAGCAGTTCAGATGCGGATTAAGTTAGAGTTAATGAGGTCACAGCTGCAGCGTGCCTTCCGACCGCACGCATGTAGCTGCTGCAGGGAGACCTGTCTGTTCCTGCCTCCTTGTTGGTCCTTAGAGACTGTAACCTCGTGTTCCCCACAAGGATTAGGGTCCTGGGGATGGAAATGGGCTTCTATTTGTTCCCAAAAACTATGAGTGAATAAGCCTGTCCAGGAATAAGACTCTATATTTCTTCCCATGATGGCATGACCCTGGATCATGTGGAAGAGGCAAGCAGGAGCAGAAGACCCAGCAATGCTGAGCAAAGGCCCTTGTGCTTGGGAGGTTCTGAGAGTGGAACCCAGTCAGCAACATTCATTGGTCCTCACACAAGACTTCCCACACAGCATCTCCTAGATGGGGTGTGGGGGGATAACAGAGTGGAGATGGGGAGAAAGGAGTGTCAGGGAATGGCTGGCTCTTCTCTTGATGGAGCAGACTGTCCCCAAGATCAGGGACATGATGATATGGTATGCCACCAGGTCACATGGCTTCCCTGGCCCTCATTGTCGTTGCTAGGAAAAGCAGTGCTTTCTAGCTCGCCCCAAAGTTGTAGGGACTAAATGAGATGGTCACGTGTGTTGCCAAACAGATACTAAATTAGTGATGACAAGTGTGATCTCACAGGGAGTCAGAGTATGGGCTGGGTTTGGGGTATCCTTGGCACAGGGTCTCCCAGGCTGCATTGGAGGGACTGCAGTGTCATCAGGCAGTTCCTGGGCAGGATTCATAGCTCAGGGTGGGACCTGCAGAGCACCAGACACAAGCAAGGGGCAAATGTGTTCCCGGGCTCGTGACCCTTCACTCAGCTCAAACCCCACCTTTCTCCAAAGGGATAGATGATGTCAAAAGCAAACAGCTCCCCTCCCAGTACCTGGCTGATGTGGACACCTCTGACGAAGACAGTCTCCAGGATCCCAGGGCAGCTTCCCAGCATTCCAAGAGGAGGGCCCGAGCTATGCCTGACACGCAGGTACTGGGGTTTGAGAGAATTCCACCTTTGTGTTTCTCTGGATGGATTTTTTTTTCTCTTCCACACCAAGTTACTTTAGAGCAGCTGATGCTTTCTGCACTTTTAGACATAAAATTGCCTATATTGTAGGAATATGTCAATATATACACACACACATACATACATACTTTATTGAAGTAGATTTATATAATGTAAAGTTGACAAAGTATTCCAGTTCCTCAAAATGTTGGGAGGAAGGAAGGAAGGAAGGAATGAAGGAAGGAAGGAAGGAAGGAAGGAAGGAAAAGTCATGCATGGTAGCTAATCAAATGAGTTGAAACACCGAGGTAGATGAATATGGCCTAGACTACATATCCAGACTCCGTCTCTAAGAAGAAATTAAAATATAGTTGCCACCTGGCTCTTCCGTGATAACGCACAGAATTGTAGTTAATTTTGATTATATGGTCACCAAGATTGAAATCAGAGTCCCCAAAAGACAGCCATATAATGTTGATTTGGCCAGAGAAGAACCTGTGTCCCCTGCCTTTAAGACAAGAGGAAGATTTCCGTGTTCAAGCAAGGAAATGGTTCCTGCAGGGGATGGTGACATTCGCATTTCAAAGGCCGAGTCCAGGGTTCTGAGCCCGAGCAGGACTTATTTAACCTTCTATGAAGGTCACACACACAGGAAATGGGTAGAGGGGGGAATTCTGACGTGAGAGACTGGGAGAAATCTCCACCTCAGGCTGGAGATGGAACCCCAGGCCTCGAGTGAACTCTCTGATACTGAGTCACACACAGCCCAGCCCTTGGATTTGTGAGGCAATCTATCTCTTTGTAGCTCAGACTGGTCATAAGTTTGCCATCCTCCTGCCTCAGCCTCTCCAGTGCTGGGTTACAGTGTCTCTGCCACACCCACAGAGAAAGTGAGGCTGCTCATCTTCATCCTGTGCTTGCCTCCATCTTGGCAAAATGGGAGACTCCAGTTCTACTTGAAACCCTGGTCCCTTATGAGACCCTTTTTGTGGTGGGTTTGTCTGCAAAGTTCCAGAGGCTCCAGCTACCAGGCCGAAGTTGGAGTTGCCTGAGTTCCTTGTGTATCTCACAGGCCTGGTGGTCCCCACTTCTCCACAAAGCCTAGCTACAGCCAGGGCCTCATCAGAAAGCCACCGCTGAGCCCTCTGAGCCAACTGCCCTGTCTGTTATTTTGCTGGCCCCTCTGAGCCTCTGCCTTCTTCGCCAGTTCCAGCTTCCCAGCCTCCTTAGTGGCTTGCTTTCTTACTCACCCTATGTGGCATTCGCAATGAGAGTCTTGGCACTTTTTCCTCTTTCCAAGACCCCACCTGTGCTTCCTGGGTCAATAGACAAAGGCTACTTGCTGACAGCCCACTGAGGATATTGATCGCTGTCAACACAACAAATACCATGTGAACCTTCAGTCATGTCCGCAGAGGGCAAGCACGGGCACGGGGCTCACATACATTTGCGTTGACATTTCCAGTGAGCCATCTTCCCCCACTGCAAGTCCTCAGTGCCATGGTAATTACCCACCAACAATGACAGCTTCCCACCCCTGTGCGTGTCATTTCCCTCTCATGAGGCCAGGCGGGCGGTAAATGAGATAATGCAGGACAGAGAGGCCGCCCGCGAGGAAGCAGAGCGAAGAGGAATTGATTTTCCGGGCTCTGTCTGAGAGCTAATAGACTAGCTGACTCAAGAGTCTGGTGACTCAAAGAGATTAGGAAGCTGTGCTTTGGGTCACAAGTGACCTAATGACTTTGGTCACCGTGTCCAGCTTAATGCACATCTTCCTGCGCTAATCAGCCAGGACAGTGACAGGAGCTGCCCAATGACAGACACGGCCACCTCTTTCAGCTGCCTTGAGGTCTAGTTGGGTTGCTCATCTCTCCTACATGGTCCTCACACCCCGGTCACCTCCTCTCTCGATTCCAACACCCTTGATTTCACAGTTAACCTCCAGGGCTGTGTCCTAGATGGACTTGGGATGAGGAGGAAGACCCCTGTGCTGGTGGGAGTTGCAAGGAGGTCCTCCGCTATAACCAGACCACTGTTCCTCTCTTCCTCTGATGCAGATTTTGGAGTTGAACAAGCGCATGTCAGCTGTGGAGCACCTGCTGGGCCACCTGGAGAACGTGGTCCTGCCACCCTCGGCCCAGGTAACAATACCCTAGGCTGTGTGAGATCGGCCCACAGCCTCCCCTTAAGGGAGGTTAAAGTCCACTTTGGGGAAGTGTCTCAGAGATCTTGCTTGGTTGGTGCACAGTGCTCCAAGGATGGATAAATGAGGTTTCCTGCATAGCCCACGCACGTGAAGCAGCCCAAGTCTGATCACAAGGTGATAGAGTGTGGGTAGGTATCACATAAACTCCTGTGAGATGAATCTTCATCCAGCTGTAGACACCTCGGGTGCTGAAGCTGGACCAGCATCCCCAGCCTGCACTACCTCACCGGAGAGACTCATGATTCTCACGCTTCTTCCCCATCCCTAAGTAGTGGTTACGTTATTCTTGGTAGCTGCTTGCCAGTCCCTTCCTGACCCAACTTCTCTTGAAGTCATAATGCCTCTTATAGGAACTGTGGCTGAAGGACATCACGTTGGAGAGTAACTTCAAGCAGCAAAGAAATGGCCACTGTCTAGGCTCCAAAGCCAGCCTAAGACACACATGTGGACTTTCTTGAACTTTTTTTTTAACCAGTCAGAGCAAATAGATATTCTAGGTCCTTAAAATCTCATCAAGACAAAGAGACAGGGTCCCACGCAGGCTGCCTCCTTTGATGTGCACTCAAGAAGACTTGCCTATGAAGGACGGTGTCACTAAGTCACCACGCACTGCCACCTTCTCTTTCTTCTGTCAGCAACATTCTGCAACTTGATGTTGGCCTGGGGCGGGGGTTGCAAAAGTGACATGAAGATAAGGTGTGACACCTCCACCTTGTCCCTGAACTCACAATAACTGGAAAATGTGAGGGTCCTTGTTGCTATGCGAATCCAGGATAGACCCCCCCCCCAAAGTGCTACGGGAACACAGAATATCTAAGTAGTGTTGAGAGATCCACATTGTGGCACACCTCAGTCTCACAAAGGGAGAATGCAGAGAACCAGAGAGACCTTGTCCCCATCCCCATGAGCCATAGCCAAATGCCCAGGGCTGTAATTTAGGTCCATGGACATAGGACCAGAGCTGGAAACAAATGGAAGAGCTGCAGGCTCAGTGGGAATAGAGAGCAGTGTAGGGAGGAGTTACCCTCCACGTATGAGCACATCCCCCAAGGAAAGCTCAGTGTCTTGTCCAAACCCTATGGTCTGATGGGTCGTCCTTAAAAGAGAGATGTGTTCTGCCCTGTACCACAACATGGGTTAGCCTGGAGGACTTAGGCTCGATGAAATGAGCTCCCCCAGAGAGCAGACCATGCGATGCTGCTCATACGAGGAGCCCAGCAAGTCAGACTCAGGAAGACAGACAGGAACGTAATGGACGCCTAGGACTGGGGGAAGTATGGGGAGTGAGTGTTCGGTGTGGGTGGAGGCTCAGTATAGCAAGAGGGGAAAGTTCTGTGGGGAAGAAGGCAGTGCCGATGCCATGATGAAGAACTGAGCATTGTAATGGCGAGAATAAATTGTATGTGCCTATTTTATCCAGGTGAACATTTGGGGTGATGAGGGAGCAGGGCAAAGGGTGGGCCTTAAATGGTAATGGGTGCTGGAGTCTTCTCAGGCTAGCCCACCTCCCCAAGCTGCCTCTGAGACCCTTGCCTGGCCCTGCCAGGAACCAGCTGCGGACTCACACCCCAGTGCAGACACAGAGGAGGAGACTCTCCGGAGGAGGCTGGAGGAGCTGACCAGAAACATCAGTGATCCTGGCACCTCGTCCGAAGATGAGACCAAGTCAAGTGGCACCCTCCATGCAGTGTCCCCAGAGGTAAGGTCTCTCGGTCCCAGGCAAAGGGCAGAGCGAGAGTGACAGTCCTGGTAGCCACCCACCCTTTCAGGGATGGTGGATAACTAACTACAGGCTTCGGGGGACTTTATAAGATCACACGGATGAAAGGGGGCCTTGATAAGACCACACGGGTGAAGTGGGGGGACTCAACAGTGAGGCAGCAGCCTGTGATCTGCTTCATGGATGACCAGTGTCACCCTTCTTGACCCTAGGTGTGCACAGACGTGGGGCACATGGAGACACAGGGAAGAAACCTTCAGGGGCCTGGGAACCCTACTCGGACTACAAAGAGCACAGACGAGGAGCTGTCAGAGATGGAGGACAGGGTGGCCATGGCAGCCTCTGAAGTTCAGCAATCCGAGAGCGAGGTAGCCTTACATCCCCTGGACAAAATTTCCCCAAGGATGACAATGTCCTGGTGATGGGATCCAGGCAGAGGTCTGAGAAGTCAACAGCACACCTGCGGGCTCACAGAGGCCTCCCTGGCAGTCAGGAATAGGACAGAGTGCTTCTTCCCACCTTGCTGCTCCTTGCTCAACCTGGGAAATGCAGGCAAGCTTTTCAGTCATAAGAAAGATACATATCGTCACCATCCCCCAGCCTGCGAGCAGAACCTAGACCCAGGCTGAGAGGTTAGGACAGCAGGGCTCACACCTGAACTTGGCAGATGGTTCTTGTGAGCCTGAGCGGTGACTGTAGGGCTCGGGTTCGGGGGAGAGACATCAACAGTGCACAGGTCCAGGCCAAGCCAGCGTGTACAGGTCTTCCAGGGACAGCTGGCGGACTGCAGTGTCCTCCCGGTAAAGAAAGAAGGCCTGCAACTAAGCTATGGGGACATCCAGGGCCCCTGCCCTCATCAGCAAATGGTTGAGAGAGCCCAAGGAAGGGAGGTGTGATAGGCCCAGGCCTTTTCCCCAAGGGCTCCCTTCTGAAATGTGGAATGGGCAGGTCACATAGGGGACAGCTGTGAAGACCTGAGCCCAGGTTCCTGCCTCTGTGGAACTTAGATTCTTTGTGGGAGTGGACACCTAACAAAAAATGGAAACAAAACAAACGATTACATCATGACATAGTAATGAGGGCAATGTGGAGGTTTATCCCAGAATGCCCAGGGAAGGACGCTTAGAGAAGGTGGTGGAGGGACACTGGAGAGAATCCAGCACAGAAGGGCTAGGGCAGTGGGTCACGACCCCTGTGGGTCACGACCCCTGGGGGGGCCACATTATCAGACCTCCTGCATATCAGATATTTACATTACGATTCATAACATCAGCAAGAATTATAGTTATGAAGTAACGATGAAATAAATGTATGTATATAAATAAATAAGTGTATGGTTGGAGGTCACCACAACATGAGGAACTATATTAAAGGGACATGGCATGAGGGAGGTTGAGAACCAATGTTCTAGGGGATCGGAGCACAGGCAGAGTGGACAGAACATGCAAAGGCCCCGAGGTGGAGTCCTGATTAGTGAGTTCATGGACCGACTGTGAAACCCCAAGACTCAAAGACAGTGATGGGGAAGTGGAGAAAAAGTTCCAGAGGACGGCAGATGGGGACCACTGAGGTAAACTAAGGGAGTGACTGGCGGTGTGGCTCAGTGGTATGTGCACCCCGTGTTTAGCATGTGCAAGGCCCCGAGTTCAATTCCACAAGGAGGTTATGGTTGTGAGTCTGATCTTTATGATCTGAGACGGAACACTGAGTGACATCTGTTTGGCTCCCTGTCGTCTGTCATGTCTATCGTCTGTCCCTCTCTTTTCTAGGTTTCGGACATCGAGTCCAGGATTGCAGCCCTGAGGGCAGCGGGGCTCACAGTGAAACCCTCAGGAAAACCCCGGAGAAAGTCAAACATCCCAGTGAGTTGGGTAGAGGTGTGGAACACCAAGCCTGTGTCCCCCCAGGATGTCCTCACTAGCCCACAGTGTCCCCTAGGACCTCCCAGGGACCATGGAGTAAAAGCCCTGGCTGGGAAGATAGGAGATATATAAAATCTCTTGGCACCACAAGTTCAATCCTCAGAATTTGTAACACAGAAAAAATAATAATAAAAAAGCCAGGCACGGTGGTGCTGGTACACACTTGCAATCCCAGCGTTGGGGAAGCAGCGACAGGAAGACCCCTGGGGCTCACTGGTCAGCCACCCAGGTCTACTTGGGGAGATATGGGGCAGTAAGAGACCCTATCTCAAAAAAGATGGTGGCTAGCATCTGAAGGTGACACACAAGGTTGTTCTCTGCCCTACACATATAGTGCCCTCCCACCCTATTCATATACAAAGCTCCCGACGTGGAGCCCCAGCGGGTGGGTGGCCAAACCTCATTTGGTGATGGAAGACTTGATTCGTTGACCGTTTTGAGATGAGCGTGGTTGGAGTTACTGAAGGAAGGCCGCTAGACCTGTGCTTAGATCGCTGATCAGAACCTAACATCCTTCCCCAAGTCCAGTCAGAGGCTTCAGACAGAGAGAGCCATGGTGGGGGTATTGGGGTAGAAGAATGAAGAATGGCCTGCAGCACCCCTAGGTAGGGATAGGTATTAAATCCTTACTGCCCAGTTAATGTGTTGTTCCAGATAGATAGGTAGGTGGATGGGTAGATGGATGGATGGATGGATGGATACATACATACACACATACATACATACATGCATAGATGATTGATAGATGATAGATGGATGATAGATAGATAGATAGAAAGATAGATAGATGATAGATAGATAGATAGATAGATAGATAGATAGATAGATAGATAGATATGTAACTTTCACATGTGAGTATCATCCCCCATGTGACTTCAAATCCCCACTATGGCAAGAAACTGCTTGTTGGCATAAAAAGCCAGCTGGAAAGTACATCTTAATTTTCTGACTCCATAGCCTTGTAATTTTATTTTTGTCACAGCTTCAAACTCCTAGCAGCCTGGCTACTAAGGCCGTGGCCTGGGGGGAGTTCTGTTCCCCCAGACACTGGCGCTGCTGCTGCTAAAGTTAATTGAGATTCAAAGGATAGCATGAAAGCCTGCAAGCTCAGAGAGCCAGAGTAGCAACTGACTAACTTTATCTGCTGGCATCCCGAAAGCCACTCCCTTCCACACCTCCCCAACTAAAAAAAATCCACGCTAAATGCCTCCCTGCCACTTCCTGTCAACCAGTTGTTAGCCACGGCTCTCTGCGTACAGGTTAATTTTATTTAAGGCAAAAGCAACACATTTTTATGTGGTTAACAAATGCAGCATGAACAAATGTAATACATTAAACCAATCTTCCAAAGCATTATCTAGAACCCCGGTGGAAATGGGGGTGTGGTGTTACACTCTATCCCAGCATGCTTGACCAGTGTCAATAGGGACCACTGTCCTGCACCGTGCCTGCTTGACTCCCACTCTGGATGTCATGGTTCAACAAGATGATAACGACACATTTCTTCCTTGGTCTCCAGATCTTTCTTCCCCGGGTTACTGAAAAACTTGACAGGATCCCAAAGGAGCCCTCTGCAGACCCTGAGGACCAAGACAAGGTGCCCAAGGTACCATCCACGACAGCCTTCCGAGGCAACTCCCTCCAAAGAGCAAGTGCTAGGGGAGGGTGTGGAGAGAGACCCAACAGCTCAGCAATGCCTGACGTGTCCGCAGACTGGGTCAGTGGGTAGAGGGTAGGGGAGTAGGGTAGTACCTGATAGAGAAATCCCAGAAATCCCAGCAAGGTGCAGAGATGGGGAACACAGGTATATGAAACCTCTGTCAAGCACCAGGCTCCCTGGCTCAGTTACTTAAGCAGCTCTGGGGACAGGGATGTCACACCCTACTTATCCTTCTCTGGGACAAAGTCGCTGGGGTGTTTATCCTCCACATCAGTCTTGGGTAGGGGTCTTGCCAGCGCCACATGTGTTTCTGGATTCTTCTGCCACCCAGATCATGTATAGCAGCCTGTCATCTGTCCCCTGTCTGAGAGATGCAGTTGCTAGGTTGGGAACTGAAAGCACACAAGGAGCCACTGTATGGGTAAATGGCCCAAGGATGAGACCAGCACTGGGAAGACACTCTCATGGGATGTGAGTGAAGGACAGGCCTGGGAAGAGAAAGTTCCATGTGTCTAGGGGATATTAGGAACAGGATCGGGGTGCTGTCTCCAGGCCTGCTCCAGGCCCTGCCCACCCTGGCCCGGGCCCTCACTGAGCATCACTGAACAAATCCAGCCACTCCTCAGTTTATCAGTTCCAAGGGCTGTTGGTTTCTATCCACCCTTTACCTAGGTTACAAAACCTGGGTGGGCGGGCAATGACACTCTGTGACACTGACACATGAATCCCACTCAGGGAGGTGGATGCCTGGCCACGGTCAAATGTGTGGAAATCACAACAGGGCAATGACTGGGCCCTGGGCCCTGACATTGATGGGTTCCTATGAGTCCCAAGAAGCCCAGGAGACAGGCTCTGAGTTCTACCTGCAGGACCTGCTGCTAGGCCCACTGGAGCATCCCTGACACTGGGGAACATTGCGGTGGCAACTGGGCCATTTGCTCTCTCCACTCCTGAAAAGGTCAGACAGAGAATGGATTTCTTAGCATGTTGTAGAGAGGGGAGCACATGGAAAGGAAGGAGGAGGAACAACAGACACAGGGCACACAATTTACAGAGCATGAATCCACGTGTTACAGAGGAAGAGAGTGGCGGTCCCAAAGGATGGATTCTAGCGTGTGGTAGTAAGCAGCAGCACTGCGATTCGAACCCAGGTCCCTGTAGTCTTTCCAACCCTCCACCTAAAGCAGGCAGTTCCCTGGCTTCTCTTCCACATAGGCTCTGGTGCATGATTTGCAGACAGTGTGCATATACTAAGAGCTCGAATATTTGGCAGAGAATAAAAAACAGGTGACCTTGGTAATTAAAACCAGAAGAAAAAAAAAAAGAAGTCCCAAATTAGTTCAATTCCACCTCAGGAATGCCCAGGGATGTTCTCTTCCTCCTAGGCGACGGTGCTGCCCTATCTCCTGAAGACGAAGTATGCCCCCAGCAGTCAAGGTAAGAGCCACCTGCTCCCCTTCCTGCTTTGCTGCTACTGAGAAATGAGCTCAGAGGAGGAACGAAGCCAGCCAGGCTCTGCACACTCCTCCCTAATCTATGGAACCCACCCTAGGCCCTCCCTCTTTAGAACATCCAAAAAGGCTCCTATACACCCCCCCCCCCAGGGCCCATGCATGGTGTTCCAAGTGATTTAAGCAAGCACAGGCAGCACTGGTAGGGCCGGTGTTTCCATGGTTTCAGTATAAAAGTCCCTATAGAAAATGCAGGATATCAGGCAGTTAGAAGACTTTGAAGTTGAAGTCTCCGTGATGACAAGGACATCAGTTTTGTCCTGGGAACATGGAAGTGCACCAGTTACTTTTTCTATCACTGTGGAAATTCTTGTTGAGAAACTCAAAGGGATGAGGGTGCATTCTGGCCTGTGACTTTAGAGGGTCGAGTCTATACTCCCCCCATGCACACTGGGTGTTGGGAGTGTATGGTAGAGAAGGGTTCTTTCCTCCTACCGATGGGAAGCAGAGCCCAGGAAGAGACTCCTCTTTGCATCCACTGAGGTCCCAGCACACATCTGGCTCACCTGAAGATCAGGGCTGGTACCCCAGGCCCTCAGAGTCAGGGTTAACTTAGAGAAGGGACGATGAGGAGCTGCTGTTGAAATTTTGGGGCTTCTAGAGCACCACAGTTTAATCTTCAAGGGCAGCTTCTGGCAACCTCCAAATACAGGAGTGTGGGCAACAAGAAGACAGAGGTGAGCCCCAAATCCCCTCGGCAGACAGGCCTGATGTGTAGCACATCACTGAAAACAGGTCTGGAGAGACCATCAGGACACCAGAGTACTATGAGCCAGCCCCACTTCCTTCAATCAAGAAATTCCCACCTGAACCATGAAAGTCCACTCCCCCCACCTAAACACAAGCAGTTGGTTAAGGCTGGAGGCCAAGGCCCTCAACTCTGCAGCCACAGGCCTAAAAGACTTCTGCTCTGTGGATTGGAGTCCCAGCACCCCTCAGGTCTCTTGTCCTGTCACAAAACCACATGGCAGAAGATAAACGTGCCCCTGACCTAAGTGTCCTAAGTCCCTGTTATTCTTCCAGAGCCACAGAGGAAAAGGACACAAACTCCAGTTCCAGCAACCTAAAAGCTTTGGCCCTGCCTCCTTCCTCACTGACCGCTTTCTTTCCTGGTGGCCCCATCTCCTGGTCACTGGCCCCACACTTTTCTTGCTGGCCCTGCCTCCTTTCTTAACAGGCCCTGACTCTTTAAAAGAGGTAGAAGCCTCTGAACTGGTATTCACACAACCACTGAGTGCTTCTTGCCAAGTGTGTCCCAGTGTGAACCCTCCTAACAGAGGCCGTCAATGTCTGTCCAATGTCTGAGGTAGAGAAGGACTCGTTTGGATTGGTCTTTGGTAGATTAAGCACCTCCTCTCTCTTTTCCCAAAGGCATAGATGGTGGTTCTTTCGACCGGAAATCAGTGTACCGTGGCTCGCTGACACAGAGGAACCCTAACGGGAAGAGAGGGACAGCCAGACACATCTTTGCGGTAATGTCTCCTTTCTCCGTGTGACCTCGTAGCTTCACGTTTTGCTAATGTTTTAATCAAGAGCAAAAGAGGGGTGGCAGGTGAGGGTAACCATCAATCTGCACAAGAACTGAACACATTTCTTTCAAGTATCCAAATACAGCAAGGAATAAAGAGTGGCAGAATCACTAAGTACCCAGTTCCCAAGGGGCAGGCTCAGCTCTGGAAAGGGGCCAATCCGGAAATTCCAAGGCTGCTCTCCGGCAAGCCCTCAGGCCCGCTAGGGCTGCTGCATACAGAGGGTGGGCCCTGAAGACCCTCATTTGGCCCCTGAGGCCCTCAGTTCAGCGAAAAGAACCCTGGACACAGGAACAACTGAGCTACCTTAAGCCTGGGCGCTGAGTTAGGAGCGTGCCCAGTGGTTCCTCCGTGACCTGTCAGATGACAAGGTTGTGGCCCTCATCCCGGAAAAACTCACGGTGACAGTGACAAGTGCCCTAATCAAGGCCTAAACACACTTTGTGTTAGTCTAATTTTCCTTGCTGTAATGAAATACACTAGGCAGACTGGCTACTTAGAGAGAAAACAGATCTACTTGACTCGTGGTTCTGCAGACTTCAAGGACATAGTGATAGCATCACTGCTTAGAGATGCTTGTAATGGCTGGGAATCATGTCTGGGAATCAGTGAGAGATCATTTTATCAGACAGGAGAGTGAGGATCATACTGGAGTCACGGGAGCCAGGTGCAGACTTTTAAAAATGTGTATCTATGTGAGGGTGTGTGTCTGTGTGAGTGTATGCCAGTCTGTGGCATGTGTGTGGGCACCAGCAGAAAAGGTCATTGGATCCTCTGGAGTGGGGGTTACAACTGAATGTGAGCCTCCTAGATGTGCGTGCTGAGAACCAAACTCGGGTTGTCTGGAAGAGCAGGAAGCGCTCTTAACCACTGAGCCATATCTCCACCCTGTGCTTTAGCAAGGCTGTCTTTAATCCTTTCCAAAGGCATGACCCCTACAACCTATAGAGCTCCCACTAAGCCTCGCCCACCAAGGTCCACTGGGGCCAAGCCTCCAATATATGAACCTTGAAGGAAACCTTACATCCAAGCTATGCCAACCCTTGTCCCCTATATCTCTCCTTACCCCTATTTCACCAACCCAGTACACTGTCCAAGGATCACCTCAACTTCCTTCTAGTTTCAAGGGTGAGCAGACATCTGCCTGGCTCAATTCTTCAAACCTTGTCCAAGAAGACTAAGTTCCAAATTTATTATTTTCTTCAAAGTTTGCCTTGGGCTGAAGGTGTAGCTTGGTGGCAGGCTGTCTTGTCAGCATGCACACAGCCCTGGAGTAGGTCACCCATGCTACAGGGAAAGCCATAGTTTCCTTGGGATGGCCAAAGTATTTATCTAAAATGTATGTCTGACTCCACCTACTATCTAGGCTGAATATTAATGACTTCTGGGGAAAGATATTTCATTGTGTAGCCGCAGGGGTGGCCTAAGCCATTGTCCTCTGCATGTGGCTCCTCACAACAGCCTCCTGCACAGGCCAAACGGAACCTCCTCCAAGGACAAATGTAACTAGAAGTTTTACTCCCACCCATCAATCCCCGAATAACCTCTCTGGGGCTTAATATTAACTACAAATATTTTGACCTATTAGCTCAGGCTTATTATTAACTAGCTCTTACAACTTAAATTAATCCATTTCTATTACTATATATTTTACCATGAGGCTTGCAGCTTGTTACATGGCATCTTGCTTCCCCGGCTGCTACTGGCATCTCTATGACTCTGCTTTCTTTTTCCCTGTATGCTTTGCTTGGATTTCCTGCCTGGCTCTATTCTGCCTGGCTATTGGCCAAATCAGCTTCTTTATTAACCAATGGTAGTAAAACATATTCACAGCATACAGAAGGGTATTCCACATCAGACAGGTCTCTGTGTACTATTTAGCTCTTTATTGTCACTGAGAATTTAATGTATGCTCAGCAAGCAAGTTTTAGCTGAGTCCTACACCCAGTACCTCTTCTAATCAAGTCCATGTGGGCATCTCATGATGGGAGGGGTGCAGCCCTCAAGTCCCCAGCCCTTCTTCTGCCACCATGTAGATGCTTTGACCTGGAGGCCTTTCCAGGAGAGATGATCTCTGTGTCCTAGAATCCTCTGCTCACACTGTTCCCTGTAAACTCTGTAAATTTTCTATAAACTCATGTACAGAAAGTGACTGACTAACATAACTCATGGCATCTATAAATTCCCTTCTCCATCTCTGGCAGAACTCTGCAGCCAGGGGCAGAAACCACAGTGAGTGGAGGCAGCAGTCATGCAGGCTTGCAGCCAAGCTCCAGAGAAAGCTTCCGTATAGGGGCTCAGGGAACTCGCCACACCCTGCAAGCTCATCTTCTTAGAAAGACAGAGTGAAGCCAGTACCCCTATCCATTCTCTCACTGTGTATGCCCTTCTGGGAGATACGTGGCTCAGAGATGGCCTTTCATGGTTATGAACTCCCTGCTCCCTGTTTAAAAGCCAGAGTGTCACAAGGTAGAGATGCAGAAACAGTAGAAAGACATTCATGAGGTTGGCGACCTCACCCTTGCAGGAGTCTGCATGCCCATTGCAACAAACATTAAGGCAGGGATGCCCTATACTGCACACTGAAGCCAGGAATGAGTCTGCCTGACCCTCATAACTAGAGCTGGTCATCCCTAAAGGGCATGCCTGCCAATTAAATCTTTATATAGGCTTTCAAATTAAGCTCCCTGCCTTCAAAAGCTCTAGATTTTCAAATACTTGCCATGGACACAGTGGATGGAAACTCATATCTGCGAAAACAGAGTTACAGAAAAAAAAAGGGGGGGAAAGCCAGGCATGGAGGTGCACACCTTTAATCCCAGCACTCGGGAGGCAGAGGCGGATGGATGCCTGTGAATTCTAAAGCAACCTGCTCTACATAGTGAGTTCCAGGGCAGCCAGGGCTCTGTACGTAAAAGACCCTGTCTTAAAAGACAGAAACAAATGAACAAACAAAAAAAGCAAGGGACCAACTAAGGCCGGGGCAAAGCAAACACAAGCAACTGAGTAGTGTATGCACACATGAACAAACAGAAACAGGAACACGCAAGCACATTCACATGTCTGAGATTGGATCTATATGTAGTAACACCCGCATGTGTTTTTCTTCATTCACACCTATGTCTATGTCTATGTCGTTGTATGTACCCATGTGTCATGTACATGCTGGTATGTATGTCTTTGCATGCCCACATGGGTGTCAATATACATGCCTATGTGTGTGTCTGTATTACGTCACATGTCTCTCTGTATATGCATACGTTATATCTATGTGCATATGCTGGTGTGTATATCTGTGTGTGCCAACATGTGTGCATGCATGTGTACATACATATATCTAAGTTTGTGTCTAGATCCTCACCGGTGTGAACACCTACATCTGTATGTTTCTCTGTTACATCTGTATCTGTCCCAGAACTGTGAGGTTTTTTTTTTACATCTGTGTGTACACTTTGCCCATGAAGCCATGTGCACACCTAAATAAACATGTGTGTTTGTGCTTTGCAGAAACCTGTGATGGCCCAGCAGCCCTAGAAGGGGAGGTTCATGGGCACAGGAGAGTACCACAAAGCGCCCCACACTGCCTCCTCCACACGACCATCGCATCCCCATGGGCTCAGAACTTCTTGATGCTCACAGCTGCTTGTGGTCACCATCCCAGTGAGAAATAAGAAGAACTTTCTGTGTGGATCCTCTTGTGAAATGGCAGGTTCTCAGACTTCTGGCTATCACCAGGTCACCTGCCAGCCTCTGACCCGGAAGATACAAACTCATGTAATTCAGATGATGCTTTCTGCCTGAGGAACACCCAGATACCCTTCTGCTATGACCCTTTAACCTTGTCCCTTGACTTTGTTGAGCCACATTCACAGATGTGATGGAAAGAGATGGTCCCGCGAAGGCCCTGAGCATATTCACATTCCTGACTGTGAGGGAGAGAGGCAGATACAAGCGGGTGTGATGGGAGAGTGTGCAATTGCAGATAGCAAATGAGGGGGGCGGGGCTTGGCTCCTCACCCATGGCACAGACCTTGTTCTTAAGCTTCTTGTGGGTCACAGACAGGAGCCACAACACTGCCCCCCTACCCCAGAGTTTCCACCACCACAACTACCGACCGCCATGCCACATCGAAGCCGAGCCTCTAACACAGGCTTTTGGGGTGCACTATCTAGGGACCTCGCTTTCTAGACAGCTCACGCTTTAAACATAGGATTCTAGCTCACGCAAATGACGGCTTTGGAATTTATCAAGGATTTAGGTTTTCCAAAGCCAAGAACATCAGAGTCAGTCTTGCTCATGACTATGTAGTCAGCTCTTCACAGCCCTTCCACCAGTAAAGGGAGGCCATCTCCTACTCCCAGGGCTGCCTCTTTCCTGCCAGCTTGCGACATGTTCCAGAGTCCAGAGAACACACAGGCCGAGCCACGGCATCCTAGTGTACCCTGAGAATAAACTTCAAGGAGGAAACTTTCCCTCATTCAGAGACCCACGTCTCAGGAGTCCCATGTTTGTTTCCCCTGGCCTTCTAGCAAAATAAGCCAATCACGACCACAGGAAATGTGCCCTCCTGAGTGTGCAAGGACAAAAGTCCAATCAAGGTGTCGGTGGAATTTGCAGTTCTGAGGAATAGGTGCCTCTTCCTCCTTCTGGGATGGCAGCCATTCCAGTACACCTTGACTTCAGCCCCCATCCTCACCTTCATGTCCCCTTGCCTTGTATGGTTCTGAACAGCTGCCATCTTGTCAAGACACCATTTGTTGCCTGTAGGGCCATCTTTACCCAGTATGCCCCCTTTAGTCAATACACTCACAAAGGCCCTATTCCCACAGATGACTGTTTCCCGAAGTTCTAGGTAGGTGTGAACTGGGGAGACACTGTCTGATCCACTAGAGAGCACAAGAGTTCAAAGACCTCAAAACTTTGAGTGTACCCCAAACAGTGGGGTCCTCAATGTTCCGCTGAAAGCCAGAGGGAGATCAAGAGGTAGGACATTGGCCATGGAGTCCTGTTCAAAGGGGGCTCCCTTTACTGCAAGGAGCAGAAATCCATCTGAGTCGGAGTGTGGGGAAGGGCACAGAGCTTTCTCCTGCAGCCCAGTGATACAAGCAATCCAGCTTCAGGGAGTGTGGGGGCACAGCCTCACAGCTTTGCCTCTCCCCACGCCCTGAGCTTCACTTTGTCAACTGTTCAGAACTCCAGCTGATGCCCCAGGGTCACGGTCCCTTCAGCCACAGCTCTGTGGTTCCTCCAGTCTGACAGCCACCGCTCACGATCCCAGACCCCAGGGGGCAGTTTTTTAGAACCATGTATGTCTTCAGTGTTGGCCACCCAGAGGCAGGCAGAGCTGTGCCAGATGGGAAATCCCTCTGCTGTGCCCAAAGCTGGTTCAAGAGCCCTTGTTCGGTTCCCCTGTCCTGGGATCCATGGCGCGTTAATAAGATGTGGGGAAAGTTGCCTTCTCTCTGTGGTCAAAGAAACCCCCTTGTCAGCTCTGAGGTGCCCAGGCCAGGCCAGCAGCTGGGGTCCTGTGGAGACCTGAAAGAGCAGCCCAAGCCACACCGCCCCTGCCCTTTGCCATCTGCCTTTGGAGCATCTCCAGCCACCCAAAGCACCTCTCGATTCTGCAGACCTTTTGCCTGATGCCATCAAGCCTGCAGGAGGAGGAGACTGGGCTGAGACCAGGGTCGTTGTGCACCCCCCACCCCCACCCTGCCTGCTGGCTCCCGTTTAGACTCTCAAAGGCACACTCTGTCCTTATTTTGATAAATAAAGCTACTCTGCTAAGAGGACCCGTGATTCTAGATGCAAACACAGAGAAAGACAGACAGAGAGATGGGGGCAGGGGAGGGAGGAGGAGAGGAGAGGAGAGGAGAGGAGAGGAGAGGAGAGGAGAGGAGAGGAGAGGAGAAGAGAGAGAGACCCAGACCCACAACGATATTCAGGACACTTACTCCCACTCCCAAGTTCTCACAGCCATCCCCTTGGGTCCCAGGATTGGGCACACATACAGGGAAATCTCCCACAAGACCCACCCCCAAGACAGAAACATGCCTTACCATGGCTCTTCTCACCAAGGTGAGAGGCTGGGCTATCACCATTGTTAACACCTAAGCTATCTTCAGATGGAACCAAGTTTTCAAGCAAGCATTTCAAGGTCCCTGTGACCCTCATCTCTGGGCTATGCCATGCTCCTTCTGAAGTTCCTTCCCAACGATTCTCCCAACGATTCCACTGGCCAGAGCCCTCTTCCCAGGAAGATGCAGCCATGCCTTGAGAACACAGATGTTGCATTGACCAATGAAGTGGCATTCTGACACTTTTCCTACAAGTCTGGTGGTGGCCAGGAAATGATGGTCCTGGAGAGTCCTCCTGCTTTGTCTTGTCTCATGCAGAGTTCCTTCAAGAATGCTCTATTGAACTTAAATGATACTTCATATAACCTGTAACTATTGGCGTGGTGGTGACGGGTCAAGTTAAACGATGGAATCTTACATAGTCACTTTTAACAGCATAAACCTACAGGTAATTTAACAATCCCTGGCTATGATGATCAAAGGAATGAGGCTCAGCCCCTGTAAGCAGGATGAATCTCCCGGAAGGCACAGGGAACTCACCAAAAGCAACGCCCAAAGTAAAAGCGGTGGCCTTTGCACATTACCTGGGCTCTTTTCTCTCTTTTTAAGTGCACTATTTTTTTCTCGTTGCCTGTAAATTGCCTTTACAGCAAAAATAAACTTGGCTTTTAGAAGGTTGTATTTGAGGGTATATATATACATTTATGTGGGGCCCCTGTAGACATGTGTATAAGAGACCAGAGACCAACACCGGATGTCTTTATTAATCATTCCCCCACTTTCTTTTTTTGAGTCACTGAATCTGGAGGTTGTTTGTTGGTTTGGCTAAGCTGAGTGGCCAAGGAGCTTTGAGACCCTTCCATCTCCGCTCCGTCTACCTCAGCGCTGGCATTATAGATAGGGCACTGCCACACACCACCTTTAAACTATAACAAAAGTAGTCTTTTCTGCTGTTTGACTTTCAATTTTTTTTGTTTTGTTTTACTGGGACAGGCTGGTCTTGAACTCAAAGCCATCTTCTTACTTCACGTTCCTAAGTGCTGGAATTATAGGTGTATGCCACAGCACCAGGCTTCTCTTTGTTTTTATGAAAATTAAGCCTGGCATTTTTCTAAGTCATCGACTCAGGATGGATGGAGTAGAGGAAGTGTGTCTAAAGACCCCTCTGAGGACAAGCAAGCTGCGGGGACAACCAAAGTAGGAAGCACCCACCTGGGTGTGAGGGACTTTCTGGCCACCATTCCAGGAAGCCATGGCTCAGGTGAGGCAGGAAAAGAGAGGAAGAGCCTTCAGAACAGGCGTTTCCCGTTCGATGACCGCCTCCCATTGAGAGGATGGGTGGACACGTAAGTCTGGAGTCTGCCCAAAGGCGAGCATGAAGAAGGGAGGTTAATGTGTTTTAAAGCCACTTGGCCCAAATGAAATTATATAATTCAGGAAGGAACAAATCACACCACTGATGAGAGGTTTTTTTTTTTTTTTAAGATAAAAAGAAAGGAAAGCAAAAAGACGAAATGTCTTGGTGAGGGAGGAGTTACAGTTGGGGACAGCAGGTTATAAGCAAAGACGCCATCTCAAGGAAGGGACCAACCGGGGGCGTCCATTGCCTCCTTGCTGGCCTATAAAAGGTGAGCAGCCAGGCAGGCCTCCCCTGACACCCGGGTAGCCTTGTCGCCACACTCAAGAGACAACAGGTGAGTAACTCGGCAGTGCTAGAGGGGCAGGTGTTCCTATGCCTGCCAGCTCCTCTGCCAGGCTTTTCTCTGCCAGGCTTCCTGAGCAGCCAGGTGTGGGCACCAAGCAGAGAGAGCTGCCCACGGTCTGTGGTCCAGGATCACACACCCTCGTGGGGACTCTCACACTCAAGGGCTGTCCATGGTGGAGGGCGGGTTAGGTGGGACACTTCCCACTGAGGGACACCCTCTCAAGCAGAGTCCAGTAGGTGCAATGGGCAGACAAGTCTACAGTACTCCAGAAAGGGGGCTCCTGGGGCTCAGGAACCAGGGTCGATTAGCATTCTGGGCATCCATCACCCAGCCCGAGTGGGTGCAGTTTTTATCATGGTCCATGGTAGCACCTCCATTCTCTCTAGTCTGGGCTCCCCTGTTCTGTGTAGGACACCCCAGCAGTGCTGTGAAGAGGGAGGGAGTGGGCATTTTAAAGAACTCTGATGGACAACTCTTTCTGTGTGGTCAAGAAGGGGCTGGAAAGTCAAGGTCAGTTAAAGAGCCTTCAGATTGAAGCTCTGGAGCATCTTTTAATGGGATCTAAAACACCAGGGGTGGGGTCAAAAGGGGTACTCCAGTAGGATACCCCTTCCCATACACAGAAGTAGCCCTCTCCTCTGCCACTCAAAAGGGCACTGTGTAGAGAGGCAGGTGCCATGGACTCATTCCGAAGCCTCAGCAAACTAGGTCTGAAGTCCTGAGTTATTGTGGGGTTGTGGGGTGTGCAGTCACTAGGGATGGAGGATGCTGAGTGTCCTCCATTGCCTGTCTGATTTTCAGTGTCAGGAGATCCTGGGCCACGTGTGGAGAAGGACTGGGCAGTGAGGTCCCAACGCCCCCCAAACCCTAACTAACTCTGAGTTTGAGCAAATTGTTCCCCCACCTCTACTGCCCCAACCCTTCCCATAAACCCGTTCCCCACCAAGGGAGTCTACCTCCTGACTCCTCACACAGATGGAGAGACAGACCCAAGAATGTCCCAAGACAGCTGCCTGTGCACAGTTCACATACATCCCTCCTGAGAAGTATAGCTATGTGCACCAAACACATGCATCTGTGTACTTCACATGCACATACCTGTACCACACACACATGTGCATCTGCACACACAACCCAAGGTCCCAGCTTTGTGCACACAACTTACTCTTACACATCTGCCCCTAGGCTATACCATCTCCTGTGAGATCCCCATCTCTAGGGCATCATCGAGGAAGCCAGAAGCATGGCATCTCTGAGGGCATGGCTCCTGTGCCTGCTACTCTTAGCCTTGGTCCTGCCGGGAGCTTCCAGCCGAGCCCATCAGCACTCCATGGAGACACGCAGTAAGTGCTTGTGGTGGGCAGCCTCTCTTGCCCGCCCCTCCATACTCTCCCTAGGTGCCTTGAGTGCCCAGCACCTGTATAGGGCTTGGCCATCTCCTAAGCCAACGTTACCTTGCCTTGTGTTCAGTCTGGAGGATGACCTCTTGGTAATAAGATCCTGTTGAATGGGCCTCTGCCCAGGACAGTCCTGTCTCCCTCTCCTCAACATGCCCCTACCCATCTTGGCTGGGTCCCTTAAGAACCTGGGGAAGGGAGATAGAGTGGGACAGGAAGGGGATGTCGCTACTGGTATACCTCTAAATTAATTTCCCAAAGCCACACCACTGTGGCCGGTCTCATCAGGTTGGTTGCCAACATGGCCTGGTGCCCAGGTTTCCATCAGTTTAGGGGTTCTCTATGGAGGACACTGCACCTGTGTGCCATGCATCTCGTATGCTGCTCCGACTCTCTCCTGTCCAGCACCTGACATCAATCCAGCCTGGTACACAGGCCGTGGGATCAGGCCCGTGGGCCGCTTCGGCAGGAGGAGGGCAGCCCTGAGGGATGTCACCGTACCTGGCCTGCGGTGCCGGCTAAGCTGCCTCCCGTTGGAGGGGGGTGCCAAGTTCTCTCAGCATGGATGAGAGCCCAGCGCCTGAAGACAGTGATGCTGGGCCCAACACCACCCTCCCTCTCCCTGCGGAGCCTCCCCACCCCACCCCCACCCTGCCTTTTCTGCTTTCCCTACAATCTAATAAAAGCACTGGCCTTGTTTACTGTACACTTGTAACTGTGTCAGAACAAAGATGTTTTCCCTCATGGGAGGTTAACCAGGAAAGAAACTCAGAGCCCAGCAGCCTCTTTGGAAAGAAGAAACTCTGACCTGTCCCCCAAAACAACTGAGATGCCCTCTCTCTACCAGGCCCTGCAGAGCTGACCTGGTCCCCTAATAACCTGCATTGAGGGAAGGAAAGCTAAGTTGATATCCGTGTTCCTGTAAATTCTTATTCCCCAAAGCCACACCAATGCCCAGAAATGAGGTGTCCTTTCCTTGGTGACTTGCTCCCACAAGTTCCCACCCACCCAAGATACCCTGGACGCATACTCAGATTTGCACACTGCATAAAGCTGGGGGGACCACACACTACAGTGCGTAAGATACTTGATCCCAAAGAAAGTCAAAACAACGCTTCTCTCCATGTTTTCTAAGACTTTTAGAGCTATTTTGGGTTTGCTGCAAAAATTAGAAGATACAGAGATGGTCCTAGGAGCCCTGTCCCCAGAACACCATTCCCGGTCCCCTGTAGGACAGGGAAAATAAAGCTACAGCCCATGAAGCTACATACCATCGTCGCCCAGAACGTGTGGTGTCTGTTAGGTTCAAGGTCAGTACTACGTCTGCTGTTTGGGCAAACACATGAATTGACTCCACCAGCACAGGGATGTGTGATGTCCCTCACCACCCGGAACATACTCTGTTCCTTGTCGCTTGATGAGTGCTAGCAGCCACTAACACATGCGGTCATGCCACCCTCATTCCTGCTCAGAGGAGAATCCCAGAGACCTGACCCCTGATCATTTGGATCCTATGTGCCCCTTTTAAGTCACACGGGGTGTCTCTATGCTCTTCCTCAAACAACTTTGGAGTCAAAGCACACACCCACTCTTCTCAGGGTACCTGAGTCAGAGTAAGATGGGTGCCAACACAGCACAGCTGGTGTCCTTAGAAAGGGGGAGAACTCGGACAGGAGCTTAGGGAGACTCCATGGGGAAGCTGGGGCAGCGAGGAGATTCACCTGCATAGAGGAGAGCCAGTGGTTTCTGGCAGCCTCATCGGCGCATGCAGATGCCTCATCCCAGCTCAGAAAGTTCCATCCTGCCCACAGACTGACTTGGGCCTCCGCTGAGGGTCATCTGGCTGCCATCTAAGCTGTTCTACCCAGGCTATACTCTAGGATCTTCCAAAACCACTTGGGGGAAAACAGCAAGCAGCTGAGATGGGGGCACAGGGAGTGGCTAGGATCTCAGATGAAGGTCTACTGGCCCTCTCTACCCTCCTTCTGTGTAGGCTGGATCTTGTTGAAGATTTCCTGCAGGTAACAGCCTGCTCTTATGGCAATGGTAACAGCTGTTGTGCCTGGAGGACTGCCTCCCGTAGCCAGTCTCCAGGAACAGACCAACTCCTTATCCAGAAAGATGAATGGAGGCATATTCGTTTTCTCCAGTCTTGGAACAGTTTTAAAACACACAGGACATTCCAAAAGATACTGTAGTGACTATCCCAACCACCTGAACTCGTCAGCTCTCCTGTATGCTGTTTTCCCACTTCCCCCCCTCGTCCTAAGACTCACCAATATTTGGTAGGGAGCTGCAGACACCAAGACATTGCCCCCAAATAATTCAGCGTGTTTCTCTCAAGAATAAGATGAAATATAAGCCTGGAAAGGTGAATAACTGTGCATATTCTCTCTCTCTCTCTCTCTCTCTCTCTCTCTTTCTCTCTCCCTCCCTCCTCTTCCTCCCTCCCTCCCTCCCTCCCCCCCCCCCCTCTCTCTCTCTCTCTGTTCCTGATCTTATTGTCTGCTACCTTTAGTCATAACATTGACCTTCTGAAACAGCCGGTGAGCTGTTCTTTAAAACGATCCATGCTGATTGTGCCCCTCATGGTGTGCCTGGCTAGGCTCCTGCACTTCCTGTCACAGAAAAGGACCTCAGCTTAGCTGGACACGGTGCCCCACTGTCCAAAGGCCCTGGGTCCTCTGATGGGGTCCTGGGTCCCACCTGGACATGCTAACCTTGACCGTGAGCTTGGGGTCCTGCCTCTCAACTGTAAGAGATTTCTCCAGTGTGATTCCGGTGCAGACTGAGTTTCACTTGCCTAGTGGAGGAGGAGGCGAGGAAGCTGCATGGTACCAGACCTGCCCAGTCTTGGGCTTTCTGGTGGAGTGTGCCGAAGGGAGCAATACTCATCAGTCAAGGGAGAGGAGAGATTAGCCAACAGACAGACAGGCACCCTACAGATCTCCCTGGTGTTTTCCCTTTTCCTCTGTCCTCAAGCAATGACTTTGCTCTTAGGAGATTCACCTGAGTTTCTAGACACTTGGGACAGGATTGCCTTAGGTGATACTGGAGCGCCACCTAGTGGTCTTGGGGCCCAAGCCTCTCATCACCTTTAGGAGGGGCTTGCCAGCTTGTAGAATGATTCCCCAGCCCTGATGGAGACCTTGGAGATGAAGGGGGATAAACCAGGATGCTAGAATATTCATATCCCCTAGTTCAGTTATTAGAGCGCCATCATGTGGCCACTCTCCGCCTTCCCTAGCTGTCAGAACAGCAGCCCCACGGCATCAGCAGGCTTCACTAGAAAACGGGCGGAGGAAGAGTGGGAGAGACTCTCCCAAGAAGCACTTGACACTTCCTCATGGATCCTCAGAACAAGCCTTTCCATGTCTGGCCCACATCTGCCCAGTGGTCACAGCAGTTTCCTCCCAGTCAGGTCAGGACGACATCAGTACCAAAAAGTCAAGGAAGCTGGGGTTGGTCTGTCCAGGCAAAGCTGATGGAGCAGAGGGCACAGCCCAGGCACCGCCAAGCTCCTGGCCAGCCTGAGCTCACTTTGGCTGAGAATTTGGCATAAAGTGGAAAAGAGGATTTCCCTTTTGTCTGTTTGTGCTTACAGCAGACACAGTGGGGCCACTTTCCTCAGTGAGGAAACAACATTTCATTCTGTGGAGTTCTCTGGGGTTTGCTTCATTCTGGTTTTGTTTCTCTGTGCAGCCCAGAACAAATTGGCCATTCTCCTGCATCAATCTTGCATGTACTGGGATTAGAGGCCTCTATCACCACATCCAGCAACAGTGTCTCGTTGTTGAGACTCAACAGCTTATCACACTCCCAGAAGCAAAAAGAAAAAACCAGCCTTGTGCGGGGCAGTGGTGGCGGCAAATGCCTTTTATTAATCCAGCACTTGGAAGGCAGAGGCAGGCGGGTCTCTTCAAGTTTAAGGCCAACCTGGTCTTTAGAGCTAGTTCCAGGTCAGCTAGGGTTATTACACAGAGAAATCCTGTCTCAAAAACAAAACAAAACAAAAAACAGTTTTGCCCCCTAAGTGGCCACATTTAAAGTACCTCCATCTTGCCATAGCAAGCGTCAAGAGAGAGACCCTCTGGAGCTTTCCTCCCTGGACAAGGACCTGGGTTTCTCTATAAAGATGAAAACTCTCAGTGCAGTAATAGTCACCACCAGGAGAAACAGTTTTCCCAGATTGATACCCATGCCCACCCTCAATACACTTGCCCCACAAGCTTTCGCCATGTTTAATGCCGACAAACCAGACTAATGTGTGCAGCCTGACAGTGTGACCTGTCGGGCCGTGGGTCCTAGTGCAACCTTGGGCAGTGGTCAGATTGTCAAGACCCTTAATATTTAGAGAGAAGGATGCATAGACAATACCATGGAGGCTCGAGAGTCCTGGCACCGCTAGATAGATGCCTGGCTCTGTCTATTCACAGCTGGAAGGGGGACACAACCATCCCCACCACTCCTGACTGTCTCTCCGGGGTCACCTCTCTGAGACCCACCACTTGGGCTCATCTCTCCATTTTTCCCAGTATGGATGTCCCCTCCCCCTTCTTTATCAGCCCCTTTCTCCCTTGGCAACTCCTAGAACCAAGGTGGTCCAGTTAGGGACCAGCTGCCCCAAGACGAAGCAACTGTCTTCCCATTGCATGAGTCAAAGTATCTTTCCAGCTCGCGCTTCTTCTCTGCTTCATTTAACTCTTCCGTTCTGGTAGCAAGGCCACGAAATGGGATGGCCTAGGTGGTGCAGGTACACCAGCTCAGGGCATTCAGGAATATGGTGGGATTGGGAAATATCAGTGGGACTGGCAATCTTCTGGGAGTCATTCTGCACCGGATCCTACCACTGGTCATTCCCAGCAGCTCTGGCAAGCAGTTTTTTATGAAGGAAGCCAACTTCTGGAAGCCTCCAGGGCTCAGGCACAACCCATCTTATGGAGAGTATGAATAGTCAGAGTTGCCAGCCTTGTTCAGAAGCCGTTGCTGCCTCGGAACAGAGGGGCTGAGGACCCTCTGAGCCACAGGCTGAGATGTCCTCCGCACGCCCAGTAACTCATGCACAACACTGGCGCTGCCTGGCAGCAGGTCCCTGGTTCAGAACCACAGCCTCACCGTCCTGTGGGCTGCTGCTCCCCCTGTCTCCTGCTCTCTGCAGTAGCTCCCGGGCTGTAGAAAACAGGGGTTTACTAGGGAGGGAACCCCCACCCCCAGAACCCTAACCCAAGCACTCCACCACTCTTCCTCATGATCTTCCCAGCCCTCAGAAACACCAGAAAATGGTTCAGGGGATGAGGCACATGGGAGAGCTCCCACCCTCCTATGGCGCGCCATCACTCACCAATGGTATCAAAGACCTCAGACACCTGGTAGTTCTGCTTGACTGAGGTTTCCATAAAGAGCAGGCTTTTGCTCTCCGCAAATTCCTTCCCTTCCTGAAGGAAAAAGTGTTTAATGGGAGTCCCTCCAGGGATACCTCCTGGCTGACTCACAACAAGAAACTGGATAATGCTATAATAATAAATATAATAAATGTATATTATATAAATATAATATAAATAATCCCAGCGCTCAGAAAACTGGGGTGGAAGGATCATGAATTTGAGTTCCAGGACAGCCTTGAACACATAAAAGCCTGCCTCAAGACAACCAAAACAGGACTGGTTGTACTGGGTCACATAGGTGTGCACACACCCTTCATACAGACCACCCCACATACACACTCCCCGTGTGCGTATGTATACACACACCTCCCACATGAATCTCCAACCAGAAGGGGAGACTACAGTGGGATCTTTTGAATTTCGACACACGAGTGCTTGTGGGTTTGCATGCAGAGGTATTAGCATGTATGACGTGTGTGTCTGTGCTTATGAAGGTATATTCAGGCAGCATGGCTCTGCATGTGTGTGAACGTGTGTGCTTAGGAAGTATGAGCACATACGTGAGTAAAGGAATCATGGGTGTGCATGTAAGTATGTATGTAGGTGGTACGTGAGTACCTGAAGCACAGGATGTGTGTGTGAGTGTGTGTGTGATGGTTTCAAAAGCCCTCAAGTCCACAGAGCCAAGGCCTCCCCGCTGCCGACTGCCACCATAGGGCACCTGGACGGACACTTGGCGCTCCTCGCCGAGGTCGGTTTTGTTGCCAACTAGCATCACCACCACTTCTCCTGGCTGGAACTCCTTCTCCAGGTCCTCCAGCCATTGCTGGGCCTGGTGAAAGGAATCCTAAAGAGACAGAACAGAGACCACGCTGGAGTTCCTGCTGAGCCAGAAGAGCAAAGCAGGTGTCCCTCGCCGGTAGGACGCCACATCGAGGCCTTTTCCCAGAGTGCTCTGTCCCCCTGGGAGGGCAGCCAGGATGGGCTGGCCCCTGGGAGGGGAAGGCTATGCGACAGGCATCACACCAGAGAGCCAGGGATGTGCAGGGCACAAGGCATTTGGGGTCAGGAACTCCACTCTGGACACCATTTTGTGCAGGAGAGTTTGAGGGCACTGTGATCACCCCAACCCAGTTCCTAACTGCAGCCCCTCATAGGCTATGTGGGGGGACTTGGCCCTGTATCCACTGGAACTTTACTCCTAACCTAGGGCATCAAGGCGAATGTGGGGACCCAACCCTCCACCCTCCTGGATCTGCACCTAACATACTTTCTGGGTCCACTACAGGGCTTTATCTGAGACCCTCTCCCAGTATGTCTTCCTGCCTTCCACCCGCTATGACTAGTCCCCACTTCCTTAGCTCCTGTTATAGTCTCGGGGGCAGCAGGCTCACCCCGCCCTAGGCCAGGCTGGACACACACAGACATGTGAGTCTAGTACTCCAGTGTCATCTTCACGCATGCTCTGTGTTTTGCACCCACTGGTGATACATGATGGATGGCCTATGGCGGTGGGCTGGGTCTGTAGCAGCTTCTTGGCATCCAGCAGCACACCAGCCAGCAATGGTGGTGCTGTGGGGAGAAGGGGTGTGCCAAGAGACTGCAGAGAAACCAAGCCCAACTTTGCCTGGGAGGGGTTGCCAAGAGGACCTCCTGAATGAGGTGAGTTGTATAGGCTTAATAGTCCCTTTTTGTAGATATAGTAGCTCCCATAAAACATGGTCCCAGTCCTGTTTCCTTGCCATTGATCCCTGCAGAAGGCAGGAAACAGTACAGTTGCCTGGGGAAGGAGGCAGAAGGTAACCCTACCTTGCGAGTGATGTCATACACCAAGAGTGCGGCATTGGCACCCCTGAAGTAGAGGTGGCAGACGCTGTGGTACTTCTCCTGGCCAGCCGTGTCCCAGATCTCAAGCTTCAGAGATGAAGAGCCCACATCCACCATCTTTGTGAAGAATGCACCTGCAGCCAGAAGGCCAGTGAGTGTTTGCTGGGGGATAAGGTGGTCACCCGTGACTCCTAGTGTGTCATGGCAGCCCAGGGAGAGGCAGCTAGACACTTGCTGATGGAGGCTGAGTGAATGCCTATTCCAGAAGCCAGAGTGTTGGGGGCTGTGGAACCGCAGACCATAAATTTCTTGTAAACAACTTGTTATGCTTGCAACTGCTCTGAGCAAAACAATTTGTTTTCCTGTGTTTGCAGCTGCTCTGAGCCCAAGACCCTCAGGAATTCCTGGTTTCTGGTGGGTTTGGCTGGGGCATGGCTATTAGTTAAGGATCCCTATATAAGCTGCCCTGGAACACAATAAAGGGGGCATTCTTGTTTCAAGGATGACCTGTATCTCTGTCTTTGTGTGTATATGTGTGTGTCAATCTCCAGGCCTTTGCCAGCTCACTTGCAAAACATCACAGGCATAGTAGCATAGTACACATAGTACAGGCTCTACGGGACCGTAGTACACGTAGTAGCACGGACGTTACACCAGAGCTTCCCTACTAAGCAAAGCTCAGCTGGCAGCTGCTTTGTGTCCCTTATAGTCTTTCTCTTGGGGTGAAGCTAAACCCTTGGGATAAAGTAAAAGACCCTGAACTAAGAATGACGACATGAAAGGAACATAATCCATGCCCAGCAGTGAATAACCTGGCATGTCTCTACAGTGTCCAGCAATGTGTTGAACTCCAAGGATTCTCCTGCCTTGGTCCCTCAGGCACACTGGCCTTTCAGCCGCCTGTCACATTCCAAAGCCACGCTCAGTCACCAGAAGAAAGCCTCTTCGGTGTTTGCCTTCTCCGTTGACAATCTTTGTCTGCCCCATTTTCCTTTTCTGGTTTAAACATGATGGCTGGGAGTTTTCAGTGTCAAATCCCATCAATGTGCAAGGGCAATATGGCTCTCCACCCAAGCTATAGCCCAATGGCCAGGGCTGAGATGTTTGCACAACACAGAACTGAGCCTTCCTTGAGAGAAAGGAGGTATCACCCACCAGACCTGGCTACACAGATTGGTAATCACTGAGGCTGGGCATTTTAGGGGAGAGATGGGTGGATGTATTAATAAGATGGAGCTTGAGGAGCCAGTGACCTAGGTCGGAGTGGGCCTAGGATAGCAAGCTCCATGGGAGCAGGAGCGGTCAAGAACAGGAACATTTGCACAGGCAGGTCTGAGCCAAAGACCTGGGCTGGAGCAGACATGAGACAGCAAAATTCACAGGAACAGGTACAGGGGAGCAACTGCTGAGCAAGTGGGCCAGAGCCAGAGACTGCTGAGGTTCTGGGTATGAATCTGGGACCTTCGAGGGAGTAGACCTTGGGACCCCTGCGGGTCTGGGTGTGAGTCTGGGACCTCCTAGGAACTAGGACTGAGCCAGTACCTCTGCAGATCTGGGCATGAGTCTGGGACCTCTGAGGGAGTAGGCCTGAGTCAGGACCTCTGTGGGTCCAGGAGTCCATCTGGGACTTCCAAGGGAGTAGGCAGGAACCAGAAACCTCTGCGGGTTGGGGTGTGAGTATAGGACCTCTGAGATCAGAGCCAGAGACCTTTTCAGGACCCACCCCAAGCCAGGGACCTCTGCAGGAGCAGATCCAGATCAGGGACATTTACAGAAACAGGTCTGAGCCGACCAGAGCAGGACTAAGACAGCAAACTCCATGGGAGCAGAGCAAACCCCAGGAGTGCCAAACAATCTCCAGGAACACAGAGTGACCAAGGGGGTAACTAGAACTATAACACTGACTGTTCAATGAGGTACTGAGCCTTGGATCCACTGGCACCTAGAAGATTAATCACCAGAGTCACAGACAGCCCCAACCACACCTATTGGAGGAAAAAATGAGTAGACAAGGTAAGAACACATTCAACACCACAAAGAGCAACACGACACCAGTAAAATCTAGAGACCTACAACAACAAGACTTGAACAACCAAATGTAGATGAAGAAGAAGAAAATGACCTAAAAAATAACTTCAGGATAATGTTTGAGACTCTTAAAGAGGAAATGAAAAATTCCCTCAAAAGAAATGGAGGAAAAGACAAACAAAAAATTGGAAGACATGGGCAAATCCCTTAAAGAAAACCAAGAAAAAGCAATCAAACATATGAAAGAAACTATTCAAGATTTGAAAACTGAAATGGAGTCAAGAAATAAAACACAAGCTGAGGGAAATATAGAAAAAGAAATCAATAGAAAACAATCAGGAACCACAAATTCAAGCCTGAACAGCAGAATACAAGAGATGGAAGAGAGTCTCAAGCACTGAAGATACAAAAGAGGAAATAGACTCATCAGTCAAAGAAAACATTAAATCTAATAAAAGCTTAGCCCAAAATAGCCAGGAAATATGGAACACCATGAAATGGCCAAACCTAAGAATAATAGTATAGAAGAAGGAGAAGTTCAACTCAAAAGCAGAGAAAATATTTTTAACAAAATCATAGAAGAAAACTTTCCCAACCTAAAAAAAGATATGCCTATGAAGATACAAGAAGAATAAAGAACACCAAATAGACTGGATAAAAAAAAAGTCCCCTAACCACATAATAATCAAAACACTAAACATACAGAATAAAGAAAGAATATTAGGACCTGCAAAGAAAAAGGACCAAGTAACATATAAAGGCAGACCTATCAGAATTACACCTGAATTACATTGGAGACAATGAAAGCCAGAAGGTCATGGTCAAGTGTTATGCAGACATTAAGAGACCAGCCCAGACTATTATACCCAGCAAAACTTTCACTCACCATTGAAGGACAAAACAAGATATTCCATGACAAAACCAGATGTAACCAACACCTAGCCACAAACCCAGCGCTACACAAAGTACTAGAAGGAAAACTCCAACCCAAGGAAGTTGGCTACGTCAACAAAAACATGGACAATTGATGATCTCACAGCAGCAAATCCCAAAGAAGGGGAAAGCACACAAATTAACATCACCAACAACGAAAACTAAATTATCAGGAGATAACAATCACTGGTCATTAATATCACTTAATATAAATGGACTCAACTCACCTATAAAAGACACATGATAACATATTGGATACGAAAACAGACTCCATTTTTCTGCTACATAAAAGAAACACACCTCAACCTCAAAGATAGACATAGTCTCAGAGTAAAGGGTTGGGAAAAATATTTCCAATCAAATGGACCTAAGAAACAAGCTGGTGTAGCTATCTTAATATCTAACAAAATAGACTTCAAACTAAAATCAATCAAAAGAGACAAAGAAGGACATTTCATATTAGTCAC
Source organism: Microtus oregoni (assembly GCF_018167655.1). Lineage (NCBI taxonomy): Eukaryota > Metazoa > Chordata > Mammalia > Rodentia > Cricetidae > Microtus > Microtus oregoni. Next base: position 5,600,197 of record NW_024543063.1, on the reverse strand, counting down.
AGGAAAAATCCATCAAGAAGAAATCTCAATACTGAACATCTATGCCCCAAATGCATATGTAAAAGAAACACTTCTAAAGCTTAAACCATACATTAAACCCTACACACTAATAGTGGGAGACTTCAACACTCCACTCTCACCACTGGACAGGTCAGCCAGACAAAAAAAATTAACAGAAAAATAAGGAAAATAACAGATGTTATGACTTAAATGGACTTAACAGACATCTGTAGACTATTCCATCCAAACAGAAAAGAATATATCTTCTTTTCAGCACCTCACAGACCCTTCTCAAAAATTGATAACATACTCGGTAACAAAACAAACCTCAACAGATACAAAAAGATGGAATAACCCCATGTATCTTATCATATCACAATGGCTTAAAACTAGAATTCAACCACAATACTAATTAGAGAAAGACCACAAACACATGGAAATTAAACAATGCTCAACTAAATCATAAATGGGTCAAAGTAGAAATAAAGCGAGAAATTAAAGACTTATTAAATTCAATGAAAATGACCACACAACATACCCAAATTTATGGGACACAATGAAAGCAGTGTTAAGAAGAAAGTTCATAACACTAAATACCTACATAAATAAGCTGGGAAAATCCCACACTAGTGAATTAACAGAACATTTGCAAACTTTAGAATAAAAAGAAGCAAACTCACCCAAGAGAACTAGAAGACAAGAAACAATCAAATTGAGAGCTGAAATCAACAAAATAAAAAAAAAGAAAACAATACAAAGAATCAATGAGACAAAGAGTTGGTTCTTCGAGAAAATCAACAAAATAGACAAACCTTTATCCAAACTAACCAAAAGGAGAGAGAATATCCAAATTAACAAAATCAGAAATAAAAAGGGGGTATAACAACAGACACAGAGGAAATTCAGAGAATCATCAGATCATATTTCAAAAACCTGTATTCCACAAAATTGGAAAACTTAAAGAAAGTGGACAATTTTCTGGATAAATATCACTTACCAAAATTAAATCAAGACCTGATAAGCAAATTAAACAGATGTATAACTGCTAAAGAAATAGAAACAGTCATCAAAACTCTCCCAAACAAAAGGCCCAGGACCAGATGGTTTCAGCTCAGAATTCTACAGGATTTTCAAAGAACTAATACCAATATTCCTTCTATTAGTCCACACAATAGAAACAGAAGGAACATTGCCTCTTTTTATGGGGCTACAATTACCCTGATACCCAAACCACCTAAAGACATTACTAAGAAAGAGAATTACAGACCAATCTCACTCATGAACATTGCTGCAAAAATAGTCAATAAAATACTGGCAATTCAAATCCAAGAACACATCAGAACTACCATCCACCATGATCAAGTTGGCTTCACTTGTAGGGAATGATTCAACATACAAAAATCTGTCAACGTAATCCACCATATAAACAAGCTGAAAAATAAAAACCACATGATTATCTAATTAGATGCTGAAAAAGTTTTCGACAAAATATAACATCCCTTCATGATAAAGGTCTTGGAGAGAACAGGGATACAAGGAACATACCTAAACATAATAAAAGCAATATACAGCAAGCCAACAGCCAACATCAAACTAAATGGAGAGAAACTCAGAGCAATCTCACTGAAATCAGGAACAAGACAAGGTTGTCCACTCTCTCCGTATCTATTCAATATAGTTCTTGAGGTCCTAGCTAGAGCACTAAGACAACAAAATGAGATCAAGGAGATACAAATCAGAAAAGAAGAAGTCAAACTCTCACTATTTGCTGATGATATGATAGTTTACATAAGTGACCCCGAAAATTCTACCAAGAACTTCTACAACACATAAACATTTTCAGTAATGTACCAGGATACAAGATCAACTCAAAAAAAAATCAGTAGCCCTCCTGTACACAGATAATAAATGGGCTGAGAAAGACATTAGAGAAACATCACCCTTCACAATAGCCATAAATAGCATAAAATATCCCTGAGTAACTCTATTCAAACAAGTGGAAGACTTGTATGACAAGAACTTTAAATGTTTGAAGAAAGAAGTTAAAGAAGACATCAGAAAGTAGAAAGATCTCCCATGCTCTTGGGTAGGTAGAATTAGCATAGTAAAAATGGCAATCTTACCAAAAGCAATCTACAGATTCAATGCAATGCCCATCAAAATCCCAGCAAAATTCTTTATAGACCTTGAAAGAACAGTACTCAATTTTATATGTAAAAGCAAAAAACCCAGGATAGCCAAAACAATCCTGTACGATAAAGGAACTTCTGGAGGCATCACAATCCCTGACTTCAAACTCTACTACAGAGCTACCGTACTGAAAACAGCCTGGTATTGGCATAAGAACAGACAGGAGGACCAATGGAACTGAATTGAAGACCTAGATATTAATCCACATACTTTCAAACACCTGATTTTTGACAAAAAAGCAAAAAATATAAAGTGAAAAAAAGAAAGGGTATTTAACAAATGTTGCTGGCATAACTGGATATCAACATGTAGAAGAATGAAAACAGACCCATATCTATCAGCACGCACAAAACTCAAGTCCAAATGGATCAAAGACCTCAACATAAAGCCAGCCACACTGAACCTCATAGAAGAGAAAGTGTGAAGTACACTTAACGCATTGGCACAGGAGACCACTTCCTAAGTATAACCCTAGAAGCACAGACACTGAGAGAAACAATTAATAAATGGGACCTCCTGAAACTGAAAAGCTTCTGTAAAGCAACGGACATGGTTAATAAGACAAAAAGATAGCCTATAGAATGGGAAAACATCTTCACCAACCTCACATCAGACAGAGGTCTGATCTCCAAAATACACAAATAATTCAAAAAATTGTTCATCAAAAGAACAAATAATCCAATAAGAAATGGAGTACAGACCTAAACAGAGAACTATCAACAGAGGAATCTAAAATGGCTGAAAGACACTTAAGGAAACGCTCAACATCCTTAGTCATCAGAGAAATGCAAATCAAAACAACTCTGAGATTCCATCTTACACCTGTAAGAATGGCCAAGATCAAAAACACTGATGACAACTTATGCTGGAGAGGTTGTGGGGTAAAGGAAACACTCCTGCATTGCTGGTGGGAGTGTAAGCTGGTATAGTTCTTTGGATATCAGTGTGGCGATTTCTCAGACACCTGGGAAACAACCTTTCTCAAGACCCAGCAATACCACTTTTGGGTATATATCCAAAGGATGCTCAACCATGCCACAAGGACATTGCTCAACTATGTTAATAGCAGCATTGTTTGTTATAGCCAGAACCAGGAAACTAATTAAATAACCCTCGACCAAAGAATGGATAAGAAAAATGTGGTACATTTACACAATGGAGTACTACACAGCAGAAAAGAATGATGACATCTTGAAATTTGCAGGCAAATGGATGGAGCTAGAAAACATCATTTTAAGTGAGGGAACCCAGACCCAGAAAGACAATTATCACATGTACTCACTCATAAGTGGTTTTTAAACATAAAACAAAAAAAAAGCCTACAAATCACAATCCCAGAGAACTTAGACAACAATGAGGACCCTAAGAGAGACACACATGGCTCTAATCTACATAGGAAGTAGAAAAAGACAAGATCTCCTGAGTAAATTGGGAGCATGGGGACCTTGGGAGAGGGTTGAAGGGGAGAGGAGAGGCAGGGAGGGGAGCAGAGAAAAATGTAGAGCTCAATAAAAATCAATAAAGAAGTTTTAAAAAAAAAAGATGGAGCATGAAAGGAGAGACCAAAGTCTCAAGTCCACCGAAGTCAAAACTTCTTGTCACTTCTGGCATAAAGAAGCAGGGTGAGATGGCTGGAGGCTTGGTGACTCTAAGAAAGAGCCCAAGCCGGGCGGTGGTGGTGCACGCCTTTAATCCCCGCACTCGGGAGTGAGTTCGAGACCAGCCTGGTCTACAAGAGCTAGTTCCAGGACAGGCTCCAAAGCTACAGAGAAACCCTGTCTCGGAAAAAAAAAAGAAAGAAAGAGCCCACTGCTATTATTTTACTGAACGGACATAGTATCAAGCTGCCTTCGAAGAAGTTATCTCTGTGCCCCTAGATTAGTGCAGCTCTTAGCCCTCACCAATGAACACCAGTAAATACAGAGGTCTGCTACTGGTCAAATTGGAGCAAAGGTGACTGACTGGAGGACTCTGCCCTAAAGGAGACATTGACATCACACCTCTTCCCGAAGACTCAGGGAACACCAGAGAAGAGCAGGTGGGAAGATTGTAAGAGCCAGAGCTTAGGAAAGAATGCCCTTGAAACAGTGTCTCTCGGTCACGGCAGGGCCATTGCACCATGAAGTTACAGCGGCTGTGATTGCCTCCATAAGATGAAGATAGCCAACATCCCAGCATGAATGGGGATGCTCGGGGGCCTTCCCACTTGCTGAAGAGCTGTTGGCAATTGAAGATTGCTGGGGAAAGGAAAAAGGTTTTATTCAAGGATGTGGCCCCTGATAAAGTACTCATTCTCCAGTAGATGGCCCTACACCGTGCACTTGAGGACAACTCTAACTAAACTCAGGGGACTACCCAAAAAGGGGGGGGGGGGAGTCATGAAGTTAGGATGTGGTGTGGGGCTTCTGGGGGAGTTGGAAAGGTGAATGGGTGGGTGGATTTGGGCTGGGAGATGAAATATTCCAAGATTAAATTTCAAATACTATATGTCCTTTTTTAAATATATACAGGTGCATATGTGCCTGCAGACCAGGAAAGGGCATCAGATTGTGAGCGGCCATGTAGGTGCTGAGAATTGAGTTCAGGACTCCTGGAAGAGCAAGCAGTCAGTGCTCTTAACCGCTGAGCCATCTCTCCAGCCCTGTATGGATCTTATTTATTTATTTACTTTAAGCAGAGTGACTCAACGAAGGGGAAAATAATTAGCGATGAAGCCATCCGGGACGGGCGTAAGCAGACTTACGGCTCCTGACCACTGTTGCTCACAGCCCACCCGCGTCAGAAGTGCAGTAAAGCTAGTGAAAGACACAGCATAGCGGCCAGCATGCGACCTCAAAAGCCAGTCAATCTTAACATCAGCTAATGTCAGTAGCTCAAAGCAAAGGCAGCTAGGGGGTCAGTTAGCTTTGCCCCAGCTTTCTAAGGACTGTCAAGGTGTCTTTTAGAAGCTAATTTTCAGGGCTGGAAAGCTCGCTCACGGTAGATGTCATCTGTATAAGGCAGTCAGTCCTTCAATTCATCCCCAGTAGAGAGCCTCAGCACAAGGCTCCGCCCACCCCGACCCTATGCACTCTAACGCTAGCCACCCCAACCCCTGATCACACCATAGCTCATTCTTTCTGACTGAGCTTCTGGAGGCAGGACCGTCCACTTCGGAAGCTAAGAAAACCCTATTGGGTGTTGAAAAACAAAATCTGCAGGAATGAGGTGGGGGGGAGGGGTGCTCTCTGATCTTTCCTTGCTCCAAATTCAAAGATGCAACACACTTATCATCACGGCTCATGGGAAGAAGTCTGAGGACGGAGAGTTCCAGGACAGCCTGAGCTACATAGTGAGACATTGTCTCACATACATACATACATACATACATACATACATACACACACACATACAGCAAGCACACAGAGAAGTTTTCCCTCTCTTTCCTTACAGCATCCCCAGCCCCAGCCCAAACCTAGTGGACCAAACCCAAGTCTTTGATGCTAATGAATGACACAGACGGTGTGATGGTTGAGCTGCAATCCTAAGGATGCAGTGGGAATCAGGAAAAGCTGAGGGAGGCCTAGGTACATGATGTCTAGGTACATAGAGTAGGTTCTCCATAGAGTAAACTAATTAAGGAGCCTCATGAGCTGGCTGGAGGGCAGTAGCTAGGAAGGTGACCTTCCTCGGGCTGTCCTCACTGTCCGTGTTCCACACTCAAGCCTTCTAGGACCAGAACCTCTGCCCCTGGATCTACACACAAATGTCCGCTGGGCTGAAACTAGACCCCTAGTGGAGGTTGTTTACACACACTTGCAGAATAGTGTGCCTGCTTGCCCTTGATGGACAGCTAGCTCCTCCCTGCAGTCCTGGCATACCCAGCCTCAGCTTTCAGGACAGGGGCCATCCTGAGGCAGTCCACGTTCCCATCTGCCCCTATCAGGGCTCTCCGCACTTACAACCCACAGTCGGCAAGACGCTGTTGAAGTCCTGCTTGATGTAGCGAAGGACCAGGCTGGTCTTGCCCACAGAGCTGCTTCCGAGCAGAACTAACTTGCTCACGTAGGGCTGGCCAGAAGTAGTGCTGGCCTGCGGCAACCCACCAGCCTGCGCCATGACCTGCAAACAACCAAGGAAGACAGAGATGGGTGGAAAACCACAGCAGAGTCCAACATACACACACACACAGGCACACACACACACACGCACACAGACACACACGCACGCACGCACACGCACGCACACAGACACACACACGCACGCACACACACACGCACACAGACCCACACACACGCACGCACACACACACACGCACACAGACACACACACACGCACGCACACACACGCACACAGACACATACACACGCACGCACGCACACGCAAGCACACAGACACACACACACGCACACACACACGCACACAGACACACACACACGCACGCACGCACACGCACGCACACGCACGCACACGCACGCACACAGACACACACACGCACACACACACACACGCACACACACACGCACGCACGCACGCACACACGGAGTGGGGGCTGCTTCCTAGACAGAACGCAGACACCTCAAGCAGAGCACCCTCTGGGAAACTGTTTGCTTCATGACAAGGGGCCACGGACCCTCACCACAGTGGTCTCCACCAGGACCACACGGGCTCTTTATCCTAATTCGATCACATCCTGTTTCTCACGGCTTACAAACTGATTCCAAGCACCCGAGAGAGGTTAAAAGCACCTGGGCACCTTTGATTGTCCCTGGATTAAAGAGAGGGATTTAAAAAAAAAATAAAAACCCTCGTATCAACATCCCTGACCTTCCAGACGCAAGCAAGTGCAGCTTTCTTTCTGCATGCTTCCCAAGACTTGACAGCCCCCTTTTCCTCAAATCCTCTGCTTTCCAAAGAAAACTTCGCTCTGTGATACAAGGGGGTAATCTTTCTAGGACCAGGAATGGTAAAGCGCACCTACAATCCCAGCATGCCAAAAGCTGAGGCTGGAGAATTTGAGACCTGTCTGGTCTACACAGCAAAGACTCCATCAAACAAAATGGAGGAGGGAATGGAGGGAGGGAGAAAGAGAGGGGAGAGAGCAGGGTTGGAGGGGGGATATCTTTGTCTTGAGGACCTCATCTCTGAGGCATCGGAGCCCAGCTCCATAGCAAAAACACAGAAGCCCTGCATGGTGGTAATGACAACAGTTTCCAGGCACGCATCAGAACACCAGACTGCAGGAGCTGTGTGCCCAGTGCTCACTCTCATAGAAACCCCCAAACTCCCAAAGGAAACCTCCACAGGCTCCTGTGCTCTCTTCCTTTTCTTTCCTTTCCCTTCCTTTTCTTTTTCTTCCTTTTCAAGACACAATTCCTCTGTGTGACCACCTTGGCTGTCCTGGAACCTGTAGACCAGGTTAACCTCGAACTCACAGAGATCCACTTGCCTCCACCTGCCTCTGCCTCCTGAGAGCTGGGAATAAAGGCATGTGCCACCACACCTAGCATCTCTCTTTACAGCCCATGTGTGAAGATATCGGGTTTCTTGTGCCGCAGCCTACTGCTTGGAGAACTTCCTGGGCTGCCATGGCCATATATACATATATATGTTTCTGTGAGCTCTGTATGGTGCATGGTTCAGGACAGAGGTCTCATCTCATATAAACAGCACAGAGCCAGTGTAGTAATAAGAGTGGCGGGGCTGCGTCCCCAGCACCCCGGCTGCCTGGCTAGCTCAAGCCCGAAATAATTACACGGACACTGTATTCTTTTAAACACTGCTTGGCCCATTTCTATCTAGCCTCTTCTAGGCTAATTCTCACATATTAATTTAGCCCATTTCTAATCATCTGTGTAGCTCCCCTAGGTGCGCTTACCAGGAAGATTCTAGCCTATGTCCATCCTGGGTCGGAGCTTCATTGCGTGCGTCTGCCTGGGAGCTGGGAGCATGGCGTCTCTCTGAGGCATCTGCTCCCAAGAGGAGAGCTGTGGAGTCTGAGCTCACTTCCTCTTCCTCCCAGCGTTCTGTTCTGTTTACTCCTCCCACCTATCTTCTAACCAATGAGGGCCAAGCAGTTTCTTTTTATTTAACCAATGACCTTCCTCCATCATTTCCCCTTTTTCGGTTTAAACAAAAAAAAAAGGCTTTAACTTTAACATAGCAAAATTACATATAACGAAACAGTTATCAAGTAAAAGTTACAATAATCTTTATCATAACTAAGGAAAACTATAACTATAACTAACTATTCTTTTTTTTTTTTTTTTGGTTTTTCGAGACAGGGTTTCTCTGTGGCTTTGGAGCCTGTCCTGGCACTAGCTCTGTAGACCAGGCTGGTCTCGAACTCACAGAGATCCGCCTACCTCTGCCTCCCGAGTGCTGGGATTAAAGGCGTGCGCCACCATCGCCCGGCTAACTAACTATTCTTAACTCCATCAAAGACTCCAGAAAGATACAATACTACCTAAGCAAACAAGAAAAAAGCAACTTTTAAAACTCTAGAAATGACAGAGACATCTTGCTGCCTAGACAGTCACCCAAAGTTCCTCTGTACCGTTGGGGCATCCATCTTCAGCCTTCAGGCCCATGGTATCCAGCAGACATTTCCATAAAGCAGGAAAATTCAAAGTCAGTTCAGTCACTATCTGTTGTGTCCTGCAGAATGTCTCGCAGACTCTTTCATGAATCAGGAACCCCGAAAGATCATCTCCACATCAAACAGGTCAGGTCTTTTCCTTGCTAAAGCTCTGGTCCTTCCTGCTCACTGCCACCAGAGTCAGCAACGGCCTCCTGTCTGATGTCATTCCTGCCTCCCTACCTTTCCCACCATGTCTCCACCTCCAGAAACCAACAACGTTTCCCTGTTTCCCCTTGGCTGAAACTCCCTGTTTCCCCTTGGCTGAAAGGATCTCGGCGTGGGAATAAGTACACCTATCGTAGCAGCGGTTCACCTGGGTTCTGACCACCACTCTGAAGATAGATTGCCTTCAGGGAGCATGTCATGACCACTGGGGGAACAGCAGGCACATGCTCTCTCCTGAACGAACCCGGAAGTGTCTCTGCAGATGCTAACTGGATCAGTGTGCTTTCTGTTCCCGGGCTCTCATATCAGCCACACTCCCATTCCACATGCTCGTTGGAAGAGCACCTGGTGTACTTGTAGAAAGGGAGACAGAGCTGCCAGCAGCACTGAAGGTCCTTCATGCGTCACTATGGGGCCAACCTGCACACGGCTCAGATAGGGCTGTTGAGGGTGCAGCTGCCAGGGTGCTCCAGACAGAAGCAGGGTGGGTATGTGCTCTGAGTCCACCTGTTCCTGCACAAAGACACCTGCCAAAGCAGAGCAGGAAATCCAAGAGCCTGGCACCACCTCCACGGGACAAAGGCCCGGCAGTTTCTCCAAGGCAAAGACACAGCCTGGAGCTGGGGCCTGTTGTTTTTATGCTCTCGGGGACTCCCAAGGCACCGGCTCAATCCTAGCTGCCTGTAGAGTCGCACGATGCACCATCAGCCTCAGCAATGGTACAAGGGGACTCTGCTTTTGCACCTCCAAATCAATGCTAATGTGTTGTAAACCTATAATCCCAGCACCCAGGCTGCTGATGCAGGCAATTGCCTCAAGTTTCAAGCTTTTCTGGGCTACGTACTAAGACCCTATCTCAAAAAAACAAAACAACAACAAACAAAAATACAGCTAAATAAATAATCCCTGAGATTTAATGATCATATACACTGCCCTTAAATCATAAAACTTGGCCATAACATCAAATGCAGTATCCACACAGCTTTGTCAAATTCTTACAAATGATCTCACTTTCATGGTTCATTTCCCTATTACCTGATTTTTTTTCCTCTGGCATTAATTACTTTTCTCTGCGATAGATAAGACCACAGTAGATGTTTTCATACTACTTTTTGAGTGACTGTATGTTGCGAGCTTCCGACAACAGCAGCTGGAACTCTCTGGAGGGAGAGAAAGGTGGAAGTGTGGGGCCTGACCCCTCCTCCAGAATCAGGTCTTTCTGAAGGCGATGGCTGCCGGGCTCTGACTAGGAGTCTCTTCTCATCCCGACTTGGTGGTTCTTCAGCTGTCACGAGCCTGCCTCTCTTCAACCAAGGAGAAAACATCCAAGAAAGGAGGGAGTCGAGGGAGGTTGCACTCCCCTTCTCCTTAGCCAAACCCTCCAAGCTGTTCTTTCGGAACAATGTGGCGTTTGATAGGAGAGAAATAGCAAGCTGCGGATTAGAAGGAAGTTTTGGAAGAAAGTCTGCCAAGCTCCTCTGTTATTGCTGGAGCCTCGGCTGCCGTCTGAAAAGGCCTCCTTAGAAGGCATCTCCACATGCTGGCAGTTTATGTTCAAGGAAAAATCAAATGGAATTTCCTTCCCAAAATATGACTTCAGGAGTCACTTATGATACAAACAAGGACACTGGGCCGTGAACAAACACAATGAGTGAATTGTTTCAGCTCTGCCTCTGATTAAGCTCCCGAGAACACAGCAATACATATTTGCAAGCATGTATACACACACGCACACCCGTGCACACACACAGATCACTCTGCAAAGTACAGTAAGAACAATGGCTCACCTGTTCACCTTGAGGAAGTTCAACAGACCATCATCCCGCAGGACCTAAGCTGGCTCTCCTTTCTCCCTCCTCCTTCCCCCTGGCTATGCTTCCCTTAGGTCCTGGGTAGACTGGCTGATCAGGGCCCCCACGGGGGGGGGGGGGGGTGAACAGATGGGAGGAGCCCTGTACCACCGGACAACCAGAGACAGAGCAAAGGAAGTAGGAAGGCCACCTCTCCTGCCAAGGCCCCAACTGCTCTTCCTGTAAATCCCAGTGCAAAGTCCCCACACGATCACGTGACTACCTGGGCCGGAGTAGGCTAGAAGTCACGTTCTGGTTCTCTACTCGCCTCACCCAGCTGCAATGCAGAATTTCAGCCATTTCCAGGTCGCCCCAGTCACGGCTCCTTACACCTGCCAGCATCACTGACTTGGATAACAGCTCTGTGGTTACTTGAGCTCACTTCTTAACTCTTTATAAAAACGGCTCAAGTCTGGGGAGGCATCCCAGGTGGGCAGGGCCAGGGGCCAGAACCTGGGGATAGTAATCACCCAGGTAGGGCTAGTGCATCCCCAGGAGAAACTCTAGGCTGGAGAAATATGGGAATCAGTTCTACCCGGGTCAGCTATGAATCCTGGGTCAATAGTTCTCTCTGTGCTCAGAACTCTCTTTGATTTCTAGCTTGGGTTCCCCAAGCAGGAAGCAATGGGGAACTCAGCACCGTGAATGGGAGCGCAGCTATCTCAGGTTTGCAAGAAGCTTTCCTTCCGACAGTTCTCAAAGGGTCCATTTCTCTGGTGAGGTCCTCTTCTAGTCACCCTGTCCTTCAGGACACACTCCCGGTCCACTGCCTTGAAGACCAGACACCTCACTCCCTCTCTGAATGCGCCTCTGAGCCCCTGTGCCTAAGTAGCCACTCAAAATCTGGAAGAAACAGCGATGCTTCCGCCCTCCTGGTGTGGAGTGAAGATGTGTGTGCCTCTTCCTTCAGCTGCCTCTCTTTTCCTTCCCTTCTTCCCAATGTGGACGCATTGAGTAAGTCTCCTTTTTCAGCTTCCCATTTTTAGTTTGGCTCATTAAGGGTGGGTGGCCAGACTTCCTGGGGCACAGGTTGGGTACCCCCAAGTCTGATGATAATAGCATGACAGACAGGAGCAGAGGACTCTGAGGTGGAATCTGGCCCACAAGGCAGTCCCTTCTTATAATAAGATCGGGAAGGTTACACGGCATAGCAGCCAAGCACCCAGAGTCCCCTGCAAGATACGGGGAAGCTGGAGAGGAAGTGGATGTGTGACCACCACAGCCACAGCTGGCCCTTTGATGTGCCCCTTCTGGAAGTTCTTAGCTAAAGATCTGTAGGAAGTATTCTGAGCAGGGGGCCTGTGATGTTGATGAGCAGGGAAGGGCCGTGGCAGGTGTCATGGCCTGACCTGGTCTGGATCCTCACAGTGTCCACTTAGAACAGCAACTCTGCTTTAGAGGAAGAAAAGGCAGACATCACACTTGGGAAGGAGGAGGCAAGAGGATGGAGAGTGTGCACAAAACTCCTGAGAGGGGCTGTGTCAGCAGAGACAATTGGCTGATTAGCTCCTGTGTGTGGAGAGGCTGGAATGTTGCAGGTCTAGGGGCTGATAACCTTATCTCAGGCTAGCTCTATCCCTATGTATCTATCCTTGTATCGGGCCTAACATCTTATCACTAATAGGTAAAAACTGTTCGGAATCTCATCAGACCAGCAGCATCCCGGACTCAGAAGCTAAGAATATCATCAGGTAGTATCTGAAGCCTAATGGCAGAGATTCCCCATCTTTGTCTAACCTACCTCTCTGATGTTTCCACCAATGCAGTTTTTAAATGCTTGGCTTTATAACTCTCTTTGTTCTATTACTATCTGTCTTAGTCACCGTTCTATTGCTGTGAAGAGACACCATGACCAAGGCAACTCTTCTAAAAGGAATCGTGTAACTGGGGGCTTGCTTTCGGTTTCACAAGGTTAGTCCATGCTCGTCATGACAGGGAGCAGGCAGACATGGTCCTGGGGCAGGAGCGGAGAGCTTTATATCCTGATCCACAGGCAGCAGGCAGAGAGAGAAAAATAGCAGACCTGGGGTGGGCTTTTCAAACCACAGGACCCACCCCCAGTGACACATCTCCAACAAGGCCACACCTCCTCATCCTTCTCAGACAGTTCCACTCCCTGGTGACTAAGCCTTCAAAACTATGAACCTATGGGGGCCATTCTTTTATTTATTTATTTAAGATTTCTGCCTCCTCCCCGCCATCGCCTCCCATTTCCCTCCCCCTCCCCCATCAAGTCCCCCTCCCTCATCAGCCCGAAGAGCAATCAGTGTTCTGTGCCCTGTGGGAACTCCAAGGACCACCCACCTCCATCCAGGTCTAGTAAGGTGAGCATCCAAACTGCCTAGGCTCCTATGGGAGCAATTCTGATTCAAACCACTGCATTATAAAAACTCCACAAAACTGCTTCTATATAAGAACATGGCACCTGGGATCACCTAAATCCATGTTTCCCAGGTCATGGTCTCTCGGGTTTGGCTTCGAAATGAACTGTCTTTTATGCCCTTTGAGATGAGAGCTATATTTTTCCTGTCAGAAAGAGTTTGAGGCCCACTTGAGGTATGTGGCAAAATCTAAGACAACCTAGGACTGTAGGCAAGATCCTGTCTCAATGAATGAATGAAAGAATAATTGAACGAGTAAACAAAACTAAAGTTTATTCTCAGCCCCATATGGGGAACTCTGGCACAGGAAAACAGATGCAAGTCACCCCCCAGAATGGCATTTTCACTATAAAAGAGGCGACATGAACTTTTAAAGCTACAGGAGAGAAGAAAGTCAGACATCAACGTATTTGCCAGTGACATTTGGTGGAGCATCAGATGGGGTCAGCAGCAGAGCAGGGAAATACCATCACAGGACTGGGATGTCACATCCAGGCATTCTTAGCTTTAGGACTGGGGGCAGCAGAGAGACCCTCGAAGCTTTAGTGATGCTTTTCAGCAAGGTTATCTGTCAGTCTAGGAGACAGCAGGTAAAAGCCTAGGAAGGTGGCCCAGCAGGTAAAGTACTCGCTCTTTGTACTGACTGTTCCTCTCTAGAGGAATAGAATGTCAACACAAAAACACAGTTCTCACCTCAAAGGGAATAAGAGATAGTTTATTTGGGAGCCAAAATCTGAGTGATCATGGGCCCAGGGACCACAAGTTTCAGTTACCAAGTCCATGTTTAACAACGTGGAAGCGTTTCCATGGAGTTTTAAAACAACAGAACAAAGAGAGTTTTCAGGGAAGGCAATCCTAAAATACACTGACGGAAGCATTAAGAAGACATTTGCAGGAAGGCAGGGGAATCCCAGCTATAGGCTTCAGATTTATCTGACAGCATTCTTAGCCCTTTGATTGGTGGAGTTCTTCCAAGTTTCAGAAGTATTTTATCTGTTGTCGGTGTATTAGGTCCCTCTAGGGGCAGGGTGTTAGGTCTGGCACAGAGGTGGACATGAAATAACTGGGTTTTGTTTTGTTTTGTTTTGGGTTTTTTTTTGTTTGTTTGTTTGTTGGTTTTTTTTTTTGATTTTTCGAGACAGGGTTTCTCCGTAGCTTTTGGTTCCTGTCCTGGAACTAGCTCTTGTAGACCAGGCTGGCCTCGAACTCACAGAGATCCGCCTGACTCTGCCTCCCGAGTGCTGGGATTAAAGGCGTGCGCCACCACCACCCGGCTAAAATGACTGTTTTTAAGGCTAAAGTAAATTGTAATTAGGCTCTAGAACTGCAACATTCCAACCTCCCCGTGTCTTGACAGTTTTAACCACTCCAGTGGCCTCTGTAGACTGAAACCCAGTAGGTGTTTGGCCCGTGGGATGACTACACTCCCTCTGTGATTGTCTCTTACTATGGAGGCCAGCAACCCCAGTCAGTTCATGAGGCCTGGTGGCTCAGCGGTCCCGGTGTGATATCACAAATCTGGAAGGTTTCTGGAGAACTGCTGGTCCCTAGTCCACAGTAGAAGGCTGGTAATGCTGGTTCTGATATCAGCGGAGGAATCAACTCAGAGGCAAGAGGGACGGTCGAATGGGTAAAAGCCACATCGTTTTCCTTCTGCCATGCTCTTTGTATATGGGCTGCTACTAGAAGGTGCTGCCCGCGATAGGGGTGGGTCTTCCCACATCAAATAAAGCAACCAGGACCGCTCTTCTGTGTTCACCTGGTGTTAACAGAACCCTTTTAGTTCTCTGAGATGGAGGGACTGAGGCCTTCATTCCTATTGGCTGCTCAGAGCTTTCGGGTTGGCAGATGCCCACATAGGCCTCTCTCACACGGCAGGCTACTCTCTCTAAGTCAGAAGAGTCACCCCCTCTGACCATCAGACCCTCTCTTAGAGAGCTTACCTGGTTAGGACAGGCCCACGGAGCACAGTCCTCCTTTTGCCCAACTCAAAGTCAGCTGACAAGGGCTCCAATGACTTAGCAACACAACTTCACCATTTTCCTGTAATACAATCTCACCTTGGGAATGCTGCCCATGGCACCACAGTCCTGAGCAGGACATGTTTGCACCAGCTTCCCCTCCTAGAATTCTGCTACCCCAAGCCTGGGTTCCCCCATTAAGACTGGGCTTGTGTCTAGCAGCATACTGGGGCCCTAGTGTTCTGGCTGTTTGCAAGCAAACTGATATTCTCCCAGGGTGGACCAGGATGAGCCAGAATCCAGACAGTTGAGGGGGTGGCATTCCTTCCCTCTAGGTAATCCTGTACCAAAGGTCATTAGGGTGGTCTTCCTCTGCAAGGCCCTCTCTTGGAGACCTTGGACCAGTCAGCTCCTATCCCATACCCGACTGCTAATTCCTGAAGGAAGAGGTTGGACAGGCAGCCCCAGGCCGGCCTGTCTGACCTGTGTGATGAAGTCATTCTAACCAGATGCTGAGAGAGACAAAGTTACAAAGCTCTGTGAACCAAAAGATGTGTCCTCGGGGCTTAGACATGATAAACTCTACTTCAGGGTTGGTGAGGACCCACAAATCAGAAATTCAGATTGTAACCATCACCGCCATTACTGGCAGCAGAAATGAGACAAAACAGTCTATAAGTAATTTGTGTCCATGGGCAAAATCAGCATTATTTTCATTGTGTTCCATTTCTTTTTAAATTTCCAGACCGTTCACCAAACTTGCTGCCTGGGCACTGACAAGAATTCTCACTAAGCCACTTTAGTAGGTCACATCTCCATGTACATGGCATCCAGGACACACATTCCCCTTTCAAGAGAAGTCAGAACTATGCCAGGCTTGGTGACACCCCTATAATCTCAGCACTCAGGGAGTGAGATGGAGGGGAGGGGGCAAGACAGCCTTGGCTTCACAGTGAGCTGCTATCTCAATAAAAAAAAAAGCAAAATTATAGAATTGAGTAAAGTTGTAAGGGCTGCCGAGACTAAGCAGACCTATCCTGATCTCTGTTCAGACACTCCATGGCAGAGATTTTCTGTTTCCCTAGACAGATCTTCCGTGTGAGCTCCTTGCTGTCCTATGACCTCTAGAACTTTGACCTCTAGAACTATGACCTGCAGAATTCCCACCCTGTGCCCCACAGAAGCAGCCAGACCCAGTGCCGCTAAAACTGAGAGAATTTGGTAAACACTTGCATATATATGTATGTACATGTGTGTCTGTGTGGGTTTGTGCATGCCATGCTGTGGAGGCCAGAAAGAGGACTTCAGATGCCCCAGCGCCGGAGCTATAAGCTCAACATGGGTTCTGGGAACTGAACCCAGATCCTCTGGAAGAAGAGCAAGTACTCTTAACCCTTAAGTCATCTCTCTGGCCCCTTTTTTATTATGTTTTTATTAATTTTATGTGTATGTACATATGTGCGTGTGGACGCACATGCCATGGTGAGCTTACTGAGGTCAAAGGACAACATGTGGGAATCCTTCCAGTACATAGGTCCCAGGGGTGGAATCTAGTCACCGGGCTTGGCTTTAAGTGTCTCCAGTTACCCACTGAGCCATCCCAGTGGCCCCTCATGTGGAACCTTCAGGAAGCTCTCTGGGTTTGCAGCAGACCGGCGCGGCCTGTCCTCTGTGCACAGACCACAATTGTGGGCCCCGTTGCTAATGCATCCAACTTTCCAACAGAAGTAACCAGATGACCATCTCTGGCCAGTCAGACATACTGGTGCTCGCCTGGGGCGGGAGTGTGGGGCTGAGCTGCTCCTTTCTGGAGCTTCCTTGAAGAGATGTGGCTAAGGACAGACTGATAACCATCTGAGGTGCCCTCTTCTGCAATGCTCTAATCTCCGAAGGCCCTTGAGATAGACAGGAGCTGGGGACTGCCTCTCCCTGAAACTTTTACCCTTCTTATCTCAGTTTAAAATTCCAGCAGCGACTTCTGACTGCCAGGCTAAATTCCTCAGCTCAGAGATCAGTGCAGTACGTGGCTGACAGCCAGCACAACCGGAAAGCAAGGAGGTCAGGTCCTGTCCCAGGTACCCCAGCAGGGGGAGACAGAGCCCCGCAGAGTGACAGGTCACTATCCAGGCTTCCGCAGCCCCAGGCAGGAAAGATTGAGAAAGTCAGAGAAGACCTCACCCACGGGAGGAAATGCTTCCATGGGCACAGCCAAGAGGGCAGAATGAGCAGTTGTGTGCTCGGCAGGGGATGCGTCAGCAGGCAGAGCTGAGTGGGCAACAAGAGCAGCAGGTGGCAGAGCTGGCCCCAGATGATTTGCCCAAGCCTGTCCCCATGCTATGAGCTACTGAATGCAGAGTACTCGGGACCAAAGAACACTACTTCCAGGTGTTCCCACATCCTGGAACCAACCAACCCAAGTAGCCCCAAGTCCACTTCTAGGGCCTTGCAGGAACTCTGCCCTGGATCCACCCTTCCAGAAGATCATCATGGGTCCCTGACCAGTCATAGCAAGGGACAGCTGCTGGGTGAGAGTGTGCCTAGAGCATGAATGGGTATGTAGCAAGGCATCCACATGTGTATCCTCGTGTGGGATGGACCTGGTAGGACAGAAAAGCTAGTCCATCCTGGCCAGCGCTCCAAGGTTCCAAACAACAAACCCGGGATTCTCGGGTAGGAAGTCAGATAAGTGTAGTAGTGGCATTCTCTGGAGAAACAGAACCAATGGTGTGTGTGTGTGTGTGTGTGTGTGTGTGTGTGTGTGTGTGTAAATTTATTACATTGGCTTATGTTAAAATAGCAACAAAAGCCGAATTGTGCTCCTGAAGGGATGAGAACCCAGTAGCTATCCGGTCCCTGAGGCTGACTGCCTCAGCATGGGAGTCATCCCAAAGTGACTGTCTCTTACTGAAGAGACCAACAATCCCACAGTTGCTCAGCCAACAAGGCTGAGTGCCCCGGCAGTCCCAGTCTTATGCCAAAAACCTGGAAGTTTCCTGGAGAGACGCTGGCCCTTAGTCCACAATGGAAACCTGGAAACGCTGGTTTCTGGGATCGGTGCTATCAGAGAAGGAGCAGCAAGAACAGGACGAGTCAATTGTTTGCGAGAGGACCATCTGAGATGACAAAAGGGAAGGTCAACGGAGCTAAAGGTGAGCAATCTTCCTTCGGCCATGCTTTTTTTTATTTTTATTATTATTATTTTTTAATCTGGGCTATACTGTCCATGTCAATGAAGGCAGTCAAAATGGTCTTCAGGTGAGGATTCCTAATGGATGATACTACTTTATGGCAAGTCAGCATCAAAACCAACAATATCAGCCCAGGGGAGGGCTGGGGTGTGCTTCATCCTCTGTGCTCCTTCAGTTTTCTGTGTGTTAACTCTTTAAATTCTGGGTACCTGGGCCACCATTTGCAGGCCCTATCAGTGCTGGGGTGGAGGAGGGCGATATTCAGCTCTTTCATCTCATTCACAGACAAGGGAGGGAAAGCCCAGACTGACCCAAGGCCCCACAGAAGAAAACCAGTGCAGGAATCCTGCAGTCAGAGGAGGGGATGGAGCAGGCTCTGTCCCTGTGGGTGGTCTGGCCCTCTCTGCTCTGTGGCCTGGCCTGTGGAAGACTTAGATGTCCTCAAGGAGGTCGCTCTTCTCTAGAAGAGAGTGCATACTCCTCCACCATGGCCAGGTTAAACAATCAAAGGAAGGAACTGTCTCTCCACTCTGACCTCTCTCTCACTTGACCAATGCCCTTTCTTGAACAGCCGAATGTACCTCAGTCCCCTCCCAGCACCTTGAGAGTCACCTCCGCCCTCAGCCCACTGTGCCTGGATTCCCCCTTACTCTGGAGCCTGCTCTACTTTCTCATCCCTGAAAAGGTTTCCCGTAAGACAGATTAGAGAGTGGTCTCTCCCTGGGTCACTGGACAGATGTCTGGAAAAGTTCAGGTGCTTTAAAATCTTTTAAAAATCAGCATAAGTGATCATAGTGATTATGGTGCTCCAGCTCCCAAAGGCACAGCGCCAGCCAGGATTGGGCCAGTTTTTACAGGACTTTCTGCTCTCACACAGTTTGGCGAGCTCTAGACAACCCTGAAATTATTCTGCCTTAGCCAGAATAGGAAGCGTTTTCCCAGGTGACCATTCACGGGGACACTATGACAGGTGTAAAAGGGATAATGCTCTGATTGATGCCACCACCATCCCCTCCTTTACATGAGGGGTTGTTTGTGATTGATCCAAACACCCCTATCTAGCTACACACACACACACACACACACACACACACACACACCGCTTGATTGAAAAAGTGAGCTTGCTGAAGGGTGCCCCACTGTGCTGATGTCTCCCCTAATATTACAACATTAATGCCAACACAGGTTTCTCTGAAGTCGTCTTTTCTTGGCTACTTTTAGTATCATTATGGCATCTTAGAATTTCTAATGCTATGATAAAACACTATAAGCAAAGCAACTTGGGTAGGAAAGAGTTTACTTAAGTTACCCTTCCATATCAGTGTTCATCACTGAAGGAAGTCAGGACAGGAACTCAAACAGGGCAGGAACCTGGAGGCAGGAACTGATGCAGAGGCCATGGAGGAGTGTGCTGCTTACTGGCTTGCTCCCATGACGTCCTCAGCCTGTTTTCTTATAGAACCCTGTACCATCTGCCCAGGAGTGACTCCGCCCACAATGAGCTGGGCCCTCCCCCATCAATCACTAATTAAAAAAACTCTATATCTACTTGCTTGCCGATAGCCTGATCTTACAGAGGCATTTTCTCAACCGAGGCTCTGTCCTCCCTAGTGACTCTAGCTTGTGTCAAGTTGACATAAAATTATGTACACATGGGTAGTTCTGGTAGCATGGAAAGAGAAAAGTAAGAGGAAGAAGAAGAGGAGAAGGAAGAGGAAGAAGAGAAAGAGGAGGAGGAGGAAGAAGAGGAGGAGGAGGAGGAGGAAGAAGAGGAGGAGGAGGAGGAGGAGGAGGAGGAGGAGGAGGAGGAAAACAGAGTGTCAGCAATAGCTGATGAGAAAACAGAAGGGGCAAGGCCATGGCTGATTGACAGCCGAGGAGGTAAAGCTAAGCCAGCAGCAGGCTGGGCTACAAAACAGCAGAACAGCAGGCTGCACTGACAGCAGGAAGACAAGTAGCAACACAAGACCCAGGCTGACAGCGGCACAGCCAGCAGCACCAGCTGCTCAAATGACAGCGACTGTGATGGTGGTCATAGCAACGGGAGGTAGCTAAGCAATTCAAGAGAGCAACCAGTGCAAGAACAAGGGGGACAGCAGAAGTCGAGGGCAGAGCAGAGATGTGCAGCTGAAGGACAAAGGCTGTGACAGGCCAGAGAATAACCTGGAAGAGTTTTAGGGAGCTGTCAAGTCTTTAGGGCCAAGGGTCTCAAACAGCTCAGGCCTGAGAAATCTAACACTGGCAACTGAAGAATCCCACCTTAGGCCTATATAATGGCAAAATGTCTTCACATCCCAGGTCTGCCCAGGAGTGCTCTAAAGCTAGACAAAGTCACCTGCTGCTGCTCCTGAGGACCTGTTGCCTCCGTTCCCCGCTGCCAGGTGTCGAGGGATACAAAAGCTCCGAGGACCAAAGTTGAGAATTTTTTTCTTTGCAAAAGAACCCAAGTCAGTTGACAACATCCGGCCACCACAGCCACCAGTTGTCAGGGCTCAGCAACAATACAGTCTCGTGCTCTCTAGTCTTTTTCTTCCTTTCCTTCTTCTTTTACACTTTTTTTTTAAAAAAATACATTTTAACACAAAATAAAGAAGGCTTTTTTTATACTCATCAGCTCTTCAGTTCCTCAGTTCCACATGGGGAACTAAAAGTTCCTTTCCACCTGTTATGGCATGAGTGGGACCTTAGTGGGCTCCAAGGAGGGTGGAGGGTAGAGGGGAGGAAACGAGAGAGAGAGAGAGAGAGAGAGAGAGAGAGAGAGAGAGAGAGACCTGCTCGCCTCAGAAAAACAGCAGCTCCTTCTTCTTTTAATGCAATTAAATATACTTATTGTCCATTCCATCTCCTTAGTGAGGTGAGGTTTGTTTTGCTTTTCGAGACAAGGTTTGTCCATATCTCTGGAGCCAGTCCTAGAACTAGCTCTTGTAGACCAGGCTGGCCTCGAACTCACAGAGACCCGCCTGCCTCTGCCTCCCGAGTGCTGGGATTAAAGGCGTGCGCCACCACCACTGCCCAGCACCTTGCTGGCTTTTTAGGTGAACTATATTGCAGATTTTCAGTCCTGTTATTTCTTCATGGTTCTGTTCAAAGGTTGATAAATCTCTCTTGAAATCCACTTATTTGCCTGCTGTGTATTCATTTCTCTTATAGATTTTTGTCATTGTTGTATTGGACATAGTGTCTCAGATTTCTTATCCATTCGTTGTAGCTATGTGGTTTATGGGTCTGTGTAGCAAACCAAACCATGACACGGAGACACATCATTAATTATGAATGCCCAGGCTTAGTTTAGGCTTGTTTCTAGCTAGCTTTTTTTCTTTAAATTAAATTAACCATTTCTATTCATCTATGCGCTTCCCTGAGGCTCGTTTACCTCGTCTACGTACTGAACCCTGCTTTCCTGCTTCATCAGTGCCTGGCTGGCTGACTCCCCTTTCCTCTCTGCCCACAAGCCCCACCTATCCCTCCTCTGCCTAGCTATTGGCAGTTCAGCTTTTTATCAGACCAATCAGGGGCCTTAGGCAGGCAAAGTAAAACAGCAACACGTCTTTATATAGTTAAACAAGTGCAGTATAAACAAAAGCAACATGCCTTTACGTAGTCAAACAATTATTCTGCAACAGAAGGAAATGCAACCCTTACTTAGTCAGAAAAATATTCTGTTCCACAACAGGTCAGGTTCCGTTGTTTTGGGGTTTTGTTTTTCGGCGCTGAAGGTGGAATCCTTGGCCTCATACCTGCTAGGCAAGCACCTTTCTACACCACATTTTGTTTCATACTTGGTCTCATTTTCCCGCCTACTCATTTTCACACTAATGCCCCCCCCCCCCCCCGTCTCATGAAGTTGTCGAGAAGGCACAACAAAAGAAGGCACAACAAAACGCCCAGCAATCTGTTTCTCCCTTCCCTTTGCCTCCAAGAACAACACCTTTGCCTCAAACCCCTGTTTTCAGAATGAGCATACCTAACGAGCCGCTGGGAACCCACAGGGATCCATGTTGGGTTACAGTCCAAGAACAGGAAGTTGTCAGGTATTAGCGCCCACTGGGCACCTGCTCAGCTCAATGTTCACATAAAATAGATCAAGAATCCTCACAACATCCCAAGAAGCCCTAGATTGTTATCTCTGCTTCAGGCTCAGAGGAGGGGGCAAGGACATTTCCACAGCCATGCAGATACTGAAGCAGGATTCACACTTTCATCTTTGCTAACCGCTACACCATACAGCTGAATGCATTCCCCCAAGGGGAATGAATTCCTGCCAATCAAAGCCATCTTCCTAGGAAATACTAAGGGAGAGACCTCTGTAGAGATGTTGCCTTTGAATCCTTAATTTATAGATCCGAAAGAAAGCAAAAAACAAAAGTCAAAGGCACGCACAATTCACTGAAAACAGGTCAGAGATGGGCAGTATGTACCCAAACACTGGTCCAGGCCCCACAGAAAGCAGACCAACAGAGCCATCATATCGGAGGTTAGCATGGGAGTGGGCAGGTGGTACTTCCACAAGCTGCAGCTCACACACCAAGGCAGCTGTTTGCCAAGAGACACCCGGCAAGGTCCATCAGCGAGCTCAACGACAATACAGCCTTTGACTCAGCAGTTGCCCAGGGAGAGGCGGCACTGAGTGATGTTGGTCACGCTCTGGGAGAGCGCGCATCCGGAGCCCAGCGGGCACAGTGGAGCAGGTGACTTAGGTCTTTTGTTGCACTAAGCGGCACTAATGCTGACGGTAGCATTGCTCACCCTCGTGCCCGTCTGCCAAAACGTGATTTATGAAAGCCTTTTGGAAGCTCAGTGCAGGGAGGCACGGGGCGGGGGGACATGCAGAGTAGGAGCTCAGACCCAGTGGAGCTTCGGTCATCACCTGCGACCTGAGATGAAGTCACCGGAGACTGTTTGAGCCCTGATTTGTTGGGTGTCCTTTGGACGGCTCCTTGCATTTCACTGACATTCCAGGGCTGATCCACCAACAGACTGCAGTAGGCCTTCTCATACACCTGTGACTCTTCCAAACCTGGAGGACCAATGGAGAGTCACCCCTGCGTAGTCAGGGCTTCTATGCCCATATCCACATGGAGGACAAATGTTGAGAAGGAAACTGAATCACTCAGGGCTCCTCCAGAAATGACGCTCACAGCCAAGGTCATAGAGTGCCAGGCAGCCTGGGGAAGGATCCAGAATAAAGGAAAACCCATCTCCTGCAGAAAGCAGAGAAGTCGCGCTTCTCACAACCCTATGTATGCATCTGCTAAAAGAGCTGCAGAAGACCCACAAACTGAGTTTCTTAAACAGCAAAACTGTACGGTCTCATAGTCAGGAGGCCTCACGCCCAAGATCAAGGTGTCTGGAAGCTCTCGGGAGCAGCTGGTCCTCTCCCTGGAGACCGTGGCAACCATTCATGCCCTTGACTTGTCAAGGCAGCATCCCAGCCTTAGCCTTCATCTTCCTACCGCTTCTCTCTGTGCTAGTATCTGTCGCCAAACTTCCCCTTTTGTTAACTCCACCAGTCCTAATCAACTAGGGCCACCTTAGTGATTGCATCTTAACCCATTCGCTCTGGAAAGTCTCTATTTCTGGTCTGATCACATTCTAAGGGACACAGTTTAGGAATTCAAAGATCATCCTGGGACGATACAATTGCATCGATAAATATTCATGATGTGTCTTCAATATTCATGAGACAATGAGCCTGTGTGCGCATTGCCCAGGGGCCTGTCCTCTGAGCGTTTGGGAGCCAACAGGAAGGTTTTAGACTCTAAGAGCATATTCTGAGTTGAAGAATATCCCCCCCCCCAATCCATGTCCATGTGGACCATTGGGGACAAAAGACACGTGATGGCTATAAGCTCGAGGCCAGCATGGGCTTACCTAGTGATTTCTAAGCAAACCTGGGCTACAGTATGAAATGTTGCCTCAGGAAAACAAACAAACAGCTTGGGGCTAAAGAAATGACTTTGTGGCTAAGAGCACTCACTGCTCTTCCAAAGGTCCTGAGTTGAATTCCCAGCACCCACATGGCAGCTCACAACGGTCTGATGCCCTCTTCTGGTGTGCAGATGTACGTGCAGACAAAGTATCTATATACATAAAAATGAATAAACAAACAAATAAATAAATCAGAGTTAAGAATGCTTGTAATCCCAATACTTGGGAGATTGAGGTCTCGGGGAGGAGTTACAGTGGATGGACAGGACCAGGCCTGACCCCAGGGAATAAGATGATCTTTCAAACAAGCCAGATAGGAGAATGAAGACTTATCAGTGCCCTGATAAGAAAGGGAATGCACTAGTGTGTGTGTGTGTGTGTGTGTGTGTGTGTGTGTGTGTCTGTGTGCAAGGTGTGCAAGAAGGGTTGTTCACTTATCCACACACTCCTTCCTAGAGCCATTCAGGTCTCTGCCAGGTCATGCATGCTTTAGTGGAAATTCTGACTCTTGATTTGTTTCTCGTACAACCAATTGTTTGCCTACCTGCAAATTCAACAGCTGTTTTCCGGATGCCCTGAGAACAAGATAAAGGCTTCATAGCCCCTCAGCCAAGTCAAGGTGAAGGGATGCCTCCTCCAACATTTGCAAGAACCATCTCTTTCTTCCCAGTTTGTCGTCAGACTCATAAGTACTAGGATTACAGGTATAATCAACCATTCTTAGCTCTGCTTGGTTTTTCTTTTTCTTTATTTATGTGGTATATGAATATTTTGCCTGCAAGTACATCTGAACACCAGAAGAGGGCATCAGACAATTGTGAGCGACATATGGGTGCTGGGAATTGAACTTAGGACCTTTGGAAGAGCAGTAAGTGCTCTTAACCACTGAGCCATCTCTCCAGCCCTGATCTACTTGTCATCGTCCCCTCCCCCTGAGGTAACGTTTCACACCGTAGCCCAAGTTTGCTTAGAACTCACTATGTAGTCCATGCTGGCCTCAAACTCAGAGCAAACGTCTTTTCTCAGCTGTCTGAGCCCTGGGAATTCAGGAGCACTACTGCACGTGGATTTTCCACAAATGGTTCACATGTGCATGGATTTGGGGGGGATAGTCTTCATCTCAGAATATAGTGGTAGATTATTTGTGTTTAAATAAATAAAGCTTGCCTGAAGATCCTGGCCTGCTTTCTTGAAAAGACCATGTCCTGACCAGAGACACAAAGGATAAGGAATGTCACTTTAAGGAAAAGAAGTCAAGTACAAAGAACCCGGTAAACCTGAGGCTGCTGTGTACATCCCCCTGCCTCAGCATTTACTCAGCCCTCTTCTCAGCAAGCATTGTCAGTTCTCCACATACATAATTCTACTTTAATACCTTGAGACGCACCAATGACAGGCATGTTCCCTGCTCATCCCAGACCCACACAGCAAGGTCTCCACTGTGTGTCTACAGTGGACTAGGCTCTGGGTTATGGCAGACCCTACAGGAGTAGCTTCATTGGATCCTATGTCAATACAGCATTAAAGAATGCAGGATCTTCCTCTTGGCGTAGTTTAAACCTAGAAAGAACCCAGATGTGAAGACTCCACTTCTTTCCCTGTGCCTTCCATCTGTCTGTCATCTGCGGTCTGTGACCCGTGTCTTGTCTGTCCATTACATGTGTTCAATGTCTGTCCATCCAAAGGGGTATTTGCTGGCCAGCATGGAAGGCATGGTATGGGCAAGGATGAATTCTCTTCTACAGAAATCCTTAAGTTTCACAAAGGAAGAAATCATTTTCCTGACCCCAACTGACACAGAATAGCACTTAAACAACAAATAAATGTTACCAGCCTATAGGCACATGTTGTCTCCAACCTTTATGGTGGATACCTGATTTCATTCAGGTTGCTTCTTTCAACCTATTTGCTAAAGTATTAACACACACACACACACACACACACACACACACACACTACTCTGAGCTTGGAACATAGAAGAGTACGTAATTCAAGGTTAAAGCTACATATTTAGCTTGATTGTAAAGGCTGATTACAGAGGAAGTCCAGGGCATATTAAGGTTGGCTCCATTGTTTTCTTAAATGCAGGTTAAACGGACTGAGCACATGGTAGGAAAGCGGAATGCACTGTCTTAGGTGATTCTCAGGCGTATTATGAGTTTGATTGCAAGATCTGGCAAGCATTCCGTTTTTGAAGGCAGGAGATATTTTCAGATCAATCTACTCCCACAGGATCTCCTCACTGATTCTACCTTGTCTCTGATCACACTCCACTGTGAAGAAAGCCTTCTGCAGCAAAGAACCTCCACGACCTTCTCTCTACTCTGAGTCGATCTAAATTTGATAAATCGTAGCACATTTTATTAACCGTTCTTTGTCTAGAGATGGTACTACAAAGATTTCAACTTGAACATGCCACACAAATGAGTAAGTGACAAGTTGATTTTCTTCTACTAAAAGATTTATCTATTTTTATTTTATTTTGCCTGCATGTATGTAAGTATACACACACGTTTGCATTGTCCAGGGAAACCAAAAGAGGACATCAGATTCCATGAAACTGGAGATCTAGACAGTTGTGATCACCATCATGAGGATACTAGGGGCAGGAACCCTGGGTCTTTTGCAAGAGAGGCAGTGTTCTTAACTACTGAGCCATCTCTGCAGCACAGGGAGCTATTTTTTCCGTTATGCTCTTAAAATAGATTGGATGCTGGTGTGGAATGCTTCACCTCGGACCTTCCCCTAAGTTAGGCTGAGTGAAGCCAGGCAGAGCGAGGCTCTCAACAGGGTTGCGTTGTCAGCACTATCTTAATGTGGGGAAATTTCCAGTGGATTTCTCACCAAAAAAAAAAAAAGTCCCCAGGGCATTGTTCAGCAAACAAAAAGCTCGATGAAATGTTTGCGCTATTTTAAAATGGCCAAATCAAGGACATGACGTGCTTCCAAAGTCACTGCCAAAAATATGAGAAGCATCTTCCAGACCCAGAAAAGAGAGTTGAAACATCTGTGCTCAGTTTGCATTGTGGAGGAAGAGGCCTGTGTGGCTGATAAGGGCAGTGCTTTATTGTATAAATACTAGGATGCTCTGGGCACAGTTTCCCTGATGACTGGTAGCCAGAAACCTCAGAGGAATGGTGGGTTTGTATCCAGACGTGCAGATGTGTGGGAATGCTCTAAGGACACAGAGGAGCTAACCCACAACAGGGATCCCTGCGTGTGTGGTACCCCCTGGGATTAGTAGCAAAACAGCCCTGCTAGAGCCCATCATTGTTGCCTGCATTACTGTGTTTCTTGTTACTGAAGAGGACCAACTGTGTAGTCTGCATCACCCTCGTCTGTTCACCTGTCAGTGGGCACTGGGTTGTTCTCAACTTCTGGCTGCAGAATCAAACATCCGCAAACATTTTAGTGTGTGTCTTTGGAGACATAGTGTCATCGGTCTTAGGTAAATCCTTAGGAGTGGAATAGCTGCATCCTATGACACAATGTATGTGATAGTACTGTCAACCTGTGAGGACCTAGAAGACAAACCACTGGCTATGTCTGTAAGAGACATTTAGATCGGGTTCATTGAGATGGGAAGGCCCACCCTAAATATGGGTGGCTCTGTTCCAGAGACTGGAGCAAGAGCAATCCTCTCTCTCTCTCTCTCTCTCTCTCTCTCTCTCTCTCTCTCTCTCCTTGCTGACTACAGATGCACCATGACCAGCTGCCTCCTACCACCCGCTACTGTGCCTTCCCCTGCTCTGATGGACTGCATCCCTAGAACTGTGAACCCAAATAAACCCTTCCTCCCTTAAGTAGCTCATGTTAGATATATTGTCATGAGAGAAAAGTAATTAACAGATTATGTTTCTAAGTAACTGCCAGCAGCATTTTAAAGAGATTGCCTGGTTTATGCCCACCTTGGCTCAGCATCCTCACCATTTGGGCTTGTCAGTCTTTTTGATGTAGATATTCTAATGGGAGCCTGGTACTATCTTCTGATTTTCCATCTCCCTAAAAACAATACTGCCTGTGGTGGTTTGAATGAAAATGGCCACCACAGGGAGCTGCACTATTAGGAAGTGTGGTCTTGTTGGAGCTGGTGTGGCTTTGTTGGAGGAAGTGTGTCACTATGGAGGCAGGCGGAGAGGTCTCCTATGCTCAAGTCACACCTAGCATCTCAGATCACTTCTTGTTGCCTGAGGGATCACGAGGTAGGGTATCAGCTGCCTGCATGCTGCCATGTCCCACACGATGATAATGGGCTGACCTGAACTATACATCACCCAGTTAAATGTTTTCCTTTATGTGAGTTTCTGTAGTCATGGTATCTCTTCACAGCAATAGAAACCCTAGGACAAAAGGTAACATTCAAGGTGACAACTTCCACCCAGATGGATTCCCAGTGGCTCCAGCCCCTGTTCTTCACTGAATTCTCACGGCATCTCTGGTGAAAATGTATTGACCACTATGGGAGTCTGAATCCCTAGAATCCACTCTTGTTCATTTACATTTCTTAATATGTCATTCTGTTTAGGTAAGTTTATTGATCATTCCTCAGATTTACTAGTTCTTTCTTATATATTGTCCAGACTCTTA
The DNA here is from genome assembly GCF_018167655.1 of Microtus oregoni. Classification (NCBI taxonomy): domain Eukaryota; kingdom Metazoa; phylum Chordata; class Mammalia; order Rodentia; family Cricetidae; genus Microtus; species Microtus oregoni. The sequence goes on along the minus strand of NW_024543063.1, from coordinate 5,571,328 downwards.
ATAATACTATTCCAGATATTTCTGTTAAAATGTATTTTTCTGGGGCTGGGTGGTTAAGAGTGCTTGCTATTCTTTCAGAGGCTCCATATCTGGTGGTTCACAACTGTATCTCCAGGGGACCCAGCACCCTCTCCTGCTCCCCATAGGCACCTACACTCACTTGGCATACACTCATACAAGCACAGATTTAAGCGTGTCTCCCACCTCAGCTCATGTGTGCCACCATGTCTTGGCATGTTCACGTTTAGAATTCCCAAGTCTCTTCTACGCTCCCTACCTTCATCCTTTATACCCACATCCCTCATGGTTATGTTTTTACTGCTCTTCTCTGCTAATCCCAACATCTATGTCACCTCTGAATCTTTCCCAATTGACTGTGACTCTTGACTGTGAATCTCTTTCTCATCTGGTAATTCCTTAGGACAGTGTATGATGCTGGCATCATTTTGCAGATTCTGGATTCTGTTGTCTTCTTGAGTGTCTTCAGCAGTAAGTTAACTTCGCACGGCCCTGATTGTCACCTTGGTTCTATCAAGACTTGGCTCTCAGTTTTTGTCACGGCATGTCTCTTTGAGTTTTCTTGTCACACTTCGTAGCCAAAAATGTGGCCTCTCCATTAAGAAGTGGTTGGCATTTTAGTGAAAGCTTGAGATGTCTACTGGGTGCAACAGTCAACAGTCTTGTCACTATAGTGGAATACTCGAGAGAAGCCACTTGTTAGGAAGAAAGATTTCTTTGGGCTAGTGGTTTTAAAAGTTGCAAATGATAGTGGTTTGGCTCAGTTGGTTTAGAGCCTGTGCCTAGGCAACACATCTTGCTGAGACAGGACTGCTCCCCTCATGGTAGTCAAAGCAAAGAGACAAGAAGGGTCCAGAGTCCCACTATGCTCTTCAAGAACATAGACCAATGACCTAACATCCTCCCATCAGGTCTCAACTTCTAAGGGTTCCACCACCTCTGTTGTAGTTTGATGGGGGCAGGTCATTGGTTAAAAAAATAAAGAAACTGCTTGGCTGGCCCTCATAGGTTAGAACATAGGGGGGTGGAGTAAGCAGAACAGAATGCTGGGAGGAAAAGGAAGTGAGCTCAGACTCGACAGTTCTCCTCTCGGGAGCAGATGCCTCAGAGAGACACCATGCTCCCGGCTCCTGAGCAGACACACGCGATGAAGCTCCGACCCAAGATGGACGTAAGCTAGAATCTTCCTGGTAAGCACACCTTGGGGTGCTACACACCTGATTGGAAATGGGCTAGTCCAGGTGCAAGAGTTAGCCGAGAAGAGGCTAGATAGAAATGGGCCAAGCAGTGTTTAAAAGAATACAGTGTCCATGTAATTATTTCGGGTAAAGCTAGCCGTGCAGGCGGCCGGGGTGTTGGGGACGCAGCCCCGCCGCTCCTATTACTACAGTAGTTTGCTGTGATAAAACACTGACCAGAACAACTTAGAGGAGGAGAGTGTTTCTCTCATCTCACAGCCCCCAGGTCATAGTCCATCTCTGAGGGAAGTCAGGGCAGGAATGTGAAGGCAGAAACTGACACAGAAACCATGGAGGAATGCTTCTTACTGACTTACTCTCTATGACTTGTTCATCCTGCTTTCTTATACCATCCAGGGCCACCTTCCCTGGGGTGGCACCATGTACAGTGGGCTGAGTCCTCCTACATCAACAACTAATCAAGAAAATACACACCACAGACATGCCCACAGGTCAATCTGATAGAGGCAAGTCCTCAACTGAGGTTCCTTCTTCCCAGACGACAAAGTTGACAAAATCTAACCAGAGCAATCTCCTCAGTGGTGTCAGTGGTTGTTGGGTGAGTGTTCAAAATACCTTTGGGAGGCAGTTCCTAACTACAGTCCTAGGCCCTGGTAGCCCTGCTGGACCCAAGCTGGTGTCTTTATCTCCCTACTACTAAGCAGTTGCTAACAACCTCTGCTCAGCTCTTTCAGGGTTCTAGTTGTTGCATTCTTCTAGTTTTCATGGAGAGTCAACCACACATGTACAGTTTGGGATCTCCGGACATTTAACATCTTACAATTTGCTTCTTCATGGTTCCCATTTCTTTGATTTTTCCAATTGTTTTTGTAGCCCCAGACTCTGACATGTAACTCTTTGATCCACCCTCTTGAAACTTGTTCCTTTAAAAAAAAAAAAGATTTACTTTATTTTATGTCTATGAGTGTTGTGCCTGCATGTATATATGCACATGCATCATGTTCATTCCCGATGCCTAAGGAGGTCAAAAGAGAGCATTGGATCCCCTGGAACCGGAGTCACAAATGGTTATGAGCTCCCATGTGGGTGCTGGGAACTGAATCCAGGTCCTCTGCAAGAGCTGTCAATGCTCTTACCTGCTGAGGCATCTTTCCAGACCTTCGAGTACATTTTCCAAACACTCATGGATCCACAACCCTGAGCAAAGCTCTTGGGGGAATAAAGAGGCAAGCTTGGTCCTAGGCCTCAGGAAGCCACGTGAGAGAGTAACACACAAAAGCTCTAAGGATGATAGGCAGCATGCTTACCAGGTTCAGAGTCCTGCCTTTAATCAGAGCCCAGGAGGAGGAGGAGGAGGAGGAAGAGGAATAAGAGGAAGAGGAAGAAAGAAGAAGGGGAAGGAGAAGAAGAAGAAGAAGAGAGGGAGAAGAAGAAGAGAGGGAGAAGAGGAGGAGGTGTGGAAGGGAAGAAAGACGATGTTCTGAGGAGCCAGCTCTGGCAGAACTGCCACCTTACAGTTCTCCCAGACACACACGTGGCACAGCCAAGCATCACACCCTCCCACTCAGTCTCTGTGTTTCTAGAAAATTCCTGAACTAGGTAGCACTTGGGAGTGTGAAATTCCACGGGAATAACACTTTAAATAGCTTTGAGAACTTCAGCATTCTGACTAGTCACAAGTTAGCAACACAATTACACCTCCTGGGCCCCTTCAGAGCTGCTGTGACAGCCGCAGAGATGCTGTTCTGAAGATCCGAGTGGGCAGCTTGACGGAAAAGGGCTTTTAGGAGAGGATGGATGGCATCGGTCCCAGTGGCATTCAGATGGCCACTGCGGGGCCTCACAATATAACCCATTTAAGAGCACGTGCTCCTTTCCTGCCCTGTAAGAGGAACCCAGAAGCTTGCACCAGATTCTTGTTTCTGAAGCACGGTATCCTTTTGCAGTCCATTCTGGCTATTAATAGGAGTTCTAGCGTTTTCCTCCTGAACCCCCTGTAGTTGTTTTGTGCAATGCACTCAGGAAACTATCCACACCAGCGATCTAGAGAGGAGGATTCTAACTGAGCTGGGGTTGATCATGGTGGGTTGCAGAAGGTTAGGGAAACTGATCAGAGGTGAAGGGGGAAAAAAAACAAGTTTGGGCATCTGGTGGGGTTGGGGAGGGGAGAGAAAGAGCCCAAGACAACTCCTAAGAATTTCCTCCAGCAAACCTGCTAGAAATGGGTGTCCACAGGAATCTAAGATGGCAGCATCAGGGTGGGCTAAAGCACTTTACTCTTTTGGAAATATGAGTGTGAGCCATTGAAAGAAGCAAATCAAAGTGGGTGGCGGGTCAAACCCACACCACCCCCCTGCCTGGTGGGACAGAGTCAGAACCCACTGTCAGTCCCACCGGTGGCCATAAATTTGACCCATGTTATACCATGAAAGGCTTTGCTCCATTATGCCAGCCATCACTGAAAGGAGATGTAGCTCCCCCCGACTCTTTCCACTATAGTCCAAGAGAGATCTTTCTAGCCTTTGCTGGTGGAGGACAGTAGAGGAGGCAGGGATAGGACCACATGATGACTCAATGCACCCTGTTTAATCCCTGTGACAACTCATGCTAACCTCTCCCTCAGAAGTCCTGAGTCCTCACACAGACCGGACCAGACCCCTTGTAACTTCTAAGACTCCTGCAGGGCTTACCCAGTAAACAAAGAAACCCAGAGTGGGAAACTGGATAGGTTTCAGCTATTCATTGGCCTTTATGAGAGCTGCCCTGGTCCCTTTCGCTCTTTCCCACGATCCTTCCTAAGGAGGACATCAGAGGTGGTCTTGAAGATGAACATAGTGGCCCCGGACGTCCTTAGATCTTTGAGGTATCTTCTCTCACTACTCTGAACCAATCTGCTGATGCTATTGTGTGGGACAGGAGAGCGCTGCTGGGAGAAGGTTGCTCTCAGAATAAAAGGGCCAGACTCCTGGGGTGCCAGGAGGGCTGGGCTGAGGATCTAAGGTAGAGGGAATGGTGTTAGGTATCAGACGGGCTTCTCCCAGAAGGAAGATGCTGGAATTTGGAACTGGTTTTGGGTAAGGAGCACCCAGCATTTCCTTCACCTTGAGAGGACAGCACCAGGTTTGTGTCCTTCATGGTTGTGCCTAAGAACCTGGCCAAGCAGTTGGCAGACTGCAGGTGCAGAGCAGGTGTACGTGAAGGAGCAGGTTGGGGGGACACATCCTTTGCCGACATGGGGTCACCTCAACGCACCTCTGTTAAGGAGATGATGATCCGCCCCCAACTGGCCTGGGCAAAGAAAGATAATGCCCGTGACTTCTAGCAGGATTACATCACTAAGGAGTAGGGGGCGCCACATGGTACAAAGATGGCATAGGCGACTCGGCCAACAGGTCTCTCCCCTGTGCCTACAGTGTGCCAAGCAGTGCACCCGCTGGGTCTACGCACTCCCTGAGCAATGTGACCAGAATCCCTCACTCCTCACAAGTCACTCAGTTTCCCGTCTTTTCCCTGGCAAATGCTCCCAACACCTTCCCTGTCACTGAGGGGTCTGCTTCTTGTCCCCATCAGTGTCCACATGGTGCTTCTAATGCTCACACCCCATGGTCATACAGCTCGGGCTGGAAACACATTAGGAAGTTAACCATGCTGATCCCAATGAGGACAAGGCTGCCACCAGGGCCTTCTGAAGGTTAGTCCTTTTTTTCTGGGCCGTCCTCCCTGCTGTCCTCCCCCCAAGTCCAACCACCTTGAATTTCACCCAAACTTCGGAGATCCCAATGCCTTTCCCAGACTGAACTTTTACAGGTGCCCTGTCTAGTAAAAAACAGTCCATGGAGCACCAACGGAGACAAGGCAGGGCAGGACTTGGTTCACTTTGCCTAGTCCCCGGGGCAGCCTTCTGTTCTCCCTAGTGGTGCCCATAGAGAGGTTCAGAGCGTAAGTTTGCACTGGAAGCAAAGAAGATGCCTGGACCTTTCTCAGAAGCTGGAGACACACTAGTCAAGTGGCCAGCTGGGGGCAGACAGCAAGCGATGTGAGCAGAAAGACAGACAGGAAGAGAGCCCTATACTATTGCATACTCTCACAGGACGGATCCGAGAGCCCAGAGTGCTGGGAGGTCACTAGTACCTGGGCTGCCATCTGAAGGCACCTGATCCCAGAGCAAGACTCTCACTCCCTGGAGATAGACTTAACTGGCTGAGATAAGGATGCCATAACCTGGTCCCATCCCTCAGTGTCAACTCTTCCGGGCCATCCAATCCTCTGAAAGTTTTTGTATGACCCCAGCAGAGGTTACCACTCAGCTCCCCACTGATCCAAGCAGTTTGCTTTCTACAGCTCACGTTCCTGAGCACCACCAACAGCCCCTGGTCTCACAGTATCTCTCATGCCCAGATCTGTGTTCTCTGGTATTCCAATAAATACATCGCCTCCACAATTTGCTACTTCTAGGTCCCTGCCGGCCCCTATGAGGGAGGCTCATTTGTGAGTCTCTGCTACTTTTAATATTCTCTGCCTCTGCCTTAGCCCCGAGTGCCCCCTGCTCTGTCACCCGCGCGTCTCTGTCCCCCAGCTTTTTCGTCGCCACCGCTTCAGCATCTCCATCACCACCCTGCGTCTCTGTGTGCCAACTCGCGGTCTCCAGGCTACCCGCATAGCACAGTGGTCCTGGACCCGGCCTCCCGCGTCCCCCCCGCGTCCCCAGCCCCGCGCCGCTGACGCCATGACGCCGCGGCGGAGCGAGGGGCGGAGCGGGCGGGCAGGCGAGCGCGGCTCCAAGACCGGTCCCGCAGCAGCTGTGCACCGCGGCTGATGGACATGGGTACGCAGGGATCGGGGCGCAAGCGGCTCCCCAACCGGGAGCGGCTGACGGCGGAGGACGACGCTCTGAACCAGATCGCGCGCGAGGTGAGCGAGGCGCGGTCACAGCTGTCAGTGTCCCTCGTGGTCCCCAGCCGTCCTTAGCGGTCCCAGTGGCCACGCTCTGGGCCCGGCCCCATGGGGCAGAAGCACTGGGCCCCGGCTCCCATCTAAGGCCTGCGGACTACTGGGCGCCCGCCACAGGCCAGTGGCGCTTCTGCCCTCAACCGCAGTCCCTGGTCCTTGTGGGCCGCTAGTCCCGGGGACTGGCTGAACCGGGCCACCAGGGGCTCAAGGTAGCAGGGTCCCAGTCTAGTAGGGACCCAGTGCCCCCCATTGTACCGGGAAAGAATGTTAGACCGACCCTGCTGACCAGTGGCGGCCCCAGAAGCCACATGGCCTTGCTGAAATGGCCCCAGTTGGTTGGTGACCATTGCCACCATGGTGATCAGCTTGGGGGTAACTTCGGGGTCCCGTGTTTAGACCATCCTGAAAGCAAACCAGGGAATGATTGGAGGCTTGGTAAAGTTTCCTGGACAGTTTATTACAACGGCAAACCCGTTTTTTAATGAACTTCTCATGTGGAAAAGGAGGGCACATGGGTGTGCATGTCTGTACAAACGCCCCGTTTTCTCCCACAAAGATGCAACCTTCAGGCTACAACAGCATGCGTGACACGTGGAAAGACTAGAACAAACTGGTGGCAGCCTCTCTGGGGGAGGGGCCGACTGGTTCAGACGAAGGTGGACAAAGGAATGGGAGACATTTCTATGGCTTTTCTGTTCCTTTTGGGTTGAGTGTCCTGTGCACATTCTGACTTTATAAAAAAGTCAGTGCAGGTGAAATCCGGGCTCCTCCTATCTCTTCTGCTCAGGTTGTGATGGAGAGTTAGCCTACATATTATTTCCACGTGGAAAAACATCCCAACAATTTAGGCTGCGGTTATATTGGACTGGTAGTGGCTGGGATCTGCCCAGGACTGGCTCTTCCATTTGGTAGTCTGGAATACCTGACTTCACTTTTGCTGGTATGTGGATCCCTGTTTGCAGATGGCTGAGTTGAGAAACGGTTTCTCTGTACAAGACAGGAGAGGGCTTTTCAACAAACTCCTATCCATCCCTTGAAGCTCACTGTACAAACTCTGTCCTCTGTGAGGCTTTTTGACACTTGGCTCTCCCATGTCACCCTAGGCATAGGTCCCTGGTGCAGTTGGCAGAATGTGCTGAGGTTGCCTGCAGTTGGAGGTTTTAGCCAGGCAATCAGTACCTTACACCAAGGCCTCATTAGACAGGTGGAGAGTGGGTGATTAATGGTGTTGGTTACAGTACCTTTGACTTTAGTTAAATTCCTGATTACAACAGTCTCTTACATGGGTATGTGACCACACAGCAAACAAGTGACCCTGGGAGGACCAGAGTGCCCCACAAATCCCTGTGATTGCAGGACAAAGGAATGAGAAGATTGGGAGTCCCATAAGCCAGTCTCTTATCGGCTAGTTGTTATAAAAATAGATTGGAAGCAGGGGCCAGGGAATGGTTCTGCCTTGCATCCAGGGCGCTGCAGTCAGCAGTTATAAAGACAAGCAGGAGTCAGACCTGAGCTTCCAGACAGAACGGACCTCTCTGTACTAACTGTGCTGGTCTAGAAAAGCTGTGCTCCCCAGCCCCCTCTCCACCCTGTTTTCATCTCTGAAGGAGGAACAGACTTCCTGAGGCTGTGGGAGATGCAAAGGAACAGCGGGCAAAGTATATCCAACCAATTCGGGAAATGAGTGAAGCCCCCGAGGACCCCAAACCTCCAGTGAAAGTCAGCCACAGATGTGGCCCTTACCCAGACCTAGCGGCAGTCACTGAAGAGATTGCAGGGAGCAGGTGATGCTGTCTGCTCTGCAATTGAATTCTGTTGCCCAACTGTGAAATTAAATCGGTATTCAGAAGGCAACTATCTATTCCCTCCGTTTTTAAGCTTTCTTATGAACATTAGCCAAATCATCTCAGGTTTGGAACTTTACTGTTCACTTTTTAATCCATGACACATTAACCAACCGCCTGTCCTAAACACCAGAGTGAGGAGAGAAACTGGCAAGGATTTGGATCAAAAATGAGTCTGGCAAGATGAGGAGAATTCTCCTATGATCCTAGCACCAAGTAGTCAAAGCTGGAAGGATCCAGAATTGGAGGCCAGTGTGGGCTACATAGTAAGACTCTATCTACAGGTTGGGATCTGTAGATCCATGGTGCCCGGAGAAGACACAATCTGATGGGAAGGGCGTGGAAGGGCTGGAGAGTTCAGAATGAGAGGGAATTCCAGCTAGCAGATGGGATCAGAAGCTGCTTCCTGGAGGAAGTGGCATTTTGAGTTCCTGAAGGATGTGTCTACCAGCCAGATGGTTTGGCTGCCAGGACAAAAACCCTGACCACTTGACCTAGACAAGGGACATATACCAGTAGTATACAAAAATCTCAGGGGAGGCAGGATTCCCCTCCTGCCACTGCTTGTGTCTCTACAGTGCAGGCTCCTGTATGCTGGCCCCATCCACAGACAGAAGTGCTGTGCGGCAGCTCACTGGCCTCCGGCTCGACAAAAGGGATCATCCCAGGTTGTCCCCCTGAACTGTCCTGTCTCCTCTGCCTGCCTCTCTCCAGAGAGCTAGAAGCAGAGGTTTTTTTTTTTAACTTTCTTTTTGTTTTATTGAGAAAAAAACAATTTCTGCCTCCTCCCAGCCTCCCACTCCTCCCCCCCACTCCTCTCCCCGTCCCCCCACTCCTCTCCCTCTCCCCCCACTCCTCTCCCCCTCCCTCTCAAGTCTAAAGAGCAGTCAGGGTTCCTTGCCCTGTGGAAAGTCCAAAGTCCCCCCCCCCCAATCCTGGTCTAGGAAGGTGAACATCAAAACTGGCTAGGCTCCCACACAGCCAGAACATGAAGTAGGATCAAAACCCAGTACCATTGTCCTTGGCTTCTCAGCAGCCCTCATTGTCTGCCATACTCAGAGAGTCCGGTTTTATCCCCGAAGCAGAGGTTTTATAGAGAACTTCTGCAGGTCTCTATGGCTCTCCTGCTCCAAATTCCAAGACCACAGATTGCTGTCTTCCTGTGAAGTCCCTGTGGCAAAAGGAGACAGGACTACCCGTGCCTGACCTGGAGCTGGGGAGGGCCAGTTTGCCCTGAATACTTTGGGATGTTGAACAGGACTAAATGGTGGTGGGCTAGTTATGAAATTAGCAGGGGGTGGGTTGCCTTCAGGAAGACACTTGGAGATTCTGGGTCAAGGTCATCAAAAGGCCTGAGCCACAGAGGCAGATGACCCACCCAAGTGGAGTGGAATAGGAATTCAGTTCTCTTAGGGGTCTGAAGTTTTCTGCAAAAGAGAAGAGACTTTTAATGCCCCCTTCACAGCCTGCCTTGTCTCTCCGTGTCCACAGGTCCTATCTGGCTCTAACCCAGCAAGTAGACAGGTTCATTTAATATGCCTCTGGTACATCAGCATTGATTAAATCATCGTTGGGAGGTAGAATTCTAACATTATGCTGGGGAAAGGGGGCTGCCAGCATTCCTCAGACATCAAGATATGGCCTGCTTTCTGGCAGAAGCATGGGAAGGCTGGGAGTGCCAGGTTTCAGATCTGGGTGGAGGTGCTTCTGAAGTTCTCAGATGGTAAATCTCAAGGCCGAGTCTCCCCTCCTCCCACATGGGACCTTCTGCCAGGGACTTTGGGAGTGCTTGGATTTCCCCTTCAGCACGCTGCCCCAAGATGTTCGGTGTCCTCTTCAGGCCTATCCTGCCACAGCCACAGCAGCTGACTTCATCTGGGTTGTCTGTCATGAGCTGAGGGAGGCTTCTTCTTGGGTGGTGAGTTGGTCCCTCCCTCTGTGGCTTACTAGGGATGCCTTTCCTCATTCAACAGGGAAGGGCAAGAAGTGGGAGGACAGTCCATAACTGCCCCTGAAGCCTCTTGTCCAAGGAATCCACTCTAAGTGAATCCTCCTGGCATATGGTCCAGGAGCATTGGATGTTAAAAGCTCAGAGCCAGTCCCCAACTTCACCTTCACTGGAACAAAGCTCCTGGCGTGTGGCAGGAAAGGTCCCCCAGTCCCAGCAGGGCTCCTGGGAGAGACAGCCTACAGCCATTATTAGCTCATATGCGTGAGAACAGAGAATGTCACTCTACCATTCTGGTGACTTTCTGTTGTGGGCTCACAGCAAGATCAGGCTGGCGGTATGTGTGTATGTACACTCTGATGAGCCCATGCGGCCATCCTGCTTACCTCTAGGGCTCTTGCAGGAAACTGTAAGCAGCCACATGCCTGCCGTAAGCTCTTCTTCTGGGGAGCCTGGTGTGAGCACCACATCTGTACCGGGCAATCCTATGAAGATAGTCCTTCCACGTGCTCTGGCCTTATCATCCTCCCCAGTAGCCCTCGGAACTCAGCCCTGAAGTGAGCCTGCCTCTGCACCTTCTCAAACCTCGAGGCTGTTGAGATTGTGTTGGGTGTGCTCATGGGGTTAGCCCATTTGAGACCCTTTCCCTCCTCTGCCTTTAGCATCAAGCTGGCCTGGTTTTTTTTTTTTTCTTGGGTTGACGGGTCTGGGAGTGATTCAGCTACCATGACATACTCCTGGCCTCTGCCATAGTCCTCAGGCCCCATCTCCCACTGTGGCAGCACAATGAAGCCAGATACTGCCTGAATGTGACAAAAAAAGAAGAGGTCCTTTATGCTACCCAGCCCCTTCCCTAGAGCCATCAACTTTGTGCCTTCATTTTCCAAGACTGGTCAGCTGATAAAAACCTAATGGACACTGGCTGGCTGTGCCATCCACAGTGGTTAGTCTTTCACTGTCAGGCAGTGATGGTACCCCACCTTCCCTAGGGTGGGGAAACATGGTGGCTGTTCATCGTTCAATGTGGAGAACTTCCCCACCTCAAATACTAATGAAGCCACCCTGGGTGTCCTTCCTAAAAGAGACATTGCTCTGGGGGGATGGCCATCGTCTGTGAGGTCTTATGAATGGCAGAACAGGAGTTCCTGGGCCCATGAGCTTTCACTGTTGCGATTGCCAAGAGATGGAGGAGGCTAGAGAGGATTCAGAGCCTTGGCTGGACAGCCCTGCTGTCTCTAGTGGCCTCTGGGCACCGCCCACAGCTATTTCTATCAGAGCCAGCTGTCTCTTGCTCCATCTGTGGGGAGTCTGGGTGATTCCTGGCTCCAGGCTCAGGGTGGGGATTTATCTATGAAAGGATGAAGAGACTAGGGTGGATGATGGAGACCACGGCCCTGGACTGTAGATCCCATCAGAGTGTGAGGCACAAAAGGAGGAAGGGGGAAGCACAATGAGTCAGGCATTCTCAGGAGTTTGATCCCACAAGTGTGCTAAGTCCCATCAGAAAAGTAGAATGTTTGACACTTCATCCAATACTTAATTGCAGAAGACATCCTACGGTCTGGACAGCTTCACCCGTGTCTGGGACAGCTGTCCCCAGCTGACCTGTGAGCTCTCAGTGTAGGCTTTCGTGAGGCAGATACTGCATCCGTATGTCCCAGGCTTTCTTTGCTCACTCTTTTTTTTTAAAATTTATTTATTTATTAAAGATTTCTGTCTCTTCCCCGCCACCGCCTCCCATTTCCCTCCCCCTCCCCCAATTAAGTCCCCCCCCCCCCTCAGCCCGAAAAGCAATCAGGGTTCCCTGTGCTGTGGGAAGTCCCAGGAACCCCCACCTCCATCCAGGTCTAGTAAGTTGAGCACCCAAACTGCCTAGGCTCCCACAAAGCCAGTGCGTGCAGTAGGATCAGAAACCCATTGCCATTGTTCTTGAGTTCTCAGTAGTCCTCATTGTCCGCTATGTTCAGAGAGTCCGGTTTTATCCCAGGCTTTTCCAGACCCAAGCCAGCTGGTCTTGGTGAGTTCCCAGTAGAACATCCCCATTGTCTAAGTGTGTGGGTGCACCCCTCCCGGTCCTGAATTCCTTGCTCGTGCTCTCTCTCCTTCTGCTCCTGATTTGGACCTTGAGATTTCAGTCCTGTGCTCCAATGTGGGTCTCTGTCTCTGTCTCCTTTCATCGCTTGCTGAAGGTTAATATTCAGGAGGATGCCTATATGTTTTTCTTTGGGTTCTCCTTTTTTAGCTTCTCTAGGAGTAAGAAACAAGGACTTCTTGAATTTTGCATACAAATGGATGGAAATAGAAAACACTATCCTGAGTGAGGTAAGCCAGACCCAAAAAGAGGAACATGGGATGTACTCACTCATATTTGGTTTCTAGCCATAAACCAAGGACATTGAGCCTATAATTAATGATCTTTTCTCACTCTTAACAGCTGTAAAAATTTCATTTTTATTCTAGCAAACTAATGTGTGATTTTACCTTAGCCGTGTTCTCAGGTCATGATCCACACAGTTCTTTTAATCATTTTTAAAATATAGTGTTTTTAAAAAAATGTATATATTTGTGTGTACCTGTGTGGGTTTCTGTGTGTCATATGAATATAGGAGGCCAGATGTATCGGCGTAAATAAATGCAATGCAGATATTAAAGAATATTTACCACTTTAATGATAAACTTACAGAACCGAAGTTCCCGCGTGGCACAGGAGGTAGGAAGGAAAATGGCGGAGCCGCCTCTCGCGCGCCCATTTATCTGTAGGCATTCGCCCAAGGCAAACCCCGCCCCCTAAAGGGGCTGTCTTAACCCTACATCTCCCCCTTTTGTCTAAATAAGACAGAACTAAACCAAATATAACTATAAACAATAATAACAAATGATAAATATAACAAACAATATTGAGAACAAAAGTTTTGTTAGGCATTCTATCTCAAGGAGTCTAAATAATGTAGAGAGTAACTACTATTAAATAATCTTTAACTCCATCAAAGATCTGAGAAGGGAATAAATATTACTTAACAAATGAGAGATATCCAAAATGTGCAACAAATGACAGAGACAACTGACTACCTGGGCAATCACCCAAAGTCTCTTTTGCAATGTTGAGTCAACCAACTTTGGCTAAGGCCTAACATAACTGACATACCATTATCAAATGTAAGGAACTTTTTTAGAATTATCCTACCCTGTCTTGGCAAGATAAGACAATCCTGTTTCATATCTTAGTCAGTAGTTGAGATACAGGTTTTTCTTAACCCAAAGGCCAGTTCTGTCAAGAAGACAAGCTCCCAGTGGAGTGTCTTTGGTGCTCAACGTTCTCTCGGGAGTAGAGTGGTGTTGTCAGGAGTAATTGTGTCTCGTTGGCACAGAATTCTAGGTTAGATTAAAGGCCATTTTCTACAGCTCTTTAAAGAGGCTGAAGATTATACTATCTATACTAAAAATAATCTCTATGTATCTAAAAGACCTGATTAACCTAAAAATAAACATAACAAACATATAATTCTCAATACCTATCTAATTTGAAAACTAAGAGAATAAACAACTGTGCAATATATGAAGACAATGATCTTCACCTGTAAACAATGTCATTACATATCAAAATGTAAACAATGTTATTACATAAATAGTACCAGAGGTAGAAATGTACATTGTGATATGATAGATGTATCCATACAATATAAGCATACTCTTATACAAAAATAGAGGTAGGAACACTCACATTCAATATTTAATATATCAATATACAAGAAACAGTACCAATATAATTTTCTAAAAACAGTAAGTCACAAATACCAATCATCCCATCAAACCAGTTAATCCCCCCTCTTTTTTTGTATATACCCCTAATTCCATACAATATCTCCCCATCCCCTCAACCCTAAACCAACCAGTAAAAGATGTCCCTAACCCTGTGGGCAAACTCTGTTGGGAGAGGGGACGTCGTCCTCTTAGATTGCTTCTAGCTGACATGGGGGTGACGTTCTTCTTAGGGGCCCCTGTGAAAGCAAATGATGGTAAAATTCCCAAATTAACCTTTGACTTAAGAAAATTATAACTAGTCTCTGAGCGTTTTGAGAAGGTCCGGCCAGAGTGTTATCAAAAATGTACATCATTCGAAATTGTCTCTTGCAGTTGGTACCAAAAAACAGGTCTAATATTAGCGCTTAAAAAAAAAGTCATGATGTCATAAAAGCCAGATTGAGTTGATGTTGTGGGGCCCCATCTTCATCCTGGAAACTTCAAAGATTACTGTAGGAAAATATGTTGCTTGTTATGAGAAATTTAAACATTAACAATAAGGACATATACTGACATATAAAGAAAGACATAGATATGAGGAAAGGCAAAGAAAGTTTATGAAATATAAAATTATTTTTATTTTGTCCCATTTCATGGCTCCTGACCTGAGACAGAAACTCTGAAATATCTCTTATCAACAGGCTTGGAACTGAAGAGGGACTGAGCCATAGTCCAACTCCAAAACCAGCTCTACACATTTATAAAGAAGTGTTCAATAAAACATATAAATAGATAAAAAAATCAATACTTACAGTATATATAGAATTTTATTGTTGATACTCAGTGGGTCGTAACTATTTTCCATCCATTAGTAATTAAATATTTAGGGTCCCTTAAATTCTTTGAAGATGAGTATTTTCCTGTGGAGATAAGAAAAGAATCCTGCCCCCAATCTATCTGTAATCCTTACCATCAAAATGCCCGTCATCCTTGTGAATGAATTGTTATTTATCTTTTTTAAGTGACTTCTCTTCTTCAAACCGAACCTTTATTAATTTTGACGGTATCCATAATTTTTCCTCACCTGTGGAGATAAGAGCAAAACCCCTTCCCCAACGCAGCACATCTCCTGGCTTCCATTGTGAGGTCAGCACATCCTTGAAATAAACTGGTTGATTTAGTTTAGCAGACTTTTTCATTATCCAATGTCTTTCTGCAGCGGTCTCGTTCTCTTCTCATTAGCGTTGAGAAAATTCAAGGTTAACAAAGCATTATGTATCCTATTTGCTGGTTTTTAGCAAGGGTTATCATAGCACACACATTGCTGTCTGGGTCAGGGGCATGGAAGAATACATCATTTAAAATTACAGGTATGCATTCATTGGCTTCGGTTGTGACAGCTGAAACAGCCATGGGCCATGGGAAACCCAAGGTTGCTCATTACATTGTTTTCTAAAGGTAGGTTAAACGGACAAGCTGAGCAGACAGTAGAATAGCAATCTTGAATTTTACATGACCTCAAGATATGTGTACTGAGTGGTTTTGTGTGTCAACTTGACACAAGCTAGTCATCAGAGGAAGGAACCTTAGCTGAGAAATGCCTCCTTGAGATCCAGCTGTAAGGCAATTTCTCATTTAGCGATCAATGGAGGACAGCTCAGACCATGGTGGGCGGTGCCATCTCTGGGCTGCTGGTCCTGGGTTCTATAACAGGCGGAACAAGTAAGTCTTGTGGGAGAGCAAGCCAGTAAGCCGCACCCCCCTGTGGTCTCTGCATCAGCTCCTGCCTCAGGGAAACTACCCTGGCTGAGTTCCTGTCCTGACTTCCTTCAGCAATGAACAGCAATGCTGAAGTGTAAGCCATATAAACCTGTTCCTCCCCTGCTGGCCCCAAACTGGCAGAGATCTGCCTGCCTCTGCCTCCCAAGAGCCACCGCCAGCCAACTCCAGGTATACTATTTATTGGCTGTGAGGTCCAGCAGAAGTTCCAGTTTCTGGAATATAGGAGATGTTTTCATAAATACTGCATTGCCACAGCCCTGTAAAAGACAATATTTTAAAGGGCCCGTATGTCCCTGAATGCTCTGGTGAGTATCATCATTTTCCCAAATATTATGCATGAAAATAGATAGTCTATTATGAGTGGTGGTGGCACATGCCTTTAATCTCAGCACTTGGGAGGCAGAGGTAGGCAGATTTCTGAGTTCAAGGTCAGCCTGGTCTACAGAATGAGTTCCAGGGCATCCAGGGATACTTACACACAGAGAAAACTTGTCTCCATATATATATTCTGTTGATTTGTTGATTTATCAAGTTTAGATGTTGTCCGTTGGCTTTCTGGGTTGAAGAATCAAAGTGAGTATCCACAGACCCAAATAGGGCCTCTCTGTATCCCCCTAATCCTCATCCTGCATTTCCATGTTGTGGGTTAAACAACATGCTCACTGGTGCAGTGACAGGTGGTTAATGGTACGGACACGAGAGTCAGGTTTCATGGGTTCAAATCTGTCCACTAGTCATGGTCAAAGCAAATTACATAAGCCCCTGGGCCTCTCCTTACATACAGTAAGGAAATGATAATAGTCCACTTCCCATGAGGTGGTTGTGAGGGCAGATGAAAGATGTCATGTAAAGATCCCAGAACAACGGTCAAGTGCACACAGTCAGCGTTCAGGCAAGGCCAATGGAGGTGACTGTGCTGCCTCCTACAAATCACTGTGGCTGTGGGGTCAACCCACACAGCTTGTTGGTTTTCCTAGAGTTGCTCACCTGTCCACGTATCTGATCTGTAATTCTTCAGTCTTAACAGGACTCTTCGTTTTTTTAAAAAAAATTATTTATTTATTTATTATGTATACAATATTATGTCTGTGTGTATGTCTGCAGGCCAGAAGAGGGCACCAGACCTCATTACAGATGGTTGTGAGCCACCATGTGGTTGCTGGGAATTGAACTCAGGACCTTTGGAAGAGCAGGCAATGCTCTTAACCTCTGAGCCATCTCTCCAGCCCCTTAACAGGACTCTTTATGCTCCATTTTGTAATATAATTAGAAAATCAGATCATCATGCAATTCCATTTATTACCCACAACCCATCCAGTCAGGTCTGGGTGCCCAGCCTTTGCCCACCCCAGTACCCACTCCTCTTTTACAGCTCTGAAGGATCCTTTTGCCCTTTTGGGTGGAGGGGTTGAGTCCCTATTTCCTGGACTGTACATTATCTTTCTTGGATCAAAACTTGACTTGTTGGAACACATCCATTTCAGTCGCTTTCTGAACAAGAATACCTTTTCCAAATATTTACACATCTAAAAAAGCCTTCTACCCTCCCACTTGATTGATAGTTTGGTTATATATAGAGATCTGGGTTAAAAATAAGTTTCTAAAGAATGTCAAAGACTTCTCTGTGTCCTCTGAAGCGATGCCCAATTGATATTGTTGGTTGAAAAGAGCCCTGCACAGGAGAAGGTGGGGGGAAGACTGCCGTTTGCTGACAGAGCCCCACCAGAGGGGTGTGGGTAGTAGTGTTGGCAGGTCTGCCAAGGATTTGCCTGTGTTACCTAATAAGTCAGCGAATCAATGAGGAAAAGAAAATTAAAAGCGAACTTCTATCGTACTCTCAACATTTCTTCCTGGTTTATTCTAGCATTCTGGGGTTGTTCTGAGAAGGTTTGTGCTGTTCATAGTTTTGGTGCTGTAACCCGCTTTTATTCTCTGGGTTCGGAGGCAGTCACTTTGTTCTTAGTATCCTGGGCTTTTCTCATGTGTATTGAACACGACAGGCTTCATTCAATCTGGAAATGGTGGCTCTCCAGTTCTGAGGTTTCTGGGTGTCCCCATCCCACCAGCTCTCTCTTCTAGGCATGCCTATTGTCTGTGCAGATCTTTCTCTCCCCCTCCGCTACACTTCTGTCTTTTGTTAGATTGTCTGGGAGAGTATTCAAATGGATCTATTCCTACTAAATATGCCTAAACTATATTGAATTTTAATTTCTAGAAGCATCCCTCCTGCTCCTCATCCCCTTTCTTCTCTGTGATTCTTCATTTTGAAACTTGTTTTATTATGTATTTATTTTTATTATGTAGCTCTAACTGGCCTGTGACTTGCTGTGTGGATCTGCCTTGAACTCTGCCTTGAACGGCTTGCCTCTGCCTCCCAGATGAGGGGATTAAAAGTCTGTGCCACTATGCATGCATCACATTTATTTTACACGTGTGTGCATACGTGTGCAGGCGTGTACATGCCGTGGTACATAGATGGAGGTAAAAGGAGAACTGGTCATAGTCACTTCTCTCCTTCCACCACGTGAGTTCCAGGGGTGACACTCAGGTTGTCAGTCTTGGAACAAGTAACTTTACCCACTGAGCCATCTAACCCAGCCCTCTTTTTCTTTTTAATCTCTCTGTCTGTCTGTTTGTTCCCCCCCACCCACACACACACACACACATGCTCAGACCCTTACTATGTCGTCTAGGCTGGTCTTGAACTCACTAACCTCCTGCAACACAGATAAACTGCTCATTAGTTTGTCTTTGCCAATAGAAAAAATAAAATGCCAAATTTGGTGAGAGATAAGAATTTTACAAAAACCTAAGATTTTTTGAGTTGGATGATGGGGACACATACAACCCTTGAAAAGTAGATGCAGGAGAATTGCTACAAGTTCAAGGCCAGCTTGGGTTACATAGCAAGTAACGGGATGACCATGGCTATCTATCAAGACCTTGTCGAAGGAAGGAAGGAAGGAAGGAAGGAAGGAAGGAAGGAAGGAGAAAGAAAAGAAAATTAAAGAAAGGAAGAAAGAGAAGGGAAGGGACAGGAAGGAGAGGAGAGGAGAGAAAAAGAAAGGAAAAAGGGAAAACCCAACAAACAAAAAAATATTTTTCTGACTTCGCCATCAAGAACCTTTCATTCATTCGTTGGTTTGTCAAGCTCCCTAGGACCTGAGATACACCTTACATAAAACAAGCATCTGGGGAGTTGGGTAGGCAGAATGTGATCTGGTCTTGGCCGTGGATAAACTCTCAGGTCAGCAGCATGTGAGAGCCAAAACCAGTCAGCATCGTGCTGGGCTCTGTCAGGATTTCCGCTCCATTCTCGGGGTGATTCACATAGCAGCACTGACCCTGCTAATATAAACAACACCAGGGGCTCACACACTGTCCATTCTGCCTTTCATCCCTGTTCATGCCACACTGCCACCCTTGTCCTGGATTTCTTTTATTCTTTTTTGGTTTTGGTTTTGAAGTCAGGGCTTCTCTGTATAGCCTCGGCTGTCCTGGAACTCAAACTGTAGACCAGGCTGTCCTCAAACTCACAAAGATCCTCCTGCCTCTGCCTCCCGAGTTGCTGGGACTAAAGTTGTGCACCACCACCACCCAGTGATTTCTTTTATTCTTACTTTCCACATTTTTCTCTGGCATCCCTCAGACATATGGAAAGAAATAGGAATATCTAGACTGACGGTCCTGGGAGTGGGCTTCCCATGTAGACTGAGTCGGGAACATGGTCATCCCATGTACCCCAAGATGCTTCTCACTGCCTCTGGAACATGAGCTGGCTGTCAGGGCACCCTGGCCTGTGGGGCATCCTGCTGTGGTGGGAATTGTCTATGTCTCTGCAAGGTATCATAAGAGCCACCGTCCTCGTGGTCACTGCTGAGCAATTAATTGTAGTGTGGCCGTGCAGCTGAGGACCTTCATTCTCAACAGTTTTAAAACTAACTGAAGTAGTTACACAGGTAGTAGCCACTGTGTTGGTATAGGCCAAGCTCTGGAGCAGTGGTTTATCCTTTGTGGCGCTATATTATAATAGGCATAGCCCATAATTTGAAATCCCAATTGAGCTTTCTCAAACCATGCATCACTCATGGTCTGGCACTGAAGTGGAGAGGAATGGTGATGCAGGTAAAGGGGTAGCCAGCGGTGGGACTTTGCCTGAAGCACACTTGTGGGAAGGGCACGGCAGTCTTCATCCCTTCCCTTTGTCTGTGAAAGAGGAATGGTTCTGCCAGGGTAGTGGTGGTCTATGTGACATATGTGTGGGATATGTGATAGAGGGTGTCTTGTGGCCTTTAGCAGGTACTACTGAAAGAGCTGTGGACAGTTCCTGCCTACAAGTGGCTCAGGGAGAGCATCAGGAGGCCTTGGTGCTTTGAGTCCCGTTGAGATGTAGCCAGGGATCCATGATCAGGGCTGACAAGGCTTCCTCCTAGTTGAAGGGATAGGGTGATGTGAGGAGAGAGAGGACAGAGAGGAAGGATGGGAGAGAAATTACAAAGAAGATAACCGCTGACCAGGAAGAGAGATGCAGGTGGCATAAAGGACTGGCTAAATGAACTCGCGGTGAAGATGCTAATGGCTGTGGCGTTGCTTGCTTGTGATGGAGTATCACTATGTCACCCAGGTGGCGGGATGACCTTAAACTCAAGATCTTCTTGCTTCAGAATGCTGGGATTACAGGCATGCACCACTGCTTCTGGCTTCGTGGCTGTGGTTTAACTGCATATATATATATATATATATATATATATGTGTGTGTGTGTGTGTGTGTGTGTGTGTGTGTGTGTGTGTGTATAAGATTATATATGCAGATACACACACACAGTTAGTATCCACACACCTATGGACTTCCCTGTCTCAGAGTATGGGAGCTGGGGACTGCTATGAGTTGGATATGAAAATGGGCTTGATATTTTGAAGGGTTGATCCTTGGCTGATGGTGATATTTTGAACGGTTCTAGAAACTTTAGAAGATGGTGCCTAGCTGAAGGAATAGACCAATGGGATGTGTCTCCAGAGACTGTACTTTGTCTGAGGGCCTTCCTCTGTCTCTTAGTCTCTGTTAGTGGCCTGACATGAGGTAGGATACCTTGGCCACACGGTCCCACCACCATAGTCTTTGACCTCACCCTGACCCAGGATCAACAGCACCAAGACCCATGGACTGAGTCGTTAGGTTGTGTGTGTCAGGCATCTCGTCTTAGTGACAAAAGATGAGATATTGTTCTTTGCACAAAGGACCCCTGTGTTTAGCGTCACTTTTGTCTCTTGGTTCTCAATTAAAGTCAGCAGAAGGATGCACACAGGCTTTCCTAGTGCTCCATCCTTTCATAACCTAGGCGAGTGCCTGTCTTGGGTGACGTCCTGAAGACCTGGCCCCTGCAGGCTGGACTGTTCACAGCTGTTTATCTTTGGGCTTATCTGACCTCTGAGAAGCTACTAAATTACCCCCCTATTTTTAACCCATGCCTCTAGCCGGCCGGCGTGGTTGCCACATGGGTTGAAATTAGGTGGCGGCCTTCCATGCTGTTTCAATTTTCCATATCTTCTTTCATACTTTCATTTTAGGTTGGGGGTTCCTCAGCCTGGATGCTATTGGCTCTGGGGACCCGATGAGACCATGGAAGGCTCAACAACATCCCTAGCTTCTGATCAGCAGATGCCAATAACTCCCACCTCCTTGGTGGGGAGGAGGGAACATGTTTCCAGACATTGTCAGATGGCTGCTGGGAAGAAGAACACTGATTTAGGCGTTGCGCCCCCCCCCACCTCTGCTGAGTCTGTGCCTTAAGCACAGAACCACTGGCCTCCGCTCTGGAAGCCTAGACATTCCACTCGGACTTCGTCAGGGTGAGCTGCTGTTCTCTGGGGCAGGCACAAAGCCTAGCCTATTTTTGGTATTTCCTCCATCGGACCTCCTGGAAAGCGGTAGAGAGGGGACCATCGCCTCCGAGGTGGAGAGGAGGTTGGGCAGTTCCAGAGGATATCTGCCGATTCTGGAAGTAGAGGTCTCCACGGCAAATTTGATGGCACCTGCCTGTGTTCCCGAAATGCGGTAGCATTGTCTGTGGGGACTGCTATAGCAATACATCACAGGCTGAGTCGTAGTAGCACGGATGCTGGCTTCTCACAGACCCGGATACCACAGGTTCAAGATCAAGGCATAGTCAGGCACAACCTTGGTCTGCTTTGTCAGCTGCCCACCTGAAATCCAGCTATGACATCAAAGGGAAAATGGGACACATTCCAGCTCAATGTGACATGTGGGGGGGGGGTGGCTGGGGGCCACCGATACTCTGGCCAGATTAGCAGGGCAAAGATATTGGGCAACAAATGATCAATGGCATCCACCTTTCCACAGGATTAAAATTATCCCCATACCTGCTACAAAGCCACATAGCCAAGCATCTTAAAATAGATGCTAGGTCACTCTCTTGCTCAGGGTCCCCTCCCATCACCCTTGGGTCCTTGCAGCTCCTATCATGGCACCTTCCTGGCATCTCCATTATTCCCAGAATGCACTGTGCAGCCTCCATTTGTTTTTTTTTTTCTCTTGGCTAAGAGGCATTTATTTCCAAGGCAGGTTACAAGCCTCTGTCCAAGTCTGTGCATCAGTGGATGGAATGGCTTTGCTGGATAGCCCGTTCTTCATCCGCTCAGCTCCCCAGCTCTCAGCACGCTCAGAAAGTGCAGTCTCTCTGTCCCGTAGCCTTCTCAGAGTTCACAAACAAAGGGCCGGGCACCCCAGAGACCACAGCTGTTCCTGTGGCCAAGACGTTGGGCTGTTTCCACTGTGAGAACTTTTCATCCTAACTCCCCAGGCCAGAAGCATCTTCTGAGAGGTTCCCTAAGTCATTCCGAGTCTTTCTTGGAAGGTGCAGCCTTGACCGTCAACATTGGGCTCTGTGGTTCCCACACTCCAGTTTTGCCATCCCTGATGAGGCCACAGGGTCCCTGAGCCCCAGTGTGCCCACCCGAGGGATAGAAGCTGTGATAAAATCATGGCACATGTGAGTTGATGTGAATGTCAGACCTGGGGTGAGCCTGCTGTCAGTGCACAATGGTCTGCGGGGGAGATCTCCTTACACACCCTCCGAAACTACACAGGACATCATGCCAGGCACAAACATATGCAATGGCCACATGCCTGTCACCTGTGCTTAAAGAGGTAGAGGCCTGACTCCTGCCCCCTTGTTTATAATGCTTCTCAAGACTGACTCCAAGGGGCTGGAGAAATGGCTCAGCGGTTAAGAGCACTGACCGCTCTTCCAGAGGATCTGGGTTCAATTCCCAGTACCCACATGGCAGTTCATAACTGTCTGAAAATCCAGTTCCAGGGGATCTGACACCTTCACACCAATGCACATAAAATAAAGATAAATAAATCATAAAAAATTTTAAAAATACTATTAAAAAAAAAGACTGACTCCAAGCTCCTAGTTCCCCTTGAGACTCCAGGCTCCAGCATCCAGGTTCTCCCTCGGGCTCCAGGCTAAAGGTTCTACTCTACGACCCAGGTCCCACTACTTCAGCTTCCAAGCACCAGGTTCTGCTCTAGACTCCTTCAAGACTCCAAGCTTTAAGTTTCAGGTTCTCCTTTAGTCTTAGCTCCAGGCTCCAGGCTCCAGGCTCCAGGCTGTTTAACTGGGCTGGGGGAAGGCATCATTGAGGTGGGCTACCAGCCACCTGTTTGCCTCCCAGAATTCACATGGATGCAGAAGGGAACATATCTGGTCTAACACACATCGGCCCTAATGGGCCCCCTAGGTTTCCGGCTCATCTATGACTGTTGCTGAGTATGAGGATATGGGGCAGCATGCTTGTTGGCTCAGGAGACTACACTGATTTTGTTTGTTTGTTTTTGTTTTGCTTTGTTTTTGACTCAGGGTCTCTCTACATATTCCTAGCTGTCTTGGAACTCATTATGTAGACCAGTTTGGCCTTGAACTCACAGAGATTCACCTGTCTCAGCCTCCCAAGTGCTGGGACTACAGACAGGCACCACCACTGCCCAGCTTGCATTGCTTCTATAAAGTGTATTCTAGGCCTCTTTGACAATGCTGTTGCTTTCCCCTATGGCCGAAAACCCAGCCCAGGATGGCCCTCAGAAGGGGAGGGACTGGTTGGAAATGTGGTTGGAAGCACCAAAGCCATGTACAGATTGCCCATGTATGGCCTTCTCTAACTTTAGAGGCCCTGGTCCATGCAGGTCCATGTGGAGATGGGGAAGAAATGGATTGGGGTTACCATTACCATGGCAACCACAGATGCCCAGGAACATCAGGATTATATCAGGTTGTCAGGGAAGGGCCTCTGTTAGGCTGGATGGACTGTCCCCAGCCCACTCAGACCTCCAAGGAATGTCTCCAATCTTCAGTGTTACCCTGTAGGACCCATTCTCCTATGTGGGTGCCCAGTCTTTACATGAGGAAGAAGAAAGCATGAGCCTTGTGTTATATATGAGAGCCACAGGGTCCCTGGCCCCCAAAACCAGAACCTAACACACAGGGGCTTGCTCCTCTCTCTTTCTCTTATGCCCTTCTTCTCTTCCCCCCACCTTCTCTCCCTACTCTCTTGTATGATACAGATGTAAATTGCATATCAAAGCCACATGTTCCTCATGGGATGGAGTTGCAAGTGTGTCTGCTAGCTGGTCCCATCCCCCAGATGTGGCTGCCACAGGACCTCTCTGAAAGCAAAACCTGTTGCAATGGAGCCTGGAGACATGACTTCCACTTCTGACCCAGTGGTCCTCAAACTGTGGCCTCCAGACACAGGGTCTCTCTCAGCTGGAAGCAGCTAGAAATGCTGGGTCCAGAACCCTGGGTGGGGTGGTGCCTATGCTAGTACACCTGTTGGGTGTGCGGAGCCTGGATATCAGGACTCTCTGCTTGGGGTGATGGAAGACCGACGTCATCCTGTCTTTCCACTGAATAGTGCAGCCTCTTGCTAGGCGATGCATTCAGTTGTGATTCTTGTTTTGACCGTAAATCCAAGGCTACCAAAAGCTTCCTATTGAGGACATGCCCATTACAGCACCTTTCCACGGTGGACTCAGATGGAGGCCCCGGATACTGAGTTCCAGGGTGGGCAGTGAGGGAATGAATGCCTGAATGAACAAGTGGTCTTAGCTTTGCTTCAATGTAACATTTGAAGGATCGACTTCTTCTCTTCTTTATTTTTTTCTCTCTCTTCAAAAGTCTTTTTGAGACAGGGTTTCTCTGTGTTACATACAGCCCTGGCTGTTCTGAAACTCACTCTGTAGACCACTAGACTCAAACTCACAGATATCCCCCAGCCTCTGCCTCCTGAGTACTTGAATTAAAAGCGAGAAGTCTACTTCATAAGAACCAGCAGTGTGCCGGGCAACAGTGGTGCACACCTTCAGTCCCAGCACTTGGGAGGCAGAGGCAGGTGGATTTCTGTGAGTCCAAGGCCAGCAGCCTTGGCTACAGAGCAAATTCCAGGACAGCCAAGGAAATTCTGTCTCAAAAACAGCAAAACTAAAAACAAAACCAGAAAGAACCAGCTGTGTATCATTTGTATGTATGTAGCTGAAAATTCCCCAAGTGTCCAAGGGTAGCAGGAACTAAGCTGTGTTGGTTCTGAGCTTTGGTTCTCTGCACTTTGGCTTGTGATTTGTGACCTCATCCATTTCCATGTGACTAGACAGAGAGGGGACAGTTACAGCAAGACACAAAACCCTTTTCCTGTCCACTCCTACAATTCTTCCCCTCTCTGGTGCCCCATTTCCACAGCTTCCTCCCTGGCATTGGCCCACTATCTTCCTTGTAATATTGCCCAGGGGGGAGGAAAAATCTTTCCAACAATGCAGGGGCGGGGCCTGTGACCTCACTCTGGGCTGCGTGGGCGATCGGGTTGCCTTGCACACTGCCAGTGTGCTGAGATCCCACACCCTAAAAGGGCATTCATTGTATCCAGGAAGGCTCTGCCACGATGGTGGCGCTCACCCAGGGGCTGAAATCATTTGGATCCTGTGTAGAACATTCTCCTGTGCGGCTGCCCTGCTGGGGCGAAGCCCTTGAATTGCAGGAATTTCAACATATTAATAGGCCCTGCCAGGTGCAATAAATAGCTGCTTGTGCCCGACCTTCACCTCAAACTGCATTTCTGAGAAGCCCTGTGCAGCCCTGGGGTAACAGAACACATAGGAGGGAGAGTTTTCCTGAGCTAGAGGCAGGCGGCAGTGGGCTGGGGCCCTCAGCTAAAACCGAAAAATGAGTAAGATGTTGAAGACGTGTCTCAGGAAAGCAGAAAGTCACTTAGGCTAATCTCTTCCCTTCCCACACAGTGCTGGAGATGGAACCCTGGGCCTCATGGCACAAGAGACAAGGTTCTGTCCTCAAGTCTTAGCCTTAACCCCAGCCTGGTCTTCGATGCAAAGCGTAACCTATTTTTGACAAGATGGATTTTTTTTCTTCCTTTTTTTTTTAAAGCTGTTCTAGTCCCCACTTTAATCAGAACACTGATTTGATTAAAGGAGAAAAGGTTTCTGCTGGCTCACAGTCTTCAAGATCTCAGTCTCTAGTCCTCTGGTGCCATGGATTCTCAGCCTGTTTCAAGGGAGACAGCATAACAGACAGACATGGCAGAGGGGCTCTGCCCCATTCATAAGAGTCAGGGAGCAGGGGCTGGGAGAGAAAGGCGCCAGGGATAAGATAAACCCTTTCAGGGCACCCCTTCCTGTGACCTACTTCTTCCAAGTAGGCTCCACCTCCTAGTGTTCGTCACTTCCCAATAATGCATCAAGCTGTGAATCCAGGGCTGGGGAGATGACTCGGTCGCTAAAATACCATGCGAGTGCCAGGCTCCCCCACTGTAAAATGAGTGTCCCACTCCCAACCCTGCTTCCTGGAAGCGGGTTACCCAGCCAGTGTCCGTTCTGGAAAGAGCATCTTAGTGGTGTGTTTAGGGTGCTTAAAGAACAATCCTAGAGGCTGTGCCAAGGGCCTGTGCCACCCTAAAGCATTTGCCAGTGAATCTGTGATTGCAATTTATTCACTTTCCTCAGTGTTGGGAATTGAACTCACTTATGCATAGGAGGAAAGTGCTCTGCCACTGAGCTATATTCCCAGCTCTCATTTACTTATTTTTGAGACAAGACGGGGCTGCTGTGTAGCCCAGGCTGCCCTCCAACTTGCAGCCATCCTCCTGTCCCCGCCTCCCAAGGGCTGACATGTGACATACACCAGTGCACCGCTATGTTCAACCACATGTAATTCCATGTTGCTTTTGTTTCTTTCGTGTCCTTGGCAAGCATGGGTTGTCTGGTATCACCAAAGAGTTTGAGTGGGAGCTGTGGGAAGCCCTGGAAGGCCACTTCTGGACCTGGCTCTCAGCCCTGACCGTCTAGCCTCATTCCTCCTAGCTGGGCTGTGAGAGAGCCTCCGGGTCTCGCCAACTCCCTGGAGGCCTCTGCTCACCACTGAGATCTTGGATTCCCGGACTCCTTCCTGCCCACGCTGTTTCTTGCTTCTCACCCCGACCCCCAGCCAGCAGCAGGGAAGGGAGAACTCCCAGCAGCTCCGTTCTTTAGCTTCTGCCTCTGCAATAACAGAGAACTGTGCTTCCCAACACTCAGGGCAAGAGTGTTGCCTTGGAAGGTTGTTCTGTTGACTTCACTTCTTCAAGGGGCAGGGCAGGTCACTATTTGAATGAAGGTCATCTGTAATGATCTGAAACACTGACAGCTGCCTTGACCTTCCCTCATTGTCACTTGGTAATCTCCTCATTTACTCGCTCAGCCTGAGATGATGGAACTTTCGGGTTCCAAAAGCACAAGTGTGCCATTGAAGGGACGCTGCTGGCTTTCCTGTTGACCGTGCTGGGGATGGAACTAAGGCCAGGCAAGTGTTCACCTCAGATCCTCACCTCCGCATGCAAGCATTTCTTGGTAGGTAACATTCAAAAAGAGCCATGCCTGGTGCTGGTGGTGCGTGCCTTTAATCCCAGCACTTAGGAGGCAGACTTGGGAGGATCTCTGTGAGTTCAAGGCCAGCCTGGTCTACAGAGCAAGTTCTGGGACAGCCAAGGCTACACAAAGAAACCCTGTCTAGAAAAAACAAAAAAAAAAGGAAGAAAAAGAGCCCTAAAGGCAGAGAAGGAATAACTTTGTGAGCCACAGCTCATTATTCGGTGTACACTTTTAAAAAATATTGTTTCTTGCTCCTTGCTGTTAAAATGAATGAAGATAGCAGCGTAGTATGGTGGCTCGTGCTAATAATCGCAGCAGGAGGATTACTGCTGAATTTGGGGCCAACCTGGGCTTTCTAGAAAGTTCCTTGTGGGTGTGGGTTACAGACTGAGATCCTGCCTACAAAACAAAACAAACAAAACCAGAGAGGAGGGAATGGCTGAGTAGGTAAAGAAAGGCACCTGCCACCTGCTGCTCAACCTGGTAATTTATCTACTGAGTGGGGGGGGGTTGTATGCTTATCTACTGAGCAGGGTGGGGGGAGGGCGTGTGCTTATCTGCTGAGTGGGGGACTTGTGCTTATCTACTGAGTGGGGGGGTTGTATGCTTATCTACTGAGCAGGGTGGGGGGGGGAGCGTGTGCTTATCTACTGAGGGGGGAATGTGTGCTTATCTACTGAGTGTGGGGTGTGCGTTTATCTACTGGGGGGGGATGTGTATTATCTACTGAGTGGGGGCGTGTGCTTATCTGCTGAGTGGTGGACTTGTGCTTATCTACTGAGTGGGGTGGCGTGCTCTTACCTATTGAGTGGGAATGTGCTTATCTACTCAGTAGGGGACATGTGCTTATCTACTCAGTAGGGGATATGTGCTTATCTACTGAAGGAGGGACACATGCTTATATACTGAGTGGGGGGACACATGTTTATATACTGAGTGGGGAGGCATGTGTTTATCTACTGAGTAGGGGGGCATGTGTTTATCTACTGAGTAGGAGGGCATGTGTTTATCTACTGAGTAGGGGGCACATGTCTATATACTGAGTGGGGGGACACATGTTTACTACTGAGTGGAAGATGTGTGTTATGTGCTCTTGACCCTGGACCCACCCATTAAATCTGTACATTGAAGGCAGGAACAGTGTGATGCTGGGAAATGCTGTGCCCCTCTCCAAACATCCCTGTTACATCCCTTACTTCCCTGTGGCCTCATTTGGAAGGGGGCCTAAGGAAGTGACTAAGAGTGTCAAGCGTAGACACAGGTGCCCCCAAGTGCATCCATCCTACTTCCAGATCTTGTTGTGGTTTTCTAAAATAAAAGCTGGCTTTCTTATAGCTGACTGTGGCGGGCTGCACAGGATACGCACAGATTTTGGTTAGTGTTTTATTCTTGGACCTTAGGTCCTCCCTCCCTACCGTAGTGCAGAACATCCCAAGAGGCAGACATTACGCTGCTCTCAGCATCCCTCACCTGTGCCCCTCAGAACGAGCAGCCCTTTTCTTTATTTACTCGTTTGTTCACTTACTCGTTCTTTCTCTCATTCCACAAGGACATGATGGAGCCATAGAAAGACAATAAGAGTGTGGCTCAGTGGTTAAGAGCACTGGCTGCTCTTCCAGAGGATCCGTGTTCAATTCCCAGCACCCATATGGCAGCTCACAACTATCTATAACTCCAAGATCTGACACAGTTACACAGACAGACATACAGGCAAAACACCAATGCACATAAAACAAAAATAAATAATATATGCATATATACATATAGAGATAGGCATATATATATATATATATATATATATATAGAGAGAGAGAGAGAGAGAGAGAGAGAGACCTAATCAATGACTGTGCCATACATTTACAGTCCCAGCACATGGGAGGCAAAGGCATGAGGTTCAAGGCAAGCCAGGCTGCCTTGAACAAGCAAGTCTGAGTCCAACATTGATGGGCTACAAAGGGAGATCCGCCTCAGAAAACAAAACCAAAATAGCAAAATGGAGAGTTCTTGAATCCCAATGACCCGTCTGTCCACTGTGAAGATGGCATTTGCCCAGGCTAAGGGTGTGAAGAAGAGATGGGCATGGTCAGTGCTGAAGCAGCAGATCAGGCTGATGGAGTGGCCCTGGAAGAGGACACTGTCCCTGGGTGGGACTGGAGCAGGAGGTATGGCAAGTGGCATCCTCTGTAGACACCACCAGGACAGTCCATGTGGCTTGCTGGGGACTGATGTGGAATGGAGGAGAAAGAGGTGTCACATGAACCAGAGGTCAGCCCTCAAAGCGTGAGTGTTGAAGGTTTACCCGAAGGAGGAGGGAGACTCAGTGCCGTGCAGTTCACCTGAGAATTTGCCTGGAGCAAGTTCAGGACAGGGGGAAATTTCCCTCAAAACCTTGAAACTAGAATCACCTAACTCTCTCACAATCCCACTTCTGGAAATGATATTGCGAGGAGATATTTATTCAGCAGCGTCCACTTAAAGAGTGGCCTGGGGAACAAATTAAGACAAAAATCTCATTTATGATAGTTACCCAAAGTCATAAACAGCCCAGGAATGAGTGTAAGGCAAGGAAAGAACTGTATATTAAAAACGATAAAACATCGAGGAAAGAATTTCAGAAAGACACTAATGGTTAGAAAGGCTTTCAGTGATCATAGAGTAAAATAATAAATCATATTGGGGCTGGAGAGATGGCTTGGCAGTTAAGAGCATTTGCTGGGATTATTTGTCATAACCAGAACCTGGAAACAACCTAAATGCCCCTTGACCAAAAATTGCGTGAAGAAGATATGGTACATTTACACAATGGAGTACTACACAGTGGGAAAGAAATAATGACATCTTGAAATTTGCAGGAAAATATATGGATCTAGAAAAATATTATATCTGTGAGGCAACCCAGACCCAGAAAGCCAAATATAATATGTACTCACTCATAAGTGGCTTTTAGACAAAAAAGCAAAGAAAAATCAGCCTACAATTAATTCACAATCCCAGAGACCCTTCTAGACAACAAAGAGGACCCTAAGAGAGACAAACATGGTTCTAATCTACATGGGAACTAGAAAGAGACAAGATCTCCTGAGTAAATTGGGAGCATGGAGATCATAGGAGAGGGTAGAAGAGGAAGGGAGAAGGGAGGGGAGAAGACGGGAAGGGAGTGGAGAAAAATATATAGCTCAATTTTAAAAAAAAAATTGAAAAGAAAAAGCATTTGCTGCTCTCAAAAAGGACCTAAATTCAGTTCCCAGCATCTATATAGTATAACCCCAGTTTCAGGGGATCCAGTGCCCTCTTCTGGGCTTCGTGGGCACTGCAGTCACAGGCCCCAACAATCCCACGTGTTTTATATATCCAAAGACTGAAGTCCGTGGGTCAGAGAGATATACACTCCCGTTTACTGTGCCATTAGTCACAGTAGCCAAGTTATATCGGCAGATGACGGGTGCAGAAAACAAAGCAGGCTGAGTGGCAGTGGGACACCATTTCAACCTGGAGAAGAAAGAAATCCTGTCCCTTGCGATGAATATGGAGAACGCTGAAGACAGAAATGAGCCCAGCACAAAAGACTGACCGATCCCACATAACTCAGGATCTACAGAGGTGAACTGGCAAAGACAGAGAATTAACCTTGGTGACCAGGGCCTGGCAGGTAGGGCTTTGGGATGATGGTAGTCTCAGAATAATGTTTAGGGGAGCATAGAGAAGTGAGACATTTGGGAGACAGAGCGTGCCGTCTTTCTTGTGGTGCCGCTGAGTGAAGAAAGTAACACCCTGGCTGTTTCCTGACCCCACTGGGAAGCTGTCGGAACAACCCGGGGAACTTTCAGGCAGAGAGTGAAAGAACTCCTGGGGGCGAGTTGGCTGTAGAGATTGCTCAGGGTGGACCATAAAACTATGGTCTTAGGGGATGATGACAATGTCCTTAGTTAGAGCGTCTGGAGGTGGCACTGCTTATGAATTTACTAAAAGTTCTTGAATTGTACTCTTGAAGTGGACGGATTGTTCCTGGTCAGAGTGTTGCTCCTCTGTGTGTAGTGGACAGGGCCAGGCAGCATGCCCACTCCCCAGCTGGGGCCTCTGCAGAGGAACAGCCTCAAGATGTGGCTCTCTAGAAATAGCTCTGAGTCGGCCGTAGACTTTAGAACGATTTGTCACCTCAGCCCTCATTCCTTTGGGTTTTGTCACTTAGCCTGGCCTGCCACCAGGGTGTGTTGGGTGGTGCACTGCTTGGGACTTACCAGAAGTTCTTGGATTACACTCTTGCAGATGGGTGTTCCCGTTAGCAGATCTACTTCTGAAAGTGGCTCACCCTCACCGTGCAATTCCTTTCCTTCTGTGTCTGCCCCCTCCCCAATTTGGGTCATGTTTGGTTTACCATGAAAATGGGGAGAGGAGCCGTCGGTCCTGAATTTATAGTCACTAGGGGTGTGTCCTGCTGCATACCCATCAACGCACAGTTTTACAACATAGAAGCCTTTTAGTGTAGCTCAGGTGCCCACACTAGCGATGACTCCCTGAGTGGCCCTGCTCCACTCACGGCTTCCCAGTAATTGGGGCCATTGACAGCACTTCAGCAGGAGACCTTGCTCCCGACCCTGTCACCTATGCTTACTGTTAGATCAGCAGCCCTAGATGTGATCTGGAGGCAAGCCTGTCTCTCTAGCCCTGTCTGTCACTCAGGGCTAGCCTAGGCTCACATTTCCTAGGCCAAGTTGCAAGGAATAGGACCAGGTAGTGTATTGGCTCCCCCACTGGGGCCTCAGCAGAGGAACAATCTCAAGAAGTGTCTCTCTAGAAATAGCTCCGAGGTGGCCTTGAAGTTTAAAGCCATTTGTAACTTCAGTCTCATTCCTTTGGATTTTGTTACTCAGCTTGGTTTGCCACAGGGGTGTGTTGGAAGGTGGCAGTTTTTAGGGGCTGCTCTCTCCAAGGATGTAGCTGAGGCTATCCTAGGTGAAGGGGGCAAAGGAATATGCTGGGTGCTGGATCGAGGGCAACTCTTAGCCACTGGCCGACTCAAGCAAAGAGTCTATAAAAAGGCATTCTGTGAGGACTGGGGAGGTGGATCATCAGTTAGGAGCACATACTCCTCTTGCAGAAGACCCAAGCTCAGTTCCTGGCACCCGTGTGAAGCCTCACAATTGCCTGCAACTCCAGCTCCAGGGAGATCTGTGCACGTGCACACACACACGGGGGGGGGGGGGGGAGGGAGGGAGGGAGAGAGAGAGAAAATTTTAAAAAGAAAGAAATTAAAAGCATTCTAGGCCAGGAATGTGGTCAATTCGTAGAGAGCTTGCCCCTCATGCACAAGGTCCTGGGTTTGATCCCTAGTATAGGAAAAGGGAAAATATGTCACGGGCTACCTGTTCATATCAGAATGGGACCTTCTGCTACATACATGCCAGATTTAAGTGTAACAAACATTGTAAGTCAGAACTGAAAGGAATCTTAAAGCGTTTTTTATCTCCATCCCATTTCCTGTTGAATGGAATTCAAGAGGCCTATGAGCTGCCTGAGATCCTACGGCCACTCATGTTCACGCAGTGAACCGCGGACCACCATGCGGACCTCCATGCAGGGCCTCCATGCGGGACCCATGCATCGCATCAGGTCTTCCCCGCTCTGCCTTTGATCCTCTAGTCTGAGGCTGTCACTCTTGAACTCTAAGGCCAGTCTGTTCACGGAGGAAATGACTCACACACTCATGACAAAACAACTCAGTCATCCAGGAACTCAGGGAAGGAATGGCTGGCACGGTGGAAGTCAGAGCTTAATCCGGGGGTATTGGCTTGAGACAAAAACCTTGGCCACAGATAGCAGAGCAATGTATTGTCCACGATTTCCATGCTTTTAGATATTTCGATGTCTGTGTGTGTGTGTGTGTGTGTGTGTGTGTGTGTGTGTGTGTTCATGAGTAACTTTTCTTAAACGTTGAAGGTATTTGGCATTTTAGAGCCTTGGCCATTATTTTTATTGTGTGAGTCACTATTTTGGGATGTGGCCCTTGATGCCTTTGAGACCTGCCCTCCCCAGAGTCGCTCTCCCAGGATCTCAGAGGCTCACGGACTCCTCATTTAGCCTTCTGCATTCAGGCAAGGTGTGATCAGCTAGGTGAGCAGTGGATATGTTTTTCGTGCTTGGATTTATTCAAGGATGACCACCCAAGGACACCAGGCAGAAGTATTTTTTTTCATTTGTCTGATTGGCTGAGCTGCACAAGAGACTGGACCCTGCACACTGCCCATATTAGACAAGCATTCCACCACTGAACCGCATGCCAACCTGCTTAGCTACTTTGTGTTGCTGTGGTGAAACATGGCGTCTGAAAGTCACTTCTAAAAGAATGAGTTTGTCTTGGCTTATGGTTACAGAGAAATAAGAGTCAATTATGGGCCAGGCAGTGGTGCACGCCTTTAATCCCAGCACTGGAGACAGAGACGGGCAGATCTCTGTGAGTTTGAGGCTAGCCCGGTCTACAGAGCGAGTTCTAGGACAGGCTCCAAAGTTACAGAGAAACCCAGTCTTGAAAAACCGGGGGGGGGGGGGGAGAGTCCTGTTGTGTCAGGGAAGCGTGACAAAAAGTAGCGGGTGTGGTGGCCTCTACAGATACTACAGCTTACCGTTTTCAGATTGCAAGAACAAATAAAAGAGAGGGAACAGAGGGAGACAACAAACACTTAAATCCCGCCCCCAGTGTGGTTCATAGTTGGAGAGTATAGCCCATCATGATGGGTAAGGCTTGGCATTAAGTGTGCGAGGTACTGGTCACATTGTGTCTGTAGTCAGCCAGTAGAGATGAATGGATGTTGGTACTCAGCTGGCTTCTTTTCTCCTTTATATTCAATACAGGACCTCAGCCCATGGGGCGGTCCCACCACAGTTACAATGGGTCTCTCCTCAGTTAAGACTCTCTGGATAGATGTGCCCAGAGGGATGTTTCCCAAAGGGTTTCAAACTTAGTTAATTTAATGCTAAAGATAAACTATTGCACAGGGTCTTGCTATGTATCCAAAGAAGACCTTAAATGTGACAATCTCCATGCCTCAGACTCCCAAGTAGGTGGGGTCACAATCTTATACCTGGATCAAAATCATCATTTTTAAGTTTCAATCACATCTCAAAGAAGTACAATTACTTTAGTGTGCTTTTCGTTAAGGAAACCCTCAAGTCCTTCTAACAGAGAGGGTTCATATTTGTGGCTAGATTGGCACCTACAGGCTGTCTAAGACACAAATGACTCCAAAACCGCTTGCCATGTCTGGTTAATTCCCAGGTGACCAGCATGTCTGCCACTCTGAAATGAGTGGGAAGCACACAGGATGGACTGACAATCTGCTAAATCAACTGCAGCACGTGTGCCCACTTGCTTTGTGACTGAATGTGTGTAGGACAATGCTGTAACTCCGTGAAATGGCACAGCCACAGTTGGCTCGTGCCTGTAGTCCCAGCTCCTTGGTGAAATGAGCTCAGGGTTTGGAGACAAACCTGGGCAACTTAGTGAGATCCTGTCTCAAAATGTAGAGATAGAGGTCGGTACCGGGTGGGGTGCTTGCTTTGCAAATATGGGACCTGAATTTGGATCCCCTGGTCCCACATAAGAAGCCAGACACAGTGGCGTGTGTCTGTAATCCTAGCACTGGGAAAGCAGAGCAAGGAGAATCCCTGAGGTTTCATGACCACCTAATCTGCTAAATTAGTGAGTTCTAGATTCAGTGAGAGACCCTGTCTCAAAAAATAAATAAATGAAATAAGATAGAGGAACTGTGGAAATAATTCAGCAATTAAGAGCATGCACTCCTCTTAGAGAGGACCCCAGTTCGTTTCCTAGCACCTATGTTGGGTGACTCTCAACCTATAGCTCTCGTTTCAGGGAATCTGGCATCCTCTTCTGGGCCCCAGTGACACTGTACTCATATGCACATAGCTGTCACACACACACACATGTAATTAAAGAATTCTTAATAATAACATTTAAAAATGTAAACTGTAGAGAGCAACAGAGGAAGAACCAGACATTCATGTCTGATCTCACAAACATGTATGTATACACACACACACACATACACACACACACCCTAAAGTGGTTCTGTTTATTCACTGTGGAAAGCAACACAATAGGCTGAGCTTGTTTAAAATCCAATTATGCAAACAAAGGGAAAAATACTTCATAAAAAAAAAAACTAGCCCTCCAGTGAATTAAGAGACAAAAACAAAAGAAGCATTGCATTTTGCTCACTCGGTGTCTAAGGATCAAGGCCAGCAATCCCACAAAATTTCACATACCTCCAGGATCTCACTTCCGTATCTCCTTTCCATTTCATTTTGTCAAATGTGAACACTTGGCTTCCAGTGTGAAATTCATTCACGCATTAAGACGTTGGTTCTGTTACCGTAAAGGTTTTCCTTTGTTATCATAAATGTTTTGCTTTGTTATCATTAAGGTTTTGCTTTTTTTTGAGCCTCGGTTCCCTGAACCTGTAGTTTGTAACCAAGGGTACACAGGGGTGAGAGGTGAGGGAGCAGAGGGTAAGGTGACCTTTCTCTGAGTGTCACATATATCTGGCCTAAATGTGTTTTTTAAGGGTTGCGTTTTGGTACCAATGTTAATTGTGTACTTTAAATGACCTAAGTAGTCCAAAACAAGCCAAGGTCTATAAGCAAATCGGTATTACCTACATAACACCTTCTGGGTCATAGTGTTACCTATATAACACCTTCTGGGTCATAGTGTTACCTATATAACACCTTCTGGGTTATAGTGAGAAGATTTTCAAGTCAAGAGTGATTTTACCAGGAGAAATGAAGTACAAACTTTAAGACACTTGGACATTTTAGCTTTGCTGATATTACATGGACGCCTTTGTTTATGGCGCATTGATGAGACATATGATTTATTAAATCTATTAAAATATCAGGGCTAGAGAGATGGTTCAGTGATTAAGAGCACTGACTGCTCTTCTAGAGGACCTGGGTTTGATTCTGAGCAACCGTATAGCAGCTCACAACGGTCTGTAGACTCAAGTCTAACTACTGGACATATTTTTTTCCCTTTTGGGATGTGACGACAAATGACATAATGTCACAAACTGACCTGAAATGTTTTGTTCCACAGAAAACTCCATTAATACTACCTGTAACTGGGACAGGCTGCCACACCGTTCTTGACCTGGCTATTTATAGTGAAACCCATTTTCTCCAAATTAAAAAAAAATGGTTGACATTCAAAACTAGAACCCATTTAACTAAGATGATTAGCATTTTTGGCATTTTAGCAAATGCTTGCTGAAGAATGTGCCCAGTCTGTGGGATAGAGAGGGAAAGGGTCACTACAGTCTGAGTGTGTGTGTGTGTGTGTGTTCTTCAAAGTCCACTTTGAAGCGCTAACCTGAGGGGTGGCAGTGTGGGGAGATGGGTGTAAGGGTGGGGCCCCTTGTAAGTGGACCGGTGCCCTTATAAAAGAGGCCCAGGGGAGGGCTTTTAACCACACTCCTGACATGAGAACACAGGGGAATCTCTGTCTGGGAAGGACAAAGCCGCCCTTCCTAGACACTGAGCCATCTTCACCTTGGTCTTGTTCTGCCAGCCTACAAATACCAGCTGTGGTTAACAAGGCACCAAGATACTGTGTGAGTGTGTTTGCACAGTTGTGTGTATGCAACTGCGTGTGGCGATCAGAGAGCAGTTATGGATGTTAACCCTCGGAAAGGTCCAATTTGGTCTTTTGTTTGTTTGTTCGTTGGTTTGTTTTGTCTCTCATTGACCAGCAACTTGCCAGTTCGGTTAGAATGACTGGACTGTCAGGGATCTATCTGTCTCCGGTGTTAGGGTTACAAGTACACAGAGCCACTCCTGGCTGCTATCATTATCATCATCATCATCATCATCATCATCATCATCATCATCATCGCAATACAGGTGGTTTCTGGAGATTGAACTCCGGTCCTCATGCTTACATAGCAAGCGCTTTCCCAACAGATATTTCTCCCGGCCACATCTGTGCTATTTTATTCTAGTGGCCTGACAGCTACACAGAATGGCTTTCAAGCTCCCCATGAGGGGGCCTGGAGAGAACGGTATGACGATATAATTGGTTCATAGACTAGAGACCTTCGGGGCCAGTGGGGTGCCTGTGAGGAGTTAAGATCGACTCTAGAGGTAATGTGTGTGAGGTAGCTGAGGGCTGCCCAAGTGGAAAGGTCTAGTAAATAGTCAGACCTGTTGTGCTGATTTGAATGAGAACGACCCCCATAGGCTCATAGAGAGTGGCACTATTAGGAGGTGTGGCCTTGTTGGAATAGGTGTGGTCTTGTTGGAAGAGGTATGTCACCAGGGGTGGGCTTTAAAGTTTCAGATGTTCACGCCAAGCCTAGTGTCATTCTCTCCTCCTACTGCCTACCTTTCCAGATGTAGAGCTCTTAGCTCCTTCTCCAGCACCATGTCTGCCTGCATGCCACCATGCTCCCTGCCATGATGACAATGGACTAAACCTCTAAACTGTAAGCCAGCCCCAATTAATGTTTTCCTTTATAAGAGTTTCCATGGTCACGGTGCTTCTTCACAACACTAGAAATCCCAAGACACCTATAGACTTGAATAGGAGAGAGAGAGCAGGAAGTCACCCACCACAAGGGACAGTCCATCCACATGGGGCTGTGACCTCTTTTAAAGGTTTAGGAAAGCACTGATGATGGACAGAGGAATGGCTTCCTGAGGAGGAAGGATGTGCGGGAATGGGCAAATGGAATCCTCAGGAAGGACCCAGAAAAGAACTTCATTTATGTGTTACGGGAAGGAGGTCCCAGGGTCCTCATCCAGAGGAATCTCAGTGCTGTGCCTGGACACAGTAGAGCCATGGACCACTGACTCACAGCTGGGACGTCAGTGGGACTGTGCGGAGAGGAGAGGCCTCATCCCTGGAGCTGGGGTCTTGGCTCAAGCTGATTCCGTTCTCAACAGTGTCTGTCCACACATATGCCTGTGGCAGCCGCCCAGAACTTCTGCCAGAGGCCGCTGTTAGGTTCTCCACAGAACCACTGATTGGACTTCAGTCCGTCAGCAAACAACAGGGTCCAGACATGGGCAGGGTGTCCAAGGCTGGAACAGTGCCACCTCTGGAAGAAGCCAGAGATGGCCTGTGTGTTCCAGAGAGAACTTTCTAGAAAGGAACTCCACTCAGTGGCTTGCTTGGGCTAAACTTTGAAAGCAAGTTGCCTGGTCTTTGAGAGTCCGCTTTGCTGCTTTCTTAAGACCTTTCTGCTTGAATCTTTACATCTTGATCGTATCTTTTGTAATCTTTCGAAATGTACTTCTTCTACCAAATGGCTTTTCAGTCTTCTACCTTTCTGTCTGTGTGTCCCACAAGGTTGTTTTGTTATTTATTTTATTATATTTTTTAATTGAAGCCAATGGTTTCTCCTCTCTGTGTCCCTTTCATGCGCATTCCCAGGTGTTGCCCAGGGGTTTGGAGGCAGGGCTCACATGAGTTAGACAATTGGAGCCTGCTGGTTGGGATTTTAAAGAAGGAAAAATAATACATGCTCTGGGGATGGTTTGTAAATTGGCTTTTTCCCCCCACCGAGGAAAAACCCTGAAATGTCCAAAGTAAAGCTGTCTGGTGTGTCTATACCACAGCTGGCGGGACACTGGCAGCATCACGGAGACAGTGGGCTGTTGGCATCTGCAGCCTCGGTGCTTGTCTGACAAGCCATGTGCCCTCAGACAAGTCACCTGTCGAGATTGGAGATAATGGCCCTGGCCTACTTAGCTTGTGCCTCTGCCAGCCAGATCACCTTTGGCAGCTTCTTGTAGCTTGCAATTTTAAACAAGAGAGGAAATGTGTCAAGCAGGTCGGGAAACAACATTGCACGGGTCCCGGCAGAGTCGAGGTGAAGGCCCAGTTGCCCACCTTGGCCCCACATCAACTTTAATGCGCAACTCACCGGGCGCCTGTTTGACACAGTGGTATGAGGGACATCACATCGCCGGTTCTCAGGACTGTCAAGGCTGACGTGAGCAAGCAGCCATCAGGGTGTTAGTGCTAAGGTACCGGGAGGATGTCCGTAGAGTGACTCCTATTCGTGTCCTTCAGCTGGTATAGCCTGTGTGCCCAGGAGAATTCAGCTACACTGCCTATCAGCTGTGGGGCCTCCGCAAGCTGTCCCATAAGCCTGCTGTCCTCACCTCAGGTTGGAGATTGTGAGCGTCCTCTCCATCAGGCTGCCTGAGGAGTAAACACCATGTCAGACATTTCAGTAATGTCTGCCCGGAGTGCTAGGTGTTGTCATTATCTTCTCCTGCCCTTCCTCTTCCTCCTCGTTGTCCTCTCCGTCCCCCTTACCCCCTTAGAAATAGCTCCCTGAGATTCCAGCAAGGCACTGGGTGGTGCCGGCAGCCATGCTAAGCAGCCTGAAGCTTCTGCCTTTGAAGGCTCCATTCCCCAACCCTTCATCTTCTCTGACTGAAACATCTCTCCCCAACCCTCTGTCTTCTCTGGAGAGACAGAGACAACATCTCTCAGGAGAACCAGTCTGTTGCCTCCGAAATTATCCTGGAGGTACATGGAAGATTCTTCTCACCCTCAAGCGCTCTCTATGACTTGTTTCAGATAGGAAAAGGTAAACAAAAGGGTCCTGTCTAAGTTACAGCCCCTCATGTGACTCCAGGGAAGGTGGTCAGCACAGCAAAGTAGCGTCCTCTGAGCCAGCTAGCTAGCTCCTTAGCTCCTTCAGGAAATGGCATGTACCCATGCACTGGCCATTTGTCCCGCTAAAACAAAGTGAGAAATGCCAGTCAATAAAAAGTTGAGTTGTGTTGTTGACAGAGGTTTCTGTCCCATCCAGTCCCGCAGTCATTCAGTCCCAAAGAAACACACAGGGGTCTACATTAATTATGACACTGATTGGCCCATTAGCTCAGGCTTCTTATTAACTCTTATAACTTATATTAGCCCATTATTCTTGTCTATGTTAGTCGCGTGGCTTGGTACCTTTTTCAGTGAGGCAGTCACATCTTGCTTTTTCTGTGGCTGGGTCATGACTGCAGACTGAACTTCCCTCTTCCCAGAATTCTCGTTGCTCTGCCTTTACTTCCTGCCTGTTCTTCCTGCTTGCCTATTGGCCAATCAGCATTTTATTAAAAATAATACAGTAACAGGATAAAAGACTATTGTCCCATAGCATTGTGTGCTCAGGGAGGACTCATTATTTGAAAGGTTAAAAATTACAGTGAATGAATTAATATTAAATGAATAGGCTTTTCTCATGGTTAGACCATTTATTCAAAGTGGGTAAATTCTTCTGTACCTGGTAACAACTTTGTCTCATTCCTGAAAAAAGTATTGAACTATGGTGTCTTAGTTAGGGTTCCTAACTAACATGACCATGACAACTCTTAATAAGGAAAACATTTAACTGGGCTGGCTTTCAGTTCAGAGGTTTAATCTATTCTGTCATGACAGAAAGCATGGTGGCGTGCAGGCAGACATAGTGCAGGAGATGGAGCCCAGAGTTCTACATCTGGGTTGGCAGGCAGCAGGGAGAGAATGACCTGGCTTGAGCTTTTGAAAACTCAAAGCCCACGCCCCTAGTGACACACTTCCTCCAACAAGGCCACCCCTACTCCAACAAGGCCACCCCTCCTAATTGTGCTGCTCCCTGTGAGTCTATGGGGGCCATTTTCATTCAAATCACCGTATATGGTGTGTTCTTAAAGGCTTATTTTATTTTTAATTAGGTGTATATGGGAGCAGGGGCAGGGTGTGTGCACCCCAGTGCAGGCACCTGCACAGTCCAGAAGAGGACGTCAGATCCCCTAGAGCAGGAGTTCCCTGACTTGGGTGCTGGGAAATGAACTCGGGTCCTCTGCAAGAGCAATATGTGTTCTTAGTCACTGAGCCATTGCCAGCCCCTGCTGTTATTTTTGAGATAAGGTCTCAGTATGTAGCCCTGACTGGCCTCAGACTTCTAACAATCCTCCTACCTCTGCTTCCTGAGTGCTGAGATTGTAGGTATGTGCTACCGTGCCCAGCTTTTGAACTGTATTTTAAATGTGCTTTTCTTCCAATGGCTGTGAGAAGTTGCATATTTTATGCTATGTTGAAATAGATCTTACAGATACCTAAAGCCTGTTTTTAAATATCCCCCCTCTTAGATTAGACTCTAATGATAACCTTTCAATCATCTATTTTGTTCTTGAAAGTTTTGCCTCAAAAATTTGGAGACCCAGTGTCTTTGAGAAACAGCTTCAGGTTTTCAATTCCCCATAAAACATGATGAAATTCTTCCACAATAAAAGGGAAGTGTTCCAGAGACTGAGGCAGCATGCACAGGCTGCACACATCTGTGGGGTCCTAGAGCTAAAGGAGATGTGGATACATGTGCCCCCATCCTAACTTAGAAGCAATCTCCAAGGGATAGTCACTTGCAAATGAAAATTTAATTTCCTCCCCAAGAGTCTGTCTGGGGAAACAAATTGCTCTTTAGGTAGCCCCGTGCCCAGCAGTAGATGCCAAGAGAAAATGAAGTCTGTGACACTGTGAGAAGTTCTTCACCTCATAATTTGTGTCAGGGACCTTCCTTTTATTTTAAACTTTACATTATTATCTTTAGTTTTGTTTTATTTTGCTGATTTCTTCTTTCTTTTTGCCCTACAGATCCTTTGTGCTATTTTGCTTCCAGTTTAGTGAGGTTTTTGCGGGGGGATTCCTGAGAGTTCAAAAGGATGGGTTTCTGTCTCTTGTGACTCCTCTTGGGTTCTTTTCCTTCTGTTTATTTATTTTACCCAAATCCCACATGTTAATTTTTGTTTTCTCTTGGTATATTATGATTTCTTTTATTATTATCACATAGAAGCCTGTTTATTTTCTGAGAGACAGAAAGGGGGTGAATCCATGTAGGAGGGGAGATGGGGAGAAGCTGGGAGGAACAGAGGAAGTATAAATCGTCACCAGAATATGTTATGTGAGAAAAAGGTCCATTTTCAGTAAAAGGGAGAAAAGGGGAAGTGGTCATACGTTTGGATGAGAGGCAAACTGATTGCCACACTGTGGTTACTCTCTACGTGGAGCAGCGAGGGTGGGATCCTGTCTCTGCAGGAAATGACAGACACGAATGCTTTAGTCTGCCACCGAGTTACCCAGCTATGGGTGAGTCTTCTGTCATACAAATGTGACTGAATTTCTATGTGATTGTGGTAAAAGGAAACCTACAAGCTCACTCTCCATGAAGCCACCACCACCAGTCATGGTAGATTTTTCTGGCCCAGTCTGAGGATCCCCAGGACGATGATGAGTGTCCCAGGCAGAGCTCAGCACAGCAGGCAAACTCTGCAGGGAAGAGAGCCCAATTCTCCAGGCCAAGACCCTCAAAGGCTCTACAGCCCCCCCTACCGCCCACTCCCCAGCACTATCTAGTGTCCACCAGGGAGGGA
Source organism: Microtus oregoni (assembly GCF_018167655.1). Classification (NCBI taxonomy): domain Eukaryota; kingdom Metazoa; phylum Chordata; class Mammalia; order Rodentia; family Cricetidae; genus Microtus; species Microtus oregoni. Next base: position 5,528,485 of record NW_024543063.1, on the reverse strand, counting down.
AGTACTTCTGTCTCGGGTCACGGTGCATTTCCTCACCATCAGTTACTCTTCTCTTCTCAAAGGAAGGAGAAACAGAGATGAAGCACGGGCCTGTTTCTGGGGATCGAACTCAGGTAATCAGACTTGCTGGCAGGAACCCTTATGGGCTGCACCATTTCTCTGGCCCCAAAAGAAGTCTTATGAATATTTATGAGACAGGTGGCATAGTCATGCAGTAAGGCAACCCTTTCCCCTCGCAAATCATGGTAGAGCAGCTCTCCCATCTAGGGTATTTCTTCCCATAATCCTCTTGAAAAGCCCACAGAGGAGGTCAAAACTACAAAGCAAATTATATTATCCATCTTTTGAGGACACCGACCCTTTCTTGGAGCACTCGTGTGTCAAATGGGAAGGCATCCAGAGACTGAGTTTCTGGTAGAGAGGGAACAGCCTAACTGCAGCTTCAAGGATGCTTAGCTATGGCAGGGCATCCTGATTGACAGGAGATACCGTTTCCTTGGCTCCTTCACACCCGACTTCCTACATAACCAAGGTACCAGACATGCAGCAGCTCTCCTTGGTTGCTTCTTGTCTAATTCCTTGCCCACCTAGCCTCAGTGTCATTGCTGTCCCCACCATGGACATGCAGTGTGGTAGGTGGCAGTATTGTCCGTATTTGTTTACCAAGTAATTGAGCAGTGTGGGAGCGCTCTAGTCATTCTGAGCAGATGGCACTGAGACCTGACGTGAGACCCTGGCTGTGGGAAACAGCAGAACGGTCGTGGGGGACCTGCTCTGATGATCACCTGAAAGGAAAGGGTGCAGAAGACACCCCGAGATAAGAAAAGTGTCCGTATCTGCTGGTTGTGGCCATGACTGTTATGTGGGCTCTAAGTTGTACCACCCACAAGTGTCTCCACACTCCTGAGAACAGCCAACTTTCTGCAGTTGCCACTACACAGCCTCTCCCTCGTGGTGAGGGGAGGCATAGAGTAGCTATACAAAGCCTTCTGAGTGGTGCTGGGTGGTATCAACCCCCTCCCACAAGAGAAGAAAAGCAGGAGGAAGAGCGGGGAGGGGGAAGCTTTGCTCTGAACCTGTGCGGCCTTCGAGATGCCTTTGGGACTCTCAGGCCAGGCTGAGGTGTCCAGCTGGCAGCTGCTGAAGCTCAGAGAATGTGGGATCAGGAAAGCAGATCTGGTGCTCGGTACCATCCAGGCCACATTAGAAAGCACTAGGGCTGTGAAAGCCCAGGGAGTAAGAGCGATATAGGAAACCACTCGCGGAGCCCCAAGGATGCTGAGGTGCTCCCACAGAGTGGCCTGGGATGCAAGCTCACCTCTGTGTTATCAGAAACAGGCCTGCTGCAACGAATGTACAAAGCTTCTCCAAGCTGTTCCCGTCGGCATATCAAATAAGAGCTGAGCATAAAGACTGTTTTGCAGACATTGCTTATTATTGTTCTTATTTTGTTTTTGTTTTGTTTTGTTTTGTTTTTGAGACTGGATATCATTCAGGTGTTTTGGCATAGGATACACTCTGTAGTCCAGACTGGCTATGAACTTGTGGCATGGGCATCCTCCTACCCCCACTTTTAGCTCTGGGGCTACAAGCATCAGTTAGCAGCAACACGCTGCCTGCTTGTGTGATTTCAAACCAAAGTTTAATCTCTGTGAGTTTGAGGCCAGCCTGGTCTACAGAGCTAGTTCCAGGACAGCTAGGGCCATTACACACAGAAATCCTGTCTCTAACCACATTGAAAGACCTTACAAGATTCTTAACCTTGGGTCTGAAAATCCTCCGAGGACCTTCGGATGGCATCTCAGAGTTCTGAAACGGAGTGGATTGAACTTACTTTCAGTGGTGAATGCAGACCAGAAGGTCTAGTCCATTAGAAGTGCCTATGACCTGGTCTTCACAGGTTTGGTGACGTTTTGTCGGTAGCTACAGTTACTGGTGGAGATTGCCGACATTAGTCAGAGGTTGGTATTGGTTGTTGAAGTCAGCTCTGGGGACTTTAGCACATCAATAAGGAAGCAGTCCTGCTCCCAACCCTCCTTCCCCTGAGCTCTGCATGGCCTGTGGAGTTTCTGTGAACCTGACGCTAGAGGGCAGAGAAGAATTGCCCAGCCTACCTTCCTGAAGGCTTCCTGTTTCTCACAGCATTGCCCTAGCAACGGGAGGGCTGCAGCTGGTCGGCTTTCTAGTGTTGTCTGACTCTGCATTAACAGCTTCAAGAGCCTTTTTGGAGTTCTTACTCAGAGGCCTGGGTCCTCTCCAAGCTCCTAGGGCCCTGTCACCCAGGCCTTGTCTCTGGCCTTAGCTGTTTCTAAAATATTGCCTCTGTGTTCTTTGGGGCTCTTTGCCTTGGGCAGCGGAGCTACAGCACCTGCTCACTTTGTTAAAAATAACCCCGGGCCTTTCTTTGTGCTGACTAGACAGTGACTGATACACTGTGTCAGGGTTGAAAAGATACACTTAGCAAGTATCACACTTCGCAAGTATGCTTGCCAAGAGTCTGATTCCGGTGTAGCACCATTTTGTTTTCTAACTTAGAATATTATTCTGAAGGGCTCATGCCTCCATAGTATGCCAGAAGGATCCCAGCATCCATTATTCACAAATAAATAGGCAAGTACTAAAAAAAAAGAAAAAGAAAAGAAAAATAAAATAAATCACAAAAAACAGTTGCCAGACTAATTAATTAATTGCAGTTTCCCCAGGCTGTCCGTTTTTTCTCCTAGAGAAGGTTTCAAAGCCTCTAGAAACACAAAACAAGGATTTATTTTTCTCTATTCTTTTTTAATTTTTTCTTTTCAAAGGAGCAGACAGAGGAAAATGAACCTTGTATTATGTGCCTCTTTAAAAAACAAACAAAAATTAGTGCACACTCAGGGAAACCATCCGAAAGAAAAAGCAATAAGATGACTCCTTCCGTCTTCCTCCGACCCTTCCCTGCAGGGAACTCTGAAGAAGGAGATTGGGAGGGGGAGAGGGGACACCAAGGAAGCAGTGTCTTCTGGTCACTACAGGACGGACACACATATGACCTCACAGAGACTGTGGCGGCAGGCACAGAGTCTGCACAAGTTGAAGCAGACAGGGTCCCAGTGCTGAAGGGCTCCCATCCTTAACCGAGGAGTTATGCTGTCTCCAACTGACATCTGCTTGCAATGGAGTCTGGCTGGATATACAGATGACAGTTACGAGAGGCCCTGTGCCCAGCAATGAATGTCCAACTCACAGTGAACTTAATGGCAATTTTGAAGATATTTTTGTCTCATATTGCTTTGTTTGTTTTTTTCCCCTTTTGCTTGTGTAGTATGATTTCCAGTTTTGTGTTTTTATAGGCTTGTTTTTGCGTCTGTGTGTGTGTGGGGGGGTATTTCTTGTGCTTTTTCTTTTTTTCTGGTCTTTTTTTTTCCTAAAGAGAAAAAGAAGCCATGGAGTTGAATGGGTGTATGGGGAGAAACAGGGAGGGAAACCATGATCAGAATATAGTGTATGAAAAAAGTTATTTCCCAGAAAAAAATGCCCTCCTTAAAAAGGAAGAAAGAAATGGAAAAAAGAAAAGAAATAAAGGAAGGAAAGAAGGGAAGAAAGGAAGAAAGAGAAAGAGTTCCTTGTGTCCTCATAAAGATGGCATGGCTCATTTTTCCCTATTTTTTATGTTCTTCATAAATATAACGGTGTGTACTTTCTTAAGAACCTTACACACTGTCATAATAGTCTTATCACCAATACCATTGCCCCCTGTGTGTGTGTGTGTGTGTGTGTGTGTGCACGTGCACACACACACGTGCACACGTGTGCATGCATGCATGTCTTGCTCTATCTCTGGCATATTCCTCTGAGGCAGGGTCTCTCACCAGATCAGGAGCTAGGTTGGTGACCAGAAAGGTCCAGCAGTCCTCCTGTCCCCATGTGCCTTAGCTCAAGTGTTACAGGCACCCACAACCTTGCCAGGCTTTTTATGGTCATTCTGGGGATTTGAAATTAAGTCCTTGTGCTTGCGTAGTGAGTACTCCTGCCCCAAGAGCCATCTTCCCTCCCCATCATTGCTGAATGAAGACAGCGTTTATAGACTCTTCCCTAGCTGGAGGAGATATAAGTCAGTGTCTTGCACTCTGTAAGGGAGGGGGTCTCCCATCCCCAGCCCCTGCTTTTCAAGTTAAATTGGTAGTTATCAACATGCCACACCAGCTGACTTGTGTCTCCTTGTCTCCCTGGTGTCTCCCTGGTGGCAGCCTGAATATGCACATGGAGTCACCAATGATATTCCACTTTTGGGGACTTCAGATGTCCAGAGCTGAGGGTAGGGGTGATTTTAAAACAGAGAAGATGGCTGTCTACACTCTCTGAGAACATCTCCCCAAACAGGTTTTCTATGTTTGCTTTGTGTGCGTGTGCGTGTGTGTGTGTGTGTGTGTGTGTGTGTGGCTGATTTTATCTGGTGTCACTAGGAACTCCCACTGTCCTTCTTCTGGTTCCCAGGGGAAACGTTGCCTGGCTTGCTTCTTCCTCTCTTCGTGATGTAACATAAACAGAAGGGTACAGTTGTCTTTTAAAAATAGAATTACTTCAATTGTGGTAAAATATGCACAACAAAAATTTACCGTCTTAGCGATATATATTTCCTTCTTGCACAACTTAAATATCAGCCCCCCCCCATTTCTTCCTCCTCCAGCCTCTGCCACCCACGGTACCAGCTTCTGTCCCTGTGACTCTGACCGCCACTGGGACCCAAGCTGTGGTGTTGCACACTGACTTGTGCTGAGCAGAAGAGAGAGCCTAGGTTTGATTCTCAACATCCCAAAACCAAATTTAAAAACCACTCAGGAGCTTGTGCAGCTGCAGTCATGTGACACTCATGGTTTACAGGCAGACTCTACTGTCTTGACAGTTTGACCTTTGACCTTGTGCTAGACTCCCCTTCCTTTCTGAGGCTGAATGGTCCCCACTGTATAGATCAGCTAGGCTTCAGCTATCTGTGGATCACTTCCATCTACAATAAACATCCGAGTTAATGACGTCTTCGACATTTTAATCTGGGTTTCTTGCCATTGTTTTACCCGATATTGTTGAACCTGAGGCACACATCTCCTTACTACCCCCTGCTCCCTTGTTTCTGTTTCCTCTCTCCCATGCCTTTTTGATTTTTCATAGAGATGCATATGCTAAATTTAGAAATTAACAAAAAGCAATATTACGGAGGTGGGCATTGAGATGGCTCAGTGGGTAAAAGTGCTTGCCTTGCAAACCTGGTGACCTGAGTTCAATTCCCAAAACCCACAATGAAAGGAAGGAACTGACTCTAAAGCTGTCCGTGACTTCCACACACATGCTATGGCGTGTGCATCCTTGCACATACATGCACACACAACAATAATAACAAATATGTTTTAAGTTAGCCATGGACCTAGGATAGTCAAAAATGTGTGGCGTTGTGTTTTAATAATCATAGGCCATTAGAATTGAAGAGTTGAATGTTGTCATTTTTTTCATAGTCTGAAATGATTGTGTCTCTGTTTAACCAACACCCCCTTGAAAACCTCGACCAGGCTGGGGAAATGGTTCCATAGATAAAATATTTGCCCAGCAGGCATGAAGACCAGATTTTAGATATCTGGTGCTCATATAAAAGTCAGGTGGGTGTGGCGACTCTTCTGTAATCTCTGTGCTCTGGAGATGGAGGTGAGATCCCAGGGAAAGTTGATTAGCTAGACTAGCTGCATCTTCCTTCTCTGGATTCACGGAGAGACCCTTCATAACTCAGTAAGATGGAGGAAGACACCAGATGTCTGCTTTGGCCCACCATGCACACACATGCACCGACATATATGGAACACACACATGCACACACGCGCATACAAACAAGCATCTCGGCTGTGGGAGGGTCTCTTCACCCAAAGGGGGAAGGTATGATCTTCTGTTACCCAGCCCCACTCTTTCGAAACAAGTCATAACTCCTTATCTGACTGGTGAAGCCCAAAAGAGTTTTGAGATTGCATCGCGACAAGGAAGTGAGGTGCCTCACTGAAAGTAACCAGCACAAAGTTCAGGCCTCTTTGTCTAGAAAAGCAATGTGGTTAGTCAAGCCTGGAGCCTTGACTCAACTGATGCTCATGGTCCTGCGGGTACCAGGGCTCCTCCAGTCTGGGGGTCATGAGGTGCAGGTTTATCTGGGACACAGGTTGCTACCCCACTCTTTGTAAGTTGTGACTGGTACAACGAATGCAGGTTGAGTTTTCCTTCAGCTGTTTTGTGCTGGAATGACAGGGACCAGCTGGCCTACACTCAACATTGTTGTTGTAACTACATCTTACCTAGCCCTTGTAAACCCTGTGAACTGGGTACCATTATTGCTCCCATTTTACAGACAAGGGCCACGCAGACAGGTCACTGTGCCCAGAGCTGGAGGTTTCCATCAGGTCATGGTAGCCGCAGGATCTATGCACTTTGTTACGGTCCACAGTGCCCTTCTGCAGAGCACAGTGGCACCCTAACTTCAACTATAACAGCGACTCCCTGACTTCAGGATGGCTCTGTCTCCAAGTTGTTCCATCTGTTTATCTTTGCTGTTCACAATTAGATCTCCTCCTCTCAGCAAGAGTGTCTTGTTTGTTTCCCTTTGGAGCCTGACTATTATGTTATTCTCTACCTGCCTGGTCTACAATTTTAGAATCTGTTTTAGATCTCTCAACACAGATTCTTGCCCTGCCTTATTACAATGCAGGCCCTAGCTCTCAGAGCCACTAGGTCTCCTTGTCCATAGAGTGTCAAGGTTGGTATCCTAGCAGTTTTGAAACCATGGCACTAGAATTCTGATCTTTGGACCACTGGGAAAATAAGCAACCTAACTACTCAAAGGAAGAGATGAAAATTGAATTTTAAAAAATATTTTATTTTAAATCATGTGTGTACACCTGCACGCGGGTGTCTGAAGAGGCCAGAAGACAACACGAAATCCCATGGAGCTGGAGTTACAGGTGATTGTGAGTGTCCCAGTGTGGGTACTGGGAACCAAACTTTGGTCCTCTTCAAGAACAGCCTATGCCGGGCTAGAGAGATGGCTCAGTGATTAATTGCACTGACGGTCCTTCAGGAAGATCCGGTTTCAATTCTCAGCAACCATATGGCAGCTCACAACTGTCTGTAATTCTACTTCCAAAGGACCTGACACCTATGGCAAAACACCAATGCACATAAATTTAAAATAAATAAGTGTAAAAAAGAAAAGCCAGTGCACTTAAGTGCTGAGCTATCTCTCCAGCCCTTAGGAAAAAAAATGTTAAGGCCTCAAGATTATGCTTATGACTCAACTAAAAAGTCCTTCTATACCTGAAAGTTTATAGTGACATAAGCAAAAGGCCCACACTTCCCTGTCGCCTACCATCAGGATTTTTTTTTAAATAGTAGGGAAAATGTAAGATCTGATCCAAAGTCACACATAGGAATTAAGAACTATGCCGGGGGTCAGGTGAGGAAGAAGGGTGACCCAGCGGATAAATACACCATGAAGCCTCAGATCCCAAGTTCAATCCCTGGGATCCACATGGTGGAAAGAGAGAACTGATTCCCAGAAGTTCATAAGTTGTCCCCTGACTTCCACATGTACAGTGGCATATAAACACCCCAAAACATATACACACTAAATGGCCTTAAGTAACTTCCCGGAGGACAGACCACACTGAATGGTGCAAAGAAGAAAATTCCTCTTCAGTGAGAAAAACCCATGTTAAACTATTAATTTTTAATAGTTATTAATAGTTATTGTTAATCATTAGTTATTATTAATCCCATACCTGAATAATTTATAAATATAACAATCTTCAAATAAAATACTTGCTTAGAGGGGGGGGGGGGTTGGTTTAAAACTTAACAAACAGGCTCTTGTCTTAATCTGGAAAAATAACTCAGCATTTCTGCAAAAGGATAGGGAAGGTGGTTTTCAATTGTATTGTAGCCCCTGGGCTCTGCTCAAACAAAGTCTTTCCTGCCTCTCTTCAGACATTCTCAGTGGGCCTTCACGGCTTCCAGGATAAAGTTCAGGCTCAGAGCACAAGGAACTGTAAAACGAGCCTCCTGACATTATCTAAGGGAAGCAGCCTAGCGCTCATGCTTCGGCCTGTACCTGGGGCCACCTGATGTTTTTTCCGCATTTCCCTCCAGCTGCTGTATGCAGACATTGTCAGTCAGAACACATTTGTCTAGAAACCGAGACACCAGAAGCCGGGCTTTGGACATAGCCCAAGGCAAAGGCAGAATTCTGGGCTTAAAGAATGGCAGCTGCCTGAAAAGGGGCCAGAGCGCCCCAAGAGCCCCCAAATGCCGACAGAAGCTTTCAACCCGATCCAAAGCTCCATCAAGTAACATTGGACTTGGTGCAGGACCTCTCTAACCTGCGTGTAGTCTGTGACTTCAGAGATGCTCTCTGGAAGGAGAAAAGGGTGTGCGTGTCAAACAGAGTGAACTGGGAGTCAGACAGCATCTGACACCCCATATTCTCTATTAGGGTGCAGGACTGCACACTCAGCCTCTGTTCTCTGGTCAGGACTGGTGTGAGGTGCCAGGACACTAAGCCCAATGTTTGCCCTCCTCACTTTGATGCTGTCTCTACTAGCCCACCTGTAGAATCACGCCCTTAACTTCCACATGGCCACAGGGCTTCTGAAATCTCAGTTCTCAGATCCCTATCCCAGGCTGCCCCTTGCTGGGTTCCCAGTGCTGGCTCTTAGTCTCTTCCTGATAACAGCTTTGCTTTGGAATTCGTACTCCATGCATCCTAGAACAGCAGTCAATGATGCATTCTTGCCTTTCCATCCTCTTCAATGTGGTTGTGTCCTGTGAGACCCTAGCACCTCGGTAGCCATCAGTAAGTCAGTATCCTCCCCCACTGGGGGAGTTTGAGGGCAAATATGGTTCTCCTCTATATCAGGGATTCTCACTCAACTGAAGCCACCTGACAATGTCTAGAGACAGTCCGGCTTGCTGCGCTGGGGTGGAGGGTATGGCTGGCATTTGCTGAGTGAGAGCCAGGGTACTTCTCCAGACAGCCTCCCAAAACAAATCGTTTGACCACCAAATGTCAGTACGGTTGACCTTGAGAAAGCCAGCTCTGTATTTAAGCTGGCCTCCCGCAGAGTCCAACACCCTTGCAACACTAATGTGCTGCTACTACACATTACAAGACAAAGGGAGGGGCACCTCATACTCGAAATAGCTGCAGTTAGACAAGATGGTCAGAGGAGATCCTTTATTTGGAAACCCTCCTGTGGGCTCAGGGCCACGCCCTTCCATTATGCAAAGGCAGCTAGCTGCCCTAGTGAGCCGGGCGGGCATAAAGGTGACGTGGTCAGGAGTGGCTATTTGATCTCCAGTTTTTCCAGAATTTCCACTCCTGTGCCAAGCATGCTACTCCAGATGCTGTTCCCTGTCCAAGAGCTCAGGAGGCTCACCTAAAGCCATCCTCTTCCGATGGTGAGGTGTTTCCCCTCTGCGCTAAGGCTTCTCGACACGCATCCAGTTCGCAGGAGCCAGAAAGGTACAAGGCGATCAAGACCCGGCAGTCTTCTGTAGTCTGGTAGTTTTGACTCGTCTGAACTATAATTTCAGGGCTGGCGTGCAAGAGGAACCTTTATATATTTGAGTGTGGGCCTGCATTCTTAGGAGTCTGTTGATGTAGGTTTAGTCTTTGTTTTCCTTTGAGGGAGTCACTTGGGAAGATTTTAGGGATACTATTTGAGGCATGAGGACCTTCAGCTAGAAGGTTACTCACTTACATTTTTTTGTAAACCTTTGACTTTATCTTCAGGACCCTTCAGTCTCCTTGGTTACTATGGCTACCCTGTAATGTCAGATTATAAATGAGGTCTTCTATCTCCTGTGCTTCCTCTCTGAGAATGACGCTTGTCAATCATATGTGTAGCCTAGTTGACTTTTAATGTCTCAGGTAGTAAAGATTTATGCTGAGATCTGATTTTTAAGGATCGTCTACATATTTTCTAGAATATTAAACTCACAGGCAGGATCTCTAAGGCACTCTAAATAGTACTTGGAAAAGCATTATTACTTTTAAAAAATATGGTGTTTTCTATTTCATCTACGTTGAAGTCTTTGAATTGCTTCTTGCTCTTAGGTATTCGGTTATCCAGTGACTGCAACCCTGAACAGAAAAATTTGTCTTCCCACGCCACTGTTTATTGTCAGAAACACCTTGAATGGATTATTCTGTGAGCAAAAATAGCTACTTTTTCCTTCGCTATAAAGTTGATCTAGTGGGCTTTTTCTTTTTCTTTTTTTCGAGTTTGTGCCTATATGGCAGAGGAATACTTGAGAGTTTAATAGTGTTGTTTGCAACACTTTTAGGAAAGCATTGGGTGGGATTTGCGGTACATTGTATCTATGAGCAACAGACTTGGTTTCCCTTGGGAGTGTTTATTGGTTGTTTGGGCCCTACAATGAAAGGGAGACAGTTCTGTGATGGTTTTGTCATGGCTTCAGGGGTCACCAGTTCTGAGGGATGGCTTGGAAAAATGCATTTGGATTCCTGCACACTTTGGGGGTGGGGGTAGACTCAGAGTGACATGAATTGGATATTATCTCCAAGGGATCCTCAGTAACCCCATGCAACTTGCTGGGCTTGATGGGGCTCCCCAGAAAGGATTCTGCCTCCCAATACTGGCAATGGCATGACCCCACCCCACCCTGTGCTGTTCTCAGTACTGGCAATGGTGTGACCCCTACTGTTCCTGATACTGGCGATGGTGTGACCCCCCCCCCACACACACACTGGTCGGTTCAGATCCCTGACAACTCCCCTATTTCTGACCCCCTGCTCCAACCTTGCCTAAACCTGTCATCAACCAAGAGTAGAGCTTCCCATCGCCTCCCCCCACCCCAACCACTCAGGTTCGGGTCTCTTAACATCATTCCCACCCCATTCAAGCAGGCCCTTTCTCAGACTTGGTAGCTTCTGGTTCTCCTGTCCCTTCCCTCCTCCTGTTCCTCCCTGTGCAGTCTTTCTCTGAGCTTCTTCCCAATATCCCCAGCTCCATCTTTGCTCACTCTCAGCTTTCAGACAGACTCAAATCTGGTCCATCCTTAAAACCCTCTGGACCAGAGGCTAGAGAGATGTTTAGCACTTAGGAGCTGGCTGCTCTTGCAGAGGACATAGGTTTGATCCCTAGCACCTACTTGGTGGGTCACAGCCATCCTTAATTCCAGTTCCAGGAAACCTGACACCCTCTTCTGGCTTCTGCGAGCAACAAGGACACAGACATGCATGTAGCCAAAACACTCATACACATAAAATAACTTTAAAAAATTTAGAAACCCTGTGGACCAATAAACAAATCTCTCACACCCCGACCCCTCCCTCTAGCCCCGCCTTTCTCCCAGGCTTAGGTCCCGGGCTCTAACAACAGAATGTAGTAATCACTGTTTTTCTACTTGTAGATTAAAGGCTTTCTAGACTTTGTTCTCTTTGCTTCCAGGAGACACCTCTGTTTTCTGTTTAACTAGCCCTTCTCTGTCTTAGCTTGTTCCTGAGCCATTAAAGGTGGGAGTTCCAAATTACTTCTCCCAGCCTTGTTCTCATTTCACCACACAGCCAGTCCCTGACATCACCCTTGACTGGCCAGTGCTCTAGGCAAACTTTTGAAAGTTTCTGTTCCCACTTGCCACAAAAATACAAAATACTTAAAGATCGATGAACTGAATGGCCATGGTGACTCATGTCTCTTGCCCCAGCACTGGGATGCCTAAGGCAGGATGATTTTCACAAGTTCGAAATCAGACTAGGCCACAGAGTTCCAGACCAGCTCCCTAGGCTACAGAGTGGTATCATATCTGTAAAAGGGGGGTGGGGGTGGGAATTGGCCAGGTGGTGGTGGTGCACGCCTTTAATCCCAGCACTCAGTAGGCAGAGGCCAGTGGATCTCTGTGAGTTCAACACCAGCCTGGTCTACAAAGTGAGTTCCAGGCTAGCTTGTTACACAGAGAAACCTTGTCTCTAAAACACAAAGAAGAAAAAGAAAAAGAAAATCAGAGAGTTCATGATAACCTATGGAAAGTCTCCATTTTATTAGGAGAACCATCCTTTTGTCTCTCTGTCCACCCACCTACCATGTATGAAGTGGCCATCTGTCCCAAACAATGAGAACATGAAGCCATTACTGAACTCTCCATTGCAGCCTGATAGGGGAGGGGCTGAGCACAGGGCAGTTTGAGAATGAGGGGACTCTGGCATGAAGCCCAGCCCAGGAGCTGGTTGGCCCAGGAGCTGGTTGGCACAGTAGAAGCCAGCTTGCTGTTGCTTTCCAGCTCTCAGGTTCCACGATCATCTCTCTGCTGGAGGTGTCCAGGACTGTAGCTTGTGCTGGGTGCTGGCTTGGGGTACCACTCTTCCCAGACAATGAGTAGGATGATTCTCTCTCCCATTCAGTGGTATTACAAGTAATGCCTCTAATATTCATGGGAGATTTAGCTTCCATCCTTGACCTTGGTATCTTCACCACCATGTCAATGGCCTTTAGATGGGTAGTGGGGTTTAGATGGGGAGGACCCCATCTCCCGCAAGCCTCACAACTGGCGGCGGGGGAAGGGGGACAACACACATCCATAAGAGGTGAAGAAGGCACTGAGTGAGACTGACCTTGTGACTTACTTTTCTTATGCATTTAAACAGTAGAACTTGTGACCTGTGAACTTTACTATAAGAAGGGATTCTATTGACTGATAAACAGAACTCGGGGCTAAAGCCTAGAGAGGGAAGGTCTGTGATAAGCATAAGGGGGGATTCTATTGGTGAAGGATGCAAAGGACCTAGGACTTCTTTCTGAGGAATGTGTTCTATTCACTGAAGGATTGGGGCCTCAGTAATGCTCAGGATATTGGGGGGATTCAGGTGGAGGCTGAGAATCACCAAGTTGATTGATTTTTTTTTCTCACTCTGGTACTCCAGGTAACCAGGCATCATTCATTTCCTTCACTGGAAGAAAACATGATTGACAATCCTGGTTTCTCCAGTGCTTTTTCTAAGCTGTGCTTCCTCCAGGGCTACTGGTCCAGGTTAAGCCCAGGGAGACAGTCAAGGGTTCACTGAGTCTCGTGACTGCCTCCTCCCAAGTGAGGTCCTATGGGTGTCTGGCAGGGGGCACCTCTGTGTCACACAGCATGACATAAAAAGATGTTCAGGGGCTTACAGTGATGTTTTAAGAAGAAGAACGGCCGGCTGTGTCCCACCGTCCAGCTAGCTTATACCCCGAAATAACAACACACAAATTGTATTCATTTAAACACTGCCTGGCCCATTAGCTCTAGCCTCTTAATGACTCATTCTCACATCTTGATTAACCCATTTCTAATAATCTGTATGTCACCATGTGACTGTGGCTTACCGGGAGAGATTCAGCATGTCTGACCTGGCAGCTGGCTCCATGGTGGCTCTCCCTGCCTGCCTTCTTCCTCCCAGAATTCTGTTCTGTCTACTCCACCCACCTAAGGGCTGCCCTATCAAAAGGCCAAGGCAGCTTCTTTATTCAACCAATGAAACCAACACAAATACAGAATGACCTCCTACACCACAGTGGAGACCTGGCCTTGAAACCTGGCTCCCCTCCTCCAACATGTCTGTGGACCAGTCAAACACCTGTGGGCCTTAGTGTGCACGTCAAGTGTTTTGTAAACAGAAGGTGTCATACAAAGCTTGGGTGATGTCCTGAACCACAGTTTCCATAACATATGATCACAGCTATGGTTTTTAGACAATTGTCTAAGGATTCAAATGAAGTAAGAGCATACATGTGAGCACACTGTGTGTGCAAGCCATTAGAGGTGTTTACCCTGTGGTCCATCATCCATGGGCTGCCGATTCATGTCTGAAAAACAAGTGTTAGGGTGTGATGGAGAGAAATGATTTCATGTTGGCTACCTGATTAATGGGGTAACTGAGAGCCACTCTGCCTTCCCTCTGCCTCTGCTTTCTGTGGTCACCCTACAGCCTAAACCACAGAGGAAGGCAAAGCTAGTGAGCCTAGCAACAGATGCCAGGGAGACAGAGTCAACTGGGCTTGGGTGGAGCCCCAGTCTGGCTCACTCTGTGGCTGAGCTGGTTAGCTGTGCTGTGATCCTTATGGTCCTTCAACAATGCAGGCCATTGTATTTACCTTTCGTTCCTTTCTCGGGAGTCCCTTTTAAAACTGGGCTCCTGGGCATGATCTTGTACACCTGAGAACTGATGTTGAGCCTCTGGACTTTCCTTTCCTTTAAGAGAGCACAGAGAACACGCCCTTCACACACACATACACCAACATACACACACAACACACACATACACCACAACACACATACACTAGACATGTATATATATCACACATACCAGACACACACCACACACACTAGACACATACACACACACCACATACACTCCATACACATACCCCACACATTAGACACATATACACACACCACACACACACATACACACCACACAGACACCACACACACTCCATACACATACCACATACAGTAGACACATACACAGACACCACACACACATATACACACCACACAGACACCACACACACTACATACACACCACACGCACACACGCACACACACACACCATAAGCTGATAGAGACAGATCTTTCCCAAAGCCACTGTGTGCTCTCAGAAAGAGATCTGGTATTTAAATAGTGTCAACAAATCTGTGAGCTCACGGGTCAGTGCCTGGCCATATGGAGAGGGCTACAACTGCAAAGCCAGCTTATTAGGAATGGCCGGCCATCGATCATGTTTTCCAAAAGGAGAAAACCGAATTGCATCACACACCTTCCAGCTCTTTATATAAACCCCTGGGCCCTACAGGGCATGGAGGCACATCCGGAGGCGCATCCGTAACCCCAGCACTCTGGAGGTGGGAACAGGAGAATACAGAGTTTGAGGACAACCTCAGCTACATGAGACTATCTTAGAGAAGAAAAGAAAAAGACCTTTGATACCACCAGCTAGTCAGCCCAGTGGATGAGGCTCCTCTCGGACTTTCAGAGGTGTCGGGGGCTTCTTGTCGGATGTGTTCATGTGTTTAGGTGACTTGAGTTTCTTCAAGACAAAAGCTTTTCTATTGTTCTGCTAAGACACTTCTGTTGGGGTGAAAATTTTGTGTTGAGGTACACATCCCATTCTTCTGAGTGTCACTTTTGTTCACCCCTCCCCCCCCCACACCATCCGGGAGTTAGTAGATTCCTTTCACATTCATTACCCTCACTGTGACCTTGCAAGATAGAGAGGCTAATGGAATTAATGGAAGACAACTCTGAGCCTCTGCACTTTATTAGAACATAGGTTGATTTATTTACTTTTTTTTTTCTTTTGGAGACAGAATCAAACTCTGGAGCTCTGACTGTCTTGAAACTTGCTATATAGACCAGGGTGGCCTAGAACTCAGAGATCTGCCTGCCTCAGTGGCACTAGTACTAGGTAGGGTTCTGGTTTTTTGTTTTTTTTTTTTAAGACAACATTTCAGTTTGCCAAGGCCAGCTTCAAACTTGAAATAAAAAGCCAAGGATGGCTTTCAACTCTCAGTCCTCCTGCCTTTACCTCCCAAGTAGATTACAAGAATGTACAGCCAGGCTAGGCCCTAGAATTTAGATTTAAATGCCACCACCAAGGGTAGGCACTAAACATGCCACTCGCCATATGGGCTTCCACACTTTTGGAGCTGGGAACTGCTTACAGCACCAATCAAGGCAGGATGGGCTCACTTAAATCAAAATATGGCACCCTCCTATCTAAGAGAGCAGGGTGTTGGGGTGGCAGCTGCCATAACACGCCGCCACTCTGTGGAAGCACGTGTCTTGTGTGTTATTCTGAGGCTGGTGGTGTTCCTTGAGCCTCGGAGTCTCACCACCTGACTCCCTCCCATAGCTTTGGGGAGGGGCCAAGGGCGGGGCTTGCAGATTCTCAGCCATCTTAACTTATGGTCCAGCTTCCTTCCTGCAGTGGAAGAGGAGGCAGCAATGGATGGGTGGGGTTCTTGCTGGAGGATTCGGAGGGCAGCAAGGACAGTGTTCTGTGTTTCTTTGCGGGACTCCTGGACAAAGGAGTTTGTTTATGAGCTTGTTAGAAGCCAAGGGATACCTTGGGGGCTGGGGAAATGCTCTGGACGTCAGCAACCAATATCTTCAGGTATTGTCTGCGGACAGGCAAAACAAACAAAGCCTGTCCCTGGGCTACAATGGTGTGGGTGTCCCAGCTTAAAATCTATCTGTCTATCTGGATCAGAATACACTAGCAGGACTCTGTTATTAACCGGCCCCCGCTCTCATCTGTAAAGTTAGTCCTAGTAGAATTACGCGTATCCCACATAAATGCCACCAACCTTTGCCGTTACAATGCTATGTAAAACTATTCTCTCCAATTATTTGAACTTTGTGGAATCAAGAACTTTAAACCAGCGTTTGTAAAATGTTACATTGAGACAGTTACTGGAAGCCAGTCCTCTCTTTCGCGGGGAGTTTTCCTCCTCTGAGATGCTTCATCAAAAGTTTGGTGTGCTCTCTTTCAACTTGCACTTATTCTCAAAGCCACACCCCTTCATCCATAAGCCACGCCCCTTTGTTGATAAGCCACGCTTCTTCATCCCTAAACCTAGCTCTCTGCACTCTCCTCATCCTTTCTGGCCAGGTTCTTCTGCTTTCAGAACCCATCTTCTCTGGGCCCACCAGAAGCACTGCCCAGAGACGTGGTGTCAGGATACTGATCCACACGCACAGACCAGTGCCCACATGTGTTCATTGTTATCAAGAAGTTTGTCAGCCAAGTTGAGAATAGGGAGCCATAAAGCTCAGATGTGACCCTGACTTCTCCAGAATCTTTCTGGTGACTCCAGAAAAGAAAACCAGGCCAAGGGTTCCTGTTGCTTTTCCCTTTGAGCCTAAAAAAGGCCTTCTGTGGTGGAGAAAACACTTCACCCAGGTCTGCTGCGTGGGCCGTGGGGACATATGCAGCCAGGATCGGTTTAGGGTGAAATCTGTGCAGTTTCCTTTGGGTTGCTTCAGTCCACAGGGCACAAAATTGGAGTCCGCGTGAAGTTAATTTTAAGTCAGCGGCACCCCCGCCCAGTGGACGTGGAAGATGTGTGCTAGGAGTCGGGTCACTGTCCTGCGTGGAGACCAGTTTCTCGCCGCAGCCCGTCAGAGCAGCATCAAAGCCCAAATAGCGCAGATGCGGGGCTCCAGATACCGAATCCTCCGGATAGCGACTATCACATGGGCCTCATGCTCTCTTCTGTCCTGATTGTCAGGGACCGTAGCTCTGTGGTTCCCAAGATTGAACCGGCTCGAAAGACCGCTGCAGCGGGGGCAGGCACGCTTGGGCAGAGGCTCGTGCGCTGTGGTTCTAGCTCAAGCCACGCGTGTCCTAAGGGAAGGCGCGCTTCCCAAGGCCTGGGCTAGTCTCCCATGCTGACTCAGCCGAGGGACAGCCAGGGCGTGGTTGCGGGTGGGGTCCCTAGGGTCATTCCCCTCCGCCTCCGCCTTTCTCTGGTCAGCCGCAGGGTCTGGGTGGTAATTGATGGCACCGCAGCCGGCTAGTCAGGAGCAGTCTGAGTGGGGAGGAAGGCGGATCCGGAGGTCCTGAGGCAGAGCAAAGGGAGGAGCATGGGCGGGACCATGGAGGAGGAGCGTGGGGGGGGTCCCTGGTGGGCGGATTCGGGTGGACCTCGTGGAAGGAGCGCTTGGGTTGGGAGTGCCATTGTGGGTAGTGGGTGAAGCGAACGGCTGAAGGGGGAGCATGGGGCTGAAGTAGCGTAGAAGGAAGACGGACCCCCGGGTGGGTGGGTCTGGGGAGAAAGGGGCAAACCTCCTGGAAGAGCGCGGGAAAGGGGCTGGGAAGGAAGGCGTGGCGGGCACAGGGTGGGTGGGGCGTGGGGCGGGGTTAGGCGGGGAACGGGCGGAGTGTGCCCGGGGCTCCTCTCTGCCACCCCCACCCCCGGCCCGGGGCCACCTGCGCCCCGCCCTACCGGCCGCACCCCAGCTAGGGAACCAAGAAGCCGGCTGTCCGGGTTTCGTGTGCGCCGCGGGGATCATAGCGAGTTCTGCTTCTGCCTGGACGGCTGTCCTGAGTCCGGAAATGTGGCCTCTCTGAGAGCCCTCCGACTGAGCGGGTCTGCGGCGCGAACTCACGGGTGGGAAGTTGGTCTGTACTCCGGCAAGATGACCAGCCCGGCGGGCACACAAAACCAGGAAATTGACTGTCTGAGCCCCGAAGCGCAAAGACTGGTAAGAGGAACATGCGGTTCAGTCCTGTGCCTGTCAGTGCCCCTCCTCCCCCCGCTGAGCTGTGTCCCCTGAAGGCTCTTCGGTCAAGGGCAGTGGCCCCCTCAGCGGCTGCGACCCTGCTGGAACAGAGGCGAGTGGGCTCTGCCAGAGTCTCTAGAAAATCCTGGGGACAGGTGGTTGGCTAAGAACAAGATATCTGCAGGTGGCGCTCTGTAAAGTTTTGTGTCCCTACACCTCTCTCAAGGACGAAAAGGAGCATGGTCTCACCCTCCGCCCCTGGTGATGGTCTCTAGGCAGGCTCTGCTCAGCTGACTGGCTCTGGCCTGGATCCAGCCGAGATCTGAGATCTGAGTGTGGTGTAGCATTTCACACGGAACTGCTGGTTTGGTATTTTACAAAGTACAGCACCCAGGAACTGGGCCCTCATCCGGAGGCACCACCTTCCCTGGAGTGACTTGGAGGGTTTGCAGGCTCTTGACCTTAGGAACACCTCCCTCAAGGATCCAGGAACCTAAATCCACTTTGGCGGGTGTCAGTCTCTGGTGTTTCCCTTGCCGAACTTAACTTGTGGAGGCATGGTGGGAAAGGAGTAGTTTGGCCTTAAAATTGGGCACCAGGGGGTTGGGAATCTTAGGTTCCCGCCTGTAGCTTATGGTTTTGACTTGGGGGCTGGGAGTCGAGACCGGAGCAGACTACCTAACCCAGTCTAGCTTTAAACTCCGGATTCTCCCCCTTTCAACCTCTCCACGGCTGGGCTTATGAATGGGAATTTTTAAAAGCTAAAGGTACTCTTTGAAATGATATATTTTTATGGAGTTAGTACTAGAGAAATAAGGAGATCCAAGGTTCCCACTTTGTCAGGTTTTTGTGAGTCCCAATCACTCATTCACCAGGTAGGAACTAATCCTGCATTGTTGTCTGTGGGATAGTCACAATGAGGATGCTTTTTTTGACTGGGAAGGTGTAAATTTTGATACCAATGATAGACTGGAAAAATTAGGTCCTAGCTGAGAACTGTCCTGTGTGTCTTAGTGTTCCTCCCCTCCTCCCACCTCCCTACCCCCCCTGCTCCACACTTAAGTTTTGGCAGTAATTTGTGCTTTTGGAACTATTCTGTCAACTGTGGGCCTAGGGAGGGAACCTGCAGGGCCACTTTGGAACCCTCTTCAGGCCAGTCTTGAGATAAGGGAGGAGGGAAAGCTTCTGAGACTGTGGTTTCAGAAAAGAGGCCCAGGCACACCATAGAAGGCAAGAATGGGGAGGAAGTCAGCCCTGGGCTTGTGCTAACGTACAGGAACCAGAGTCCTGGGCAAAGAGAAGACTAAACAGCTAAACACCGAGAACAGCATGTAAGGAAGGCAGGGAAAGGCCCAAGAGGTGGGGACTCCCCCACCAATTCCCAGACACCAGGCACAAGTCCCGCTACTCAATACTTGGAGCCTGTAGGGTACCCAGGCAAGATACTGCCCAGCAGGAGGAGGCTGGAACCAGGTCCTCTTCCAAGTGCTCATTGGTCTGATAGAGGCCCACCCTCCCTTGCAGAATCCAGGAAACAAAGAGCACTAGAGAGTGAGTGAATGTTTATATGTAAGATTACGGCAGAATTCATCTAGCAATGAGCCCTGCCCTGTCCTAGGCGACGCTATTTTTAGTATTTCTTTCTCTCCTTGATGTAATGTAACCTTCATGCATTGCTCTAAAGCCCCTTCCAGACATTTGATGAAGGACTGCTACCTAATAAAATATGGTCAATGCCTCCTCTTACCCTACTAAAATCTAACAGTGCTGAATTCTGGAACATATTTGTTGCTAGAATATTATAGAAGGAAATTCCGACTCTTTAAGAGGTTTACAAAACAGTAGCAGAAACTTTGTGCAGGAGAACACAGAAAAAGAAACAAAATGTGGCCCCTGTTTATGAGGCTAATGGCCCGTTGGGCAGGAAGTGTGCAGGGGCATGACAATGGCCGGTGTGTTAGAAGGGGGGCCACCCAGCTGCTCGGACCCCGGGTTGAGCTTGTAACTGGAGACCAGCAGTGACCATTACAGAATGGTTTTTGTGTTCTATAGTTAGTGTCCCTGGCTCATAGGAGCAGGGCTCTTCCCAGTGGGCAAGGGCTGGATTAAACGGTTGTGAGAGGACAAAATGAACAAAAGGAAACAGAGAGAGGGTGAGACATCCTCAGTCCAGAGAGAGCTGTCACAAACGACAAGATTGGAGCAGAGTATGTGGTACAGACCTGGATGCCTGCAATACTGGCACTCAGAGGCTGGGTCAGAAAGAACTCCAGTTCTAGGCCAGCCTGGGCATAGGCAGACTCTGTCTCTAAACAGAAAACTCCTAAAGTTTTCTTTATGGCTGCATGGATGCCTGGCTCCAGAAGAGGGCTTCAGATCCCCCGAACCAGAGTTATAGACAGATGTAAGCCACCATGCAGATGCTGGAAATCGAACTCCAGGTACTTAGGAAGGGCAGCCAGTGCTCTCAACAACCAAGCCATCTCTCCAGCCCCAAACTGGCATTCTTTAAACTTCCGTAACTTCTGTGTATTGCTGAGGGTATGTCATCTCTGGCCTCTTTCCACACACAGATGAGCACTGACCCCGAAAGGAGCCAGTCCGTACCTTTTGATAGAGGGGTAGAAGTTGGCCCTACCAGGCATGGTCCACAGGCAGGCTGTCTATGAATGCAGCCCTCCACAAAAAACATAAACTTACTTAGAATACTAGGAGATTTTTTGTTTTGTAACTCAGTCATGGGGTTCTTGACCATGAACTGTGTAGATGACATTGTGTCAAATAGAGCCTCTCTCACAGGAAACCTGAATCTTAGCCCCCAGGTTTGGGAACTGGGGGTATCAACTGACATTTTAAATGTGTTGTTTCCCCGAGTAGTTAAGATAAATAAATAAACAAACAAAACAATAGGCCTAAAAAATAGTAAGTTCTTTTCTTTTGAGTTGTAGCTCTAAGCCATTTGTTTCCTTTTGTAGCCTGACTTATTACTCGTGTGAGTGTGTGTGTGTGTGTGTGTGTGTGTGTGTGTGTGTTCCAAGCATGCTTTCGAGCTCTTGCTCTCTCTCTCTTCCTCCCTCCCTCCCTGGAAAGGCTCCTCTCAGCCACCACTGCAGGCAGATGTAGGTTGGCTCTGAAACACTGAATTCATCTGCTTCCTGGCTTGGGAAGCATAGGGACCTTGAAAGCCCTGCAGCAGATCTGGGTCACCTGCTCCCATCCTACTTGCTGACCAGGGCACAGATCAGCTGCTCCCCTGTCACTGCTGGAGCCAGGCTCATCCCTGTCAGAGGCTATGGCCACCAGGCCATTCCAATATCAGCTCCTGCGCCCAAACTTTCCCAGTACAGGAGACCCCAAAATGCAGTAATAAAGGTCAAGAACTACGATGGAAACAAATATCTTTACTTGGTAGTATCCCTGGGTGACAGTGGAGACTAAATTTCCCTTTTTCTCTAGGTTAGTTTCTGTTTAGCAGAACAGCTCTCATAACGGAAGCCTCCTTTGCAAACTGCAGAACGCTTAGGGTTCAATCGCCACCTACTACCAAGGAGAGCAGGAAACTGGTTTACTTGTGGTGGCCAAGTCTCAGCACAGTTGACTGACTGGCATGTAACCTGCTTAGAGTGAGATTCCTAGTCGGTTATTCGGGCAGAACCGGGCCAGGCCTTGGTACCGCGTATTCGCTCTTCAAAAGGCAATGAACCACAGGGACAGCTTGTGACTCAGACCGGAGGAGCTGTTTGTGACTGGTTACTCAGATGCCAGAGTTCCCAAAATTCCATTCAATTTAAAGGGTTAACCTTAGAGCCCAGAGGCCTTTCCTTGCAGTTTCGGGAAGGTGGGGGGGGGGGGGGAGATGTAGGTGATGGTGGTCAGGGAGGGCCTTTAGTACCTGACTGCTTTTACTGGAGGCCTCCTGTTCCAGTTTGTGTTTTAAAGGAGGCTTTCTTTCTTAAGATGGACTTATGGCATTGGGACAGTAGATATAGTTACGTGAACCTACTTCCTTCTCCCAAATTAAGTCAAACATTAGTGTGAATACACCCTAGAATTAATTCAGGTGATTGCCAAGTGATTGCTAACCATTTCCACAGTTACTTGCCTCAGGGGCAAATTCCAGAACAACCAATAAAGTTAGAGACAACACCAAAAACCAACTAAGCCACGCCCAGCTGCCCAGCCATGCTACTGTGTATTCCATCTTAAGACAGGTTGGTTTCCCTTGGATGGATCTAAAGTATAATAAAGAAATAACTCACCTTAGTTACTGGAAGGAGAGTTTCTTTTTAACGCCATCACTTGTCCAATGGAGATATTTTTGCTTCAAAGTAGCAGTTTCTTTTTTTTTAAATGTATTTTAATTTTTTTTTTCCTTTGGTTTTTCGAGACAGGGTTTCTCTGTGGTTTTGGAGCCTGTCCTGGAACTAGCTCTTGTAGACCAGGCTGACTTTTTATACATGTATGGGTGTGTGCATTGCACACATGAGTGAAGGATGTCAGAAGAGGAGCTCAGGTCCCTTGGAGCTGTAGTTACAACGATTGTGAGAGTCTCCTCACCCTGCCAGCCTAATGTGGGTGCTGGGATCTGAACTCTAGTCCTCAAGGTTTATCAACAAGTGCCTATAACCGCTGAGCCATCTCTCTCCCCAGCTCTGTGTGTGTGTGTGTGTGTGTGTGTGTGTGTGTGTGTGTGTGTGCATGTGTGATTTTTATTATTATTTTATAGGAGGGGAATGGGTGTGTGTGCCACAGCAGATGTATAGAAGCCAGAGAACAACTCTGTAATGTTAGTCTTGGCTTCCACTTTCACGCAGTTCCAGGGATTGAACTCGTGTCTCCGGGCTTTCATGCCAAGTGTCTCTACGCACTGAGCCATCTTGCTGACTCCCCATTTGTATTTTGTTTTACTGATTTGGGCACGGGTTTTTAGTATGTGGGCCAGACTTTCCTGCACAATTGCCATTCTCCTGTTTCACCTCCTGAGCGCTGGGGTTGCACTGCAGGTAAAGGCCACCATATTTGGCCCACAGTGTTGGTTCTGATCCATGTGTGTGGCAAGGCAGTGTGTGTGGGGGGGGGGGTAGAGGGACGGGAAGATTTTTCTAGAGGAAGCAGGGTTAGGAGTGGGTGTGAGGTGTGAGCGGGAGTTCACCCTCCCTCAGTGTAACCTCCCTTGGGCCAGGGTGTTTGTCTTGCGCTGCTGAACTTGGTGTGAACTGTGTTCATGCCCCTCCTGCCCCCCCCCATCAGTAGCTGTCACAGAAGACACTTCCTAAGTAGTCAAGGTAGCTAACTTTATCAGGCCCCTGCTGAATCAGCTTGGCGAGGTTTATGTAGATGATGTTAGCCTTTACCTCATAGGACCAGACAATTATCTCTAATTTATGGATAAAGAGCAAATGGGGCCCTGAAAGTCTTGCTGAGCCCCCACGGATACGTGGGGAAACAGACCCCAGGTTAGCTTACTTGGAACTCGAGCTGACTGTGGCGCCACCGTATACTGCTTCAGGCTCTCCTGGCAGGGATCAAATATACAGCCTCTCCTGGCAGGGATCAAATATACAGCCGGCTGCCTCCACTGCAGGTCCTCTCACTTCAGCCATAAGCGTCTCTTGACAGCCTTGGGGTGTCATCACTCCAGTACCCCCGCACCCCACACACTCCGTTTTGACACAGGTTTCAGGCAGCTGACTTCTGGCTCCGAAATGCTGGGATTACGGGCATGTGATACCACACCCAATTTACTACCCTTTTCTGTGTCTGGTAATTTTCACATGAGAGAATGTTGAGTCGACTTAATTTTTCTAAATAAGACAGAGAAGAGTGGAAATGGAAGACTGGTAGAAACCTCTGCTTTTCACTTCTTCGAGGTATGCCGACATTTTCGATGTTGCTCGTGAGTCTTGAACTCGGGGCCTTGGCTCATGCCCACAAGCACTGCTGACTTACACTCCAAGCTTATGCCTGTCACGCACCACTGTGACTCAAACCTTTAGTTTGTAGCTTGTGTGACACCCTCTCCACCTCCTCCCAGATTGACAGGGCCATTGAATTAGAAAAATGTGACTTCTTCCAGGGTTGTTTCCAGGAATGTTGATTGAATCCGAGAAGGGTTGTGTTGTTGAGAATTCCCTGCCTAAGGAGGTGTTAACAACCTTCCATCCAAGGTCCAAGGTCCCATCCACAAATCAAAGTACCCATCTCACTGATGTTCAACCTTGAAAACCAAAGCATCTATTTGATTTACTTGTAGAGATGAAGGAATTTGGCTGACTCCAAAGCAGCTACCTTGGAAAATCTTTTTTCCTACCCAGCATGCACGACAGCTTCTCCAACGCCACTTAGGTGGAGCCCCTTTAGATTAACCTCCTCTGGCCTGTGTTGTCTAGTACCTCCTGAGACCACCCTCCCAACCCCCACCCCCGCCGCCACCCCAACCAAGTGCAATTAAGACAAAACTGCACACATGCGCCCAGAAGGAGAGGTAGGAATCTCCAGTGACTCTCCTACCCCCTCCCCATTAAGGAATGTCAACTCTCAGCTGGATCTCACAGACAGGCACAACTAACTTGACTAAGACCGCAGCTGTTCTGCCTGGTAGGCAGAATTCTGCCATGAGTGGTTACAAGCTGTTTTGTGTCTGGGGTCTGCAGTTTTCAGACTTGTTCTTCGAAAGAACAGGGTTAACAACTGCGGAAACCTTAGGAGTGGATTTCAGGGAACAGTCTAGATGGGAACAGACAGAGGTGAGGGGACAGAGCCCAGACGAGGTTCCTGAAGAGAAGTGGTCCTCATCTGTCAGCCCTGCAAGTCCTCAGTTTTGACTTCGGGGTTGCCAGTGTGGTATGAATTGTCCTCAGCTCCCTTTAGTACCAGATATGACCTAGGATGACATGTGTGTTAGGCAACCATCCTGGTCCTGAAGAAGCCTGTTTCTCTGAGAGACGGTGTAGCCTAGTTCTTATTCTGAAGTGGAGAAGATGTTTGTAACTCAGTTACCAAGCTGTGTCCCGGAACTGTGGAAGATATCACACTCGAAGTCAGATCTGCAGCCTCCCTCCCCACCTCCCCCTGGGAACTCTGCTCCCAGGAGAATACTCAACTCAGACTTGAGCATCCCTGGGATGCTCTTTGTCCCTCAAGCACAGAGCAGTGTAGCTCCTCCTAGGAGCCTGTGGGTCTAGCTAGGAGCAACAAAGTAACTGATTCTTCATTGACAGATCATTTTAGATAATCATCTTAGTTAATTTTGATAGTGTTTTCTTTTAAGAAATTATACAAAAGAAGTTGAACATCAGCCTTTCACTCTATGCCCTACATCCCTTCCAGGGTGCTGAGGAACCTGGGCCCCATTGGTCTTGTGGCCTGAGCTCTGAGACCCACCTGAGCAGGTGTGGCCCATGTGGCTGAATGTCATCAAACTGTGCTCAGGGACACAGTAAAGTGCTTATAGCCCAAGCACAAGGGCCTGAGTTTGGAGTCCCTATATCCAAGTAAAAGTTTGGCATGGCACACTTGTAATACCAATGCTGGGAAGGGTCCCCAGAGCTTGCCGGCCAGCTCATCTGGTCAAACTGGTGAGCTCCAAGCTCAGTGAGAGACCCTGTATTAAAACAGTGACTGAGGAAGACACTGAAGGTTACCTCTGGATATCACACACACACACACACACACACACACACACACACACACTAAGTAAACTTAGTTTGTAGCACTGTGTGTTTGATAGAGAAATACCCACCTCAGGATGTTAGATGTTTCCGTAGATCTGGGGCTGACCTCATCTCTGTAGATGCAGACTGACTTGGGTGTGTCATACTGAGACCCCTAATGCTGTACTTGATCTTACTGTCTGTGGTCAGCCATTCTGAGGTGGCCTCTGGCCCCTGAGGAAGTACTGAGCAGAGCCTGGTATATATACTTCTTCTCAAACTTCCATTCTGCTCCTGTTTTCTTGTTTTGTGGGATGGGGTCGCACCTAGCCCAGACTCTCTTGATCCATTTGACTCAACCCCCAAAGCTGCTGTTAGGGGTGCGTGTCACCACACCTGGAGCATTTCCCTCACTCTCCATGCTGACATCATTCACAGGGTAGTGGTGTAGTTTGAACTGTGTAGTGTGTGTGTGTGTGTGTGTGTGTGTGTGTGTGTGTGTGTGTGTTTGGTCTCTATAAATTCCACCTTGCTCTTGCGACCTGCCTGAGTAGCCAATGACAAGCTCTTCCCGATGTGGTCCTGTCAGAAAGCAAGATGACAGACTGGTCAGCCTGGCCTCACCCTGAAGGCCGTGATTCCTCAGCATCCCCAGTGCCCCTTTGCACTGACTGCAGTAGCCCCACTGTGTCCTGACTCACAGTTACAGCCATAAAGAACCCCTTGCTCTTGGGGGCCTCGTGGGACAGACAGCGCGAAAGGTTTTGGAAAGATAACACTTCTTTAAAGCATGGGATGCGATACAGGTAGTAACCAAGAGACATGGGCAGTGGGTCCATGGAGCAGAGGCCAGCCGTGGGCACTGTTGCAGAGGTGCCCAGCTAGTGCCTGCCCTTTCCTGTTCCACCGTGCATTCCCTCGGCTGCACTCAATAGCAGACTGTTTTTAGAATCTGCCGAATATAAGCTGTGGGGGTTTCCGTAGAAACAAAAGTTGGTAGCTGTTGCTACTTCCTGTAACCAAGGCAACTCAGGAAAGGGATTCTATCCCTCCGCAACCTCCACCCAAGTCTGGAAACCACCATGCGTGTGTCAGCCATGCTAACATGGGTGTGGGTAGGATGCACACCAGGATTTCCAAGCTCCCGCATCAGATTTTTGTTCCTTCTCTCGGGAACCAGATTTTTGTTCCTTCTCTCGGGAACGGATCACACCAGGACAGAGGCCTCTGCTTCTGTCTAAACCAAGGCAGCTTCTTTTGGCGCCGCTTTTGGCCTCAGCAGCGCGGTACTCATGTTGCACTCACATGAGGGAACTTTGCATCCTTAGACGTTTTCTGAAATGGCTTAGATTAGTGATGTCATGTTTATGAAATATGCCCTGATATAAATGCCACCGATTCTGCTCAATTCTAAAGCCTCGAAGCTTCGGTAAATGCATCATTAGCATGGACACTTCCTCCCATTCGCAGCATCTTTACATCTAAGCATCCCATGGAGCATCATTTCCAGGTGGCATCTGAGGAGGCAGACCAGGGAGGTAGTGGTGTCCCTGGGGCTCCTCATGTGTCTCTCTGCAACCCAGAGGTCTCTCTATTGGCTCTGTTGGAGTTCTGGAAAGTTAGAGAATGTTGCATCCCACTTCCAGGCATTGCAGGACTGAGCTGCATACGGACCCTGTGCAGTGAGTCTGCCTGCAGATTCAGGGGTGGGAGCTGGCTTTGTAGGCCCAAGGCTTCCTCAGTCTGGTGGAGGAAGTAACCTGAGACCAAAACTGTCTCAATCCCCTTTCTCAAGAACTTCCTTAGAGCTGTAACCCATATGTGAAATCCTTCCAGTTTTTCCGTCGACTCTGAGACTCTTTGGTGTCAGTACCATGACCAGAGGGTGATAGGGTTTGACATGCATACTTTGTCTGCTAGGCATGAGTGTCAGGAAAGGCCCAGGACCGGCAGGAGCAGAGCATGGGTGTTGAAGGACTCCCTGAAGGTGGTGTACCCTGGAGGTGAGGGGTGGGCTCCCCACAGACCCGCCTTGTCTGAGCACACTCTGCAAATTAGGTGTCTAGTCTTTTGTGGCCAGAAGGACTCCAGGCAGCAACTTCAGGAACAGTTGTAAGCGCCAGAGAGGTTACTCATTGACACCCCGGTGCATACTTTACTGATAGGCAAGACATCCCACTGACTTCTCAAACAGCTCTCTGAAGCCTTTGCCAGCCTGTCCTTGGGGCTGTCACCCATACGACTGTATGGCCCACAAAAGGAATTTCAGTAGAAATTATTTCTGGCGCTGGCCAGTGAACCGGACTCTTGGCCAAGGGACCCTGCAGCAAGCTGTACGGGTGGCACTGGGGACAGTAGGTGGGAAACCTGAGGCACTGGGTCAGACTTGTGCTTCTCTGTGGCTCTCCTTGCAATCCTTCTTACCCAGGGTGGGTGTGTAATTGGATGTGTGTGTCTCATCCATGATGGGTGTGTCCATGGATTGTATGTGTCACTAGGGTGGATGTGTTCTTGGGTTGTATGTCTCATCTAGGTAGGCGTACCCTTGGGTTTGAATATGATTTATGGGGCGCAAAGGGGAATCTGGAGTCAGGATCAGCTTTGTGGAATTGTCATAGGCAACTTTGGTGATCTATGGAACATTTCCAACTGTTCCCACCCCAAGGAGTGCCTCTATTTTAAAAGCCTAGCCTATAAAAGCTGCTTATAGAACCCAGGCCTGGGCTCAGAGCAGCTAGGGGAGCTCCAGCCATGGACCAGAGCAGGGGAGAGGAAACACATCCTGATCGAGCAGCTATGGGAATTCCCAAGAAGCTAGCTAGCAAGCCTGTGGCTTGTGACAGGAGCCTGTTCCTGACACCCCCTACCTCAGTGCCCTGCTCATGAAGCAAGAGGAGGAGCCAAGGTGGGCCTACACCTGGACAGTTTCTAGAGCAACCAGCCGAACTGAGTTTGCTTTCTGGCATCAGTGAGCATGGGTTTGGGGTTTGGTCCCTTCCAACTTCCTTCCCCACCTCCTACCTACTGAAAAAGGTCAAATATCCCAGGGCATACGTGTATTCCCACATAGGAATGCCCCTGCCCTTAGGCAAGCACCAGCAT
Source organism: Microtus oregoni (assembly GCF_018167655.1). Lineage (NCBI taxonomy): Eukaryota > Metazoa > Chordata > Mammalia > Rodentia > Cricetidae > Microtus > Microtus oregoni. The sequence goes on along the minus strand of NW_024543063.1, from coordinate 5,499,452 downwards.
ATAGGGTTCTTGTGATGCCCTGGTGGACCAGGCTTCTGGAGGAGAGGCAGCAGGTGCTCCTCAGGAAACTTTCCCTAGTCCTCGACCAGCTCAGGACAGCAAGCATAAGGATGTACTTGGAGAATTTCAAATCTGCCTGTGACCTCACACAATGGCTTTGTATTTTGGCAAAGCAGCTATCCAGGAAAGCATACCCCTGGCATACCTGACCAAGGCAGCTGACAACGAGAACCACCTGGACAGTTGGCATATCAAGGACGGGCCTGGGCTTTGCACTGTGCCCAGGGAATGAACCTTGAGCCAGGGTGCCACATGGTGGACCTTGGCTGCTTTGTACGTCAGTTCATTTCACAACTTGGTCACATCCAGCCTTCCCTGGTGACCCCACAGGGACCATATGCACGACCATCATCCTCCAGCTCCTGTCTGTGTGTTGCTGTTCTTGGCAGCGGGTCTGAAGAGGAGAAAGCATGCTGCCGAAGCATCGGCTAATTCTTTCGGTGTAGGATTTGTCTCTTGAAGGCATGCACAGTCACGGGGAGGGCTTGGATCTGTGTCGGTGTTTGGCTCCTCTGTCTACTGGTGTTTGGTTGGGCAGGTTCCAGGAAACAAGATGATTGCCATCACTTCCTCTACTGTGAGGCTCTGTCTCCCCACAAGTCATGTGACCGATGTAAGAGCCGTGGGTGTCATGAATGGTGGAGCTTACAAGGACCTGAAGCTGTATTGAATTACAAACTAATCTTCTAAATCCTGATATCAGGAATAGCTGGTACTTAACAGTCTTCATTCATGTGGCTCCGTTGTCAGCCCAGGCCTAGACTTCTCAGGGCAGGACTGGTAGCTATATAGGTTCTCAGCATGACTGCCCTCAAGGACTGAGTATGTTAGGCTAAATTGGACCACGTGGAGATTCTGTGACAGGTCCTACAAGCTCAAATGTGTGGACCCCGTTTAGGGACTTTGGCCCAGTGCTAAGAATTAATTCAGAAGAGATGAGGGACTAGCCAGGCATCCTGGCATGGAAAGTGTGTGAGGTACCCAACATCCCCAACTTAGTGGAGGACAACAAGGGCAAGGTCATCTGTTGGTGTATAATAAATACTCAAAGACACTTGGAATAGCGTTCATCTGTGATGCTGCAGCTCTGGGGTCAGGTGTGTGGGCCCCTCGCTTTGCTGGAACCTATGCTCAGGTCTAACAGGCTATCAACAGCAGTTAGCCAAGCTAGGTCCTTCTGTACTTCTGAGCTCATTTGTGGTTCCAGAACCTTAACTTTCTTGGAGATCATAGGATGGTGGCCCCTCTTCCTACTCGCTGTCACCTGAGGGCTATTCATAGCTCTTGGGATCCCCTAACAGGCCTCTGGTGACAGGAATGACGGTCTCGTGTTTACAGCTCCTCACATACACACTCAAGGGGAGGAGACTACAGGTGCCAGCATACAGGGCATTCATCCAGGCAGAGGCAGCAGAGTTCTGGGGACCCTCCTAGTATGGTAGGCCTTTCTAGAATTCTGTCGACTATATTCCTCTCTCCTTCTGCCCCATCTGGTGCATTTGTCTTCTTGCTCTTTCCACAAACCCTTCCCTGTTCCTCCTTGTCCAAGCCGATGGACTAATACTGTTGTCAAAGCTCTTGCCTAGTCTCTGCCTTCTTAGAAAGGAACCCACATGCCCAGGGCTGTGTGCCTCCTCACCCAAGGGTAGGTTCTGAATGTAAAGACCCTTCTTGACCCTTCCCCTCCAGCCCTAGATTATTCTTACAGACAAGTACCCATTTAGGACATGTGGTTGGTGTGGAACCTTTAAAATGACATCAAGTGCCAGATGTCTGATTACAACCATGATGGGGCAACACTTCACCTCTGTGCTCCAGCCCCGGCCTCTGCCTCAGCCCCAGCCCCGGCCTCAGACTCAGCCCCAGCCCCGGCCTCAGCCTCAGCCTCAGCCCCAGCCCCAGCCTCAGCCCCAGCCCCGGCCCCGGCCCCGGCCCCGGCCCCAGCCTCAGCCTCGGCCTCAGCCCCAGTCGGCCCCAGCCCCGGCCCCGGCCTCAGCCTCGGCCTCAGCCCCAGCCCCTCCGGCCTCGGCCCCAGCCTTGGCCCCAGCCTCGGCCCCAGCCCCAGACTCAGCCCCGGCCCTGGCCTCGGCCCCAGCCCCAGCTTGTCCTATTGGATGCCCTTTGATTTGAAAGACGTGGTCTTGGACTAATAAGGGACCACACAAGCAAAATCTGTTCCAGAGTCGAGTCCTTGGAAGCTGACAGGAAACCCCTTGCGATTCAACTTAGTAGTTAACTTACATTAGAATTGGAAGAAATCAGGGCCAGGCATGGTGATGAGCTCCTGAAATCCTAGCATGGCAGAAGGTAGTACGACTGAGGCAGGAGGATGGTGAATTTGAGGCTGGCCTTGGCTATGTAGATAGCAAGACCTTTTCTTTTCAAATAAATCAAAAGTGAAAAAATAATAGGGAGAACAGGCTTTCTTTTGGGCCACCAACCAGCTCCCAAATAAAGACACAGAGATTTAATATTAGTTATGAATGTTGGCCTTAGCTTAGACTCCTTTCTTGCTAGCTCTTATAACTTAATTTAACCCGTTTCTCTTCATCTACATTTTGCCTCAGGAGATTTTACTTTTCTTTCATTCTGTACATCCTACTTTGCTGCTTCCTCTATATCTGGCTGGTCCCAGGAGTCTCCCTCTTCCTTCTTCATTCTCTTTTCAACGCTAGATTCCTCCTCCTATTTATTCTCTCTGCCTGCCAGCCCTGCCTATTCCATTACTGCCTAGCTATTGGCTGTTTATTAGACCAATCAGGTACCTTAGGCAGGCAAGGTAAAACAGCAACACCTCTTTACACAATTAAACAAATACAGCATAAACAAATGTAACACGCCTTTACATAGTTAAATATCCCACAACATAAACCAATGTAATAATGTAATACATCTTTACATAATTAAAGTAATAGTCCACAACTGAGGGAAGGGGAAAGGAAGGATCAGTTTGTCTTCTGCCGTGTGTGTGTGTGTGTGTGTGTGTGTGTGTGTGTGTGTGGTCAGGGAGGTGGTATTCAGGTCAGCCACCAGGACCTATCTCCTATATTTCCTTAGTGGGAGTACGGAGCTCAGGAAGCCAAATGTGCTTAGGCTCTTGCTCCTGGCTGGCCCCAACAGCTATCTGGGTCCAGAAAGTGCTGTATTAAAATGACCCAGGGAACAGTGAGATATTACAAAACTCCAGAGCTGTGGGTGGAAGAATTATTGACCATTCAAGGGAACTTACCTGCCAAGAAGGCAGGGCTTGTCACCAGAGAGCCTGCATTTTGGAACATTCTGCCTTTTACCTCCCTGGCTTCCGGGTTGCATGAGATAAGAGCATTCACATGGTCCGTAGTCATGCATCCGGGTCAAAATGCCATCTGTAACCCTTTGGTTGGCATAGTCAGCTGTGTTCTGATGGCTGTTCTGCCAGGGGCCTAAAGATTGTTAGAGGAAGAGCTTTTAATACAAAGACTGACTCTACTATCTATGGTGCCCTTGGTCACCTTGGGAGAACCCGAGCTCCCCTCACCACAGAGGGGAGGGGATTCATAGGATATGAGGGGAGACCAAGAGGGGCTGAGCAGGAGTCTCGGAGTGGATCAGTGAGGGCACCAGACTGGAGCCCTGCATGGCTGCCAGGCTCTGCCATGAGTCCTAGAACAGTACCCACCTGGCATTTAGTGAGGGTTCAACAGTCACCCTCCTGTCCTCGGTGATGCCAAACTCTGTTGGACTGCGTTTCTCCTGCATTCATACCTACGACATAACTATTTCTAAACTGAGCACAGTAAGACTGCAATTCTGTAAGCCATGGCGATCTTAGCATGGGATTTTCCTTTCCTCTTTGAGTCAGGAACTTTTGCCCCTTTACTAAAAGGAAGTATTTCTAGGCTCTTTGGGGGCATATGGAAGCTGTTGGAATCACCACTCGCGTGCTTTGGGGGCTTTGCTAAGTGAAATGGGGGTGACCCCAACACAAGAGCCGGCTGTTGCTGGAGTGGGTGTGGTGGTGACCAACAGACAAATCGTGCATAAGACGTGGAAACGCCAGACAAAGGGACTCAAAGTTTGAGCAAGACTGAACAAAACAGTGCATGCATTTGATCAGCTCTGCAGGGTTTTAAAAAACACAGGAATTATTTGTTTCTGTAAATTTCCATGTAAAGTTTTTAGACTTCGGTGGACCCCCAGCTAACTGATAATGGAGGAGGAGCTCCTGGACTCAGAGCTACCATTCATCCCGTTCCAGAAAACCCTGCCACTCGAGAGCATCCACGAATTGCCACTGTGTGCTTGTTAAGCTCTAAACAAGATTTTCTCTGTACAGTGTCATTAACTATGTACCCGGAAGGTGCCTGGTCTGTTCTCTAATAAGGTTTCTGGGTCTGTTTCAGGCGGAGGCCAGGCTTGCAGCGAAGCGTGCAGCCCGCGCCGAGGCTCGAGAGATCCGCATGAAGGAACTGGAGCGGCAGCAGAAGGAGGTAACGGAGGCTGGCGGGGCTCGTGCTTGGCTTTCTCTGAGGTGTGTTAGGACCGTGAAGTCGGAGCACCTGCTCCCTTCACTGTCACCTTTGTATCACTCCTGCTTGGAATGTGTGTGCCCCTGTGGTTTGTTCCGGGTTGGCCCAGAGTGTGCATAGCGCGGATGCCAGGCATGCTTGCCCAACCCCGGGGGCCTGAAAGGAAGCCGTGAGCTTGCCCTTCAGTAGTGAGGTTCCTGGCCAGTTTTCTGGCTTCGAAGGGCTGGAGAGAGCTGGCTCTGGACCCTCTCAGTTAGAACCAGAAAAGAACAGAGTAATTCTTTTTTTTTTTTTAATTTAATTGACCAGTGTCTTTCACTTAAAAAAAAATTTCCCCCCAAGGCTTATATAGTGATACAAAAAATAGGTGAATACTATGGATAAGTAGCCGTGGGAACAATTGTACTGCAGGGGGTCAGAGGTGCCCACACCCCTTTGTCATCCTGTCTGTGTTTTTGTTGTTGTTGTTTGTTTTGTTTTTTTCGAGACAGGGTTTCTCTGTAGCTTTGGAGCCTGTCCTGGATCTAGCTCTTTTAGACCAGGCTGGCCTTGAACTTACAGAGATCTGCCTGCCTCCCGAGTGCTGGGATTAAAGGCGTGCGCCACCACCGCCAGGCCCCAACCCCTGCTTCTTCAGAGAACTAAGAAAAAAATTATTAAACACACACACACACACACACACACAGAGAGAGAGAGAGAGAGAGAGAGAGAGAGAGAGTGCTGGGATTAAAGGCATGTGCCACCACTGCCCGGCTTCTATCTGCTGTTTTTAAAACCAACAGCAAGCATGTGGGCTCTTTAACTGTGTTAGGGCGCTGGCTTCCACACAGCCTTGCCCTCTCAGGGAATGAACCCATTGGGGATCATCTGCTCCAGCCCCACACAGCAGGCCTTGCCCATTAGGATGGCTCGATTGTGTGAGTAGTCAATGGCCACTGAAGTGGTCTTCCTATGCAGGCTCTGGTTCTACTTATGGAGCCCAGCCGAGGTTCACCACTGCACAGCTTCGGATGGAAATTCGCTTTTCCTGTTTCTCTTTAGACCGTGGCACGAGTCCTCCACCTTCCCAACCGGGCCCAGGCCTGTCATGTGCTTTGTAGGGACAGCTGGACCAGCAGACTGTGATGTTCACTGTCCCTCCCTGCCTGGGAACTTTGCCACCCTAGAAAGAAATATGCCAACAGAAGAGGGGTGTGGCCAGACTTGATTTGGGGAAGGAAACTTCCAGACGGTGTGTGGGTGGCCACACAGTGCTGGGAGCCCCAGCCTAATGGCTCAGCAAAAGGGGGTACCGGTGGGAGGGCAAGGTGGGACTGGGCAGTCACCACCGTGAGGGGACCTCACCCTCTTCTGTGGTGATCAGGAAGTAGCCTTGACAAGCTTCTCCTGTATGCTAAGCTATGAGCAGAGAATTTAACCAGTATTGGAAGGTGGCTCATTGTCTTCCCTTCTATTTAGAAGTTGGATCTCTCTCTCTCTCTCTCTGTGTGTGTGTGTGTGTGTATGTGTGTGTGTGTGTTTAATAATATTTTTTCTTAGTTCTCTGAAGAAGCAGGGGTTGGGGCCGGGCGGTGGTGGCGCATGCCTTTAATCCCAGAGGCAGGCAGATCTCTGTAAGTTCAAGGCCAGCCTTGTCTAGTTCCAGGACAGGCTCCAAAGCTACAGAGAAACCCTGTCTCAAAAAGAAAGAAAGAAAGAAAGAAAGAAAGAAAGAAAGAAAAGAAAAAAAGAAGCAGGGGTTGGTATCCATCCAGCATCTGTCTCTTTTCTTTTTAAAATAAAAAAAATAGGCGGTCCTTGGTTTTTTGTGTTAATTATTCAGGCCTTTTCCCAGAAGAACTGTGATTGCCAGGCCTTCAAGTTAACTGAAGTGCCTCGCACCCCTAGTCTCGCGGCCATGGGTGAGGTGAGCCTCAGAGAAATCAGAACCGGGTGAACACCTGTCAGGATGCTCACACCAGGGAGCGCTTTCAGGAAGCTCACCAGAGACAACTGCCTAGCCCCACAAGTGAAGAATCAGAAAAGACCACCTGTCCTGCACCGCACCTCTGAGCTGGCAGCGTGCAAGGGACCATCCCAGCTGGAGCTCCTGCCCTCACCTGATTCGGCATACATACTGGATAGTTTGGAATTGAATTGATTTTTTTTAAATGACCAATTCGCAGTTGTTTCTCAGACTGCCAGGTATCTTTTTCTCCGAAATCTTTCTTCTCACTCAGTAGGCATTTGTGGAGCACTGTGTGTAGGGCCCCGCTAGATCTTCCTTCCCATTGACCATGGGAGCCACAGGATAGTGTGATGAGGATGGAGGTCGTTCCGGGGCTGGGGGCTGCTGCTCCTTAGATGCATCCCAGTTACAGAGGGTGGCTCCAGTTACCTGCCGAGCCAGGAGCCCTGTGGGAGGTGCACCCTGTGATCGCTATGCCCTGCTTAAGTTCGTTCATCCACTGTCATCTTTCCCTGGTTCTCACCTAGTCTGTCTTCCTTCCTTTCTTCCTTCTCTTCTCTTCTCTTTTCTTCTCTTCTCTTCTCCTCTCCTCTCCTCTCCTCTCCTCTTCTCTCTCTCTCTCTCTCTCTCTCTTTCTTCTTCTTTTGGTGGTAGTGGGGATCAAACCCAGGATCTCCTGTACGCTAGGCACTCACTCACTCCACCTCTGAGTCCCTCCCAGCACCAGCATTCTGCAGAGATCCCTCAGGGCATTTGGCTGCTGCATGTTCCAGGGGGTTCATTGCACTTTCTGCCCCACTGTCCTTCTAGTGTGTGGCGTGCCTCACGGCTGTTGGTTTCAACTTTTACCAGAGACAAACCAAGGACTCAGGGCCGTGGGATGCAGTGAGGCTGGGACTCCATGTTGTGCTCGGGCCTGTTAGTGAGCTCGGTGTCATGAGTGACTTTCACCAAGATGTAAAATTCCAAAGAGATCAAGGTGAAAGTGAGTTACATGTGTACATGCATCTATTCTTACTGATGGGTAGTGTTGATTGGTGCATATTACACAGTTACATAAAGATCTTCTACAGAGTCTTGGGTGAGACGCCCTGAGCAGAGTTCTCTGTGATCAGCATCCACAGTGATGAGGAAATTGGCTGAGTCCTTACGACTTTATTTTTTTTTTGAGCAGAAGGATAATTGGCCTTGAACACCAACTATCTCCTCATTGCTGCCTTTGTGGCAGAATTTGTCAGCCAGATCTGACGTTTGTGGTCAGGAAGAGAAGCATCGAGTGTCAGTGGACAAGTCTACGGAGAAGAGCGAGAGCAGCTAACAGCCCAGGCTTGCAGCCTGACGCCGCAGCCCCTTGCAGACTGCTCCCTCCGCCTGTCTTCTTAGCCCTGGCTATTATTAGAAACAGCGAGCCCAACTTGAGCTCATACCATCTGATAGCCCAGGGCACTCGCATTTTAAGTTGTTGATTAAGGAGAAATGAATCTGCTTTGGACGGCTAGTGTTTAGCCAGTAGGGATGGTATTTTGTTATAAAACTGGGAAACGCGATCCTTGCTTTTTCCTGTATGTGCTGTTGCTGATCAGGAATGGTTTTCCCACAGGAAATGGTCAGAGCTAAGGCAGCCTGGATGAGCTGAGGAGGCCTCCCTAAAGCTGGTGGCCAGAGTTGGGGTCCCCCAGGAGAGTTTGCAGAGTGTGCAAAGAGCCAATGAGAAAGACAGCTGTGTTGGGCTATAGGTCTGCCACCAAGTCAAAACAGTGAGCTATATCCAGACCCAGGGCGCTCTAGGTCTCCCTGGTAACGGCCCCTGTCTGGTGCAGATGGTAAGAGCCAACAGCAGCATCCTTGAACTGTGCTTTGGGGCTGATTGAGTGGATCTGGAGTTCCTTTTAATGGGCTTACCAGATGAGAATAATATATTGGCATTCTCTGGCAAATAACAGAGATCCTTGAACATCACAGGAGAGCTTGCACTTATAGGAAATAGTGTCTCTCTTAATGTGCCTGACTGCGTAACCATTTTGATTTGAGATGCTGTGTTTATTGTAGTTGAATGTTGACTGTATTTACCTGTGCTTTCTTGTCTGAAGACAAGCGCCAAATTTCTAGGCCCGTGTCCATAACAAGGCCCAATACAACCCGTGGCTTGTCCAATGAATGCAAGTATCTACTTCTTAGTGGTGTCTGTGAAATTGAGAGAAGGTCCTGATGAAAACCTCTCTTTTGGGAGAGGAAGCCCCTTTTATATGTTAGCACATTCCACAGCTGCAGCGTTTTACCAGAACACTCTTTCTATTTCCTATAAATCTGCATGGACCAGGATGATAAAGCCTCTATTAATCGTTTCTGAATCTGACCATTCAATTTCCTACTTAAAATTGGACACTTTTCTGGTTAAACTTTTATTAGTAAGAAAAGCAGTTTTCCTTTTAAAGGTAATTTAATGTTTACTCTTTGACAGTTTCATTCGTGTGTGTGTGTGTGTGTGCATATGCGCGCGTGTGTGCGTGTGTGTGTGTGTGTGTGTGTGTATGATGCACTTTGATCAGAATCTCCGTCATTCCCCTCTCATGCCCCTCCATACTCCCTCTGCGTCTTCGTCCCTGCTCGTCCCCATCAAAAGATGCCTTTAATTCCTATTTCCCGGTGTGGCAATAGGCCACGCACACTCTGCATTATGTACCAGTGGGCTCTGCAGACACTGGTGTGGAGTGACCCCCAGCTGTCGCCTAGAACAGCACAGAACAAGTGAAGAAGTGGGACTTAATTCATTTTTTTCTTCATATTTAATCAGCAATCTTTGTTTTTCTGCAGTACAGCATTCGTTTATACTTCTAGTTGTTGCTGAACCTCTCTGAACCGTTCCTGCAATTTTAACTGCCTTTTCTATTTCTTCCCCTTTCCCTTTGCCCTTCGCTGTAGATCTACCAAGTCCAGAAGGTAGGCTCTGTCCTTCATCTCTAATACGCATGTGCTGCTCTCCCTTTCCCGAGGCTTTGACACCTGCAGAGCAATGCCGTGTGCTGCCCACCCCGCTTTCCGTGCCCACCGCCACCTCTGTCTGCCTGCTTGATTAACAAGTCTCTTTCACACGAGGCGGCAGCCGTGCATCGGACACATCCCTTGATCCTTTTTCCTCAAGGAACTGGAGGGATGTCTCCGATGCAGAAAAGAATTCTAACACAAACCACATTTTAGAATTGGAGGAAGCTTTTAAAATTGTATATTAAAAGATAAAGGTTTTTTTCCCAGATGACTGTACTAGAAAACCTTAAACATACCAGTGCAAATTGCCACATAGTAAGACCTTGTTGTGCTCTGATCCTACCACTCAGCAGGCAGAGGCTCCCCCATAGTTTAGGCTATACTGGGTTTATGTGGTTATCTGGAGGCCAGTCTGGTCTACATAGACAGTGATGAGACCCTGTCTCAAAAAAGTGAGGGAGAGAAGATAGGTAAGTGGGTAGATAGATAGATAGATAGATGATAGATAGATGATAGATAGACAGACAGATAGACAGACAGACAGATAGATATTCAGATAGATAGATAGATAGATAGATAGAGGAATTCGTTATTAGGCTAGGTGTGGTAGCTCCAGCACTTGGGAGGCTAAGACAGAGGATCACAAGTTATAAGTTTCAGTGCAGAAAAGAATAAAAATCTAGCTGGGCGGTGGTGGTGCACGCCTTTAATCCCAGCACTCGGGAGGGAGAGGCAGGCGGATCTCTGGGAGTTCAAGGCCTGCCTGGTCTACAAGAGCTAGTTCCAGGACAGGCACCAAAGCTACAGAGAAACCCTTGTCTCGAAAATCCAAAAAAAAAAAAAAAAAAAAAAAAAAAAAAGAATAAAAATCTAGAATTAAGAAGAGAGTAAGAGATCATACATTATTGGAGGTGGAATTAAAAGTTTTAATTTAAAAAAACAATATAGGGATAAAATCCAGCTGTTCTCCCGACTCAGCACTAGAACATTCTAGGCTAAAGTGCCTTTCCATTCCATGACAGCTGCTGAGGCTTAGAAGGACAGTGAGTGGAACATACTGAGAGATGGCTCAGCTGTGGGGGAGTGGGGTGCAACTGGCCCCTGAGAGAGGTTATGGGGCTTGGTGAGCCTTTCCCATGTGTGGGCCTTTTCCATGTGGGGGAGCTTGTATTCCTCCTGAACATGTTTAGTTTCTACCTGGAATAGCTGTGTCCTCCTTTTAAAGTGATATATCAGAGTAAGAACACAGATCTTAGAGTTCATAACACACAGGCCTCTTATACATGTCACTGATAAGCCTCAGAGCCCACTGTATGTAATCCTGAGCTCAGTTGATAACCCTCAGCCCAGCCCATCCTGCCTCCACTGGAAAATCTCTCCTGAAGAGGCAGAAAGGTCCAGTGGGTAGCCAGCAGAATCTGTAGGCACACTGGTAGTGGTCCTAGCATCCGATATGAAATGGATACTGAAGCCAGTGTGTCCCCTGTCCCCTAGAATTCCAGGAGGACTCTGGCAGGTTCTGGTAAGGCTGGGGAGCCCTGATGAACAGTGAGGCTGCAGGAAGCGGGCTGGATCTGGTCATTTCCTCTCACTTCCTACCCTTTCCTGTTCAGGTCATGGTTGGGTTTTTGCTGACAGGCCTGAGATGCAATGTGAGAACTGTCAGATGTGAGCTCAGGTGCAGGGCACAGCTGGAGGAGCTCCGGAAACCCACACAGTTTGTCTAAGTCCGAGGAAAGGAAAGGCTTTCCTTAACACTCAAAACTGTGATGAGGACAGGAGACGGGAGCGTTCTCTCCTGGTCCTGTAGCCATTCGGCTAATTAGCTCCTCAGTGCTCAAGGCTGTTTCTCAAAGTCAAGCACCTTGTGCCTCAGTCTGGCTCCCTTCCTGTCTTGTTAACTAAAAATCAGACACAAACAAAGGCGCCATATGTTACACACGAATTAGGATCTGGATGTCATAGGTAAGGGTGGAGCTAGCATAGCTGAGTACAGAAGAGTATTTAACACATGGCACTCACTGGAAATGAAATTAAAATCTGTCTTGGACAGTTTAGTAAGTGTTTGCTTTTATTTATTTTGGTATTGATACATAAAACAACAACAAAAAACCAAACAGCTCTTGCTCCAAGGGGAATAAGAGAGTTTATTCTGAGCCAGAAATGAACCATGGCCAGAGATTCAGATTGCCCTCAATACTTAAATTTTTTATAGTTACAAAACAAAAATAAGTCATAAATCAAGGCGTTTCCCATGTACATTGGTGGGGACATTGTGTAGGCAGGCTAGAGCAGAGAAGGGAAATCTCACTGTGGGTTTTAGGTGCTAGCCGATAACATTCTTAGGTTTTGGTTTGATGGAAGCTTGTTCTACCAAGTTAATACGCTTCAAAGACTTCAACTGACAATGGATGTAGGACCAGATAGAGGTGGATGATCGGTGGCTTCCATGGCAACTATACACAGCAATAATTTTGGCTTTTGATCTCCACAATCACAACCCTCTCATGGGTTCAGCACCCTGCAGAACCTTCTGCATCAACCTTCCTAATGCTGGTTCTCAATCTTCCTAATGCTGTGACCCTTTAACGCAACTCATGCTGCGGTGACCCTCGCCCGTAATATTATTTCATTGCTACTTCATCACTGCCATTTTGCTTCTGTTATGAATCATAATAAATATCTGATATGCAACCCACAGGTTGAGAACCTCTGTTGTACACAGATGTGGCTTTTGCACGTAACTCAGCAGGAAAAGACTGCTTGTGTGGCTTTTTTTGCACTAGCTTGACACTCTTGGCTTTTCAAGACTGTGTGAGTTCTCCCCCTAATTTCTTCTCTTTTGGTTTTCTTCTTACTAACCTCTCTCTGAGGAAGGGCAGGGCTGTATACCACGTATCTGAAATCCGGCCCTCCTTCAAGGTGAAACTAAACCAAACATAATGATCACAGCATGTTTGAGTGACTAGAAAGTTATTTTAAAATTGCCTTGTATTTCTCACACCCATTTTTATGTTTTTGATTTGTAAGCTTAAGGTGTGTAAAATGTGACATCCTGGAGGTTTGGTTTTCTGTTCCTTGATTTTCTTGCTGGAAACTGGGGAGGAAATAAGGAACACAATGCCAAGCCGGTTGTCAAGCCCAGATTCTCATCCAACCTGGGCCACTCTAGCGATAGAAGCAGCCTTTTCAACCTACCTTGTTCAGTCTGATTTGGACCACCGTGGCTTAGAGTAGGTGGGTAAAAGCTGGAGCTGGTAGCCACAGCCTCTTCCCACCCAAAGGCCTGCTCTGCAGGTCTCGGGCATCTGTCAGCAGGTGTGGCTTCTCCAACCTGCATCTGGCACAGGTGTCAGAGCGCAGCAGCATACAGCTGGAAGCCGGCTCAGCACAGCCCCACTCCCTGCCTCCTGTTTGGACCCTTCCTGGGGCAGCAGCGTGGGATGGGTCTGAGCTTACGCTCCTAGACAGCATTTGTTCCTTCTGCGAGCGTGCCCTAAAGCTGTGAGCTGCTTTGCAGAGGGGCCTGCTGGGCTTCTGCACAAGGTTTGTTTTCCCGACATCCTGAACAGGCCATCCCATTTTATGGGGATTTTGCTCTGGACCCAGTGGGCCGGCAAGGAAGGAGGTCCCCTCTCAGGCTGTTGCATTAGTGCTCAGCCGATGGCTTCTCTGCAGACCCCAGCTGTGTGGCCACCAGGCCTGGCATGCCGCCTCCAAAAGTCATTGCGGGTGGGAGAGCATGGTGGAACCGTTTCCTATGTCTTTACTGTTTACTTCTTGCCTAATTTTCTTTCCTTTTCTGTCTATAGAAATATTATGGGCTGGATACAAAATGGGGCGACATCGAGCAGTGGATGGTAGGCCTTGGATATCATTTTAAGACTTAAATGGTTTCTAATTGAATTCTGACTGCAGTTTAATTATGCCAGTAGATTCCACTTGCCCTGTAATTTGATACTCAGAGGTCTTCCTCGGGGCATTTCTGCATCTGGTGTGGTGTTGTTAGGAACGGCCTGGCCCGGCATGTGACCTGTCCCTTTGCTGGAGGGGACTGCTGATGTCTGCAGGCTGGTGCTGTGTGTGAGGCACCATTGCCACTGCTTCCCCAGTTCTCTGCATCAGAAGATCCCCAGGGACTCCAGCGAGGCATGTGCCCTTGTGCAAGAATTTTCCAGAGAACCTCCGGTTACCATCGGAACATCTCGCTGTTCTGATGAACCAGAAGAGGCCCTGGACTTTTTCCTTCCTTCATGGACAGCCAGCTGCCCTATCCCCCTCGTCTCCGAACTCGCACACTCGGCTCGGACTCTCTTGCTGTTTGTTGGCTCCTCTGGTCTCCTCTGTGACCATGAAAACCCCTACTATTGCCAGGCGGTGGTGGCGCACGCCTTTAATCCCAGCACTCGGGAGGCAGAGGCAGGCAGATCTCTGTGAGTTCGAGGCCAGCCTGGTCTACAAGAGCTAGTGCCAGGACAGGCTCCAAAGCTACAGAAAGAAAAAAAAGAAAACCCCTACTATTGAGACTCCCCTCCCCCATCTGTTTTCTTTAAGAACCTGTCTGTCTTCCCAGGGCAGCCAAGGCCCCCAGGCCTCTCAGGAGAGGTGCCCAAGTGGCAAGACTCTGGGTGGCGCACCCTTTGGTGCTTTCCATTGATCCGAGAGCAGTTTTGGTCTTATTAAGCTACCCGCCTCTTCAGATCCTGGCTGCGGTCCTGGATTTTGACGCAGGCTTTTGGCACTGAAGTCCTAGAAATGTTCTCGTCAAGGCTCCTCACCCTTCAACAGCCTGAGGGAGAGTCAAGGCCGTCTCTGCCATCTTAGATGCTATGTGTGATAGAAAAACTCACTGCCCAGCCCAGTTAGCTGTGTCACGCATCCCCCAAGGTGTGTTTTCTTATCGAATCTTAAGGACAGTTAAAAGGTGGCCACTTCCAGAAAGAAAAGCTCCCGTTCTACTCCAGAGACAAGCATGCAGAAACCTGTTTGTCCTGGAGTCCATAAGGCAAGCTGGGTGGCATCCACATTGGAGTTTTCTGGGGAAATCACTTCCCAAAGGGGAGTCAGTTCAGAGGGGAAGAGAGTTGATTTTAAACCAGATTATAAGGTTACAAAAAAAGCAAGGCTTCCTTTCTGCCCCAGCGCTTGCTCACTGCCCTCTGGCTGCTTCTAAAGCCACGAACTCTGCTGGTGTTTTTTGGCTCTTAGGGACCTCCCCCAAGGAGCTGTTTCCCACAGTCCTTTCCTTAGACCCTTTAAACGAAACCAGAGAAAATACTGATTTGCCATGTAGATCAGAAACACTGGATTCTGAGGATCTTCTAGGGTTTCTAAGGATTCTGCCTTGCTCTCTCTAACCTCTCTCTGCCATTCCCTTTGCTTCGGTAGGAAGACAGCGAGCGCTACTCTCGTAGATTCCGGAGAAACACATCGGTCAGTACCAGGCTCCTTCACAGCAAGGGGCAAGTTGACGGAGCCTTAATTGTTCCTCTAGTGGCTGAAATAGATACAATAGTTGCTATTATTGGTATAAAACTGCTATCTTTACCTGAATAAAGACCGTACTCTTTATTGGGGCTAAATTGTGTAAAGAAATTGTGTTTGGGGCTTTTTAAAAAAACTACTGAATCCAGGGCCTCATGCAAGTGTAGGCACCCTGCCTACCACTACCAAACTGTATCTCCATCCCTGTTTGGAAATGCTTAAATATTATTATTAATATATTATTCCCCACAGCATAGCGTAAATGCTTATTGTTGCTGTTAAATACCCATAAATAATTTTTATAATCATTGAGGCTTATTAATAACCCTCCTTACCTGTGATAAACTGTGCTTCCATAAGCAGTCTTAGGCAAACTGTGGCATACTGAGGGCCTGGGCGCACACCCTCTGAGCCCTCGGGGTGGCTGGTCCACCCACTGCTGCCGAGTCGGATCGGCAGGTTCTTCCCAGTCTGGCTCACGGTTGTGTTCTCATCCTGTCTTTTACTAGGCTTCTGACGAAGACGAGCGTTTGTCCGTGGGTAGTCGCGGCAGCCTAAGGGTCAGTAACGGCGTGATTGCTTCTGCGTGGCACAACCTTTGATTTCCTGTCCCTGCTTTCGGTCCTTAGACCATCACCCCCTCCTCTGCTGGTCCCCCACATCACTGATGAAGTGCTTGTATATAAGTTAACCGAGGGTCGGGTGGGCCAGGCCGGGCTGGGGTGGGTATTACTTGTCATTTCCCAAAGAGTAGAAGGCATCGGTTTTCAATAGTTTTCCCACAATATGAAACTAGAGGACCGTGGTTAATGATTGTCTCAGAATTTTTGGTGTGATGGACTGGACACTGCATGCCCACTTTGCCACACACTCTCCAGTAAAAGCTAGCCTTGGTTAAACCAGCTGGGAGTTGGACTGGGGAAATAGTTCAAGGGGTCAATGAAGACCTGAGTTCCACTCCGCAGAACTTACATGATGAAAGCCGTGTGCTGTGGTATGTGCTTGGGTATCCCAGTTCAAGGGACAATTAGTGAAGATGACTGGCCACCTAACTTAGCCTTACTTAGCAAGTTCCAGGCCAGTGGGAAGCCATTTCTCAAAAGGAAAAAAAAAATAGAAGGCGAGAAGGCATTCCTGGAGAATGAAATGACACTTAACCTGTCCACTACCTTCCACGTGTGCACACATGTGTGTGGAAACACACACAAAAGTAGCCATACGTTATTGAAGATGTTTCTGCAACAGCTGGAGGCTCCCTGGAGAGGAGGCTGTGACCTCCGCCACCCATAGTCTTCCAATCAACTATGGTGAGGGTTCTTCTTTGCAGTGCTGGGCTTGGATGTAGAGCCTCCCCCGTCCTAGGCAAGTGCTCCACACCGCACCAGAAGCTCCTCACTGACAGCTCCACGGCTAATGCACGCAGCCTCGGTAGCTGCATTAGACGTCAGTGCATGCTCTGGGAAACAAAGCAGAGCAGTTGGGTTTGAGCTTAGTAAGCGTGTCCATTCGCTTGGCTGCAGGGTGGCCATGGCATCTCACCACTGTGATAACTAGGTCTCCAAGCAGCCGCTCTGGTGTACTAACGGCTGGCTTCTCGTCACAGCGACAGTTAGGTCACACAGTATTACCTCTTGACTAAACATGCACCAGGTGTGTGCTTACCTTGGCGTTAACAATATAGCTGTCACCCCTGTCCCTTTCCTCCTAGCTTAAGACCAGCCCCTGTGTGGTTTTGTTGGTCAGTTACATGTGAAGTGAGTGCTGGGAAGTTTCTGCTGAGTATCTTTGATGATGCAGCTGTGACTTCCTCACAGGCCCCTCAGACACGATCTGCTTTAGAGGAAGCAAGATTTATGTAAGCAGAATCTAAGTACAAGCTCAGTTTGGGACATCTGGGGCCAGGCCCAGGCATTGCAGCTGTGGGAGGTGTCAAAGGTCTGGCCCTCGAAACCGAGAGGAGGAAGAACAGTTGGGTATCAGGGGAGAGATTGGAAGGGCAGAACAGAGAGCTGGCCCTTGGATGTAACCTCCTGGTGGTAACTTCTCAAGAGAGCTTTCCCCAGAACTGTCAAGAAGGAAGCCGATGATCAGGGATCAGAGATAGAACAGGGAGGAGACGGAAGCAGAATCCAAAACTCTGGAACAATGTGTCATCTTCAGACCTGTGGTCCCTCGGGTTCACAAGGGAGGAATTTCATCATCTTAAGATTCTAGGGGTGGCAATAAGGCTGTCCTGGCTCCAAAGAGTTTATTGTAGTGTTAACCCCGCAAATGTTACAGCATTCATTCACCTTTTGTATGAGCCTCTAGGGAATTAGGTCTCCATGCTGGACTCTGTCAGATTCCAGTATATCTGTCCTAAGGTCTGAAGCTTCCCATGGGAGGTCCACAGTTAGCGAGCGAAAGACGAGAATGGGAGAAAGTCAGTGAATTTCACTATCAGCATCCATGTGCTACACGACTCTCCCATGGCAGACTTAAACTTAGGCCAGTACTACCAGGCCTGATAACCTGAGTTCAAACCCTGGGACCCACTTGGTGGAAAGTGACTTCTAACATGGTAGAAAGCTGACTTCCGAAAGTGATCTTCTGTGTTTCGCTTACACTGTGGCACGTGCCACCAACCCAAAAATTACTTTGTTTGTTTTTGGGGGGGTTCGGGGGATTCAAAGAACTAGACTAAAAAAGGAAATCCAGATCTGAGAGCTGGGGCCCTGGAAATAAGAGTCTAACCTGCTATTCTTGTTGGTGTGGAACAAGCCCAGAACATTTAGGGACCCACTTGAGGTCACGGTGACAATGCCACTCCTGATTCCCCCAGAGACTTTCACACCTGCCAGATGCCCAAAACTCTGTCCCCTGCTGGTTGAAACAGCTGAGAACCTCAGGGCATCTGTCGACCCTGCCTAGTGTAATCACGTCTCACTCTGTGTCCACGGAGGCCAGATTATGCCGCTTAATATATTAATAATATAAAGCCTTTACTGTGCAAATTCCTAAGATGGTTTCTTTCTTGACTCCCCGGACATGCCTTCTCTATTGAGATGACAAGGATGATAAATAAGCCCTAAAGGCCAGGAGGGGTAGTTACCATCCTGGAATCAGCAAACATGGTCCCCTTGAGGAAACCAAGATTGGGCGTTATCATAAGGTTTTAATTATCTTTATTTAAAACCTGGCGACGGTACATCTCTAGACCTTGCCCTAATTTAATTAGATGATATCTATGTCAAGAAGAAAGTGTGATGCAAATTGGCTTTGTTTTTCATGAACTAAGCAACTGTTGCATAGAAGCAATTTAGTGTTCTTAGATTTTACGATGGCTATCGTTCTGATGTATGTGTTTTCTTTTAAGTAAGACATTCGAAGTCATGGGAAATGTGTTTCTGCTAAGATTTTAAAGGTTGCCTGGTTTTGCCTCTACGATTGCTTAGCTCTGTCTTAGCTCTGGCACTCCCGTTTCTGTTTTCCTCTTCCACCCTTATGCCAACAGGCCCAGCCTGAGCCGGAGTATGGGAGTCCTTACGCCTGGGTGAGGTGGTCAGATAATTTTGCTGTGTGACTCTAACTGTGTGCAGTGACAGATGATAGCCGTGCTGTTTCTACTAACTTGCTGGGTGCTTTTCCAAAGTCCAACTGCCAGTCTTCACCCAGGACACTATGAGGCCATCACCCTCCCCCTGCCTCCTGGCCTGTGGATGGGACCCTAAAGCATAGATTGCAGTACCTGGGCCCCGCTCACTAGTGGGTGCTGAGTGTCGGTTGTTGGCCACCCACTATGGGTTCCTCAATGAACCCATCAGACCGAGAATTCCCAGGGCCTCTCTGTGTCCTTTTAAAAGACTAAGTGTGAAGAAATCATTTTGCTTAATAGACCCCAGTCTTTCCTAACCCATAACCATTCAAATTAAGAGTACTAGCTGGTGGCAGCCAGGCGGTGGTGGTGCACACCTTTAATCCCAGCAATGGAAGAGGCCGAGACAGGCGGATCTCTGTTAATTCAAGGCCAGTCAGGGCAGCAAAGTGAGTTCCAGGACAGGCTTGAGAAGCCCTGTCTCTATAATAATAATAATAATAATATAAAAAGCTGGCTCTTTGGCTGTGGAAATAACCTTTGAGAAAGACTCCAGTTCAGCAACAAAAATAAAGTCTTTGAAACGAGCCTTTTATCTAAGAGCCCTAATGCCTTCCGTCCCTTGGAAATGTGTACAGTAAAAGAATTCTGCAGTGAGTTTTGCAAACCTATAACCTCTTCTCTGGGACTTCGCAGGTGTGATTTAAAAAAAAAAAATCTCAGAGCCCCTGGGCTTCATGTATTCTCCATCTCAAAATTATTTGGAAAATTTACATTTATGTTTAATACCGATCATTAATAAATTGTGCCACGTGTCTGCTGAGCGTGTGTGATCCCCCAGGCATCCCACAGAGCTCTTACCCCGTCTTCCAGAGTGTACCACTGTAACAGCCCTCGCCTGGTGAGGCAAGCCAGCTAGGAGGAAGCCCAGGACGAGGCCTAAGATTCGGGATGTGCCCCGGCAGCGCCTGTCCCCTAGCCACGGAGCATGGCCACAGCTCACTGTGAAACTAGCAGCTCCTCACACCCTTAAGGAATCAAATGCATTTAGACTTGTTTCTAGATATCATCCTTTGTATTTTAAACTCAGAGTCGGTTTCAAGGCCTGGTCCATGGGCTGTGTGTGAATTTTAGCCGTGTCCAGGGGCATTTTTGGATTTCATTTAGAGTGTTTTCTTTTTCTTTTTTCTTTTGAAGACATGGTTTCTTTTTGTGTCTGCCCGGCTATCCTGGAACTTGCAAACTTTCTCTGTAGACCAGGCTGACCTCGAACTCACAGAGATCCTCCTGCCTCTGTTATCCAGGTGCTGGGATTAAAGGCAAGCACCACCACCATCCCGCCTTTGTCTTTTCTTTTAAAAATTAATTTGAATGCATCAAGTGTGTCATTCACAAGTTTTAACTAACCTTTCTTGTTTTGTTTCCCATTTCAATGACCTCTGAATGTGCCTATGACTTACACAGAGAAACAGACAAGAAGTACTGTCCATCAGAAAGGCTGGTGCCATGACTATCTAGTACAGGCTAAGCACACCACACCCCTGCTTTCCTGGAGTGAGAATCTGCCAGGGCCAAGCCCTCCTTACCTTCTGGTGTGACCATCAGGTGCCTCCAGAGGCTAATGTGGGCGTCCAGGAGACCCACAGGCACTCATGTCCCCCTCATCATGGCCCTGTAATTTATTTGTTCTTGTGCAGATTGTCACGGCTATGAAAGTGTGGGTGGATTGAATAACTTCCCCAAGGGCCCAGGGCAGACTTTACATTCGCCACTTGAGCCTCTGAGGCGTAAGACAGATAAACCCCTGTCCATCTTTACCAGATGTGAGGCCACTGTTCCTTTTCCCATCTTTGAAGCTGCTTTGGTCTCTGATGGTTTTCACCTCATACATCATTCCTTTATATAGTAAAATAGACCGTTCCCTGTAGATGCAGCAGAGCGTGTTAGATAGCCCTTGCCTGGGGGGGGGGGGGGAGCCAGGCAGACCAGGTATGTCCAGCCTTTAGATTATCTGGTTTGGTTTCTTCCTAGAGGACAAATGATAGCATCATTTAAGTTCACCTTCCCACCTCACCTAGAAACACAAAAGAGGAAGAGTAGGTGACCGAAAAGTGACTCCCGGAGTTTACTAGTCCTTTCTCAGGAGACTTCTGCCTTTAGTTACAGGTCACATGGACACTATTCTGAATCTTAGGGACATGGTTTCATTAGGGCTGTATTTTCCCGTCCTTACCTGGAATCTAACTGACCTACCTGACTTGGGCAGATTCCTGCCCTCTAGTCTGGTGTTCAGCCTTCTTGAAATCTAGAGTTTCCTAAGACTGGACATAAGATTACTTACACACACATAAACAAACACATGCATGTATGCACACGCTTGTACACACACACACACACACACACAAAAGCATACATGAGCACACACACGCGTAAGAAAATTGTCCAGAAAAGCAACTACGTCAGGCCATGAGCCTCACTCACAGGAGGGAATGTCACTGGTGCCACGTTTGCCGGACTTTGTCTGAGTCACAGTGGAGTGAGAGGCATGCTGGGAGTTTGGGGGTGGCCAGGCTTTGTGCTTCCCTGGCCTGCCCCATCCGTTCCCTTCATTCCCTCTGCAGAGAGGCTCAGTGTTCTCATGGGTAACTATTGCTCTCTGGTTTGTACCTGTGCTGTTCCTTATGCTGATGTGACCTCTTCTCTCTCTGTTGAAACAGACTAACGGTTATGATGGAGACTATTGCGGATCCCAGTCCCTAAGTAGAAGATCTGGCAGGGTTAGTACAGCAACCGTGCATGGCACGTGCTCTCAGGGATGCTGCTTCAGCCTGTCTAAAATGTATTGCTAAATTTAGTTCCTTTGCTCTTTTTGTGTTACCCTGGCTCCCCCTCCCCCATGCCTGTAGCACATTCTAACATTCTCAGAATGTTAGCCTTCTAGCATTCCTAGTATGGTTTGCATTCTAGATGTTACGCGGGGTAAAAGCTGATAAGCGTTCCTAAAAAGACCCAGGAAAGAGAATTAGCTTGCTACTATCTGTTGCTTTCATACGCATGTCTTTTGGTGAATCGACTCTCACGTGGATGGAAGCCCCCCATTTTCAGTTTTCCATATTTCAAGCTTTAATGTTTATGTTTTGATGTTTGTCTTAAAAATGCCCATGTGAGAGCCTACATAGAATTCTGACGTCTTAGGTGCTCACGGTTAAGGGTGGGAGGCAAGCATTCGAGTGACGAACAAGCCGGAGCAGTGCAAAAAGAGACAGAGAGAGGGCCAGAGCTCGAGAGAGGCCTGGACTCTGTCAAGGGTGTAGCCGTTGGACATTTCAGAAGGTTAAATTGGACACATTTTAATTAAGCCACAAGATCCAAACAGATTAATCTGAGTTAAATGACCTAGTACCTTCCTGTTTTTAATGTCATTTTCCCCTTCTGATAATGTTTCTTGTATAAAATTTAATCTATTTTAATTATATTAAGATAGCATTTAGTCAATTCAATTCCAATTCTAGGCTCTTTAGATCTCTCTCTCTCTCTCTCTTTCTCTTTCTCTCTCTCTCTCTCTCTCTCACACACACACACACACACACACACACACACACACAGAGCTAACAGTTTCAGCTTTTCCAAACTGGTAGAACAGGTTGCTTCAGCCTTCTCAGACCTGCTTAGAATTAATTACCTGTGCTTTTTCTATGACCCCCTAAACCTTTTCTAGTTCCAGACTTCAGAGCACTCCTAGTTAAAGGCTTCTGTCACCATTCACACTGACACCTGCTGAGTCCTTAAGGCAGCTGGGCCCTGCAGGGACACAAACCTGCAGTCGCTGCCTGTGCATGTCCTTCAGTGGTGTGGCCGACTGTGCTCAGCAAGCCTGCAGAAATGGCTGTCAGCATAAGCGATAAGAGCTGCAGTGTTTCCCAATATTGGCCGGTCGTGGCTTTCCCTCATGGTGTTTTGCCATAACTGAGGTTATTTGGCAGTTCTTAGGTCGAGCTTCCTTCCAATGGTAACACTCCTCTCTACACATCCGTGGCTCGGGGTGACATCTGTGTGTCATACATACATCCAGTACAGGTGTGCTTTATGATGTAGTCAAGGTTTAGGCAATGCCTCTGCAAGTCAAAAGCTAACGCCTGATTACAAAACGGCTCACGGAGTGAAACTGGGCATAAAATTGGTCTAACAAGTAGCTAGAGAGAATCACATGACCCAAGAACAAAATAACCTTCATCTAGTTTCACTGAAGAAGCTCTGAACCTGTGGGGGACTCTGGAGGAAAGAGTAGACAGAGAGAGGAGCTTTCCAGATGCAAAAGAACCAGACACCTGCCTGATACAAGCTTGGGAATGTCTGCCTCCTCCCTGCTTGATTACCAAGTCTCCTGTCTCCTGTGCAGTGTCGCCTCCCCCACATGTTCTACAGAGCATACACAACGCCAGCTGCCTCCACGGCAGATGTGGGAGCTGGTTCTCGGCCTCCCCCTGCCTCTCTGCATCTAGGTGCTGGACTAAGCAGAAGAAAGGCTGAAGTTTATTTTTTTGCAATAGCAAGGCTGTTAACTACCTAAGGAGATAGGCAAAGAGGAGAGTTAGGTTTACCAGGTCTTGGTGGTTTGGCACGAGAACTGGCTAGCGATAATGGAGCACTCAGCTTTGTGGAGACAGAGCTCCGCCTCACAGCTCAGACATCTGGGCTCACTTGCTAAGAATTTATGCTGCAAATCCTTCAGGTGAACCAGGGTTCCTGGGTCCTCACACTGGGGTGCCTGTGCTTGCCGTGGGAATGGGCAGGGTAAGGAAGCACTCACCGCTCACAAATGCTCCCTTTTTGGTACTCAGAATTCCAGCTACAGTGGCGGCGGCGATGGCAGAGTCTCCGCTTTGTCGTCCTCCAGGGAGGAGAAGTTGGTTGGTTCCCATTTAAATCTTTCACATCCTCTCTACAGAAACTGCAGGTTTTGTAGCATGCACCCTTGTGTGTGGGGTCCCCCCTCCCCCTCTTGGAATGGCTGTTCTACTGGATTCTGAGAGAAATTAACACATGCTACGTCATTCCGACTTACCACTGTCCTGTGTTGAGCATAAGTTGTCACATTCAGCCCACTACCATGAGTGAGCCAATGGCATGCTTGTGTATTTTGTTTTCTGGTTAGAACCAATCCAAAGGGGGGAAATGAAGAGCCTGGACCTTCTCACCTCCTCTCTGAAAACAATGATCCTCTCTAGGCACTCTGTGGCACTTTGTCAGGGGTACTGTGGCCCCGGCATGAAAATCCATTCTAGTCTAGCTACCTGCATTGACCTGGACAGGTGATTTCTAGTTATTAAAGAATCTTACCGATTGGGGCCGGTATGTTCTAGTTAAGGCCCATCCACTCACCGAACTAGGGAACCAGCTTAGGTAAGTGGACATAGGCCCACATAAGCCACGGGATGGGCACTCCTGAGTTATTCCCAGAATTCAGGCCATTACTTCTGGGTCCCAGCATCACAATAAATGAGAGGAAGTGTGACCGATTTCCCCAGCACTGTCATCAGAATGGATGTAAACCTTAAAGAACAAAGAGAAGGATCTGGAGAGATGGCTCAGTGGTTAGGAGCACTGCTGTTCTTGCTGAGGACCTGGGTTCGGTTCCCAGGGGCTACCTGGCAGTTCATAACCATCTGTAATTGCTGTTTCATAAATTTAGCATCCTCTTCTGGCCTCCAAATGCGCCAGGCACACACAGTGAACTCTCATGTATTCACACAGAACACTCAAACATAAAGTAAAATAAGTCGATCTTTTTTAAATTAAAAAAAAAATAAAGAGGAAACAAAGTCCCTAAAGAATTAAAGGATTTACCCAAGTGAAACAGAGCCCATGTCCAACCCAACTAATTTAGCAAAAAGAATCTATACCCTGAGAGTTAAAGGTCAGAATTAGAGTTGGCCCCTTCAGACGTAAAACACATTTCTCCAGACTGGATCTCAGGATCTTGACACTTAACCTGCCAGTGTGCCTGCCTAATTCATTCTTATGTAATGTCCACCAAACGGGTGAGACTGGAAACCAACCCCGCTGAACTATTACCTAAGGCAGAAAGCTGAGGTCCCTATACATTTCTGATTAGGACTTTACCCACCAATTTTAAAAGTCAGAACTCAGATTATGAAAACTAAAACCACCAGATCTTGTTATTGATTAAAATCAATGCTCCCGTGTGAGTGAGTGAGTGTGTGTGTGTGTGTGTGTGTGTCTGTGTATGTTGCACATGCGCACTGACTTAAAGTCCTAACAGTCTAGTGGAGTCATTCTGGTTCTGTCAGTTAATGGACTCTTGTTCCCCTAACTCTCTTTCCCTCCTGCCCAGCAAGTTGTGGTTGTGCCGAAGACAGTTTTCTGTGTGTCCAGGCCTAACCCTCCCGTGAGATGGAGTGATTTCACACCTCCCCACGCACCTCACCCGACTTGACTGTTTTCTTTCATTGCAGGGATTCTTTTGCTCCGACCTCGGCCTTCCCAGTAGTGGCCTTGCTTCCAAGCCCCTGTCTGCCCAGAATGGAACCCGGGTCTGTTCCCTCACTCTTTCCTCTGCAAAGCACTTTGGGACTGGCACGCTTAGAGGGCATTTCAACCTCTTCAGTGTGCAGTCAACGGGCTCGGGCTCAGGCTGTTTGGAATGGCTTAGCAAGCTTGCAGAGACTTTCCTCGATCTCCTAAAAATGTCATTTAGGACCTAATATGGAAAATCAGACCTTAGGGAATGAAGGGGTGTGTGAAATATATACTCAAAACAAAACAAAACCTTCAAGTTCAGAAAACTGGTCTCTTGGGTTTCTCCATTTCCAGCAATTGTTCCCCTATTTGGGATTCCAAATTGCTCTTTAAAAATAATATTTTTCTTTTGTAAACGTGTCCAGGAAGCAACCTACAAGGTCTCTGTGCACATTGCCTCCTGCATCTTGGAGAAGTGGACAGGGCCGAGCATTTCTTTGACTCTCTGCCCCTTTCCCATTTTCACAAGGCCAAGGTTCAAATCCAGCCAAAATGGGCCTTTGTTGCTCTGGGCCTGTGAGCTATTTTGCAGCCCAAGGGCACCGTGTTATAAATCCCAATGCGCGTGCTCTTTTGGAGGTTGGCTGCCTCCTTCACAGGCAGACTCAGCTGCTGGAAGATCTGTTGCTTGGCCCTGCATCTTTCCTGTACCCTATGCTGCGGGTCTGTACTAAGTCCTGGCTCAGCTCTGTACCTGGGTCCTGTACCCCAGAAAGCTGCTTCTATATCTCAGCATGAACCCTCAGAGCTCTGTGCTACTCTGTATTCCAGGCGTGCATCCCCTTTTGCTTTTGGAAGTTCCAGCCCTGAGCAGCCAGCAACAGCCTTACACTCCCCTTGTGTCTTTTTTTTTTTTTAAGATTTATTTATTATGTATACAACACTCTGTCTCCATGTATGCCTACATGCCAGAGGAGGGCGCCAGATCTCATTACAGATGTTTGTGAACCACCATGTGGTTGCTGGGAATTGAACTCAGGACCTCCAGAAGAGCAGCCAGTGCTCTTAACCACTGAGCCATCTCTCCAGCCCTCCCCTTGTTTCTTGACTGCCGTGGTGACCCTGATGGAAACAATCATACTCTTCCTGACACGTTCTCTCTGTAGTTTTCTGCACCTGAGGGCATGGTTCAAAGTCCCCCTTGATATCATAATCCAAAGGTACTCAGGCCCCTCAGATAAAGTGATGTGGCATTTGCATAACACCAGCACATCTGCCTGTGAATTTTAAATCAGCTCTAGCTTACTCATGATGCCTGATATGTAAATGTTGTAGAATAGTTGGTACGCTGTGTTCAGAGAATGATGCGGGTAGATTCTGTCCATGCCTCAGTGCACATTGGTTTGTTTTGTTCTATTGTTTTCGGATATTTTTGATCCTTGATTGGTTGAACCCAGGAATGCTCAATCCTAGATATGGGGTTGAGCTATCAGGTACCTGGATGGCCTTGAACCTGGCCTGGTGACTATGTCCATCTGTGGGCTTTGCTTTGAGTCTTTTTCCAGCACCATCTGAACAGAAACTTGAAAAACAATAGCCCCATCCCAGAGATGCTGGGAAAGTCTGTGGTTTTCTAGTTGGAAACTGTATCATTTTTCTTTCCTGTAAATGTTGGATTTCCATATATCCAGTCCCTTGAAAACCCAATACCTTAACTCTGGCTTGTCCTTCCAAACATTGTAGGATAGTTACTTAGTTGCCAGACCCTGACTGCATGTCATGGCAGCCTTCATGTTGCTGTCTGTTGCTGTTTTCCCAAGGTCTAAAGCCTGCCATTCGCTTTCCGCCTGCAGCCTTCCTTTCTGTGCCGTGCTGCCCGGCCTGCTGGGAGTTACTGGGTGCGTGTGCTCCCCACCCCTGCCCTGCATGCTCCCCTCTGCCTGTTGCACATGCTCTCCCGCCCTGAGCCCTGTTTCCTGCCCTGCTGGGGAAGCAGCACTTACTCATAGCTTACCCGCCCTTTTGTGGTCTTTCTTGGTCCCCTTTAGTCAGATATGGGCTTTCTTTCCCCTGCCAACAACAGCCGTCACCCTGTTCCGTCTCTTGGAAGACTTGTTAAGGTTGTTAGGAAGGAAACAATGACAACATTTACCTATTGGCAGAAAGACAGATGGCTCCTGAATGTGGTGACAGCCGTAATAGACTCTAATCCACGTTGCCATAGTACTTTGGAAATTTCCATATGTCTATATAATTTGGGAAGTTTCCAGTTTTAAATGTAGGTTCTTACATTCTGCAGAAAACTAGGTTTTCAAAGTTATTGTATTAATAACTGGGACTTTCCACCACCTTGCACACTTAGGGGTTAGGTATGTGTACATGGCTAAGCTAGCCAGGATTTCCTGAAGAGGAATAAGGAAAACTCAGGTGTCTTTAAATGGGACAGGGTTGACATCACTGCCTGAGATCTTGTAAACCTCTTTCTCTTTGATTAACTGCATGCAATGTTCAAGGTAATCAAGTACTGTTTTCTGTGTAGCAACTTCTGAAGAGATATAAAATATCCAACATCGAAACGATAATTGCCGTAATGTTTTATTCCAAAGCCACTTAACGCAAGAATAGTTGTGTTGACACGGCATGTGAGTTTGCTTTGACAATCTTCGGGACGTTTGGGTTGCTTGCCAATTTTTAATCTTGATTGGCGATTCTCATGGGGAATGTTTTTCAGAATAACAGTTTCCAACACTCTCGGGAAATTGCATGCCGACTTGCAGCCACTCAATGTCTGCCTTCTGATTCCTACACCTTTTTGTTCTCTGTGGCTCTCTGAAGATCTGAAGAGGGTAATACAGAGCCTGCATGGAGTTTTCCGGACCATCTCCCTGGCACACATCACTCTTGCTAACCTTCCTTTTCAGCGTTTTCTCTGTGGTCCTGTAAAAAGGAGTGTGTTTCCTGCCCTGACAGTCTGTTCTTGTCGCAGGCGTCCGTGATGGATGAGAGCAGCCTCTATGGGGCTCGAAGGGGAAGCGCCTGTGGCTCTCGGGCTGTAAGGCACTTTTCATGTTTCCCATCATGCCTCACTGTGTGCTGCATGACCCACGGGTGTTTGCTGGATGGTGACTGATGTCACAGGAGGAAACGCTCACTGTGTTTTCCTTTGTGATAAAGGTCAGGGATGATGGAATCAGGAAATCTTTGCTTGTTAATTTCGTGTCCTTGTGCATCAGTTTATACCGAGGTCAGAGAATCGCCTTAGTTGGGTTTCATCCGCTTCGGTACCTGTAGCTCCTAAGTAACATAATGGGTAATGAATTTCTGAACCTGAGAAAAGGAGAAAGGGGTTTGGACAGACCCAGGGGTTGCTGTGATGGTGCTGGTCTCACTTTGCAGGACTTGCTCTGTCCCCTCCTGACCCTGAGACAGCTAGTGCTTGTGTGTGGTAACCCAATCTTGACACCCTGGGAGGAGTTTCCACCCATCTGAGCAGGCTGTCTCGCAGGAAGTGAGAGCAGAGACGGACCCTACAGACATTCTCTTCTTTGTGGTGGGCATGTCTATGCGGGCCTGTCCTAACTCCTGTTTAACAACCTTCGCATGACCAATGAGATGGAGGTGTGATTCAAACTCAGAGCTTTCTGACTTACATTAGCTGCCCATTGGCCACTTGACTCCTCCACATAGGTGATACCTGAGGCCTGACGACATGAATGCTTCTCTTCCAAAAGGTCAAGTCAGTCCAGCTGGTCAGAGAACGGACTAAGGGTCCTTAAGTAGAAAGGAAACAACATGGCATGGTCCTTATATCTCTGTACGCGCCACACTTGAGTGCAAACATGTCGTTATCCAGTGAAGAGATGTAGTCGGGATGCCTCTGCAGCCCTGACCATGCTGGCCACAGCCCTTTAAAACACCCAGTGCTTTTGTATAACCCTCAGTGACTTCTGGACATGATGGCACATGAGGCCTGGGGACATGATGTAGCTGCTGGTTTTCAGGAAGGTCAAGTCAGGCCAGCTGCTCTCAGAAGTGTTCTGACCCGGGAGCCTTGGGCTGGTAACGTGAGGTGTAGACTCTCCGACCATTACTAGCGAAGAGATGGGGTCATTTGTTCCTGCATTCAGCAAGTGTGCCAGGCCTTATCTGCTCACTGGAGAGTCACCAGAAACTGAGTAGATGTGTGCTCTGCTCACGGGGGCTGGTCCTTAAGATGGCATCACAAACACCCCCAAAGATCCAGAGTCCCTACAGTTCAGAGTGAAGGTGCTACTTGCAAGGCCTCGCAGCCCACAGGTCAGTCTGGCTTTTGTCCCAGGGCAGGTGGCTGAATACAGACTAAAGCTTAGAGGCTACAGCCCGGTGGCCGTCATCATCCTTCATCAAGAGTTAGGAAGCCTAAATGGACAGGTAGACAGGGGCACCCAGAAGACAAGATTCTCCAGTTTCCACCTGGAAAGGTGGCAGAAAGGCAAAACCTCCCCTTCAGAAATGCCAGCCCTCTTCTTAGCTAGTTTCTGAGCTGGGATGCAGCCGAAGGCAGCTTGGGCTCTCGCGAAGTGCCGTCGCGTACCCAGGAGGCGAACACGGGAGATGGGATGCGCACCCGCACTGAACAATGCTCGGTGTTTGCTGGAAGCTGCATCCCGTGGATAATGCTGTTGTATTTTATTCTTGATAGATGTTCACCTGATCTTGTGGCAGGTGCAAACTCCCTTTTCGAGCCCTTTCGCTCCCTAACCCTAACCTGTCTTTCCTCCCTGCCGTGTATGTGTGTGGCTAACCTACACACTAACTGAAGCTCCATCCTTTGCTTTCCTTACCTCTTTGCTGACCCTGTTCCTTTGTTTCTATCTCTGCATCCTGTGGTAGCCCTCAGAGTACAGCGGCCACCTCAACTCCAGCTCCCGGGCCTCTTCTAGGGCCAGCTCGGCGCGGGCCAGCCCTGTGGTAAGTCTGCTTCCTGACCCTGCTGCCCTTCAGCTTCCTTCCTTCGTCCTTCCCCTCTGCCTCCCTATCCTTTTCCCCTTGCCTCCCACCCGCTATCCTTCACCTCTCCGTCCCTTAGAAATGACCCCCATTTTTGAAACAGTGCAGCGTAAAGTAGAAGCCTCTCATTTTATTTCGGGTCTTAGTGAAAAATGGGATTGGGAAATGGTTTTGAGTTTAGAAGACTATTGGGTGGTGTCAGGGCTGCGCTGCTCAGCTTCTCAAGGGCCATCACGGAACAGACGTCATTAGTGATGCTTAGAAACGAGGCTTGAGAGGGAAAAATCCATTCTGGGAATGTAAACAGGAGTCTCGTGTGCGGATGTGCTGTATTTTACAATTTAAAATTTCAAGGGCTTGACTTTTAACATTGGCTTTGCAGTATTTGGGGTTATCAGAGCTGGCAAGTTTTCAAATAAAGTGTAGGGCTGTAAATGCCTTGCCACTCTCGGTGCTGCTGAGGTCACCTGTTGTCACATTTTCTCAAAAACTGCATAGACGGTGTCACCAAGGCCCTGCTCTCCAGTTTTTGGCTCACCATGTGCCAGATGCGGCAGAGAAGCCAAGGCCCCAAGATCCAATCCTACACAGTTTGACAGTTTCACCTGATTGGTTGGTGGCTTTCTTTGAGGCTGCTTTATCATTATCTAAACAAGGAAATGTTTTGTTTTGATTTTGTGGGCCGTATTCTGCTGTCTTCCTCTGTTGCTGTGTGCCTAAATATCATAAGATAGAGTCTCTCACTGAGACTGGTACTTGTTGATTTGACTGAGCAGGCTAGTAAGCACCTAGCATCCTCATGCCTCAGTGCTGGATTACTGGTACACACCACCAAACTGGCTTAAAAAACAAACGAAAAAAAAAGTGGTTGCTAAGGATCAAACTCAGGCCCTCATCAAGCCTGCAGAGCAAGTACTTTACCAACTGAGCCGCCTACCCAGTCCCTTTGTTTGGGTCTCACTGCCCCAGATGGCCTTGAACTCGCTGTGTTATCACCACCTCCCAAGTGCCAGGGTTCCAGGTGTGTAGTGTCACACCTGGCTGGGCAGCTTTGGCTGGGGTGGGGAGACACGTGCAGGCGGAAGCCAGAGCTGTGGGTGGAGGCCTACGCTTGGAAAGCCGTGGGTGGAAAGTGCAGGCAGTCCAGGTCAGTCTCTTCATCAGCTCTCATTAATACTCCCAGTCCTAAGTACACATAGTCTGGGACTCAGTTCTCCAGCACTGCATTGCCTGGGATTGGTCCCTACCCCACAGAATGCAGGGGAGCCAAGGCACTACTTACACAGATGAGTTCATTGTGGGGCTTCCTACCAGAAGCGGCTTCCCCCAGAGAGCCAGTGGGATCCCTTGCAGCTACGAGCTTCCCCATTGAGTCAGTTCAATGGCCTAGTGCCCCTCTCTACTCCGTTATGTGTCTTTCCTCTAAAATAGAGTGGCTGTCTCGAGCGCTTCAGGCTTTGTGGTAGTATAACCTATGCACACTAATCCATGAGGAGCCTTCAAGTCACTAGGAATAACGTTTTCCTGTGGCAGCTTAGTGTAGACGCCTCTTCTTTGTGCATAATAATCGAGTGTGTGCTTGAGGAACAAGTGGAGGGTTTGTAACCAAGAGAAGGTTGTTGCTTGACTCTCAAAGATTCCCCACAACCCCCCCCCATCCCACCCCACCCCTGCAGCCTGAGCACCTTCTGCCCGGGGTGGCAAAGCAGAATTCTTTGTTGTCATATGGATTTATTTAAGTATTACGATGAAGTCATGATATGACAACATTTGCGGTTACTGTGACTGGGAAGACGGATCCCTCTGTGTGTGTTTTGGAAAATTTACACACATGAAACAAGTTTGGTTGTTGTTTTTGCACAGAGGTGCACTGTACATCTGTGCAGCCTGTAAGGCAAGGGAATTGATCTCTTTGGGGTGTCGGGCACTTGGGGGTGTGGTCACACCCCTTACCCCTGCTAAGTCCATTGCAGATAATCAGCAGTTATTTTTTTTCTCCTCTCCTCACCTGTTTGTTGTCCCTAAAGTCCAGAGATCATTGTTTCTGTTGTCTCATTTAGTGAGCAAAGGTCAGGGCATAGATGTGTGGAAGGCAGACTGGCCTCCCAACTCTCTCCTGCCACCTCACGTCTCCCCGGTACACTATGCTGACCAAGGAACCTCCTGTGTGTGACTGGCACCTCTGTAAGTGCAGGGCAGTCCCAGGAGATTGTTCCGTCAGTGGGATGGTCACTGACTTTGCCAGGTCCCTCTCCCAGGGTCCTTGCCCTGACCTCCTCCTTTATCTCAGGCAGGAACACCTACAAGTCCAAACATGAGCTTCTGGGCTTCTTTCCACCAGCAAGGCTGTACAGGCTCACAGACACTTTCTGTTGCCAACCAACCCAAATCGCACCGCCACCCCACCCCCAGTGGAGTAATAGCCCCAGGACACAGAAAAGCAAGGTGTTAACACTGAATCTTGAAAACAGCAGGAGGGAGTGCTAGCTCCATTTTTTATACCTCTTTGGGTACCAGGATTTTCAACCTTTGCCCATGGGATAGAAGGACCACAGTGACCCTCCCATCTGGCCTCTGTGGGAACCAAGCAGGATGTGCAATAAGGCAGGAGTTATAAGATGGGATTCACATGCCACAGCTCCCCCTCCTGGCTTGGTACATGTAGGCAAACATATAAACGCCTGGAGCAGAAACTGGATCAGGAACTGCCCCTGAAAAAAATAATTTGTTTCTGCTTGAGCTGCCTCAGCCACAATATGAGACAGTTGTTGGTGTCCGTATATTTTCTTGGAAAATACCTCTGACCTATTACTTCCCCAGGGGCGAGAAGAACATACAAAAGCCAGCTGCCACCCTCAAGGCTCTGCATCTCACTTCTGTCAGACGGGAAGTGAGGCAGGACTACAGGTAGGAGGAAGGGTGGGGCCGCTGAGGAGCAAAAGTCACCAGACTGAAGGAAGTGGTCATCCATTCTCCCACTAATGTGTTCCCACATCCATAGACTAAAAGCCTGGGACTCCCAGTGATACAATTCTTGAGAAAGCCAAGAGGCATCAGCTGCAATGCAGGTGGCAGATGACCGTGTTCCAGCTCATTCTATTGCTACTCCCCACCCCCCTTCACTCCCCCAGCCCCCAACTCCTACAGTCATTCTACTTGTCAGTCCTAATTAGTGTTAACTGTCAACACAGCCTAGAATCTCCCCAAAAGGGGAATCTTAACTGAGTAATATTAATCCCTGGACATGCCTTTAAGGAATTCTCTTAATTGCTATAGGAGGACCCAGCCCACTGTGGGCAGTTACCATTTCTAGACAGTCCTGAGGTTTATAAGAAAACTAGCCATGGTTCCTCCTTCCAGTTTCCTGCCCTGATTTCCCTCAATGGTAGACTGTCTTAGAGAGTACAAATCAAATAAAATGTTTCTCCTCCCAAGTTTCTTTTGGTTGAAAAGCCACAGAAGGAAAAGTAGGGCAGAGACACACATCTATACACAGACACACACATGATGAACCATGTTTTCGTTCTATCCTTTATGTCCAGAATCTTCTCCTTGAAGAGGTTGTAGTTCACCCAATCGGTGTTAATTTAGCACCTCGAATATTCTAGTCATAAGCCTACAGTGTTAGGCAATGTAGACCTGCCCTTGCCCTTCATGGGCTGTACAGAGTGGGCGAGAAGATGCTCATCAAATAAATAACATAAACATCAATCATAGGAGCTGTGAGGACAGGTGTTAAGAAAGAGGTGGGATCTGGGGTTGGAGATCTAGGCTCGAACCGCACTCAAGCAGAGCCAGGTGACACCTACGGCACCTTCCTGTCTAAGTCTCACGGCCCACTGCAATCCAGGAGAGCTTCCGCCACCCTGAAACATCTTCAGGAATGTCTCGAGGGAGCCAGGACACATGTAGTCTTGTACATTCATAGAAAAATGCTGAGCCCAGCTGTTTGCCCATTTGAATTTGAAAGCAAAGACCCTTGTGGCTCCTGTCACATACAGAGGCAAGGCAGGATCTGTGGAGAGCAAGCCTGCCTCTGTAGGTACAGTGGTAGATTTAAAACCAGCGATTCGCCAAGTGTGGTGGTGTGTGACTGTAATCCCACTACGAGAGGCTGAGAAAGGCACATCGTGATGTTTAGGCTATCTTGGGCTACATATTGGATCCCAGGCTACATAAACTCTATCTTAAAAATAAAATTAGGGGAACCCGGTGGTGGTGGTACACACTTTTAATCCTAGCACTAGGGAGGCAGAGGCAGGATACCATGTACTCTGTGAGTTCAAAGACTGGTCGATAAAGCAAGTTCCAGGGCAGTCAGAGCTGTTACACAGAGAAAACCTAACTCAAAAAAAAAAAAAAAAAGAAAGAAAGAAAAGAAAAAGAAAGGAAGGAAGGAAGGAAGGAAAAAGAAAGAGAAAGGAGGAGAGAACTGAGTCCCACAAGTGTCCTCTGACATCTCCACATATGTCATGACATACACACACACCCTAAATAAGTAATAAAACTCAACATTCCCACACTGATGGCGAGCCCCACTGCCACTGACCTCGGAAGGGAAGCAGCTCTTAAAATGGGTGTTCCCTGAGTGGTGTTTCCTGTGTCACTTGTTTTGCAAGGGTTGTTGCAATGACACTGCCTCGGGGACCCTGTTTGTCTTCCAGTGTCTGATGCAGTCCTGTGTCTCCGGAGTTGGGGCCATGAGGTTCTCTCTTGGGCCAGTTCTTGCTTGGGTTCTTCATCTTCGAATAGGCCAGCAGACAGCGACATGCAAATGAGTGTTTCAAACCTCATCACGTGATCTTTATAAGAAGCCTGCTGAGGTGGTGTGGACGGGGCACACATTTAGCTTCCTTCTAAAGGATTTGCTTTCGGAAGGGAGGGAGAAGATGCCACTATCTGTGCTTCCACCAAAGTTTCTTAGAAGGGACTTTTTTTCAGGAGGAAAAAAAAATTAAAGAAAGAAAATTGAGACAATTGAGACTCTGTAGCCCAGCATGGTAATCCTCCTGCCTCGACCTCTCAAGCACTAGAATTACAGGCATGTGCCACCACACGTAGATTTTGGAAGTAGTCTTTGAATACAGTCAGTGGTAACTATAAAAGGCTCGCATGCATCATTTAGAATCGTGCTAGTGCGACTTTAATCTGAAATATTGAGTACAGGGAATGGAGGTTAAAAATACTCACTACGTCACAGGATTCCTGGTACTGTTGGCCCTTCTAAGCAGGGAAGGTCTGGTGGCTTGTCCCATGCGCCGGCTCTTTCCACCGCCTTTGGCGGCCTTATCTCCATGGCAGCCCTCACGGCAGGTCATGCAGCAGCCATGGGTGTGCACTGTGTTGTTTGCAGAGGATACGGTGGCACACTCTCTATCAGAGTGAAGGATGCCATCTGGTTTACTTCTCTGTCCCTTTGTGAAGAGGGTCCAACCGTCTACTTCTTTCGGGCTTGACTGGAGACAGACTGTCCATGCTGCCATCTACTGGAGCCAGTAGGAATAGCAGCCCTTGTCACATCTCATGGGGCCCCAGCAGTACCTGTTTCAAAAAGGCTGGAGAATAGATAGATGCACCTTGTCAATTTGAAAACAAAATGGAATGGAAAACAAAATACCATGCTGAAAGGTACGTCCCATGTATCGATATTGAAAGACAGTTTTCAGTTTTTCTCTGAATGGTCTCCACTTAGCTCCTTCCCCGATTTTTCATAGTCTGCATTCATTATATATTTTAGAGAAGAGGATTTTTTTTTAACTATGGAAAAGCATACTATGTGGATTTTTTTGAGGCCATGTAACTCAAGATGGACTGGAACTAACCACATATACCAGGCTGGCTTCAAACTCAGAGAAATCCACCTGCCTCTCCCTCCCATGTGAGTGGGGGGGGGGGGGGCGCAGGGTAGAATTAAAGGTATTTCCTACCGCACCTGACCAAGCTATGGTTTGGATTTTTTTTCTTTCCTCTTCGATGTTTTGTGAATTATAAAAGCAGTGTATGTTCCAGTTGGTAGTGAAAGCCCCTCCGTTTGCGGATGTAGATCTTTGCAACTATCTCGCTATCTGAGCTTCAGCTTTCCTATACAATATGCATTGCCGATGAACTAGAGAAAACATATTTACCCCAGGAGCGAAAAGCCAACAACCTTCTAGGTGTCAGCCTGAGTCTGCTCATCTGGACTTTTGGGGCCAGGGTTGGGCTTGGTGGTCACGCACCAGGCATTGGTTCCATCCCCAGCACTGCAGAGCTGGACCTATATAGCCTACTTTGTGTTCATTAGTATTTATCTACAGACCAACTTATCTAAAGAATGAGGCTTTGGGCCTAAAGGAGTTAATAAACTGATGTCCCAGGAGAGTGGGTGCCAGCTACCTTACGTCTCCTTAGCTACCCAAAATTTTTGGTATTTCAGAAATACTTTTATTCCCAAGTAGCATGAACTTCATTTTCTGTTAAAATCATCCTCAAAATTTAGAACGAAAGGAGAGTGGCTGAGGCAGTGGCTCAGTCAGTAAAGGGCTTGTCATGATGACGGGAGTTTTCTGATAGCTAACACCCATGTCAAAAGCTGAGCATAGCAGTCCACACCTGTTATTCCAGGGCTGGGGAGGTGAACCCAGGAGGAGCCCTAGGCTTGCTGGCCGGCCACTGAGTCAGCAAGTCTCAGGTTCAGTGAGAGACCCTGTCTCAAACAATAAGGCAAACAATAAGGTGGAGAGCTGAAGAAGGCACTGTATGTCAGAGTCTGGCCTTCGCATGCACACACGTGCTCATGAACATACTTACATACACACCCAAGGAAAACGGAGGGGGGGGGGGCTTCCAACTCTGTAGACAGGGAGATAAAACTGTCTCAGCCGGGGCCTGCCTCAGCAGCCCACTGTGGACAGTGGACAGTCAAGCCAGTGTGGATCACACATATGAAAATATACAGCATCTGGTGCTTATTCTATACGTCAGCCATGACTGGCAGTGAGTGGGTCCACAGGGTCTGTCCAGCAGGACCGCTGAGTCCTTTCCATGTACTGGCTAGACTGGGACACACACAGAAGAGAGCTGGGCATTGGGTGTCTTGTGCCTAGTGACCGCTTTCTCTTGCTACTCATGTCTGTGAGCTGTGACCTCAGAGCATGGTGGTGGCTTCAGGACCATCCACCATAAACCTGCACAGGTGTCCACAGTGTCCTGTGCCACTCAGATCTGTGACTCTGTGTATTTGCCACTGACATGTTTGGCAAATGCTCTTGGGGTCAAAGTTAAGAACTTCTGAGCTGTGGGAAGCAGGACTTGGGACTGGGGAGGGAAGCATGGTGGCTGAGGCCCAGCGCTGAACCCACGTGACTTCCCAGGGCTGGAGGAACAGTCCTTAGGTCAGCTTCAGCCTCGGTACCCAAGCACACCCTTCTACCCCAGGTGTCTCCCTGGGGGCTCAGCACCAGTGCACATCTGCTTCCAGCCATGGAGGCCACCCTGCATCCCACGGCGGCTTCTATCTGAGGAAAGGAAGAGTCTCAGAGAGGCTTCCACACAGGAAGGATAGATGCAGAAAGCCAAAGTCTTAGGGTTATTTGTTTGTTTTTATTTTTTAAATTACAGCATGAGATAATGTTTTGTTGGGTTTTTTTTCTTTTGGTTTTTCGAGATAGGGTTTCTCCGTGTGACAGCCCTAGCTGTCCTGCAGGCTGGCCTCAAACTCACAGAGATCCGCCTGCCTCTGCTTCTCAAGTGCTGGGATTAAAGGTGTGCACCACCACCGCCTGGCTTTGTCATACTGCAGGATTTATATGATCAAGTCAGTGCTTTGAACTATTTGACAGTTGTCACCTTCCTCCACAGGTAGAAGAACGACCAGACAAAGACTTCACTGAGAAGGTAAGGGCTTTCTGCAAACCTCTGTCACAGGCCAGTGATTAACCTAGAGGGTCCTGGGTGAGACTGACCTCAGTGACCGAGACTGCTAAGGTGACCACACATGATGTCATATCTCCGAAGGAATCCAGCGTGAGTGTTGAAATCTGAGGGACAGTGAAGAGCTAGCTCACTGCCAACTAGACAAACCCAAATCAGCCGTGAAACATCTCTGAATGAGCCCTTTTAACACTGGCCAGAAGCCCATGGGAGATTGTCCAATATAGAAGCTGAGTTACAGAAAAGGTGCGCTCAGGCCAGGGAGATAGCTCAGAGGGTAAGAGTGCCTGCCTTGGGGACCTGAGTTCAAGTCCTCAGCACACATGTAAAAAGCTGGGTGCGTTCACATGTACCTATAATCCCAGCATTGTAGCTGGCCATCTAGTCTAGACAAAATGGTGAGTTTCAGGCTCGGGGAGAGCCCTCATCGCGATGGAATTCAGTGGAGAGTGTCAGAAAGGACACCTGGCAGCTTCCTGTAGCCACTACACTATTGTCTACAGGTGCACATAGCTCACCCGCCTCTACACTGTTACCTACACTTGCG
Source organism: Microtus oregoni (assembly GCF_018167655.1). Lineage (NCBI taxonomy): Eukaryota > Metazoa > Chordata > Mammalia > Rodentia > Cricetidae > Microtus > Microtus oregoni. The sequence continues at coordinate 5,460,966 of NW_024543063.1, read as the reverse complement.
CATAGCTCACCCGCATACTTACACACCAGAAGTGATCATCTGTGGGAGCTAAAATGGAACATGAAAGAAGAGGTTCCGAAACGTTCGGCTTGTTGGTAATTTTAGTTTTACCAAATGATATCTGTTCTTTACCCATTCCAGGGGTCCCGTAACATGCCCAGCTTGTCTGCTGCCACGCTGGCTTCTCTGGGCGGGACTTCCTCCCGGAGAGGAAGTGGAGATACCTCCATCTCCATGGACACCGAGGCGTCCATTAGGGAAATTAAGGTAAGACACTGTGCTCACCTGTGACTTAACAGAACCCATTGGAAGACTGCTTAGTCTTCATATTTATAGAGTTAGTTTGTGAGGTTTGAGATCAGTCCCATCTCCTCTCTCTGCCTGAAAACTTGGTTCACCTAACAGTGGACCCAACGGAGGCAGCATCTCTGGGGGAAGCTTTACCTGCTTGGACCCAAGCAGGGAGGAGCATGCGTCCTCCTCTGTGGCCATGAGTTCTCTGTTCTCCATGGGCCATGCCATCTTCACCATGTGCTAACACATGTAGGTATTCACTTTTCATTTTCTGGAATGTTCTAGACGATGGAACATTCTGGCCATCCAGGACCACAGCAAGTGCCCACCCTCTAGCATCTTCTCCCTCACCTAGAATGCATGCTCTCCCTTCTGTTAGTAGCGTACCTTTGGTAGACTTCCTCACTGCATCTTAATGGTGTTTCTTGTCCTGCTATGACACAGAAATTATTCTCCGTTAAAACTTTGACATCAAGGATGGCGCCGTGTTTGGTGACCTCCTTGGTATATGGAAAGACTGCCACAGCTCAGACTGTGTGTTAATTATTACCACGGTGTGTATTGTTAGGCAGCTGGAGCAATTGTGTCCCAAACAGGAAAGGAGTGGAGGGTAGGTGACCAGAATGTGTGTCCTTCAGGGAGCGGAGCAACATAGAGGGTCGGAAAGGGCTGGATTTGGCTAATTTTGTGGGAGAGTTTCACCGTACTCAAATCCGGTTCTCAGGGACCCAGCTCCACTGGTGGCGGCTAAGCAGCCAGATGGCATTTGCCAGGAGCACAGAGAAGGGATTGACGTGGCTGCTGGTGTCCGACCTGAGGCGCAGCTTCCATGTTCTATGAATAGGAAGCCAGGATAGTTGAGTTTTGTCTACTCCCCTAAAATGCCACACACCAGACCCCAACATCCTCAGCCACCAACACTGTTGCTTTCTTTATGGACTGGAAGTGGAGGTCATTACAGTCCTGCTTAGACTCTGTTCTTAGGCCTGAGTACCGTCCATTTGCCTGGCAAGTGTTTGCCAGGAGACTAGTCTGTGGCAGATATGTCTTCAGGTACCAGACCATGGAGAGATGTGTTCTTCTCTGCCCCCAGCAGCTCACTGTCTGTGGGGTAGGAAGACAGGGAGCTAAACTCTTGGCAGTGTTCTTTTGGCTAGTTGTTGCTTAAGGTTTTTTATTATTATTATTATTATTATTATTATTTTGTTTATGTGTCTCTGTGTATCAATGCCATATGTATACAAGGTGCCCGCAAGGCCAGAAGACAGTGTTGGATCCCCTGAAGCTGGAGTTATAGGTGGCAATAGAGCCAACCACCTGACGGGTGCTGAGACCAAAGCTGGGGTCCTCGGGAAGAGCAGTAGGGACTCTGAACCCCTGAGCCGTCTCTCTGGCCACCCCCACACTTGCCTGTGTGTTTGTTTGATGCTTTTTAAAGATTTGCTTGTTTGTTATTTATTTTACGTGTATGGATGGTATCCCTGTGTACCACATGCATGCCAGGTTCCCACAGAGACAAAAGTAGGGTATTGGATCCCCTGGACCTGCAGTTGCAAAGGGTTGTTTGTCACCATGTGGATGCTGATAATCAAACCTAGGTCCTCAGAAAAAGCAGCAACTCCTCTTAACAAGGGAACCATCTCTCCAGCCCCAATTTTTTGCCGTTTTGTTTAGTTTTTTGTTGTCTCTCTCTCTCTCTCTCTCTCTCTCTCTCTCTTTTCTCTCTCTCTCTCTCTCTCTCTCTCTCTCTTTCTCTGTGTGTGTGGGGGGGTAGTTCTCTGTTTTCCTGGAGCTTGCTTTGTAGACTAGACTATCCTTGAACTCAAGGGATCCACCTGCCTCTGACTCCCACGTGCTAGAATTAAAGGCACACACCAACACTGCCAGACTCTTTTTGCTCGTTTTTTAAAAATTTATAAAACAATACAAGATACACCTAAATTTTCTAACTTGTATTAAAATGATATAAATTTTAATATTTATAATGCTGAAACTTATTTTCACTTTCCTTTACTGCCTAATAAACTAAAGAAGGAACCGTGTCTCTGACTGCCTAAACACTGGGGCACACCCAGACATAAGAAAGCCGCAGGTGCACGTGTGAGCTCTGCCGATTCTCTCCCTTGACATCATCTGCCTTTTGTGCGTTTCCCTCAGGAACTTAATGAGTTAAAGGACCAGATTCAGGATGTGGAAGGCAAATACATGCAGGGATTGAAAGAGATGAAGGTACTGGTTTATGGACGTGTGAGCCCGTGACACTAACCCGCCTTAACTTTAGAAAGCCTCACAAGTCCTATGCGCATGCTCACTCTGAAGGGCATCAGTTGTGGAGAGTGTGGGAGCATGGGAAATTCTAACACAGTGTGCATCTGTCTTCTTCCAAATGCAGTTTCTGAACACAGTGGAAAAGGTGACCAGCCTACCCCCCACTGATGTGGGGTGGCGCTCAACACCCTCCCTCTAGGCTCAGAGCCAATGTCTCATTTTGCAAACACAGCATACAGACACTGGAGAGTTTTGGTTCTCTTCGCTCTCCATAGTTGTCACATGCAAGGGTCTTTCTCCCGGTTTGCTTTGCCGAGCTCACCAGAGCTGTCCTAACATGTGTGTTCTGGAAGCTTCAAGGTTAGTGCATGCCGTTGACCTGTCCTTAGGGGAACAGTATCTGTGAGTGAGTGTGTGTACACTGCTCCCAGACTTCAAAGGATGTCACCGTGCCAACAGGAAATGTAGATTCCCAGTTCCTTAACGATGCTGGGGTGAGCAGGTGCCATAGGGAGCAGATGCCAAAGCACAAGCAGCAACAGCCACCAAACAGCTCATGGCAAGTCTGGAGTCGAGCAGTAGATACAGATCTGTCCCTTCTTTTTCATCTCCCCAGAAAGGGCCTAAGAAATCCTCTAAACGCCATAGCAACGAGCATGAGACAGACAGGTGGCATAAGTCACATACTAATTCATCATCTTCAAGGTCATTTCTATAAAATAGAAGCATTAAGACCCTGGCTTTTCACTCACCTGAAAACGGAGTCAGCGAATCAACTGGGATCCAATGGTACCACGTCTATTTGTCGTGGTGTGGATACCCAGAGCTAGACCAGTGCAGGATTCCCCAGGGTCTCTTCGCAGCCCTGACGCTTGAGCTGACACCTTCTGTTAGACTCTGGGTAGTCCACTGCTGGTGGCTGCCCCCTCCACCTTCCCGGCATCATTTTCCTAATGCTCATATTTTGGAGCCTACAAGAGTGGGAGCCATGTTTGGGCACTGTCAGTGTTATCTTTACAGCTCTTTTCCCACGGCTGCCCTTTCAAACAAATGACTTTGGTCTTTCCAGGAGCTACCCAGTAAGACCTGTGGACCTTGTTTGATTTCCCATGAGTCAGAAATCTGCAATGACCACAGATTCTTTCCTGGTTCCCAAGCCCGAGTGGGGTGACCTAGCAGTGGCTTGTGGCAGGGTTTTATTTCCATCCCTACCTGGCTCTTTCCCAGGCTATATCCGCACACTGAGTGATGACTTCAGAAACCCATTTAGCTGCCGTGGCCCATGGGGGAAAGATTCTGGCTGCTGAACCAGAGAGTCAGTGGCTCTGCTGCCTCCCTGAGCAGCCAGCTTCCCACATACCTCCTTGTCTTAGTGAGAAGATAGGCTTAGCCCCTTTTCCTATTGCTGTGCCAAAATACCACAACAAAAGCAACTTAAAGGAAAAGGGGTTTATTTTGGTTCACTGTTCAAGGATATAGTCCATCACATCAGGGAGTCCTGGAGGCAGGAACATGAGGAGCTAGTCAGGTTGCCTGTGCAGTCAGCAAGCAGAGAGTAATGAATGTCAATGTTTCCTTTCTGGTTTCTATGCTAGCCAAGACTCCAGCCTAGGGATAGCCCACATTTAGGGCGGGGTCTTCCTGCCTCAATTAACATCGTTAACATAATTCCTCACAGGCAAGCCATAGGCCACGGTCGCCCCCCCCCACACACACACACACAGTTGAAAGCTACTTGTCTGAGTGGACAGGACATTGAGAAGTGGGCTCCGTGCATTTGAGATTGCACCGTGTCTCTTCTACTCCAAGAAACAAAGGCTGAGACAGGAAAAGAACTCTAGCTTAATCGCGCCTTGTTCTCCTCTTGCAATTCTGAAACGATGGCCTGGTTTCTGCAGGACTCGCTGGCTGAAGTCGAGGAGAAGTACAAAAAGGCCATGGTCTCCAACGCCCAACTAGACAACGAGAAGACCAACTTCATGTACCAGGTAGACACGCTGAAGGACACGCTGCTGGAGCTGGAAGAGCAGCTGGCTGAGTCTCAGAGACTGTACGAGGAGAAGAACAAGGTAAGCACCGCTGTGCTCAGGAATGCTAGCGGGAACTGTGTAAATATAGTGTACTTGGCAGGGCGTGGTGGCGCACACCTTTAATCCCAGCACTCGGGAGGCAGAGACAGGCGGATCTCTGTGAGTTCGAGGCCAGCCTGGTCTACAAGAGCTAGTTCCAGGACAGGCTCCAAAGCTACAGAGAAACCCTGTCTCCAAAAACAAAAACAAACAAATGAACTATATGTGCGTGTGTATGACTTCTATTTTTTTTAATTTTTTTGCTAATTATGTATGTGGGGAGGTGGTATGTGTTCGAGTACACTAGTTTGTATACACCCACACCCACACATAATCAGAGGAGGATTTCCGGTCTCCTAGAGCTGGAGTTACAGGCAGTTGTGAGCCGCCTGACATGGGTGCTAGAAATTGAACTGAGGTCATCTACAAGATGCACCTAACTGCCGAGCCATCTTTCCAACCCGCGTTTATATATTTTTTAAACAGTGATTCTCCACTTATTCAGAAAGCCCAGAGTCCGAGAATGAGAATATTGTGTCTTTGTTGTACTTGATGGCAATGCCTATGATCCCAGCATGTAGGAGGCTGAGGCAAGAGGAGTCCAAGATTGACTTGGGCTACTTAGCAAGACTCTGCCGCCAAACCAAACAGTCTCACGGGTAGGGGAGATAACTCACTCTAAAGCGCTTGCTGCACAGCGTTCAGACATGAGTTCAGTCCTTAGCATCTGGGGTGGCGTGTGCTCGTGATCCCAGTGCTGGGGAGGCAGAGACAGCTGGATCTGCGGTGCATCCTGGGTAGCCTCTGACCTTGAAAAACCCTTTCTCAAAAACCCAGGCCAGGTCTGTAAAGATAGCCAAGTGCTTAGGAGTACATACTGTCTTGTCAGGGGGCCATGTTTGGTCCCCAGCACTCATGTCAAGTGGCTCTCCAGCACCTATAACACTAGCTCCTGGGGATCTGATGGCCATGGCCTCCGTGGGCATCTGCACACGTGCACAGACTCACACACATATACGTAAAATAATAAAGTCAACCTTAAAAAGAAAAGGCAAAAACCCAAGGGCCACAGCTCCTGGGGAGTGACCCCCAAGGTAGACTTCTGGCTTTCACATACCTATACACATAGGTGGGCGCACACACGCATACATATATACTCACACACACACACACACACACACACACACACATATATATGTATATATATACATATATATATATATAAATCTCAGACATCTGTGCCCTTCTCTGAGTAATTTGAAATGTGATTATGCATAGTTTCAATGTGCAAACTAGAGAATTTTGCTAGAGTGTTGCTATTATGCCTGAAAATAGAACAATCAAAAAAAAGCCTGTGTATTAAAGAACAGACACACTTAAATAATGCACAGCTAGATGCTTCCAGATTTTCATGCTAAAATACATTTCCTGCCTTTTATTTTATGTCAGCTTCATAGGGTATTAATTGCAAACATCAAAGATTTGAGGAAATCTACTTATTTGGAAAAGGCACAGTTACTCCATTTCAGAAATCACACCTTCAGAGCTCAGAGAAAGGCAGTCACACATGTACTTCAGGACCCGCTGGGACTCAGGACACAGAAGCGGTTTTATTCTTGTTGTATTCCCAGCCTGCAGCACAGACCCCTAGAGAGAGACCCTAAGATGCATCTTAATAGAGAGGAGTTGGGAAATAACTTCTCAGCTTTGCACAATTCGAGGGTTGTTTTTAGGGGGAACTGTCTGATCGTCCTCAATGGACAGCAGAGGAATGAGCTTCTGTTGTGTACCTTGGAAACAGCGATGATGTAGTAGAGGGTCGTTTGTCCTGAGGGACATGTGGCCCATGAGAACATGAGCCCTGTGACAGAAACGCCACCAAACTGCAGCCTCAGTCTTGCGTTCCTCACTCACAGGAGTTTGAGAGGGAGAAGCATGCCCACAGCATCCTGCAGTTCCAGTTTGCCGAAGTCAAAGAAGCTCTGAGGCAAAGGGAAGAAATGCTTGAGGTGGGTAACACCTTTCTTCTTCCTTTTCTGTTGCTTCCTTGCTCTTCTAGTCCACATTGCTGTGATAAAATGCCACAGACTTGGTGGCCTTGACAGCACGTGTGTATTTCCTCACAGTTCTGGAGACTGAAGTCCAAGTCAAGGTCGGGCACAGAGGGTCACCTTCAGTGTTGTGACCTTAAGAGCAGAGAGTGTACACTTTCAATACGGACACCCATCCTGTCCACCTGGGATGCACCCTCATTTAACCCTCATACCTCTGAAGATCTTATCCAAACACTTGTCACCTTGGAGGCCCGGAAGTCAGCTCATAGCAATCCTTAAAGCTACAGCTTCGATTAAGATCCAGCGTTCAGACTACTTTTCCATCCCTTGAGGAGACGGCTCCTCTCGTGGGTGAAGATTCTCATTCTGGGGCTCTTGTGTGTATTTTGGGAGGCGTGATAAAATGCTGCCTGCCTCTGAAAAGTCTGCGTCTTAAGTCCCTAGAAGTTATAAATGTGGGGAAAAAAAGAGATTTCGAAGGTGAAACTAACGACCTTGAAATGGAAGGTTGTCATCGATCATCTGTGTGGCTCTGAGGGAATCACAAGGTACCCACGGGAGGGAGGCACATCACACGCTGAGGTAGGAGCCGTGTTGACAGCAGCCAAGGTTAGCGTTGGTGAAGAGAGAACACAGAGCAATAATGTGGGCAGGTTTAATGTGGGCAGAGTGGTTATCAACCTGTGAGTCACAACCATCAAAAAAATAACTCTGATGATCTTAGGAACCCCCAACCATAACTTAACTTCCATTGTTATTTCATAACTGAGATTTCGATTCTGAGCAGTGTGTCGCTTCCTAAGGCCATCAGAAATATGTTTTTTCCAATGGATCATGACCCACAGGTTGAGGACCAATCTTCTAGGAGCCCTCCTCAGAAGGTTCTTTCACAGCGGTCTCAGAACTAGGAGAGTATAATTATATGAGTTCATAAACGCTGTGCTCATTTGGTACCATGGTTTGTGCCACGGAGCATTCTGATCAACAGTGGGACACGCATATGACAACGGTCCCATAGATTACATTACTTGGTGATATTGCAGCCATCAAAACTATCCGTATTTTATGATGTTTGCAAAATGATGAGCTCACCTGCCCTCAGCCTGCTGTCCTAAGGTTAAGCAAAGCGTGGCTGTATGGGGTTGGGTTTTCATTCTTTAACTTAGTCGGGACTGTAAGTGATGGCTTTGAGGTAACCTATCAGCCAGTCTGGTTTTCTTCTTGGAGCTGAGAGTAGAACATGGAAAAAAAAAATCCTAGCATGCTGCTGAATCCGGGGATGGCGAGACCTCCTTGCCCTGGTCATCTAGCCCTGATTTCTTTTCTCTGCTCAACCCTTTGTCTATTTCCTTTCTGTCTCTTCCTCTCCTCAGGAAATCCGACAGCTGCAGCAGAAACAGGCGGGTTTTATCAGGGAGATCTCTGATCTTCAGGAAACGATAGAATGGAAAGACAAAAAGATAGGGGTAGGAGTCTCAAGCCTTTGCAAAACTGTCCCCTGGTGGGGGTGGGGGCTGCTCAGCAAACGTAATTCCTGCAGAAGCCTTGGTTTGGAAGAATGTTTGCATGGATGTGCATGCGACGCTCAGGTGACACAGCATGGATAGCATGGTGACTTCTCCAGCGTACCCGGGTGGATGGAACCATCTCTGGGTAGTTGGAACTATCTCCCTCTTCCTGCTGTGCCAGAGGGGCCTAGGTACAATGGGACCATGCAGGGAGAAAGGTTCTGGGCAGATCAAACCCCAGAGTCCCCTTGGGGTTTTATGACGCGGTGGGGGGGCAGCATGCCATACTCCACGGGTTCCCATTTTGAGACCTCCACAGGGAGGCCTCATCAGACCCCTCTCCCTCCTCAGCAGAGAGGGGGAGATAGCCCATCTCCATTTAGGAGGGGTAGATAGGAAGAGTGGGCCCCACCAAGTCACTGCTGACTCATAGCAGCAGCCCGTGATACCTAAAAAACTTATGTGACTGGGCCCTAAGACAGGTCTAGAGGTGATCTGCCTCATCACAGAAATGTGCACAATATGAGGCCTTACCATTCTCCTTCGGCACATTGACGAACCTTGGCTAAGAGACCATGTACTCATGCGCCGCGCATGCATGCTCTCCCAGAACATTTTTTTGAACAACAGATGCTCATAACCGGTGTCTAAAAATAGCCTAGGGAGATGGTTGCTAGTAAAGTGTGAGCAAAAGGACCTGAATTTAGTCACCAGACCAGACGTGGTGACACACATTTGTGGCCCTAGCGCTGGAGAGGTGGAGATTAGGGACATTCCTAAGGCTCGCTGCCCAGCCAGCCTAGCCTAATCAGGGGACTCCAGGCCAGTGAAAGACTCGGTTTCTAAATTTAAAAGAAAGAAAGAAAAAAGAAAGAAAGAAAGAAAGAGAGAATGGCAATTGAGGAATGATACCCGATATTGTCCTCTGAATTATACACCGAAACACACACAGGGAGACAGACACGCACACATGCGAACAGGAACTTAAACATGGAAATGTCTAAAATTATAACGTGGGGATCTTTAGCAGCGTTTCTTGTTCTGCGTTCATCTCTCGTTTAAAGGACTGTGTGACACCTGTTCACTCTCCAGCACCATGTTGTAAGATAAAGACAGACCTAATGCCAGGCAGTGGTAACGCACCCCTTTAACCCCAGCACCATAGAGGCAAGTTCCAGGCCATCCCAGGCCACACAGCGAGACCCTATCTCAAAAAAAAAAAAAAAAAAACCACCACCCGCCCCAAACAAAGAAAAGAAAGCTGAGGTAGTGGTGGGATCTCCTGGTGTCTCAGTGGTAGACCCCTTACCTCCATATGTGAGACCCCTGGTTCAGTCCCAAGTACTGCAATGAGAAAACAAAAGACAGAAATGGATGGCATAAAGTAGCCTTCCTCCACAGCATCCCTTACTCTGAAATGCTAGTGTGTGAACAGTAGCGCTGGTTTAGGCTGGCATAAACCCAACAGCATCCTTTCTCACTAGTACCCTGGATGGAAGTGCCTCCTTGTCCTTACTTCTTGCTTATCCTGCTATCTGTGCTAATCTCACCCTCTTTCTGTATCTCCCTCTCCCTCTCCCTCTCCCCTGTCTCTCCTCTCGGCTCTGCTGTGCACCCAGGCATTAGAAAGACAGAAAGAGTTCTTTGATTCCATACGGAGTGAACGCGATGAACTTAGAGAAGAAACAGTCAAGCTGAAGGAGGAGTTAAAGGTATGAAGCCAAAGTTCAGTTTGAGAAAAGTACCAAGGTTGCTGGGCAGTGCTGGCCACACCTTTAATCCCAGCACTCTGGAGTTAGAGGTAGGCGAATCTCTATGAGTTCAAGGCCAGCCTGGTCTATAGATCTAGTTCCAGGGCAGCCAGGGCTACACAGAGAGATCCTGCTTTGGGGAAAGGAAGGAAGGACGAACCAAGGTGACAACTTCAAGCTCTGTGGGTCTGTGACCGTGGGTGCTGTCTGCTTTTGTCACTGTGTTCGAGCCTTCAATGAACTATCCCCACGAAGCAGGTGATACCAGTGCCCATCCGGCCCAAGTGCTTACAAGCAAACCAGATCTGGAAAGTAGCTCAGATTTCTAGCTCTGAGTTTGGCATTATCTAAGGATTTCTTACCCTCATTAGAATGTATGTGCCTCTTGTCCAAGAACTTCATTAGCTGAACAGTGTCTGGGATATATGGCGGGATCACACTAACCCACCAGGTCACAGGAAGGACGAGTTTCACTTTTTGTAAGGGCCATGCCAAGGGGAAACCAGCAGGCAGCTCTGGGGGTGGGGGGGGGTTCACAGACTGCTACAGCAGTAGTGTTGAGTGTGGCCATGACCACATCCTGATTTGCCCCCAGGCACACAAGGTCGTCTTCCAAGCTCCCCAATCAAAGTCAGAGTAAGGAAGTATCTGAATACAGGCTTAGAGCTAAAACCTAAATGATGCTCCTGGTCCAGGCTGTGTGCCGCAGCTGGGAGTCTCCAAAGAGCCTGGAAAAAAAAAGCACTGGGGACCAAGTAGATAGCAAGGAGGTACTCTGCAACTGAGGCAGGCAGCTGGTTTAGGGGGTTGGCCATGTCCTCGGCACAGATAGTCTCTTTGAAGACATGAAGCATCGTGACCTCCTGCAAATGCCATCTCTGCCAAGGGCACTCAGTCCTTCCACACCACCTGTGTTTCCTTTCTTCACGCTATTCTCCTATTTTTACGACTGTAGTCAAAGTTAATAGTGAAAAGTTTGCTTTCTTGATGCTCCACTGTGGGGCAGGCCACAGGCCAATTTCCTAATTAGAAGAAAGCCTTTTTTAAAGTAGCTTGTCATCAGAAAATAGAGCGTGTATATTGCTGAGGTTCTCAACCTGTGTCTTGTGACCCCCACAGGGGTCACATATCAGATGTCCACACTCTGATTCATAACAGTGGCAACGTTACAATTGTGAAGTAGCAACGAAATAATTTTATGGTTGGGGTCACCACAACATGAGGAACTATTTTGAAGGGCCGCAGCATTAGGAAGGTTGAGAATCACTGGCATTTTGGAACATATGAGGAAGAAGGAAGCCATTGTAGATCTGCCTCGGTTGATAGACTGTGGGTGTACCTAGACACTTCTCCATCACTATAGAGTTAGCATCTACTACATCATCTTATAATGAAGAAAATATAGTTTAACCTGGTCTCACCAAGTATTATGATGAACCTGTTTTGCTCCCAGAAACATGGAATAATCCTAAATTCAGAAATCACCACCAACGGAGAGACTTCAGACTCACTGAATGATGTTGGGTACCAAGGCCCTATGAAGATGCCAAAAGAAGAGCTGAATGCCCTCAAGTCAGCCGGGGAGGGGACGCTAGGTAAGAGCTCTTCTTTGGATCCTTCCATTGTGTGGTCAGCATCAATTCACCTTTGTGCACTGTGAGAATCAAACGATTGCCACCGATTGTTAACAGTCACGCGGCATGCCATTCATTCTGTCACTTCCTAGTGGCGTCCTGGCCAAACCATGTGATCACCCACGGTGCTGTGTAGCATGCGTTCTGTCTAGCGCTTTTCCACCAATGGCTCAAGGACACGTTTCTGTTCTGCTTCTCGAGGCTGAGTAGAAAGAGACAGGCTGAAAGTCAAGGAATCGTGTTGAGAGTTTGATCTGGCTTCTCTCTCTGGATGTGGTCCAATGACGACTGTCAACTTCATCCTGTGATGGAGTTGTTCAGGGGTCAGAAGAGTGGAGGCTGTGAAGTGGGTTAGCTGGCCATGGTTTCCTGCCAGCCTGGCACACTTGGACACCCACCGCGCAAGCGTTTGGAGAGGGTATGAGGTGCCTGAGTGGAACAGACGACACCTGGGGAGGGCAGCCCTGATGGTGGTGTTCCCACCCCGAAAAATGGAAGGCATTCTTGGTACTGGGAGTGGGCCTGGCTGGAAGTGGGGCGTGCTCCCAGGAGTTGGGATCCACACCTTACTCAGAGGGGGCTTCCTCTGTATGCCGCTGTGTTAGCCTCTATAAGAATATGCAGCTGGAAAATTTCATGGATATGGGAATATTTTCTATAACAGAAAGATTTACAAATTAATGAGTCTTAAATTCTGACTTGGGGTAAATCCAGTTGCTAGGTTTTTACAAGGTGGGAGTCTGTGACTGTGACATTTATGCCCACGCAGAATCCTGTAGGCCCTGGCTTCTCGGAGCTTCCCAGGAGCTTCCCTACCCTTCGTGATGGCCAAAGCCATGTGCTCTCATCAATGTGGGAGCTGCTGAAACATGAGGATTCCATAGTTCCCACTGTGCCTCCAGGGCGGCCCCACTGGGGACGGGTCCTCTTGTCTCCATGCACATAGGACACATCCTGGCAATCATGTGACATGGCAGAGAGAAGAAGAAACTCCATTTTTGTCAGTGGCCCCAAAGGGTTTTGGATGCAGTATCTATCTAATCAGTGAGACATCATGGGTTTATTTTAAATTCACCTATGTCTGACGTTTCTTTAATATAAAGTGCACATCACTAGACATATGCAATAATAGAAAATCTTTAAGGGTGAAGTTAAGTTGCCTCTAAATAAAAGCCAGATATTTCCCAGCATTTTCCTGGAGTTCTTAGATTGACAAGCTTTCACTTCCAATAATATCCAATAGACTGGGGATTAATTGACTGATTAATAAGGTTTTTGATGGATGGGTTAAACGTTCACAGTGATCTTCAGCTTTGCCTTTCGTTGGGGTTCTTTACTACTCCCCTGGGGATGGATGGAAGGTCCGATGTGTCTCAGAGGAGAGCATTTTCCAGAGGAGACAATGCCGGAGAGTGGGGTGTAGGTTGATTTCCACCTTGTAAGGTTTACTCAAGAAGCGTCTTCCTTGAGACCAACCTTCCATCCAGTCTCTAAAAGTGGATGTTATTTGAGGAAACATGAGGGCTACTGTTAGGGCTGTGAGAGCCATGGGACTTGAGTGGCCGAGAGTATGAGTGTTTTGATGTGTGTCTAGAGGTAGGAGTTAGGAGTACAGGAGGAGGACCTGGCTGGCATCCACGCTGAAAACCTTTGTGTGGCTGCCTGCCTGACCCACAGCTCTTTTTGTCAGTTAAATCATAATCCCACTTTTGAAAGTCAGTTCCTACCAGATGGTAGCAACCACTCTCAGCTTGGAGGTGGTGCCAGTGGCCCTTTGCTTCTCAAAAACAAGCTAATGCAATTGCTGCTTTGGCACACAGGCCTGATAAAGGCTTGTTGACAGTGATTCTCTCTCTCTCTCTCTCTCTCTCTCTCTCTCTCTCTCTCTGAGAAAACTGGGTGGTAATTGGAACATGTGTTTGCATTTTAATATATATTAAGTGCCCATCACATCACGGGGTCCCTTCAATTCTCTCAATGGTCTTTTAGGAAAAGCCAAAGAAGTGGAGGTGAAAAAGGAAATTGTGGAAAATGTGGGGAAAGGAGGAGCCTTACAGAATACTGAGCAAGAACAGCCCAGACCCAACCCAGAAAAGGATTGTGTGGACAAAGGGGTGTCACATCCCCGTGAGAAGGCTGAGGACCAGAGACCCGCTGAAGACAGTGCTCTGTCCCCACGACCACTACCAGGGGCCAGTTGTGAGCAGCAGGTTCAGAGCCAAGCTCAAGAGAACACTTCTCTCCTCATATCCCCAGAGCAGATTGAGTCACATGAGGTCACAGACAAGCCAGATGGTAGGACCAGAAACTGCTTGGAACAGTCCAACTGCCTAGGAGGTCTAGACAGTGAAGAGTCAGGGCCCATTGCCTTGGGTACCAGAGCTCAAAGTGAAAACTCTATAGGTGATCAGGATGAAGAGAATCAAGAGGATCTGAAAACAGACTTGCAGAAAGTTAGTTTCGAACCATGTCCACACAAAGCTGACAAGGTGAGCTGTACGAACTCAAGGGACACAGGTGACAATCACATGGAGAATGCGGTAGAGGCAGGTGGAGCTGCAGTTGGGGAACAAGCCAATGCCGCAGCCTCTGGTCCTTTGGAGCACAGCCAAGACACAGCGGATCATGATAGAAGCTATATGAATGACGGGGCTGACTCGGAGAGAGAACTCACCCAAGAAGTAGCTGAGCCTGAGGAGGCCCTCATTCAGAGCCCAGAGGCAAGTGGGGAAAACCCTGTAACAAGGGCTGGAGACACAGAAGTAAGGGATGAGAAGCCCTTCCAGGCAGAAGTCCAGGCCACCCCTGGGACTCCCACAGTGCAGAGCGGCCATCAGGATGCAACAGACCCAGGTAGCACAGATGCCAAGCTTGCGCCCCTTAATGCAAAAGAACCCAACAAAGCAAAGAGTGAGCAGCAGGTGGAGGCCTTGGATTCACCGCAGAAAAAGTCGAAGAACAAGAAGAAGAAAAACAAGAAGAAGAAATCTCCAGCCCAAGCAGAACCCCGCAAAGACGCCAGCCAAGAGTTAAACTGTCAGGACACAGAAGCGGGAGACCTGGAGGAAGAACAGACCCAGTTTCCTGACAAAACGCAGGCAGCAGAAACCCAGAGTGAAAAGACAGAAAGCCCAGAACAAAAAATCACAGCGGGAAGCAGTGAACTTTTTGATTGCCCAGAAGATCCGAAAACTGAGTTTAACAGAAAACAGAACCAAGAGGAAGAAGATGGCGTAAAAACCCAGGCAGGGAAGGCAGCAGCGGCAGCCGGAGACATGTTGACATCTGAGGTGGATGTGGTGAACGAGGCAGATGCAGCGCAGTTGTCAGGCACCAGCGCTGAGGGTGAGGAAATTGGAGAACACGTTACAGATGGTCCCACAGATGTCTTAGATCAGAACGGTCCCCGGTGCGAAGAAGGGGACATCTCCCTGATGGAAAGGAAAGAGTCCCTAAAGGATGCTAACGATGCTTCTCAGAGAGCAAGTGAAGAGGGGCAGGAACTGTCCCAACATCCAGGCCAGACGGTTGAGAAGGCCGAAGATGGCTGCAGTGTAGACAACAGTGACCTGTCAGGGGAGCTGGGCGGCTTCAATTCGGAAAGTGGAGTGCAGGCAAGAGGGGAAGTTGAGAAAAGCAAGAATAAGGAGGATTGCACCATGTCCTGAGGAGACAGGGAGGAGGCAGGCGGGGGAGACCGAGTTTCAGAAAGGGCCAAGGACTCAACACACTAAGCCCAACCTCCGGAACTTCAACTCCACTGTGGAGGTTCACAAATGTTCCAGTCTCTGTGGATGGACCACGTGTCAATCAGTCACCAAATATCAACTACTTTAAGTTATAGACTGTTACTTGTAGATTTGTATTCAACCCTTGATCACCCAGACACCAACCGTTGTTTCCAGTTTCAGTTCCGGCTGAGAACAATCCATTAACGTCAGGCCACACCATGTCCCTGTCATGTCTGCATTCCAGCCTTAAGGCCAAGACTTCGCCATTTGCTCTAGGCTGAGACAAAATGTGGAGGTGCTTGACCAACTGTGTCAGCGTCTAGTTGAAGTGACCAAGCAGCATTCTTAGCTTTCCGCGTTGTGAGACATGAACAGTTACACTGATGTCTTATTAAAATAGAGGTATTCTCGTATTTGATCTTAATATGTATATCATAACCTGTATGGTATATATTTAAAGGGGTTAGATGAATAAAGTATAATACAGGTCACTGGGTGGGAGGAGCTGCACCTCAGGGTAGAGATCAATCACTGTCGGGGTTCAAACAGGTATCAGGAAACACAGGGAGACCACGTGCCTTTACCTCACGGAAGTGCTGTATTTTGCACCAAAGCTCATGGATCTTATTGCTGATGGTACCCCGGTTAATTTTATCAGAGATCTTTATTTCGCTTCACACGGGTGATGTGCTAATTTCATTTTATATGAATATTTTATTTTTTTCCTTTCTGTTAACAAGTTGAAATTAACATTCCCACATCAGTTATCATCTTCTTAATTTTAATAGTGATTTTCTATCTGAATGTTTACTTATGATTAAAGGAAATTACAAAAAGTTGTCTGTTCTTATGCAAAGGACTCATTAGATTATAATCCAATATTTTTGTGTTTGGTATAAATATTTTTATTTGTTGTTTCTCAATATTTTCTTATTGGAAAGTTATTATTTTACCTGCCTGAAGAAATATGTATTTTCTATATAAAGAAGCAATTAAAAAATGATCATAAAGCTGAATTTAAAAGTAATGCTAGATATAAAATCACAAGGGCATGTACTGTATGATTGCTGTTGACATGTTATGGAATCGTGTCAATTCGTACTACTGTTACACGGCAAAGTGGAACGCAAAAGGACCAAAACCTCAGTAAGATCTGAGACAAACTGAAGTGTCATATGATTAAAATAAAAACATTTTATAATTTTACAAGCCTGTAGTTCTGGTCTTTGAGCCCCTTGACCTCTGTCCCTGGTAGCTGTTTGCACAGTGCTTGGAGGAAGTCACTTCTGGCTTAGAAAGACCAGTTCTCAGTGTCTTCATAGTTGACAAGGGTACCCCATGTTGAGGCTGCCCTGGCACTGGTGTGGAAGCCCAGGGAAGCTGAGAGGGCAGCCCCAGAGTCCACCTGCTGTACTCTGTGTGTACATCCATGTGCCCTCCCTCCAATAATTAAGGAAAGCCCCCATTTGCCCTGCTAAAACATGGCGGTGCATAGGGTTGTTGGTGGAAGAGGGTAAAAGTGGTGAGAAAACATTGATTGTGTGCGCACGTGTCCTGAGAAACGGGACAGGTGAGCTGCTGCATGCTCTCATCCTGTACCATGAAGGTAAAACAGGAGTCAGGCTGCAGGCTGTACCCAGGGCTCAGCAGAGCCAGAAGGCTTGGGTCAAGCATCCCGTACTTCAGTTCAAATGTCTGCACTCACTCAGACCCTGAAACTCTACTTCTAGGAGATAGAAGGCTTGAGGGTCTTGATTTCTTCTAGTTGGTCCCTGTCTAGAAGGCCACACTGCATGGCAAGTAGTTGGTCCCTGCCTAGGAGGTGTCACGGTACGGCTTGCCACACAGTCTCTATTCCAAGGGGCAAATGGTAAAATGTATTCCCAGTGACCCGACTCTGAAAGACAAGAGGGGTGTTTCCAATACTGGGGCGGCGTGGTAGTCATACTTAGAACACTGTTTTCTGGGGAGAAGAGGCATTTTACCCACCCCCTTAGCCACCTCCACTGCCCCCTTAACACACTTCTTGCCCCTTGACACATTTCTTGGCTATAACGGCCGATGGCTGAAAGAGGTTCATCCCCTGCCCTGGCAACCCCCTTGGATGCTATAACCAGAGGGAGACACGGTTGAACAGCCATCTTTTAGCCTCAGGGAAGGTGGAAGCTGGCATGGTTAGGTTCAGTCAGAGCTGGTATCAGGAGGGGGCTTAAGGGAAGGGGCAGCCAGTGCATTTCCTGCCTGCTCCCAACATTTAAGGGGGCGGGCACATTTGAGCATACGGAAAGGAGACAACTCTCCTGGGCAGCAGGGAGGGGTGTAATGGCTGAAAGTACCCCCGACACAGTGCAAAGTTCACGCTGCAGGCATTTATCATGAACAAACCTCCAGACCTGGGAAGGCCTCCTCTTGCCGACTGAAGATGTGAGTCCCATCTTCTGGAGTTAATGCAGTTAACTGGCCTTGTGTGACCCTAGGATGGAGTTGCTAAGGTACCCAGACCTCAAGATAACAAAGAAACCAGGAACTTGGAGAATTCCAGCACTTGTTTGGCTACCTCAGAAATTTTCTAGAAGTCACTAGCTCTTTGTTTCCCGTTTTCTGAGTCTCAAAGCTATAGGGCAGAAAATTTGCAAAAAAAAAAAAAAACAGATTTTAAAAAGTCCTTCAATGATACAAAGATAATTTTACTAACAAGCCAACCAATTTAAAATGAATACAAAAGAAAGATCAAGTTCAGAATAGTGTGAGTTCTTTTGTTCTGATACCTCGTTTCTGGATATTACAATCGCTATCATTAGTGAGTAGTTTGTGCCTATTTCGGCATCGAGTGTTCCAGATTGGTGACCCTGCTGTAACCGAGTCAACAGAGGGGAATTCAACACAGGGCAGGCAGTGTTCCACAGCAAGCTAGACAGGTCTACACCAAATACTTTTCCTTTTTATCTTTTCTTTAATCGTCTCAGTTTTATACTCCAGACTGACTTTGAACTCACTGTGTAGCTCAGGCTGACCTTGAATTCAGCGACCCTCCTGCCTTAGCTTTCCAGAGCTGGCATTACAGGCGTGTACCCCCACTGCCTGACTCCTGCTTTCCCTTTTTCTTGACTCTTTACCTTCGGTTTTCCTCTCCAATTCTTCTTTCTGTTCTCTGAGTGTCCCTTTCTCATATTCTCCTCCATAAAACTGAAGTTTGGGCCACCAGCATTGTTTCCCACAGCCTCTGTTGTTACATTTTACCATTTCTTTTTTTTTACTGCTTTCCTAAGGTATTTGAAGTCAAGAGTAAAAAAAAAAAAAATAATGTTGGGTAATTGATAGGTGAGCTGTAAAATTGTTTTATGATATAATCCATGCTCGTCACGACTATAGTTTTTGGGTTTTTTTTAATGAGGCTAAAATACATAAGGGAAGATTGCTTTACCATTGGGTAGATTTTGGAAAAGAAAGAATAAAACACCTAACAGAAGCCACTGGGCTGTAAGTTAAAGTAGAACACCACAGGGTCAGAAAACTGCATTAATTCTTGACATTTTGGGTGTAAACCTAGCCTTTAACAGGTGAGCCATCTCTCGGAAAACTGTGTTATTATTATTGAGATTTTCTGTCAGCTTTTATTTTGCTATATTGTACCTCTCCAGGTAACATCTTAAGAGTGTTTTGGAAGATGATTAGCAAATGCCGATCACTTGGATTAGGGTGTGCCGGAATGATAGCAGAACAAAGATGATTTTTCTGTGCGTGGGTTTACAGAGGTGGCTCATCAAAGGGAACTAGTCACTGTTCGGAGAATTCTGAAGGAGGCAGTGTGAGAATGGGAGCATGCTGGAATGTGAGGTCTAGGCCAGGCTTTAAGGGTTCCACTGAGAGGTTTATGTCTGGATCTGAAGAGCCCATGGAAAGCAGTAGTCAGAGACACCCCAGGTTGCATTGTGAGCCCATAGGAGTCACCTAACCATCACACTGGGCCTCCCCTGCATCTGAAGAAGGAAAATACAAGCCCACTGGGGACTCTGGGCTTTGACCAGCTTCTAGCAGATAAACTGTTGGATCAGCACCTGCATCCAGCATCTCTACCAGTATCCAGAATCCTGATGTTTGCCTTTAAATGTGAAAATTCTCACTCAGCCTCAATTCTCCCTATAGACCAGAGAGTATTTAGTTCTTGCCTAGAAAGATTTGGAGAACTGACTGGCAGGCAGGCAGGCAGACACACACACACACACACACACACACACACACACACACACACACACTTCCAGGGTGGAAAGATAGAAGAATTACAGGGACCAAAGCAAAAAAAAAAAGTAACAGCATATTGTAACTGGCTCAGTGAACAAGTTGTCCTTGGGTTTGTGGTTTGTAAACAGAGTTAAAACTCTGACCTCGGTGAGTCTGTGCTAGAAGTGAGAAAGCTAACTAGCTGTGGGGTGTAAACTTGGAGAGAGCCCTTCTTGAAACTTCGGGGCTCGTGAATGGCAACATTGCCCACATTGCTAAACCGTGAAGCCTGTGAGCTCTTGTGTTGCAGCGTGTCTCCCTAGCGTTCTTGCATGCTAGCCTAAGTAGAAGATTTAGCCTGTTTGCATGAGCCGGAGGCTGTCCTGATGAGAAGCATGTCGGGAGGCTGGCACCACCCCTTGGCTGAGCTCCTCCCCATCCTGTCTGTGGCCTCATTCATCGTGGTACGTGTTTAACTGTCTCCATCCCTCATCCCACTAACCCATCTACACATTGTTCTGCTAGTGACATGCTGGAAGGGCCCTGCACAGATTCACCTATGTCTTTCTGCTCTCTTCAGATGTTAGGTTGAAAAAGCTCATTGATGAACGGGAATGCTTGTTGGAGCAGGTAAGCAAACGCCTTCCTGTTGTTTTACAACATTTGAAACCATACACCTTCTTAGCCTTCCTTCTCGCTCACTCTGGAAGCCCCCAAACGCCTATATCTGAGAACATTGCTGGCTTGATGATTTGACCCAAATAGAACATTATTGTCACGAGAGGCTCACAGAGGACTCGAAGCCACAGGACAGCCTTTGGTACATTCAGCCTGAATGGCTGCTTCAGGGGAATGTCGCAATGAATGGTGGAGATCTGCCTTTGAGAGATAGGAAGTGACCATGCCCTTCCACTTGTCCCCGCACATGGGTTTTGTGCACTCAGAATCAGATGCCCTTTTTCAGCAGACATTTCTTTGAATGACTGATCAAAATTCATTTTAATTATGATTTTTCTTTATCTTTGAGAATTCCATACATGTATGCAAGGAAACAGGGTCATATCCACTTTCAGTTTCAATCTTTCAACTCCACCCTCGTCCTCCCCAACACGTCCCCTCTGGACTTGATGTTCTTCCCGCCCCCACCCCATCATGCACTCTGGCCGGTTAGTGCTCCCTTAATGTGCATGGATATAGGCCATCCATTGGAGCACAGGAAGCCTAGCAGTGGGCGGTGTGGAAAGAAGGATGGTTCTCCCCGGCAGCTATCAGGAAGTACCGATAGCTCTTTGTTAAGGTGTGGGTGCCGGTCTGTGCTGCAGTTTTGACTTGCTCACTGCTGGCCAGGTACCACAGCTGCGGTGAGGCCGTGAGCGCAACAGCTGTCTCATGTCCAGAAGGCAGCATTTCACGGCATGCCTCCCCATTGTCTACCCTCTCATATTCTCCCTGCCTCCTCCCTGTGACATTCCCTGAGCTCTGGGGGCGGGACGGAGTTGAGAAAGATGTCCCATTTAGAGTGCTAAATGAGTCTCCGCACTGCCTGCTGCCCGTTGCAAAGATAGACTTTCCTGACCGAGGTTGAAAGCAACCCAGAGCCATAAGTCTTAACACAAGCGCTTCGAAGTCCGCCTGGTTTAAACTGTGACTTATCTTTGTTCCCTTCTCTGACTTCAGGAAATGCCGAAGGGCTGTTTCATCTTTCTTGTCTGCAGGATAGTTAAAAAGTATTCCTCGCCACTTTCCAAAGGGACCAGTTCCTCCAGCTTTCTCTCTGACCACATGCGATTGCTCACTTTCTATAGTTCTGTTAGTCTTTCAGAATTGGATTAAACTCAGGAGAAGGGGGGGGGGGGGGGGTCTCTGAAGGTCCTGTGCGTGTTTTAAAACATGTACCCACTGCCAATCCCATGCCTGCTCCCTCAGAGCAGCGTGCACCCACGGTGATGTTGATGTGAGGGGAAGGAGTGTGCAGAAAAGCAAGTGTTAGGCACCAGAATGGCCTGCGATCTGGCTGGTAGCTCCTGTTCTGAACCTGCATGCTTCTCCATCTCCGAGAGAAGACTCTCGTCAGGCCCCCTCCATAGTGGCTGGCCAGTGCCTCCAGGCCAGCATGCAGATGCACATCTTTCGTTCCGTGTTCCTGCGCCCAGGGGCCTTAATGGGCCTCAGATCTTTGTGACTAAGCCAAGATCGTATCATGAAGTGTTGCCAACTCTTAGAACACCATTTCAAATATTGTGTGTGTGTGTGTGTGTGTGTGTGTGTGTGTGTGTGTGTTCATACTCAGGAGTCCCAGGAGGATTTCAGCCTGAGAACTTGCTGTTCACAGAAGCTGGGGAGATGGCTCCATCAATAAAGTGCCGGCAGAACAAGCAGGAGGACCTGAGTTCAAATCCCCAGCACCCACATAATAGGTGGACATGGTGATATGCACCTGTGATCCCAGTGCTGGGGAGGTAGAGATGGGTGAATCCCTGGAGCTGATTGAATAGCCAGCCTTCCTGAGTGTATAAGCTAGTTCAGTGAGAAAGCCTCACTCAAAAATGAAAGAAATATGGTAGAAAGGGAAGAAAATACCCAGCATAAGCTTCTGCTCCCCACATGTACCTACATACACAAAGGCTCACACAGACAGACAGATACATACAATGTAAACAAAAATTACTGCCCACTGGGTTAGAAATGAATTCATGCTTGAAGTTGTAAAGTCTTTGTCCCACCTACTCCCTTCTAAGGTGAACTCAGGATCTTTTCATTCAACTTGTGGTGTTATTTTATTATTTATTATGTTATCCCTCTGGCTGGTGGCACACAGGCTAGACTGTAACCTTTTCATGAAGTTCTCCTCTATACTGCCAAGGACCCTTGCCTCTAGCACCTTGGGATCATGCTAACAGCCTGATACATTCTGGGTATGATGGGCTCTAAATTCAGCTTTTCAGTCTTCCTTTCAAAACCAGAAATGAACGAACTTTACTGGTGGTGTTTTCAGATTAAGAAGCTCAAAGGGCAGTTGGAGGGGAGACCGAAGAACAGCAAGGACCTTCTGCGGTCAGAGGACGGCATCTTGGAAAACGGGACAGATGTGCATGTCCTGGATTTGCAAAGTAAATGTTGACCCCTGTGTGGAAACGCGTGTTTTCGTGTGTGCTGATCTTACACACTTGTGGCAAAGATGCCCGGCGTTCCCTCCTGTCCCCTCATAGCTCCTGAGTTCCACAGCACACAGACCCTTTTTATTGTGGGTAGGGCAAAGTGGGCAGGGGGAGGCATGAGCCTGTGGGATGGAGCTGGTGTCCCAGAATGCACAGGTGGGCATGGTTGCTTTGCTTCATAGTCTTTGGGTCTGCTGGTACATGGGAAACTAAGCATGTTTCAACTAGAGACAGGCTGACAGAAGATGAGATTATATCTGGTCCCTCTCCTACATCTCCTTCCCGCATCTTTGGAGCTTCCTTATCTTGGGTCTCCTACCTACACTTAAGAGGTACCGGGCATGTTTCCAGCCAGGACTCATGGAAGGCATGCTTTGTCTTGATTCTCTGGAGACCGAGACTAGAACTGGAAGATGTGTGAGATGATTCTAGAAGAGTCGGTTCCCAAGAACAGAATGTTCTAGAGACTGAGAATTTAACCTATGTCTCCCTTTTTCTTTGTCCCCATTTAGGAGATGCCAACAGACAGATCAGCGACCTCAAATTTAAACTTGCAAAGTCTGAGCAAGAGATAACTGCCTTAGAACAAAATGTAGGTGTGATTCTCCTCAGTCCGGGGCAGTTTATAGATGGGTGGCTTGAGCAGAGTCTGAGGTGGGGGTAAAAAGCAGTAGACCAGGGGTTCTCAACTTTCCTATCCTGGGGCACTTTTAATACATGTTGTGGTAACCCCCCCAACCATAAAATTATTTTTGTTATTTCTTCACAACTGCAGTTTTGCTACTGTTATGAGTCATATTGTAAATATCTGTTTTCTGATGGTCATAGGCAACCTGATGACAGGGTCATTCAACATCCTAGGGGTCGCAACCCAAGGGCGAGAACCACTGCAATAGTGACATTGAGAATCAAATGTGGTTCTAGAGAGGCAGGGGGATAAACCTGAGTTCAGGTCCCCAGTTCCCATGTGAAAAGACAGGCATGGCACAGCATGTCTGTAGCCTTTGCCTGCATGATAGAGACAGGGAGGGTCCTTAGGACTTGATGGCCAGCCAAGCTAGTTGTTGACAGAGGTTTCTATACTGCCTGGTCCCACAGCCATTCAGCCCCAAAGAAACACACAGAGACTTACATTAATTATAAACTGGTTGGTCTATTATCTCAGGCTTCTTCTTTTTTTCTTTCTTTCTTTCTTTTTTTTTTTTTTTTTTTTTTGGTTTTTCGAGACAGGGTTTCTCTGTAGCTTTGGAGCCTGTCCTGGAACTCACTTTGTAGACCAAGCTGGCCTCCGCCTGCCTCTGGCTCCTGAGTGCTGGGATTACAGGCGTGCGCCACCACCGCCCGGCTTATCTTAGGCTTCTTATTAACTCTTATATTATACATTAACCCATAATTCTTGTCTGTGTTAGCCATGTGGCTTGGTGCCTTTCATCAGTGAGGCATTCTCATCTTGCTTCTTCTGTGTCTGGGTGGTGACTGCAGACTGAGCCTTTCCTCTTTCCAGAATTCTCCTGTTTTGGTCACCCCATCTATACTTCCTGCCTGGCTACTGGCCAATCAGTGTTTTATTAAAAACAGCTAGTTAATCACTGAGCTCCAGGTTTAGGGAGAGACCCTGTCTCAAATATAAGGTGGTCAGGGAGGAGGCAGAAATCCTTAATAAATAAATAAATTAAAAAAAAAAAACAACAGCAAAAAAAAATATAAGGTGGTAAGCAGATGAAGAAGATGCCTGATGTCACCCTCTGGCCTTTACACATACACACAGGTCCTGAGAGTGTGGGTAAGGCAGCAGATCTCTTGAGGCATTTATTTACTTCATCTTTTGTTGTTGTTTTTGAGACAGGGTCTTATTTAGCCCAACCTGGCCTCAAATTCATTATGTAGCCAAGGGTGACCTTAAACTTCTGATCCC
Source organism: Microtus oregoni (assembly GCF_018167655.1). Lineage (NCBI taxonomy): Eukaryota > Metazoa > Chordata > Mammalia > Rodentia > Cricetidae > Microtus > Microtus oregoni. Next base: position 5,436,363 of record NW_024543063.1, on the reverse strand, counting down.
CCTGACTCTACTTCCCAAGTCCTGGCATCCCAAGAGTGTACCACATGCCTGGTTTTCAGGATGCTCCTGGCAGAGTTGGGAAGGAAAGTTAAGAAAAGAGTGTTTATTAGCCTCTCAGTTGTCACCCTGGTGCTAATGTTACTTACCTGGTTTTAACAAAACAGCTTAATGTCAATGTGGTTTGTGAATGCTTTAGACTTTCTTTACTGTTTATTTTAAATGGGAGATGGCTCGGTCTGTAAAGTGTTTGCAAGAGGACCTGAACTGCATTCCCCAGGATCCCCATAAAAAAAAAAATTGAGCTTGATGGCAAGAGCTTGTCATTCCATCCTAGTGATTGCTAGCCAACCAGCCAGCTGCTGGCCAACCTACCCAGCTGCTGGACAACCAGCCTAGCTGCTAGTCAACCTGCCCAGCTGCTGGACAACCAGCCCAGTCGCTAGACAACCAGCCCAGCACTAGACAACCAGCCCAGATGCTGGACAACCAGCCCAGCTGCTAGTTAACCAATCCAGCTGCTAGACAACCAGCCCAGATGCTGGACAACCAGCCCAGCTGCTAGTGACAACCTGCCCAGCTGCTAGACAACCTGGCCAACCAGCCCAGCTGCTAGACAACCTGCCCAGCTGCTGGCCAACCAGACCAGCTGCTAGACAACCAGCCCAGCTGCTGGTCAACTAGCCCAGCTACTGGCCAACTAGCCCAGCTGCTGGCCAGTTGTCTCAAGGAAAAGATGGTGGGTGGCTCCCAGTGTTGTTCTCTGGCTTCCACATGCAAGTGCACACATGTGCACCTGCATACCCATGGATACACACACACATATAAATAATTAAAATAGTTAACTCAACATGCTTCATGCTAAGACAGCTTCTTTCCTGACCATCTAGCCATTATCCAAGCCAGGTGAGTTCCTCCTAATGAGCACACCTGGGACCCACCCACCTCTGCATCCTGGACCCTAGGGGCAGCCTGTGGTACATTCCAGGATGAGTACAATGGAAGCCTTTCCACCTCCGCTATGGATATCAGCACGGAACTTTTCATAGAAACAAAGGGTGTAGCTATATATCCAAGCTGGTCACTATGAATTTGCGTTTGAATTTATGATCCTCCTGCCTCTGTGTCCCAAGTGCTGGGATGTGGACACACACCCTCACATCCATAAAGCCTCCTTCTGCTCTTGTGCTGGCTTTCTACAGCAGCAGCCTAGGACACGTGCTGAGGTCTGGCCAGCATCCTTCTGCCTTACATTCTGCCCAGACCAGCGCGCACAGGTCAGAGGGCCACATCTTGCCCTGTGCTCAGCTTTTTCTTCGAGTTCTGGGAATCAAACTCAGGTCTTTTGGCAAGCACTTTCAAGTCCCTCAAGGGGGTGATGAAAGCCAAGAGAGATCTGCCCTTTAAACCGGGGCCATTTATTGTCAAGATGGGGTGGGTCACATAGAAAATGCTCATAGACAGCTCGGTTGACTAGAACCCGGGTAACATCCAAAATGCCACTCTCTTAACTGCCTGTTTTCGATTTTATTAAATCACACCCTTTGATCTCAAATACAATAAAGCCAACTGCAGAAGTAAACAGTGGGTGACCGTGTCAATGGCTTTCCCCTTCCTTGCAGGTAATAAGGTTAGAGAGCCAAGTAACACGCTATAGATCAGCTGCTGAGAATGCAGAAAAAATAGAAGATGAACTAAAGGCAGAGAAACGGAAACTCCAAAGAGAGGTAAACTTCCTAGGCCTTTCCTAGAGAACAAATGGGCCATGAATGGTCCTTAGGGTCAATAAAGGGTGGATTGACCAAGTCTGGGCCATTCATTACCGGCTTAGGCCTGTCTCCCTCAAATTCTAACATGTTACCAAAAGCATAGCACAGCCAGCTGGGACTGCCTGCCTTTTCTTTTCCTTCCTTCCTTGTTTCCTTCCTTCCTTCCTTCTTTCCTTCCTTCCCTTCTTTCTTTCTTCCTTTCTTTCTTTTTTATGTGCATATTTCTCTGTGTTGTGAGAGTGTTGGAGCCCCTAGAATTGGAGTTACAACAGCTGTGAGCTGCCATGTGGGTGCTGGAAATTGAACCCAGATCCTTTGGAAGAGCAACCAGTGTTCTCAACCATTGAGCCATCTCTCCAGTCCTCACCTCCCTCACCCCCTGCTAGGACCCCTTTGAGCATGTGCTGCAGGAGTCATCCAGAAACACCAAGTTATAATAAGATAAAGGAGCGCTCGGGCCTCTTATTGCCTACATATTTCATGCTGCCTGGGGGAACCCAGAACAGGTAGGCAGGGATAGGAGCCAGTGCTACGCTGAGTGGTTTAAGGCCACCTGCCATGCTTCTACTTCTTTCGAAATTGAACGTCTTACTTTCCCAAAGACACCAGGCAAAGTTGCCCACTTGGAAAGTATAGCGTCTGCTGGGCCTGTGGCTGCGTGTCAGGGAGCCGCCACAGTTAATAATCGAATAATTTCTTTAAATACTGCACACCTAGCTTTCTGTTTTCCATTCTCGACCGCCGACATGTGTCCAGTCTTTGGGCATTGCTCCCCACACACACCCCCACCCAACCGCCATGCTTTCTCCCTTCCCAAGTTCAGTATTTTGTGAGGTTAAGCTTAATTGTGAACCAGAATATCCCAGGCTTGAGGAAGGAGGTGGAAGGTGGAATCTTCTTTCCTAGAACCCAACCTCCTGCATGGGACCTGGGGTAGAAAGCAGAGCCATGGGCTGTGCCCTACCAACCAACAGCCCCACTGCAGTAATAGGGAGCTCCCTCCCTCGGGCCAGCCCTCTGCCTGATGCCTCCAAGCCTAGGAGTAACCTGCTCACATAGCTCCCTGTATGGTGCCCAGGACCTCTGCCCAGCTCTCGGCTGCAGCTGTTTGGGGCTCTGTCATTCAAGTTTTCATTTTCAGCTGCAGAAACCTTGACACCCCCCCCCCCCACACACACACACACACCAGAAAGCTTCTCCATCTGTTCCAGGCTGGGTTTCATTTGTATTTGATGGCTCACTACACTCAGCAGTCCTGAGCCCATCAAGACCCACAAGGTAGCGCAGGTCTGGAGTCTAGTTCCAGATAAAGAGCATCTCCTAGTTAAGATGCCAGAACTGTGAGCCATACATTATTTCTCAGTTAGGAAACACACACAGGATAGAGCGGTGGCTCTGTGGCTAAGAGCACTTCCTGCTCTTGCAGAGGACCCAGGTTCGGTTCTCTGCACCCACATGACAGCTCACAAGGTCTGTAATTCCAGTTCAGGGATTCTGGTGCATTCTCTGGCCTCCTTGGGTCCCTGCATGCACGTGGTACACAGACATAAACACATAAACCAAATAGAGTCCTAACTTTTTTTAAAGAAACATATGGCCAATTATTTAAAAAGGAAACAGAGAAAAGCATGCCCGCACCGCACACACACACTATTTAGGATTTCAGTGTGGGTGGGCTGTCAGCAGCGCTCTCCGGTAGGGCTGGGCTCTTGATCACTCAAAACCCGGTCAGATTGCAGGGAAGGGAAGTCCAAGCTCATTGCCTTTCCTCCTCCTTCCAGCTTCGATCTGCACTGGACAAAACAGAGGAGCTTGAGGTGAGCAACGGCCACCTCGTGAAGCGACTGGAAAAGATGAAAGCCAACCGCAACGCGCTCTTGTCCCAGCAGTAAACACCAGCACCGAGTGGGCAGCTCACTGGGGACTCGGGCGCCTAGTGTGGCTTCGCGGGCTTTTATCTGTACTCTCAGGAGCGCTGCCTCCTTCCCTGCCTCTGAGGGAAGAAGTGCTTCCGTGCAGGGGGTCACCTGGGGAACCCAACAGCACCAGATGCTTGCATCTGCAGACCCCTGGCCTGGCCAGGTGACACTCAGAGCCTGCAGGTTTCTTCATAAGCACACTGGGTCTCATGAGAGCTCTGGACTTGATGCACAGGGACCTCTTAACGCCACCAACAGGGGCAACTGAGGTCAGGGTTAAGGTGGGACTTCGTTTTCTTTTGTGTCTTGCTGAAGGTTAAGGGGAAATGTTGCAGTGTTGGGGAATATCCATGGTGGACCCTCCAGTCTGAGTGACACTAACAGTGTCCCTGCTTCCCATACACAAAACACTGTGGAACCACAAGCCATTACCAAGCAAAGCTCCTCCACCGGAGACAAGGCGATGGTCTGGACGTAAAGTGACCTTACGAAGACTCTTTACAGGCAACAAATGAAGCTTTTCTAAGGGACTTTTGCATCAGTTCAGTTCTAAGAGTACTTTCTCCCAGGGTCATTAGATGGTAGCTTCACCGAAAACAACAGCTTTTCATTTGCATTATTTAATCCTTATATTTGAAATTGAAGTTGTTCACTTCTTTTAAAGAATGTACTGCTAGAAAAGAAATTTTAAAAAATGAAATGTTAAAGAGAGCCGTGTGTTTTTTTTAAGATTTATTTATTTTTATGTGTGTGAATGTTTGCCTGTGTGTATGTATGTGCAACACGTGTACAGTTCCAAAAAATACCAGAAGAGGGCGTTGGTTCCCCAGGACTGAATTTACAGATGGTTGTCCATTGCCAGAACTGAACCCAGGTCCTGCAGTCAGTGTTCTGAACCGCTGAGCCATCTCTTCAACCCCTAAAGCCATTTGGTTTTACTTTTTCCCACTGAGAAATACCGTTACTTGGTGTCATATTTGTTGGGTATATTAGGAATCATCTTTTCATTTTGATTTTTTTCTGTGTGTGTGTGCATGCATGTATGTATGTGTGTGCCATAGCATATGTGTAGAAGGCAGAGGACAACTTGAAGGGAGTTAGTTCTCTTTCTACCATGTGAGTCCTGGGCATTAAGATCAGGCCATCGGGCATTAGTAGCAATCACCCTTAAATGCTGAACCATCTCACTGGCCCCATCTTTTCAAGCATATCACATGAATTCAATTATTTCTTTCACTGTTTTTAAAAAATGCCTGTTCAGAGCCCGTGCCCTGGGGACATAAAGGACACTGAAGAGGTAAGAAAGGTAGACCCAACTGCAGAGCAACAGGAGACAAAAGCCGAGCAGGTTGCTGCTTTTCAGTCACCCTTTGTCTAGGTCGCGTTCCAGACAGGGCTGGGAAGCAGGCCAACCTCTGGCTGTGATTACGAGTGCCAATCGAAACAGCAGCATCCAGGGATACTGTGGAGCATGAGTTCTGAAGACACAAGTCAAAGCGCTAGAGGTCATGAGGGGCCACGGCCAGGCCTGTGTAGACCCAGGGTAGACAAGGCTGGGTTTCACTGGTTTCCAAATAATCCAGTGCTTCTGTTTGCCATCCACTCACAGGGGACACACCCTGAGGAGGAATCTGTGGGTTGGGGAAGGGCAGCAGAGTTTCCTTGAGGGAAGGTGTACTGGGTGGCCTTCATTGCACATCCCATGCACCATGAGAATGGTAAGAAGGAAAGAAACCAGGTGGAGATCCCTCCAGGAGCCTCTCCTGACCCTACTGGGCCAGCCAGCCTGCGGCAAAGCAGTGTCTGTTTCACTCTCTTTTCCCCATGGGTTCTTCTACAGTATTACAATGTAAGTGCATTTAACCAGTAATAATAATTATAGTAATAATAATAATCCATAAAGAAAGCTGATAATTGCAAACCCTCCTGTGATACCTGGCCATGAAATCTAATGCTTTCATTTATCTTCGCTCCTTCATTCATTTAGTTTCCATGACAACATCATTTAGTAAATATTGTTGCAGAAGTTCAGAGTCTGCATCATACCCAGTTCTGAATCCAGAGAAAGCTCGAACAGTTTCAGAATGTATCCCCTAGGAAAGCTTTCCTGCAGGTGAAGCTCCTGGGAGTTGGTGCTGGCTTCTTTCTTCCCCACAGCCCAGCCTTCCTCAGCCTTGGTTGTGTTCACACGCTGGAGCATGAGTGGATTGGGGTGAGTGCCTCACTCACTAGAGACTGTTGAGCTGTATCCTTGGTGTCTACCCTCTGATGATGCTGGAGTGCACCCCAAATTGCAACAGCAAATAAGTGTCTCGGAACTGTGAAATCCCACCATAGGGAACCAGTGCCGTAAACTGAATTTTAAAAATTTGAGAGTGATGGCTGAAATCTTGGAATCCCTGTTGTTTCTTACAAACTGTATTGACTTTAGAAATAAAAGAACATTTCGCCAGGGCAGCTCATTCACAAACATAGTGGGACACCACAGATCCAGTTCAGACTGTAATGAGTTGGCATTTGCCACTGCGTTCACCAGGAGCTAAAGTGTCGTGTTCTGGGGAGATGGCTTAGAGAGTGAAGTGCCTGCTGCCCAAGTGTGAGGTTCTAAGTGTGGTTCCCAGTACCCTCCTAAGCAGGGCACAGTGGTCTGTGTGCCTGTACCCCCAACGCTGGTCACAGGTGGGTGGATCCTGGAAGCTTGCTGGCCAGTCAGTCTAAATAGAATGGCAAGGTCCAGGTTTAATAAGAGACCTTGTCTCAAAAATTAGAGAAGCTATTAATGAAGGACATCTTGGCATCAACCTCTGACCTGCACACATTGCCTGTGTGCACTGGTGTGCATATGAACAAAATGAACATGCATTCACATGCACACACACATACATGCACGTACCATGATTTTGCTTTGTTTTTTTAAGAATGTACAGTTGATGTATATTTGAAGATGGAATCTCATTGTATAACCCTGGCTGGTCTAGAACTTGCAGTGTAGACTAGGCTGGCTTCAAACTCCCAGAGTTCTGCTTGCCTCTGCCTCCCAAGTGCTGGGATTAAAAGCATGTACTGCCACACCCAGCTGCTAATATTTTTATAGTTCTCAAATACAGATTTCTGGTGAATACAGTGCCACACTCTTAGGGGCTGGTGAAGGAGTGTCCACAATAAGACGGCTTCTCAGTGGGGAGCAGGACCATCTCAGAGGCTGCCTGTGGTGGGATGGGTGGAACCAGCCAGCTGCAGATGTCAGATGAGGCACTCACATCTGTTGGTATCACTAAGTGCTCACAACTAGATGTGGCATGTGTACATGCGTCTGCCTGGCGTTTGAAAGTGATAGAGCTTCTATCCCTGACCTGCCTGGCTCCCTTACCTGTAGCCACACATAGGTGTCATCTGACTTCTGGTGTGGAGAATGCTTGGGGACCAAGAGGAGCCCTGCTCAGGGCTTAGAGTTCTACTCAGGAGCCTCAGGGACAATGTTCCCGGTTCTCAATCATTCGAAGACTGGAAAGTTGTCCCCCAGTCCTGGCCTGTGTCTAATGCCACCATTTGTCTGTTTGCTGTCCCCACCTTCTCCTCCCTGCTTCTTCCTGGTTTTCAACTAGAGAAGCCCTCATTGCTAGCGCCTAGATGGCTCCTACCTGGTCCCCAGGGGCACCAAGGGCTTGGTAGGTACCACAGGTCCTAGTGAAATTGCTTGAGTGGTTGACTGATCTATCTCCAGCAGGCCACACTCCTGGGCGGCATAGTAATAAGAATGCTAGAGACTTGGGGAGAGGCTTCAGAATCAGGACCATTTGGAACTTCACGAGAGCCCTTCCTAAACTCCAGGAGCTGCCTACACTATGGTTGGTGTGGGAGACAGTGAAACAGGTTTGCCTTCCTTCCTCCCCTCTAGCTCTGGATCCATCACCACCTGGGGGCAGCAGAGGCTGTCGATCGCTCCTTCTAAGAGCAGCACCTATGTCCAGCCCTAATCTAAACAAGGCATGTCTTCTGAGATCAGGTGTGATGGGTTTGTGGTGACCTAGGGAGAGGCCATCTCTACTGCACTGAGCTTTCTGAGCCTGCCACGGCCTGGGTGGAGGTCAGCAGCTGCTAAGAACACAAGTTCACCCACCACAGTTTTGCTAAAAGGTTTCATATTTCCATGTCTAAAATTTCAAATCCCCTCCCCCTATTTTTTTGTTTGTTTGTTGTTTTTGAAAACTGGGATCTAATATCATAAACAAAAAAAGTATTGTTCCTCCTCTCACAGACCATTATTAGAAGAGCCTGGGAAGTCACCCCACATGTCAAGTCAGCATAGCTGGGGTTTGGCAAGTTTAGCAAGTAGCCAGGGCACAGGAGAGCCCCTTGGGGTTACAGCAGCAGAGGGTGGAAACAAGCAAGTTCTAAAGAGGTGTGGAGATCTGAGGTGACTGATCTTCAGAGGAGGGATCTGCTGAGGAGGCTGAGTCAGGGAGGAGGCCGGTAGCTGAGCTGACTCCTGGCAGCAGCAGAGGTCTTGGATCTCTGCTATGATGTGTGTGAAGGTGCATGTGTGTGCATGCACACGGAGGCCAGAGGACAACCTTGTGTGTCTGCCTCTCATTGGCTTGGAGCTCACCACGTAGTTTAGGTTGACTTGTTACTGAGCCCTAGGGATCCAGCTGTACACACACACACACACACACACACACACACACACAGTACTGGTATTCCAAGCACATGCCATCAAATCTGTCTTTTTTGTGGGTTTTTACTTGGATTCTGGGAATAACACTCAGTCATGCTTGCAAAGTTGACTGCGGTAGTCAACATCCTACAGTCCCTAAGTGATTTTTAAAAAATACTCTTAATAAACACTACTAATATCGAGGACAAGGACCTAAGAGTTCTCTTACACACTGCTGGTGAGAACTATAGAAGTCAGTACAGGGGTGCTCAAACAACCAACAACAGGTCTTCCACATGATCCCACAGCAGCCTTCCTGAAGGACCCTAGGCCAACACATCCCAGAGACACTCGCACATCACTGTTGACTGCAGCGCCCGTCATCATGGTCAAGCCGTGCAACTGACTTGGGTGTCCTGCAGCAGAGGAACAGATGAGGAAAGTGTGGCTCCTGGAGTTTATAAAGATGCATAAAATCATGTATGTATAGATGGCATGGAAACAGAAGTAAAATTGCCGCAGGGGACAAGAGGGACAAAGGGACGAACGGGAGGGGAGGACACACATCAAATACAGACATATATATGAAACTATCTGTGATGTGAAAAGTTTATATACATTTCCATATAAATCTTCACATCCACGTAGACTGACTAGGGGTTACCATCTTGGCTCTCCAAGTTTAGAGTGTCCATATGTGAGGTGATGACAGGAAGCACTGTCAGATTTTTGCTTTAATTGAGTATTTGTCAAGCATGTCTTTGTTTCAAGAAAACCTTGAATTGAGCTAACCGACAGGAATCTTTTGTACAGCTCTATGACTCAATGGTAAGTGTGGGCACAGAGCGCACGGCTATCACCTTCCTTTTAGAAAAGAACTAGAGTTCAGCCATTTCATAAGCAGGCGGTCCACAGCAGCTCTGTGTGCTTTCTGAGCAATTCCAGCAACAGTGTTCACGGTTCCTTTCCACAGAGACTTCCTCAGGGAGACAAGCACAAACATTCTCTGTACAGATCATGCACGTCATCAGTTTCTCCTTTCAACGTATCGGTGTGGATGCCCTTGGGAGCCAGAAGAGGGTGTCAGATCCCCTGAAACCGCAGTCAGAAGAGGTTGGGAGTCTATGTGTATACCTGATTCATGTGTTCTGCAAGAGTAGTGAGTGCTCTTAGAGACTAAAACATCTCTCTAGCCCCTGGGTGCTTTGTTCTTGAATTCACCATATCTGGAGCCGCACACCAGACAGAAGCTAATGGTTTATACCTCATTCTGTCTCTAGCTGGAATTTATTAGCAGATGTACTAGATCTGTCAATAGCCGTAGCCTGGGTCCATTCTTTTAGGTTGATTGACACTTCTTTATAAGTTTGAAGGTCCTCTGAAATAAAATGGATCAACGGGTTGTCTTCTGTCTAAAGACTCACCTAAAACTAAGGAAAAGTGATTGCAATTGGAAACCATTCAGATCTTTAGTCTCGCTGGAAAGTTTTTGTCTTATACAGACAATGATTGAAGATTGTTTTACCTTTTGTGAAACATCTTAGTCTTTCCTAATTTTCTAGCAAAACTTTTCTACAGCTGAACTAATTTCTTTTATAGTCTTTCCAGTTCAAGTTACTTTATGTTTGGTAACTACCTGAGCCATTTTGTTGTTTGTCAAATTACACAGCCCAAGTCCTGTAAAACATCACTTCCAAGTCTGAGCCAGGTTAGGTGGCACAGACCTATCCTACAGCTACCTGGGATGCTGAAGGAGAATTGAAAGTTCAAGTCCTCAGGGGTAAAGATGCTTGCCACTAAGGCTAGGAACCTGAGTTTATTCACTGGGACCCACTCCTGCAAGCTGTTATCTGACCCTACAAGTGTACTATGGTGTAACACACACACATACACATGCATACACTTTTTTAAAAAAGAAAGAAATAAAAGACAAGCTATTTTAAGTGTAAAAAAATAAAATAAAATAAAAATAACTGGGCAATGGTGGGGCACACCTTTAATCTCAGCACTTGGGAGGCAGAGGCAGGGGGATCTCTGTGAATTTGAGGCCAGCCTGGTCTACAAAGCGAGTTCCAGGACAGTCAGAACTGTTACACAGTGAAACCCTGTCTTGAAAACAAAAACAAAAAAAGCAATAATAATTTTAAGGTCTGCCTAGGTAACTTTGTGAGACTTGTCTCATAATAATAATAATAAAAGTAAAGGCAGGTGTGCTAACAGGCACTATTAGTCCCAGCATGTGGGCAGCAGAAACATGTATCTCTGTGAGTTGAGACCAACCTGGTCTGTGCTGAGAGTACCAGGACAGAAAAGGGAAGATAGAGAGAATCCATCTCAAAATCAAAATTAATCAAAAACAAAGAGGCTGGCCCTTGTCCAGCATAGGGTCCCTACATTATTTTCCTAGTACTGCCTCAATTTTTTTTATTTTATCTATTTTTTTTGCTAGACATTTAATCTAAACTAAGGTAGCTAAATTTCGCCTGTTCTATTTAGACTGTTGTGAAGAAATTTCTTAACAAAGTCACTGTGTGAGTTATTTCTTGCTCTGTAACAAGTTACCCCAAGACGGCACATAACTTATCTCACAGCGTCTGTGGGGTCGGAAGTCTGGGGGTCACGTAGCTGGAGAGTTCGGACTCAGAATCTCAAACTTCTGGAGAATGGTCCCCAAACTCACTCACTTGCTCTTTGACCATTGGCTAGAGGCCTTGATGACTCAGCCTGGGTGCTCCGAAATTAGCATCAGGGCTCAGTTCTTCTAGAAAGATCTGGCACAGAGAAAAAGAAAAGTAATAAAATTAGAAGCCATGGCCTCCCCTGGATGATGTGTTTCTAGCATTCAATGGGAAGACAATTAGCGTCATTTCTTTGGTTTGGGGTTTGTTTGTTTGCTTGCTTGCTTGCTTGCTTGCTTGCTTACTTGGCTGGCTAGTTTTCTGAAACAGGGCTTCTCTGTGTAGCCCTGGCTGTCTGGGAATTCACTCTGTAGACCAGGCTGACCTTGATCCACAGAGATCCACCTGTTTCTGCCTCCTGAGTGCTGGGATTAAAAATGCGTGCCACCATCTCTTGGTTTGGGTTTTGTTTGTTTTTGTTTTGCTTTGTTTTGTTTTGAGACAGGATTTAGCTATATAGGCCAGGCTTGTTTGTTACCCAGCATCGCTTCCCATATAGTTTACCTGGTAACATACAACAAAACTACACTCGGGGGTGGGCCCTGCTCTCTAGGAACACAACAGTCCATCTCCCCAGGTCCCAGCCGCCCTTCAAACAGGTGATCGGCTATCTTCAGCGGTTTGATATGCAAACAGACACATGAAAGATCTTACACTTTCTGTGTTGTCTCATTGGGTAAAAGGGGACCAACAATAGAATCAACATTTGACAGATATCTGCCAGGAAGGAAATTGCCAAAACTTCTAACTGTGCTACAGAAGTCAAAGTGGAAAGGCTACCAGCCTTGTGTAGAAAGGGGTTAGCAGCTGTCTCCAGTGTGCCTTCCACCCGACACACTGGCTCCACAGCTCAGAACTAGACACCTGCCTGGAAGCTATCTGCCCAGCACAGGGTCTAGTGTCCAGCTTAACGTGAACCTTGTCTGAACCAGCTTGAAGAACAGATGCCAGACCTCATTGGCTTGGCAGCAACCAGCCTTATTTTAAATGAAATGGTGGTTTCGAAAATTAAATTCAAAGTTACTGTAGGTAAGAGGAGACTTGCATGGCCAATTAAGTCACTAAAAGGTGACATTGTGCAGGCCCACATTCATGTTCACAGTTTACTGTACAGCACCCAGCTACTGGTAGGTCAAGATGAATTTGGTGAGTCTATTAATGAAAGAATATAAGGGATGCAAGTCAGAGGCCTCTATCTCTAATGGGACAGTTTTGAGGTAGGTCTACCTTTAAAATCTTATTGTCCTTTGAAAGGGCCTCCCTCACTCTTCAGTAATTAAGGCTATGTTCCGACAAATAAAGCTATCGAGTTGTTGGTCCTCCTGGATCGTCTCATTTTGGGCAGGGTTAAATTATCTCCCAAACTTGTACTGAGAGCACAAACAAAATATATATGTGGGAGGAGCTAGAGATGACTCCGTGGTTAAGAGTACATACAGTTCTTGTAGAGGATTCCAGTTGGGATGCCAGGAAAAATGTCAGGGCTCACAACCTCCTGTAACTCCAATTCCAGGGGATCCCATGTCCTCTTCTGGCCTGTAATGACACTGCACTCTGTGTGTGTGTGTGTGTGTGTGTGTGTGTGTGTGTGTGTGTGTGTGTGTGTGTACATATTAATAAAAATCTTCTTTACAAGTATATATGAAATATTAAAACCTCCTGCAATCAAATAATCTGTTGTAGAATATTATTTTAGCTAGGCAAAGATATGTACATTTGTTTATCCTGCAGAATATTACTTTAACTGTGTAAAGGTGTGTTACTTTTGTTTATGCTGCATCTGTTTGAAGATGTAAGTATGTGTGTTTAAATACGTAATGGTATATTGCACCTGTTTCATCTTGCCTTCCTAAGGCACCATATTGGTCTAATAAAAAGCTGAACAGCCAACAGCTAAGCAAGAGAGGGATAGGCGGGGCTAGCAAGGAGAGAATCAGTAGGAGGAGAAATCTAGGCTTGGAAGAAAAGAAGGAAGAACAAAAGGAATGAGAAAAGAGGAGAGTCAGGTGGTGGCAGCGCATACCTTTAATCCCAGCATTGGGAGGCAGAGGCAGGTGGATCTCTGTAAGTTCGAGGCCAGCCTGGTCTACAAGAGCTAGTTCCAGGACAGGCTCCAAAGCTACACAGAAACAATGTCTTGAACCCCCCCCCAAAAAAAATAAAAGAGAGGAGGGGCACACCTGAGGCAAGAAGCCAGGCAGCAGATACCCAGACAGACTAGAGATAGCAAGAAAGTAAGAAAATGGTTAAAAAAAAAAAGCCCTGAGACAAGGGTAGATAAAGAGAAACAGGGTGATTTAAGTTAAAAGAGCTAGCCAGAAATGTGACTAAGCTACTGAGCATTCAAAACTAATAATAAGTCTCTGTGTCATGATTTGGGAGTGGGTTGGTGGCCCTAAAGGGAAAAAAAAAAAGGCTGGTACAATAATCTTTTAATGCAATCATATAAAAATCAAAATTAATACAAAAAGAATCCATGATACCAATTTAAAGAATCCATGATAACAATTTAAATGAAAGCATGATCAGAAACAGTCTACTCCGTGCAGCCACTAACAGCCTGACCAAAAAAAAAGGACGAGGAGAAAAGGTGTACTAGTTTGGATAATTTTCTCATCTTGAGTCTTTTTCTGTTATTTTTTTTTTTCTGAGACAGGGTTTCCCAGCAGCTATGGAGCCAGTCCTGGAACTCACTCTGTAGACGAGGCTGGCCTCCAACTCACAAAGATTCGCTTGTCTCTGCCTCCTGAACGCTGGGATTAAAGGTGTGCGGCAGCACCGCCGAGCTCTGTTCCTTTTTTTTTTTTTAACTGATATATTGTCCTATTTTGTGAATTTTGTGGTGCACCCCTAAGTTTTGTCCCAGAAGCAAGCGCCCACTGTAGCCCCACACTGAGAGCAGTGAAAGCCAGAGGGCTCCACGTCCAGGATAAATACGAAGCTCACCAAGTCTCGCGAGAAGATATTGTGCACCTGGCCACCCAATCGGAGCCTGTGGCTCCTTCCCGCGCTATTTGAGCCCCACCAAGCCAATTATGGCGCGGGCCTGTTCACACAGGCCAATGGGAGCGCTCCTCGAGCGGTGGGTGGGCCGCTGGCAGCCGTTACCCCACAAGCCCGGGACCCTACTGTTGGGAAGCGGAGTAGGCGGTAAGGACGACCTGGCAGAGAGGTGCAAGAGCAGGACAGGACGCTGGCGACACTCATGGTGAGCCCGACAAAGAAGCCAGACCCCCGGGGCAGGCGGGGCTGGGATCCGGTTCCCTCCGAAGCAGTCTAGCAATAAGGCCCGCGTTGCATTGGTGACCCCACCTCCATGGTTGTTTGCTCTTGCGCTCATTTTTTGCAACGATTTCGGTTTTTTTTTTTTTTTTTTTAGTTTTTTCCAGACAGGATTTCTCAGTGTAGTCTTGGTTGTCCCGGAACTTGCCCTGTAGACCAGGCTTGTTCCGAACTCACCGAGATCCTCCTGCCTCTGCCTCCCAAGTGCTGGGATTAAAGATGTACGCCACCCCACCCCCACCCCCACCTCCACCCCCGGCAGTTTTCTTGTTTTTCAGATAAGGGGACCAGCTTGCAGACAAAGATGCTTGGTGCATAAATGAGCAAGCCCTTTATTTCTTAATGTTTTATGGGCAGTTTCCCATATCCTGGCTTACGGTTCTGATTCCAGACATTTAATAAGTGCTTCAGTGCATTCTTTCCAAGCAACAAATAACAGGTTCAATGGTGTTCAAAGTTTCCTAGCCCAAGAAGCTGGCCTGGATGGCACCGTATGACTGAGGATGCCTTCGGACTCCTGATGCTCGTACCCTGCCACATAGAGTGGAATTCTAGGTGTGAGTCGGCAGGGAAAACATAGCAAACAAGACTAAAAAGGGTTTTGTTGTTGTTTTTAATTTAGAAAGAAGGGGATCCTGGAAATTGGTTTTGTTACTTGCTAGAAACTGTAAGAAGAAGCTTTGTATAAAATGCCTGGGAATGCTGGTGGGTGCTGGGGATCTGATTGGATCCTTAGCCTTGTAGTAAGCGTGGTACCTTCTGAACTCCTTGTTGGTTTTTCCTAACCGTACAGTTTATTTGGAAAACAATATAGATTTGACAGCAGGCTCAAATTAGGCTTTGAGATTTTTATTGTAACATCGTAAAGACTTGGCTATGGTGATTGACTAAGAATAGCCCTTGTTGTCCCATACTTAATCGCTAGGTAGTAAAACTCTTTGGTAGGATTAGGAGGTATGGTCTTCTTTGAGGAAGTGTGCCATTCTGAGTGTGATTTGAAGTTTCACAAGCTCATGCCAGGTCCAGACTCACTCTCTTCCCGCTGCCTGTGAATCAGGATGTAGAACTCTCAGCTGCTTCTCCAGCACCGTACCTATCTGTGAGCCTGCACTGCTCCCTGCCATGATGATAATGGTCTAAGCCTCTGAAACTGTAAGCAAGCTCCCAATTGAATGCTTTCTTTTATAAAGGTTGCCTTGGCCATGGTGTCTCTTCACAGCCGTAGAACAGTGACTAAGATACCTGGCCTTATGTTTCATGTACTATAGAAATTTAAAAGAATATCTTGTGTCTTGCTTGAGGCTTTTGTTTTTGTTTGTTTCTTTGTTTTTAACATAATTCTTTATTGATTCTTTGGTAATTTCATATCATGCACCCCAGTCCTGCTCAGTCCCTCCATAGAGGTGTGTGTGTGTGTGTGTGTGTGTGAATTCAGATTTTTAAAACGGTTATTCAAAAAAGCTGGAGATGTTGCTTAGTTGATAGTATTTACACAAAGCCCTGGCTTTAATCCACAATTCTCTGTAAGTCTGATATGGTAGCATATACTTATAATTTCAATACTTGAAAGTTTGGAGTCAGGTGGGTCAGCAATTCAAGGTCATCGTTGGCTACATAGTGAATCTGAGGCCAGTCTGGGACACATGGAGACCCTGTCCAAGAAAAAAGGTTATTCGGGTGTCCTTCCTGTTTAATGTTCATTGACTCTGATAGTAGAATCTTTGACTATAACTGCTGCTTTGTTTATTTCTAAGTTTTTTTAACTTTGTGCCAGGAATACTAATAGTTCAATGTTATACCTTTTCTAGAATGTACATCTTTAAACTATGCAGGCCACTTCAGTGCTAGAAACAGATTCTGATAAAAACTACCATAAAAATGGAGGAAACCTCCAAAAAGGTAAGGAGAAGGTGCTAACTATAAACAAAAGTTTCTCTTCAGGGTTGCTGTTTTAAAGCCTCTCCCAGCAAGCTACAGTTCAGCACACTTTTAATTTTGCCATTTTCCTCCTGGGTTTATGGTAGCTGTGGACAAACTGTATTATGACAAATTATGTAATAGAAAAGGTGACCTTGTAAGTCCATGTAAGACCCATCTGTTTAAATTTTGATATAATACAGAATAAAAAGTTTAAAATAAGCAATATATTAACTTATAGGCATAAAAATCAAATGACCAGTGTCCCAGATGTATGAAAATAACTCCTGCGTGAGTCTATGTTTACTGCAGCTTGCTGAGCATTTGATCTGCATCTTTTATCAGTAACCTCCGATCCCTCACCTGGGCTACTTTTCCCTTCCCTCTTCTGTGCCTGCTCTTCATGGCAGTCTTTCTCTTTAGTGCTAAATATTCCCATTCAGATGTAGGGTCCAATAAATCTTAGAGTGGTGCTTGAGCAGGTAATGGCCAGTCGGTGGGTCATGAAATAAAGTAAGCTAATTGTATTTTTTTAGTGAAATGAAATAGAAAATCCCAGGATGCATTGGCCCAAGAGTAAGCCTTTTGTTTCACATCTGTGCACATTTTGTGTGTTATTCAGTACCCTCTCTAGTCTTCCTTCGGCATTCTTATCTACCTGCTTTCCAAGCTTCTTGACAGGCACTTTCCAAGGCTCAGTCATGACTGCCCTTTTCCGAGACTTGCAGTGACTTTCCCATCCCTCGGGATAAGAGCCAGCCATCCTGAGCACCTTACTCCTCTCAGACATCTCTCCTCCTTGCAGGCTGGCCTTGTTCCTGCAAGGGCCAGTTCATTCACACAGCCAGCTCCACTTGTTGGACTGATCTAAGGCAAAGTTTTCCATTTTGTTTGTAAACACTTGTCAAATGTAAAGTTTTCCCCAAATCTGTCCTTCCTTTCTCTTCAGATTTCTCCTGTTCCGTTAGCACAATGGTCAAAACTTTTAACTGTGGTAGGTTTTTTGTGTGTTTATCTATAACCCTTAGGAAATCCATAAGCTGCGAGGACAACACCAGTGTCCTCTTGTCTTCGTGTACATACTGCCTATAACTGACCCCAGTAGGTACCCCAAAATTTATTACATACGATTTTTTTTAACATTTATTAGACCTATTCACAAGTTAAATGACTGCCCTATATAGGAAAGACTTCTCACCATTGAAAGATTTCAGAAAGCATCTTGGCACTTGCATCACCTTGAATAACTGTAACAAACACCGTTGATTAACAACTGCAGATTATTTTCTTATAGTTCTGGGGCTGGAAGTGTGAGATTGAGATGCCAGGATGGTCAGATTCTCCTGAGGTGTCTCGTCCCAGGTGGTAAATGGTTCCTATTTTATCTTGAGATGATTGGTGACTTGATGCTGTGTTTTAGGGAGGACTAACCCAGTGGTGAGGGTCCTGCACTCATGCTCTCCAGAGACCATCTTTAATAACCAGTGCAGTGGGGCTAGGACTTCAGAGTGGTTGTCTGGAAGATGAGTTTCGATTTATTTTAGTTACTATAAGGGGTGTTTGTATTTGTCATTTGATGTAAAAGTAGCCTGGCATTTGGAGGAGCTAGGACCAGATATGTCTAGTCTTTGCCAATGTTTTGTTTCTGTAATGTTGTTATTAACATATTCTTTCACTTTTTTGAACAGATAAACCTAAGAAAGAAAATGTGTTATTTTCCAATGGTTGCAACGAAGTCAAATCAGCTTTTCCTGATGGTGAATGGGATTCCTTGGCAGCAGAACACAGAGATAGTGACAAAGAAATCAGCAGTATTGACAAGATAGATTTATCAGAACCATCTTTTTCAGCAAATCAAGATAGTAATGTAGAGAATAATTTCTCTCAGTCAAGTGAATTTGAAGACAGTGTTGACTATGCTTTTTTGAATGAAACATACTCTATACATTGTTCAGAATCAAAACTCAAGAACGAAAATCTTCCATGTTTATATTCAGAATTACGTCCTGAAGTACACAAAAAAGTGGAGACATTTTTTGACATTTTAGGAGCTCAAGATGAATCTAGCGTTAGATTGGAAAGGAGCCATGAGACTCCGGCTGGAGACTGTGGAGATCTGCAGAGGAGTGGCATGGACGATGACTCCCAGCAGGAGTACCACAGCGCAGAGCAGGAGTGCATAAGTACACACTTACCTTCTGACCCAGCTAAAACAGTGGGCAAATCGAATCTAGACGTTAGCGAGTTGAAAACATCAGGCTCTGGCATTAAATGTGTTGGCAATTTAGAAGCTAATCATGTTAAATTGGAGAGTGTTTCTAGCCCCTCTTTGGAGTCACTTGATGTTTCTGCACAAGAATGTTTGCCTCATTCCTCTAAATCTCAGAGTTCTGATACGTCAAAAGAATATCATCAGCCAAAATTTGAAAAGTGTAAGGAACAAGAGATTGGTTTACTAAACCGAAAAGCGTTTGATGATATTTTTCAGAGAAGCAGCTCTCCCTTAAACCCTCAGAAAGTACCCCAAACTAAAATGTATGCTAAAGAAATGAAACCCCAGACAGCTGAAAGTAAAGATTTTTGTGGAAATAGAAATTTCCAGAACAAAACGCTACACTGCTCTGAGAGCCCTATCTGCTTTCCTCCAGATCAAACCCTTGGGACAGAACTGAAGGCTGATCATCTTCACCAGACTACTGGGGCTTCCGTTTTTGATGACTCAGTCATTTCTCTCTGTGGCTCTTTGCAATACAAAAGCCTCCCTGGGCCAGGCTTTTTTTCTTTTGAGCTTCCAAAGGTGGCAGAAGTAGAGGACAGCTGCCTACGCCCTGTAAAAAGTGGTGCCGCAGATAAAACATGCTCTCATGACGTGAAGGAAGAGTGTCTTAAGTCAGTGCCAGATGCAGCCAGCTGTTCGCTTCCAGTTCAGCCAACACTGGATGCCAGCAGAGGGGCAAGTGCAAGATCTTCTGTACTGTCTACATCCAGCAGCACGGAGATGGCAGTGCTGAGAGGACAGCGGCCTGAGGAGGGGCGGTGTGAGACACAAAGTGTGGCCTGTAATACCGACTGGTCGTGCAGACAGGACTGCAGGGATGCGCAGACGACCGCACCAAAAGGGCCAGGGAGGTCACTCTCAATGGGCTCTCTCAAGCCTAGTGGGAATTCCCTGGATGAGGTAAAACCAGTAACACTAAAACCTTAATCTACGAATTTGAGAAGGTATGCAAATGGGTTGCATCCATTTGGAATCCTAGTGCCAACGCCAGCTCAAGGGCAAGGGTGGCAGTGCCACAGTTCTGTCTTCTGGTGGCAGATGTTGTCGCAAAATTGTTTCATTTTGCCATTTAGAACTCCACATGAACATGCTTTTCTTTACATATATTTATGATTTTATTTTATATTGTTTTCAGGATTCCTTGGAATTAAGAAAAACATTTGATGCCCCAGACAGAAAGAAACACCTTGAGAGGTAGGCCAGTGGTATAAGCTTACACAAGTATATGGGGAAACTCAAAATTGTGTTTATTTTCTGCATAGCATATTTAACCATCAAGAATTAAAGGGGCTTTAAGAAATTTGACAACTGGGCCACTCCTGCTATATATACAGCTATACTGTAGCAACACAGGATGTTGGAAATTCTCACGAAGAGCCTGCGGTCCCCAGCATTTCTTCAGACAGAAAGGCATCTTCTTCCCTCACGCTGGCCCGCCACATCCATACTAATTCAGTTCCTTTTCCTTTTTTTTGAATCACACATAAATTGACCCAACGGGCATCTTAGAGGAAGTGCCACATATTTGAAGATATGCATAGATACACTCCATGAAGTATTGTTAAACCTAAGTTTATTCATCATCGGTTTTACTTTGCTTTTACTAATAACCCAAAAGACAATTTGGAGCCATGAAGTGGGAGTGGAAGAAACTCATTACCATAATCTGAAATCATGTACCATTTTTTTTCCATTTTTCTAATGAGTTTAGTCTGGTATCCCAAAGCTAGAAAACTAAATTTTAAAATGAAACTTTCAAAACAGTCATGTCCCTATAGCTTCCCATTTTTAGGAGGATTTGAATTAAACCATGGGGAAACATAAAAAATATAAAATCTGGCTGGGTGTGGTGGTCATACCTTTAATCCCAGCACTGGGGAGGCATAGGCAAGCAAGTCTCTTGAGTTTGAGGCCAGCCTGGTTTACAGAGTGAGGTCCCAGGATGGCCAGGGCTACACACAGAAACCCTGTCTTGAAAAGTTTTTTAAAAAGATTAAAATCTGTTTCTAGAAAGAGTCACTACTGTAGAATATGTTCAGAATCTTACCTAGTACTCTTATTTTAAAGGGCATTTCAGCTTTGTGAAGAGATGAATTTGCCATCAAAGTGCTGTGAGAAAACTGTCGAGAGGGCCGTGAAGGCAGAGATGCACCTTCTGGATGTCTGCTATCAGATGTGCCGTCGCCACTGCGGTCACGTCTACAGACTTGTAATGGAGAGTAGAGCAGGCCTCAGTCGGTGCTCATCTCTTTTAAATCTAGATGTTCTTAAGATTTACCACTCTGACTTTATACTAGAAATCTGTTTTCAATTCTTGAAATGATGGAGAAAGGTCATTGGTTAATTAAATAAAGAAACTACTTGCCCCGATAGGTTAAAACATAGGTGGGTGGAGTAAACAAAACGGAATGCTGGAAGGAAGAGGAAGTGAACTCATAGGCCATGCACCCCTCACCGGGGCAGACGCGATAAAGGTCCGACCCAGGATGACGTAGGCTAAAATCTTCCCAGTAAGCACACCTTGGGGTGCTACACACATTATTAAAAATGGGCTAGTCCAGGTGCAAGAGTTAGCTGAGAAGAGGCTAGATATAATGGGCCAAGCATTTCGGGGCATAAGCTAGCCAGGCGACCAGGAGCTGGGGCGACAGGAATGCAACCCGCAGCTCCTACTACATTGAAAGACAAAACATAGGCTTTAATTTTATCAGTTACTTTAAGAGTAATAAATTTAGGGCTGGAGAGATTGCTCAGCCACCAAAGACTAGGCTCAACAATATAAGTAGTAAACTTCAGAAGAACTTCTTTTCCTGGGTGTGGTTATGACCTTAGCACTTGGGAGGCAGAGGCAGGAGCATGACTCAACTAGGCCAGCCTAGTCTACCTAGTGAGTTCCAGTCCAGCCAGGGCTACATTTTGAGATTTGTATCAAAAATCAAAAGTAAACAAAACAATTGAATGTCATGGTGAGGTGTGGTTGTCGTAATTAATCCAGTAAAATAAATGGATTTGCTGTTTGTTTATAAAGTCCAAGTAAGGGTAAAGTCCGTTGGGGTTTCTTCATGGTATTCTGTCACATTCTTTCTGGCTTACCTTTCAAGGGTTGCTAATACTGACCCTAGAAAATGTATCTACTGTGGTTCGTTTAACAGGGAAAATCATAGATCTAGTAGAGCTAGAACTAAGTATGTGGTACCGTGTTAGTGTTAGGTGAATGACGTGAGCCTAAATAATGTCATTCTGTGAACTTTGACTAGGAATTTGCCAAGTAATTCTGCCAAGAAGGAATTAGGATCAACACTGCTGTCTGTTCTGGGAGACTTGAAAGTTAGGTACATGAACTTGAAAGAAAAAGTCCACAAGGGCATACCGCTGGAGGAGCTGCCCCCACTGTCAGTAGAATCCAAACTGTTATCTGCTTTCTCCGATTTTGCTTCCAGGGTATGTATGTGTTCTAGAATAAAATGTTAACTTTGTTCTGACAGAAAACGTACTAAATCTGGTTTTCTCCCCTTGTTTCTAGCTAATAGAAGAAGAGGCATGTGGGTAATTACAATTTTATCTAACATAGAACTTAACCAGCTTTAAAAACTACTTAAGCCTTATATCTAAATTCTCTGTTTCCTTTTGAGAACATTTAAGGAATGTGTATCTATTCAGCCTTTCAGGAGCAAATTCTGAGCTGGATAATCAAAGTGTACCTGTTGATACCTCTCCAAGCCTAGAAACAACATTGTCCCAGGTAAGAATTGGAGTGCAGGTGCACACGATTGTGTGTGCAGATGTGTGTGCATGTGTGTTCAGCCTCAGGTATGAGCCACTCGCGTGTGCTTTTGTGGAGGTAGGGTAAGAGGACACGTGTCACAGTAGGCATGTTCCAGTAGTAATTAGTGTTCGAGATTAATTATGACAACCACACCTCGCCATGACATTTGTGTTTTGTTTACTTTTGATTTTTGATACAGATCTCAAAATGTATCCCTGGTGGACTGGAACTCACTTGGTAGACTGGGCTGGACTCAGCACTGTATTATGCCAGGCTAGCTGACTGCAAACTTTCCAGGCCATTGTCTGGTCGTCATCTCTGTCTTCCAGTATGAGATGTGGGGTGACAGACATATTCTGCTCTGCCTGGCTTTTACGTGGTTTTAGTATCTCCTCAGTGTGGGACTGCGGCTGGGCCATCATGCCCAGCTTTTTACATGAGTAAAAGCGTGATCAAATTTGGGTACATGTTTGCACAGCAAGCACTGTGCCAGCTAAGCTCTGCTCCACCATCTCATCCATTTAAGCCTTTAGTGGATAGCCTCTAAGTAAACAGTGACTCTCAGAAGCGTTCCCTCCCTCCTTCCCACTCCACTGACTAACTTCCTGGATCCCCATGTGAGAAACTGACTGAGCAGAAGGAGTGGATGATGTTAGGCCCAGTCATGTTCAGGCAGTTTTCATCAATATGTTGAAGAAGGGAACATGTAAGTCATCAGAAATCTAGAGGCTGTAGGTGAAAGGAATAGGCAAGCCATGATGCATTACCAGTGTCATCATGAGCCAGAAGGCCACACTGCTGTTCAGCTCTCATTTTGTGAGGTATAGGAATGCTTTTATTTTGGACAAGGAAAGTGTTAATTCTTCCTTTATGAGATATGTTTTGATCTTTCCTCAACTTGTCCTATTCCCCTGAGGATAACAACCAAGAAAGGTGGTTAACTGTCAGATAGGAGCACATTGCAGGCCAGGCATGGTGGCACATGTCCACAATCTCAGCACTCAGGAGTCAGTGGCGAGAAGATCACAAGTTTGATGCCAGTGCAGTCATGCCCTGTAGTGAGATGGTGTCTGAAAAATGAAGAAAAGGGTAAATGAGATCCCAGAAGGTTGCAGAGTCGCTCAGAACCCAACTCCTTAGCAAGTACAAAGGCAGTTCTGCTTCCTGACTGACGAGCAAAATGAGAAGTAAAGTACTTGCTTTCTGCCAGAAATTGTGCAAACAAATGATACTGGGAGACCATTCCACTGGGAAACGAATCTTTCAAAGGAAGAAATAATAGATTCAAAGCTAAATTTTGTATGCTCAGATTTGTTACATACTGTTTAATCTGTCCATTACCAGTCCATGCTGTTTTCCCAGTGGCAGTGTCGCTCTAGAACAGCCTGTTGATTCGGGGGAAACACTTAGGCTACAAGGAGTGTTGCAGGGGACACAGCTGTTGTGGAACACTGTCTAGCATGTGTAAAGCCCCATCCTTAGTGAATGAAACGAATGAATGAAATTTCTGCCCTGGCAATGCTGAAGCATGCATGGGCAGCCTGTATATGGTGGTTCTGTTGAACTTGTCCATATTGGGTTTCATGGTCTAAGTGGATTAGAACGACTGACCAGGTCTCATCCTCAAGAGGGCACCAGATCTCATTACAGAGGGTTGTGAGCCACCATGTGGTTGCTGGGAATTGAACTCAGGAGCTTTGGAAGGACAGCCAGTGGTCTTAACCACTGAGCCATCTCTCCAGCTCCCATTTTTAATACTGCAAAAAAAAAAATTCTTTTAAGCAATAGGAAAGTTTAAGTGCAATATAATATAGTTTTGTGGTCTTAGTTTTGACTATAAAACAATATAATGTTACTTTTTTATTTTGTATTTAGTGTGGGGGGGCATGTGTATGACAGTGTACATATGGATGTCAGGACAGCTAGGGGTCAGTTCTCTCATCACATCTAGGGGTCAGTTCTCTCATCACATCTAGGGGTCAGTTCTCTCATCACATCTCGTGGGTCCTAGAGATCAAACTCGGGTTGTTAGTCTTAGTGGCAAGCATCTTTGCCCCATGAGCATCTCACTGGTCCTGAAGTTACATGATGCCTGTAAGGTTAAATTAGTTGGTTGTAAAAGACTACCTGCTGGTAGGTGTTGTCTTCATAGGCTAGCGTAGTTACCCTTTGATGTTCCTTTGTGGTTTCTTTAGATTACTCTGCATTTTTGTTTGGTTGGGTTTTTGTTTTCATTTTCAGCTATTAAAGATCAAACACAAACCGTCACATATGCTGGGTGAACACTGCCCTTCAATCTACTCTAGCCTACAAGTGGCTTTCTTTTCAAGAAAATTTAAATGTAGAGAACAACTCAGGTCTACATATAGGGTTTTTATTTCCCATAAATGAAAGCTTATACATTGAAATTTACTGTCTTAAAAATCATAAATACTTGTATCATCACTGTACACAGCAATAGAACCTCAAATCTTACTGATTTGAACCAACAACCTATATGGCATATTTTTACTGCAAAGTCAGTTGATAATGTTTTTCTGCTATAGCCTTCATTATTTGGAGGGCAAAATAATGCATGTAATGAGTGCCTGTCACCAGGTAGAATGCAGTAACCGCTAGTCCTTATCTTTCTGTTTTTATTAATCCTCAGATGTCCTTTGTAGCTGACAATAATCATCCTAAACAAGATGAATCACCCGTGAATGATGGTTTTAAAAATGGTGATATAAACGTAGACTTTACTCAGCTGAAGCTCGATGATGAAGGTAAGAATGAAAATGTGTTGTTTGTGTAGCTTCCAAAAAACAAGTAATGTTGGACATGGTGGCACACACCTTTAATCCAGCACTCGGGAGGCAGTAGCAGGCACTGTGTGAGCTCAAGGCCAACCTGCTGTATATAGTGCATTCCAGGACAGACAGACATAGTGAGACTCTGCCTCCAAACACCAAAAAACAAGTAATGTTTAAAATGTCCCCAGTCTTTACTAGTTTTCCTTTCAAAGTTTATAATTCCAGATGATTATTAATTTTAATGAGCTGAAGAGCTACAGCGTGTTTACTGAGTTTATTAAGTGAAAAATAACTTCATCAATAGTAACTGATGAAAGTGAGGGAAGAAATCTTTTGATTGACTGGGCGTCAAGTGAAGGAAACTGGGGAGCTGAAGCCTCAGGCTGAAGAGCCTTGTGTTTGGTACCTGCTGACAGACTGGATTAGAGACTGCCTGGGTCTTTATTCCCTGATGCTCATCTCTAGGTAACCAGTAAAAGCCACCCTTGCCTTGACAGAGCTGTTTACAGCTGTGTTCCTGAGAGGCAGATATGTAAGCTCATGGTTCCCTGTGCTCAATGCCTTAGAATCCAAAAGCATTCGTGAAGTCAGTGGAGACTGGTTTGATGCAACGGAGAGGCTGACTGGAGTTGACTTCTCAGGAACTCAGGAAAATGGAATCGAACACGATGGGTGGAACCCAAAGAGTCCATTAGGTTGGTTCTTCAGAACTGCAGGAAGATCATAACTCATCTAAAAATGGTGGTTACTTCTGTATGGTTTTGGGGGAATAAGCTATAAAAGTATTTTGTTCTTCTTTGTGCCTGTTGCTTATTTTTAAAAAGTGAGAAAATTGGTCAGTTGGAGGTGACTTTTAAAGAGCTAATACTTATTAAATTCTTGAGACTCAGTGCTCAGCCCACAGGACTGAGCAGTTTTCCTGCGCTGGTGACAGGAGAGATGGGTAGGAGGTGCTTCTGAGTCTTAGGCACTGCTGTTGGCTGCTCTAGCTCTTGACTCCAGTGTTAGCATCTAAACTGTGAAGAAAGGGCTTCATCTTCTCTCCAGATAGATGCGCAGATTAGTACGCTAATGAGAAAGGCAAGGTCTTAGTAGCCATGAAAGACTGCCTGGACCCAACACTACCTCTTAATAGATGAGTAACCGAAACTCCTCTTCTATAAGACAAAATTAATAGTTGTAGCCAGCATTGTTTTGTTTTCACAGCCATTTCAAGAGGCTAAGCTACTCTTAACTAGTTATGAAAAATAGGATTCATAGGTAGGTTTTTTTCATTATTAGATAAATATTATAAAATCTGTGGTGCTTGCTTTTTCTATTTGGGATTTTGTTTTGTTTCGTTTTAAAGGTTATTATATGTATTCCAGGCTAGCTCTGAACTTGTGATCCTCATGCCTCCGCTTTTTCAATGCTGGGAATACAGGTGTGTACCAGCATTACTTGGTTTAATGCTGATATCTTGTGACTTTATTATTTTTAATTTATTTATTTTGTGGGTATGTGGGGGGGGGTGTATGTACCATGGCATGCATATAGAGGTCAGAGGACAACTTGAAAGAGTTCATTGTCTCCTCCTACCATGTGATTCCTAAAGACAGGACTCAAATTGTCAGGCTTGGCAGTAAGTACATTTACCTGCCGTCAAGACTGATGAGAACCGGCTCCTCTAGGTTGTCCTTTGACTCCACACACGTGCACTATGGCATGCACATGCCCATGCACATACAAGACACAGAGTCGTTAAATAAGCTTTGTAGTTAACTGGAAAGAAAATGAAACATTTAACATTGTTGGCATTTTTCTTTAAAATATTGCTGTCATGGTGGACATTTCTGTGATATATTTTTTCCTATATCAGAAATGAAGAATGGTGAGTTGCTTCGAAGAAGTAAAGGCTTTTTGATCCATGTTGGTGGTCTTTGCCCTTCTGTATCTGAGGTGTGTCCAGAATTTCTTCAGGGGGCTTCACTTTCAAATTTACAGATTTTTGCAGTGTCTTTTCAGTCTTTCACAAATGTTATTTTTTCTTCTTTTAGGATGAGTTAAGGTCTCATTTCCAGAAATACCAAGTTTCTGAAATTTCAATTTATGATTCTACTAATTACAGGTATGCATTACTAATTCAACAAGTGTGCGTTACTGTGCACCTGCTGTGCAACAGATGAGTACGCAGGTGCCACTCCACGAGGGAGGCCCAGACTGAGCACACAGCCACGGCAGCCAGCTGGGATTCTTAGCAGCTTCTTTCCTCCAGTGGGTCTTCCTTCTGAGAGTGGCTTATGCTAGGCAGTCCTGTGTTCAGAATCCCGGCTGCTGAGATTACAGCGTCCACTGTCGCACAGCCTCCTATGGTGGATAGGGGGATTAACTGATCTTTTACATTTGTGCGGCTCTATGCCATGTTATAGCAGAAGCAGAGTTACGAAAAGGACTCAAGTAAAGGACTGTTTGAACCCCCAGCTCCTTCAGTAACTTGAAGGAATTTGAATGGGTTACTTGACCTCTCTGAGTCTCAGGTTCTTTGTAAGATGGGGATAAGGATAATAAATAGTATCATTGTCATGCTAGGAGTCTGCTGTGTAAAGCACAATGGAGGAAAGACAGAAGCTGGCTTGGAAGGGAATGTTTGACTCCGTTATTTCTGACCTTAGTTACTTCTGCATTGTTTTGTAGTTTTAGGTAGGTGGCTGCATTGCCCATCTGTGGTTTCAGGGAGGGCGTGCGAGCGTGTGTGGGTGTGTGTATGTGTGTGAGTGTGTACGTGTCGCTACTGGGACATTTATGGATTATTCACAGCATTCAGTTACAGTGAGAATTACTTCATGGAGATACTTCATGTTCCTGTCGTGAAAATGACAGCTATTGATTTCAGAGGTCAAGGCATAATTAAGAGGGATTTTGCTTGTGGTTAGAGACTTAAATTTGTAAAAGTGGGTGCTAATTTTTTTAATTGTAGTCAATTAAATTGTGTCCTTTATATGACACTTTGATAGGATGTTAATGTATTTTTCTCGTGCTAAACTAGGGCTGTATCTCTTAAAATATTATACTTCATGTCCTCTTTTTGGTTTCCTAAATCTTAAAAATCTTAATGAGGTTTTTTTCTTCCTTAATATATATATTTTATGTGTAAATTTGGAAAATGCAGTTAAATATAAAACTATAAGGATATTTTAAAATTGTATACATAGTCCCATTATTTGAAAAAACTTTGCTTAAGATTTGGCGTACATATGTTCATTAACACTGTATAGAGCTGTCGGCTTAACAGGAATGGCTCTGGCCCAGCTTTCTCAATTACATAACTAAAATTCTGACTAGATTGTCTAGCTTTTTCTCAGTACTGACTATAAATGCATTTTCATATATTCTGCTAAATATTTTCAAGTTTTGCCTTTAACATTTAAGCCTTTGAGCCACCTGGAGTTTATATTGTTGTACATAAAAATTAACTTGAGCCAAGCGGTGGTGGCACATGTCTTTAATCCCAGCACTCAGGAAGCAGAGGCAGGCAGATCTCTGTTAGTTCAAGGCTAGCGTGGTCTACAGAGTGAGTTCCAGGACGACAGTCTCCAAACCTACACAGAGATAATCACTTGTCCCTAGGCCTCAGATCTGTACAAGTATATATATCATTAGACTGCAATTTTAAACATTAAATTTTAACATAATAATTTATAATTATTACAGATTATTCTATTTCCACTTTCATTTTTTCTGTATTCAGTTATCCTGGATAAACACTTTCTTATTTGGTAGTGAACACTTTTAATCCTAACCCTTGAGAGGCAGGGACAGGCAGATCTCTGTGAGTTCAAGGCCAACCTGGTCTACCTAGCAAGCTCCAGGACAGCCAAGACTAAATAAGGAGACACTCTGTCTCAGAAAACAAAACCCAGAAACAGCAAACGCCATCCACTTACCTAGCAAGTGTAAGAACCTTTGTAAGATGAGGTAGCTATTCTTGTGAAAGCCGGCTTAGTTTTTACAAGAGTGAGCTGGAGTCGGTCATAACGAAGGCCCTTGGTCTCTGCTCTGCTGTTTTAGATATGCATCTCTTGCTTTTGCAAAAACCAGTAATGCAAAGAAGGCTGTGAAGGAGATGAATGGTATAGAAATCAATGGGAAGTCAGTGAACGTGCGGCTTGTGAAAATCCCTGGAGAGCACACACCACCACTCTTGTCCAAAAACGGGACTAGTACTAGTGTGAGTCATTTGGAGAAAAATAGCAACAAAGAAGGCACCTTCACCTCTTCTGCTTGTAGACTGTCCAGAGCTAGACCAAGGCAGCTGGAGTCTGAACAGGACAGTGAGTTTCCTCCCTTGGACCAGGTTAGTTTTCCTAAGTGCTGGGTAGCGCGTTGTGCATGCTGCGCTGCTAGGAGTGCTGCTGTAATGGCAGCCTTGGTGTTGGCACAGCGGACGAGTAAGATGGCTCTTATCTTGCCTCCACCCTAACCTGCATTTGCACAGCTGCAGTTGCTCTTGTCGGGAGATCTGGAGGGCCCCACCTAGCTTCAGAGGAGCAGGTTCTCTTCCTGGGTTTACCGCACCTTCCACGGCCTTTGTCTCTCTACCCCTACACAGCACCACTCTAGCAGCCTCTCCCTCAGTGTTGTTAATTTTCATAGTAACCTTACCTCATACTTCTCACAACTACAAAATGTAGTTATTTCCTTTTCATAGCCTTTGTCTCCACCCATTACAGTTTTAAACGCTTCCTGGAATGTGACGGTTTCACTCAGTAAAATGTCTGGTATCCAGTGGACATTCTATAATTTTTTTATGTTCAGTAAAATTCACTCTTGTTGGTGTTCATGACTAGACACATGCACTCGAACAAATCCCCATCACTAAAACGAGAACACAGCACCAGCATCCCAAAGCTCTTGTGCTGACACTTACCACACGTGTCCTCCCAGCCTTTTCCTGACTCTGGTTGTCTGCGGATGCCTTTGGACATGTTGGTGACTGACCGCCTTTCCATTCTGACCATTCTCTTTTGTAAAGCCCAGCAGGGTCCTGTTTGCTGCTTGTCCTGTGCTTGATGGGCAAGCTTTTCACTTAGGTAGCTTAGAGCTGTTGTCTTTATTTACTTGATCCCTTTTTTTTTTTAGTCTGAGTCATTCTCTAAGATCTCCCCTTAACTGTTGTGCCCATTGTCACCACTGACCTCGCTGTTGGTGTTTCCTCCCTCTGCTGCCTTCTTGAGCACCTAGCCTCTTTGACATTGGCAGTCACTTTTAAAATGCTCCCTTTCCCTGGGGGTAGGGGTAGGGGCGCAGGCCTTTAATCCCAGCACTTGGGAGACAGAAGCAGGTGGGTCTCTGAGTTTGAGGCCAGCCTGGTCTATAGAGTTGAGTTCCAGGACAGCCAGGGCTTCAGACCCTGTCTCGAAAAACAAAACAACAACAACAAAAAAAAATACCCCATTCATTTCCCTGAGACTTCATACTTAAGGTGGGTTTTAGGCTCCATGGTTTTAGTCTACAGTAGGAGAGGAGGAAACAGGATATTCTGGGAGCTGAGCTAGATGTTTGGGAACTATGGTCCTCCCTCTGCGCACACAAGCACTTGGCTGTTGCCGCTGTCAGCTCCTCCTATGTCTCTCTTCATGTGGGTTCTCTCTGCGCATGGTTGCATTACCCCACATCACGTAACTAGCTATAGCGTTTTCAGCTGGGCTCTGATTGTTTGACTGGATTTGTTTACTCCATGTTCCGGTTCCATAGGCAAGAACTCTACTTGACCCCAGCCTGTGAGGTTCATGTTCATTAGTCTGAAGCCAACACTCTGATCTAGTCTGCTGGGGCTGCAGGCATTGGGGTTGGCAGAGGGCAAGTGTAGAGCATGCTGTGGACTCCGGGTGCAAGTGTAGATAGAGAAGCTCCTGTTGCCATCTTTGACATACTTTTTTGTTCTCTCGCCTCTTGTACCTCTTTTGCTCATATTTTCAACATTTATTTAGGGTGTCAAGAAAAATTGTAACCAGATTGAATCTGCTCAGTTATTACCTGAGACACCTGTTCAGGTCATACCTTCAAATACATTGAACCTTCGCAGCTTCACCAAGATCATGAAGAGACTGGGTGAGCTGCATCCAGATATCAGCAGGTACTAACCAATGTTAGAACTTAACTTTATACTTGCATGTGAAACTGGTGTGAGAACCTCTGTTACATGTCTATTGGAGAAGTAGAATTGCTCTCTGTTTCCTCTTGTATAGAGACCACATTATAGAGGCTCTTCAGGAAGTGAGGATAAATCATAAAGGTTTTCTGAATGGTTTGTCCATCAATACCATTATCAAAATGACTTCATCTTTTCTGAGAAACTCGCTTCACGTTAGGAATAAATGAAGCAATACAGAGAGGTAAGGTAGTCATCTGCTTTTATACTCAAATATTAAAGATTTTAGTTTCTTATATCAAACTATTGATCTTAAATTGAAACGACAATACAGTAGTAAAATATTACATTTTAAATCAAGGACACTGTGTTAGTTAACTGTTGATTTAAAGCATTGTATTGGCTACTTTGCTCCTATCTGGCAGAAACACTCTATAGGAGGGAAAGTCTGCTTCAGCTTCTTGTTTCTGAGGATATAGTCCATCATGGTGGGGATGGCATGCCAGAAAGGCTCCCTGGTGGCCATTGTAGACAAGTTCCTTACAGCATGGCCAGACCATACAGCAGAGAAATAAACACTAAGGCTCAGGCTACAGTCTCCAAAGGCTCACTCTCCAGTTACCCATGTTAGCCATGTTAGCCAGCCAGACCCTTCTAGACAGCACTGCTTCCAGGCAAATGAGGTCTTGGTTAAACTCTGCAAGGATATTTTCAAATAATTTCAAGTTGTACAAAAGGAACCGTGAACTAGAAAGTTCGTGGTGCAGGGTGTGCACACGTCAGTAGCTCAGGTCCCTACAGTGCGTGACACTGACAACACCTGGCTCCACCACGCTCCATTCAGCCGCAATAACTTTACTTCAAGTGGAGCCTGTTTCTGCAACTAATACCGTTATAAAATGAATAGGATAGTAACAGCTAATACCGTTATAAAATGAATAGGATAGTAACAGATAATACCGTTATAAAATGAATAAATAGTAACAGCTAATACCGTTAGGTAAGGTTTTCTGAAACGTGGTATTTGGCATAATCAGTACATTTTATTGTTGATTTTTCTCTTGTATTCTTAATCCTATAGAAAATCCTTGGAAGGTATGAGGACTCTTCATCAGCGAACATTCTACAGCACTTAGGGAAAGTTGTGGTAATACAATCAACAGCCTCTATAATTGAACCTCTAACACTTTATTCTAGTTGATAGTCCTCCTTTAAAATCTGGCAACAACAGATTTATCTATAGTATTAAAATCTGCATGTTTTATTAAGTTGATAAGCTTTATTTCAGAATTACTATTCAAGACTTCAAGCTGCATATTTTGGATCAGAAAAAAAACATCATGTCCATTTATAAATCATCATTAATAAGTGCATTTAAAAAGTACTGTCCAGAAAAAAGTTTGCTATACTGCTTCAAAATTCATTGCATATGTAAAAAAAATGTAATGGGATTTTTCTGGAGCTCACACTGTAGTTCCGGCCTTTAGGACTGGATTGGACTGTAGGGCGCAGCTAAACTGGGCTCAGTGTGTGCAGGATTAAAACCTGCATGCGATGCATTAGTGAGCTTTGATGGCAGTAAAGCGTTCGGATAGATTTTCCCAGGTGTGCAGGAGCAAAGCACTGACATTTGACAGGTCACCATGTTCTGACCTGTGTTGTACTAAGTGCTGTTGTATTCGAGTATAAATTGAAACAGTCTTCAAAGGCTAATGTGGGTTGCTGTCTCCTAGCATTATAGAATGAAAGCTTAACCCTGTTTGCTTTCTAATAGTAACGAATGTACTGGTTAAAGCTACGTTTGTACTGATAATAACTTTAATGTTTAGTACTTTTTCAAATGTTTAATCTGTTCAATTCTTCATTGTTGTTGCTTGATTGAAAATTACCTGTTAGGCATTTGTTTATTTTATATCCTTGTGTTTAATAAAGGTAGTCAGTCTGGAGCTCCCCTGTGTCTTAGTGCTTTCTGTAATGGGAGTTCTCAAGTGCAAACCGCCTACCACTATCTGTGTGGATACATAAAATGCTAACTACTGACTCAAAGTTTTCCTCTTTTATTTTAATGGTTGTTTTGTCTCATTTATTTCCAGATTCGCTTCACATATCTACCAAGAATTAAATTCCTCTGTGTGTGTATATATACCTAAACTCAAAGTAATTGGTTTGGTCCATATATCAAATTAGTAGTATTTTTTATATTTCCATATATAAAATCATATGCATTTCATTGAAATGCTACCTTGAGTTGGCACTAAATATTCTTGTGATCCAGACTAGACATTATCTTTAATATATTCAGAGAAATTAGCATATCTGTAGTCGTTTTCTAATGAAGAATAATCAAATATAAATTTTTTTTAGAATTCGTAAAGGCAAAATAAACTGCATTTTATTTTAGAAATATATAGTAAGATGATTTCAAATAATGTTCAAGGGTTTGGAGTTAGGAAATTCTTTCTAATAACTAATGTAGAGATCTGGCAACTTCTAGGTACCAAAGGGCTCCCAGCAGTGCCCAGTAACTAAGACTCCTCACAGGTTTAATTAGAACTTTAAGGACTGAAGAAATGGCTCAGCAGTTAAGGCTGCTCTTTCAGAGGTCTTGGCTTCAATTCCCAGCACACACATGGTGGCTAACAACTGTCTATAACTCTAAGATCTGATACCCTCACACACACATACATGCAGACAAAACACCAATGCACATAAAATGAAATTATTTTTTAAGTTTAAAAGTAAAAAGAGGAACTTGAAAAGTTCTTTATGAATCTTTTGGAATTTCAAGTGAAAAGTCAATTTTTACTTATGTTCTAAAGTCTCTAAAATATAATTATATAATTATACTTGTTTGTGTTTGTTTGAGACAAGGCTTCTATGTGTATTCCTGTCTGTTCTGGAACTCACTCTGTAGACCAGGCTGAACTCAAACTCAAAGATCCACCTGCCATCTTCCTCCCGAGTGCTGGGATTAAAGGCGTGTGTAGCATGAATCCATGAGAATCTGGTAAAGGTTCTCAAGCATTTAGTAGGTTTAAAATAGGTATACTCACTGATTCAGAGCAGGTTAGATGCCGCTGCTGATCCAGCTGCCTCCATCCAGACATTCTGCCCAGGGGTGAAGAATACCAGAGCAAAGCCGCCTGCTCCACTCCACCACTCAAGAGTGTGGGAGCAAAAGAGCCAGAGACCCCCTCGTCAGCTTTATAAGTTATCCTGTAGGCAGACAGGACCACGCCTTAGGCTTGCTTCCCCAAAAGTCATTGGCTAAATGGATAAAAATCCCACAACCCTTCCCCTTCTTTTCTAAATATGAAGGTGATAATTCTAACATAAAACTATTTATAATAAGAACAACTATCAAGTATTGTGTAGAAGAAAGAAAAGGTCATAACATGAAGAAAGATGAAACTACAAGAACAACATCAAGCAAGAAACATTTTAAATATTCACCACCACCCGGCTACGTGTTGAATTTTTTTAAGACTGACCAAATTAAAACGTTTCCAAATATCTTCAAAGGCAAATTTTCACATAATTTTAGTATACTTCAGTGCTGTGCAAATGGCTTTTCTTTGATACCATAGTATCAAAATAACGAAGAGGGCTTAGTTACAGCAGGTAACAAATAACTTCCCTGATTCCGGCCATAGGAG
The DNA here is from genome assembly GCF_018167655.1 of Microtus oregoni. Taxonomy (NCBI): domain Eukaryota; kingdom Metazoa; phylum Chordata; class Mammalia; order Rodentia; family Cricetidae; genus Microtus; species Microtus oregoni. The sequence continues at coordinate 5,401,522 of NW_024543063.1, read as the reverse complement.
ATAGTGAGTGGATAGCACATAGTATTAGAAGTCACTCCTAGCCTGTACTGTGGGTACTGCTTGTCACAGTTGACTGTTGCTGTCTAGCATGGTAGGGTGCTTGCCTAGCATGAATAAGGCTTTGAATTCTAGCCCCAGCAAAAATTGTTTTACATTTAAGAGGATTATAGAAAACAAGTTCACTATGCAGGCATGAATGGACTTCTAAGGTGTCCTGTCTTCATTTCTAGAATGTGTGGGCGTGTTCTTTATGGCAGAGGGAATTGATTATGAATGCAAGGAAGGCTGCTGGTGCTGGCCCTGCCGCAGCAGCGGTGGTCCTGGATTGCCCAGGTGGTTCTGAAAATAGCCAGGGATGAGACAAGTGGTGAGGACTAACCTTGCACTTGCTACCTTTGAAGCAATAAAGGCCAGAGGTCGAGGACTGCAGTCACCTCCAACAGTGGAGAGGCCTGGGCAATGCATTCTTCTGGAGCACCAGAAGGAAGCCCTGTCAGCTCCTTGGTTTTCGCCCACAGAACCTGCATCAGATTCCTGGCCTCCACACGTATATTACACTTGAATTGCCAAAACTGCCGGTTTGTAGTGCTGGTACATCAGCAGTAGAAAGCAATAGGCACCTTTCCTGGGTGCTGTGATGAAGTAGTCTCAAGAAGCAAATTAGGGACAAAAGGTCCATTACAGCTCACAGTTGGACAGTCCATCGTGGTGGGAGGTGGACGCAGCAGGAGCCGGAAACTGCTGGTCATGTCACCAGATGTGAATGCTCTGCTTAGCTTACTCTATTTTACACACTGCAGGATGTTGGCCCAGGGAGGCCCCACCCACGGGTGAGATGGATCTAACCCAGTCCTCACGTGTTTGCTCAAGGCCCACTTCCAGGTGATTTCGGATCCTGTCAACTCCTCAGTTAACACTAACCATCAATGTAGGATTGCTCTATGTATCTTTGCCTCCATTTTCAGGCTTGGGGGAAAGTTACACGAGAGCTGCCTTGAGTGATGTAAACTCCCCAGGCTGCTAATGAGAACACAGACCTCACTTCTAATGTGACAGTTGGGGCTAACAGATTGGAGAATATTTCCTTACTCATATTACGGACATTGACTGTTGCACGTGGCTTTCGTTTATCATATGTAGGCCTTATCTTCAGCCACAGGCTGTCAGAATGCAAGCTGTGAACACTGGAGTCTGGTTTCCTGTTCCAGCATGGTTACCTGTGGGCATCCATGAGGAGAGGTGCCAGAAAATGGGCTGAAGAACCACAGAGTATGGGGCCACAGGCTCTTCCTAAAATGCTTCCAGCACCGCCGTGAGTCCAATTTGAAGGCTTCCTCACCCCTGGAGAAAGTGCTGTCTAAGAACCACTGTGAGGGGGCTAAAAAGATCGCTCAGCACTGGCTGCCCTTGCAGAGGACCTACCTGGGTTTGATTCCCAGCTCCCACATGGTGGCTCACAACCATCTGTAATCAGTTCCAGGGGCTATCACCCTCTTCTGCCCTCAGCAGGCACCAGGTATACAAGTGGTGCACAGATACATAAGCAGATAAATCGCCCATACACATAAAATGATTGAAAACAAACTACTGGGAAATGGGCACACAAGGCAGTGTGTAATAGATACGTGTTAGCTTTTTCTGTGGTCATTTCAGAAGAAAGCTATAAAAATACATAAGTTTATGCCCTTCACACTGCTTCTCCTAAAGGAAATCTGCATATCCATAGTTAAATAATTTAAATGAAGAAATTAGCCTTGCTGCCCATAGACAACTTGATTTGACAGTGCCTGTTGTCCTTGCTCTATCTCTCTCCACTATCAAGTGCTTCACCCCACGTTACATCTGGTCATGTTTTTATTTGTAGGTGAATTTGTAGGTAGATTTGTCTGCAAATCTGTGCACCCACTTAACATCCCTGGTGCCCACGGAGGCCAAAAGAGGGTGTTGTATCTGGCAGGTTACAGGTGGTGGTGGTCGGCTGTCTGGGTGCTGGGAATCAACCCCAGGTCCTCTGCTCTTTGCCCCTGCCGGTCTCGGCTGCTGTTTGTTTTCTTTATCCTGTCCTGCCCGTGTCAGTTCTTCAGTGTTTTCTAGGGGTCCATGACCTTGACATTTGCTGGTTAGTCTACACACCATCTTTTCATCTGGTTACTCGCTGGTGACTAGACCCAGAAGCCTGTTCCCTCTGCCCAAGCACATGTGACCCTAACCACTCAGTTAAGAGGGTCTTTCTGCTGTAGTGGAGTTTCTGAAGCTTTACAAGAATCTAAAATGTCTGTTTACTGATTCCGGTACTACTGATACATTTTGCTGGAATCAATTCCTGCAGTGTCTAGTGGAGGCGGGCTCTCCATCACTTCTGCATGATCGCTGCTCTTACTTGCTCAGCAATATTAGAACTCTGAAGTCAGTTTGTTCTCCTAGTTCAAGTACCTCAGCTGAGTCTTGCACTGCTCACGTTAGGCCAGTGTTAGCACTTAAGTCCTTTAGGGTGGGTTCTGTCTTCTGAATGCTTGATTTCTGCCACCACAAGGTCTTTCGGTTCGTCTCGCACAACCCCTGCTCCAACTAATTGTTTTCTTTTCTGGGAGAACAGCATTTAGGAAGGCATATGGCCAATGGGACTCTCACTATTGTATGCCTGAAGCTCTTAAGCCACAGCTAAGAGGGGTAGGGGTTCTCTGTTGGGTCACGTGCCCTGTACTTGTTCTACAGTTGGAGGCGGTGCTTGTGCCCATGTACTTTCCTGACAATGCCTTGCATGTCTGTTCTCTCTGTAAACTTGGCTCATGGTTGCCATGTATCTGTCCAATTCTAGTCTGTACACAAGGCCATTGGGTTTCAAACCATCGTCCTGTGAGAAACTAGCATGCAGCATTTGGAAATACTTGTTTTTCTTCAGCCTTTCAGAATGTCGTCAGCTGAGCTTCTAAACTGACATAGATTAGTGTCCCTTGTTCTCTAGTGTGATTGTGCCTTAATATGTTTATTATGTGGTGGTGCATTTGCTTGGTTTGTTTGGGGTTTTGTTGTTTGTTTGTCTGAGACAGGATCTCACTATAGAGCCCTAGCTAGCCTGGAACTTATTATGTGAAACAGGCTGGCTTTGAATTCAGAAATATCCACCCGCCTCTGCTTCTTTAGGGCTGGGGTTAAAAGGCACATGCCACCACGTGTGGTGTGTGTGTGTGTGTGTGTGTGTGTGTGTGTGTGGTGTGTACAGGATCCCTTCCATTACGTGTGTGAAACTTGGTCATCTGTATAGGTCTGGATAGAGCTTACTTCTCTCGTCCAGCTGCGTGGTTTTAGGGGACTGTTTTTGCTTGCATTTCTACATCATGAGGACGTTAACTCACTGGCCATATTTCCACCTCTCCCCAGGCCCCTAGCCAGCCTCCATCTCCTGTCTCCCAGCTTTTCTCACTCTGCCCCTGTTCTCTGCTAAGTGTTGAACTGGTGCGGGATGGGCTGGACTGTGAGCAGCCGGGGCTTGTAATTTCGTCTCTTGCTGGCTTGCTTTGCCGCTGCTGAGGTGTCCCAGTGATGCTGAGCACATTATTTTCTGTCAAGTGGACAGTTCACTTGAGGGTTCTCGTTTGCTTGTCCCTGGGGTGCAGTTGAGAGAGTGAAGCTCTAAGCTGCTTGCGAGCCCTGAAGATTGGGGTTTTAACAGCAGCTCCCTTGAGGGCCTTGACAAGCTGATGCTTGAGTCCGAGTGTTCCCAAGACGCCTTCTGTCGATCCTGAGCGAACAGCTGCACTGTAGAGCCACTGACTCGGAGTGACAGTGGCCACAGTCTGGCCTCCCGCTGGCCAGTGGAGGGGGACAAGCTCAAAATGGTTGGTGCTCCTCCCACCTGTGCCTGAAGACGTCCCCTTGTCCACTTATGACACTTTCCTCTGGCTGCTGCTGAGGTTGCCTCTTACTGGCATTTAAGCAATTGCACATGCTATATACCTTACTACATTTTCCTCAGGATTCTTGTGTTTGGGGGTCGTTGATATTCTGAGTTTAATAGCTTCGTGGGTGTATTTCACAGTCTTCCAGGACGACAGTCACATAAATCAGGCCACTCGAGGTGGGGGTCACAGCCCTCTGATGCACTGTTCTTTTATTTTATAAGCCTATTGTGGCTGGAGTAGAGACAAGGAGCCATGTGCTGTGTGGTCTTGCTTCTGGCTGTGGGCTCCAGTGGGCTTCCCTGGAGCTGCCTTGGTTTTCTCTGGTGCTGAGGCAGTCGGTCCTGCTCTAGCTCTCTCCGCTGCTCTGTGTACTCTGGTCCCTCTGCAGTGGTGGGAAGTGGACCGTTCCAGACTGTGAGTAAAGCCCTTTGGTTCTTCTCCTCGGCTCGGGTAGTGTCCTTACATGTGAATGTGAAGCCTGCACCGCGGATCTCCCAGCTGTGTCCTCCCAGCTCTCTCTGTCTGTAACGTAGACTGCTTCCCCGGACTCTGATTCTCCTCCCCCTGCTGTGATCTGGAAACTTAGCGGGCAGTCCCCTGCTTCCCTGTTTCTATTCTCGGGGCACCCTGCACTGTCCACTGTGACACCTGTGAAGTGTAGTTACTTCACAATGTCCATGTGGGAACGTTGTGTCCACTGAAGATGTAATACCGACCTGTAGACCGTCTTACTTCCACCATTAATGCCTGCCAGTGTTTAACATGCTGTCAGCACGTGGACCTCCTGGGGGAGGGGAATTTAATGCTACTGATTACCTGTTGGCAGCCGGAGTAAATCCTATAGACTTGAATGGGCCAACTTGTCGGACAGGTGTCAAAGAATTGCTCCTCTATGTGTGAATTGGGAGACACTCATGGCAATTGCTGGGGAACCTCTTAGGCTAGATCCCATCTGCAGACTAGAAAATAAGAACCGCCCACCAGAATGATTGCTACAAGGCAGGGCTCAGCAGTTTCCCAGCACTGACTTGCCCGTACTCCCGTGTCTGTCAACGCCAGGAGACTGGCCTCCTGGTAGGGTCTTCATACGGGTCGAAAGAAAGGGCTGACCAAGTCAAAAGAATGTGTTCTCTTTTCCATGTCCCCTTGACTTTAGGACATTTTGGACCCCCAAGTCTTAGATATGCAGATCTCAAATGTCTTTCTGGCTTACTCTGTTCAGGATGACTGTTAAGGGCCCTGAGCACTTGGCCAGAAGGTGGCAGCAACCTCTTACCGTTGCTCCCTTTCCTCTGAGGAATGTTGGCCACCCAGTAGTATTGTGTGCTAGCTAGCCCCTGAGTGAAGCCTCTGCCATTGCTTGAAGCCAGAGATCACCTGCTCAACTTGAGGGAGCTACAGTCCAGGCACCAGGGAAGCCACAGAATGCAGACTTCAGATACTCTGAGCTGCTGCCTCCACGACTGTCGAGCTCCGGCCCTACCCTGTACTCTGGGCATCTGCCCCAGGTTTCCCAACATGCCAGTGTTACACGACCTTTCTCGCTTATATTAACATTCTGTATGCAGTCATGGCCAGTAGCCAACCCCAACGGAAGTCTGTCACATTTTACCTAACAGTTCCTTTGTCCCTGAGCTGAGTATTTATGGACGTTGCTGCCCTACCCTAATCTGACACCAACTGCGGGCAAATGCAACTTTGTCCCTCCAAGGAGCCTTATTCCCTCTGGCCATCCTTCCCGAGGTTCCACTCCTTGTCCTGAAGCTACAGCAGGGCTGTTTGTCCCCACCACTCTGAGACAGGACAACTGGCTGTTTCCCGAGCAGACCACAGGATAGAGCTGCGGAAACCGGCCCTTAGGGAGAGTTGCGGGTCTAAGGACCTGGAGACCCTCCAAGCCCATTCCAGGAGCCTCCCCTCCAGTCCCAGCTGCGGCTCCAGGTGCCGCCCGCCAGCTTCCGCCCTCGACAGCGGGGCGTGGGAGCCGCAGTGGGCCGGGCGCGGCCTCTCCCTAGCTCCCGCCCTCGGCGCGTCTCCAGCGGGCTCAGAGCTCGGCAAGGCGCTGGGACGGCCGGGGCTCTTCTCACCATGGCCCCCGGCCTGCGTGACCTCCCGCGGCGCGGCCTCTGGCTGCTGCTGGGTGAGTAGCAGCGGTGACCTGGGGCCCGGAGGGCAACACCTGAATGCACCTTTCCCCTTACTCAGAGCGTGGGCTCCGCCAGGGCAGCACAAAGAGTGCACCTAACGCTGCCACGGAGATGGAACCGCTTGGGCACATCACCCAGCCCGCCATCCGAAGGCACCAGTAACTTTTGTCCATGCAATGGACAGCTTGCTTTCGGGGAGGGATGGGAGTGCGGGGATCGCTTCAGTTTTCAGGCAGGCTCCAAGCTGATGCAAGCTCCCTGAGCCGGCAGCAGCTCCCATCAGAGCCACAGCTCGGGGATCTGGGCACTAGCTGTTGCTGGAAGCCTGACTGTCACCTACTGTCGGGGCCATTTCCATGGGGATTTTCTTATTGGCTTGTTAACTTGGCACTTGTGGCTAATAAAAATTAGAGGTGGCAGACGTAGCGGGTTTCTGTTTTAGAGTGATCGTGAACTGCAGCCCAGGGGTGACCAACAAGAAACTGCCCATCTCACTTCCCTTGTCTGTAATGCTCGCAGAATACTGTCAGGACCCTGGGTCGCCATACCTACCGAACATATTTCAGGTACACAGCTAGCTACTTTTTAACGAAAGCAAAGCAAAAAGTCCATCAGTGTCCCTGGGAAGGCCTGTGGCTTAATGTTTCTTGTGGTCTCTTCCCACACCCATGGTGTTGGTCAGAGGCACCTGCTGCTCGGACTTTGGGGCCGGTAAAGACTGGCCACAGGCACTGTTTATAGCCAAAGACTCAGGACAGTGTGGCCAGTCTGTGGAACCTGGGCAGGAACAGCACTGAGAGACATTTTGTTTGCTGGGCAGATCTTACCTGTTTGTAAACCCCACCAAGGAGTGCCAGGTCTGCAGAAGTCTGTCTCTATGTAATAGAATCTGAAGGTGGATTTTGCTTCTCACAAGTCCTGGCTAAACTCACATGAGAAGCAAAACCTTATAATAATATTGATGTCTTCAGCTGTGTTCACATTCTCTTGGTTTGGTGTGGCATTTTTAGCTTCAGTTTCCTAAGAAATGAGCATTTCTGTATTAGCAAGGCAGAGAGCTAGTTGATCAAAAAAATATTATTTTAGGGTAAGCAAATAAATAAAGGTTGTTTACCAGTTACCCGGGAGTCTGCACCCTGGAAAGGCTTGTGTAAATAGAACACTATGTCTGACCACATATAAGCACCTCCTGTGTTTACCAGGAAAAGGACTCTTCTCGCAGTCCAATGTCCTGTGCTCCTGACGTAGCCCTGAGTGGTCTGGCGATGTTATGTCTTGGGAGAACAAACACAACTTTATGAGGTTATCGGTGAATTAATGTCTTTGGAGCCCAGCTGTGATGAGCGGAATCTCTGAGCTCACACTGTTCTTCCCTGGCCCTGCTACTGGCCAGATCTCCTTGGTGATAGAGTTTGAGATCCTGAATGGTTGTGTGGAAGGGTTTCTGGTTTTCTTTAAAGTATGCTAATCTTCGGAGCTAAGGTTTTATCTGGGACAGTTTTATTAATGAGCTGGTTCTTTTCTTATTCTACCTGCTGGCTTTATTTGTGGTTAGCAAAATATCAGAGATGTATCGTTTTCTTTTCTCCCTGAGTACCCTGTGTGTGGTGTGGTGTTTAGAGAAGACCGTGTGCATTTAAAAAAATAATCTCATGCATAATCATCAAAAAGCTCTTCTTCTGCAGTCAGAAAAGATGTGAACTGTGGTTCCAAGGCAGACCAGCTTGGACAACTTAAGTGACTGTTTTGCCAGCTCCCGTTTTTTTGCAAACTTCACTCGGGTGTGCCAGCCACTGCTGCATGATCAGCTCCCGAACCTTCTGTACCTGGGAACACATGCCTCTCTCGTCTCTCATGCTAGGAACCTGGGGGGGGGGGGTGAGAAGCTGGACTATTTGTTAAACTATATACAAACTGCAAATGAAGTGAGCATCCCAGGAAGTCAAGAGTGTGATTGTGTTGCTGTTTTTAGTCTGGGTGTAGTTCTAGCCGCCGGAGTCCAGATCCAGGGGCTCCCACTTGCTAATCGAATCACCATGTCTGTCTGCTAGCCCTGTGAGCTTGGAGGAAGAGAAGAATCCTCGGGTGTTTGCCCTTCCCTGCATGCATACTAGGTCTGTGTGCAGATGTCAGTCAGTCCAGCCCGGGGCTGCAGAACAGGGTTTCCATCCATGCTAGGCTTCAGGGAGTCATATGTAACATAGGGAAACGTTTTTTAGATGCAATCCTTTCGTGGGCCAAATAGCTCACTGGAAAACCTCTAGCGATTTCCCCATACACACTGGTATGAATTCCAGTGAAAATGCTGAGCCAGGGAGCGGCTCCCTGAAGGCTCACCCTCCAGCAGCCCTCCCTCAGGCCCATAGCCCCTCCTTGCCGAGATCCCATGTGCCCTGCTGGGCTGTACCTCCATGGGGGCCCTGGCTATGGGAATGGTCACAGGCTGGACAGTCTTCTTCTGGAGCCCTGGATGAGGTGGGTCTGCTTTCAGAGTGGTTCTGAGTGCCAGTTACCAGTGTGTGGCCTCCAGGCCACAGGCTTCCCATCCAGGAATCAGAGAAGCAGGTGTACTCCTCAGACCTTTGGAGCCCCAGTGGAATTGAGGCAAGTGTCCAATCTTCTACATGTCCCAGAGCTCAGAGGTCAAACGGTGTCAACACAAAGAGAGTTAGAAGCCTGGATGCTGCTGCATAGCACAAGACATGTCCCCATTCCTGTGACAGTAATATGTCCCCAAATGTCCATGGTACCAAGGTGGAGAAATGCCTCCATTTCAACCACAGTTGCCCCTCTGCCTTCACCTCTTTATCTGCTACTACAACCAACCACGTGCTCAATGTGCTTTTAAGCTGGGAATGGCGGCCCACAGCTATAGCCCCCAGCACTCAGGAGGCTGAGACAGAAGGATTACAGAACAGACCAGCTTGGGCTACACAGAGAGACCTTGTCTCAGATCATCAAAATGTATCAACAACAGCAAGAATATTGCAAAACTAGAGAGATGGCTCAGTGGGTAAAATCATAGTTGCCCAAGTCTGGGAACCCGAGTTTGAATCCCCAGAACCCACACACAATCCAGACACATAGCTCAAAAACCTGTCATCCCAGTGCTCTTAAGGGGAGATGGGAGACATGGGAGTTAGGAAGCTCTCAGGCATGCTAGTCTGTTGGGTGCTGCAGAAAGGCAGCGAAGAGATCCACCACGATCCAGGAAGTTGTCCTCGAGCGCCCCATACCTGGGCTCACACCTGTGTTCACACCAGTGCCTACACACACAGACCCCCTTGAAGCTAAGCAAGTACAGACTGAGAAGAGGTAGTATAACAATCATTCCCCTAGCATGTATATCGCATTATGCATCCTAAGCCTTTTCAGGATTATTGGAACAGATTGGTGGTTCATAAGTAAATGCCACTCCATTTCCCACAAGGGGCTTGTGCGTCTGTGGATCCTAAAACCAATGTCTGTGAATCCCACGGGCAACTGAATGCAGTGTAAGAAGCGGGCTGTGAGGAGGGGACCCGGTGAATGGAGCTGGGGTATTGGTGGAGCGCTGAGGAACTTCAGCACAGGGCGGGCGTGTGAAGAGCCTGGTTCTGGAAGTCATATTGATGGAAGTAAAGCTAGGAGGGGTTGAGCCATTGAGGCTCCCTTGGAGCTTGAAGGAAATGTATGCTGACTGAGCCCTGTGTTATAGGAGCCCTGAGCTACACCCCATCATGGGCTGGTGGGTTACAGGGCCTGAAGCTGGCCAGACCAGGGTGGGGAAGAACCCCTATGATAAAGGTGTTAGGATAGCAGCCTCGGGTAAACTGGAATTTCAGACAGGTGTTTCAGGATAGGCAATATTGGGAGCATACTTATCCTTTGAAGATTCTCTTACATTAAATGTAGAGGGGGCATCCTGTCCTTTATGTGCTGAATGTGACAGTTTACCCCTGCAGCCTGGAGGCGGGTCTCACTAGAAAGTAGGGTGATAGCTGGTGTCTATATAAATCGAAGGTTCACGGGAAAGGCATAGCCAGGAGGGATACTTAGGACCGTCGCCTTGGCGATGGCAAAGCCTCGGGCAGAGGGGGCCAGCTGCGGAGAGTGGCTGAAGACAGGTCCTACCGTTTGTACAAGCCTAGGACGGGGAAGCCAAGTCCACTGAGTCAGGTGAAGGCGCCAGAGAGGGAGGATAGACAGAGACCATCCCAGGCGCTGCTGAACAGCTTGCCATGTCATGAGGGATCAAACAGATAGCTGGGTCACATATGAACATGAGTAAGGCCCAAGGGTACGTCTGTCGTGGTTTCCCGTGTTAACCTTTGACTGACTCATTCAGACCTTGTCTCGCCGGTGATTCTCTCGTGACGTTCTCAGTGACTTGGGGAGGAATGGGAACTTAATAGTAATGGCACTGAAATTTAGCATAAAAAATGCTGGCGTTGAGACCCTCTGCCCAAGAGTCCATCCTTCCACTGTGTCTCCAGCCAAGGACTCGTGGACTGGCTCCTCTCTGCAGGTCCCGGGCTTTTGGCTGCTGCTTTGAGTGGAACGGGCTCCCTTGATTCATTCCTGAGTGAGGCTAAAAAACACACTTTTAAAAATGTATTCATTCTTTTAATGTATTCATTTGGTTGCGCGCGCGTGTGTGTGTGGTGGGGGAGGGCAAGTGTGTCATGGTTCACAACTGAAAGTGGAGGTCACCTTTCAGGGGTTGATGCTTAGGTCCTCAACTTGATGATAAGCACCTTTGCCTACTAAGCCATGCCCTAAAGCCCAATGGACACTATGTGTGTCCTGCGTGGTGTCTCCCTTCTCTGTTTCTTGTTTTGTATTTGAGCTCCTCCCGAGGCTTTCCAAACAGGCCACTATGCCAACTACAGCTAGGAGTGACCTCACCGCCTTCCAGGCTTCATGGCTTTTGGTGTTGATTTTTTTTCCGAAGTGGGGTGCTAGCCAGAGTAGTCTTCCTCTGCTGAAGGCTGCGGCAGTAAGTCTGCCTGTCTCCTGTGGCACAGGGGCTTTTTATCTCACTGTCCATAGCGAAGAGGACAGAAGGGTGGAGGATACATGGTCTTTCCACGTATGAAATGTTGTTTTGTCACGTGAAGGAAGAACTATTAACATGCCCACAGCAGCTTGCCCTGCTGACCTGCTGAGGGTGATAATAGAGATGGCCACAAGATGCTTCTCCCTCCCCGACCGACCGAGCAGGGCTCCTGAGGCCCCTGCTGCCAGTCACCTCCTGTTCGTTCTTGTCTTTGTTACTCACTATTCCTAAGTGAGGTCCTTTCTTCTGTAGCTTTATTTCCCGGACTGAGGTTCCCTTCCAAACAAACCATGTCAACATCACCTCTAACCCTAGGTACCAAGACAGGCTGCTGGCAGGATAAGACGGTTCCAGGAGGACCTGAGAGTCCTTTCTCCCTGGGGACTGTGACTGACCACCTTGGAGGGGTTTTCCACAGCTGTCTTGCTGCTTGGGGTTTTGTATCTTTGCAGTGACTTCTGTCGCTTGCTTAGGAATGTGTCATTTCCCCTGTCCCATTCAGCAGGTGGTTCCTGACTTACCATGGTTTGACTTAAGATTTTTCCCCCAATGATGCAGAAGCAGTTCCCACTGAGTAGAAACCACACTTTGGATTTTGAATCTGGACCCTTTGCAGGCTTAACAATTATCAGCCTAGTCCCTCAAGCTCGAAGCATAGTCTCCAATCAGCCCTCGATCCCAGAGGAACAATCAACACTGTATAGCGTACCCCTTCGATAATCCCTGCGACCAAAAACAACACGGAAAGGAACGGGTATCTTCCCCCACCTCGTGGGCTGGGGCTGGCTCCACTCCGCAGCTGCTGCTGTTCTTGGCAGTCCATCCCATAATATTAGCACCGCCAAAATGCTCAAGCCCCCAATGCGACTGAATCCGCACCTTTATCAGTCGCCTCCTCCAGCCTCTTCTCTGGGACCCCAGCCCTGCCACACAGCCCCAGGCCTCAGCTGCTCTGCGTGACTCCTCCAAGCCTTCAAAACCGATACCGCCTGGGTGACTCTTCCGCTACCCAGTTCAGCTGCCAGCACAAGACACGGCCTCCACCCCTCTGGCCCAGGACTTCTGTGTGCTGATCCTGAGGAAACACACTCCCAGGTTTTCAGCCCTCCATAATGTTGGTCTCCTCTTGGTCACCCCTAACTTCGCAGCTCCAGCTGCCACCTACCGTCTCAGCAAAGCGAGGGGTTTCACTTCAGTGATTCCGGCCCCTTGTCAATCACAGCTGAACCTCTAGCCTGCGCTCTCTGGAACCACAGTTTCTTATTTCGAAATATTAAATGGCCCCAATAGAGTCTTACTTCCCTCTGAAACTTCCCAAGCCAGGCCTCTCTCATCTGCACTGCGCCTACGTTTCTCTCGGTTCTTAGAGCAGCTCACTGAGCTCTGAACACCCAGTGACTTTTCCAGGCAAAAGACGTCCCCAATCCTCCCCCAAATATATGGTCATGTCTGTCACAGCAATATTCCACTCCTGGTGCCAATTTCTGCCTTATTTAGGTTTCTACGAGTGTGATGAAACACTGTGACCAAAAGCGACTTGGGGAGGAAAGGGTTTGCTTCATCTTACAGCTTATAGACCCTCATTTAAGGAAGTCGGGCAGTAACCTGGAGGCAGGAACTGACACAGAGGTCTTGAAGAGATGCTGCTTTGGGGCTAGCTCCTCATGGCTGCTTTCCAAGCAAGGACCCAGGGAACCAGGACCACCAGCTCAGGGATGGCATACCCCACAGTAAGCTGAGGCCTTCACGTCAATCATTGATCAAGAAAAATCCTCCACAGGAGAGTCTGCTGCGAGCGATTTCTCACTGAGGTTTCCTCTCCTCAAGAGACTCTAACTTGAGTCAGGTTGACATAAAACTAGGCAACATGGCTGATGTTTCACCCCTGTAGCCAAATCCCTGACAAAGCCAACTTGAAGGAGGAAGGTTTATTCTGCCTCAGGCTTTCAGAGGTTTCAGCCTGTGGTCGCTGGACAGTGGTGAGGCAGAATATGGCGGCAGGAACATATGGTAAACACAGCTATACAAGTCATGGCAGAAAGGAGGCTGAAGGAGATGCGGAGGAAAGGGCTAGGGACAGGCTCTAGCCCCTGAGGCTCTCCTTCCTTCAGAGTTCCTATCACCTCCCAAGAGTCTATCAAACAGGATCCCATCACTGCCCCACCCCAAAGCCACACCTCGGTACTGCAGCACCGTTTCATCAGGACCTTCCACATCCAAACTCCAGCACCTTTGATCTCTATCATGTGACATTTTCATGTTATGGTGTCCACCATCTATAAAGCTACATGTCCCCTGTGCATCTAGGAGTGCTGTTTAGGAGGTCCCTTCTCTAACTCCTTCCGTATCTGTGGATGTTTGCCTTTCTTGGTCCCATATTATGAACTGGCATTTTTGCTTCCAGACAAAACGCTGCTGAGTATCCTAATGCTTTTTCCTCTGAAAAGTCACCTGATTGAATTTCGTTGAATGCATCTGCTCGTGTGAATGAGCATGCTCAGTCCGTCTCCTGTTTGACTAAAGTCAGAGAGGTTTTGTCTGTCTTGTGCCCGCTGTTGGCATCTTCAGAATTTTCTGTATGTGGTTTCTGTTTCCCCTTTGACACAGAAAGCATTTGGAAAACAGTGTTTAAAACTCCCAGGGGCTCAGGCTTTGGGGATCCCAGACAGTCATTACTGGTTTTATTGTACCCTGTTTGGGATGGAGACAGTTCTGCCAGAGCCTCCCACTTAGAGTGACCTGGAGGTAACTTCTTACCTCTACACATTGACTTTTGTGAACAGCCATGAGCCCCTAGGAAGAACGCAGTGTGTTGATTCCAGTCCTTTAATTAAAACTCCCAGCCACTGGGACTCTTAAAAATTGCTTTCCAAATGCTTTCTATGCCAAAGAGGAAATAGAAACCACAAACAGAAAATTCTGAAGATGCCAACAGCCGGCACAAGACAGACAAAACCTCCCCGAGCTCAGCCAAGCAGAAGACTGACGGAGCATGCTCACTCACACAAGCGGATAAGACATCCCTAGTGTTAGGTTAAAAATCGTAGTTCTGTGTCCTTGTTCACTTCGCTTGTCCAGGCGTGTGAGCTTTGGAGACCCCACACTTAGGAACTCTCCATTCTTCCTGTCACTAAGCCTTGTGGGCAGGAGACAGATGGGGGCTTGTGTACATAAAGCCCCGCAGTCTCTGCAGCAGGGAGCGCAAAGCACTGCCTCCTCTGCCCACACGTTGCTTGTGACATTTTACTTTTAATTGTGCGTGTTTTAGTCACAGCTCTCTGGAGGAGCAGAACAGATAGAATGAATAGATGTCATGAAAGGAGACTTCCAGACTGGCATGTGCCTCGGGCGTTGGGTGGTGTAGCAACAGCTGACTGCATTCTGGGTAAAAGTACCTGCTCGCTACTCGGTCCGCAAGACTGGAAGCCTCAACAGTCCTGGTCTGATTCCAAAGGCCTGGGCCAGTCTCTGGAGATCTCCTGGTCTTCAGTCCACATTGGACAGCCAAAGAAACTGGAGTCTATTGTCAGTGAGAGATGGAGGTAAGGCCGGAGGTGGCAGCAGAGTAGATGTGATCACCTGCAAGAAGAGAAGACAGGCCAGCAAGCAATGGCTTTCCCCCGGGATCTCTTTATATCTGGGTCACATCTGGAAGGCTTTTCTCTCCTCGAAAAAAAAAATCCCTACACAGACCTACCCAGAAACACTTCTCTTAGTTGATTCCAGATCCAACCAAGTTAATAACCAAGTTCCCTAAAGGACATCTGAGTTCACTTTCAAGTTTGCAGTTACCTGCACCAACTATATTTATGGAGTCTTCAGCGAGACACCTCCAGAGTGACTGGAAAGCTGTCCTAATTAAACACTAACTACTGACTCCCCCTTCCTCCGTCTCCCAGCCACTGGCAGCCCCCACTTTACTTTCCATCTCTCTGATTGTCTTAGTTAGGGTGTGTATTGCTGTGGAGGGACACCAAGGCCATGGCAGCTCTTATAAAGAAAACATTTAATTGGAGTGGTTCACTCACAGTTCAGAGGGTTAGTCCATTTTCATTATGGCGGAACATGGCGCATGCAGGTGGACATGGGGCTGAAGAGGAGCTGAGAGTTCTACATCTTGATCTGAAGGCAACAGGAAGTGAACTGATGCTGGGCATAGCTTGAGCATAGAAGACCTCAAAGCCCACCCCCACAGTGACACACTTCCTGCAACAAGGCCACACCTCCTGATAGTGCCACTCTCAATGAGCTTACAGGAGCCAATTGCATTCAAACTACTGAATGATTTAACTACAGTGGTACCTATGGAATAGAATCGTGTGGAATTTATCCTTCAGTGTACATCCTCAAGGTTCATCCAGATTATAGGAGGAGTCGAGTTTTCCTTCCTCTGGAAGGTCAAATAGAATTCCCCTGCATAGACATACCGCATCCTGATAAATCTCTCCATCCAAGGAAAGGCTGAGCAGCTTCTTGGTTCCTGCTAGCCATGCGGTGTGCAAACACTTCTTTTGGATCTCTTGGATGCTCACTCAGAATAGAGGGTGTTACATTACGTGGTAATTTTATCTTTGATCCTTTTAGGAGCTGCTGGGTTGTTTCCCACCACAGCCCTGCCACCCCACGCCTCTTGCCCACAACTTCCACTCTCCCCTCGTCCTCCAGCAATTGTTATCTTCTGATTTTCCGTTCCCAGCAGCCATCCTGAAGGCACCGTTCATGACTCTCTGGGTGGAATTGCACTTTGTCAGGGACCATTTTGTGGTTTGTCACTTTTAAGTATTGCATTGCTGGAACATTCCACTGCCCATCTATGGGACATTCTGGAGTCCCTTGCTAGTGGCGGTGGCTCTTCTTCTTTGAATAGTTTTAAAAATATTTTTTACACATTTTAAATTAAGATAGAATTATATCACTTTCCCCCCTTTTTTCCTTCCCCATTCCCTCCCATATCTTCCCCATCTCAAATTCATAGCCTTTTTTCTTCTTATTTTTGTTACATGTATGTGAGTTTACTGTCTATACATGTGAGCACAATTATATAAATACAACCTACAGAGTCCGATTTTGTTGTTTGTGTGTGTGTGTGCTTTGCATCGGATAACCAGTAAAGGGGTTCATCCTTGGGAGAGACTGATTCTCCCTCTCCCAGCAGTCTTTTGACCTGGGTAGCATCTGACTTCTTCAAGGATCCAGAGGACACAGTCCACTAGCCTGGGTCTGGTGACCTTGGCTGACTGCTTCCTATCTCCTAGGATCCTCATCAGGATGAAGGTAGCACAGGCTCACATTGCTGGGATAATTGTAAGGATTCAGAGGTCTCCATGCAGGACCATGTGGAATCTGAGGCACCATCAAAGTTCTCTGGAAATTGTTAGCTCTTCTGGTTTTAAGAACTGTGCTTGGAGTTTAATCTAATATCTTTTTTTCTACTTTCCATTGTTTACTCCTTCTAGGGAATGCCCTGCCTTGTCCTTCCTCCCTCCCTCCCTTTCTCCTGCCTTCTTCCCTCCTTCTTTCTTTCCTTCCTTCCTCCCTCCCTCCTTTCCTTCCTTTCTGAGTTTCTTGACATGAGATAACATTTTTTTTTTACCTGACTTCATTCACAAGTTGATTATTTGTATATAGGGAGGCTACTGAGTTTTTACATTGATTTCACTTTCTGGTGCTTTGCTACAAATATAGGTAAGATCTAAGATTTTTTTTCTGGGGAATCCTCATGGTCTTTTACGTATAGGATTATGTCAGCTGAAAATAAAGATGCTTAGATCGCTCCCTTTTCTGTCTATATTTTTATCGCTTTCTCTTATCACTCTAGCTATGACCTCATATTGAACAAAAGCAGTAAGATGAACACTGCTCACAGGCATTTGCCTGCATGCATATACATGGCATGTGTATACACAGAGACACAGAATAAAAAGGAGTGGGCATAGTCGCCTCATTCTGATGTTAGAGGAGATGCCTTCAACTTCCCTGTCTACAGTGTGCTGTATACAGCCTTTATCTCCATTAGAGCTGTTCCTTCTATTCCTGGTTTCCTCATGAAGCAGAGCTGAGCTTTCTCGAAGGCCTTTCCTCCATCTCCTGAGATGATTGGGTGATTTCTGTCCTTAAGTGTGTTTCTATGTTGTGTTATATGTATTGGTTTGCATATGCTGAACCAACCTTGCAGCCTTGAGTTAACTTGATTGTGGTATATAACCTTACTGTGTTCTTGAATTCTATATGCAGGGTTTTGGTTTTTTTGAGGTTTTATTTTGGTTTGGTTTTTCAAGGCAGGGTTTCTCTGTCCTGAAACTTACTTTGTGAACCAGGCTGGCCTCGAACTCACAGAGATCCACCTACCTCTGCCTCCGGAATGCTGGGATTAAAAGCATGTACCACCATGCCCGGTATTTTATTGAGCATTTTCATGTCTATATGCATTAAGGAAATTGGACTATAGTTTTATTTTATTTGGAAGCAGGGGCCACACTGTGTAACCCTGGTTGCCCTGGGACTCACAAAAATCCAGCTGCCTTTGCTTCCCAAGTGAGGGACTGCCCAGCAGGGATGCAAACACATACTGTCCAGTCTGAGCGGCTGTGTAGTTTCTGTGGTTTGTCTTGTTAGTTATTTCTAGTTTTTTTATTCCACTGCTACCAAGTAAGACACTAGACATTCTCAGCTCCGTTACGTTTGTTAAGACTTGCTCTGTGACCTCGAAGGTGGTCCCATCTAGACACCGTCCCTCAGGCTGCCAAGTTGTATATTTTACACCCTCTACTAGGTAGAAGATTCCAGACAGGCCTCTTTTAAAAGCTGGGTTGCCAACACGGGTGTCAAATGATGAAAACCCTTGGTTCTCCTGGCACTGTGCAGGATGAGCCTTAGGGACGTCAGAGCCACCCACACAGACGGAAGATGCCCTGAAGACCCGGTCCAGGGGGAGAACAGTGCGGAGGGTTATTATTCTCTTGGCCTCATGCTCTCAGGACGTCCTTGCTCTCATCATCCCCAGCTCCTCTATGGCTGGTCTATCACCGAGGGTGAAGAGCAAGTGCTGTTTCCTGGTACCTGGGAACTGCTGGGCATCCCTGTGATGTGGCCATGGCCTTCATCTCCTGGGACTCTCCTGTAGTCCCAGGGCCTCTGGGGACAGAGGTTATCCTAGCCCCAGAGGTGGCTGCTGTCTGAGAGGCCCTGAGCCCACATCTCCAAGGCTTCGGAGGAGGCAAGCGCACTCCAGGATGGTGGCCAGCACCACCACTTCCTGATGCCCTAGACCTGTGGTAGCTTTTCCCTGTGTATGATGCCGCTTATGCTCAGCTGGGGCATTTTCTGGTAGTAGAGAGGAGCCGAGCTGCGATAGGGGATTCTTCAGTTACGCACAGCCTAGGGGAGCGCCCGTCCTGACAGGCGGCTGGCGGAGCCCTATTGCTTCGGTCTGGGTTTCAGAAGACAGTGGTCCTCATTGATTTCATTTGTCAGCACACGGAATGGGCCTTCTGGCTCTAAAGGGTGAGCTGAAAGCTTGGGGCAATTTTACCATTAACTATTGCTCGTCCTGTAAGAAAAGATTAGACTTCTAGATAATCATGACTCTTCTGACGACAACATGGAGTTGCTCTCCAGATCTGTCTGCAGAACTGCCCATGGCCACAGTCTGGATATGGGCTCTGCGCTCTCTAAGGCGGGAAAAGGTGAATCTAGAAAAAGGCTGATGGGGCTGGGCATAGCAGGTCCCCCTTTAACAGGTGAGAGGGTGACTTAAGGAAAATGGGAGGAACAAGGGGCCAGGCCAGGAAGACTCAGCTCTGCAGCCAGACCAGGGTGACACTAAAACTAGCCAGGAGATCTTGGTCTTAAAGGCAAAAGGGTAGGGAGTGGAGCATTTCGAAGGGAGTGTGGAGGGGACGTGGTTGGTCCTTTCAGTCCCCAGTCTCTTAGCACCCTCTTCCCTGTGGAACTGATCCTCCACAGGAGACATCACAGCCTCTCCGGACAACTGGCTCTGTGTGCATCTCTTGATGCCCTGGCCCCTTCACAGGAGACTTGGAAACACCAGGTCTCAGTAGTAGATCTCCTCGATGCTGATATCAGCATACACTCGGTTCTAACACACGCCACCCAGAACCTTCCCTGAGGCATCTCCTTCTCTGCCCTAAATTTGACTTTTCCAGAACAGGAAGAAAGGCCACAGTCACTCTTGCTCTTCTGTTAGCTGGCCAATCCCTTGCACCAGGGATGACCTCAGGCATCCTGGCTTCCATCCCTAGCCATGTTCCTTGATATTCAAGGGTGGGTATCTTAGGCATTTGTTGGAAAGTAAGGTGCCACTCTGCTGAGTGTGGTGGAGGACAACATGCCTGTGAGTCAGACATGAGTGGGAGGTAGAAGCATGGCAAAGGGGGTTCGGAGAACGGAACCTTTGCCCCCCACCGTGAGCACCCAGGATGTGGTTGTGACCGTGGAGGATGTGGTAGCTTCCTCAATCTTTGGGCAGCTGGAGGAGGACAGCTTGGAGCATAAGAGTCCATGGGAGAAGGGGTCAAAATGAGGCACAGGCCGAGCCTGGATGCCGGGAGTTGCAAAGTATCGGGGACAAATGGAGAGAGAATCCTTGACCCTCACATGAGGCTGTGAGTTCTCATCCAGCCTTGGGAGCCTGCTGTGTACCTGGTACTTCACGTCTACCACAGGAGATCCTGGCAGGACAGGAGTAGCAAGTTACCCCTTCCCCAGGTTCCCCTGACGCTGTAATAACTATCGAGTGTGCACAGCTGGTTCAGAGGTCCCCAGCTGCACTCACGTTACCCATGTGGCCTGGTCATGCATACACTGAGCTGCTGCTGCATGAGCTCACGTGGGTGCGGAGACTTGCTGGGGAGTGGGGGTGGGGTCTTGCTACCTTCTGAGCTTCCCCAGGCTCTGAGTGGGGGCCAGAGCTCTTCCGGCAGCCCCTCCCATGGCTCCTCACTAGTGAAGGTCGCCTGTTGAAGGATGTATGTTCAGTCTTCTCTGGAGTGCCTCCCAGGAGCCATTTCCATCTGTCAGTCTTTCCCTTGGGCAGGTCTCCACCCACGACCACGCCAGGGCTTTTCCTAAAAGTCCCCAGCATCTCCCTTTGTTCTCGGGACTCTGGTGTGTCCCAGGACCTAGCCTCCTTCCTCACCAGTCCCCAGTTCGGAGCTGTGCCCATCTCTGTGCTAAGCCCACTGTCCAGGCACAACCTCCAGGCTCTCTTTCTGAGAAGCTGACCTCCCAGGGTCCCCTGCCCTACCTGCCCTAGACCTTTTGATTGGTGATGCCTATGGGGAGGCTCAGGCCAGCAGGCACTAGTCTGGTGATAGGTCCTCCTGCAGTGAGAGAAAGCCCAGGCCTTCAGATCTCTGCCACCGGGCCTCACGCGGCTCCACACGCTGCTGTAGACAGGGCTCTTGTGTGTTACTTGGGTTTTTACTTTTAATTGAACATAGGGCTTCCTCTTCGTTGCTTTGACCACACTGTCAAGAGACGTGGTCCAGGGGCTCTTGTTGCCATACGTGGAGGGCTCCTGTGCCCAGCTCACTTCCCAGGGAATTTACTGTGTGCTCTTCTGCCCTGCTCTGTGCCACCCTGCCCACATTTCAGAAATATTGGCCCTAACCATGCTAGGCATCCTAGGTTCAGGTAGTCCTGTGCCAGCCCCTTTTCCTAGACTATGGTGGAACAAGCAAGTGAATGCAGGGATTGCTTTCTAGGGGATGCTCCCGTTTCTGCCGTGTGGCTGGGCTCTGCAACTCCTTCCACCCCCATGAATAGATCATGTTGCCTGGGGTCAGTCTGTCTTTGTGAGGGAGCTGTTGGCTCTGTTGCCTGTGGCCAGGACTCTTTCTCTTCCTGTTCCCCTCCCAACTTGAAACCCCTGACCCTATGTGAGCTGATCCATGCATCTGCCGTGTCCAGGGCCACCGAGTCCAGGTCTGGGCTGGCAGAGGTCAGATCTGTATCCATGGAACTCACCCTTCCATCTGCCCACCCTGTAATGGAATGTCCCCCTCCTGGCAGCCCTGTAGACGACACCCTCCAGTCCCTTTGTCCTCAGCCCCCCTCTTCCTTTCCTGCCCCTCATGATAGCCTCAAAGGGCAGGCCTTACTCTTTGGCTGTACTCCAAGCTCCCCTAGGATCTCATCTCAAGCCAGGCGGCACCAGGGCCACACCTTGGTCTGTGGGAGCCGGCCACGTTCAGCTCTGGTGTGCTCTACCACTGCCCTGCTGAAATGTCATCTCACATCTGATGGGAGGCCTTGGTTTTCCCATCACTAAATGGACACAGTAATACCGCTCTTCAGCATGGAAGCGTACAAGAATGTGAGGGACCCAACAGTTTAGAAAGTCCAACACTGGTCCCTCTGTGCTCTCTGGATCCTACAGGCCCTGGGTCTCCACCCTCTCCAGGCCATGTTCCCAAGTCTGGGACCTCCAGCTGCCCACCCATGGGCTCAGTTCTTGGGTCACCCATTGCTACAGTGGCCTTCTTGGTTCCCAGGGCAGTGAGGAGCAACTTGATGTTCTCCTGAGATGGGTTACTAATGAGATGAGGCTTTCCCTCATCCCACATCTCTCTGGTGAGGACCAACGAGGATCCCACAGGACCCTACGCAGTCCTGAATCCCTCTGAGTCCCTTCTAGGGATAGGAAATGACCAAACTGGTGAATGGAGCTGGTCCCTATTGAAGAAGATGACCAGCCTGGTCTGGGAGAGAGAAGGCTAGCGGGATAGCAGTCAGACTCTGAGCAAAGGTTTTAAGGACTGCACTCCCAGCTTCCCCTCAAAGAGGCTGAGAATGGGCTTTTCATCCAAAGAGACCAGGCAGATGTGAGGGTAGCAGCCAGGGATGTCTCTCTGAGCCCACATCCACCATGGTCATCGGTATTGAGCTCTGAGGAAGGAGGTCGCCTTTGAGTTTGTGCAATTGGAGCTTGGGGAGTCATTTTTGATCTTATATTTTCATCAGACTAAAGAGGGAAGGCATTGTTCATATTGCAGTTTGATGGCTTGGTTTATGATTGGCAAACACCCAGGCACAAGGAGTGTGTCCAGGGACTGGGGTCATGTGGTTCCAGGACCCTCTTCTGCGGTCCCCCCTGGGGCAGCAATGATTCCTCCCCTCATGTTTGGGGCACTACCTGACTGAGGTCAACCATCATTGGATTTGGAAGTTGGCAGGTCTGGGTTTAGTCCCTGCAAGCTGTGCCTGCTGCCTGGGTTTCCATGGCTATGCAGGTGTTAGGAGAAACATGCTAGGGGATGAAACAGCGTGAGGCCAATGCCTGGTGCCAAGGCCTAGGGTAAACGTGGAGAAAATGGAGTTCATCACAGTAGCAGAAAGTGCATCCAAGGGTGTCATGGGTCCCACTGTCGGTAGGTGGAGCCTTCACAAATCCACCGAGTGACCAAGGAAAGAGTCCATTAGGAGCCTTGGGCACGGTGGTAGTTTGAGTTATCAACCTGACATGACAAAATTACCTGTGAAGAGAGTCTCTTTCTCTTCTACATTGGGTTGACCTGTGGGCATGTCTGTGGGTGGTTGCCTTAAGTTAGTTGATGCGGGATGACTCATCCCACCGTGGGCAGCACCATTCCCTAAGCGAAGGGTCCTGGACTGCGTAAGAGCAGAGGAACTGAGCAGAGGACCAGCTAGTGAACATGCATGTGTTCACTTCTGTCTGCTCTTGCCTGTGGATGTGATGTGACCATCTGTGTAAAGCACGGCGTCTGCTCTGTGGTACGCGAGCCAGGAACCAAGCTGGAGACTTAAACACACACACACACACACACACACACACAGAGAGAGAGAGAGAGAGAGAGAGAGAGAGAGAGAGAGAGAGAGAGATACATGGGGACACGCGGACATGGGTCATCCTTGATACGATAATGCCAACTTTATTGTGCTCAGGGGAAGCTTTTATAGGGCTCCTTAACTGATGGCCATGCTCCAGCTCTCGGGATCTTTCAGCAGGCCTCACCAGAACCCACTGCCCTGCCATCTGGGTCTCGTGCTCAGAGTAGCTGCAGGCACAGAAAAACAAGTTGTTTTGCTCAGTTCACTCCAGCAGGCCAAGGGTCAAGTCAAGGGGCCAGGAATCTGCAGCTCCCAGCACATCTGTGCTAAGGTCCTTCCTCCCTGCATTGCTTTTGTTGGAGTATTTTATTGCATCAAAATGAATCCAGGACGGGTGCTCTGTCCTAGTCACACAGCACAGGTTTCTGGTGCTCATGGTCCCTGGGATGGGCTCACCATGGGAGGGATGCATGGCAGAGGCTGTTTACCAGGAAGGAGACCCAGTAGGTAACAGCCCCTCCATGGTCTTTTGCAGCTCACCATGTCTTCATGGTCACTGCCTGCCGAAATCCTGACTATGGCACCGTCATCCACAACTTATGCTTCAGCCGCTTCCAGAAGAACATGGACGCCATTGGGAAGACTCTGTGGTGTGACTGGGAAAAGACCATAGAGTGAGTCTTGTCAGGAGAGGAGGAGGCTGGGAGGCAAGCCCTCTCCTTTATAGTAGGGTATCAAGACAATGGTCTGGGGGAAAGCCAGCATCTAAAGGGACAGGATTGAGGGCAAAGGGAGTACCAGTCATTGGTGGGTGGACGTGAGCTTGAAGGTGGCAGGGCTGGGTACTCCATTGCTGTACAGGTATCCATGGGTACCAGGAGGGCAGGAGAGGAAGGGTTCAGATTAGATAACCATAGCAACCAGGTGCAGGAACCTGGGGCAGTTGAGCCCCACTCAATGCTAGAAACCCCAAGTGACTGTCTTGTGACAGAAGCCAGGCCTCCAGGGGTCTCCCTGATAGCTCTTGCATCCTGTTGTCATGCCAGACTTGTCCTTACTATCTCTCCGTCCAGCCCACTTTGTCAGACTTGTCCTTACTATCTCTCTGTCCAGCCCACTTTGTTCTGGGTTCAGAACCTTTGCCCTGTCAGATCCAACTTTTCATCCCAAAGGCCCTTCTTCCAACTACCGTGTTTGCTCCCCGGCTCTCACATCCCAGGCACCCCAAGGCAGGCTTGGAGGTTCTCCCTGGCAGGGCCTTTCCATCAGCAAGAACAAGGATCAAAGCTTGGAGCGTCCACAATGCATTTTCTAGACTTCGTTTCTACTTTATTGTGTACGGTTGGGAACATCCTGGGACTCTGGTAGGTAAGTGCGTAAGTGTAGGTGTGTGTGTGTGTGTGTGTGTGTGTGTGTGTGTGTGTGTGTTGTACCAGATCCATCTGGAATTAGAGTTTTACAGAACCCAGGTCTAGAAGCTCCGCCCTCAGACAATAAGTGTTCAAGAGACAAATATTAGAGATGAAGAGAGCCCTTGACTCACAGCCACAGAACAGAAGAAAAGGATCAGCTTCTCCAGTGCAGGGAGTCAGGGCGGGAATGTCAACAAAGAAACTGATAAGAGGCAGGGAGGGGTTACCCATGTCTTTTCTGGGAATTGACAACACTCTTCTAGAAACTCAGGTGCTGCTGCTGCTGCTGCTGCTGCCATCACCACACCTGCCTCCTCCTCCTCTTCCTCTACTTCCTCTTCCTCCTCCTCCACCTCTTCCTTCTTTCTAGTTTCTGGTCAGAGAAGCTGGTACGTGTCTTTAGCCTCAAAAGGAAAATCAGCATCCTGGCAAATCTAGGTCAAGTTCATTCTGTACTACAGCCTGAACAAAACGCTCTTCAAACAATTCACATACCAACCACATATAGAGCTAAGCGGAATGTGACCATTTAGCTTGAGGCAGCAAAGGAGAAAGACACGATATGAAGGCAGAGACACCAGCCTCCTCCCCGGACCCAGACCCTTCGCATCTACAAGTCATGGGAAGTCTGTGTTGTCCGCAGAAGCCCCTCAGATCCCTGGGAAACTCTCAAGTCAGCAGTTACCACCACACAGCTGAACTCACAGGAACCCAGCTCTAGGGCCTCTAAACCATACAGCCTAGTCAACTACAAGCTAGTGAAACCAGAGATCTGTCTAGACGTTTCTCTGGTGGCGCAAGGAAGAGATTCATGATGAATGGACTGTGACCCAGCGGTGACAGGCAGCCTGGTGTCGGAATGGATGCTAAGGCTGTCTGAGGCCATTCCACAGAACAGGGTTTTCCTCCATCACTGGGACAGTACATAGTAGGTATGTAGTCTCGGTGTTCTGTGATAACAGGAAACTCTCTTCGGTGCCTGGGAGAAAAGAGAGGGAGTCCTGGGGGAGGGGCAGGTTTCATGGAGGGGAAGAGGAGGGGGACAGGAAGTTTCCCTTGGGACAATCTCTGAGAGCAAAGGGGGAGCCAGTGTCATTCAGAAAGAGAAAGCTTGCAGATGTCTCCAGAAGCACAAGCCTCGACTGGGCTTCTGCTGGAGGCCAGACAGGCCCTGTGGGATGATAAGGCCCTCGTGTGAGCTGAGCTCCAGAGTCTCCCTGGTAGAGGGAGGCTGGAGAGCGTGGGGTGTGGAGCACAGGTTCATGAGGTGGGACCTACTTTCCCTTGTGAACCTGGGTTCGGACTTATCTCACCCCTCGGGCCCTCCCTGCCCTGCAGAGCTCCTTTCCTCTTACTGAGGACAGTGCTCTTGCCCCCCCCTCTGTTTGGACAGAGCCTTTGTCTTCTTCCCTGTGAGTCTATGGTTCTCCCCAGCAGAGTCTATGGTTCTCGCACACTTGCTAAAGACAGCCTTTACCTTGGAATCAAGAATGGAAAAATTAGTTCTATGTTGTTGCTGTGACAAAAATAATCAGATGAAAAGCAATGTAGGGGAGAAAGAGGCTTATTGGGCTTACAGTTCCAGGTTACAGCGATCAGTGTAGGAAGTTGAAGCAGGAACTTCACATCCTAGTCACATCCAAAGTCCGAGCAGAGAGAAACGAATGCATGCACACTCACTTGCTACCTTGCTTGTGCTCAGCTCCATTTCCCCACTCTTATACAGTTCGGGATCTCCTGCCTAGGGAGTGATGCCACCTACAGTGGGCTGGGTCTTCTTACATCAATTAGCAATCCAGACAATTCTCCCCCACAGGCCAACCTGATCTGGACCATGCCTCAGTTAAGACTCTGTTTCCAGATGTCTACAATCATGGCGCAAAACTAAGGTTTGAGTTGTGCACCAGTCCTCCATCTCCTGTCCGAGCCCAGGATGGGGAGTTGTCCCCAGCACAAATGGGCTATATAAACTCGAGCCCTTCCACTCAGGACACAGGTGTCCAGAGGCCGAAGGCAAGCACCACAGGGTGTGGTGGTGGGGGGCCACTCAGGGTCTTTATCCATCATCTTATTACTATGCCCTTCTGGGCTGCTTGGAGACATTTGGCCTCCTCTTCTAAACCGAGGAATGAATCAGGAGTTGGAGAAGGAGAAGGGACAGGTCGTTAAAAATCGAAACAGCCTGTTCTTGGGCCTAATTGGCTTCCTGCCTCAGCTGAGCAGTTTGTATTTAAACGAAAGTTGCATTTATTATGACCCAGGGAAGACACAGGAGGGCCCTGAGGAAAAACACTCACTCCCTACCCCACATAGATCAGTGATTGCTCATAGTGCAGACTGCCTGCACGGGGAATCCTGGCAGAGATGACAGAGACATGGGCAGGGTGGCACAAGGATATTCTGAAGGAGGAGGAGGAGGAGGAGGAGGAGGAGGAGGAGGAGGAGGAGGAGGAGAAGGAGAAGAAGAAGAAGAAGAAGAAGAAGAAGAAGAAGAAGAAGAAGAAGAAGAAGAGGCCGCGGACTATAGATGTGCAAACTAGGAATGAGTATCACCAAGCCAAGGAGAAGTGGCCATGGTCAGAGCTAGGGATTGTGCCGCTGGGAGAGTCCACGTCATAGCAGCCCAACAGCAGATCTCAGGCCTGCAAGCTCCAGGTCTGTGCTATACAGTGATGGCCCCAGGCATGCCCCTGCCTCATCTCTGGGCACCTGTGAGTCTGTTTTAACCCAGTGAGAGGAGTTAAATTTCAGGGGAACTGAAGACACGAGTCCACTGTCTATAATGTGGAGAGATCATTTGGGAATACCCAGGTGGACAGGATTAATCCAGGGCTCCCTAAGTTGATGCAGGCTCTGGCCTTGTAGGACTTTCAAACGGGCTTTTGCTCTTTGCCACTGGTCCTTGTCTGAGCACTTCCTTGCTTGCCCAGGTTTATCTTTTTAAGGTCCAGACTAGGATTCAGCCATTTGTTCAAGGACCCCTCATTGCTCCTGTCAGGCTTTGAACTTTAGGGACCCAGATATGCATATCAGAGTCCACACATATCCAACCCCATATTGTGCGTGTGCATACGTGTGTGTCCACATGCAGACACGGGATTAGATGGAACCAGTGTAACTGCACAGAATTAGAAGAAAATATGGCTAGCTCCTCTTTGTAGGGACTTTAAGAGCTGGCTTATGGGGCTGGGGAGATGGCCCAGTGGGTAGGGGCCCTTGCTGTGCAAGAATAAGGACTTGATTTTGGATCTCTAGGTCCTCACTGGAAAAAAAAACATAACTACACACACTTGTAACCCCAGCACTGGAGGGAACAGAGACAGGAGGATTGCTGGGGCTTCCTGGCTGCTGGCTTAGTTGGTGGAGGAAGCAGTAATAGATCCAGGCTCGATGAGAGATCTTGTCTCAAAGAAACAAGTGGGAGAGAAATAGAGGAAGGCAGCTGTCTGCTCAGGCCTCTAGTTTCATGTAGATACCAAAAAATTAATAATAATAATTTAAAAAAGAATTGGAAGTCTGGAGAGATGGCTCAGTGGTTAAGAGCACTTGTTGCTCTTCTAGAGGGCCCAAGTCAGGTTCACAACGTCCACATTGGGTAGCTTATAACTGCCTGTAATCCCGGCTTCAGGAGATCTGACACCCTTTTCTGGCCTTTTTGGATACCCACACATATGTGACGTACACACACAAACACATACACACATATGCATGCACACACACACACACACATGCACACATACTCATGCACATAAAAGAACTGAAGAACCCATGGACAGGTAGCAGGCTGAGTGAGAATGTCTATTATAGGGCTTACTGCTATGTGGACTCAGCCTCAGAGTTGAATTTCTTCCCATGGACCAGGTTAAGGCCAACCACATCACCAGGATTACTCCTTGGACCTCGGACGCTAAACATACTCCCCAGATTCCCTCGACAGCACCCAGACTGGTGGTTGGTTTTGCTAACTGGGTCCTAGGCTTGGCCATGTGGACACACTGGGTGATCTGAGAGCTTCCTCCTGCCCTCCGCCCTTTCCTCATTCTCTACACCCACCCACTTCCTATGGTGAATGTCCCGTTGCCCCCTCCTGTTTCCTTCCTGTGTTCCTTTCGCACAAATGGGCAGATGCGTGTATTTTTCTTCTATCTTCATTCTTACACAAGGGACAGCATGTAACGGCTCCTCTTGCTGTTTAGACCATGTGTTTACTTAGCAGTATGTTCTGGAACTTCCTTCCTGGCAGGACACGAAGAGCTTCTCTGTCTGTTTTCATAACTGCCTAGTATTCCACTGTGCAGTTTCTCAGCTGCCCCCTGTGGGGAGTCAGCTTTTCACTCAAACAGCGCTCGCTCGCAGAGGCTGTCTGGGCCTTCCCACCCCCTCACTGTTGGGCCGATACCTGGGCTCACAGGGTGGGAAGGTGGTGCCCTGAGGACTGCACCCCCATTTGTTGTGCCAGGGGCACCTGTGTCCCCAAGGCTTTTCCAGCAGATGTGCTGCCCTGCTTAAACTGTCACTGTCTGAGAAGTGGCGTCTCTGGTTACGATGAATCTGAATATCGTGCTTGTTTCAAGGGTCATTCTTTCTGCAACTTGTTTGTCCAGCTCTTTTTTTTAAAATTGTGTTTCCAGTGCTTTCTAAGATCTATGAATACTAACTAAGGAGAATCCAGCATGTCTTCCTGACCTCTTCCAGTTATCAGCCATCTTTTGATGTACTTTTTGGTGACATACATTTTTTGGAGGGGCGTGTTCAAGACAGGGTTTCTCTGTGTAACAACCCTGGCCATCCTGGAACTCTCTTTGTAGATCAAGCCAACCTTAAGCTCACAGAGACCCAGCCTCTGCCTCCTGAGTGCTGGGATTAAAGGAAGGCACCACTACTGTCCAGCAGAAACATGCATTTTCTAACTCAGGCAGGTTCGTTACTCTTCCTCATGGTTCAGTTCAAGACAAGGCTAGAAAGCCCTTCGTTACAGTGGCTTTTCCTTGAACTTACACAGTTCTGCTGGCTGCAGCTACATCCATGTCAGTGTGGAGTTTATCCCTGTGTATAGCTGTGAAGTAGGAATCAAATCCTATCTTTTCCCAGGTTGTTTCATTTATTGCAAAATCTGTCTTTCGGCTGGTGGCTTTAGAGATGTGTCCTATAGGACACAGAAACTGTGGTGGGAGGGTCGGTGTCATTTCAGACCAGCCAGATCTGAGTCTGCCTGATAGCCTGCAGTCCTTGACAATCCAGGCTGAAAGGAGGACCCATGTAGAGATCTGAGTCTGCCTGATAGCCTGCAGTCCTTGACAATCCAGGCTGAAAGGAGGACCCATGTAGAGGGAGGGAGCCATTGAATTATTTTTAAAGTACTCTGTGGCCCAGGGGTGTGGCTCAGAGGTGGAGCGTGTGCCTGTGTCTGGAAGGCCCTAGAAGGCTCCATCCCGAACCACACACATGCATATGCACACATTTACACACACACACACTTACATGAACACATGTGCACTCAAAAGGGGGAAACAGCTCTGTGTGTCGTAGAGACAGAAATTGCCAAGTAACAGCACAGAGCAGCCAAGAGCATTCAGGATAGTTTCTGACCAACAGAAGTCTTCCTGGAGTGGCTCATATCAGCCTGTGGCCTGACTTGATTTTCCACGGTCAAGGTATGCAACAATTTGGGGCTTCGGATTTTTTTTTTTGAGACAATCTCACTCTGTAGTCTAGGCTGATATGAACCATGCTACATTGACCTGGCTGGTCTTGAACTTGTGACAATCCTCTCAGCTCCTCCCTGAGTGCTGGGAATGCATACCTGGCAAGGTATGTAGCCATTAAAGTTACCTGCATGCCTAGCTACTCACATCAGCCCGGGGCTTAACAGCAGCCTTCCACTTTGATCGTGACACCACCCCACCCCCACCCCACAGCCCTGCTTTTCATTTGTTACTTTCTGGGTGGATCTGTCAGAATGCCTGTTGGGAGAGAGGTTCAGAATCACCCTGAGTCCTTGGCAGCAGCACAGGGCATCTCAGGGTCAGCAGCACCCAGCAAGTACCTGCAGGCACATGAACTAAGCGCCAGACCTCACTGTGTGCTGGGCTGAGAGCTCTCATTACCATGTTATCTCATTAAACCACAGCCACGGTCTTCTAATGGAAACATAATGTCATCTAGCATATTGACTGGGAATCTAATCCAACTGGAGAAGGTAAAAAGAACATGGAAAAAAGTGTCATGGGAAACTCGCTACCAGAGACACTGCTGCAGGTGTTGGGTAAGAGAGGAGTCAAAACAACAGAAGGGTCTGGAATGTGCCAGATCCAGCTAGAAAGTAGGTGCTTTGTTGCTTTATAACTTATTTTAAATTTTTATTTATCATTGTGTGTGTGTGTGTGTGTGTGTATGCGCGCGCGCATGCACCCACGCACACCTGCGCGCATCTATGTCATGGCCCTTTTGTGGAGGTCAGAGGACAACTTGCTGAAGTTGGTCCCCTCCTTCCACCATGTGAGTCCTAGCAACTGAACTCAGTCGCCTTTACCCACTGAGCCATCTTGTCAACCCTAACCTATTTTTTAAACTGGTACATAACAATGTAGAGATCGTACATGCCAGGTGGGCACAGTGTGGCATTTGATATGCATGCACTTTGTGTAGTGCTTAAGTCAGATTAAACATCTGTCTCAAGCGTTTGTTCTCTCTCTTCCTCTCTCTCTCTCTCTCTCTCTCTCTCTCTCTCTCTCTCTGTGTGTGTGTGTGTGTGTGTGTGTGTGGTGTCTCTCTCTACCAGGACAAGGTTTCTCTGTGTAGTCCTGGCTTTCCTGGAACTCTCTCTCTGTAGACCAGGCTGGTCTTGAACTCAGAGATCCACCTGTCTCTGCCTCCTCCTGAGTGCTGGGATATACGAGTGCCACCACCACTGGGTACTGGGTTCATTCCTCCCTCTCCTTAAACAGTTACCATGGTTACTGCTCTCTCTAAGCGCCCTAATGCAACCACAGGTCAACATTCCTTGCTCCTAGCCTTCCTTGTTACTCAACCCCAATCTTTGCCCATTCCTCCCTGCCCTGTGTGCCCACCATTTGATCATGAGCCCCCCACTCTCATCTGTCTTGTGGTCAGTGTGTGGATCCTATGTGTGAGTGAGAGCATGTGTGTCTTTCTGTGCCTGGTTTACCTCACTTAAGGATCCAGTTCCATCTCAGTCAAAAATGGCGACACTTGGTTCTTCCTAGTGGCTGAATGGTGTCCAGTCACATGTTTGTGTTATGTTATATTTACTCAGTCTCCCAATGGTGGAAGCTTCGGGTCTCTCTGTTTCTCAGCTGGTGTATGAAACATGAGCTCAGATGGCTATTAGACATTTCAAGACAAACCAAAAATAGAATTGCTGGACTGTATAGTACTTCTGTCTTCAATTTTTCAAAGAAATCCTCTGGTTTCTTATATCACGAGAAATACCAAGTTGATGCCCTGATTTTCTTTCTATTGCCATAATAAAGAGCATGGCCCAAAGCAGCTGAGAGAGGGAAGGGTTTATTTCCACTTAGAGCTTATAGTCCATCATCCAGGGAAGCCAGGGCGGCAGCTCAAGCAAGGCAGGAACCTGGATGCAGGAACTGAAGCAGGGGCCACGGAGGAGTAGCTTGTCTCCGTGGCTTTCTCATCCCTCCCAGGACCTCCTGGCCAGGTTGACACCACCCACTGTGGGCTGGGCCCCACATCAATCATTCATCAAGAAAATTCCCCCCACCGGCTCGCCTACAGGCCAGTCTGAAGGAAACATTTCGTCCGTTGTGGCTTTTTGTCTTCCCAGATGACCTAGTTTGTGTCAGACTGCCAAAAGAGTCAACCAGCACAGTTGGTTAAGAGGGGAAGTACCACTGCTCTTTCCTTCCTGAACAGCTTCAGGCTGTGAGACGCCGCCTTAGGTGAGAAAAAGATGCTAGAAACAGATAGCAATCTACACCGGGCCACCACCTGCCATGGCCTGCTCACCAGAACTCAACGGCACCCCAGAGCACGGCTACCTTCCTGGCAGGCAAGGTGCCTGCTCTCTCTACAGAAACCACCAGAGTTTGTAATTGCAGGCCCTATCTGTCCTGATTCCAAAGGCCCAGTTCTCCAATGGCCTGTCAGAATCTGTGAAGCTGAGAATCCAAGGCTGTCCCCAGAGGTGTGGCTCTGGCTTACTGACCCCAATCTGAGTCATGAAGACCCTCCAGCTGGCCTACAGTCTTTGGAGTTACAGGTAGGACTGTCTGGGTCCCCAGGAATGAGGTTGGCCATGCTATGGATTACCAGAAGGACAAATGTCAGAGACCTGCCGTGCGTGGCTACCCAGGATGCTATGCTCTGAGTAGGAGACAGCATATCCAGATCACGGTTTTAGAACATTGATTTAGGCAGGGTGCGACAACCCGTGTTCCCTGCTTGGGCCTGCTGCCTACCCTGCTATGCCGGAGCATACAGCCTCCTTTGTGTGTTCAGGGCAAGTGTTGAGGCAGGAAACTCTCTCAGCTCCCAGCAGTCTGGAGGAGTTGCCTATGTTTTGAATTTCAGCAGGAACGGAACGGGAAGCTTCTTCTTAGACCTCCAAAAGCTCTGAAAAGGCAACTGAGCAGCAGTCAGTGAGCTTCTCCAGGCTCATACTCTTACTTGTGTTACACAGGGTAGTAGGATTCATTTTCCTCCATGTGCGCCACAGGGCAGCCATGTTGCCAGAAGCTTGGTACAGGAGGCTACCCACTGGCTTGCATCCCTCCCACCCTGCCACCCCGGGACGATCTCCGTTACTATGGGGATGTACCCACAGAGGCCTTCACCCTAGAACTTGCCATGTGCCAGTGAGTACTGAGGTCACATTTGTGCTGAGCCTGGTAGCTATGGGGCTGACGACCTCATTTGTGATGGTGAGAAACTGGGATGTTAAAGAAGGGCTTCCTGGCTTAGCAGGACCAATGAATGGGTACCCTGGGAGGTCATGTGTCACAGGATCTAAAGCAGCCACTTTGTAGACCAAGACTACTCCCTGCCCACTACCATACTGTCTCTCCAGGCTCTGTGTTTCCCTTTGGCAGAGTAAAGGCAGCAAAACAAACCTTACCTGCCTCAAAGATGACAACCAGTTGAGCTGTAGAAATAGCTAATGATGTGTTTTGCGGTACCCTGCCCACCTGTACCTGCGGTCTAGATCCAGGTCTAGACAGCGGAACTATACTTTAGGGGTGGAGCTTCCAGGGGGAAAGAGAAAGGCACAGCCAGGGGCTTACTGCATCAGGGTCTAGGCTCACAAAGGATGCAGCAAGGAAGAAGAGGCTACCATCAGCACCATGCCCCAGAACAACCCTGTGGCTGACAGTGGGTATAGAGGAGGCACTGCCAGAGACCACAGTCCAAGCCGAGTTCAGTCGTTACGGCTCACAGTCCCAGTCTGTGTTCACCCTGCTGGCAGCTGCTCCTTTCCCAGTGCTCTACGCTGAAGGAATTTTCTTTGAGAGGGACAGGAAGCCCTCATGGGCTGCAGTAGCCTTTTGATTGAGATCACTTCACTGAACAATGTATGCTTGCCCCAAGTGAGTTCTAGCGGATATCCCCCGAGAGTCTGTGGAACCAGCCTGTTGGGCTGTGAAGACAGGAAGGGGAGCCCCATTTCCTTCCTCAGCTCCCAGAGAGGGGCTGCTGACAGCTACTCCTTTATGCCCAATGACTTTGGCATCAATCTTGGGCTCCCCTTTGTCCCAGTCTCTGGGCATCTTCCTTGTGGGAGACAGGGCTAAGCGAGTGGCCGATAAAGTGGATACCTCCGCGGCGTGGTGGCTGTTAGTGCGGGCTGTAGCACCTAGAACTCTGGGTTGTCCTTTCCCTCTGCCTTGGATTAAAACCTCAGCTGTAGGGTGCAGCCAGTCTCTGTGTTCAAAGGTAAAAAGTTGCGACTTTGGACAGCACTAAATAGCTCCCACCCTGTGGAAGGCAAACAGGTGGGATGTCTCCAGTGATGTAACTTGCTAGCATTTCCCTGTGGACATTGTTTCCGGGCCCTCACCCAGAACGCTCCGGAGCCATTCAGGCTCAAACAGCCAGGTGCTGACACTGGGCTTCACTGAACCTCCTCACTGGCTGCCTTCCGAGGCTCCCATGCGGGCAAGAGGAAGACATGCTACTGATGCTGCGTCTTGTGTGCTGTCGGGAAGAGCTGGGTGGGTGGAGGTGGCAGCCAGTGTCCCTTCCACCTGCTCCTTCACCCCAGCCATCCTCAGGCCAACATTCGGAATCTCCCCACATCTACCGTTGTTCATTACTCAGCTCGTGGACCTTTCTCGAGGAGACGTGAGAAGGGACATTATCAACCTTCTGTGGGAGGTTGTATGTGCTAATACACAGTAGCATTCCCTGGGTATATTTTGAAGCTCCCTTTTCCCTTAAGGGACTTTGGGAACTTAAACACTACCCACTGAGCCATCTTTCCAGTCCTTCCATCCCGTCCCCTCTTGAAGTGGTATGCCAGCATGTGCTTCATTGGCAGCTCCTGGCTTTCTTCTCCAGTCTCCTTTAGGATCAAGAGCACATTTGCCTGAGGGAACAGACCCAGCAGACCTTGCAGTTAATGGTGGGGAAGAACTTGGTGCGAGAATGAGTCCGTCACCAGTCCGTCAAGTCTCCCATTCCCGTCCCCTGCTTCTTGGCTGTTTCTTGTTTTGGTGTTTCTGTTTCATCGGCGTTTACTCGGTCTAGCTACTCCAGACCCACCCTACCAAGACGCAGGGCAGCCCTGGGAATGTTTAATCTTCTCCAGTCTCAGGCCTCCGTCTTTATTTTATCTAGGTCCTTCTTTATTCCTGTTTAGTTACCATTTCCTTCATCAGAAGGAAATGAGGATGGGGCTGGATAGGGCTGGGAAGATAGCTCAGCGGTTAAGACCAGGGGCTGCTCATCTAGATGACCTGAGCTTGGTTCCCAGCACCCACACAGTGGCTTATCAACAATCAGAACTCTACTTTCAGGGGACCCAGTGCCTTCTTCTGACCTCCATGGGCATCAGACATGCACGTGGTACACATACATACATGCAGGCAAACCACCAATACACATAAAAATATTTTTTTAATTTAATTTAAGAAATGAGGAGAACCATTTCTTCATACCAGTGGGATAATCTAAGAGACAAGCTGTGCTTCAGAGACTGGTGTGATTAAATAGTGAGGAATTTTTTGGTTTTTGGCTTTTTGTTACTTTAACTTTTATCGTTCCCTTTACCCCTTAAAAAAATTAAGTGGCTGGGGAGATGACTCAGTGGGTAAAATATTTATTGCATGAACATGAGGATTTGAATTTGATCCCCAGCACCCACGTAAGAGCTGTATATGGCTAAGTGAGCCTGTAACCGCAGTGCTGGAGGAATCCGAGGAGTCTGAGGTAGGAGGATGCTAGGGCTCACCGGTCCACCACTCTAGCATGAGGATGCTAGGGCTCACCGGTCCACCACTCTAGCATGAGGATGCTAGGGCTCACCGGTCCACCACTCTAGCATGAGGATGCTAGGGCTCACTGGTCCACCACTCTAGCATGAGGATGCTAGGGCTCACCGGTCCACCACTCTAGCATGAGGATGCTAGGGCTCACCGGTTCACCACTCTAGCAGGAGGATGCCAGGGCTCACTGGTCCACCACTCTAACAGGAGGATGCCAGGGCTCACTGGTCCACCACTCTAGCAGGAGGATGCCAGGGCTCACTGGTCCACCACTCTAGCAGGAGGATGCCAGGGCTCACCGGTCCACCACTCTAGCAGGAGGATGCCAGGGCTCACTGGTCCACCGCTCTAGCTGAAACCTCCAGCTTCAGGTTCAATAAAAGACCATGTCTCAAAAATTAATGTGGAGCCCAGGGGAAGAAGACACCAGGCATCTACCTGTGGCCTCCACACTGTGCAGACAAACGTGTACACACATGTATACTTACATGTATCAACCACATAATTTTAAAAGATGGGTTTTTTTTTGCTTTCTTCCTAAGATTTAGTCCCCTTCTCCTGCTCTTGCCCCAGTTTAAATTTTCTTACTTTTAAATGCTAGTAAAAGCATTTAATCCATAATGTTTTTCTTTCTTTTGTTTTGATTGGTTGATCTGGGTTGGGGTATTTGGAGAGAATGTAAAAAGAGCATAGCCCTGGCCTTTTTTCCCCCCTATGGTGCTAATAGGTTGTGGTTTGTCGTATTTCCTCTATGAAGTCTTCTTGTTTGCTGTCCTTTGCTTTGGTTATCGTCATCCTGACTTTCCTTGGACAAGTGTTTGTTTTTGTGCCTGTTTGTTTGGTTTTGGTTTTTTGAGACAGGGTTTCTCTGTGTAACAGCCTTGGCTGTCCTGGAACCCGTTCTGTAGACCAGGCTGGCCTCTGCCTCCAGAGCCCTGGGATTAAAGGCATGTGCCACCACCAGCAATTGTATCTTCATCCTCATAGGCTCAGGTTTTCATACTCTGCCGTCCATCCTCTCCATTGACCCCAGGGCCTGCCTCACACTGGGCAAGCTCTCTACCTCTGAGCCACATCCCGGCTCGCTCACTGTTCTTAATTTCATCTCCTGATGTAGAAAGAGGAGACAGCAGGTGAGCTCCTACCTGAAGATCTTCTGTGAACCCAAGAAACAGTCGACCGTGAAGTCTGCTTTCTTCTCTTGATCCCCAGAACAAGTGTGAGTGTAGCACAGTTAATAAAAACCCAGAGATAGGGGCTGAAGAGATGACTCAGTGGTGAAGAGCATTGCCTGCTCTTCCAAAGGTTCTGAGTTCAATTCCCAGCAACCACATGGTGGCTCACAACCATCTGTAATGAGGTCTGGTGCCCTCTTCTGGCCTGCAGACATACACACAGAGAATATAGTATACATAATATATATATATATATATATATATATATATATATATATATATATATTTTAAAAAAACAACCCAGAGATAGAAAATGGGGTTCAACCTGAAGGTCAGAAAAGCAAAACAGCCAGCCACTGGCTCTTACTTCTACCTCAGTCCGAAATGGCGATCCTGCCTCCAGGAATCTCAGAATGAGACTGTGTCTGAGAGCTGTCTCCTCCCGTTTCATATTCCTCTCTAGTGCTGGGATTAAAGGTGTGCACTAGCACTGCCCGGTTTCTATGGCAAACTAATATGGCTACTGGGTTTAAAGGGGTGTGTCACCCTTGCCTGTCTGTAAGGCTGGTCAGTGGGGCTGTTTTACATTCTGAACTTCAGGAAAGCTTTATTTATCAAGATACAGATGAGATATCCCTACATGTGAGTGTTGATCCCTGTGCTCAGACACTCCTTTTTCTGTCCTGGACAGAGGATATTAGTGTCTTCAATTCTAATACTTTTTAAATCTTTTTCTGTGTTGTTTTTCTATCGGGCATTCGCATGTGTCTTCTGCTGTGTTCCGGGCATGCCACAGTGTGACCTGCTGCTGCCAAGGCTGTCTCTTAGCTCGCCAGGTCACAGGATCCCTTAGCTGTAGATGACAGTCTCCTCTTGACAGTAGCATCCCCACATTTCAACTGCTTGTGGTCCACTTTCTCTTTGGTCTTCCTCTCTGTTCCTGTTTGCAGAATCTCTCCTGCCAGCGCTTCTTGCTTGATTTTATTTCCACATGGACGACAATGAGCCTTCTTCCCAAGGCCTTGATGTGGAGTTTTGTGTTCTTTGTTCTCTCGGGTACTCCGCTTTTGTCTTCTGAGGTTTTCTCCCTCTTTCTATGTGTTCCCCCTCCTATTGTTGAGACCTGATGTGCTTTCTATTTTTGAGTGAGACTGTAATATTGCATGACATGCAAAACCTACATATGTATGCCTGTATTTACTTTCTTACTTGTCAATCTACACAAGTTGGATCCTTCTCCTTGAAAGAGCAGCAATCTCCGATTTCCACCACCCCCTCTCCCTCCCTCCCTCCTCTCTCCCCGCCTCCTTCCATCTCTATCTTTTCCCGCCTCGCTCTTTGCTCCCCACTTCTCAACTGACTGCAGGTATATGTTCTCACCCCTGCCTCTCCCTCTGTGTCCTCCGGTTTGATGTTTTTCACTGTGTCTGTCTTTGATGGTCGCACCCTCAAGCTGGCATTTCGTCCTGACAATCCAGATAAGAAGCTCTGTTCCAGCTTTTGTTCGCTTTGCAAAGGGGTTGTTAATTTCCACGTCTTAGTCTTTCTAGAATGCCATCGTTCCCTCCCATACAGATCTTTTAAATCCAGGCAGTTGTAGCTCCTAGAAATAAGAATTCAGATTGCCTAAAGTGCTTCCTGCTGCCTCTGTGTGTGAGTGACAGCTCGGCAGGGTAACCAGCCCGCGAGTTCTCTTAGGTTCCTCTCACCAGGTCCCATTGTCTCCATTAGCAGAGGAGGCAGAGAAATTTCCGGTTGGTTGACTGGCTGATTGACTGATTTGTGGGCTGGAAGTTCAACTTTCAGCTTAAAGTGTTTGTGAAACCTTAGGATGGTGGCTTCCTTAGACTATTGGGACATCGGCGGGTGTGGCAGCTGCTAGCTGTGGTCCTTGAAGGATGGGCATGCTCCTCACACTGTCAGCCTAGGCCTCTGCAAGCCCAGCGCTTTCTTCCACCTCTTGGTCACTTCTTACACTCCTGTCCTGCCTGCTGCATCCTCTCCCTGGTTGTGTCTTCCAGATAATCTGGTTTTATTTCTGGCCTTTCGCTTTTTAGCAAGCGGTCCCTGGTTGGATGTCGCAATGGCTGTCAGTTGACACCGTCGTGCCATGAGCTGACCTTTGCCACTCCCCAGACCTGAGGACAGTTAACCTCAGGAGACCTGATTTCCACCATTGCTGTCATGGTGGAACAAGGGGTGGGAGTAAGCCCCCCCAAACCAGGTGTCTCTGAGGCTCTGTGGATCTTGGCGCATGGCAGCTCTCCTGTGACCCCAGCTTACCTTCAGGATAGTTTTGAGTAACGGAGACTTCCCCTGAAGCTGGCAGCTTCTCTCTTTCAGTGGGAACAGTAGCTCCCCCATTGTGCCTGGCATGTTCAAAGGCTGAAGGGAGACATTTGCAGAAACTGAGATGTCAGGCACCATGTGGCCATGACCCTGTGTGGCATGGATATCCTCTGAAGAGTAAGGCGAGGGTCTGGGTACCTGCGAGGGCTTTAGAGATGGATGCTTGACTCAGCTCAGCTGCTACTTGCTGGGGATGTGGCAGGCACATACCCAGTGGTGCTGGCCCCAAGGACTAAGCAGGACAGGGCCTTCTTTGCCCCCCTAGAACCATGTCCTCTACTCCTCAACCTTCGAAGAACCCATATACTTCCTTGGAATCTGACTCAACGGTGGGTGAGGATGGAGCCCATCACTCGTAACCAACTTCCAGCCCACCCCACCAAGCTGACCCAGCTTCTTGTCTGGATCAAGGTCAAGGCAGGAAGTGAGAGGACACAGAGAAACCACAGCTAATGCCCCTTCTTCTCGGGGCTTTAACCTCCCGTCCCTTCCTGTTTCTCTCTGAGACAATTCCCTCCCTGTGTCCCCAGATCTCAACCGGAGTCAAGGACAGTCTCTCTCTCCAACTAGTCACCGCAGGGACAGTGAGCACCCGTAGGTTTCTGCCTCGATATCTCAGTTGTCACTTTAGGCCCTGACAACTCTTGCTGCATGTCCTGTCCCACTGGGATAGCCCAGCTCCCCAGTTTATGTCCTTGGAGCAGAGCCCAAGCAAGCCCCTTCTTTATGTCCTTTGAACCGGTCTGGTATCTTACACACCTGACAATAGAAGCTTCTCACATCTGTGGCAGCTGGTGTAGTACCAGGCTCTATACCGAATCCTGGGACAAATGGTCTCACCTGCTGGCATGTCTCGGGAACTCAGTGAGTTAGCAAGAGGTGAAAGACCAGTAGCATAAAACCAGAGACATGGGGGAGGGGTGCCCAGGAACCCTCAGTGGAGGTTGTCAGTACAGGCCGCTGACAACCAGTAGCCTCTGAACCCATTTAAAGCTGCAAACACTGAGGCTTTGTAAATAGTAACTTGCTATCTCAACATCACATTGAGTGGACACTGTAGTAGAATGTCCTTCCAGAGCCTTCCCTCCCCCCAACTCAGGATTTCTCTAATCCCTCAAAGAGGTTGGGTTAGGACAGGAGGTGCAGAATTGGCCCAGGGGACAGAGAGTTGGTGGCCAGTGGGATGGGTTGTCCCGTGCATGGAGTACAGCAGGCAGGACAGTCCAGTGACACATTCAGGAAGCCCTGCAGATATCCACTGGCTGCAGAAAGATGTTGACTTTCTTGGGAAGAAAGGGATGGGAAGAGGCAAGCTTTGGATGGCTGCCTGGAAGTGGGGATAGAGGGTAAACTGGAGGAGCCTGCCCCCTCCTCCCAGCCACCATTGCGTGCTTCGTAAGGACAACAGCCCTGGATGGCAGCATCCAAATATAGCATCCCGGCTGTCACGCCTAATCCCAGGCTTGGACACATGCATGTCTCCAAGAGTGTGGGAGCTGTTGGGCCTCACCCGGCCTGAGTACCGACCCTGCTCCCTACCCCCACTCAGCTGGACTCAAAGTCATCTTCGCTTATCTAGACAGAGGGTCCCCACAAGGGGCTCCCAGGAGCACTCACTGTGGTAGATTGCACCCAGGCCACAGGGAAGGCACATGTGCCCAGTCACAGGAATTCAGTAGTCAGCCGCTGTGCCCTGTGTCCTCAGCCCCCAGGACTGGACTCACTGGCATAGAATAGCCAGCCCCCTGTCCAGACCCTGCTGCCAGTTGCTGACAAAGAAGTCTGCGACTTTGCCTTGGACGCTGGCTGAATTTTAACACTGCTTCATCACACAGCCCTGAGAGCTGATTCCTGACCAGGCCTGTTCTCAGAGGTGGCATTCTGCCCACCCTCCTGGTGGGGCCTCTCCATGGGGAGCAGGCTTGGCAG
This sequence comes from Microtus oregoni, assembly GCF_018167655.1. NCBI lineage: Eukaryota > Metazoa > Chordata > Mammalia > Rodentia > Cricetidae > Microtus > Microtus oregoni. The sequence continues at coordinate 5,360,297 of NW_024543063.1, read as the reverse complement.
CTGTGGCCTGCATCTGTGCCCGAGCCAGCTGCACGTGGGGCCAGTGATGGATTTAGAAACTTTCTCTTCCTCCGAGCCTGGGTAGAGCCACCCAGACTCCTTCCTGGCCTGGAGCCTTAAGAGTGGGAATGGTGGGGGAAGAAGAAGAGGGGGACAAGGTGCCAGAACAGAAGAGGCTTCTCGGGGGACAGAGGAAGCAGCTGCATGGGTAGAACAGGGTTCTGCACTGGCCCTCTACGATCTCTCTGTAGGTCTTCTCAGCGAGTACCCTGATTTATAGCAGGAACACATATACCTATAGTCCCAAGGCTGGGTGAGGAGTGAGCTCACTGTGATAGTAGGTACCATGGTTCTCTGCCCTCTGAAAGGCAAGCCTTAACCATGTCAGGAATCTGATGTGTGAACAAGTGGCCACAAGGGTATAACAAACTGAACCCCCTCTCAAGTAAACCCCATTTCATATGCCTTTAGTTATCATGAGGTAGCCACCGGTCCCAAGTAGTGGAGGCTATGTGGCCTGGCCTGCCTGGGCCTCAGCAACCCTCCCGGTTCCTGGCATCCACCTTACTCCACATCCCTGTTGCCTTGGAGCCTGCACAGCCCCTCTGGTCCTTGCCTCCTAGACCTGGTTCTCTGCAGGCTGGACCTTGCTGAAGAAGCCTGGCAGGTCATCGAGGAGTAAGTGTTTGAGCTACAACTGCCCTGTGGCTAGAGGAGCCCCAGGTCTTGGCTCAGAGTGGATGTGTGATATCATTGTACTACACTTCCCTCCCTACACAACCCATGTCCCAGTATCTAGAGATGGGAGAGCAAAATGCAGGATCTCTGGATTGTCGTAGCCCCCTTGGCTGGGCATTTCTCTTTATGGGGACAGTGCGGGCCCTCACAGACCCTGCTCAGTGGTGTCCCACTTAGCCCTGGGGTCATCCTCCCAGATAAGCATGCCGGAGTGGAAATTCCATCTCAGCTCAGCAGTCACAGATGACATCACTCGCAGAGGTGGAGGACAGCAAACTGTTAACTGAGCAAGCCCAAGGCCCTGTGGGAGAAGAGGGACACCCTTCCTCCAAACAATGTGACCCGCGGGCAGAGCTGGCAGACAGCAGAGATGGGTCAAATCACTCCACTGAGGAACACCCGTGCCCGTGATGTCTCGACTTTCTCCCCGCCCTCACATCTTCCTTCCGCTGGGATCAAAGAGACATTCCCAGCTCTGAATCTGCCCAGTGCCGGCTGCATTTCCCACAGGTTGGTGAGTTGGAGACTCACCTCTGCAGACCAGGTGCTCACATAGAAATTCCAGACTTATCCTGGGCTCCTCTGCCCAGACCTGAAGGCCAGAATGGTGCCCTCTGGTGGGCATAGACACCATTCTCGTCACTGCTCTCAAGGGCTTGTGTGGGGGCACCCATGACCCAGCAGGGAGTCCTCCTCTTGCCACTAAAACTCTCCCAGAGTTCCTCCGTTCGCTCTTTGTCCCGTTTCTTGATTTCTCAAAAGAAGAGGTGCCCAACAGCGGTCAGCAAGTGCCGCGTGCGCATGTGTGAGGCAAGCGACTTCCTACTGTAGAGGCTCTGTGCTACTCTAGTGCTGTTTGCTCGTCACTGGTCCCAGGGTCTTGGAACCTTACCCAAGCTGCCAGGTCTTGTACAGTGCCCAAGCTGGCAAATCCCTTGGACTGCCTGGGAAACAGCTTTGCTTCAATATCAGAAGTCTCTTTTATACAGCTTTGGAGAACATCACCTTAACGAATTCATTGGCCAGCACGTGGTTAGTGGAACACTCAAGCTGGCAAAAGCACAGGACCACTTGATAATCAGCGCTCCTCTAGGTAGCCCAACACAATGTGCTCCTACTGCACATCCCAGTGGATCAGTCGCTCGATGAGAATCTCAGAAAGACACACAGCCAGCTCAGATCCCACCAGCCCAGCACATATTCCCTAGCCTAGAAAAGAATTGAAGCGCTTTAATCCAACAATTAGCGAAACTTCCTCATGCGTCTGCCCAGTATCTAGGGAAAAGGGGCTCTGTTGTCTGCTGCCTCTTACAGCCCTGGGCAGCTCCCTGGCTTGTCTGAACACCACCAGTAGATTGGGTAGGCTGTGCTCTCCTGCGCTGGAGTGGAGAGCTGTGCAGACTGACTGCTCGGGTAGCCCTGGCTGTTCATTCTATTCCTGACTGAGCTGTATTGAGGACATCAGGACTTTCAGCAATTGGAGAAGCAGCCTCTGCCCACCGCAGAAAGTCCCTATGGCTATTTTTGGAATCTTGGGTAGACGCTCTGTCACCAAAGGCAGAAACCACCATCCATACGGTACCTGGGCCTAAGTGCTTCAGAAAGATCAGCTTCTTCCTGACCCGTGGGATGGTTCCCGACCCCACGAGGAAGCAGCTGCTGGCTGAGAAAAAGGACCTCTTCACGGAGAGAGGAGGTCTCGGGAATAAGTGTTGGCTAGGGTGGCGTGCACAGCCAGGTAGGAAGACCATGAGTTTGACACCAGCCTGGACTACATAACAAGACTCTATCTCAGAGTAATAAGAAGAAATGAGTTTTATCAAAAGCTTTCTTAGCATCAAATGTTATTTATCCCCCTTGACATGTTGAAATGATTTTATGATGCAGATGTAATGCTGGATGTTATGTTCTGTATGTTCTGCACAGCTAGATGGAGCGTATGGGCACTTGGCGGGAGCCTTCTACACCCCTTTGTCCTTCCTTCCTTCCTTCCTTTCTTGTCTTTTTGTCTATTTTTTGAGATGAGGTTTTATAATGTAGACCAGACAGGCTTCAAACTTACAGAGATCCACTTGTCCTCCGCCTGGAACACTGGGATTAGAGGTGTGTTCCACCATGCCCAGCACACTGTACATTATTTCCATAGTAATCTGGTACTTTCTCTAGTTGACTTGCTGGTTTTATAGTCAATATTTTCTGCTCTTTTTCTACGTTAGATGGAACCCTTCAGAATCATGCTTGTTTGGTTGTAGCTTTCTGTTTTGTTTTGTTTTTTTAGACAGTTTCTCTGTGTAGCCCCAGCTGTGTAAACTAGACTGGTCTCGAACTCAGAGATTCACCTGTCCCTGTCTCCCCAGTGCTGGGACTAAAGGCGTGAGACACCATGCCCAGCTATTGTAGCTATTTTAAAAAATCAGCTTTTAAATTTTCTTATCCAGGTTATTGTTTTTAATGCATCAGTAAGTTAGATTTAAACGGTCATTAACATACTTTTTGTTGGTTTTATTTTTCTTTCTTTCTTTGGTTTTCAAGACAGGGTTTCTCTGTATAACAGCCCTGACTATCCTGGAACTTATTCTGCAGCCCACACTGGCCTCGAACTCACAGAGATCTGCCAGGGACTTTCCCCCGCTGAGCCATCTCACGGGCCCTTTTTAAAATTTTTGAAGACTCACTTGGTAATTTCCTTTGGTACAAGGTCTCCATATATGAACTCACTAGGTAGCCAAGGCTGGCCTCCAATTCCCTGTGACCCTTCTGCCTCAGCTTTCTGAGTACTAGGTTACAAGGGCAGACAGGGGTGGTCAGTGTCACTACTCCTGGCTTTGTGTTTAATTTTGAATTCATATCGCAATAATAATTTGCAACCATACTTTTTCTCAGAGTTCATTTTGGAGCTGATTTCATTAACTTTTACATGCATGAAATATTGTTGTATTTCCATAGCTGCCGGTAATGAATGTTTTAACTCTTGGGTGACCCTCAAACTTGGGTGACCCTCAAACTACTTGGTACCTTTCATTTCTAGAGACTGCATTCTTTAAAATTAACCTTTTCTTGGTAGCGTTTTAGGTTTTTGTTTGTATTTTTTTGTGGGTTTATTGTTTGGTTGGTTGGTTTTTGGTTTTTGAGACTGGGTTTCATTATGTAATGGCCCTAGCTGTCCTGTCCTGGAACTTGCTATGTAGACTAGGCTGGTCTTGTACTCACAGAGATCTGCCTGCCTCTACCTCCCTAGTGCTGGGACTATGCACCACCAAGCCCAGCAACATTTTAGTTTTTAATATTGGATCCAAGGAATATTGTCCTATGACTTTTACTTTGGGAATTTGTTGACTTTTTCTCTGCTGCCTAATATGGATCTGGAAGCTTCTGACAAGATTGTTGATTGTTGTAGAATCACAAGGTCACTGATTTTGTATTCACTTTGCACTATTTTTGAGCTAAACTGTGGAGGCATGCTAAGTAAGGCCCCTCCTCTGTGAAGATGGGAAGATGTGCATATGTCTGTCAGAACCCCAGCCTCCAGCTCCCAACACACACACACACACACACACACACACACACACACACACGTGCATGCACTGGCATTTGCAGGCCCTGGTGCTGTAGATGCCCCTTTGCCTGGGTCTGCTCTGCTGCCGTCGCTGCCCTGCAGCAGCCCCCACGCCTGCTTTCCTACCCGCCTGGCCCCTCTGCTTTTGTTCTCCTCTGCTTGTAAGGTGATTGTTCTGAACAGGTTAAGTAAGAGTAGAATTTTGCTGGCTCGGTCACAACAGTGAGGAAAGGAGAGCTGAGAGGTCTAAAGTGAATCAGAGCCCAATTGAAAGTGAGGGTCATAGTCGTCAGTTGTGGCCACCCAGGACCCAGATGCCTTAGCTTGGGAGGCAAGGGCACTGGGAAGGAACTCCTGTTTGAGGGTGTCTAGGGAAAGGACAGAGAATAAGGAGTTCTATGGAGAGGGGGCCTAAACAGTTCATCCCTTACCTACAGTGCCCTCCCCTGCCTCATCCCAGGCAACCCTAGTCCCCACAATGCCCAGGAGGCCACTGAGTCCTCCTGTTTCGGGGAAGCAGGAAGGAGGCTGTCCCATGCGGTATGCCACCGCCCACCTCCTGCTGTCCCAGAAATGAGGCACTGGCTAGAAATGCAGTGGCCTCAGATGCAGTTTCCTCCTAAAATAAACTTCTGGGGAACCATGAGAATAATGCATACTAACTGCAGACAACCATAACTTACTGCCTCTTCGTTAGGAGGAACCCTAGAAGGGACACTCTACCAGGACTTCAGACTTTAGGGCTGCCATATGGACCGATCCACTTCCTTTGTTCAGCATCTTCACGTAAAGTTGTACCCCATAGCACCCCAGAATTCCTCCTGAAAAGTTGTCTTCATACTAAGGGCCCCTCCAAGCGCCTTTACAGTGTGCCGGTTTCTGCTTTTCATGATCCTGACCTCAGTTGTACACCCGCTCTTATTGCCTTTGTCCACATCTCGTACATTTTGTTTTATTTTGAGATAGATTCTCATGTAGTCCACGCTGGCCTCAAACTCACTACATACCCAAGGGTGACCTTGAACTCCTGATCTTCCTGCCTGTGCTTCCCAAGCTCTGGATTACAGGCAGGCACTACGAGGATCAATGTATGCAGTACCTGAGATGGAAGCCATGCTATTTGATATGATTTTAAGGTAAGCTATTCCTATGTAGTGTAGGCTGGCTTGAAATTTGTAATCCCCCTTTCCTGGTCTCTTGAGTGTTGGAATTACAGGTGTCCCTCCACACCTGGGTTCCTTTGTTTCTGCTTAAGTGAGGCTGAGTGCTTCTAAAATGCTTATTAATTGTTTCTACTTATAGAAGAAATATGTAGCCAGCCAGCCATGGGACTCCCTGCTTGCATGTTTGCAGACTCCCACCCCCTCAACCCATGACAGCTGGCATCTTGCCAGGCTCTTGAGGCTAGCCCCAAGTGGGTCAGCTAGGGGTGGGAAGCGTAGCACGCTGCCCCAACAATGTCAGAAGCTGCCAGAGCCTCCAGGCTGTGACTGTCCTGAGGGAGAGCAGCAGAGGCTGGTGCCAAGACCGGGAACCAAGTCCCAAGGGTTTCTCCTTGGAGTTTCTGAGGAGTTAGAGACTCTGTGTCGCTTAGCTTTGTCAAGAGTTTATAGGACACGAAGCAGACACAGTGAGCCCTTAACCTCTAGTTGTTGCCGAGGAAGAAGCAAAGAGAAAACCTGTGGCTATGGGGGACCCATTCTCTCAGGCCCTTTACCTCATGCAATTGGATCTGTCCAGTCACCGGGGCAGGGGGCTGTTCTTCATTTTAAGATGAAGCTATCAACGCATGAACATGGAAGATGAAGTCTTTAGGGTTGCTAAAAGGTGAAGCTGGCATGCAAACCCGGGTAGTAGGTGGCAGGACACAGGCTCAGATACTTGCTGTTAAGGGCAGTTGGGGTCAGAAGGGGAACAACTGCAACGTTAAGATGTCCCCAGACAAGCAGACTCTCCGTGTGCATCTCTGGTCAGCGAGTCAGAAGTCATGAACCACGGGGCCCAAAGTCATGGCTTGAGACCCAGAGGTTTGGAAAACTCCCACTGTCGTGCTCAGAAACATTCCAAGCAAAGTTTGCTTAGGGGCCCAGAATAGCGAGTCCTAGCCAAAAAAGGATAATTATTCTGTTACGTGAGAGATGAAAATTAGGAAGTTAGAGCCAGAGCACGCTTCGGGACTATTTTGAGTCCCCTAGCTATCTCTGTGTATTTTTCAGCGGAGGCACGCCTGCCCTCCAAGGGGAATTCTTTTATCTCGTCTTGCTGATAGAACACGCACAATAGTTACTGAAGGCCTCAGCTGTTACTTCTGCATAAACAAATGAGATGCAGCGGGCAGCCATCCCCACATCACAGATATTTTTAGACGTAGGTGGCTTCAATCTAGAAGGCTAAGGTATCAGGGAGAGAGTCCAGGTCCCAGAATAGCAGGACCACATGCAGCCTTGGTGTAGAGTCTGTGGTAACTCGGCTTCCAGAAACAGGGACTCCTAACTGTTCTGCTCAGCTGAGGAAGAGAAGGCACCTCCTGCCAGGGACATCCCCAGGCTACAAAGGACCTTGTTCTGGGCGATTTGTCACCAAAACTGTGTCTGGGTGAACAAGGACAGTCTACACCACCGCCCAGTTGACCAACATCAGCTCAAATGTGGCCTTTGACTTCAAACGGACATAGTTAAACTTGCTGTGTTTGGAGTTTTTCGTGATGAGATCCAGGCTGCCACCAACTTCCTACAGCTTTTCCCACTCCTGCTCTCTGAACCATGAGTCTTTCACTTGCTTTGGAAGACCACATACCCCAGGGCCAGTGGTCTTAGGGATAGGCCACTCCCTCCTTCCCCATCTCTCATTCTCGTGGCCTCTGACATGAGCTGGGAGATGCCCTGGGCAGGGTGGGTCGTAACACAGAGGCAAGGCACCTGGGGGAGTCACACACTGGCCTAGCGATTTACAGGCCACATGACAAGCCAGAATTTGACAAAGCCCCCACTTTGGTCAACAAAGCCTCTTAGATGCCCAAAGGCTCTCCTTAGGGCTGATTTATGACTTTTGCTCCATTTAGACACTTTCTAGATTCAAGTAAGAAATCTATTATTTTTGCCACCATTTTTGGGCTTTTCACTTTTTTTGTATGGATCTACCTTCTCCCTTGGTTTATCTTTTGGCCAAAAAAATTTCTTTAACCTTCCTTGAGGTGCACACAGATCTGCGAACTCTGTTGGCTGCTTTTGTTTAAAAAAATCCTTCTTTTATCCCGATATTTGAAGGATGTACTTGTTGGGTGGTTTGTGGTGGCTTCTGGGCTGTCAGCAGTGTGACTTACTCAGCACAGGGGGTCTCTGACTAGCCTGTCCCTGGAGGGAAGTCAGCGTTCATTGCTATAGGCATTTCTAGTCCTCTGTGTGTGTTTATGCCTGAGACTCTTTTTTTCAGGCATTCAGGCTTTGATGCATGTTTGATAGTCTCTGTGTATTTGCTGGCTGTTGCTGTGGAATAATCCTTTTGTGCATTGTGAAAATGTGTTGCTCTCATTGTTAATAAAAAGCTGATTGGTCAATGGCTAGACAGGATTTGGGGGGCAGAGAGAATTCTGGGAAGAAGAAGGGCAGAGTCTGGTGAGTCTCAAACCAGGGAAAGAAGAAGCTGCATGGGAAGTTCATAAATGAGTTAAACGAGCCTTTGGGGCAACACATAGATTAATAGAAATGGGTTAATTTAAGTTGTAAGAGCTAGCTGGTGACAAGCCTAAGCTATTGGTCAAGCATTTATAATTAACATTAAGTCTCTGAGTGGTTATTTGGGAAGTGGTTGGTGGAACGGAGCTGATCCTGGTCCCAAGGTAAAACTTTGCCTACAGGTTGCTGCTTTGTTTTGAGTCCAGCTTGGGACTCTCTGGCCTTGAGTTTTTGTTAACGTCTCTCATTCATTTGGGACAGTCCTCTAGCCATTATCTTAACAACCCTCTCCTCTGTGCATTCCCTTCCCGCCTCTAGGACTGACTGGCAAGCTGCAGCTGACATCACACATGGCGGTATGAGGTGCCCACAGCTCTTGGCTTCCTCTGCAATGCCCTCCCTTCTTTTTCCTCTTTGCAGTTCAGTTTGGGTAATTTCTTCCCTCCTGTTTTCCCTGTCATCAACTCCTCCTCCAGCCACACAGTCTGAGGCTGAGCAGCAAAGAATGGTCTTTTAAAAATTAGTTTAACTCATTGTATCTTACGCATGACTGTTTTGCCTGCGTGTATGAATGTACATCATATGTATGGCTGGCGTCCAGTAAATGATGGTTGTGAACCGGGTGTGGATGCTGGGAATCAGATTCCAGTCCTCTCAAAGAGCAGCAAGTGTTCAGAAGTATAATCTTTGACGCTTTCTAATCCCAGCAATCTTCCTTGCCACGGCTTCTTCCTCCTCCTCCTCTTTCTCTTCCTGTTTCTCCCTCCACCCCATTTTGAGACACTCACTATGTATTTCTTCTAGGCTGGCCTGGGGTTCACAATTCTCCTTCCTCTGCCTCCCAAGTGCTGGATTGACGAGCCTATGCACCACACCTAGAACCTTTAGACTTTCTAGGTTTCCAGCTCTGCAGGAGTCCCCCATTGGTTTATATAGAGTCCCTTCCTTTCTTGCTAGACCCTTTATTGTCCTGGCCATTGTAAACCGCTTTGCTTTGCCTTCCCATGATGAAACCCTGAGGTAGGCTACTTAGCTCATAGCTATGGAGGCTCTGGCAAGGGCCTTGTGACAAACGGCAATGGTAGGGTTCAGAAGCAAGTGCAGCCATTGCCAGACAGAAAGTCAGAAGGCTGGTGGTCTAGGCTCAGGCTCTTGCAGCCACCCTCTCATGAGACCATCCTAATCCCTGACCTGAGGAGATCCCACAAGGTCCCACCTCCCGATTAGGACCAGCTCCAAATAGCACTATGCCACAGCACTCTGATCATCAGTCTAGGTCATCTCTATTTCTGTTCTTGCTATTAAACGCAAAAGGCTTTACAGTTGTCAGTTGACTACCGAGAGTTCACGCATGGTAGAAGCTGAGGTAAGAAGAATTTGCATATGGAAAGAGGCAAGCCCCCTCTGGCAGTCTGCTCGGTGGCATTCCTGTCTTTCTGTCAAGAGTTGAGCCAGGTCAAGGATTTCTTGTTGCTGTGGTCATCTTGGGTGCCCCATAGGTTTTAGATCCCCCAGCAGATGGACTGTCATTGCTGTGTTCACAGAAGGATTCAAGCACTGAAGGACTGTCCCCAGCATGGTCCTCAGCCTCCAATTGTTCCCTATTGTCCCATGGCGCTATTCCTTAGGAGATACCATACAAACATTGTCCCATAACACCATTCCTTAGGAGATACTATACAAGCATCTACTCACCCCAGATGGGAAGCCAACAACAGACTAAAGGAAGTCTAGCTCCAAAGTCCAACTTGGTGGGGGTAAAAGTTTATACGGGCTACATAGAAGACTGCAGGTGAAAGGCTACTTCAGGAGCAGGGATGACTCAGAGGCAGTCACATTACCAAGAGCCCACCTCAGCATAGGTGATGGATTATGAAGACTAGAGCCTTGGAGGTCTCTGCATGACTCAGAGGGAGCTCCACAGCTCAGAGAGTGTCTTCTAGGAAGTTCGGCTGATCTGAGCCTGATCAATTCTCCTCAGCAGGCATTATAGCTTATATAAGCTTGGGGAAAGAGGGACCTAATTCACCTGATCAGTTTCAGAAACTTCCTGTCCCCCCCCCCCCCCCGCCTTTTTTTGAGACAGGGTCTTACTTTATGGTTGTCCCTGGCTGGCTTCAAAACTTGCCTTGGTCACCAAGCTGGCCTTGAACTCTCAGAGATCTACCTGCCTGCAGAAAACTTTTTTGCATTCTTTTTTAAGATTGTATTTATTTTAGATGTATGGGTGTTTTGCCTTCATGTACCACGTGCATGCAGTGCCCTGAAGGTCAGAAGAGGACACCAGATCTGCTGGAACTAGGGTTACAAATGGTTGTGAGCCACCACGTGGGGGCTGAGAAGCAAACCTGGGTGTCCCCCCTCGTAAGAGCAACAGGTGCTCTGAACTACTGAACTATCACTACTGACCCATCATCTCTCCCACCCTGAACTTCCTGTGTCTCAAAGAGCTTCTAGCTTTAGAGGAAATTGCTACACAACACCTGGCTGCCTGTGTCACCCTGTGAAGCTCCCCAGCTGTCCACAGAACAGATCCCTGCTGCCAGAGTCACCAAGGAATGGGAGAGGCCTCTGTCATCGTCAGCCATGGTTTGGATGAGCCTGTGCCCTCAGCCACAGCCTCTACAACAGCTGTGCTCTGCCTGGTGGTCTGGGACCAGGAGATGAAGTGGGGTTGAAGGCTCTACAAAGCCTCCTGACCACCTCCATTGTAGAGAAAACCTCTGCTGGACATCCTGCTAGGCCCACAACAGGAGGGTAATGGCTGCTGCTGCCCCAGGAGGACATGGAAAATGTGTGCTGTCCTGCGCCTGTTCCCCACCCTCCCATCCTTATCACTGGCATCCCGTGGAGCCTTTCCCGTGGGAAACTGGCAAGGTGGCAGTCATGCCAGAGTGCCAGACCCCTGCAGCTCTACACAGGCTCCAGCTTGCGTGCCGCTGTCGGCTTGCTACACGGAGCAAGCCCCCACTTTCTCTGGGTAGTCTTTTCTTCCTCCACTTGGCCACAGTTCTGAGCTCATTCATGAAACTCAGGTGACTTGGAGCTCTACAGCCCAGCTCTGGTGGATCCCAGCAAGCGTGAGGTTTTGTAGTTGTTCAGTGAGAACCGTGACACTTGCACACCCTAACCGGCAACAACACTGGGTCTCTCTCATGTGTGTGTGTCTGTTTCTGTGTTTGGTATGTGCATGTGCACACACGTAGGTACGGTATACTTGCCTGTATGCACACGTGGAGGCGAAAGGTCAATACCAAGTGCTTTCCTCTTTTTCCACTTCATTTTTTTTGAGAAAGATCTCTCACTGAACCTGGAGATTCCAGTGTCAGCTACACCGGCTGGCCCACTGGGCCCCCAGGGAGCTGCCTGGCTGCACCCCAACACACACCTGCAGTGCTAGCTTACAGGCACATACTGCTGCTTTTACATGAGTACCCGGGATCCGAACCCATGCCCTCGTGCTTTCACAGCAGGACTTTACCTACTGAGCCACCTCCCCAGCTCCAGCCCACCTTATTTTCCTTTCCACCATCATATTGAGAATGGCTGAGGTCCTTCTCTGCCAGTGATCCAGGCCCCTGATTCCCAGTCTGGTGATGCCATTTCAAGTTTGCGCATGTTTGCAGAAACGTGTCTCATCCATGTTGGCGCCGCAGGTCTCCCCAGGCATGTGTGCCCCATGAGAGGCAACTCACACGAGACTCATTCCTGCCTCTGGCCTCAGGTCGCATGCTCAGCCACATGTGCCCATGTTGCGGGTAGTTCTCGGGCCTGCTTGCTCTGCGCCATTTCCCTAAATATGCACATCTGAGATTTAATGACAACCCTGATAGGCACCTGTGCCAGCCTGCCAGTCACGGCACCTGCACTGCGGATGCACAGAAGCAGAGGGAGCTTGCTCCCCTGAGAGGAGCCTGGGAACACCCACAGGGCTGGATCTCATTAAGAACCAATGCTAGCCTTGTGGCTTGTGGACCACTGTGGTTTCCAAACCCCACAGCGAGTTGGACCCAGACAAGGGAAGTCCAGCACTCAGCCATATCTAGGCCCTGTAGCCAGATGGCTACAGAGGGTCAGCCTATAGCACTCACGCCCTTACCCTCCAACATGCAAGTTCTTATCCTCCTATACAGCTCCAGTTCTTCTTCTGCAAGGTCTTGAGTCTCAGAATACCCCAGAGCAAATGAGGCCACCTGCGGAAACTGCCGGCCCCATGTATGGCACACATGAGCACGCAGGGGATGATGGCAACTGCAGCCATTGCCGTGGGCATGTTTACAAAGAGCCAATAAGGCCATTAGTTCCGTAAGACAGTCACTGACCCCAGGCCCTCGTAAAGACATTTCTTCTTAGGACATCTAACCAGAAGAGGTGGTGGGGGAATGTGAGTTGGGGAGGCAGATGGAGCCCATTCCTTTTTCCTCCACTTCAAGAAAATATTTGATCCCACGTTCTAGCCTGGAAGGTGACTCGGGAGAGTGCCAAGGGCAAGATTCACTTGGGAATGATTCTTTCTGTTTCATTTAATCAGAGTCCATGACCACGAGCTGTTCAGAACCAACCTTCACTGAATCTCCCAAGGGAGCCTTGCCTCCCTCTACCAGGGTGACAAGGCGTCCTAAGACACCCAGAGGGGATTAGAATAAGCTGGCTTACTGTGGGCTTTGGGGCTCCAGCATCTCTGGCAGAAGTAAATCCCATGGCCTCCTTCAAACCCCGGCAGCCACATTGTCATCCTCCCGCATCCAGAGGACTTTGCCTAAGCCGGAAGTTCTCCTTCAGATCCTTGTCCACACCCTCTTCTTCCCTATTGATGGCCCACTGTCATTGAGTTAGCTTAGTGGGGACGTTTGATAGGCTGACAACAGGAGCAAGAATGGGCAGGAGGCCTGTCAGCTTCGTCCTCAGTCTCTTGGCCGAAGGTTATAGCAGGCACTTGGGAACTCACTCTCTGATAGCTGGGCTAAGAGCCTACTGGCAAACACACCTGGGCCTGGCCATGAACTATCTAGAGCCCTTACCTGCTGGACCCAGGGCTTTGGGAGGAGGGGAAGGACTACTTTGCCACTGGCCGGGTCCCTGACAGCCTCTTTTTTTTAACCCACAGGAGCTATTGGGAGCTCACTCACTGCACCAAGTTTGTGGCACACAGTACTGGCTGTTTCTGGCCTAACCCGGAAGTGGACAAATTCTTCATCACGATCCACCATCTCTACTTCAGCCAATGCCCAGTCTCCGGCAGAGCACTTCAGGACCCTCCCAACAGCGTCCTCTGCCCCTTCATCATGCTCCCCATCACAGTCACGCTGCTCATGACTGCTCTGGTGGTCTGGAGGAGCAAGCATACAGAGGGCATCGTGTAGGTATCCCCGGCGATGGGGAGTTGGGCATCATGGGCCTGGCCCAGCAACAGCATCAGGGGCTGGTAGCGAGGCAGGCCCCACAGTGCATCCTGCTCTAACCTAGTTAGCACAGGACTTCCAAGCGGCTCTGCACTAAGCTAAACATGCTCTAACTGGGGGCCCCTAGCAAGGGAGCGGGGGGCATGCTTCTCCTTACCTCTGAAAGAGTTCTAAGTGCCAAATCTCTGTTATACTCATCAATATGGCGGACTTTCTGACCTCCAAGCAAGACGGCATAGATGTGATTGTGGATGCATAGTTTGTGATTAAAGAGTATTCTTAAACTTTGGGACGTGTTCTAAATTTGGGGCAGAAACCACCTATACAGAGAGGCCACCTCTGAAGATCTGTCTTTGGCTGATGGGGGTTTATCTCGGGGCCTCTGACCAGATGATACTCAAAGGTCCCCTGTGTGTGCTTGGGGGTTCCTAAGCGATTCTGATGTCTTTGTCCTCACTACACAGTCCCTGTTTTCTATTTTTCCTTGTTTTCCCCAAAAGACAGGGTTTCTCTGTGTTCTAGCCATCCTGGAACTCTCTCTGAAAACCAGGCTGGCCTCGAACTCACAGAGATCCACCGGCTTCTGCCTCCCAAGTGCTGGGATTAAAGATGTGCACCACCACTGCCTGGCACAGTCACTGCTTTTAGTCCTTGGAAACAATCACACATTCACGATTATCAAGAACACCTACCACAAGCCAGAACCAAGGGCCCTTTCCTCATACTTGTTAGGAATTTTTCCTAACGCAAGCTCTCTGCCTACGCAAAAATCCCAATCAAGCCAGATCACAACAAGCCAAATTAAGAAATATCCAGGTTTAATGGGATCCCTGTGCTCTTGGGTGGCCCTGAGGGGGGAGCCAGGAAGCCACTAAGGCAACCAGGGAGAGAAAATAGACCACGTGTTTCTCCTCTGGGAGCTCACTTAAATACCCTGTGGGAGTGGCATGCTGGGACTTGGAGTCCAGACCAATACAATTCCCAGGCCTGGGGTCTATGCTCCCAACTTAACAATACTCTCTACCCTAAGAAAACCCCAATACATAGGATAAGTGAAGGCCAAGAGGTGCCAGGAATGTGACTTCTTCCTCTACTCAGCACTGCCCCTTTGGTCCCTGGGAGGCCACGGACAGCAATGACAGTATTTGTTTGAATAAATAAGGTTGAGCTATGGCAGTGCATGCTTGCAATCAATTTGCAAGGAGTCTTGGGCTCTGCTAGAGCAGAAAGTGTTTAATTGAGCCATCTCTCCAGCCTGGAGATGCTTTTCTCTGTGCTTCACCTCCATGGTGTGTAACACGATTAATAAAAACCCAGAGGTAGAAGTTGGGGTTCAACCTGAAGGTCAGAAAAGCAAAACAACCAGCCACTGGCTCTTTTAGGGACTGAGGTAGAAAGATTGCTGTGAGTTTGGGGGCAGCTTGGGTCATATAAGGACACCCTGTTTTTTAAAACTTCTGAGCAGAAAGGGGAAGAAGGAAGACAGGGAGAGGCAAAGGAAGATGAGACGGAACTCGTTTGCCTGAAATGGAAACCAGCCTGCCTCCCAGGGCTTTGACAAGGAAATCCACAAGGAGGCTAAAAAACAAGACTATCATAAGGCACAGAATCCAAAAGCAGCGAGAGAACTGGGGAGCTCAGCTCGGAAAATGGAGCTGACCCAGTGTTTGTTCCCTGAGCTGTTCATATTAACGAGCTCACAGGGTTTCCGGTAAACCAAGAAGGCTGGAGGTTGAGGTCACCTTCAAAGCATGGCCATCCATCCAAATGTGCTCAGCTAGGCAAGAGACAGGCCGGGAAGCCGGGAGCCCAAGACCCCTTGCATATCGGCCTTCTAGGGAGTGGATCTTGATCCATTTGTCACAAAAAGAGCACTAGTGGTGTCCTCCCGAAGACAAGTCGGGAGTGCGGACCAGGAGTCTTGAGTCTTCTCAGTGATTTCTCTTCTAGGAACTCATCCCAAGTACGTAATTAAACATGTGCAAAATGACCCATGGGGCGTACGAGCGGAAGAGAGGAGACACCCTCAGCGGCCTAACAGAAGGACCGCTCCATCAAATTAACTCCAGATGACAGCAGACGACTCAGTTTCCTTAAATGACATACATGCTGGTGTGTTTCACAGAACACGAAGTTCACTGGAAAGGGCAGATTTTAAAACAGGAAATCAAGGTGACCTCTATGCTGTGTTTGTTTATACACCCGGTCCCTGCCCCAGGCCACGTGGCGCTGGAGGGGGGGGAAGGGGAGTCACGTCAGAAGCCTCCCAGAAGACAGTACAACACACTCAGGTCCCTAACTGGCTGCTACCGTCCAATTTGCAGGATGTCATTTCCTGGTGTAGGGTGATCTAGTCCAACCCGAACTGGCTGTTCTAGGTGTGTGTCCTTGAGCAACTCACTCACCTCTGGTAGCCACGGGGAAGAAGATTTGGAGTACCTGAGGCATCTGCCTTTCCCCAGTGATGCTGTTTGATCTCCTGAAAGACCCAGTAGCCAGTCAGAGGAGCCCCCTCTTTAGGGCCAGGCAGGAAGAGTGATGCCTGAGGAAAAACTGGCAGCTGAGCGCAGGGAGGCCGTGAAACATGTTTTAAAAAAGATTTCAAAATTTATATTTATACATGTATAAGCATTTTTCCTGCATATATCTGTGTGCACCAAGTGCATGCTTGCTGCCGTTAGAGGTCAGAAGTAGGTGTCAGAACCCTTGGAGGTTACAAGTGGTTGCAAATTGCTGTGTGGGTGCTGGAAACAGAACTAAGTGGGTTCTCGGCTAGAGAAGTAAGCGTTTAACTGAACCATCTCTCCATCCTGAAGATGCTTTTCTCTGTGGTTTACCTCCATGGTGTGTAGCACGATTAATAAAAACCCAGAGACAGAAATTGGGGTTCAACCCCACTGGCTCTTACTTCTATCTCAGTCTAAGATGGTGATCCTGCCTCCAGGAATCTCAGAAAGAGACTGTGTCTGAGAGCTGTCTCCTCCCATTTTATATTCCTCTCTAGTGCTGGGATTAAAGGCATGCACCACTACCACCCGGTTTCTACGGCAAACTAGTGTGGCTACTGGGATTAAAGGTGTTTGTCACCACTGCCTGGTCTGTAAGGCTGATCAGTGCAGCTGTTTTACTCTCTGAACTTAAGGCAAGCTTTATTTATTAAAATACAAATGAAATATCACTACAATGGTGAGCATAGAAGAGCACTTTTCAAGACTATTCAGAAGAGCAAACTCCTTATAGGACTAAGCCAAGACAGGCTATGGGGTGGCCAGCTTTGCCTATCTACTCATGTTAGAGATAGATGTTCCCTGAGAGAGGAAGCTTGCAAAATGATCCCTCTTCTGGAACCCACCCCAGGTACACTTCCTGCCTAGCCACAAACCTTGCAGAACTTTCTCCAACACACTGGCAAGAAGCTGGGGAAACTTGTTTTCTGGTCACACTTGGTGTTCAGGCAGAAGGTGGGCAGGAATGCCTGGAGGGCAAGGGCAGGTGGAAACTCTTGTTCATGCCCAGTACAGGCTGCCAGGATAGTGTCTGCATCCATGCCCAGCAAGGCCGTCATGATAGCGTCTGCACCCATGCCCAGCACATGCCGTCACGATAGCGTCTGCATCCATGCCCAGCACAGGCCGCCAGGATAGTGTCTGCACCCATGCCCGGCACAGGCCACCAGGATAGCGTCTATATCCATGCCCAGTACAGGCCACCATGATAGCGTCTGCACCTATGCCCAGCACAGGCCGTCATGATAGCATCTGCACCCATGCCCAGTACAGGACGCCAGGATAGCGTCTGCACCCATGCCCAGTACAAGCTACCATGATAGCGTCTGCACCCATGCCCAGTACAGGCTGCCATGATAGTGTCTGCACCCTGCACAGGCTCATCCCATCCAAGACACAGAAATTCTGGCATATTCTTTTAAGGAGTCCCACATTTACAAAAGGGGACAGGAGATATAGCTCAGTTAGTCAAATGCCACACAAGCATGGAGACCTCAGTTCAGTCCCCAGAACCCATGATAGCAAACAGAAACAAACAGTACCCACTGATAACCCCAGGTGACTCTTTCGGGGCTACTGACCAGCGAGCCAACCCAGACCAACGAGACTCCCATGTACATAGCTGTGTGCCCCACCCCTATACACAAAGGCCAAGTTGCCATGTGCAGGTGGTGATAGCAAACTACCTGGATCAAATCAGAAGCCAACTCCACCAACGGAGAAGCAAGCCAATCAACTCAGATGCTAGCTCCGCCAGCGTGGAGGCGAGCCAGCCCCTCCGTTTCCTATGTATCAAGGAATGACTGTGGGCCTTAAACAATTCAGTGTTTGCAAAGAGAGCCCTTGACAAGCCCCGCCATATCCCTTTGGCCATGGGACTCACCTTTATACAGGGATCTGTGACCTGACTACGGCATGTGTTGACTCCCCTCTGGGGTTACCTTTCTACCTCTCCGCATGTCCTTTTCTGTTACACAGAGGCTAGCAGGTGAGTGGATAAGAGAACACTTATTGGTGGTAACAACAGGAACTAGCACCTTGGAGGACTTTCCTTGTTCTTCCCTTCTGCATCACACAGACCTGCAACCGTCCATCCTGGCTGTATGGACCCCACAAGCCCCTGCTGGGAGTGGAGGAGGGGCTTGGCAGATTCCAGTCACTGATACAGGGCCCACCCACTGACCTCGTCCACCCACAATCACCTCTTTAAAGGACCCTCTCTTAAAATAGCGACCTGAGGTCCTGGGGCTTAGGATCTCAGCATAGGCATTTGGATGTATGTTGGAGGGGGACAACTTGTCCATGACAAAAACCCTGTCTCCTCTACTGCCAATTGGCCAACGCAGCCAGTTATGTGACCGGTCCGAATCTGTCACAGGCCCGTGTTGCAAATCTCCATGAGAGCTAGTGGAGACCAACTCCGGCCAGAAGCGCTCCAGAGACGCTGCAAGAGGGAACAGAAACCTGCTTCTCATCAGAGCCCAGCAGCACACATTCTTGTCGGGAACCGCCAGGCTCAATTAGGAAGGCGGGTGGTGGGAAGGGTCTCTGGGGAGACTCCCTGGAAAATTCCAGAGCCCGTGTTCCTGGCTTTCATTCTGTCTCATTTTTTTTTCTTCCCGAGACAGGGTTTCTCTGTGGCTTTGGAGCCTGTCCTGGAACTAGCTCTTGTAGACCAGGCTGGTCTCGAACTCACAGAGATCCACCTGCCTCTGCCTCCCGAGTGCTGGGATTAAAGGCGTGCGCCACCACTGCCCGGCTCTCTGTCTCATTTAAAAAAAAAAAAATAGGCAGGGCTTCTCTCCTGACGACGAGTTCCCAACCAGATAATGTTTCTTGTTCCTGAGCAGATAATGTTTCTCCTCACCACCTAAATAAGACATAACAAGATGAGGGCAGAGGGAAGAACAAAAGAAAATTTTCAAGGCAGTGGTGGCGCACGCCTGTAATCCCAGCACTCAGAAGGCAGAGGCAGGTGGATCTCTGTGAGTTCAAGGCCAGCCTGGTCTACAGAGTGAGTTCCAAGACAGCCAGGGCTACACTGAGAAATTCTGTCTTGAAAAACAAGGGGGAGAAAAAAGAAAATAAAACTTTTGTTTTTTTCTTGACATAACTGGGTCAGCTGTTGGGAAACCGGGGTCGGGGGTGGAGAATGTTCAGGAATGCGGAGGAGAACTGAAGACCCATTACCGTAGGAAAAGAGTGCCTGTGGGTCAGGCAGGGAGCAAACACTGGTATGGAGTCTCCAGGAAAGGTTGCCACCCCGTTTACCTCTGTCCCTGTCTTCCTCACTCAGAGGATGGCCAGGGCACAGAGGGTTGCCGCGTGTTCTCGGGTGTCTCTGAGCATGATAACAGAGGCCTGAGGCCCCATTTGCTCATGAACCTGTGCTGCCCCCTTCCTACAGAACTGTAGAAAACAACCAGATGTGGGCTTGGCAGGGGGCAAAGGTGGGGAGTCTGGCTGCCCCTAGGAGTCACAGCTGAGTGTTTTCTCTTGTGTTTGTTTCTGCACACCCCTTCCCGCAAACAAGGCTTCTATTTGTATAGTCCTGGCTGCTCTGGAACTCACTCTGTGAACTGATCTCAAACTCAGAGATCCTGCTGCCTCTGCCTCCCCAGTGCTGGGATTAAATAAAGGCTTACACCATCACTGTCCAGATAGCTGAGTGTTTTCGACCCAGGTACCAAAAGTTCAAATGGGACTTCCTCTGCATGATGACAGTCTTTTCCTGACCAAGCTTTCCTGTCCTGACTGTCCTGGGGTCACCTCTGCAAGCATCATATATGTTTAGAAGCCTCACTTATACTTACGGGTGATGCCTTCTGCCTCTATTTCCTGAGCCCCGGGAAGACTGAATGGCTGGATTCCCAGCCAGAATGAACCAGTTGATGTATCCCAGTCCAGTCCCAAGCCCATCATCATGCCCCTAAGATGCCTTGATGTCATTGTCCCCAGCCCCGCTCCTTTCCCAAGACTGCCCACTGAATAATAACAAGGACATGACCGCTCCTAGATATGGTTGAGGAAAAGGGTTCTATTGTAGGTAGATATGAGAGAGAGAACAACCAGAGGCATCTGGAAGAGTCCAGACTGAACCCAGCTATGAGAGGAGAGGGTGGGGTGATGGTGGGGTGGATACACATGACCAAGAGAGGAAGAGAAGAGAGAGAAGAGACAGGCAAGCAGACCAAGAAAGGAACCAAGAAACAAGAGACCAAGAGAGAACAAAGAACCAAGAAAGCATGTGACCAAAATATCTGGGTTATATAGGAAAGAGAAACAGGGTGAAGGGAAGTGAAGCTCAGGGCCCTGAAGAGGTTTCCGGTATGAGGCTGGAATGAGAAGTACTGAGAGGAACCAGGACTCTGTAGCGGGCATTGCCATGCTGGGAGAGCCTGGCAGCCAACATCCGCTTAGATATGTTAATAGGCCCCCCTCAGCCATTTGTTCTGAGTTTCTTTGGAACCTGACACTCACCAAACCAATGCGCGCTTCTACTTTCCTTCTTCCAAACTGCCCAATTGATAATTTCTTTTAAAAATGTTTCCTTCAGTGTTTCCAGCAGATCAGGGGCTCCTGGTAGTGAGCTAGAGGGCTTTCCTTGTAGCTTCACAAAGAGAGGAATGTTCGAGTGCTCAAATTCTGGTCATGCACAAGGAAATGATTTAGGGCATCAGAGAGAGGCTAGGTCACTCCACTGTTCCCCGGGGCTGGAGCATCATTTCCACAGCCATGGGCGCTTGGTGGGCACCTGGCTGCAGAGGCTGTTCAAGGACGTTGGTGGTCAACCTGGATGATGGATGACAGGGCCCAAGAAGGAAAACTTGGAGCCCAGGGAGGTCCAGAAGCCGCTGCTTTGGCTGTCTACTAGAACAATGGAGGCAGAGGAGCCACCAGGACCGCTAAGGAGGTGAGTTCAGCTCCTTGGCTTACTCTCTTCCTTCCTTTTACCTCTCTTTTGTTTGTTTTAAATTTATTCTTTTTTATTTTCACAAGTCAACATGACACCAATGTTTAAAATGGTGTTCAGTAGGTGCTCAGAAAGTATGTATTTAATTTGTTAATGGTAGTTAATATGCCAGCGGCCACAGCTTGACTATTCATTCCTCTGTGGCTAGACATTTAACTGGGGTGACATCCTGTCTCCTGTTGTCATGCAAAATTCTACTTCAAACCACTTTTTGGACTGGGAAGGTGGCTTGGTAAGTGAAACACTTGCTGTGCAAGCTTCTGGGCACCATTAAACCTGAGATTTGAGAGAGAGAGTTCCACAATTTTGAGGCAAAATTGAAGCAAGCCTGAATTAAATACTGGCCAGGATGATGGACCCTGCCTTGGTCCTGGGTTCCCAGAAAATGGCGATGGGTCACATCTTGTAGAGGCTTAAAAGGGCCAAACCCACATGGTCACCGCATTTCCAATCAGGTCCAATCAGGGCAAGTGCACATCCTAACATAATTCCTCCCTGATATATATCTTGTCCGCATACTTCCCTCCTACATCCAATCAGGCTCAAGCATATATTTAGCAGGGTGAACATTTGTGGCTTGTTATCCTCCTTAAACTGTAGCCTCCAGCATTTCAGGAAGTATCTGAAGTGGGGCTTACAGGTTAACTTTGGCCCTTACATATGATCTCCCAAACCCACATAAAGCTGAATGCAGTGATGCCCATCTGTAATCCCAATAGAGAGAAGATGAGCTTGAGCCTGACACAGCAGAAAACCCTGTCTCAAGCAAGGTAGGAGACTGTGCTCTGACCTCCACAGGCAAGCTGTGGCACACATTCCTAAACACACACACTTCTTTTTTTTTTTTTTTTTTTTTTTTTTAGTTTTTCAAGACAGGGTTTCTCTGTAGCTTTGGAGCCTGTCCTGGAACTACCTCTCGTAGACCAGACTGGCCTTGAACTCACAAAGATCCCCCTGCCTCTGCCTCCGAGTGATGGGATTAAAGGCGTGCGCCACCACTGCCCGGCCAAAAACTTCTTTTACTGTGGAAGTAGTCTGCAAATTGAGCAAGACACAGATAAACAAGCAAACAACCAATTAAACACAGTGCCTTGGTTCCTAGCACTAGAATAACTTTTAGATTTCATTTTGCTGCATACGGTCCAAACTTTAACTGCCCTGAGATACTGTAGGATCCAGCCATGACCAGCTCAATACTTTACCCCCCAGTCTCAGTAGTTTACCCTGAGGCAATATCTGGTTCCAAGAAAGACCACAAACCAAGACCACCCATGTATCATCCAGGAACAGACCATCCAAAGGAAATTTCTAACGTCCTAACGTTGTAGATAGAATAACCTGCAGCCCACACCCATTGCTTTTCACCAGGACACCCCTAGACAAATGTCAGCCAATCGGGGTCCTGAACCTTGAAAATCCCTCACCCCCTACCTTTACTACTATAAAAAACCCAACCCCAACTGAGCTTATGAGCTCTCCAGTCACTCCCACACGCTAGACACACGGAGAGTCCGAGTTTGCAAACTTGTGTAAGAATAAAGGCTCTTTGCTTTTACATACATAATTTGATTCTCCTGGCTGGGTTTTTGGGGGTATGTGGAGGAACTCCAAGATCTGGGCAGAGCAGTACACAGACAATAGATAATTAACAAGGAAAAATTGGCTCCTATTTTGTAAATAATAGTTTCAATTGAAAAATATATTATTAAAAACTTTATCAGTTTTTTAAATGACCACAGAGTTCTTAGACATCCCGAAGGCAAGGCTTCTATCCTTTTTGTTTATACCATTTATAAATAATGCTCCGATTTGTGCTTCCTTATTTCCGTCCTTAAAACAAATGTTTAGAAGTAGACTGGTGGGTCAAGGGGATCCTTGTGCTTTGAGTAAACACTGCCAGGCTCATTACAAGTGCTCGTGTCACCCACAGTCACCAAGGTCAACTAGAACTCCTACCTAGGCGGTTGCCTAAAAAGGGACAAGATTTCTTTTCGTTCTTTGTAGGAGGAGGCGCTTGTTCGTCCCGACCACCCAGAACTGAAATAATCACACAGAAACTGTATTATTAATTAAATCACTGCTTGACCCATTAGCTCTAGCTTCTTATTGGCTAACTCTTACATCCTAATTTAACCCATCTCCATTAATCTGTGGCCTACCAGCAAAGTTTCAGCATGCCTATCTCCGTTGCGGCTGCATGGCGTTCCCCTGGTTCTGCTCTTTTTTCTCCTAGCATTCAGCCCAGTCCTCTCCGCCTACCTAAGTTCTGCCCTATCAACAGGCCAAGGCAGTTTATTTATTAATGGCAATCACAGGACACAGAGGGGACTCCCACATCAGGTCTTAAATGGAAAAATCAGTTGGGGGAGGAAAGGTGGTCTCCACTGCTGTTCTCGTCATGCATGTCTGACTATGGAGTGGTCAACCTGTCGCCTGTGGATAACAACCATATGAAGTCTTAGTGATTCCCATGCAGGTCCTTACCACCAACCAATTCCTCCTCTCTTAACAAGAGCCCTCCACTTACAGGCTGACTGTGTTCACATTGTATGCGCAAAATCCGGCTTTCTCGAAACTGAGTTTGTACCTCTTTTAAGAAGTCGTGTTTTTCTCAGGATTCTGTGAGCTATCCTGTTAATGTTTTGTTAAGGAGGTGAGAAACTTTCATCTTATTCTGTGCTCTCAATGGTGTGTGAGAAACACAGGGAAGGATGTGGACGCCTCACCTCTCAGCTCTAAGTGGTGCACACAGACAAACTTTGAAGAGGATGAAGCAAGAGCCTGGGCCACACTTTAAACTAGGTGTGGTGGTCCATGGCTTTCACCCTCAGCTGCATAGCAAGGACAAGGCCAACTTCCACTACAAGAGATCCTGTTCTGAAAACAAACCACGACAAAAACGAAGCCACCCCACAAGGTGGTCAGTGTAAAGCTTTTATCGCCAGATAAGACTCTCTGCCAATGCAATAATCCAAATCAGACCAAATCAAAACGAATTAGAAAAAAAAATAAGGTTTAATGGATGGCAGTGCTCCATTAAAACACAGTGCATCCAAGAAAACACAGAGATGGGGAGGGAAAACCAGGAAGACCACAGAGAGGGAAAGGAAGACCAGAAGACCGTGGTGTGTTCGTTCTCTGGGGGCAGAGTAAACAGCCTGTGAGAGTGGTCTTGACACTCTCTAGGGAGGGGTCACTATTTGGCGGGCTTTCTCAGAGGTGGAGTCTGAACTGTGGTAACTCCCAGGGGAAGGGGCTTGAAATGGAACTTTCCACCAAACATTCCAGACTCCTTGGCTATATGGATGCCAGGGGCTGGGGTGAAGTCCCAGTCCAAACGGTCAGGAAATGCAGATTAAATCAAGAATGGAATGTCATTTTGTGTATGTCATATTGGCAGTTTTTAAACTGATAAAAATCCACCAAGACAATTGTAATCAAGCTGTAAAGAATTGCAGCCTTTGGCAAGAACAAATTATCAAACCCTATCAAACTTTTTTTAAACATTTACCTATTTTGTTGAAACAACTGTGATTGTCAGGAAGCCAACTGCAGTAAAGATGAAATCTTGCTTGGAGGAGTGCCTTCATAGCAAGACTCCACCCATGAAAGCTCAGAAGCACCCTGGTAGGAATGTGTTAGCTTACTTAAAGGGTTTTTGTTTAAAAAGAGAATGCCTGAGAAGATAGGTCCTCCAGGCAGCCAGCTCCAACAGGACCACCTACGGAGACAGTTTTCCCAGGTTCAGTCAAGCAGGCACTCAGTACACACTGCAGTGTGGCCCAAAGAGGCCAGACTGCACCTCACATTTACAACAGGATTTGGTGTTGTCTGCATGGCACAAACATGCCTGCAGCCAGGACTGGGGAGCGGCAGGCTTCATCATTCAGGATGCCAGATGGAGTGATTTCAGAAGCACGTCTGAACTGTTTTCTTCTTATGGATTTGAAGGACCTTCCTCTGTTCTGGATTAAATCTTATGCCTAGTGCACAAGATACCGACATGCAAAAAGCAAAAAATCTCCTGTTGAGTAGCTTGTCTTTAGCATGTTTTAGTACGGTTTTTTTAAAAGTATGATTTTTTTGCCATACAAAAGTTTAGACAAAATGCAAAGTCAACTTTATCTGTCATTTCCTTCATGATTTATACTGCTTTTCCTTTCGTTAAAATAAAAAGACTTGCCGGGCAGTGGTGGTGCAGCCTTTAATCCCAACACTCGGG
Source organism: Microtus oregoni (assembly GCF_018167655.1). NCBI lineage: Eukaryota > Metazoa > Chordata > Mammalia > Rodentia > Cricetidae > Microtus > Microtus oregoni. The sequence goes on along the minus strand of NW_024543063.1, from coordinate 5,335,226 downwards.
AAGCAGAGACAAGCAAATCTCTGTATAGTACGAGGCCAGCATAGTCTACAGAGAAAATTCCAGAACAGGCTCCAAAACTACAGAGAAACCCTGTCTCAAGAAACCAAAAATAAAATAATAAAAAGACATTTCATGTATATGTGTGTTTGCTTGCATGCATGTCTGTGCACCATGTGAGTGTAGTACACACAGAGGTCAGAAAAAGACACTGGATCCCCTGGAAGAGGACCCAGCCCTGCGCTGTGAAGAGCAGCTTGTCAATCCCTACAAAGCTAAAATGCCTTTTCCCCGCCACCCAACCATTCTGTTGTAGGGACAGACTCCAGGAGGCTTCCAGCCTGCAAGTACAGCCATTTGTTACTGCGGACAATTAATGCAACCAACATATAACATACACAACAACAGTCTACAGGGAGTCTAAAGGCCAAGCTGTGAGTCCATTGCACTTGCCCACAAGTGGAACCGCTGGGCTGTCAAGGAAGCACTTGCTGGCCTTCGCTGGTAGCAGCGGTCTGTTTTCCAAAGCTGAAGACCCAATTTGCACCACCATTGGTAGTTAGCATAGCTACCCTTTTTGGCCTCCTGGTTATGCAAGAAGCGTGTCAACTTGTCCTTCCTTGTGACTAGTGAGGAGGTGCGTATGTCATGGTAAGCTTTTGTGATGTGCCCAGTACCATCTGCTGCTGGTTTTCTTTGGGAATTTGCCTGATAATTCATGGTCTCCCTAAGACCCAGTGGGGGCTATGCTCCGTACATAAATTCTTTTTTTTTTTTTTTTTTTAGTTTTTCGAGACAGGGTTTCACTGTGGTTTTGGAGCCTGTCCTGGAACTAGCTCTTGTAGACCATGCTGGCCTCGAACTCACAGAGATCCGCCTGCCTCTGCCTCCCAAGTGCTGGGATTAAAGGAGTGCGCCACCACCGCCTGGCTTCATAAATTCTTTCTACATGTATGTCATAGGCATCTCCTTCCACTCTGTCTTCTCTTTTAGTTTTCTTTCATCTGTTTTTTTTTTGAAGAAAAGACGTATTATTTTCATCTGTAGGCATGCTTTTTTATTAAGTGTGTGTGTGTGTGTGTGTGTGTGTGTGTGTGTGTGTGCATTGTGTGTGTGTGTGCTTAGTGCCCATGGAGCTCAGAAGAGGTCATTGGATCCCTGGAACTGGAGTTACAGTGGTTGTGAGTCACCATGTGGATGCTGAGAACTGAACTCCCAGACCTCAGCAAGAGCAACAAGTGCTCTTAATTTGCTGAGCCATTTCTCCAGACTCCTTTCATTTTCCAAACAATGTCATTTGGTCAAAAGAAGTTTTCTTTTTTTCTCTCTTTTTCCTTTTCTTTCTTCTTTCTTCCTTCTTCTTTTACTTCTCCTTCCTCTTCCTCCTCTTCTTCATCTTCATTTTTGGTTTCTGTTTGTTGCTTAAACAGAATCTCAGTGTCTCACCCTGACTTCAGCCTTCAACTTCTGATCCTCCTGTTTCCATCTGCCTGCTGAGTGCCAGTGTTATAGGCCTGTTCATGCCTGCATCATATATACTACAGATCAAGCCCAGGATGCTAGGCAAGCAGTCTCAATAAGCCACAACCCTAGCTCCAGAAGAGAAGTTTAAATTCAGTGTCCATGGTGTCCTTGTGCCGTGTGTGTGTGTGTGTGTGTGTGTGTGTGTGAGAGAGAGAGAGAGAGACAGAGAGAGAGAGAGAGAGACAGAGAGAGAGAGAGAGAGAGAGAGAGAGAGAGAGACAGAGAGAGAGAGAGAGAGAGAGAGAGAGAGAGAGAGAATATTTCTCTGGGGAATTCTCCGAGAGGTGAGAAACCTTGCTGTTTTAGGTTTCCTGCTTAGGTCTACAAACCACTTGGAAACTAAACTCTTTCCCCTTTCATAATCTCTCCCTTGAAGTGGTGAGCACAGAGAGTCTGGGCTGGGGGTTGAGGTTCAGACCGACAGAGCTCCACTGGCAACTTTAACTCCTCTACAAGTGAGTCGGTCCTGAGCTTTGCTTGGTATGCGTCCTTAGGATGCCCCCTGGAGGCGGGAGTTGTGTAGCCAGATCCTTTAACCTCAGAGGCATAGCGGGTCACACCTCTCCTTGGGACCCTGCAGGCTTTAAGAACCGCGGCCTGGGCAGCAGCTAGCCCTACAGGACCTAGGGACCAGGTAGACTCAGAGAATTTATTCTGTGCACCTCCTCCACACGAGCGCAATCCCCTCACTCCCGCGTTCTAGCCTGAATCCGGGCGAGGCCACCAAGATTCACCATCCAGAGGTAGAGAGAGGAAAGGGGGCCTCGAGCATCGGGCACACGGCAAAGTACGTCCTGCTTCAATCCAGTAAACCCAGCGATGTCCAGATCCTGGGCCACATGTGACTCACGTGATAACCTTGTTCCGGACAGCCACTAACTGTTTATACCCGCTGGTGGTCCCTTGCAACAGCGGGGTTGGGAGATGGGGTGAGAAACCTGTTTAACCACCTTTTCAGTCCTGCCCTTGTGACTGTAACTGTCTGCCCTTTGCAGCTATGCATTGTCCCAGGGAAGGATAGTCTGCAGGGTGAACTCGAGCCCCTCGGAACATCTCGAAGCAGAGCAGCGAGCTTGAAAGGGGCTCCTTTCCAGTTGAAGTGGAGAGGGAGGACCCAGAAGAAACAGTCACTTTTCACAGCACAGTGCAGGGCCAAACCTGCCTGCGCACTTGTAGAGATCTGAAATCTCTAACGCACCTGTGACACCTGGAGGCCGCCATCTTGATGAAGTCCCCTCCTGGTCCTGGCCTGCAGGTGTCTCTATGGGATGAGACGAGGTAGGGGATGACCATGTCCAGCTGGAGCTAGGGGTGATGGCTTCTCCATACTAAGGGTAGATGCAGCCAAACGTGAAGATCCTCCCCACAGGGCTAATCTGGCATGCTGCTTACTCTGTTTGTCCTCCATCCTGGTGGAGACTCTATAAAAGTCTCAGAATGAACAGACACCAACATGCAGGAGACAGAGGAAAGGGATGCCCACCCTAGGACCTTTGGTATCCCTGACCTCTTCCAGAGGCTTCTGTGAGATACCCACAGGATCAGGGAGTAGTGTAGCCAGCAGCCCCTACCTTTCTTGGAGTCCCACAGCTCTGCCATTTACACCTATGTCTCCCACTGGAGACTTGGAACTGGAGACGGGCAGAGGAGCCTCAGAAAGGTTCTTTGGCTGGGTGAGCCCCATCGACTTCTATCAGTCTTGATAGGTGTGACCAAACTTTGAAGGAGGTCCTTGGCACCTATCAATCACTCTTGCAAGCAAATCAGAATTATTCAGGGTTCTCCAAGGTAAAGAGACTGCTATTCTCCTCTCTCCCCTTACTGTTGCCTGAGGAATGGTTAGCAAAGGAAGATTCCACACATGGCTTATGATTTGAACTGTAGCCCCCACTCTCCATTTGTATGTAGAGGCCCTCGCTCACAGAACCTTGGGAGGTAATCTTACTTATAGGGTATAAGGTCTCTGCAAAGGTAATCAGTTAAGTTGAGGCCAAAAGTCTCATCTGCAAAGTGTATTTAAAAACTAGAGGATTTAAAAAAAAAATTGAGGGTATGCTAGGACCAGTGCTCAACTACAGTCTTAAGCTCCTAAACTAAGGCGACCCACCCAGAGCGGTGAGTGCCTGCCAGCCAGGCAGGCCTCAGGGTCCCCTGTAAGGGAGCTGGGCACCTCCAGCTCCGGCGCCAGGCTTCCTGCGCGCTCCTGGATACCCCCCCCCCCCCACTTGCTCCATTCATCCTGTTGGCCCTGGATCATTGGGCTACTGGCGGCCCTGCTTAGTTGCTGAGGAATCCCATCAGGACGGTTGCTGAGGAATCCCATCTGGACGGGAACGGTTCCTGCTTCTACACTGAAGAGATATACCCTGAGAGTCAATCACAGCAAAGTCTGGACCAAGAGACCAGGCCTCTCCTGGCTCCATTTGAAGGAAGAGATGGGAAGGCGCCAATACAAGAATTCCTCCAACAATCTGAAAGGCAACATGACACCACCAGAAACCAGGGATCCCGAAATAAGAAGAATTGTACACCCTACCCCTGAAGAAATAGAAGAAATCGACTCAAAAGTGAACTATATGAAAATAATAGAGGACCTTAAACAGGAGGTGAAAAACTGCCATAAACAATTAGAGATTACAAACAAAAAGGTAGAGGAAATGAATAAATCGCTCAAAGACACGCAAGAAAACCAAGAGAAACAAGAAAAAGCAATCAAACAGGTTAGGGAAGCGGTTCAAGACATGAAGAATGAAATGGAAGCAATGAAGAAAGCACAAACCGAGGGAAGAATGGAGATGGAAAATCTGGGTAAACGAACAGGAATGACAGAAACAAGTACTAACAACAGATTACAAGAGATAGAAGAGAGAATATCAGACACTGAAGATACCATAGAAAAAATAAACACACTGATCAAAGAAAACAGCAAAACCAACAAATTCTCATCACAAAACATTCAGGAAATCTGGGAACAATAAAAAGACCAAACCTAAGAATAATTGGAGTAGAAGAAGGAGAAGAAGTGCAGCTCAACGGTACAGAAAATATACTTAATAAAATTATAGAAGAAAACTTTCCCAACCTGAAGAAAGAGGTACCTATGAAGGTTCAAGAAGCATACAGAACACCAAATAGGCTGGATCAAAAAAAAACATCCCCTCGCCATATAATAATCAAAACACAAAATACACAGAATAAAGAAAGAATATTAAGAGCCACAAAGGAAAAAGGCCAAGTTACTTATAAAGGTAAACCTATCAGACTTACACCTGACTTCTCTATGGAAACCTTGAAAGCCAGAAGGTCCTGGATAGATGTACTGCAAAAACTAAGAGATCATGGATGCAAGCCCAGACTACTATATCCAGCCAAGCTTTCGTTCACTATAAATGGAGAAAACAAAATTTTCCAGGATAAAAACAAATTCAAACAGTACGTAGCCACAAATCCAGCCTTACAGAAAATTATAGAAGGAAAATCACTAACCAAGGAGTCCAACAATGCCCACAATAACTCAGTCATCTAGAGACCTTTCACCAGCGCAACTCAAAGAAGGGAAACACACAAACCCTACAACTAAAAAAGTGACCGGAGTTAACAACCACTGGTCATTAATATCACTTAATGTCAATGGGCTCAACTCACCTATCAAAAGGCACAGGCTAAGGGATTGGATACGAAAACAGGATCCAACGTTCTGCTGTCTACAAGAAACACACCTCAACCACAAAGACAGGCACCTACTCAGAGTAAAGGGCTGGGAAAAGGCTTATCAAGCAAATGGTCCTAAGAAACAAGCAGGTGTGGCCATACTAATTTCTAACAAAGTTGACTTCAAACTTAAATCAATCAGAAGAGATGGAGAGGGACATTTTATACTCATAACAGGAACAATTCATCAGGATGAAGTCTCAATCCTGAATATCTATGCCCCGAATATAAAAGCGCCCACGTATGTAAAAGAAACATTACTAAAACTCAAGGCAGCCATCAAACCACACACACTAATAGTAGGAGACTTCAACACTCCTCTCTCACCAATGGACAGGTCAATCAAACAGAAACCTAACAGAGAAATTAGAGAATTAATGGAGGTAATGAAGCAAATGGACTTAACAGACATCTATAGATTATTCCACCCGAAGAGGAAAGAATATACCTTCTTCTCTGCAGCTCATGGAACCTTCTCGAAAATTGACCACATACTCGGTAACAAAGCTAACTTACACAGTTACAAAAAAATATTAGTAACCACCTGTGTCTTATCAGATCACCATGGATTAAAGTTAGAATTCAACAACAATGCTACCCCCAGAAAGCCTACAAACTCATGGAAACTGAACAGTCAACTTCTGAACCATACCTGGATTAAGGAAGAGATAAAGAAAGAAATTAAAGTCTTCCTTGAATTCAATGAAAATAAAGAAACAACATACTCGAACTTATGGGACACTATGAAAGCAGTGCTAAGAGGAAAGTTCATCGCACTAAGTGCCCACTTAAAGAAAACAGAGAAAGCACATATTGAAGACTTAACAGCCCACCTGAAAGCTCTAGAAAAAAAAGAAGCAGACTCACCTAGGAGGAGTAGAAGATTGGAAATAATCAAACTGAGGGCTGAAATCAACAAAATAGAAACACAGAAAACAATCCAAAGAATCAATGAAACAAAAAGCTGGTTCCTGGAGAAAATCAATAAGATTGATAAACCCCTATCCAAACTAATCAAAAGGCAGAGAGAGAATACGCAAATTAATAAGATCAGAAATGAAAAGGGGGACATAACCACAGACACAGAGGAAATTCAGAGAATCATCAGATCATATTACAAAAGCCTGTATAACACAAAACTGGAAAATGTAAAAGAAATGGACACTTTTTTAGATAAATACCATATACCAAAGTTACACCAGGACCAGGTGAACAATCTAAACAGACCTGTTGGTCGCGAAGAATTAGAAGCTGTCATCAAAAACCTCCCTACCAAAAAAAGCCCAGGACCAGATGGTTTCAATGCGGAATTCTACCAGAACTTCCAAGAAGAGCTAATACCCATACTCCTTAATGTATTCCACAATATAGAAACAGAAGGGTCATTACCTAATTCCTTTTATGAAGCTACAGTTACTCTGATACCAAAACCACACAAAGACTCAACCAGGAAAGAGAATTACAGGCCAATCTCACTCATGAACATCGACGCAAAAATCCTCAACAAAATACTGGCAAACCGAATCCAAGAACACATTAGGAAAATTATCCATTATGATCAAGTAGGCTTCATTCCTGAGATGCAGGGCTGGTTCAACATACGAAAATCTATCAATGTAATCCAGCATATAAATAAACTGAAGGAAAATAACCATATGATCATCTCATTAGATGCTGAAAAAGCATTCGACAAAATTCAACATCCATTTATGTTAAAAGTCTTGGAGAGATTAGGGATACAAGGGTCATACCTAAATATAATAAAAGCTATATACAGCAAGCCGACAGCTAACATCAAATTAAACGGAGAGAAACTCAAAGCCATCCTGCTTAACTCAGGAACACGACAAGGATGTCCACTCTCTCCATACCTCTTCAATATAGTACTTGAAGTTCTAGCAATAGCAATAAGACAACATAATGGGATCAAGGGGATTCGAATTGGAAAGGAAGAAGTTAAACTTTCGTTATTCGCAGATGATATGATAGTGTACTTAAGCGACCCCCAAAACTCCACCAAAGAACTTTTACAGCTGATAAACAGCTTTAGTAATGTGGCAGGATACAAGATCAACTCCAAAAAATCAGTCGCCCTCTTATACACAAAGGATAGGGAAGCAGAGAGGGAAATCAGAGAAGCTTCACCATTCACGATAGCCACAAACAGCATTAAATATCTTGGGGTAAATCTAACCAAGGAAGTGAAAGATCTATTTGACAAGAACTTTAAGGCATTGAAGAAAGAAATTGAAGAGGATACCAAAAAATGGATGGATCTACCTTGCTCTTGGATTGGGAGGATCAACATAGTAAAAATGGCAATTCTACCTAAGGCAATTTATAGATTCAATGCAATCCCCATCAAGATCCCATCAAAATTCTTCACAGATCTGGAGAGGACAATAATCAACTTTATATGGAAAAACAAAAAACCCAGGATAGCCAAAACAATCCACGTCCAGCTTTCCGGGTGGAATGCAGGTATTTTGTTTCCTCCATTGAGGAGACACCCAGTGTGTGTTTAACATCCTGATTTCCCTGGTGCTCATCTGTGAAGACAAGAGCCTGGTGCCCTCTACTATGTTTCAGATGCCTGGGGAAACCAGAGAAAACACTGGGTGTCAGCATTCCTCAGGGACTGTCTCTTTTCGTTCGTTTGTTTTTCAGGATCTTTCACTGATCTGGAATTCAGCAAAATAGGTTAAGCTGGCAGCCAGTGAGCCTAAAGGAGCCATCTACCTCTGCCTCCCCAATGATAGGATATTATGCATGAGTGGGTGCTAGCATGTGTGGCTCTTTTTATTTTTTCTTAAATAGATTCTGAGATTGAACTTTTGCCCTCATGCTGGCAAGGCAAACACTTTACCAACTGAGCTATCTCTCCGGCCTTCCATCTTTCTTCTTAATGAGACAGAGTCTCAGTATATGTAGCCCGTGGTAACCTTAAACAACCTAATGCCTCAGCCTTCCAAGTACTGGGATTACAGGTAAACATCACAGCACTGAAATTCTACTTCTTGTTGTTGTTGTTGCTGCCGCTGCTGCTGCTTCGAGACATTGTTTCTCTGTGTATCCTGGGCTGTCTTGGAATTCACTTTGTAGACCAGGCTGGACGCAAGCCACAGAGATTGGCCACCTGCCTCTGCCTCCCAAGTGCTGGGATTAAAGGTGTATACCATTAAAGGTGGGGCATGAAATTGTGCTTGTCACGAGAACTGTGCTCTGCTCCTGGTTAAAGATTGGCCTTTTTTTTTTCCATAACAAGCCCCCCCCCTTTTTTTTTGACAGGATTTCACTGTAGTTTCGCTAGAACTAGCTCCTGTAGACCAGGCTGGCCTCAAACTCACAGAGATCCGCCTGCCTCTGCCTCGCAAGAGCTAGGATTAAAGGCGTGCGCCACCACTGCCCAGCTCCTTTTTTGTTTTGTTTTGAACCCAGAGCCTCTTCCCAGCTAGGCGAAGGGCCCTACCACTGAGCTATATTCTCAGCTCCGTCACACTTTATTTGTTTAATGTTTTCTGAGGTCAGACTGGTCTGGAACTCACAGAGGTCCTCCTGCCTTTGCCTTTGAATGCTGGGATAAAGATGTGTGCTACCAGTGCTGTTTAAAATGAACCCTAAGTGTCTTTATGAAGACAATATAAATAAAAGTTTAAAAGAATACAACTTTGGTTCCTAGAACCCATGTCAGCCCCAACTGTCTGTAACTCCAGTTCCAGGAAAGGCCTGGTCTACATAGTTCCAGGACAGCCTACCTCAAACAAAAATCTGCGCCAGACCCGTGGATATTGGGCAATGGTAGGTGGTGACACATACCTTTAATCACTGCACTCAGGAGGTAGAGGCAGGCGATGTAATGATTCCTGCGCGAAATGGACCAAGCCACGGGTGGGTTCAAACCACGACCACTGAGAGCCCAGGCGATTCTGCGAGCAAGAGACCTTGGCAGGTTGAGAGCCAGAGGCCTCACGGTCTGCAGACAGAGTTTAGCTCCTGTAGACCAGGCTGGCCTCAAACTCACAGAGATCCGCCTGCCTCTGCCTCGCAGATTGGAGATTGACTGCCTCCGGCCTCCATGGGCACCTGAATTCATGTGAACATATCCATATATACACCTATGGAACTGGGGGTTTCTCTCTGACCAGCTAGCTCCCGAATAACCACTCTAAGGCTTAATATTAATTATAAATGTTTGGCTGATGGCTCAGGCCTATTACTAGCTAGCTATTACATTTAAATTAACCCATTTCTATTAATCTAAGTATTTCCACATGGCCGTGGCATTTTCTGTCTGCTGACATGTTGTTCCTTGAGTGGCCAGATGGTGTCTCTCAGGCTCCACCTTCTTCTCCCGTGTCTCTGCTTGGATTTCCTGCCTGCCTCTATCTTGCCTTGCCATAGGCCAAAGCAGCTTTATTGATCAGCCAATGAGAGCAACACATATTCATAGCATACAAAAAAAATTCCCACAGCACACCAACATATAACACATATTAGAAATAATTTTTTAATGAAAAGAGAAAATTCACCCCAAATGTCCCTGCCCTACACAAAAACTGAATTCATTTTTGCTCATTGTCTTCTAGTCTCTGATTTGCATTTGTCTTTTTTAAGTTCTAGTCATTGTATGCAGTTTGAACGGTGCTGTTTCATTTAATAAGCAAGTCTGTGGCTCCACACAGTCTGCATAACCATCGAGGCGCATGGCTCAGCAGTGCTACCACAAGGAAACTTGAGGTGGCTTAGTTAACTATTCCCAGTGCTCCACGAGGCAGCTTCCAAGTTGTCAGCATTACACAATGGGCACCTTCCCACCAGGGTTGTCCCTGTCATCGGACTACTTCCTCAGGATAAGAGTGAAATCACTGGACCAAAATTTCAAAGGGTCTGTGTGTGTGTGTGTGTGTGTGTGTATATTGTGTGTTTGTGTATGTATGTGTGTGCATTGTGGATATGTATATGTAAGTGTGGATTGTATGTGTTGTATGTGTGTATTGTGTGTATGTGTTGTGGGTATATGTGTGTATTGCATGTATGTGTATGTATATGTATGTGTGTGTTGTATATGTATGTGAGTATTGTGTGTGTTGTATATGTGTATTGTGTGTATGTGTTGTGGGTGTATGTGTGTATTGTATGTGTGTGTTGTGTATGTGTGTATTGTGTGTGCTGTATGTGTGTATTGTGTGTATATGTTGTGGATGTATGTGTGTATATTGTATGTATGTGTGTTGTATATGTGTATATATGTATGTGTCATGTGTGTACTTGTGCGTGTGTGCATGGCTTGCATGTGGAAGTCAGAACAACTTTCCGAAGTGAGCGCTTTCCTCTCCCCATGGGTCCTGGGAATCAAATTCAGGTCATCGTGCTTGGTGGCAAGCACCTTCAGTTATGGAACCATTTCATCCTCCCTTTTAAAATTTGGACTTATTTTTTTAATGTGTTTTGTGTCGGTTCATGTGCACGCCATGGTTTGAAGACAACTTGCAGTGGTCAGCTCTCTCCTTCCTCCATTTGGGCTCCAGGTACTGAACTGGGTCACCAGGGCAAGTGCTCATTCCTGCTGAGTCATCTTTCCGGCCCCTCCCTCATTCTGTGGCAGACATTTTGTTTCTGCTTCAGGAAGCTGAGTAGCAATCTCCTAAGGGACTGGACAGAGTCTCCTGCTGCTCACACATGCTCGAAGAGAGGGCCCCTCCTCCTCACGGAGGCCACCTGAGCGGTACTCCATTCTCAGTCAATTGACTTGTGACTGTCAGAGTCACTTCACCTGGGCTGTCACTTCTTCCCCCATCTCCAGTGACAACAGCAAGTTCTTTATGGACTATGTGAGGGAGTTTCACACACTCAGGACCAGGGATGGGCATTCATGTTCCTCTTTTGTTCACTGAAGTGTTTCTCTCCCACCTCAACCCCAACGACCCTACCTCCAAAGGAAATCCAAAGCAAAGTCCCATTCTGATAGAGAAGACACAATTCAGGCCACAGCAACAGAGTCAAGTTCCTTCTGAGGCTCAAGAAACTCTGGTTTAACTTTCAGAGGCTACCTGCACTCCCCTTAAACTGCCCACCACTGTTGTATCTTCATATCAGCTCCCCACCTCCACCTCCGTCACACTGACTGACCACTCACCTGCCTCACACAAGAACCCTAGAGGTGACATTGGACCCACTTGGATACTCAAGACAAACACTTATTTATACAAACACACAACACGCATATATACACATACACCATACACACACAACAAATATATATGAGAGAGGTTCATTCTATAAGTTCTGCTACTCTAGAGAACCCTGACTAACAGTCATGCAGAGATTTGCCAGCTCCATTCCGAGCCTGGTCTGATATGCAACCTGAGAGGAGCAAGAACCTCCATGCAAGCTATCATGTCTCTTCCAGCCCTCATGAAAAGGTATCCTTTGTCCTTTAAGGTACATGATGACATTCTCAGTCCCAGCATGTTCAAAACATCACCCTGATTCAGTCTGTGTCCAAGAAAGAGTCCTTTGTCCCTTTTCTTGCTGTTGGCATTAGCAGCCTGTCTAGGACAGCATGCCAGAGACAGATGAGCTGGATTCATATTCCTGTTCTGCCACGCTGTGCAACTACGTAACTCTGTGCTTTGGGGCTCTTCCAAGCTGGAGGGGACAGAATTCCGTCCACTAGGATTGCTGTGGGCACCTGTATAAACTAACAACACAGTAGGCTCTCGGTAAGTCTTCGGGGACACATGAGCTAGAAGTGACTCACTTCCATGCACTGTAGAGGCTCAGGTCTATTGGTGAGACGCTGGGTCAAGCCACTCCAGTCTTGTCTGCCTTTGTACATGTTCATGTAGCACTTGCTCAGCAAATGGGTTCTGAACACCTGGCATGGGCCCCAGATGTATCTGAGTTCAGTCAGGGAAATAGGTAAAGACTTCTACAGTAGAATACCAGGAAGGAGGAAGTGCAGGGCTCAGAAAAGGTGGGGCAATTAAGGAGGGGGGCAGGAGTTAGCTGAGCAAGGAACAGATGTTACTGCTCATGAAGAGTTCTCTTGAAGAAAACCACCGCCTGGAGTGTTTTTGGTTTTTTTTAAAATTTATTTTGAAACAGGGTTTCTCTGTAGCCTTAGCTGTCTTGAAACTCTAGAAAGACTGGCCTCGAACTCACATATCTGCCTGTTAGGATTCAGACTTTAGGCTGGCCGGCCTTGTCACCTGGCAGGATGCACTCAGGCAGTACACTGGCCAGTCCAGGGTCCTAAGGCTGCTATGTCCCTAAGAAGTCTGTACGCAGGTGCAAAAGGTCCCTTTAAGAGATAAACTCCAGGCCAGGCGGTGGTGACACAGACCTTTAATCCCAGCACTCTGGAGGCAGAGGCAGAGGCAGAGGCAGAGGCAGGGGGATCTCTGTGAGTTTGAGGCCAGCCTGGTCTATAGCACGAGTTCCAGGACTGGTTCCATAGCTACTGAGAAATCCTGTCTTGAAACCTGACCACCCCACCCCCCCAAAAAAAGAGAGACAAGTGTTTAATTGGGGGCCTTCACCCCAGCCCCTGGCACCCGTTTTTTTGTTGGGTGGAAAACTCCATTCCAAGTCTCCTCCCCTGGGAGTGGCCACAGTCCAGACTCCACCTCCAAGAAAGCTCTCCAAACAGTGATCCCTCCCCAGGGAGGGTCAAGACCACTCCCACAGGCTATTTAAATTGCCCCCCAGGGAGTGAACACGTGGTCTTCTGTTTTTCTCTGGTCTTTCGTTTCTCTGTTCATCTCTCCCTGTTTTCAGGACGGGGGTGGGAGGGGCATCCGGGATTGCTGGCACCCATTAAACCTGGACATCTTCTAATTTGGTCTGATTGGGATTATTGCATTGGCAGAGAGGGTTGTCGGCCAAAGAAAAATACTTAACAACAAGCTCCACCTGTCCCCGCTTTCTTCCCTCTTTTTCTGAAGAAGCAAGCAGGTCTCTGTCTCTCTCTTCCCTTTACCCTTTACTCAATAAACTCCTCACTTAAGCTCTGTCTGCAGATTGTGAGGCCTCTGGCTCTCAACCTGCCAAGGTCTCTTGCTCGCAGAATCTCCTGGGCTCTCAGTGGTCGTGGTTTGAACCCACCCGTGGCTTGGTCCATTTCGTGCAGGAATCATTACATCGCCTGCCTCTACCTCCTGAGTGCAGTGATTAAAGGTATGTGTCACCACCTACCATTGCCCAATATCCACGGGTCTGGCGCAGATTTTTGTTTGAGGTAGGCTGTCCTGGAACTATGTAGACCAGGCCTTTCTCTGTCCTAGAGGACTGAGATTTAAGCCGGCCTGAAGCATATTTTTTTTAAAGATTTATTTATTTTTATATACATTGGTGTATTGCCTGCTTGTGTGTCAGTGTGAAGGTGTCCTCAGATCCTCTGGAGCTGGAGTTACAGACAGTTGTGAGCTGCCATGTGGGTGCTGGGTATTGAACCTGGGTCCTTTGGAAGAATAGCCAGTGCTCTTAACTCCTGAGCCATCTCTCCAGCCCCTGAAGCATATTTTTACAGCATCAAATAAAAGACATTTTAAAAAATTAGGAGCAGGAAGAGTGCCTCTAAGTCCATTGGCCACGTGGTGTAATCTACACCTCTAACTACCCGAAAGCCCTAGTGCATGCAGCAGGCAGGTCGGGTCATTTACATTCCGTCACGGTGCAGGGAATAGGCACCGCGCACTAGTACTTCTGACCCTCAAGTGCCCAAATGAACGGAAACAATCCGGTTGGCCGCGCGCCAGACCCGGGACACAGACCTCTCTTGGCCCGCCCTCAGGTCGTCGTCTCCCCCCCCCCCGCCAATGAGCGACGGCCGCCCAGTCTGGCCCGTGCGCTCGACTGTATGCACATGGGGCTGCCAATAAAGTTCTCCGCGGCTTTGAATTTTTTTTTTCTTAAAGAGCCCGCTACGGTCACGGCGCAGGCCCCGCCCCGCCCCTTCCGGTGCCGCCGCCGGGAGCCGGTGCGGCTGTGAAGGCTGGAGCTTCTTGCTGCCGCCGCTCCTCGGGCATGGTGTTGGATGCCGGCCCGCCTCGCCTGACTCGCGGTGCTCAGGTGAGCCGGTCGCGCGGGCAGAGCTGCGACCGCGGCTCCTCTCGCCGGGCGCCGGGCGGGGGCCGCGAGGTCGGCGGCTGACGGGAAGCTCTGGGCGGGCAGCGAGCCCCCGCGGCTCTGCGGGCCGGGGCGGACCCCGTGCCGCCGCCGGCAAGGTCACGGTGCCGAACTCAGGCCCCACCGGGAGCCCGAGGCCGCGCCGGGCAGGCCGCTGCTCCCGGAGGAAGGCGGACGCGGCTGGCGACCGCGGCAGCGGGGAGGAGGGGCGGCCGGTCCCGCCTGGTCCGGTTCGGTCCTTGACCCGGTTCCGCGGTGTGTTGTCTCGGGTGTGGCCTTCTCTCTGGCGGGCTCAGTTTCCTCTGTCTCGGGTGGGCACTGGACCCTCCCATCGGCCCTGCTGGTGGGTCAGAGAGGGCTTCGCTTGGCCTGTAGGTAGAAATCGGCTCTCCATGGGCACCTTGGTAGGGCTAGATGGTGAAGTGAAGGAGGGCATCCCACGACCTGGTTGTCAGGTTAAGCAGAGGTTCCAGAAATGAGCAGGGTGGTGCTGTACAGTGAGGCAGCTGTTGGGCCTGCTACCCGGGCTTCCTAGCTGGTGGGGCAGGAGCTCGGCAGTGGGAGAGAGAGTCGGTGAAAATGAAGAGCGCTACTAGTGATGGGGGAGCTTCAGGAACCTCACCTGGCCGGAACTACCAGGCATTCGGTATCCGAGATCAGAGATGGGCTCCAGAGGTGCTCAGTCAATAAATCTGGTAGGCGAGAGACCCCTGGGCACTGCCATGCTATACTGTACGGTACTGGGGTGTGGATCTTTTGATCTCCTCGTCTGTCCTTAGGCTGAGGAGGTTAAATAAGTGTCCTAGTGACCTGTAGTTCTCACTTAAATGCCTGCATTGGGACTTGGATTGGAACGGTCAGTGAGGAGTTAGCCTCACCTTGAGCTGACTAGCCCCGTGCAGGTGACAGGGGCCTGATTTCACCAGAGCACGTGCAAATGCTGAGTAAACAGGACTTGATGAGACTGGTAAATAACAGGCTGGAGTCTTCTTTGGTGGAGAGCCTGAAAGCCGGTCCCACCCAGAGGAGGAACTAACCAGGCTCATTACAACTTGTGGAATTTGGAGACAGAGCACGCTGTTCAGAATAGCTGGTCTGTTCCCAGAATACTGCCTTAGTCACAGTGGGATTTTTTCGAGAAACGGGAAGTTTGGGTAAAACTCAGGTTTTACCCAGAGGTGCGACATATTGAGGAGAGAAAGAATTCCGGGGCCACTGCAGGTAGTCTGCCAGCTTTTAGGTGGTATGAGTAATTATTCTTGTTTTAACTTTCTGATTATGGGAAGATTTCCGAATTGAGCCTGGTTGTTCTCCCTGTGGCATGTGAAAGTGATACAGATCCTAGAAAAATTGGTGGCTGCTCTAGTCTTATGGGCCTTAGACTATCAGAAAGCATGCTGTGTTATCTACCCTGCATGGCCTTGGCACGGGTTTTATTATAAGTCTACAGTGACTGAGGATTACACCTTGCAGAGCAGAGCATACCCACCCTCTGCCTCAGAGAAGGCCTCAGTGTAGCAGAGGGGTATGGAAGCGTCAAGCACGGTAGCCCTGTGTGGGGAAGGCCTGCCTCTTGCCAGGCCTCTGAGCAGTGCAGCTCCTCCGTGTGGGGTGGCTTGTGCTCTGGCTTCATTTTCCACAATTCTCTTGTGACTATTAGGGGACTGCCTACTAAACTATTGATTGCTACTTTTAGTTTTCCCTTTTCACCGTTGGCCTTACTGACACTGAGGTGAGGATCTGCTGATCCACATGGGGTGCTTCCCGCACCCCTCCCTGACCCCCAGGGGTAGGTAGGCCTATAATCCTGACATTGTCAGGCACCCCTAATGTCCCCAGGGCTGAACACATCGCTATAGTGATTTCACTTGTATTTTAATAACTAAAGCTTGCCTGAAGATCAGAGAGTAAAACAGCTGCAGTGGTAGCGCACACCTTTAGTCCCAGTAGCCACACTAGTATGTCATAGAAACCGGGCGGTGCACGCCTTTAATCCCAGCCCTAGAGAGAAATATAAGATGGGAGGAGACAGCTCACAAACACAGGCTCTTTTTGAGATTCCTGGAGGCAGGATTGCCATTTTCAGACTGAAGTCGAGGTTAGAGCCAGTGGGTGGCTGTTTAGCTTTTCTGACCTTCAGATTGAACCCCAATTTCTGTCTCTGAGTTTTTATTAAGACAAAAGGGTGTCTTTTAATAAATGAGACTTGCCTGAGGATCAGAAAAGTAAAACAACCACACTGGCTAGCCTTACTGATCAGACAGCAATGGCATACACTTTTAATCCCAGTAGCCACACTAGTTTGCCATAGAAACCAGGCAATAGTTGTGCACACCTTTAATCCCAGGGTCATAAAACGGGAGGAGACAGCTCTCAGGCTCAGTCTCATTCCGAGATTCCTGGAGGCAGTATCTCCATTTTCTGACTAAGGCTAAGGTAAGAGTCAGTGGCCAGCTGCTTTGCTTTTCTGGTTTTCAGGTTGAACCCTAGTTTCTTTCTCTTGAGTTATTATTAATCTTGCTTCACATAATGATAGACTTGGACTTGGCCAGGGTGGCGAACACTATCTCATGACCCTGTTTAAGAAATTCCTGACAAGTTCATTCCAACTGGGGGCCAAGGTAGCAAAGCATTGCTATGTTCAGCTGTTTGGTAGCTTGTGGGCTGAATGAAGTCTCCCTGGGGGAAGTGACTTAGCGGTTGAGCCATAGCTCTATGCCTGAAGTAAAAACTTGAAGATGCCTGTGTTCATAGTAGGCTCATCTCTTCATGTAGGTAACCCTGAGAAGGCATCCTGTGTTCATAGTAGGCTCATCTCTTCATGTAGATAACCCTGAGAAGGCATCCTGTGTTCATAGTAGGCTCATCTCTTCATGTAGATAACCCTGAGAAGGCATTGTAGAGTGGGGCTGAAGAAACGGGTGCTAATGTGCTTTCAGATGTCTGCCAGCTCTGTTGAGGTGTGGCTGAACTGCCCCTGCCCCTTCACTTCATGGTTGATCAGTGTGTAAACCTGACACCATGTCCACACTTAGCACATCTTCCGGAGGTTACTGTGGTGAGTGCTTCTTGTAGCTTAGTGACTTGGACACTCACCCTCCACACCTGTTGTTCCAGGGTCCATGTGGGCATGCACCTGTGTGGGGGGAAGATAGCGTGAGAACGAGCAACCTGTGTTAGGAATCTTTCCCAGATTTCAATGCTATGAGTTTATGCATATTAACATGCAATACAAGAATTGTTTGGTGCATTTAGACAAATATTACTTTTTGTTTTAGTATTTTAGTATTTAGTATTTTTGTTTTAGTATTCCTCTCTGAATGAGGAATTCTGACTGCTGGAAGTGTGTGATAGAAACAGAAGGCAGACTCTGGAGGTAGGAGTTGCTGACATCTTAGTGTGAATTGTGCTCTGGGTGAAGCCTTTACACAGGTTCAACAGTTAGAACACATAAAGCCTCTTAAAGGGAATGCTGGTCATGGCAATGGGAAGAGGAGTGCATGGGAAGTGCCTGTACCTTCTGCCCGACAATTCTGTTGCTCCAGTGCTGCTTTTAGAATAAACAATTGAAGGCTTAGGGAGTGGGTGGCAGTTCTTTCATCGTTTATGCAGGCAGTCGGGAGCATTACCTCACCTGCCTTTGGATTTTGCTGTCCTTCCTAGGGAGTTTGCAGCAGGAGAACCTGAAAGTCACAGGGGCTGGAAGCAGCCACTAAAGACAGTCCAGTTTGGGGTATTATAATTTTCACTTCATGTTGACATTGCAAAGCAGTAAATGCAACAGTCCTTTGAAGGCTCTGTACACGTCCCTCTAAGGGAGGAGGAAAGCAAAGCATCAGATGTCACTTCTGCCCTAGAGACTTCTGCTCCCAGGCTACACCTGGATCCCATTGCCGCGGGGACAGTTACTTCATTTGACACAGTGGGGTTAGTGAATGAGTGCCAGCTGGGAAGCTTGGAGATGGGTGGGGCTAGATTGTGATTGAACTCTGTGCCTAGTGAGTATGAAACTCGTGGCTTCCCTAAACTTACAAAGAATCACATGGCTTATTCAGATTTATTGTGGAGGAATCCAGTTTTGTTAATCTGTAGAAATTTTCTGCACATTTTAGAGAAAATAAACACCTGTCTATCTCTCCTGTCTAGTTGTTGTCTGGAGACATGGTCCTTACTTAGCCCTACTCTTGCCTGTCTTCCAGAAGAAAGGTGGCAGTAATGCTAACGCTGGCAAGCAAGCTGAAGCGGGATGATGGTCTCAAAGGATCCCGGACATCTGCCTCCACATCTGACTCTACTCGACGGATCTCTGTGAGAGACAAGTTGCTTGTAAAAGGTAAATCATCCTCCATGGAAGCTGGCTTTATACCCTGGAACAAAGCAAAGCTTGCCCAGAGGCTCTTTAAGGATGGATATAAAATAGCCTGTTAAATGGAAATATTTCTTTAAAATGATTTGAACATATGAGTATCAGGTATGTTTTTAATCCCAGGACTCTGGAGGAAGAGGCAGGTAGATCTTTGAGTTTAAGGCCAACCTGGTCTATAAAATGAGTTTCAAGACAGCCAGAGTTGTATGGAGAGACCCTGTTCCAAAAAAAATAAATTAAAATGAAATTGTCACTTATAGAGGCAGGATGTAAACCAGACAAAGGATAGGATTGTGATCGCAAGGAGATGGTGTTAGAACTGTGGTGTCTGACACACCAGGAATATTCTTTGTTGGCATTGCTGCTGTGCTGTGGAAAGAAGACACAGTAGAAGTTGGCAGGCCTGAGGCATGTGGGTGCTGCTGGTACTTTCCTCTACTGTCCTCTTTCCTGTGGAATGCACAGCAGTTTCCATCCTGGAACAGGTAATGTCTTGAGATCCTTTCCTGGTTCATAGAGCACAGCCTAAAGAGTCTTGTGAAAAGCTGGTGTCTTCACAGAATTATCATCGTGCACCTGCACACCAACACACACAAGTATTGTATGAACTGGTAATAATGCATATTGTAATTTTGTTATTAGAATTCACAGAATTGTTATTAAAATTGTGTCTATGTTTGTAAAGGAAAACTGTATGATAAAGGGTTTCCTTTTGTGTTTGTGGGGGGGGAGGGGCGGTATCCGTATAGCTTGCATGTTCCTGTGTGCATGGGAGGGGCAAGGAGTTGTGCACTTAAATGGAGGTGCTGAGGTTGAAGGCCGTGGGTTTGTGCAGGTTTAACAGAGTCGCTTATGTACTTCCTGGACTTAAATCTTGAATTAGCTTAAATCATGACCAGCTATGGATGATTGGTTAAAAATGTTTTAAAAGTAAAAATGTTTACATCTCATTCTTGTCTCTAAGTCTGGAACAACCTAGATTGCAAGTAAGGTGTCCTGGGGCACCTTACTTACTTGGGTGAGCCTGATGACATTTGACTTTTCAGAACCCTCGAGGTTCCATCTGTAGAGGCAGCCCAGAGATGGGAGAGCCAGGTTGAGGAGTTTGGGGGTGTAGTTGCAGTACAAGCAGAGTTTTTTATTGCAGTAAAGAAGTCTTGACTTACCTTCTAAGATTAAACTGTCCCTTCTTCACATTGCCACCATCATGGTTAATAGCAGCTGTAGTACACCAAGCACTTGAGGCCAGACCCTGATTGTGCTGTTATAGCAAGATTCTATATTCCTTGTAGGCAATAGCATCTTTCTCATGATCTGGAGTCTGGAAGACTAAGGTTAAGAAAGCAGTGTTGGCTCACTGATAAAGGCACTTGTCTCAATGTACCAGGCCCTGGGTTCCATCCCCACTGTCACTAAAAGAAAAAAAAAAAAAGAATAGAAAAAAAAAGTTAAGTATTGGTTTCTGGTGAGGATTCTTCTCAGCTTCCAACTGAGGTTGTAACCAGGTTGCTATATCCTAGGAAGGAAGGACACTGGTCTCTTCAGGAAGAGACAAGAGTTTAAATGGCACTAAATCATTTATGTGAATAGAGTCGTCATAACTTATTCACTCCAAGACACCACCTCTTAATACTGCTACATTGTGGATTAGGTTTTAATACGAATTTTGGGCACCTCTGGACCATAGCAGGTATTGTGAGTCAAACCATAGCAAGTACTTTAGGGATAATTGCCAGGATGGTGCTTCATTTTCCACCTGAAGAGCTGAGATTTAGGCTAAGAAGTCTGCAATAGTTGCAGCAGGATGGCCAGACCCACATCTTAGGGGTGAGGCAGGCTCTAGGATAACAAATTAAACACTGTGGTTCAAAGAGCAGAAATGCAAGTTAACATTGAGAAAAGAGAGTGTTGGCAGTCTCCACCCATCCAGTGTCTAGAGACTCACCTGGGAGTTTTCAAATAGCTCTAGGGTGATCACAGTGAAAAACCTTTCCAGACAAAAATCCCATTAGGACTTTGAAAGTGTCTGAGTTTAGCAAGATTGCTCTAATTGGGATTGTTGTCCTAGGTCATAAAGTAGAATTCTGTGAAGATGTCTTTCATGAGTATGGACAGGTCCTAGGAAACTGATTGTGTCTAGGACTTGATACTAAGTATCTGGCAACTAAAACTGCCTTGAGACAATACAGTAGAGGGAAGTGAAGAAAGCAGGCTGAGGGATAGTCACACTTGAAGGAGAATGTCCCAGTATAGTCTTTGCTCAGTTCTTAGAGCTGTCACCAGGCTGGCAAAAGGTCAGGTGGGGGCTGTCTTAGAAGGTATGTAGCCTTTGGCAACAGTCTGTACAGCCATAAAATCTAGAACAAAGGCCATATGTCCGTAGCCGCAGTGAGAGGGCGCCTGGGCAGTGTATCACAGAAGACTGTCCTACACTGGCATCCCAAAGAGCCAAGAGAAAGATTGTAGAAACTAACAGGACAAAAATAGGTGCTTTTATAAATAGGGGAGGGACTCATGGGGTCCTGCCACTTACTGGTAAACTATAGGCTGGGTGTCCACTCCTGCCCTCCTTGAGCCCACCAGGCATCTTAGAGCATCTTAGGGATAATGTGTCTATGTGTGATTGGGCTCTCACGACCCACCAAGACTCCCACGTGCCCCTGTGCTAATGTGGCTCCTGATGGGGAGAGAGGTCCCCAACTCTGTTCCCAGTGCTAGCCTTCTATTCTAATCTCTGGTGAGTAGGTCAGGGTTCAACTTGCCACATTGCCAAGGTTGTCACAGCCTTTGACAGCATGTGAATATGTGGGGTAACCTAACAAGGAGTCCTGCTAACAGTCGACTAGGGGGGCAGCTATCTAAGCACATATCGCCTTATGTGTTCTGTTGAAGGGTAAACACCAGTAAGGCTATTCAGGGAACCTGGATAGCCATCACAAGTATATCAAACAGCCTAACGGGGCAAGAGGGCCCGTTGAAGCCATAGATAGGTGCTCAGCTTTTATTTTCTGTGCTCATGTCAAAAGTAGGTGGTATGAAGTCCAGAGCTACATTCTTAGCAATACTAGGCCTTTGTTAGAGGAACTGTTTTTTCAGAGTTGTAGCTTGCATTTTAGAGTGGCTCTAGAACACCTTTGGTTAGCTATATCTGTGCTCTCTAGGGCCTGAGACCCATGTCCTGGGAATGAAAGGCTCAGCTTCCTATACTTGCTGAAGTCTGAAACTGAAACTCAGTTCTGCTAAGAAGCATGTGCGTCTGACTAGACTGGCTGTTTATCTTAACTTAGGCCGCTATAACAAACCATTGCAGATTGGGTAACATAAGCCACACATTTCTCATAGTTCTAGAGGCTGATTTGATGCCCAAGATCAAGTCTTAGTGAGGTCTTCTTGGTTTGTAAACAAATGGCTCCTTGCTTGTGTCCTCACCCAACAGAGAAATGAAGGAAGTGCCTGGGGAGAATGCTTCTACTGAGGACACTGACCTCATGTGGGAGGTCTGCCAAGACGGCCTAATGACTTCCAAGTGCCACTTCATTAGAGCATAGAGCTTCAGTATATGAAGGGAAAAGGGACACAAATTTAGGCCATAGTATCTTTGGGATTCTTTCTCAGTCACAGGCCACATGAGGAGAAAAGTTCTCAATATCTCAAGATATTCACATACAGCGGGGGCCCTGCAAGTGTGTTTACATGCACCACGTGAAGGTAGCAGATCTGGAGGATACAACTAGAGTTCAATGTTGTGAGCTGCCCAATGCAAGAGAAGGTGAGTGTGTGAGGTATGGGGGCCATTGTGGTAACTGTGAATTTTGTAATCTGGTTATGATCATACTTCCAGGGGACTCTGGTTTGATCCTTACATAGAGAGGAAAAGAATTTAATTTCTCAGAAGGAAGTTATGCAGCCACTGAGTTACGTAAGGTGCTAGTTGCCTCCCAGAAATGCTAAGCCACCTAGCAAAAGAGGTGTTGTTACCTTGTTAAAGCACTGTGCAGATTTGAAGGGGTGTTTTATCTTCTGCACTGGCCTAGACAAAGTGCCAGGCGTCTTTATTGAAATCCTATGTCCCAAGGATTCTATTCCTTTGCCTGCTCTGAGAGGTAGGACAGAGAATTCCTGATATGGTCAGGAGACTGTGTTTGGGGCTCTCTTCAGCCCTCTTACTTTCTTGGGTGAGTTACACTGAACATGATGAAATAAGCAGAACCTTAAATTTGTTGATGTCATGTAAAATTAGAACTTTTTACTAAGTTTGTATAATGATATTAGATCATCTTTTTATGGGCAGTAGTCTAAAAGCAGTCTGAATGACTTGACCTCAAGATTCATATATTCAAATCTAAACATTTGGGTGATATTAGGAGAAAAATTATTTTTGGAGGTAATTCATGGAGGTGGAGTTGCTACAAATGGAGATCCTTTCCTACCATTTGCACATACAACAAGAATATACTATCTATGAGGGCCCTGAGCCCTCACCTGATTCAGAATCTGCTGCTGCTTTTGGTCTTGGCAGCCAGCTTTCAGAATTATGAAAAATAAGTGTCTGTTTACAAACCACCCACGCATAAGATATTTTTGTTATAAAACAGACCAAGAGTTAGAGAACAACACTAATTTAGGAACCTGGGCCTACTTAGGATTTTTTTTTTTTTTGATTTTTCGAGACAGGGTTTCTCCGTAGCTTTTGGTTCCTGTCCTGGAACTAGCTCTTGTAGACCAGGCTGGCCTCGAACTCCCAGAGATCCGCCTGCCTCTGCCTCCCAAGTGCTGGGATTAAAGGCGTGCGCCACCACCGCCCGGCCTACTTAGGATTTTTAATGGTACTGGAATGATTGAGTGTAGTAATAAGAGCGGCGGGGCTGCATCCCCAGCACCCTGGCAGCTTGGCTAGCTTATGCCCCGAAATAACAACACACAAATTGTATTCATTTAAACACTGCTTGGCCCTTTAGCTCTAGCCTTTACTGGCTAATTCTGATATCCGGATCAACCCATCTCTAATAATCTGTGAGCACAGGTCTTACCGGGAAGATTCTAGCTTATGTCCATCCTGGGTCGGAGCTTCATTGCATGTGTCTGCCCGGGAGCGGGGCATGGCGTCTCTTCTGAGGCATCTGCTCCCAAGAGGAGAGCTGTGGAATCTGAGCTCACTTCCTCTTCCTCCCAGCGTTCTGTTCTGTTTACTCCTCCCACCTATCTTCTAACCAATGAGGGCCAAACAGTTTCTTTTTATTTAACCAATGACCTTCCTCCATCAATTGAGGACTGGGGCATCCAGTGTTTTAGAATCCCTATAGCTACTGGATTGTGGGGATAATATATAGAACTCAGATTATTTAAAAAATCGCTAAATCCTTTACACAGCAGTCTTTACAGACTAATAATGGACAACTATTTGAGAAGATCAATGTTATGGAGAGGGATAACATCAATTTGACAAAATTATCTGAAAGGATTTGTGCTGTTGAATTTAATAATCAGAATCTGAAAAGTTATGATAGATTAATGTATAAGATATCTCTCCAGGAAGGTAATATGCACACAATCAAAATTATGTCCAAGGATGAGACGTTGTCTTTATTGGACAAGTTTCATACCTTGGAATCCTCAGTGAACATTAGAACAGAACACTGGACAGGAGATTTGGACTCTAAAAAAGGCAGTAGTAAAAAGATACCCCTGGATGACTTACATAGAGTTTCAACTGCATATTCAGTAATTTCCTCAGAAAGACCATCTGGCACAAAGTACCCTAAGGTAGTCAAAGAATATGCATGGGAACCAATACATATGAGTGATCTAAAAGAAATAAAACAAGCAATAGTTTCTTATTGACTACATTCATCTTTTGTCTGGAAAATGGTGAAAAACGTGGGCTTCAGGCTACCCTAAATGATGAACTTCAGTTAATCTCAGTGGTCCTAGAAGAGGGACCTCGGCTGCTTTGGAAGTGTTATTGGAGAGAAGAGGCAAAATTTTTAGAGCAACAGAGGAAAGCAAAAAGATTTGAGACTTCCCAAGATCAAATTCTTGGTGAGGGTCATTACTCTGATCCTCAGGAACAGGCTCACTATGACAAATGCACCCTGTCCCTATATAGCACAGCAGCTTTAGATGCTTGATACAGGATTCAGTAACTAAGAAAGAGGATTGAGTCATATATTAGGGTTAAACAGGGCCAGAGAGAATCCTTTAGTGACTTCTTACAAAGATTAACTGAGGTTGTACAAGTAGGAATGACAGACCCTGGAGCTAGACATGTACTAATTGAATCTTTGGCTTTTGAAAATGCCAACTTAACCTGGATGGAGGTGGGCGGTCCTTGGACTTCCCACAGGTCAGGGAACCCTGATTGCTCTTGGAGTTGATGAGGGAGAGGGACTTGATCGGGGGAGGGGGGGAAATGGGAGGCGGTGGCGGGGAGGAGGCAGAAATCCTTAATAAATAAATAAATTTAAAAAAAAAGAAAATGCCAACTTAGAATGTAAGACGATCCTTTGGCCTTTAAAGGTTATCAGCACCCATAGATGAATGGATCTTGTATACAATGAATGTTGAACTATTTGACTATAGTACTGAAGCTTGGGTAGGAGAAACAATTTCCAGTGGTAATGATGAGGAGACATCAAAATGCCAAATGTTTTAATTGTGGTAGAATGGGATATCTATGAAGGGACTGTAGACAAGGAATTTCTAGAATCATGTCTCTAGGAATGGCAAGAATAGGAGGACTCAGCCTTCTGGTATATGTAGGAAGTGTGGCAAAGACTGACATTAGGCTAATAAATGTAGGTTGACAAGAGACAGACAAGACCACCTGATACCACTGGGAAATTCTTTTAGGGGCCTCTCGCAGGCCCCCATGTCAAACAAGGTCCAATCATTCCCAGCCACTGTGGAGAACATGTCTCACCAGGAAAATTAAACAATCCAGTGCCTACTGGAAAAAAAACATACTGTTCTAGATGATAGAATAGACATGGAGGATAAATCAAAACTCCAGTAGGAAATAGGAAACGTATATTTTGGCAGACTTCTATAAAATGATCAAAGACCAAAGCTGCTAGTGCGTATAAGTGACACATGGTAATTGAAGGATTACTAGGCATGGGTGCAGACACGAGTATCATTACTCCAGAATCTTGGCATCCAGATTGGCCTCTTCGAGAGGCAGATATTTAATTCCTGGGAATTGGAACCCTATCTCAAGTGAAAAAAAAAAAAAGCACGAGGTGGGTTAAATACATAAGGCCAGAAGGACAGAAAGGAAGGCTGAGGCCATATGAAGCTAATATAGCAGTGAATTAATGGGGTCATGACCTATTGCAGCAATGGAATGCTCAGGTTAACATTCCTGCAGTCCCCAAAACTCATATTTCCGGGAAGGATATTATAAGATATTATAAACAAAGGTCACCAACCATTCAGGCTGTACAAGAACACAAAGCAACTAGCAAACCTTCAGAGGTACTACTGGCCTTGCCTTTAAAATGGTTAACTGAGAAACCCATGTGGGTTAAACAATGGCCTTTAATGGAAGACAAACTTTAGAACAGCTGGTACAGGAGCAACTAGATGCTTACCATATTATAGAATCAACCAGCCCTTGGAATTCTCCTGTGTTTGTTGTTAAAATGAAATCTGGAAAATGAAGAATGGTGACAGATCTAAGAGCTGTCAAGAAGGTTATTCAACCTAAGGGCCCTTTACAATCTGGAATTCCTCTGCCTTCTCTATTACCAAAAGGATAGCCTCTTGTAGTTATTGATTTAAAAGATTTTTTTTTCTTCACTATACTTTTACAAGAAAAGTACATAGAAAAATTTGCTTTCACAATGCCTATGCAGCCTACTAGGAGATACTGGTGGACTGTCTTCCCACAGGGAATGTTCAGTCATCGCACCCTGTGCCAATACTTTGTAAATCGGCCATTGGAAATAATATGCAAGCAATTTCCTAAGTCTATAATTTACCATTACATGGACGATATTTTGTTATCTGAGTCAGATGCAGATACTTTAAAAAGAGTGTTTGAAGAAGTAAAGAAAGTTTTGCCTAAATGGTGATTATAGATTGCCCTGAAAAAAATACAAAGAGGAGATTCTGTCACTTACCCAGGTTACAAAATAGGTTTACAGAAAATCAGAACACAAAAGGCACAAATCGGGAGAGACTAATTGCATACTCTTAATGACTTTCAAACGTTGTTAGGAGACGAAATCAGTCTACGACTTACTGTTGGGATAACATCTGATCTAATAGTTCACTTAAGCAAAACCTTAGATGGTGAAAAAGACTTAAATAGTTTCAGAGAATTAACAGCTAAAGCAGAAAAGGAATTTATGGTTGTTGTAGAGAAATTACAGGAGGCACATGTAGATGGAATGAATCCAAATCTTAATTGTGTTATAATCATATTGCCTTCCAGAATTTCCCCTACAGGAATTTTAATGCAGAGGGAAGATATTTTTGATTGGATTGTTTTACTGCATAAACCAAGTAAAAAATTAAAAACTTATGTGGAAAAAGTCTCTGAATTAACTATAAAAGGAAAATTGAGACTTGGTCACCAAGCAGGGATTATATAGTTCCTTTTACTGCTGATGAAGACAATGAACCATGGCAAAGAGCTTGTGCTATTTTTGGGGGCTGGGGATTAATAGCAATTATCCCCAAAGTGATAGAATTAACCTTATAAAGAGAAATACTTAAATTCTTTCTCAAATTGTACGTGATGCACCAATAACTGGAGCCTGTACATTTTATACTGATGCAAATAAATCATAAAGGCAGGTTACAAATCAGAAAAATTAAGTAAGGTAGAACAAATTTATAATTCTATCCAAAAGGCAGACTTATGTGCTATTCTCATAGTACATAACCAAGGGATTTTAAAGAACCTCTCAATAGAGTTACTGATTTGCAATATGCAAAAAAGAGTTATCTTGTATATTGAAACTGATGAATTTATTCCAGATGATACAGAATTGACTTCATTATTCATTCAGGTTCGAGACATAATCAGAAATAGATTTTTGTCCCATATACATAACACACATCTGATCCCATACAGGTCTGCCAGGTCCTCTAGCACATGGTAATGCATAAATTGATCGATTATTGATTGGAAGTGTGCTGAAGACCTCAAAATTTTATAAGAAATATGTCATTAGCAAAGGTTTAAAGAAAGAGATTTCTATTACATGGCAAGAAGCTAAGGAGATTATAAAGAGATGTCCTACTTGCTTTTTCTATAACCAAACACCATACCTGCAGGGAGTAACCCAAAGGGTACTCAAAGGAATGAGATCTGGCAGATGGATGTGTTCCACTTTACAGAATTTGGAAAATTAAAATATGTACATCACACCATTGACACTTATTCAGGTTTTCAATGGGCGATTGCTTTGAGCTCAGAAAAGGCTGATTTGGGTAATCATGCATTTATTAGAAGTTATGGCCATCATGGGTATACCTACACAAATAAAGACAGACAATGGTTCGTCATATGTATCTAAGAAAATGAAATAGGTTTTTTTTTTTGCTATTATAATATAAAGCATATTACAAGTATACTAACAATGCTACAGGTCAGGCAGTTATAGAAAGATCAAATTGAACTATAAAAGATATGCTAAACAAACAGCAAGGGATGGAAAATATTCTCAGAAGTAGATTGCATAATCCCTTATTAACCTTGAGTTTTCATATTGCTAATGAAAAACGAACTGTGGCAGCAGAGAGATTCAATAATAGGAAAAAAAAATGTCTGAATTAAATCAGCTGGTGTATTTCAAGAATATGTTGACCTCACAATGGAAAACAGGAGATGTGCTTCATTGGGAAACAAGTTTCACTCTTGTTTCCACAGGAGAAGAAAAGCTATGGATACCATCAAAATCATTAAAGATTTGGTTTGAGAAAGAAAAACCTCTTGACAGAGGGTAAAAGGTTCGCTTGTTGGTTCCTGGCCTCCCATCTACTCAGCCCTGAAATACAGAAACTATATTAATTATATCACTGTTTGGTCCAATTTCTTATTGGCTAACTCTTACATATTAATTTAACCCATCTCCATTAATCTGTGTGTAATCACGAGGTCCCGGCCTACCAGGAAAGTTTCAGCACATCTATCTCTCCCTAATCCTGCCTTTCTTTCTCCCAGCATTCAGTCCAGTCTTCCCCACCTACCCTAAGTTCTGCCCTATCAACAGGTCAAAGCAGTTTCTTTATTCATTAACGGTACTTACAGCACACAGAGGGGACTCCCACATCACCTCTTCTTTATTGTTTAAACAAAAAAGGTTTTAACTTTAATATAGCAAAATTACATATAACAAAACAGGTATCAAGCAAGAATTACAGTTACAATATTTTTATTTACTTTATCTTTTATCATAACTAAGGAAAACTATAACTATTCTTTAACTCCATTAAAGACTGAAGAAAGAAATATTACCTAAGTAAACACTAAGTGCATTGTAAGCAACTTCCAAAACTCTAGAAATGATAGAGACATCTCGCCACCTGGACAGTCACCCAAAGTTCTTCTGTACTGTTGGGGCATCTATCTTCAGCACCATTGGGGCATCCATCTTCAGCCTACAGGCCCATCGTATCCAGCAGACTTTCCATGAAGCAGGAAATTTCAAAGACAATTCGGTCACTTTCTTTTGTGTCCTGCAGAATGTCTTGCAGACTCTCATGAAACAGGAACCCCAAAGGACCATCTCACCTTTAGGCAAGTTCAGCAGTCATTTCTTTGCAAGTCCTACATGTCCAGTGAAGCAGTCCAGGCAAGAGCAGTTTCTTGCCCAAATGGCTAAGGAGCCTCTCCTATGCCCATCCTCCTCTCGAAGTAATTGGTGCTGCCAGGAACAGACGTGTCTCATTGTCATGAAAAGTCCTAAGTTATGAAAACATTTAGAAGCCATATTCTGAAGGGATCTGAAAGATTTGAAGACTATTTATCTAATTGAATTACATATCTAGAAAAATCTAACTAACATGACTACAAGCTTGACTATTATAGATGTTTATCTACTAACTTATATTTCTTAATTATACATTACATTTTTAAATGAACTATAGTCACAATACCTTAATCAAGAGCAGAAATATATATATATATATATCACAAGATTGACCT
Source organism: Microtus oregoni (assembly GCF_018167655.1). NCBI lineage: Eukaryota > Metazoa > Chordata > Mammalia > Rodentia > Cricetidae > Microtus > Microtus oregoni. The sequence goes on along the minus strand of NW_024543063.1, from coordinate 5,305,344 downwards.
TAAATTTGTATCAATAAAACAAGATTCATACCAATTCAAATCTCGATAGCTTATCCCCTGTTAAATGTAAACAATTATAAACAATATTTGGGAATATGGGCATAGTTCTGTCCATACTATTTCCTGTTGTTTGGGGATGCTGTTAATCAGGTCTTTCATGGTGTATCCTGTATGCTAGGTTCATCTCAGTCAGCAGTTGGGCAACATATTTTCTTTGTGGGGGTGTTCACAGCAACCTTTCAGGGAGTCTTGTTCATTGAAACCATATTGATCTGGAGGCAGTCCACAGGTTCTCATCTTCTATGGAAACAAGAGAAGAATGTCTTTTCCAAAGCAACATATCCTGAGACCCAAATTTGGAAGTCATGATCCCTTTATAATGTATATGCTGCTTTAGCTTAGCAGCCCATACAATGAAATGTCTCTCTGTACTTAGCTGCTTCACAGTCAAAAAATTCAAGGAAAACACTATAATATACACAATCCAGACTCTGTGTATAGTCCATCTTTATGTGGCTTATTTTTCTTTACTCCTTATAATCTGACTGTACTCTGAGGTAAGCCAGACCCAAAAAGAGGAACATGGGATGTACTCACTCATATTTGGTTTCTAGCCATAAATAAAGGACAATGAGCCTATAATTAGTGATCCTAGAGAAGCTAAATAAGAAGGAGAACCCAAAGAAAAACATATAGGCATCCTCCTGAATATTAACCTTCATCAGGCGATGAAAGGAGACAGAGACAGAGACCCACATTGGAGCACCGGACAGAAATCTCAAGGTCCAAATCAGTAGCAGAAAGAGAGAGAGCACGAGCAAGGAACTCAGGACCGCAAGGGGGTGCACCCACACACTGAGACAATGGGGATGTTCTATCGGGAACTCACCAAGGCCAACTGGCCTGGGTCTGAAAAAGCCTGGGATAAAACTGGACTCGCTGAACATAGCGGACAATAAAGACTTTTTTTAATGATTTACTTTTCCAACTGTCTGTACTCTTTTTCTTCTTGTTCCCAAGCCTATGTACATTTATCCAGCACTGACCCATGTAGAGTTCTTTTATGTCTGAATCTGTCTTTATTGCATTTTCTGTAATTCTCTACTGTCTTGAAGAGCTTTTAAAATGATAAGCAGCTTGGTTGCAGCAGCTCTGGTTGCTGGCTCCGCCTCTCGCCAGTTTTAAAATGGTGGGGGTACCTACCATTACGGCCAGGTAGGAGCTGCACTCAGCACTCTGAGAGGGAGCATGCAGCATATTTTTATCTGAGTAACAGCGAAATCTGCTATGCAGATCACTGTGCAGCCTGGAAACATCTCTGTGTATGGAAGCGGGAATCCACTGTGCTCCCCTGCCAGTGCAAACCTAGTAGACCTGATCCTGCCACCTACCCAGGCAGAGAGCACCAAGCCACAAGCACGGTCTCAGCCAATTTTCTCCTGACCCCGAGTGGGTACACGAACACCCAAGCCCACAAATGCTTTTCAAAGGGCTCCATAGCCAGAGTTTGTGCTGGCAACATGGCCCAGGAGTCACGTTTTAAAACTACACGGCTATTTTTTTGTTGGTGTTATGGCTAAATCACGAAAACCTGTCTTAACGGAGCTGCAGCAAGCTCTGGGAAAGAAATGTAGTCAAACTTTGATTTTTGTGTCTAGAATTCCTTTTAAGCCCTCTCAGGTTTTACATGTCCACCACATTTGTGCCAAATTGTTGCAAAGAGCAGCTTGTTTGTCCCAGCCACCCAAAACCAGAGGTGACAATCATACAGGCGGTAAGAAAACTTCATAAGGATTAGGGCAGGGTTCTGTTCTTGTGTTTGCTGGAAAATTTCTTCAAAGAGTTGAGAGACCTTGGACATCTAGGTGCCTAAAGACGAAAAGATAGCTATCCAGAAAGAATCAGTAAGCAAAGAGAAATCTGACTTACTATGCTGTATTATCTGCATGGTAAAATTTGATTATCTGGATATGTATACATCTCTACAGATGCTTTAGATACATCTAAAGAGCTTGCTTTAGAGTTGGATGATGGCTCTATCCTTCTCTAAGCATGTTAAAAAAAATTTCAGAATTTTCGTCTCAAGTCAGGAGCCATCTGGTATGGGACAGAAAGAAAATAGATTTAAAGGAAATATTTTTCTCCATGCCCTTTTTGTCTATTTTGTATCTTTTGTTGAATATATGTCTATATGAATAATGCTTAAGTTTTTAGCAATGAACAGTAGATTTTCCTGCAGTAATCTTTGAAGCTTCCAGGAGAAGATGGGGCCCCACAACAATGACCCCAACTGGTTGATATGACATCATGATGCTGATAGTGCTACCATGAGACTGGTCTTTGGGTATCAGCTGTGGAAATGGTGAACTTTTTTACAATGTTCTGGCCAGAAATCCAAATAAGAACTTCAAAACAAATAACACTATTGACTACTCAGAGACCATTTGCAGTTATACAAAACAGCAAACTTAAAACTTAACCATCAGGGGCTGGAGAGATGGCTCAGTGGTTAAGAGCATTGCCTGCTCTTCCAAAGGTCCTGAGTTCAATTCCCAGCAGCCACATGGTGGCTCACAACCATCTGTAATGGTGCCCTCTTCTGGCCTTCAGGCATGCACACAGAAAGAATATTGCATAAATAAATAAATAAATATTTAAAAAAAAAACTTAACCATCATTTACTTATACAGGATCCCATAGAAAGAAAACATCCCCATAACAGCAAGAAGCAATTCTAGAAGATAATGTACTCTTTCCCAATAAAATTTGTCCTCATGGTTAAGGACACCATTTAGGGGTTTATTATTGTATAGGGTTGGGGACTGGGGTGGAAATTTTGTAGGCCCAGAGATCTCAAAAAAGAAATAAAACTGAATGGGATGGTACAAGTTCAAATTATACTTGTTATATTGAATATGCTCCTATTTCTGTTTACAATGTTTGTACAGATATGCATAGTTATTTTGTTAGATTTTATGCATTCATGTTTCTACCTCTGTTTAAGACATTTTTTATATTGATACAATTTTTAGGTTGTATTTATCATATTGCTATATATATTTCTACCTCTGATCAAAATATTTATACGTTGTTTACATTTTGAGGTCATTGTCCTCATTTACTGCACAATTGTTTAAAGATTGTTTAATATTCTGATATGAAGTCTTAATCTTTAAGTTAGATAGGTATTAAGTATTATAGGTCAGTAGTCATTCATGTTTGTTATACCTTTAGTCAGACTAATTTGGTCCTTTAGATACATAGAGATTGTATTCATAGATAGGTAACCTCCAACCACTTCAAAGATCTGTGGAACATGCATTTAAATAACTTAGGATTCTGTTGATGTGAGACACAATTACTCCTGGCAGCACCAATCTATTCCCTAGAGAGAACTAAGCACCAAAGACATTCCACTTGGAGTTTGTTTTCTTTTTGGCACAACTGGCCTTTGGGCAAGGAACTGCCCATGCCTTGACCACTGACAAAGTACACAATGTCCAGACTGGACCCAGCAGGATACAAGGAAAAAGACTGCCAAACCTAGCCAAGAGAGGGTAAGACAGTTCTGAATATTTTTCTGCCTCTAAAAATGGTCTGTTAATTACTCAAGGCCTTATCCAAACATTGCAAATGAGACTTTGGGTGATTGTGCAGTCATTTACTACACATTTTGGAAGCTGCTCAATTGCACTTTCTGCCTACTCAAGTAATGTTCCTTCTCAGGCCTTTGATGGGGTTGAAGATTAGATAGTTGTAGTTATTATCCTCTTATGATTTAGCCAAGTCATTTCCAATACAAAATTTAGACTACTTAGAACAGATTGTTTGTTAAAAAATTAGGATATGTTCCTTGCTTAATATTGTTTATTCTGGTTGTAATTCTAACTTTATACTTGATATCTGTTCCTAGTGTACATAGTTTTATATTGCGTTTGTAACTCTCTTATTTAAACAAAACGGGGAGGTGCATTGGGAACTCCTTTGGCCAATAACCTTTAAGATGCCAGCCCACTTGGGTGTGGTCTCTTATACTATAAATGCAGCTGTAAAGCATGTGCTCATTCCTTGTGACTACTAGACTCGGTTCCTTTTCCCCATTTATGCCGAGGACTGTGATCTAGGACAGGTATCTGTGAGTCTCCCCTAAATAAATAACCCTTTATTATATGTAAATCTGTACTAGTGTGGGATTATTCTGTAACTTCCATCATTGGGTATCTGGAAGGTACATTTGAAAAGAGAAATAGTCACAGTTTGAAAACAGATCTGTTACTTGGGAGGAGTAATTTTTTAAAAGCACTGTAGTTACTGCTTACCTGTAGGCAGTTACTTTGTAGATGTGACATGATTTTTATTCTTATTAAAGTGAATTGTCTTTTTTTTTGCTTAATTTATTGCTGTTCTGCATGTTATCTTGTATATATGAAAACTAAAGGCTTCAAATATTAATTTTAGACCAGGTTTCAGTTAATCTAGCTTACTTCTGTAATCCTAGAAAAAAATGCCAATTTAAAATGAATAATATGAAGACTATTAACCACAGTCTCTTTATTTCTACAGAGGTTGCAGAACTTGAAGCTAATTTACCCTGTAAGTATAGCATGCTGGTCAAATTGGTACTATATAGTGATGACATGAAAAAATTTGTTTTAATCACTTTGAATAGCAGAAAGCCTATATTGTATATGTTGGAAATGAATTATAGTTTTGGGCAAGAAGAATTTTTTTTTTTTTGCAATATCTAATAAAATGAGGTTCTAGCTGGGTGTAGTGTCACGTGCCTTTAATCATAGCACTTGGGAGACAGGCAGGCAGATGTGTGATTTCAAGGCCAGACAGGTCAACAAAGTGAGTTTCAGGATAGCTGTGGCTATGCAGAGGGACCCTGTCTCAAAATACAAGAGGTTTTTTAGTCCTTCTGAATAGCACATGTAGAATGCTGTCTAAAACATTTTGGAATTTTGTGGGTTGACCTTAGAGTTACTTCCATTCAGAACTGAAGGTGTTGTCGGGGAATTGTATTGAAAGGTTGATTTTGAAGCTGGGGAATGGCTCAGTAGCAGAATACTTGCCTAGCATTTGTAATGCTTTGGTTTCAGTCTCAGACATGGGAGTGGGGGTGGAGGGAGTATTTCTGACCACTAAGGGAAAAGTAAAAGGATATGCTTTAACTAATGCACCTTTAATTCCCACATGCAGGAGACAGAGGCAGGTGAATCTCTTGAGTTTGGGGCCAACCTGAACTACAAGTGAGTTTCAGGACAGCCAGTGCTACACAGAAAAAGAAACCCTGTCTCTCTGTAAGAAAAATGCCTAGGAAAGTAAATGTGCATGGGCGTGATAGACAGGCACGAGGGCAGAGCCCTGCAGCCAGGTGATAAGCTTGTGTGCCTGCCTCCCTGCCTGTGGTTAGGACATTCCTATGAAAAGGTACCACATGGTGATTTTGTTTTTGTATTCTAGTCCAGTCCGTCTTTCCACTGTCTGTGACTCACAGTGTGTTTTCATTAGAGAGCACAGAGTTTCCACTTAGAACTAGCTTGTGTTTGATGTGAGTCTTGCAGGATTTGGAAAAGATGTGGTCTGTTTCCCATTCTGTGGCTTAAACATCAGATAGCACACATTATTTGACGTGCTGCTTTCATTTTCTGCTCTTTCCCCGTGCTTTCCACAACACAAATCTTCCACTCATCATCCTGAAGAAGAAACAGGCCACCACAAACTAATTCCTTGCTGTCTGTTTAAAACCTTGTCTAAAATATTTACAGAGCCATAAGAATAGCTTTCTATGTGGCAGTGTAATTAGTAACTGCAGAATGAACTCAGAGCTCTGTATGAACAAGCGCATAGAGGCTTCTCTGGAAATAGACACCTCCTTAGGTCCTCTCACACATAACAAAAACTAATTCTAGCGTTTTAAGCTTTGCACACTCTCTCTCCATATGTAAACACACACATGTATATATCAAAATCTATCTATCTATATATATGAAGCCTTTTTCTCTATATATTTTTTTCTTTTTATTGATACTTATTGAGCTCTACATTATTTTGCTCTGCTCCCCTCCCTGCCTCACCCTTCCCTCCTGAAAAGCCTTTTATATATTTTTTTAACTTGACTTTTCTTGAACTTTAAGCTTTGTTATTGGATTTTGGTGGTTTCATTAATTTTTAAAACTTCTTTTACTATGTATTTTTTGTATTATTTTGTATGTTTTGTGTTATTTTGTATTTTTGGAAGGCTAATCCATTTCAGAGATTCAACATTTAAACTCTTGTTAAAAGATAAAGGGTGCCAGGTCTTAAAAACAAATGGAGAACACCAATCTCAAATAATGATTGAAGTATTTACTAAGCCTTCATTTCTTCTCACTTGTATCTTAAAGATTGTTTCTATTTTAAAAAGACAAAACACTTCAAGGTAGCATAGACAGGATTCTCTGGAAAGAAGTCCAGTAACACAGGAAATAATCCTAACAGTTAACATGGGGTTGTATCAAATTAGGAAGTTTCTCCATAGCAAAGGAAACAATCACCATTGAGAAGAGACAGTCTACAGAATATAGAGAATTCTTTGTCATGGGCCCATGAAATGGCTCAGAAGGTGAAGGCAGTTGTCATGCAAGTCTGGAGACTTGAGTTAGATCCCTGGAACTCAGTAAAGGTAGAGGGAGAGAACCAACTCACTCCATAAAGTAAGTTGTCAGCTGACCTTCACACATATGTGCCATGAATGTGCACCCACATGCATCATGTATACACACACTAATAATTTTAGATGGTTTAGAAAATCTACCATCTATGCATTGGACAGGGGATTAATATCCAGGCTATATAAAGAACTGTAAAAATTAAACAAAAACCTAGATCAATCAATAAACGAATTAGCAAATTTTAGACAGTTCTCAAAAGAAGAAATAGAAATAACCAGTAAGTTCTTGAAAAAGTGTTTATCATCCTTGGCCATCAGAGAAATACAGATTAAATTAGTTTAGTGCTATAATCTCAACCCAGTTGTAGTGGCTGTTGTCAAGAAAACAAATGACAAGACATCCTACAGAGGATATAGGAAAAGATGATCCTTATTCATTCTTGATGGGAATAACCTTGCGTGATCACAGAAGTCAATATGGAATTCTCCCCCCCCCCTAAAATAAAGAAAATAGAACTTACATATAACCCAGTTATACCAGTCTTAGGTATACTCAAAGGACTCTCTTCAGTAATGAAAATGCACATATACACAATAGAATTTTGTTGGTTTTTTTGCTTGTTTTGTTTTGGTTTTGTTTTTCGAGACAAGGTTTCTCTGTGGCTTTGGAGCCTGTCCTGGAACTAGCTCTTGTAGACCATGCTGGCCTCGAACTCACAGAGATCCACCTGCCTCTGCCTCCCGAGTGCTGGGATTAAAGGGGTGCATGCACCACCACCGCCCAGCACCATACAATAGAATTTTATGTAGCTGTAAAGAGAAATGAAATCCTGGCGTTTGCAGGAAAAGGAATGCAGCTGGAGGTCTTTATGGTAAGAGAAATAAGTGTGGCTCAGATAAGCTCCTTTTTTTTTTTAAAGATTTATTTATTAATTATGTATATGACATTCTGCCTCGATGTATGCCCGCATGCCAGAAGGGCGCCAGATCTCAGTACAGATGGTTGTGAGCCACCATGTGGTTGCTGGGAATTGAACTCAGGACCTCTGGAAGAGCAGCCAATGCTCTTAACCTCTGAGCCATCTCTCCAGCCCCTCCTTGTTTTTTTCTCATATGCAGAATCTATGTAAAATGATACGTAGATGTATCTGTATGGGGAAGCTAGCTCTAAAACTAGGAAGGGGGATCATAAGACAGGAAGAGACTAACATGGAAAAGGTAATATATTTATTCTTTGGAACGGGAAACTGGCAGTAACTCGAGGAATAGAAAAGCAGCTTGCCAGGGGAATAGAGGGAAAGTTAGTGGAGAAGGGGAATGATTGGGTGTGATGAGTAAGGATGCGTGAAGATGCCATGGTGAAACCCAATATTTTGTTAGCTAACCTAAAAAAAACAATTTTGAAAAGATAAGGGAATGAAGCCTGTTTTCAGTATATATAGTTCTAAGTGTGATTTTTGCAGAAAATCTTTGAGTCTTTTTATTTTCTTTTTTTAAAAAAAACTTACTTTTTTAAGATTTATTTTCATTTTATGTGCATTGGTGTCTCACCTGTCTTTGTGAGAGTGTCAACCCCTGGAACTGGGGTTACAAACAGTTGTGAATTGCTGTATGGGTGCTGGGAATTGAACCTGGGACCTCTGGAAAAGCCATCTTTTTTTTTTTTTACTTTATTTAGAAATAAAGTAAAAATAAAGTAAAGAATGTGGTAGTGTGTTTCTGAAACTGCTTCTTAACATGTAGACTGAGCCCCCAACACCACCACCACTGTAAAAAAGAAAGTATATCTTGGTCTTAAATTGCTCTGTGTGTTTTATCTCAGTGTTTTATGTATGGCATGCTTAGTAAATAGCAAAATGAGTGTGAACTCATTGCTACTTTGAGGCTAACCTTGTTTTCATGAATAGCCTGTGATCTCATACCAGTCACTGGACCCATCAGAACCTTCTTGTCATGTGTCCCAGTCAATAACAATAACTAGCTGGTTTTCCAGGACAGGCTCCAAAGCCACAGAGAAACCCTGTCTTGAAAAAGCAAAAACAAAAAAAAAAACAAACAAACAAAAACAAAACAAAACTAGCCGGTTTTTAAGGTTATTTCTCACTGTATTTTAATCATCCTATTTTTGTTAAATTTTATCAATGTAGAACTGAACAAGTGGGACTTCTATAAGCAATAACCTTAGTAGATACACAAAGGAATTTATACGTGTATCTTCTGAGTTACATGAACATAGGAAGAGATTTCCTAAGTATTGTTTACAGATCTGAACGGCGTTTCATAAGTGATAGCAGTCCTCCTGTATCCTTTGTGAAGGAGGCAGACAGTGCAATAGACAACTTCCCTTGACTGTGATGTCTCTTCTCAGTGTGGTAGCCAGTAGACCCAGAACATTGCTACTGAGCTCAGTGAAGCTTCGTTCCACAGAGCAAACTGAGTTACCAGTTAGGGTGTGAAGTTTTTGGTTTTTTGCTTTTCTGAGAAAGTGTGTCACTATGTAAGCTAGGCTACTTTGTTTGGCCTTGCAATCATAGAGGTCTGCTTGCCTTTGCTGCCCAGGTACTAGAATTAAAGATGAGCATCCTGCACTCAGGAGGCAGAGGCAGGTGGATCTCTGTTTTTGTTTTTGTTTTTTTCCTCCAATGTTATGGTAAATGCTGGGTGGCAGCTAACTCTAAGGCATCTCCTTTCTAACTTGACTTCTGATGGACATGCATGTGAGACTCTTTGGTACAGAGTAAGTTGGATAGACGCTTAACCTGGTTCTTCTGATTTTTCCATGTTTAGTTAACCTTTACCCACTTGACGTTAATGCATTTGAAGGATAGTTTCTTTCAGAGTAAATATCAAAATTCTCTAGTTAATAAAAAGAACTCTTCAGTGACCATTTCAAAGTTGAAATAAATACCTTGGTTTAGAATTTAGTAAGATGAGAATGGGAGGAACAACAACAAAACAGTTGAGTGTAAGGACCCATTTGTAAGTCAACACTGCTGACATCTATGTCCAAGCTCAGCATGTGGATAGCTGCTCGTGCCAGATCTTCCTAATGGCTGTTTCTTTTGCAGGTACATGTAAAGTACACTTTCCTGATCCAAACAAGCTTCATTGCTTTCAGCTGACTGTAAGCCCAGGTAATAAATTCTCCTGCATACTTCAGTGTTAATGTAATTTTCAAACAGCAAGTGTAAAGGTCTGTCCAAGTCTGTTTTTCTGTAGCATATAAAAACTTAGTTAGATCTCCCATTCTTTATGATAAGGCCTATGTCTTGCAGCCAGATGGCAAGTGAATGTGAGGCAGTGTCCTGATGACTTCATAAAAACCAGACAGCTAATGCTACTTGCAGCCTACTGTTGAGTGTGGGCTTTGAAGTCATGAGTGGGCTCTGATAATGCTCCAGAAGAGCCTGGCCTGGATGAAATTGCTTAGCTGCTCATCTGCAGCCCCCATCTATAGAGTGGGGGTCAAACAGGACAATATCAGGATTAAATGGATGCACACCACTTGGGCCCAGGTTCTAGCAGACAGATTACCATCAGTCCTCCTTAGGACTGAGTCAGTGCCTAGTCTCCAGGCAGCAGCATATCCCCTTGGTCAGACTTGTTTAGTGAAGATACTGGAATAGGAGTGGCTGATCACCAACCGATGTTGGCCTCCTGGAGCCAACCATGCAACCAGTTCGTGCTATTTCCCAATAGGTGGGGTAGGAAGAGTCAGGGAATCAATTCTCAGGGTTTGTCCAAGAAAAGCAAACCATAGGTATTCGTAAGGAACCACTGGAGTGGGAGCTGCATCAGCTGTGTCCCTCAGCACTTGCTGTCTGAAGTGAAAGTGGTGAAGTGCCCAGAGGAGGACATTATACCAATGACACTATCAGCAAAGAATTATGGTGCAGAGAAAGGGGAGAAGGACAGTGGGGTGATTTGTGTTCAAGTCATGCTGACAAAATAGGGTGACACTTGTTAAGGCTAGAGTGAGCTGACCTTTGGGGTTTGCTGGCGAGTAGGTGTCCAGAGCTGGGGCAATTAGTCCTCGTTTGCCAACTTAAAGTTCATATTGTTACTTGAGCTGAGGCGCACAGAAAAAGAAGAAAACAGATGGGGAGTTTTGTTGTGGAAATAGAGGTGTTGTCTTATTTGGGAGAGGTGGGGAAATGAGTGAGGACTAAGAATAATGAGTCATGAACTAATTAAAATATAGAGGTACAGAATTTTGATATGTGATAATGAGTCCATGAATAAACCATGGGCTTGTCTCTGCAAGGAGAATGTTTATAATAAGTATCCTGTTTCAAAATGTTTTTGCTAATTTGTAATTCCATGTACATCTAGCTGCAGTGGTGCACGCTTAGCACTAAAGAGGCTAAGGCCATTTGGGCTACCAAAAAAACCCTACTTTTAAACCTATGTGAAGGTTTTACAAAATGCTCTGGGACATACTTGTAACTTGGGTGTGATATTAGTTGCTTACGCCATATTTAGATGTGGGATGCTTTGCATGCCTGGTATCTTTGAGTGGGTGTGATGGTGAAGTCCCTGCCCATTCTGAAACATCTGTGTTATGTGTTATGGGGCACTGAATACACAAATGCCTTCTCTCATCCCAGAGTCACCATGAAAAATGTTGTTTACTAAGTACTCACAGAAGTTTGGTTTTTTTTCCAGACTGGTTAGTGTCATTTGGTTGTGTTTTCTGAGTGTTTCTCCCCTCTTCTCCTTGTTTGCCTGTTTGTTTATTTCTAAGTCCTCTGAATGTGATTACTGAGATAACATGACCACGCCTTTATCCTATTGTAGGTTCTGTATTCACCATTCCAGCAGGTGATAAAACTTTTATTTTGGTGCCTGGGAATACATTGAACTGTTTGTTTAGCATGCTCTCTGTCTGGTAACTGAATGTAGGCTCTGATTGTGAAAACCAGAATCAAGAACAGAGAGCTTTGCTCTTGATTGGATATGGCTATGGCCGAGATCTGCCCATTCTAAAAATGTGCCTAGAATTGTGATGGGGGGAGCGGATTACAGTCATGCTCCTCTTAATGCTGAAAAGAAGTAGAGATGCCAAACGAGGAAGTTATAGCTCTGTGCCTACGTATGAAGGCGTGACTCTAAAGCTGGCTAATTTGCAGGCCACAGTCTTACAACTAGATGTAACAACTGAATCCTGCATGAGATTAGGCCTTCGATGATGGAGGACTACACTATTTCCAACATCTGTCCTCGCTTTCTGTAATTTTATGTTGTAATGGCCCTTCATGCTTAGGAATAGATACATTTCCAGAGAATAAAAATAAAAGTAATTTAATGGTGAGACAGAATAGTACTAGTAAGTGAGCACAAGTCCAATGGAGCAAATCAAGGACCCAGACACTGGCCCAGCTCCCAACATTTGGGCCATGGAATTTGCTTCAGCCCTCAAAACATGGTGTTGGAGACTTTAGACTAACAGGGCCATAAACTTAAAAATAACTGGGATTTATTTCCCTTATTTTTGCGATTGTTTAAGACAGAATTTGCATGTAGCCCGGACTGGCCAGGGGCTTACTATACAGAACTCGCTGCCTCAGCCTCTTGAGTTAGGATTGTAGACATGAGCCACCATTCTTGTCTTACCTTTTATGTTTTGTTTGGTTGAGTCAGGGTCTTGCTATGTAGTTCTGGCTGTCCTCTGCCTCCTGAGTACTGGGATTGAAAGTGCATCGCTACACGCTGCTTAGCTTTTACCTTTTAAAAATGAGTTTTACCTAGGAATAAAACGATAGTAAAATGTGCTGACCTGAGTTTACTGTGTCACCTCCATAACCCTAAGATGAGAAGCATTACTGCATCCTGAGTCCCCTCTGCCTCCCTCCCTCCCCATCACTGTTTTTTTCTGATTTTCTTACCGCAGTTGAATTTTATTTGTGTGAAAACTTTTTAAATTCATATATTGTTCCCTTCATTTCTATCTGAGTGGAATTTCCCAGTCATATGAGAGATGTGTCTTCTGTTTGAATTGTAGCGTTTTGTTGAGGCAAAGGTTGTTTGGAATGGTTGTTTATCCTGCTAATGTCTAGGCTATGTGGTGATCATGCAAAGCCTTACATGTGATTTACCGTGATGTATCACAGTTTCATACATGAGATTTAGAGTCTCATTCATACTTCATCCCTGGTTCTTCTAGTAATTTGTAATTTCACTGTGAGGTTAACAACTGTGAGAAAAGGGTAGATTTTAAGAACAGATTTCCCCCCCTTGGAGACTCTTTCCAAATAACCCTAAAAATAGATGGCATTTCCCTTCTCTGTACTAGAATCGTGGTGTGAGCTGTTTGCCAGCAGTGTCTTCTGACTGAAGAAACACTCATGCTCTTTTCTTCACCCCTTCCGAGAACTCAACTGCTGTGATGCTTGTGATGGAACTCAGTGGACCACTGTCTCACCTAATGGACACACAATGGGTTTTTCCCCTTCCTTAACACACAGCTCCCAGCTGCATTCTCTTTGAGAATTCTCAGGCCATTCAGTACCATTGTTATAAATAGCATCTGAGCTGAGTTGTGGCTCAGGAATAAGAGTGCTTGCCTAGACATTCTAGTGGTCCCTGAAAAGGTATACAGAGAGGGCCAGTGAAATAGCTCATTGGGTAAAGGCACTTGCTGACAACCTGAGTTCAATCCCTGGAGTTCATATTGTAGAGGGAAATTCCTACAAGTTGATCTGACTTCCACATTCACATTTCTTTTTTTTTTTTTTTTTTAAGATTTTATTGCCGGGCGATGGTGGCGCATGCCTTTAATCCCAGCACTCGGGAGGCAGAGGCAGGCGGATCTCTGTGAGTTCGAGACCAGCCTGGTCTACAAGAGCTAGTTCCAGGACAAGCTCCAAAGCCACAGAGAAACCCTGTCTCGAAAAACAAAAAAAAACAAACAAAAAAAAATTTATTTATTACATATACAATACAGTGTTCTGCTTCCATGTCAGAAGAGGGCACCATATCTCATTGTAGATGGTTGTGAGCCACTGTGTGGTTGTTGGAATTGAACTCAGGACCTCTGGAAGAGCAGTCAGTGTCCTTAACCTCTGAGCCATCTCTCCAGCCCCCCACATTCACATCTCTATGTGCATTTGGACATACTAACACTAAACCCTCAACACACTAAGATAAGTAAGTAAATAAGTAAATAAATGCAATAAAAATTAATGTATTCAAGGCATGTTAAGTGTCCAAAATAGTATGGCATTTAACTGGTAAGTTTGGGGGAATTTAAAAAAATAAAGCAGCATTCTGTTTTTCAGTTCCATGTGTATCTTTTTTTTTTGTTTGTTTGTTTGTTTTTCGAGACAGGGTTTCTCTGTGGCTTTGGAGCCTGTCCTGGAACTCGCTCTGTAGACCAGGCTGGCCTTGAACTCACAGAGATCCGCCTGCCTTTGCCTCCCGAGTGCTGGGATTAAAGGCGTGCGCCACCACCGACCGGCCCATGTGTATCTTTATGTAGCATAGATTTTTTTCCCTTGCTTTATGTTTTTCAGCAATCATGTTTAGCTCTAAACCCTCACTTGCTCTCTACCTCATCTCTTTCTTATGTCTTGCCCTCACCCAGAATCCTCTCTAAAATGCACCCCCCCCTCCTTCTTCCTATTGTTGTGGTCACCTTCACTGTCCTCTTTTCCACTGGAATGTAAGCTTCCCAAGGGCAGACATTATCCCTTCTGTCCCCAGTGCTTAAAGCAGTGTCTGGCGTGAGGTAGACATTTACCACCAAGTCTTGCTGGAAGAAGCAATATGTTACAGTGTTTTATGCTAGAAAACATTTTATGTATAGTGATCTCTGGCAATGAAGATTACTATTAGTGTTCTCCCCAGTAGAGCTGGAATTTGTGAATGACTATTTATTTGGGGGGTTTGGGATAGGGGTTCTCTGTGTAGCTTAGCCATTTGGAACTCACTCTGTAGACCAAGCTGGTTTTGAACTCAAAGATCTACCTGCCTCTGCCTCTCTAGTGCTAGAATTAAAGTCATGTGCTATCACTGCCTGACCTTATGAATGAATATTAATTCAAGCCAGAAGCAGAAGTTCATTCAATACCAGGTTTCTTTCATTTGTCTTTATAGCTATAATTACTTTGTTCATGTAAGTTGACTGGCATGTTATAGTTACATCTTTTTGTCTTTGTACTTCAGAGGTGTCAGTCTGTTTTCTATTGCTGTGGAATTCATTACAGGAAGAGGTTATTTGAGCTCTGTTTCCAGAGGATAAATAAGAGTCTCACCATCACATCAGGGAAGCAAGGCAGCAGGCAGGCACAGTGGCAGGAATAGCTCACGTCTCAAACATCAAGCAGGAAGCAGAGAAAGAATGACCTGGGAATGATGCAAGGCTTTGAAAGCTCAAAGCCACCCCAATGATGTACTTCCTTTAGCTAGACCATACCTACTATCCCCCGCCCAAACAGTGCCATCAACTGGGAACAAGTATTAAAATGACTGAGACTATGAGGGACATCTCATTCAAACTACCACATTTCATGGCCCAACCAAGCTTCCTTGTGAAAGGAAAACCTAAGCAATTTTCTGCTCCTAGAAAAGAACAATCAAGTTGGTAGCCAAACTTGGCAGTGACGTCCATAGGGTGCTGGCTTTAGAGTCGTGAAGGATGCAAGGCTATTTAAAGGGGTTGTAGAATCTTCTTCCGTGGTTTCAGAGAGCTGCTGAAGCCAGGTGTGTGGCAAAGGAGGCCTTGCATGGAGCCCCTAAGAGGCCATTGCAAGAAGCTGTGGAAATGAATCCTGAGCTGAGATGTTGAAGATGTCAGAGCCATGGGATTTCTACCGAGGATTGCTGCACACAGAGATTGGAACTAGCTCAGAAAGAGGTAGGCAGCAAAGCCTACAAGGCAAACCCGTCTGAACCCTCTAACATCAACTGTGGAGCTATAGGATTTGGGGTTTGCCCTGCTGGGTTTCAGTCTTACTTTGTCTGGTGTTAGCCTGCTGTAGCCGGATTCCTCCCTTTTGGAATGGAAATGTATACTCTCTGCCATTGTATGTTGGAAGTATGTAGTTTGTTTTTTGATTTTATAGGGGGCTTACAATGAAGAGACTGCCGAGTCTCAGAAGAGACTCTTGAAGTTGAACTAAACACATTTTGCTTTATGATACGACCATGAGCCTATGAAACATGGGAGTGAAATGTGATTTGAAAGAAAATGCCTTGTGCAGGTTCAGTCGTTTTAATTCTAGGTCCCAAGTTGTTTGACATTGTGGGGGGAGGCTTAGGAGGTGTGGCCTTGCTGGAGGAAGTATTTCACTTGGGGTGGACTTTGAGGGTTCACAGCTTCTCGCCATTCAATTTGCTTTCTGCTTGTGGTTTAAGATGTCTTAAGCCTGCCTTCTGCCATATTCCCTGCTATGATAGTGGTGAGTCAAATAGATTCCTCCGTAAGATACCTTGGCTACAGTGTTTAACACAGCAATAGAAAAGTAATACAAAAGATAAGTTCAAAGTTAAAACCAAAAATCATAAAAGTATTTTCATGATCTTGGAATTGATTGCTAGATCTAGTATATTTTTGGGCAGTGGTGAAAGCAGATTAGAAGAGGCTTTGCCAGCTAGGTACTGGAATACTTGGTAAAGTTTCTGAGTCCTAATCCTGGCTTGCGCTGACTACCGTCACAGCTGCCACTCATCCTGCAGAACGTCTTGTTTTACATTAAGTACTCAGAAAGGAGAATTTGAAGATGAATCATTTTAGCGTGCTTTTGCTGGCACCATAATGAAAAACCTTACCACATTCTTTGTACTTCATCTAAATCTTGGTGCTGCAGATTCATCTCATTCTGTTCAGAATTGCCTGCCAAAGTACATTAACAGTCAAAGGAAGTAGTCTCCTGCTCTCTGGGAAATTCTTCCTTCACTGTGTCTACTTTGAAGCTCCTGGGAGCTTCATTACTTTGGAGCTGTGACTCTTGCTGAGTAGAGAACGTAGGGCGAGACTTTAGGTTTGAGACAGTCCCTGGTGATTGCTTATTGGCACACTGCTTCTTGCAAGGGGAAGTAATGTATTCTTTCACAGTAGCTTAAGGTTGGAGTTGTCTTTTTGTTTCTTGATATTTTTTTTTTTTCAAAACAAAGTTTCTCTGTGTAGTCCTAGCTGTGCTGGAGCTCACTTTGTAGATCAGCCTGTCCTTGAACTCACCAAGATCCTCCTGCCTCTTCGTTCTGAGAGCTGGAATTAAAGACACGCACCAACACTGCCTGGCATTTTATATTTTTTTTCTTTTGTTTTTATTTAAGGTTATCTTGGCTTATCTCTTACTATGAAGCCAAGAATAGCAAGCTTCTGTTCATTCTGCCTATACCTTTTTAGTGGTGGGATTACAGGTCATCCAGCTTGATACTGAATTTTCTTTTTTTTTTAATATTTATTTATTTATTATGTATACAATATTATGTCTGTGTGTATGTCTGCAAGCCAGAAGAGGGCACCAGATCTCATTACAGATGGTTTTGAGCCACCATGTGGTTGCTGGGAATTGAACTCAGAACCTTTGGAAGAGTAGGCAATGCTCTTAACCGCTGAGCCATCTCTCCAGCCCCCCGATACTGAATTTTCTAAATGAAACTTTAAGCATCTCTGCATAGTATCTGATCCCAAGGCAGGAACTGGGATATGGTATATAAAGTACCACTCTGGCCGGGAGGTGGTGGCGCATGCCTTTAATCCCAGCACTCGGGAGGCAGGCGGATCTTTGTGAGTTCGAGGCCAGCCTGGTCTACAAGAGCTAGTTCCAGGACAGGCACCAAAAACTACAGAGAAACCCTGTCTCAAAAAAATTCAAAATAAATAATAAATAAATAAATAAATAAAGTGCCACTCTGCCTTGAAGAATCACTATGCAGATGGGAGACATAATGGGCTCCTGCTGCTTCTTTCAGCCCTCTGGACCTGTTTTTACGATTTGTGTGTGTGTGTGTGTGTGTGTGTGTGTGTGTTTGCGTATTTTAAAGTAGGGAAAGGTGGTGAAATGCAAGGAGCAAAGTGGAGCTGGTGTGACCTCTTGTGCCTCAAGAGCACCCAGTAGTCATTGTAGGGTAGGGCAAGTGTGGAGTTGGTTCTGTTCAAGTGTTAGTGTCCCTGAGTTACTCATTATCTGTGTGATTTCTTGAAGGCAGGAGGGAGCAGGTTGCAAAGCTCCAGTAGAAGGAAGTGTTAAGTTCTCTTAATAACAGTGGGTAGAGAACCAGGATTCAGTTCCAGTTGCCAAGAAGTAAAATTTGGTTAGCTTCAGCAACTGTGGCTAGAGTACGAGTTGGCACACTATGCTGGTCCATGGTACCCTACAGGTGTAGTCTTCAGCCTGTCAAGTCTATAGAAGAGGAGGCCTCCTTCGCCTTGGGCATGTGGGCTGTGGAGCCAGGAAGGGAGTCACAAGAGCTCACCAGCTGCGGTCATCATTCTAAAACCTGGGGCAGAGCTGAGCTTGGACCTTCTGCTGTGTAATCCACTCCTTGGCTGCACTGTGTGCTACAAACCAGTGTAGTAAAGTGAAGGGTCAGGCCTGATGGCAGCTTTGAATAGGGAAGTGCTAAGAAGCAGGTCGTTTCCTGGGAGGAGTTCATTAAAGAGGAAATCAAATGGAGATAAATCTTAGTTACTTAAGACATTCTAATTGTTAAATAAAAGCTTTGCTGGGACAGAAGGAACATGATGAAAGAAGAAACACATTAGAAACACTAACATTTGTGTGACTGGTAGACAGCAAAACCAGAGTAATTGTAGTCAATGAAATAGGAAGCCAGCTAGAGAGAAGACCGTATGGTCAGGGAGGGGGTGTTGTCTCAGCACAGCCTTGTACTGGATTACTGTGGGAGAACTTAGAGTGGCTCTGGTCTGGAGTGAAGAAGCCTGACGTAAATATTCTGTACCATGGTGGTTGAAGTTAGATTACAAGAGAACAAGGTCAGCCAAACCTTTGGGTCACATGGATGTACTGTATATAAAGATGCCTCCTACATGAGAAGTTCTTATTTGTAGCTAAACTTAGCAAGCAAGTGTCTTTCTCCAAGACTTGTTACTATGTCACAAATCCAGGTGTATTTACAAAAAGTAAATGACCTAACAGAGACATTTTAAAAAGAGGAATGATTTGAGTTGCTCAACATTTAGGGGTGGCAGTCCATTATGTAGGGAGGGCATAGTAGATCTTACATCATGCCAAACAGAAGAAAAGCAGTATTGGAAAAGGCCAGGGCAAGAACCAACCCCCAGAGCTTCATACATAATGTGGCCTTTACTCCAGCCAGGTCCAACTTCCATAGTCATAACCAAACTGAATGGCTCCTTAGGTCTGAGTCCTCACAATTTGTTTCTGGAAAGGCTCACAGACACTTCTAAAGCTGTGCCTTATTTTTTTTTTAAACTTTTTTTTTATTTATTTACTTAACTTTATTATGTTTGTTGGTGTGAAGGTGTCAGATCTCATGGAACTGCATTTTCAGACAGTTGTGAGCTGCCATGTGGGTGCTGGGAATCGAACCCGGGTCCTCTGGAAGAGCAGTCAGTGCTCTTAACCACTGAGCCATCTCTCCAGCCCCAAAGCTGTGCCTTATTATCTCCTAGGCTGTTCTCAACTCGGTCAAACTGACATCTGATTAATGTATCAAACAGAGGAAATAGCCAATTGGGAGTGGAAGAAAACAAAATACATATTCTGTGAACCGAGTGACTGACATCTATCTAATCTTTGTGAAAGACTGAATCCATGAAGTAGAACTTCTTAGAAATGGAAACCTATCTAGGTGTAGCCAAGCTGTGAGTTTGAGGTCAGTGTGGTCTACAAAGTGAGTTCCAGCACAGCCATGGCCGTGCAGAGAAATGCCCCTCTCAATATGCACACCCCCCAGATAAATAACTGAACTGGCTAAGGTGTTCTAAATCAACAGTTAAGGGTGTGTAGAGTTGTTGCTGCTCTTCCAGGTGATCACAGCACTTACTTCAGGTTCCTATTGCGTGTAACTTAAGCTCTGCGGAATGGGGAAGGGGGCTCTTAGACTCTGTAGGCTTCTGTGGACACCCACACAAATTGTGCACCTTAACTAAAACATTAACAAAAGCAAAGGCAAATCTTGTAGGAGCTTTTTACTTGAGTGGCCCCAAAATATTCCTTTTGCTAACAAGAACTGTACACTAATTCTTTGGGAAGAAGTAGAAATAACCAGCTATTTCAGCCACACTAACAGTTATCAAGGACTGTGAAAACTAGGGACAAATAGTGCCAGAGTATGAATGCTAAGATCGGTAATGGCTTTTTAATTGTTGGATAACATAGTGCTGGCCTCAGATTTCTTGAGTGGAGGTCAGAGGACATTGAAGGAGTTGGTTCCCTTGTGGGTCCTGGAGATTGAACTCAGGGCTTCAGGTCTGGCAGTAAGCACCTTAGCTTACTGAGCCGTCTTACTAGCCTACAACATCAAAGTTCTTTAAGAAAAACCTGCTTTTAGTGACATTTATTTGATGCTGATGACTTCCTTTATGTATCCAATATGTTAAAAAAATAATAATAAATGAAGCAGTTGGCCTTGGTGTTGCATCTTCATGATGAGGTCTGTGCTAGTCATGCCACAGGTAGACCGAGAGGCTGTGGCACCCTCTGCTGGCAGCAGCCCCTTCAGCCCCTTCTTGAAGCTAGGTTGGGTCCAAATAGGCAAGAGGGTCTGTGCTGTGCAATCTGTAGACATCCTCCTGGGTTCTTGCCAGCACCTGTCTCCTAAGGGCCTGTTTTCTCCTGGAAGCTTCACCAAGCACTCACTGAGGCAGTGGTTATAACTCTCGAATTCTCACTGTGCCCTGAGTCCTGAGCCGTCTTGGGGGTAGGGTGCTGAGTAAGCATGCGTGGAGTGATTGGAAGTTGTGCATAGGTCTGGAAAAACAGCAGTCATATCTCATCAGTCTCCCTATGGAAATGGCATCCTCATAGGGAATCCGGAGGCCGACCAGTAAAACTCATACATACAGGAGGTGTGTTAAGAGGATGACACTAACCATAGTGCCCTGCAAAAAGAGCCAGTCTCCTGAAGGACACCCTCCCCTTCTTTGAGAGCACCTTTGCCCATGAAACAGGTCGTAATGGTGGCAGTGTTGGGACAGGACAAGGCTCTGCAGTGTGCAGCTTTGCTAAAGGAACCTGGGGACTCTGTGGTCCTGTTTTTAACCTCTTCATTCTCTGTTTGCCACATCCTAACTTCATGTTTGCTTTTGTTTCCTTTTTTTTTTTTATTTAAAGCTTTTTTTGTTTTGTTTTGTGTTTTTAATAGATGAGGGTTACTACCAGGGTGGAAAATTTCAGTTTGAAACTGAAGTTCCTGAAGCCTACAACATGGTGGTGAGTAGCCTGTGCCTAAACCTCACTCCACACCTACACACCAGGGACAAGGCATGGAGACATGTGGGCACTGCCTTGGGAGCTGTGCTTTCAACGCAAACTCACTGTGTTTTTCTTGTGGCATTAGCAGCAGTATGAGACTTTCAGCACAGAAACTCATTTGTCCAACAGCTATTCATTGTGCAGGTGTTCTTGTGTGTTTCATGTAAATTTTTTAAATGGGGAGGGCACATTTTTTTAGACTGATTTTATTTAATGGTATAATACCAAAGCTCCAGGGGCCAATAATATTAGAATTTCAGGTAATTGATAGCCTATAGCTACATATTAGTTCCTCAAAGATGATATTACAAGACAGTGGTGACACACACCTTTAATCCCAGCACTCAGGAGGCAGAAGCAGGCAGACCTCTGAGTTAGAGGCCAGCCTGGTCTACAGAGTGAGTTCCAGAACAGGCAGGGCTGTACAGAGAAACCTCATCTCGAAAAACAAAACAACAACAAAAAGATCATATTCCATACTAACTATACTCGAGACTGACAAAGGACTTTGACTTTTGAGGATAGATCATCAGGGAGTAAGGTGATATATAGGCAGTTTAAGTGATAAAAATGGTAAGTAGCTAGACAGATGGGTAAATGGCTGAAAACGGATTTATCGGGATTCCAAAAAGAAAGTGAGAGCACCAGCTTTGGAGCGTGGGGTGGGGTGGTGGCCACATCGTTTGGTTTTGAGCCAGGGATTAGGTGGCATGGGCCAATCAGAGCTGTAGTTGAAGGTGTGGAATGAGAGCACATATTGGTAAGTCCAGCTCTGAGGGATCCTACACCACACTTGCATGCAATGTGCACATATATTCATGGACACATACACATGCAAATAAATAAAGACTAAATAGACTAACCCTGGTCTAGGAACTGTCGCACTAGAGTCTGCAGACACATCTGACTGAAAAGGTGATTTGTTCTGTTTGAAGCAGTAATGGTCAGGTGTGAGTCTGTGACTTAGCATAGCAATTTGGGTTCTTGGTTGGAGTTTGGGACCGAAGAATGGGGGTGGGGGGGGGGGGGTGCACGCGCACACGTGCTTACTTACATTGCAGATGTAGATTGGGAGATTTGTGACCTTTCTCTATGTTGCAGCCTCCCAGGGTGAAATGCTTGACTAAAATCTGGCATCCCAATATCACAGAAACAGGGGAAATATGTCTAAGGTGAGTTTCTTCCTCCCTTCTGCACATCTGTGAGCCTCTTCAGATTCACTCCCGCAAGGGGGTCTCTTGGCTACAATTCAGACATGCCTGGGCCACACCTTACTATTGCTATAACGAGGGCCCTTATTATGCAGCATCCATCTCCTTGAGAGAGCAACCACAGTCCCGGTTTATGGCTGATGTACGCTAACAAGGAGAGGATGGTGGTGGGGTAAGAATAAAACTGCAGGAGCCTGGCGTCAGTGATCTCAGGCAGGCACTACTGAAGACGCTTTCCATAATGGATCTCGTCAGCTGTAGACTGTGTCCCAACTGTCCCTGGAAGGTTACTGCTCTCTGAGAAAAAGCTGGAAAAGATAAAGGGGGGCTTATTTTCATAGTAGGCAGCATTTGAGTTTTGGTTTTTGTTTTTTTTTTTTTTACCTGTTTGGACCATTAGTCTAGTAGTTCAGGGTATTAATGGTGGCTGTCTAGTCTAGACCAACTGCAGGTGATGCTGAACCTCTCTGACAGTAGGACTGGGGTGGCCTCATGTTTGGCCACCTGGGAAGCAGGCTTCTCATGTTAGTTATAAAGTGTTAGAACCTGAGGCTGCTCTTAGCGTACCTCTGTTTCTCTATTCTCCTCCCTAAGCATTAGCATTAGGTAAGAAAGATGAACTGTACCTGGTGCCTCTTGTTTGGTCTTTTATTTTTTTTGTCTGGGAAATGCAGTCATTGCCATCAAACCCATACAGAAGCTTTAAAAATACTGTCAGGTAGGATACACATGCCTTTTGGATCTCTGAGTTCCAGGTCAACCAGGGTTTCATATTCATTAGTGAGACTCTGTCTCAAAACAAATGATAAACCGTAAACACAAAATTGAAAGAGGATCCCTGAACTACTTATCCGTGTGTGTAATCATTTTGAAAGCACGGACACTGGACAAAGGGTCTCAGACTACAGGAGGATACCATTCATGCCTGTAATCCAAGCACTCAGCCTGTGAGGCACTCAGCCGCACTGATCACCAGGAAACATGCATGAGCCCCATGAGGTTGTGGCTTGCTGCTCTCCAGAGTTGGGGGTGTGGGTGAGAAGAGAGACCAGCCTCTCCCACATTGGAGGCTGTGGATGCTCACTTTGGGCAAATGGTTCCTTCTTCATAGGTAAAATGGTTTCCTGTTGGGGGATTTTTGTTTCGGATTATTTCTGACAGATAAATTGTAGATTCTTATCATTTTTATTGCTGTCACTGTTCCTGGCTATTAAAAAACTTTTTTGTGTGTGTATGTTGTTTTAATAATGCTTTTTTGATGGGACATGCCTGTAATCCAAGCACTCAGATGGCAGAGACTGGAGAATTGACACAAGCTTGAGTTAACCTCAAGTATGTAGCAAGTTTTAGGCAGGCTAGGACAACATCTGACACCCTGTCTCAAAAACAAACAAAAAACCCCATTTCCTTTCCTTTGCTTAGACTTCCATGTGAAGGACTAATAATATTCCACAGAGTCACTAGACAGAGTAACAGGAGACATTGTAACTGAAATACAGCTTTGGAGGTGAAGACTGTCCTCAATAGGACAGAAGACTACACAGTCAAGAAGAGACAGGCTTCGTAGTACAGTTCATTCCTTTATGGTGAATAGCTGCGGCTCCTCATTAACATGTGTTTTTGTCTTTCAGTTTACTAAGAGAACACTCAATTGATGGCACTGGCTGGGCTCCCACTAGGACATTGAAGGTGAGAGCATTCCTTCTGTAGTCCTCAGGCAGCTGCTCTCCTGTAAGATTTGCACCCTTTTTTCCTCTTTTCAGAACTACACACCTGGGTCTGCTCCACCAAGTAACCAGTTCTAATTGGATCAGAGTCCTTGTTGACCAATATTGTACCACTCAAGAGTCAAGCTGTAGGTTTCAGAACCACAAGAGAAAGTCTAGTGGTCTTGTTTATTCACTGGAGCTATTTTGAGCCTTTCTGGGTATCTGGAAGAGCTGCAAAGTGTGTAGGTTACTTCCTGAGTCAGAAGGATTGTGAAGTGATGGGTAGATTATTACTGAATAGCCTCCACAGGGGAGAAAATTTGACCTTTGATTCCATGTCAGAATATGTAGACTTAATATAGTCCTGTTCCTTCTAAACTGTGTTCTGACGGTGGACCACCCAGCCATTTCCCGTGTCCTGTCCTCAGGATTTAACTGCCAGATTGTCCCATTACCTAGAAGGTAGTCTCCTCCAGCCATCCACTCATGACATCTGCTTCTTTTGTAATTCTCTGGGATGGCTGCCATTTCCTCTAGTGTCTGTACTACTTGGGGCAGTAGCCTGCTGTCAGCTCAGATGTCTAGCCCCCTCTTTCAGGCTTAATGCATGGCTTCACCTCCAGTGACAGTCACTAGCTCACACCAGAAGGTCAAATTTGCCAAGACAGATAGGTGGAAGAGATCAGAACAGTAAATAAAATTAGCGCTAGCACGTAACAATGGGCTATCCTTGAGAATCAGCTTGAAAGAACAAGACTTTGGAGTTGAAATATCAAGTAGAAGGAGTCTGTGGTTGCCATGGCTCTCATCTGAAGATCAAATTTGTGAACACAGATAAACAGTGGTTTTTAGTGGGAATTAGGTTTCTTAGAAGGGAAAGTCTCCCTTAATTCTTGAAATAACTAGAGACGATCAAGAAGATGTAGTGGAGTGGGGCTGGAGAAATGGCTCAGCGGTTGGGAGCATTGCCTGTTCTTCCAGGGGTCCTGAGTTCGATTCCCAGCAACCACATGGTGGCTCACAACCATCTGTGATAAGGTCTGGTGCCCTCTTCTGGCCTGCAAGCAGACACACAGACAGAATATTGTATACATAATAAATAAATAAATATTTAAAATGAAAAAAAAAGATGTAATGGAGTGATTTCTCACTGAACTGTAAGAGGGAGTAATGTTACAAAGTAGCAGGCTTTGTTTTGAAGGTAAATGTTAGAATTCCATTCTGTAACTACAGGAGGTCAAGCATGGCCTGTGGTCCCTGCATCTTTCTGAGCATGAAAGGCAGTGGTCAGAGGTTAGACTTGAGTACAGGGCTCCTGTGTTCTGTCTGGGAAAAGCACTATCATGCACGTTTGATAGCTTATGATGCATATTTCTTAGTGGATAGGAGCCTGAGAATTGTTCTCTTTTTTTTTTTTTCTTTTAGGATGTTGTTTGGGGATTAAACTCTTTATTTACTGTAAGTATGTTATTAGCCACCTCTCCCTTTTCTTGGTTTTCTGGGTGCTGGTTTGAAACACAAGTTTAAAATCTATGGAAGCTTCTAAGCTACCCATCCTTTCCATTTTATGACCAGATTTTACACTGTAATGCAGGAACTTAGGGGCCTTTAAGAGTGATATATTTGGAGATTTTCTGCCTTCTGGAGCATATCTGCGCCTCTTCCTCCTTGTCATCTATGACATAGCATGTTTGTCTTTAATCATCAACTAAAGGAACTTCCACTAACCTGTGAGGCCCTGCCCTATGTTGCGGAGTTTCTGGGAGCCAGTGTTTTAAAGGCATTTCAGGTTCCCCTGTCTCCCTGTGAATACGCTATTTGGAGGTCAGGCCTGGATTCCAGCGCTCAGTTTTCCCTGCGTGCTCAATCATTGAAGTTGGCCTTGGCGTCTTAGGTGACATAACAGTGTTTGTAATCCCAGAGCCTTAGCCTAATTATTCTCTCCAGAAGTTGAGTTTCACTGCGTTTTTAAAAGGATTTATTTATCTTCATGTGTTTGGCCTGTATCTTGTCTGTGCAGTGCGTGTGTGTCATGTGTCCACAGAGACCAAAAGAGGGTGTTGAATCCCATGGGGCTGTTACAGCTGGATAGCCACTGTGTGGGTGCTGGAAATCAAACCAGGTTTTCTGAAAGAGCAGCTGGTGCTTCTCTTCAGCCCCTCCCTCTGGGCTTCACTGTCTGTTGACCCTTCATGTTTTCAGTTTGACTGTGAGCCAGTGAGGACATGAGCTAAGCAGGCCTTCCTCTGTCACATTTGCTCAGCCCGGACAGAGCTGTTCTGGAGTCTATCT
Organism: Microtus oregoni; assembly: GCF_018167655.1. Classification (NCBI taxonomy): domain Eukaryota; kingdom Metazoa; phylum Chordata; class Mammalia; order Rodentia; family Cricetidae; genus Microtus; species Microtus oregoni. Next base: position 5,279,072 of record NW_024543063.1, on the reverse strand, counting down.
TGTCTGCCCAGTTGTGAGTGTGTGTGTGTGTGTGTGTGTGTGTGTGTGTTGTGTGTTGGTTGTTTTGACTAGCAATTGTTTAGGGAATTAATGGGCAGAAGTACATTGAATTTGAGGCTTTTTGTTTGTTTTTAACATGTTTTTGTCTTAATTTATGAAATAGCAGGTTTTATTATAATCTTTGTTTTGGGATGAGGTCTCACTCTGAAGGCCTTGACCCAACTATGTCACCCAGGCAAACCACGAACTCATGTCGATCCTCCTGCTTCAACTTCCTGTGTCCTGGAATTAGCATGTGCCACATACCCCACTTGATAGATTCATAGTCATAGCTCTGTTTTATCCTAGAGAGGAACGCTGTACTGCAGGTAATATTTCTGCAATAAGCCATTTTCAGTGCTCTTTGAAAAGCAGTGACTCAATGGGCTGATTTTCAAGAAGATTGAGTGTTCTTTGAGAGGTGGAAAGAGTCTGTGCTCCCCTCAGTTTGTGGGTACCAGATATTGTTCCCATTGGATTTTTGAGTGATTACCTTTGAAAGAATGTCAGAAAAATAAGAATATTAGTCAAGGTCAGAAGAAAAACTGTATACTCTGAGTGAGGAGATACCGCAGACATTAAATTAGGAGAGAGAAAGAAACTAATGCTTTTTAAAGGAAATGGAGAAGGGTGTGGTGGTGTTAGTTCCAGCATTTGGGATACAGAGGCAGATGGATCTCCTGAGTTTGAGGCCAGCCTCATCTATATAGTGAATTGAGGCTAGTGCTGCAGAGATACTATCTCCAAAAGAAAATAAAGAAATGAAGAGCCAGTGGCATGGCTTAGCAGATGGAGGCGCCAGTCCAATGACCCGAGTTAAATCCCACAGTTGTCCTCTAAACACTTGTGCGTGCAGCATAACACTGTCACATACATGATAATAATAAGAATGTGAACAGTGAAGCTGGAGAGGTAGCTGAAACAATAACATGCTTGCCGTACAAGCATGATGGCCTGAGTTCAGTTCACAGAGCTGATGTGGAAAAGCTGGGCATAGTGCTGGAGATATGGAGATAGGATCGCTGGAGGTTGCTGGCCAGCTTAGCCTAATTAGTGAGTTCCAGGAACCAGTAAAAAACCCTATCTGAGAAAAAACAAGGCTCCCTAAGGAGTGACATTGACCCCTGGCCTCTAGATATACCTATTACCCACCTGTACCCCTACACTCAGGAACTATCACACAAATAATGACATTCTATTGAAGAACCCCATTGTTAAGAATGGTTATTCAAGGCCAGAGAAATGATTTGGTGGTTAAAAATACTGGCTGATCTTCCGGAAGACCCAGCTCACAGCTTCCTATAAACTAGTTCCAGGGGATCTGGTGTCGTCTTCTGGCTTCCATAAGTATGTGCACTCATGTGTGCACACACAAACACACACACACAGGAAAACACTCGGAATGGTTGTCCATCACCAGTTATCAGAAAGCATCAGATTAATGTGATTGCTGTCTTCTCCAGTACCTCAGAATGGCATAGTCTGTGTAAACATACTCTTGACATTTTCTCAACTGCCATTCACCATTTTGAAAATCGCCCGCCCTTGACACTGTGCTGTGAGGGATTTTGAGTGCTTGGGGCGGGGCGCTGTCTAGGTTGCTGTACCATTCACTGCCGGACAGTGGGAAAGCAAATTCTTCCCCACACTCATTGTGAGTTGCTCTCTTTTTAAGGATCTCTTGAATTTTGATGATCCACTGAATATTGAAGCAGCAGAGCATCATTTACGAGACAAGGTGAGCTGGCAAACGGGCTGCTTCTAGGTAGACTCATAGGTAAAAGGAGCCTCTGCATTGGGTAAGTGAGAACTTAAGTGGTGGGTGTGGGGTAGCCATTTAAAGCATCTGTGTCTCAGTCAATGTGTGGTTTGATCATAGCAAAAGTGGCTTTTATTTACAGGTAAAATCATAATAATATTTCCGTGTGAGTAATATAGCAGGCACATTACCTCATTAGCAGTAAGGTAGAGCTGGGGTATAACTCTGTGGTAGAGCACTCACTGTTGCAAGACTCACTGTTGAGGAACATGGAAGGAAGGATGGGTCACATCAGGCCACCTGCCTCTTTCCACACCCTTTGCTGAGATCTTGTGTGTTTGCTTTTACCCAAAATAATGGACTCTAGTCCATTCCACTTAATCTTCAGTTTTTTTTTGTTTTTGATCAGATCAAAAGCTCCTTCCTGGGCTGTTTTCCCCACAGGATGTTTCCCTGCTGTAAACTGCATGTCAGTAAACACAACTACATCTTAAATATACTGGATTTGGTTTAGTCCTACAGCCGGATCGCTGGATCCTTGATTTGAATAGTGGGCTGGCTTTTAGGCTCATTAGGGCACAAGTCCATGCCTGATAGGTTGATGCACTTCACTGCACGCTGCTCTGGAAGGCTACTTTTGCCCTCTGCTTTTAAACTTCTTTGTAGATCAGGTGTGACAGTGTGATTACTTAGTTCCTCTGAATAGTTTGCTTTTATTTTTGAGCCACTTCATAGAAGATGGTTTGTATTTTGATTTTTTTTTTCTGATGTGTCTGCTGAGGGCCTGACTCTGGCTAGTCATTTGCACATCAGGGACAGAGCTTTTTCTGTACATTGAACACTTTCTGTCTTGCCTACTTCAGATGGGTATGAAGTGCTTGTGATTTAAAAAAAAAAAAAGCCCCCTGAGAAGCCAGCGTAAGTGTACCAAGCTGATAGAGTTGCCATCATGCACTTGTGACTGTACTGTGGGGCCTATGTGTGGGTCCATGACAGAGCACTGCTAGACAAAGGGATTCCTACAAAGGACCAGCAGCAGTCCTGTGTAACCTGAGTAGGAATGTAGAGAAGTGTCTAGTGTGATCTGGTTGAAGTGACTCAAGTTGTTTGGCTTCAGTAAGCAGCAAAGAGGCTTGCCTGTTTAATTGTTTGAGATAGGGTCTCACTCTGTAGCCCTGGCTGGCCTAGAGCTCTCTATGTAAATCACTGCCTCTTGAGTCCTGGAACTAAAGGCGTGCGCCACCACACATGATTGAGATTTGTTTGTAAATTCATTTTGCATTGCTAGGGGTTGAACCTGGGGCCTTGTGCATTCAAGCCAAATATTTCTAAAACCCCATCTCCTTTTCTCAGAAATGAGGTCTTGCCAGGGTAGCCCTAAAACCTGTTCTTGGGATACACTTCCAGACTTGCTGAGACTAGACAGATTTGCTGCCACACCTGGCTAGGAACACTCTCTGATCCTTTAGTGACCTGTGTGGCTATTGACCATGTGTCCTGTATTACCTCCTCCAACTGGGTATACTTACTTAAATTAGTCATGGGGCTACACTCTTGGGCTCCAGCATCCATGGCCTTCATTTAAAGTCTTGTGTTCTTAAAAATGAAAGAGGAAGTTAGAGGCAACAGGAACTGCAGTAGGAAGCCTCCTGTGGACCTGGCACTGGGTTTGCCCAGAAATGAACAGAACAAAAGGAGTCAAGGTGGAAGAGAAATCTTTTGTCCTCAGTTAACATTCTAAGGTAGTTTCTGGTAAGCGCCAGCATTGCTCAGCTCTGGAAACTAGAAGTGATCTCGAAGGCATTTTGAAGTTTCTGCACAACCTTCCGCAAACTCCTGTATCTCAAGTGAATGGCCAGTGTGGCATACAACCGTGTGCACAGATGTGGAGAGGCAGCAGCAGAGTCACCTATAGTCAGGTCGCCACTTAGACTGGAAGCAAGTCTCTGACCTCCTCATAGTGTTCAAACTGAGAAAAGGTTTTGAAACTTTTGGCCTTAAGAATAAGCAGGAGCTGGCTAGGGTGGGGCCCTATTGCAGAGAGGCTGTTATAGGTAGGCACACTTTTAAGAGAGCACAGCAGCCTCTCAGGATGTACCAGGTCTTTGCCTTTATCCTGCTCATTTCTGTGAAGAACAAACAGGGGAACCCTCCATGCTTCAGGCCTTAGAAAACAAAGCTTATAGCTGTGCAGTGGGGACAGTAGTGACCTATAGCTAAGGTGTTAGAGGAAGCTGTTTGAGAGCTTCAGCCCCATGGGAATTGACTGCTAACCTTGAAGAGAACAGACTAGGGAAAACCTAGGGCACTGGCCCAGATCTCAGAAGGCTTTTCCACTCAGACTGTGCTGGGTGAGTCCTAGAGACTCTGCTGTGTTTTATCATCTCGGGAGCCCCAGTGTGCATTGTCTTTGATGTGAGAGGATGGTAAGCTCTGTGGCCCATTGCCTTTCTCCGGGTATGGTGGGTGCAGGTAGGGTGGGACCCCTCCTCCATGGTCCATTGGCCACTGGGCCATGGGGGCAAAGGGAGCAGAAGTGGCAAGCATGGCCTTGTCTAGCTTGTGAATACAACAGAAATAGCCCTTCAGGAGATTAAACTTCAGTGAACCAAAGTATAGGGGATATATAGAATTGGGGTGGTAGCTGGGGAATTGCTTAATTTACGTAAACCAGTACACTCCTGTCGTAAAGCTCCGTATACAAATCTTTGGAAGCATGGTCCTAGTGTTGTGTTCCTAGCACAATGTCTGATTGCCTTATCAGCAGCAGGGGGTAGCTTCAGGGAATTGTGTCCAGGGTCATACTAGGGTCGGGCATCTGGGCCTAGTAGCAATCTCCAGATGAGGTCAGGTAGAGAACAGGGCTCCTTCTGCCAGGGGAAGGGAGTTGTCCATGTTTCTGAGCTTACTCAGAGTTGCCAGGCCAGGGTAGACTTCAGCTTCCGACCATCAGGGCCTCCCAGCAAAAGAGCAGCCGTGTAGAAGAGTGTTGGCATTGGGACCATGAACATGCTTTTTCAGACTTGATGTTCCTGTTGGCACGAGTGAGGGTGTGGGATGAGATGCCCTCAGGTTCTCCACTGCTCTGACTTGTGCTGTGCCCCTCCCCGCCGCACACTGCACTGTCCCCTGCACAGTTCGTACTAGGGTTATGGAGAGATGGCACCGTTGGTGACATGAAGCCAGGCTTCTCCATAGAGTCCTTCACTTCAAGGAGACTTTGCTCTCTTACTCTTCTCTGCTTTATCTTCTCCCCCTGCAGGAAGATTTCCGGGACAAAGTGGATGAATACATCAAACGCTATGCCAGATGATAAGAGGGGAGATTGCAGTGCTGAGGACTTTGTCACAGTTGTCTCTGATGTGAAACAGCTAGAGGTAGCCCTCCTCCCCATCCTCATACTCCCTGTCAGCCCCTTGGGCTTGTCCCAGTCTTGCGACCTTGTCCTGAAGAAGACCATCCTCCTGACTACACAATACAGCAAGAAAGTGTCTGGGCTTCGAGAGCGTTGTCCGCTTCCCTTAACATGTTTCCTGAAACTCTGTCTAGGCTGTGGGATTCCTCCGAAGTTGTAATGAACTCACCATTGAGGATAGCACTTGCTTCCCTTACCCCCAACAAAATCGGTGTCCTGCACACGTGATGTAATGACATGTTTGGTGTGACTGGCAGATTGGCAATAAGAAACCCGCTATAAACTGTGATTGGATGCACATTCTCTTAGCTTCTTCCACGAATGTTGGCCCTGCCTAGATGTGAAGCTTCCCGGAATGCATAGTCATTCACTGTAGATCTTACTGAAATGCGTATTTTATTTAATGTAAGTATATTTTGGAACAGATTTGTAATTTGTACAATTTGATGCTTTAATTATTTTTTTCTATTCTCAATTAGTTTGTATTTTCATTGTATAGAGCAGACACAAAGATACTGGGTCAAGCAACTCTTGAAGAGAAATACAAAGGGACCGTGAAAGGCACATTACTCAGTTTCTCCAGATGTAGCAGGAATCCAGCTGCTGGGTATCAGCTCTTCCTTCGGCTCCGCATGTGGCAAGGATGTTTTGGAGACTTAGTACCTAGAGCTCGATGATCCAAACCAAAGGCAGGGAATCTTCTCTCATATGCTACCCAGACACAGCAGGCTGAGCTCCCTAAGAAGGGTGGTGGCTGACTCTGCAGTTGTCATAGCATGAGCCAGGGCTTCTTTAACAGAGCTCTGTCTTTGCTTTCCAGCAAGAGGAAGTATCTGGGGAATGAGCTCAGTCTCTGGTGCTGCCAGGCCTGCACTGTGGCTTCCTTCTGACTTGCCAGTGGTTCCAAGCCCTCATAGGGGAGTCTCACGGGCCTTGGCAGGCTTAGCAGCAGCAGTTACCATACTTCCTCAGGGTAGAGCCCTTGAGGGTCGGACCTGTCGAGAGAGGCTAGTAGACTTATTCTAGTTTTTTTAGACACTTAAACTAGTGAGATCTAATGCAGAATAAATGCATGTCTGGTTTTATTCACTGCCTGCCTAGTGTTCGCACTCAAGTGCCAGTCTTCCTGCCTGTCATCCTCTGGGTTTGGTGACCTTTGCAAGGTCAGTCTTGCTTCCCACTTGGTATCAGAAATTGGGTCAGTTAGCCACAAGGGGTGACCTCATCTGACAGGCCACAAACCTAAATGAACAGAGCAGGAAGGATGGGGCCCAACAGAGTGAATGGTGGTACCCCAGTGATCCAGGACTTGCTCAGGTGCCCCAGCATTCTCCTCTCAGAGCCTGGGGGAGTGCTGAGACAACCCTCTGCCAGTGTTGGTGTTACTGGGTACTCAGCAGCCAGATACTAATGCCACCATACACTCGTCAGCACTCTCGGTGCCCAGTGATCCTGGTGCCTGATTGACAGTGCTAGCATCAATGATAGGACTCCTCACAGGAGTGCTTCAGTGAAGAAATGACACTAGTCCCTGTCAGTCAGATGCGAGACCAGCCTGCCTCAGGCTGCGCTGAGACTGGTGCTAACCTCAGGGCATTATACAGTAGCATTTTATTAGAGGTCAGATAATTTGTGACTTGACATTTCCAGATAGCCAATACCCTCTCATTCTGTTAAGTGGAAATCCCTTAGAAATAGTTCTAGAACCCTTCACCTCACTCCTCCCAGTGAGCAGTAGCTTGTGCCTGACCTCCAGGCTGGTAGCTTCTTGATCTCCCCACCCAGGCCAAAGCAGCATTCTAACAGTCCTTGGGACCCCAACAAACTGAAATTTTAGTTCTGCTAAAGAAGTGTGATTCCCCAAGCTTGTGAAGAGGCCAGGTCTCAATGGAAAACTGGTAGGAGTGGTCTGGCCTGGGGAAGGAAGGAAAGCTCTTGGGCAGCTTGAACACACTATCAACCTCTGCCTCCTGGGTCATGGCTCTGCTTGGGAGACTGCTGCTCAGACTTTAGTCTAAGTCGTGTGTTCTCAAGAGCTCAGAGAATGAAGCACCTTCAGAAGGAGGGTCGCATCTCTGATTATTTCTTAAACACCCCACCCCAGCAGGTCACTTCCTTTTACAGTCTTTCTAAGGAGCTGAGGCAGAGTCCAGGTCTTGGCTGTACACCGCTTTGCCTCTTTTCCTCCCAGTCTCCTGCTCTTGCTCATTTGTTTGCTTTCTGTTAGTTTTGTGTGGCCCAAGCCTTCACCCCAGTCTCCTCCATTCTAGGATGATGTGCACAACACTCAACTCATCTTGGTGTTTCTACCCACTGTTCAGGGAGTATGGGAGCGGGGTCTTCCGATGTGGGTGACCTCCCTTTTTGTTATGTTCAAGTACTGAGAACCTTACAGCCACCCTGTATTCCTACTCAACAGGCAGCAAGGTATGCACCTGAAAAGCAGTCAGCGCTGTAGAGCAGCTCTGTGGACTGACTGCCTTCCAGCCTACTCCACTCACTTCTGTGAGTGCACTGCGCTGAAAGCTCTCGGAGCAACCTAAAGCCACCCTGGATTTCCTCCCCCTCCCCCTGGCAACTCTGACGGGTTGTGATTTGCTTAACCTTTAGTTGAATCGCTTTATTCTTTCCTAAACCTAAAATCTCCAAGATTCCTGTGGACAGAACAGTCAGGGTTTTGTTTGTTTGTTTATTTATTTATTTTAAGTATTATGAGTGTTGTGTCCGCACGGACTCCTGCTTGCCAGAAGAAGGAATCAGATCCCATTATAAACAGTTGTGAACCACCATGAGTTTTGGGAAGAGCAGCCATCAGTGCTCTTAACCACTGCGGCATCCGTCCTGACATCAGGGTTTTTGCTGACAACCCAGCAATAAATTTTTATTGTAAAAATACCACTAATGGGCCGGGCTGTGGTGGCGCACGCCTTTAATCCCAGCACTCGGGAGGTAGAGGCAGGCGGATCTCTGTGAGTTCGAGGCCAGCCTGGTCTACAAGAGCTAGTTCCAGGACAGGCTTCAAAACCACAGAGAAACCCTATCTCGAAAAACCAAAAAAAAAAAAAAAAAAAAAAAAAAAAAAAAAAAAAACACTAATGTAATGGGCTGACAATACAGTTCAGTGGCAAAGGTGCTGTGCACAAGCCTGGTGACCTGAGTTTGATCCTCAGAACCCATGTCAAAATGGAAAGAGAATGACTCGAGTTTTCCTCTGAGCTCCACATGCTCACACTCCTCAATAACAACGTAAGGTAAAACAATAGAAGGCTATCCACCAGCAACCATGGTCTGTAGTAGGCACTTTTTCATTGTCTGTCCCAGAGGTGATTTTCACCTTCACCTACTTAAAAATACCCCATCTAAGAAAGATCCCAGATTGCTACAGATCCACTGTTCTCAACGTGCTTAATAAAATCTTAGAGTATGGTTACATGGCTAGGAATACTTTTGCCAAAGAATTTGAAAGATAAAGCCTGTGACCCCCTCTTCCTTCCTATGACCTGTATCACACACTAGACAGCACATGGGCTGATGCTGAGGTCACACTGCCTGTCCGTGAATCACAGTTTTAAGTACATGGTGGAGGCCTTGTCGAGAATGTTTGTACATGTTGAGTGGCATAAAGACTTCTCTCAAATCTCAGCTTTGGACTCATTTGCTCTCATTTTCAAATTTCCTGAGGCCGCCAGAGTTTCCCCAAAAATTTTCCTAGGCTTCCAGCAGAACTGTGGTGAACAGGGTTTCTTGCGCAGCCTTTGACAGGATCACCTGCCAGGCAGGCATCCACACGGAAAAGAGAGGAGCTAAGACGGCTTAGGTTAAGCAGTGGGCTCTGGATGTGTCTGTGTTGTGTTTCTCCACACTGCGTCTTTAGTGGCCTCCTCTTGTTTTTGTTGCGCTTTCTAGCCACTCCTCACAGGTGATTAGGTATCAAGCCAGCCATTTGTGTTAGCAAACATTTCTCTTTAGAGAAGAAAAGCCTGGTTCTAATAAACCCATGTCCTACCTTCCTTCACTATGGGAACTGAGGGTCCATGTTGGGCAGAGCTGTGGTGAACATGAGGGCAGAGCTGTGGTGAACATGAACAGCCTTTGCCCATTCCAGAAGCTTTCCCTCATACTAGTGTCTAAAAAGATAGGGCCATGTCCTGGGAGGACTGGTAAGGAGTTCTCGAACTTGGGACATAGGCCAAGGTCCAGTGATTCCATAGATCCTGTTGCCCTCAATATGGGTGTCAGACTGGTAATGGTGGTGTATTGGTAGATTAAAAGAAGCAGCCTGAAGTTCATGCCGTGGCAAAACCCTGGGTACTGAAGCAGTCTTCCCACATTGTTTTCACCCGTAGAAAGGGTTGTAAGACATCCTTGGCCACCTCACAGCTTCCCGAGTCCTTCAAAATAAGTCCCCCTATACCCGGCATGCAGAGCCCACTATGCCACCCTTACCAGAAATCGCCATTTAGGGCCCTGGCCTCAAAATCGTACCTTCATGTCCTGAGATGACACTAGTCTAGTTAGTCGAGTCTCAGCTTTCCTCTCTTGGGGTCTGTCCAGATTCAGTTCACATGTTCTTAAGTGCTCTGACGTCTTCCATGAAGATAGGCACTTGTGAGGACCCCTCTCTTTCTCTGTCGTCAGGAAACACAAGGTAGGAATGCCACTTAACCGTATATGATTGTCCCTCTGGGAGCTGCTGAGCACCTGGAGCCTCATCTTGGCCATTTGCAGTAACCTGGCGGGTTATAGTGTGACTCTTCTCTGTTGAGCAAAGTAAAGAATACGGAGTGTGTACCAGAGGCAGTCGCCCCAGGAACTGTCCAGAAGCTGGGTCCTCTGGCCAACCAGGCAATGACTGGCAGGTTATGCCACCAGCCAGGGAGCTGTCTGGTCTGTACAGTTTGCTTTGCCTGAGTGAGGAGCCTAGGAAGAGAACAATAAAATCTTAGCCAGACGCTCAGACTTGGCTATCGGTATGAATAGAAGTGACGTGTAGGACTGAAAACATTCAAACGTCCCAACCCCCAGTAAATAGCATGTTAACTCAGACTAAAAATGTAGGGGAAAACTAGGCTAACGTGAAAGGCAATGGAGGAAGCAAGCCAGAATGAGAACCCATATGGTAAAGGTAGGACCGGTGACATGGAGACAGTGAGACCCTGGAACATGCAGCAGACAACACAGGCCCTCAGGATGAGGGTTGCAGAGAAAGCTGGAAAAGAAGATTAGATGGACTGATTGACCAAGCTGGGTGTATACCTGGCCATGACACAAATTGCCAGACAAGTGTGACAGTGCCCTTAAGTGAGACCCAGCAGGTTCTGACTCATGACAGCCATAGCTTCTCTGCTTGTAAGGGAACTGAATCTTTGGTTCTACAACTCAGAATAGAGCCTACCCAGAGGGTCATTTGACCTTAACAGTTCCTGCCACACCTGTCCCTGAGATCGCTGAAGCTGGCAAAGAACCAGCCAGGAAGAGCAGAGAATGCGCCACTGGGGTTCCCACAGGCCCAGGAAAAGGCCGTGTTTCCATGAACTGTTGGAGGAGGGAAACCTTGCCATGCAGCATACTGGGCAGAGGTTAGGGGCTGGTACCTGCTCAGCAATGGGGAAATAAATCTAAAGGCTATGTTGGTCAAGATGGCTGGGCAGTTGAAGGCACATGCCAAGCCTGGTGACCCCTCGGGACTCAGTATGGGAGGAGGGAATCATTTGTTAAGTGCTCCAGGTGGACCTGCAAGCAAGTGCTCAGACGTCAGAGTTGAAAAAACACCCAGAATAAAGCTTCTAAATGTAGCGCTGGAACATCCATACCATGCCACCATAAGCCACCAAGCCTGCTGACATACTAGGCACCAGGCTGGCTACAATGCTATCCTGGAAAAGGAATTTACTACTGTCTTAAACGGCAGTCTCTAACTCGGGCACTGCTGGAGAGGGGTGGAGAGGAGTCTTCCAGATGACTTCCCAGCCAGGCATAGCTCTTGCTTTCCCTCATGTAAACCAAAGTTGCTCTTCCAGGAGAGACAGACCAGGTCTCCAGCACTAGCACAGCACCAGACTTCAGATCCCAGTTTCCGAATATAACGTGTCCAAGAGCCTCAGAAGCCATCTGTCAGAGTTAAGGTTTCCATTGTGGTGAAGAGACACCATGACCACGGGAATTCTTAAAACATTTAATTGGGGTGGCTTGCTTACAGTTTCAGAGGTTCAGTTTGACTTCATGACGGTGGGGAGCATTGTGCCATGCAGGCAGACATGGTGTTGGGAGAATAGCTGAGAGTCCTACCTCTTACAGGCAACAGGAAGTCAACTGCCACAAACTGCAGTATCCTGATCACAGGAAACCTCGAAACCCAGTCCTACAGTGACACACTTTCTCCAACAATGCTGTGCTCCACCAAAGCCAGACCTAATAGTATTATTCCCTGTAAAGGTTATGGGCGCTAATTACATTCAAACTACCACATTCCATACCCATAAGCTTGAACAATATGATGCAGAATGCATTTAGTCCAACTTTAAAGATCCTCATAGTCTATCACAATCTCAAAAATGTTTTAAAAGTTCAGTCTCTTCTGAAATTCATACAATCTCTTAACTAGTACCCTCTAAAATAATCTCATGCTTCAATACTTAGTTGATTGGATATATATATCACCATTTCAAAACATAGGGAAGGGAACATTATGAGGAAATAAATGGACCAAAAACCAGTTGGGCAAACTCCAAATTCTTCATCTCTGTGTCAGCTGTCAAAATGGTCTTCAAATCTCAAATTCTGTTCTGCTTTGTTGACTGCAACATACTTCTTTCTTCTGGATGGTTCCACTCCTTTAGCAGCTTTCAGCAGGTACCCATGACTCTTGTCTTCTCTAACGTCTTTTGTTCTCCAAGGCAATCCAGACTTCAACTTCAAAACTTCACACAATGGCCTCTCTAGTAGGCCTTCATTCAGGACTCCACTGATACACGCTTGGCTTCAATGGCTTTCTTTAGGTGTGGAAGCCAATCCCACAACCTGTTTCTCCTATTAACTCTAAAGCCAGAACTACATGGCCAAAGATGCTAAGTTCTCTGCTTGCTAGGGCTGGAACATGGCCTCCTCATTCAAATACATCTTCACCAGCTTTCTGTCTTTCACTAGCTAAGCTTGGCTGTCCTGAAACTTGCTCTGTAAACCAGGCTGGCCTCAAATTTAGAGATCCACACCTGGCTCTAAGCTTTTCTTTAGATCCTTTTCAGAAGTTGGGAATTTAGCTTCTGGGATAGTGCCCTGAAGTCACCTCTCTATCCATTTCTTAATCCAGTTATCTTCTTGAACACAGGATTTAGTTCCATTTCACTTTCTGGTGCTCCCTGCTTGGCTTCCTCCTTTTCATTATAAATCTTCATTAGAGTCCATACTAGGCTGTTTGAAGATATCTTCTGCCAATGGAATTAATTGTGAACTTTTCAGTTTAGCCTCAGGCAGATTCTTCACCAAAATATCACAGGAACGATCTCTAGGCAATATACTAAAATTCTCTGAAACCTCTTGAGTGAGCCCCTGACAGTTCAAATAACTCTTAGCACATCTGCTTCCATGTTTTTCCTAGTATGCCCCATGTAAAAGGCCTTAAAGCATTCCACTTCTTTCATAACCCAAAGTCCAAATTCCTCCAAGCAAACACATGGTCAGGCCTATCACAGCAATACCTGACTCCTGGTACCAACTGATGTCACAGTAAGGTTTTTGTTGCTGTAAAGAGAGCCCCATGACCATGGCAACTGTTACGAGAACATTTAATTGGGGTGGTGCCTTACTTACACTTTTCATTATTGTCATGACAGGGAGCATTGTGCCATGCAGGTGGATGTGGTGCTGGAGTAGCTGAGAGTCAACAGGAGGGTGATGATACACTTGGCAGTATCCTCAACATAAGAAACCTCAAAGGCCTGCCCAGCAGTGGCACACTTCCTCCAACAAGGCCATCCATACCCACGCCAATAAAGCCATACCTCCTAATGGTGCCACTCCTAATGAGATTATGGGGCCAGTCAGTTACATCCAGAATACCACGTTCCACTCCCTGACCCCAATAAGCTTGTAACAATATACTGCGAAGCCTGGGAGCGGATGGGCATTGCCTATAGAGTACCCCAATTTGAATGACGGCTGGTTTCAGAAACCATACAGGCCGGAAGAAAGATGCATGGTATTAAAGGCTGAAAGGCGCACGTGGCAAAAATCTGGTTTCTGGAAACAAAGTGAAAAGTCAGCTTGAGTCTTCAAATGCTGTAGAACAAAGAATCACTGCCCTATTTGTAAAGGTTGACTAAAACCTTCAATATGGGTGCAGTGGGGCATGCCTTTAATCCTAGCACTTAGAAGACAGCCAGGTGGATCTCTGCAAATCCAAGGCCAGTCAGGGCTATGTAATGAGACTCAAAAATTATGTAAAACCAAAGTTCTAAAATGGAAGGATGGGGCCTTTAGAAGTCATAGATGGTGGTTAAATAGAAATCGCCCATCTGATGCTCAAGCATAGTGATGCTGAAAGTCAGCAGTGAGGAACAGGAGTCATCAGAGAGGACAGAGACTGAATACTGTAATACTATAAATACTTGCAAATACTCAAGTATTGTTAAATTTTAATTAAAAATGGGGGTGGGGTGTAGCACTTAACCTAGCACGTGTGAGGTCCTGGGATTATGTCTAGTACTCCCACCCCTTGTGCCCCCCAAATGGCAAAGAAACTAAATTCAGGTAAGATTCCCTCCGTTCATCAAAAATGGGTAAAATGATGCTAGGGAACTGGAAAGAGATTAGTCAGTAGCTAAGGACACGAAGTGCTCTTCTGGGAGACCCAGGTTCCATTCCTAGCACTCGTGGGTGATTCGCAAGCACATGTAACTCCAGCTTCAGGGGATGCCAAGCCCTTCTCTGGAATCCACGGACAACTGTACTCATGTACATACACGTGTAATTTAAAAATAAATGTTTTTAACGTTGGTACTAGTGAACTTAATTCACATGTGTGTGTGTGTGTCATAATACCCACAGCAGCCACTGACAGCTGCACAGGAAGATACACTGACAGCCCCAGCAGATGTGACCACAGCTGCAGCTGCATGCTACCACATCTGGCTGATGGCAGTACGCACCTGAAAGGGTGCTCAACATCACTCGTTGGCAAAGCACTTCCGAGACCATTCTCCATGAACGTAACAGAACTGGCAAAAGGAAAAAGGAGAGGCAACGGCTTTGGCCAACCTGAGGATCCCCCAGACTTCAGTGAGAGCAGAGGTGTGGCATCTTTCACTAGACTAGCCCACACCACAGTATTGTTAGAAACATGCAGCCAGAGTGGGCAGAACACGGTGGGTGCTCTTTGAAGCTTACCTTCCCAAATCTTCCATCCCCGTGATGAGTCCATGTGCATGGTTTGAATCAGAGTTCAGGAAGGACAGCGGTGCTTTCCCTGTGTTGCAAAACACGTGACTGGCCAATATACAAAACACCAAGAAAAAAATGGCTGAAAGACACTTAAGGAAATGTTCAACATCCTTAGTCATCAGAGAAATGCAAATCAAAACAACTCTGAGATTCCATCTTACACCTGTAAGAATGGCCAAGATCAAAAACACTGATGACAACTTATGCTGGAGAGGTTGTAGGGGAAAAGGGAACACTTTTGCATTGCTGGTGGGAGTGCAAGCTGGTACAGCCCCTTTGGATGTCAGTGTGGCGATTTCTCAGAAAATTAGGAAACAACCTTCCTCAAGACCCAATAATACCACTTTTGGGTACATATCCAAAGGATGCTCAATCGTGCCACAAGGACATGTGCTCAACTATGTTCATAGCAGCTTTGTTTGTCATAGCCAGAACCTGGAAACAACCTAAATGCCCCTCGACCGAAGAGAGGATACGAAAAATGTGGTACATTTACACAATGGAGTACTACGACATCTTGAATTTTGCAGGAAAATGGATGGAGCTAGAAAACATCATTTTGAGTGAGGTAACCCAGACACAGACACAGAAAGACAATTATCACATGTACTCACTCATAGGTGGGTTTTAAACATAAAGCTAAGAAAGCCAGCCTACAAACCACAATCCCCGAGAATTTAGACAACAATGCGGACACTAAGAGAGACTTACATAGATCTAATCTACATGGGAAGTAGAAAGTAGAAAAAGACAAGATCTGAGTAAATTGGGAGCATGGGGACATTGAGGGAGGATTGAAGGAGGAGGGGAGAGGCAGGGAGAGGAGCAGAGAAAAATCTAGAGCTCAATAAATATCAATAAAAATGTATAAAAAATTGTGTTTGTCTGCATGTATGCAAGTTCACCATGTGCGTACCCAGTGGCTGTAAGGGTCAAAAGAGGATCAGATCCTCTGGAATTGGAATTACATAGATCGTTTGAACTGTCTTGTGGGTTTGGGAACTGAACCTGGTTCCTCTGCCTTAATCTTCTTCCAGAATTTTAATACCTCCCACTCCTACATCCCATCCCCCCCATATCCCCCCCCACCCCCCCACCCCCACCCCCCGGTTAGCTAATGGCTTTCTAATTTCGCTCAATCAAATCATCCGGGCAGGCGGACCTGGGGAATCCATGTCTAGCGGGCATTTAGGTCCACATGCACTGGCCGCCAAACCCTCTAGGCGCACAGTTTCGTCTCCTGCGGAGCCCCTCTTTGCTCCGCGCATTCTTGTGCTTTTTGTTCCACCAATTTTGCGGCGACAGGTGAAGCTACAGGTTCTCCTAGCATTGGCTGACAGCTCAGGAAAGGTGGGCTCTCGAGACGCGGTACGAGGCCAGTAGCAGCCTATCCGAACCCCACATCCCGAGTGTCGCGCGCTTTGTGGAGGCCGGTTAGTCGTACTGGCTGCGGGGCGGCCACACAACTGTCCCCAGCTCCGCCTCACGGCCACCTGGCCCAACACAGCCAATCAGCCACTCAGGGGCGGAGGCCCCGTGCGACTCGCGGATTGGCCGGAGTGAGGCGCGCAGCCAATGCTGATACCATGGGCCTTGAGGCTCCGCCCCCTGCGGAGACTTGGGGCCGCTCTTGCTTGGGGTGACTGGACAAGCTGGCGATCAAGGGATGGACTCGGTGAGGAAAAGCGCGCGGGGCCGCGCGGAGAGCCCACCCGACAGGTGCGTTCTTCCCTCCAGGATCTAGGAGCCTGGAGACACCTGGGGGACCACAGTGAGGGACTGGTGAGGCCGATGGGTAGGAATCCGAGGGATAAGCAGACGAGTCGGGCCATAGGAGCCACCGCCGAAGCCGAGAGAAGGGCGCCTGCGGGTGACAGTTGTGCCAGAGTTTTCGCTCTGCCCTCCCGGGTTCCGGCATCCTTCCCACAGGATGGGGTCTTGGAGGCTGGAGCGGGAAGTCGAATCATATTAATCTGCATTTTAAAGGAATCGCTGCTGCTTAGAGAGTAGGGTAGCATGGGTGTGGGGCAGAGGAGGACTTTGGGGACAATCTATTAAGGCCCAGATGACCGCCCCGAGGGGAAAAGTGAATCTTGGGGTGTGAGCCCAGGAGGCAGCTGGCCGGTGCTGGAGACTGCAGGCTCTTGATGTCCACAGTGCTGCGGAGACCTCCTCCCCTGGGGCACAAAGGAGCAGGGTGCTGTTAGGCTTTGGTTCAGTCTTCTCTCACCCAGGAACGGGTCATACTCCACCCCCTCTTTTACTCTCACCCCATCTCTTTTTCTTTTCTTTTTAAGATTGTTTGTTTATTATGTATAAAGTGTTTTATCTTCATGTATGCCTGCAGGCCAGAAGAAGGCATCAGATCTCATTATAGATGGTTTGTAAGCCACCATGTGGGGGCTGGGAATTGAACTCTGGACCTCTGGTAGTAACAGGCAGTGCTCTTAACCCCTGAGTCATCTCTCCAGCTCTTTTTCCTCTTTTTCTTTATTTTTTCCCTACCCCTGACAAGGGCCTTGTGCCATAGCCCTGACTCTCCTGCCTCCTCCCTCTGGGATTACAGGCTTGCCCTCTCTATTTTTGTTCTCATCTTCCGTGCCGGTGCCGAGGATGTAAAATATCTGTCTCTCTTCCAAAACCTGAGTCTCCCTGGATGTGTTGGAACATGCCTATAATCCCAGCACTGGGGACTTAGACAGGAGGGTTGTGATTTGGAGGCCAGCCTGGATTGCTCAGTGAGAACCTGGCTCATAAAGGCCTACTCGTGGCTTCAGCCTTCACTAGACATTCATTAAGTAGTTTCACTTTCTCCAGGAAGCAGCCTCACTGATGAAATGCCAGCTATAAAAATAGTTCAGCCAAGCTACAGATGGGAGAGCCACAGTCACTCAGCAGATCAGTGGGTGTGCAGTGCTGTGGGGTCTTTACTTACAGGAAGGAACAGGCTTGGGGCACAGGCAAAGCCCTTGCAGCATTGGAAAGTTCACTGATCCCAGGCCCAGGGAGGTCAGCCTCACTTTCCAAAGCCCCAAGGCCTGCAGGGTTGGGTTTAAAGCAAAGACCGAGGATCAAAAGAACCCGTTCTGTTGTCCCCTTTGGCTTAGTGGCGCAGTTGGTTATTGTGTTTGGGATCACAATTGAGTGCATTGGCATGAGCACTGTTTAGATTTTTAAATCTTGTGAAATAATTACTGTTTTCAGGCCTGCTAGCTCACCATAGAGCTCTCTGAACATCTGTGATCCTGGTAAGAACACAAGCAGATAACCCTTCTTAGGGTCTCTGGGGCTCAGCACTCAGTTGTCATCCTAGGAATGAAGCCCCTGTTGTGCGGCAGCCTTGTTAGGGTTCCAAGGACAAAGCCTGCCTGTTCACGGAGCTACTCTTCTCTCAGTCCCTGGGGATGACACTAAGCACACGTGACTCTTGAGTCAGATGATGAATGGGGCTGCATGGGAAGTGGGGAGCACAGAGAGAGAGCCAAGCTGGGGCTTGTGGTGGCTTCAAGCAAAACAGTGGAGCCTCACGCAAGCAGATACGTTGAAGCAAAGACTTGAAAAAGTTTAGGTAGCGTGGGGAGCAGGGCAAAGAAAGTGCAAGCCTGTCCCGGGGAGAGGTTGCCTGGTGAATGCCAAGAAGGAGCGGGAAAGCCAGAGGGCGTGGCGCTTAGAGGCCATTCCAGAAGCTCAAGGCTAGGAGTCCGCAGGAAACCCCCAGGGGAATGTGCTGGGGTGAGATCTCGCATTAGTGTGGGCCAGGCACTAAGTGCTCCACCTGGGCCTTCACTCTGGATGCAGAGGACACCGGCTGTGAGCCCCCAGAGGGCTGCTGCCCACACCCTGCCTCCCTTCCCTTTCTTCCAGGAAGGTTTATATGGACTACAACGCCACCACACCTCTGGAGCCCGCAGTCATCCAGGCTGTGACAGAGGCCATGAGAGAAGCCTGGGGCAACCCCAGCAGCTCCTATGTAGCAGGTAATTCTAGAGGGATCCGAGGCAACAAAGGGAGCCAGAGTGTGCTTAGACTTTCTTTTTTTTTTTCCTTTGACATTATAGACCATATTTTCTGATGTGTAGAGGGACATTATAGGAAATGCAGGTACTACGCTGCCTGCATTGCTTGACAGAATTCCCAGGAGTTTTGTTAAAGCACACTTTTAAAACACAAGCAAAAGCCAGGTGTGGTGGCGCTCACCTTTAATTCCAGCACTCAGGAGGTGGTGGCAGGCGGATCTCTGTGAGTTCAAGGCCAACCTGGTCCCTAGGGTGAGTTCTAGGACAGCCTCCAAAGCTACAGAGAAACCCTGTCTGGAAAAACCAAACAAACAAACAAATAAAAACTGAAGCAAAATAATTACATTATAATCTTTAAATATACAAATGTCACTAAAGTCTGCATAATGTGTTCTGTGTAAATCAGCACCATGTTACAATAATATACCTAATCTGGTTCTCGTTCGCTTAATTTGGTTTTATTTATTTGGTTATTTGTTTATTTTTCTTTATTTTTCTTTTTTCTTTTCTTTTTTTTTCTGAGACAAGGTTTCTCTAGAGATCAGACTGGCCTCAAACTCACCAAGATCCACCTGTCTCTGCCTCCCGAGTGCTGGGATTAAAGGTGCGCGCTGCTGCCACCACCTGGCCCCTCTCTGATTCTTAAGCCTTCTGTCCCTGTATGATACTCAGGCTGCGAACCACATAGCTGATCGTTTTTTACCCTCGTTCATTCATGTGTGCATTCCACACTGCACATTCTGATGGCACAGGACAAGTTGCTTGAGTCGGCTTGTTCTTCCCAAGATGAGACATACCTTGAGCAGCCATTGCTGAGTGTATCTTGAGCTTGCTGTCACCACGACAACTATAAACGTTCAGGCTTTAACCCCTGAAACACTCCCACATGAATATCTCACTGAGGTCTGTTTATAAGCCTGTGCCTCTCAAGCCCCTTCCACATGGCTAGCGGTCTATCCTATCCCTGTGCATTTTGCTAACGTGCTTTTAGCCGTCAAGGCCGCATGTGTGTCTTGACCTTTTCCACGAAGGAAAGTTGCAGGGCTTAGGAGCGCTCAGTGGATGAAGCGCCTGCTGCACAAGTCTGAAGATCTGAGTTCGGATCCACAGAACCTGGGTGAAAACCAGGCTGGGGTGGCAGGCTGCCCGTAATCCCAGCACTCAGGAGGCACGGACAGGACACGCCCACTAGCTAGACTAGCTGAGTCTGCGGGCTCCAGACCCTGCCCCGGGTTCAGCAGGAGACCCTAAGTCAAACAGACAGCCCCAAGGAAGACACTTAACCTCTGGCTCCCACACATGTGCACCCGCACACATAAGAGCATGCATGCACAGCACACACATGCAAACGCGTGCACAGTCACGCAAACACGTGCACAGTCACGCAAAATAAAGTAAAATAAATGTGAAAAGAGTAAAGGCAGAAAAGGAAAGTTTGAATTTGCTAAGGTTGTATAAACTCCGTTCTTTCTAGTTTGAATTTGCTAGGGTTGTATAAACTCCGTTCTTTCTAGTTTGCTTTTGTAATATAGAGTTTTAGATTTGAAGTTTTGGATGATAATTTGCTTCAGGCCAGTAGAGAGAGGACAGCATTCCACAAGATTTTACAGACTTAGAGGCCGATGCCTTGTCTTCCTGGTTAATGTTTATCAGTGGCGATGGCAAGGGCCCTGCCCCCGGCCCTGCCTGTGCTGGATTAGGGGGACTAAGAGGAGCCACATTAATGGTGCTTGATTAGGATCTAATTGCCATCTAGGGGACTTCAGATGACCCACGCCAGCTGACTCTGTCGCTCAGGTGATCCGGGTCGTACTAATGCTGTGTTCCTTCTCTGGACTTTTAGTGGGTTTTGTACCAATGCTTCTTAAAAAAGCTCAGAAGCAACTCGGTGACACAGACTCCCAAGTCAGACGCTGGCCACTCATTAACTTATCTGTTGACTCATTTCGGGACCTGCGTCACCTGTGCTATAACCACACTTCTGATAGGATAACTGATCTGATTCAAGAAGACGGGGGTGGGGGGAGCAGGGGAGCTGGGCGAGCAGTTGGGAAACTCTTCCTGGCCCGAGTGACGTCCCCGATGCTTTCCGTTGACATTTGAGTAGAAATGCCCAAAAGGGAAAGAAAAGAAAACTGAAGATCATTCACGACAGGTTTTTGTCTGTTAGTTTCTGAGATAGGGCTTCTCTGTGTAGACCTGGCTGTCCTGGAACTCACTCTGTAGACCAGGCTGGCCTCGAACTCACAGAGATCCGCCTGCCCTCACCACCACACCCACACCCCATCTGGGATTAAAGGCGTGCACCACTACCAAGATGTTTCACAGTACTAGGTTTTAAAACCTAGAAGAGCGTGTACTGAGGCTCCGTGGGCAGAGTGTGAGTGCTCCAGATGTATCCTGGCCTGACTGGTAACAGCCAACAGCAGCCGGAAGTGAACTGGGGAAGTGGGGAGGAGTTTGGGCCAAAATGGCTGCACAGCATGGGGAAGCTGCCATGGACCCAGCATCAAATTTGGGAACCACTGGTGTGGAACTGGGCAGCAGCTAGGACACCTTATTGAAGGCAAATGCCCTCAGTCTCTCCCTTGTGTCTCCCACGGCTGGCCTGCAGTGTGAGAGAAGGCCCTGACTGGCTTGGTGTGTGACCAAGTCTCAAGTTGGTTTTGCTTACCTCCATTGTCCTGCACCTCCTCTCCTGGTCCCGTCTTGAATAGGAAGGTGGGCAGCGAGCCAGAGTCACGCTTCTAGCATCCAGTGCAAGCGAAAGCACAGCTGTGCCGGAGGAGCTCACAGCTCCGTCACTCCCAACCGGGCTGTCCTTGGCTCTCACTGAGCTCCTGAAGTCTCAGTGGTGGCCACTGACTTGCTAAGTCTCAGTGTGGCCCCTCTGCTGAGGCCCTGCCAGGGGGTAGGATAGTACTCACCCGGGTGGATGTGTTTCCCTCTAGAATGGCCCCAGTCTCAGCTCCCCTGTGTGTGGTTGCCCTGCTATACATGGAATTGATAGTAATGAACTTGTTGTTCTTTTGTCTCTCCTCAAGGTAGGAAGGCCAAGGACATTATAAACACAGCTCGGGCGAGCCTGGCCAAGATGATAGGGGGGAAGCCTCAGGACATTGTCTTCACTTCCGGGGGCACCGAGGTAAAGTTGCAATCCCTGCTCGCTGAGCTTTAAGGCGCAGTGGAGTATGGGAGGGGTTTGTTCTTGTCATTTTAGAATCAGCAACGCTCGACTTTCTCTCTCATATTGCTCCAGGACTCTCCTGCCATTTCCTAGGTTGTTTGTACGACAGAGTTTGAGGTTTCACCCGTCCCAAAGGAACTCATTCTTAAGCTTATAGAATGTACTGGAAAGAATTTTGGAAAGAAGCCACTGCAAGGGGCAGGGACAGTGACTGGCTGTGGATCACAGTTTGTGTCAGCCATAGCAGGTTTTAGATTAAAAATGAATTGGGTTTTTTGATGCCAGCAATGAGCTTTTGCCAGGCCATAAAACAAAACGAAACAAAATGTCCACTACTAAGGAAACAGATGGAGGAGAAAAGAATGGGTGACGCCTCCCAGGGAGGTTAGAGATGTTACCTGCTACCTTTAAGACCTTCTGAGTAAGAGGCAGTACACACACTTGCAGACTGGGGGACGTGGGCTCTTCTCAAAGCGATCTGTAGACTCCGCGTAGCCTCCGTCAAAATCCTGACACCCATCAGTGGACTGTCCCAAACTAGCTTCTATGGAAACCGAGAGTCAAGACTGCTGGAAGACTGGATAGTCTCCAGACCGAGTCTGTGAGAGCTCTGGAAACTAGGCAGACGCATTTGGCAAGGACAGACAGCTGGTCAGAAACAGTGTGCCAGTGCAGAGTGGCACTTGCCCCATGACTAGGGCCACACACCCTGCCTGCTCAGCACAGGCTTGGACAGTGGTCGTTGGCACAATAGTAGGGTGTAAGATTGTCATGTGACCGAGGGGGCAGTGCGTGGAACTAAAGAACATGTGACTGTAGAGAACTCTTCCGGACTGCTCAGTCGCAGGGACCAGGCGATGACTTCCGCTTTCAGCTTACAGAGACAGGCTTGAGAAGTGACACTGGAGAGCTTCCAGCTGCTGCCTCAGCCCCCTGCCAGGTCCGGCAGTGCAGGATTTCTCAGTGCAGATGCTTGGGGAGCCGAGGCAGGAGGATCACGAACCTGAGCCCAAACTAAACAGAAAGACAGTGAATTCTGTCACAACAAAAGTCACAAATGGCCAGGCGATGGTGGCGCACGCCTTTAATCCCAGCACTTGGGAGGCAGAGGCAGGCGGATCTCTGTGAGTTCGAGACCAGCCTGGTCTACAGAGCTAGTTCCAGGACAGGCTCCAAAGCCACAGAGAAACCCTGTCTCGAAAAACCAAAAAAAACCAAAAAAAACAAAAAAACAAAAGTCACAAATGGCAGGCGGATCTTTGTGAGTTCGAGGCCAGCCTGGTCTACAAGAGCTAGTTCCAGGACAGGCTCCAAAACCACAGTGAAACCCTGTCTCAAAAAACTAAAAAAAAAAAAAAAAAAAAAAAAAGTCACAAATGAACTTTGAATCATCCAAGAACACCCTGAGCAAAGAGAAGGGGCAGCAGGGAAAGGTGTTTATCACACAGCTGAAGAGTGACAGGTGCCTGGGACAGTTGGGGACTCGCACAACTTACTCACAGGCAGATAGTACAGTCAGCAAATGAGTCAGAGATTTGAACACACACAGCACAAGAGAAGCCTACGGCTTTGTCTTGACAGCCATTCGGGGACTCAAGTGACCAGTGCAGAAGTGTGAACAGCAGAACGCTCCTGCAACTAGCAGCCAGTTCACACCGGGGGCCACTGTGCCCAGTCAGCCACCGGCAGCCAGCTCACACCAGGGAGGGACCACTGTGCCCAGGCTTCAGCCACCGGCAGCCAGCTCACACCAGGGAGGGACCACTGTGCCCAGGCTTCAGCCACCGGCAGCCAGCTCACACCAGGGAGGGACCACTGTGCCCAGGCTTCAGCCACCGGCAGCCAGCTCACACCAGGGAGGGGCCACTGTGCCCAGGCTTCAGCCACCGGCAGCCAGCTCACACCAGGGAGGGACCACTGTGCCCAGGCTTCAGCCACCGCCAGCCAGCTCACACCAGGGAGGGACCACTGTGCCCAGGCTTCAGCCACCGCCAGCCAGCTCACACCAGGGAGGGACCACTGTGCCCAGGCTTCAGCCACCGCCAGCCAGCTCACACCAGGGAGGGGCCACTGTGCCCAGGCTTCAGCCACAGGCAGCCAGCTCACACCAGGGAGGGACCACTGTGCCCAGGCTTCAGCCACCGGCAGCCAGCCGCACCAGGGAGGGACCACTGTGCCCAGGCTTCAGCCACCGGCAGCCAGCTCACACCAGGGCCACTGTGCCAAATGTTCCCCGAGCATGCTGCCCTCTCGAGTGGACGTTGAAAGTTACTGTGAGACATTCGCCCACTGAGATCAAACTGCAGGCCTTGTTAGACTGCCATTCCACACAAAGGTTAACAGCCCAGGAAACTGAGGCAGTGTACAAGGATTCAGAAAGCATTCTTGGTAGTTTAGCCCAAATCTGGGGAGCCTAGCCTCTTCCAGAGCTACATCCCCTAAACGTTGATCACTGGCCTAATGTACCCCAGAACTGGACAGGTGGTGGTTGAGAAAAGAAAGTCACAGGGGCGCTGAGTGTGTCGTTAGGCCCCTGGATTCCCTGCAGGTCACTGCCACCCCACCCTGCCCTGCTGCCCAGTGGGGTCTCCTGGCCTTGATCTGGGGCCAGGTACTGTGCAATGACATGAGCTCGGAAGGCAGGGGTAAATTTTAATTTGACTTTTGATTTTTACTTTTTTTCTTTCATCTTGTTTCTGTTTGTGCAAGTGTGTCCTCCAGTTTGTCTTTCTCCCACCAGGCGGGGAATTCCCCTTCCTGACAGGTTTGTCTAAGATGAAAGTTTGTGCTTACTAAGAAAACAGGCATACTTGAAGTGAGTTCTAGCATATTTGGAGTTTGGAGACTCTCCGAAGGTACAGGCCTGTCAGGAGGTTGGTGCTCTGGCCTTTTCCTTTTGAGTCAGGCACAAAAGACAGAGAGGCTCACTGTCTCCACTGGGAGCTTTGGTGAAGGCTCTCTCTGCTCTCGCCTCCACTGGGGCTCTGGTGAAGGCTCTCTCTCTCTCTGTTGTGTCTCCACAGTCGAATAATTTAGTAATCCAATCTGTGGTGAGATACTTCCATGACCAGCAGACCCTGAAGAGGCACGAGATTGACCAACACAGCCCTGAGGAGAGGGCCAGGCCCCATTTTATTACTTGCACAGTGGAACACGACTCTATCCGACTGCCCCTGGAGCACCTCATGGAAGAGCAGATGGCGGGTGAGTGGCCATGGGGACTGGCCTAGTCCTCAGTGAGGAGGACAGAGAGGCCGCACAGAGCCCGGCTCACTCCTCCTATGGATGAGAAGTACTCTGATCTGGTGTGCTCTGAATGGTTTGATGGGCCCATTCAGAAGCTAAGGGCCGTTTGCTCGCAGCTAACGTGAAGAACGCTGCCACGAGCTACTCTGTGGGAGTGGGTGTGTGGGTAGTTCCTGCTCAGGGGCTTATGCCTAGGGGCAGAATTCCTGGGCCACACAGAAACGGAATTTGACAGATTCTCGGGTAGACGGGATCAGCCTTAACCTTTGCTTTCCAGCGTCGCCATCTGACACCACCACTGGCGATCTCCCGTCCCTGTCAGAGCTTCTGTCTCTTCTGTCATCGTTGTCACGGACTCTGCCTCTGTGGGGTTCTGGTGCCTAGCATCTTCTCATGTTGTCTGGCTCTTGGTGTAGATCTCTTCTGTAGGAATGTCTGTTTGTGTTCTTGTTTTGGGGTTTTCCTTTTGGTGTATAGTGTTTACCAGAGATTGATAGCCCGCCAGTGCTCCGCCCTAATGGGTGCCTCTGTCCCCTTGCCCTGATTTTTATTGGAGTACCTATCATTTTATTGACTTACAGGAATTATGCATACGTTTGACACAAATCAACAGTTTTGATGAAGTAAAATTGTTTGCTTTTATTTCTGTTTTATCTCTGTGTCACATCCAAGAAGACTTCACCCTGCCCCAGAGCATGAAGATTAGTCCTGTTAGGAGGTTTTCAGCTTCGGTTCCTACAATTAATTAAGTCTGTGGTTCACAGTGAGCCAGGAGGACTTCGTTTCTTTGTATGAGATTGACATTTTGTTTTCTATTTCGAAAATTTTATTTTATGTGCGGCAGTACAGTCTACATACTAATGAACCTGTAATAGAATGATTTGAGATAGCGCTAATTAACCCCTTGCTTCCAATCTTTATGTCCTTGGATCCGATAAATTGCTCAGAGATGGGTGGTGACCGTGATTAGTGACGGTCATACGGCCCACCTAGACATCTTACGGGACCCATCTGTGTGTCCCTCTAGTGTAATGGAAATTGGCTTGGGTATTCCCACAGCATGATAGGGTGATTCTCTCCAAACCCTCAAGCCGGGAATGTCCTTTGGGAGCACCCATCAGCTGTCCCCAGATGGGAACAGAACGGGGAGGCAGCTCCAGCCTCTGGGAGTCGCCTTCAGAAGGATTCCTTTGCTGGCTTTCGTCTGCTGTCTGACTGTATCTGGCCCATGAGCACTGGCCTGCTGCCTGCTGTCTGCTGTCCATCCAGCTTTTTACCACACTAGTTTATAGGAATTAGTTTTTCTGGTGTTAGTGTTCTTTTAAGTAATTTTCCAAAATATGAGTGAATTTTCCTACAAATTTCTGCTGAAGGAAATTTAATGAATGTGTCTCATGGAAGAACAGGACATATTGAAGAGGGCTTGCCTTTTCTTTCTTTCTTTCTTTTTTCTTTTTGGTTTTTTGAGATATGGTTTCTCTGCATAGCCTTAGCTGTCCTGGAATGAGCTCTGTCGACCAGGCTGGCCTTAAACTCACAGAGCCCTCCTGCCTCTGTCTCTCAAGTGCTGAGAATAAAGGCATGCCTTTTTGAGGGGGGACATGGTTGGTGTCATATCTTTTTTTTTTTTTTTTTTTTTTGGATTTTTCGAGACAGGGTTTCTCCGTAGCTTTTGGTTCCTGTCCTGGAACTAGCTCTTGTAGACCAGGCTGGCCTCGAACTCACAGAGATCTGCCTGCCTCTGCCTCCTGAGTGCTGGGATTAAAGGCGTGCGCCACCAACGCCCAGCTTGGTGTCATATCTTGCACATAGTCATGGCAATGCAGAAATCTGTCCCAAGAACCAGGAGTTATAAAGAGCTTGCTCAGGTTGACTGTCCTTGTCCAGGTTCCTCTAAAGAGTGTTTGTCTGACCAGGCGGTGGTAGCATATGCCTTCCCAGCACTTGGGAGGCAGAGGCTGGTGGATCTCTGTGAGTTCAAGGCCAGCCTGGTCTACAAGAGCTAGTTCCAGGACAGGCTTCAAAGCTATAAAGAAATCCTGTCTCGAAAAACCAGACAAAAAAAATTAGAAAGAAAAAGAAAGAGTGTCTGTTTGCCGATGGGACAGCCAGCTATTAGACTCCACTGACTATGGGCAGTGTTTGGCTGGAGTCTATTCCAATTCTCTGTGGAACTTTTGTCATTTGTCCCTGGAAAGTCCACTCTTTGCTATCTCTGCCTGGGCGTGTCTGCTAACGCGCCTCTGAAGATTTTGCCTGTTGCCATGGCACTGCCAGTCTCCTGCAGCTACTCACCACCCGAGCCCCGCAGTTGGGAGGACAGCCTGAGACCTGAGTTTCTCATTGGCAGCGCCTGAAATTCCTCCTCTAATATTTTCTGAACTTGGATAGCACATTCTTTTTTTTAAGAAATGTAATTATGGAGTTATTTGCCTGGCTAACCTTAGGGTATGTGTTTTGTATCTCAGAGGTCACTTTTGTCCCAGTGTCGAAGGTGAGCGGGCAGGCAGAGGTTGAGGATGTCCTGGCGGCTGTCCGCCCCACCACGTGCCTCGTGACCATCATGCTGGCTAACAACGAGACTGGCGTCATCATGGTGAGTCAGCCCTTTCCTTTGCAAGGAGGCCTTGGGGAGAAGGTGCTTGATGTGGGAATTTCCCTGTGCCTCCACTTGGCCTGTTCTTTTCGTGTCCTTGAGTTCTGCGGCTTCACTCCGTCTCTGCCGCTCCTGTAATTCATTCCGCCCCCATCAAATCAGAACCACACGCTCATTCAGCGGCTTGCCTCTTCCCGCTCCAGCCTGTCCCTGAGATCAGCCGACGTATTAAGGCCCTGAACCAGAGCCGGGCTGCCTCGGGGCTGCCCCGAGTCCTCGTGCACACAGATGCTGCCCAGGCACTGGGGAAGAGGCGAGTGGATGTGGAGGACCTGGGTGTGGACTTCTTGACTATCGTGGGGCACAAGGTATGTGTGCAGGGGCCCCTGCCCTCCTCCTCGACACAGCGGAGTGGAGCCCTCAGCTGCGCTGTCCCTTCCTGCTTAAGTCACGGTGGTCATCTAGTGAGCTCCAGGTGCCTGTCAAGGACCGGGTGCTGAGATGCCATGACAACCGCTCAGGAAGGGCTTTGTCCTCAGAACTTTCAGTGCATGTGTCGGACAGGACCAGTAACAGCTAGGATGACGCCTGGCCAGCCAGGACACGGGTGGCAGGACACCCCAACCACAGGGAGCCGAGGGAGGACATAGCGGGCTCTGTGGAGGATTGGAAGGCAGTAGGTTTGGTACACAGTGAGTGCTGGTTGCCGGGGGCTCATCTGCCCACGTGGAGGTCCCCACCAGCATGGAAGAGGTGGGGCCAGGAAACTGTGACTTGGTTAAACTATGGCTTCTCAGCAGGAAGGTTTGGTCTTAGTGGCTCTTGAAGGCGCAGTACAGGGACAAGGTCACAGCAAAGACCTTGGCTTTCTGGCAGCTGCGAGAACCAAGACATTGTGTGTTGTTTGGCAGCATAGTCCTTAGCTGGTCCCTAAAGGCGCACACAAGCTGGCCTGACACCGTGACCCTTAACCCTTTGCCTCATATCACTGGGGGGCATAGAGACATGTATAGAAAAAGCCCTTGGCCGCCTCTTGTTCTAGCCCCTTCCCTTCATAATCCCGTTACACCAGAACATGAGTCCAGCACCTGCCCCTTCCCCAGGCTGGGGCTCTGCCCTGCACCTGGGGGTTCCTGTGACTCTAATATACCACAGTGGTGGCAGATAGACAGCCAGGCCACAAGGAACCAGCAGGATGGCGCTCCTGAACCTTCTGAACCTCTGACACTCAGACACAAGCGGAACAGGTCACCAAGCAGTTCCCACTGAGTAAATGACTGGCTTTCCCTTCCAGTTCTACGGTCCCAGGATTGGTGCTCTGTATGTACGAGGGGTCGGTAAACTTACCCCCCTGTACCCCATGCTGTTTGGAGGTGGACAAGAGCGGAATTTCAGGCCAGGGTAAGGTTGAAAGCCTAACAAGCTTCTGCCCGGCTGGCCACATTACTGTCCCGTTTCTTCGCCATTTCTGTCACCCCGAATCAGAATTGCTGCTGACTGATTTCTACAGTGGGTCTCAGTCCTGCAGTCTCTCGGGGTGACTCGGAGCACGTGATAGGAGTCGTCCTCTCTCATACCTACTTCAGGGTGTTGGATTCCCTGCATGCTGCGGCGCTCTGTTGTTCTCTAAAGTAGGGGCTCAGTAGGTACAAAAGGGGCCATTTTCCTTTGTGAGAACCCCGGGTCTCCATTGCATAACCCCAAATCCGTGCTAATACCACCTTTGTTAGAACGTCTAAGAAGACGGGGAGACAGAAACAATGCCACGGCGGCTCCCTGGCAAGTGTTCCATACCCAGAACCAGCCTGGAAACAGTGGTAAGGGAAGGCAAGAACTGCCTTGCTCTAAAGCCTGCAGCCAGCCAGCCAATCAAAAAGAAACACTAGGCAATACCTGCTCTAGGCCATCCACATAGGACAGTGTGCTGTCCCACACCAGCGATCACCAAACGGACACTCGGGCTTCTGTCCACATGGGCTGTCTGGGGCATCCACAGTCCCACAGTGGTGTCAGTAGAGACTCTAAAGAGACCCTGGAGTGTCCACCCATCAGTAACAGAACACATCCTCTTTAGATAACAAGAGAACACAGCCCAAGGGAGAACTGTGGCTTCTCCATCCTACCAGCAGCATTTGGGATACACGTTCTTTCGCTGCAGAGCAGAGTCAGAGCGAGCCAGGAAGAGCAGAAAAGTTAACCAAGATGCAAAGTCTCATGACATGTGAAAATGGCCAGGTTTCATGCCAAGGACTAGAAAGAGCTGAAAGCAAAGGGAAGAAAACATCTGTGGGTGCCAACCCCAAGAGAAGGACGTGAGACAGCAAACACTGAGATCAGTGAAGCTTGGGCACACTTGGAATGCGCGAACCGGATGGAAGTCGCCATGTGAGGATCCATCCAGAAACTGCAGCAACCCGAGTGGATATGTGGACAGACTCGCCAACGGGAAAGTGAGAAAAAGGAAAGGAACCTGCACTGGAAGGGAGAATAATAGACAGGAGACACCAGGAAAAAGACAGAGCGTCGGGGACCTCTGAAGCCATCAAAAATGGTGTGACATACTTGTCTGTCAACCCCCCACAGAGGAGAAGACAGAGGACAGGGCTTAAAGGGTCACCCGAGGAGATGGTTAGCCCTGCTGGCGCACGCCTTTAAGCCCAGCATTCAAGAAGCTGAGGAAGGTGGATCTTTGTGAGTCTGAGTCCAGCCTGTTCTACATAGTGAGTTCCAGAACAGCCTTCTATATTTCTATATAGAATATATATATATATACATATATATGTATAGATATATATATTTCTATACAGAATGAGACCCTGTGTTAAAAAGAATGAACTCCAAAATAATAATAATAGACCAGTTTCTCAAATTTAGGAAGAGACATAAGCACAGATTCAGAAAGAGAGGGGCACAAAACAAGCAAAAAGGCAAAAAAAAAAAGTCAAATAAACCCAAAGAAATGTATGGCAAGGCATTTCAAAGTGGAATAATGGGAGTCGTGAAAGCAAACAGAAAGACAGCATCTGATGCACAAGAGGAAAACACTTTGATTGACATGGCTTTTACGTTTGAAGCAATGGAGACCAGAGGAGGGTTGTGCACACAGCTGAGAGAAATTAGAATCCCACACCTGGGAAACAGGTCTTCAGGGCTAAAGAGGAGATCCAGGTGTTGCCAGATGAGGAGAAACAGAGAAGCTGAGGCCAAATACAGTAGGCAGCCCTTCTCTTGGGCTTTTCTGAAGCTTAAAAAGATCGTTGATAGTTTATGAAAGATTAGAACACTGTCTGATATGGTTACCAGTATATATAAAGAGAACATTTAAAATGACTGCATAAAGGCAGAGCTATAGAAAAAGGGACATTCCTATATTTGTTTGTCATATTTAGACAGGTCTAATGTGGCTCAAGCTAGCCTTGAACTTCTGACCCTCCTGCCCCAACCTCCCAGGCTCTACAGGGTATATTCACCATGCCTGGACTCGATGTCTCGCTTAGCTGGTAAAAGGATAAAATCAATAGGCTGAAAAGTTTATTAACACATAGATATATATGTATCTTAGTCAGGGTTACTACTGATGAGGCAAAATACCATGACCAAAAGCGAGTTGGGAGGAAAGGGTTCATTTGGCTAACACTTCCACATCATAGTCCATCACTGAAGGAAGTCAGGACAGGAACTCAAGCAGGGCAGGAACCTGGAGGCAGGAGCTGATGCAGAGGCCATGGAGAGGTGCTGCTTACTGGTTTGCTCCCCATGGTTTGCTCAGACTGCTTGTAGAACCCACTACCACCAGCCTGGTACCACCCACAATGGGCTGAGCCCTCCCCCATCAATCACAAATTAAGAAAATGCTTTACAGCTGGATCTTGTGGAGCATCTTCTCAATGGAGGCTCCCTCCTCTCAGATAACTCTAGTGTGTGTGTATGTCGAGTTAACATAGGACTAGCCAGCACAATACAATATAGTAATATAATACATAGAGTTAATAGCCACAGCCTCTGGGAAAAAAACTTTACAAAGAGATGACTAGGTATATTCCCAAATTAAAATTTAAAAAGCATGCAGTACCTCACAAAAGCAGAGTTTATAAAAACAGGAGAGTCTGGAAGTTATAGCTCAATGGTAGAACACTTGCCTAGAATAGAGCTCATCACAGCATACAGTCGGGAACAGAAATGCATGCGTGCGCAGTGCTCAGAGAGCTTTCTCCCTCTCTCTCTCTCTCTCTCTCTCTCTCTCTCTCTCTCTCTCTCTCTCTCTCTGTCTCTCTGAGACAGGGTTTCTCTGTGTAACAGTTCTGACTGTCCTGGAACTTGCTCTGTAGACCAGGCTGGCCTCGAACTCACAGAGATCCACCTGCCTCTGCCTCCTGAGTGCTGGGATTACAGGCATGTGCCACCACCTCCACATTTAGACAATCCAGGACCCAAATCCAGGGAATGGTGCCGCCCACTGTGGACTGAGTTTTCCCACATCAATTACATAATGAAAACAATACCTCCCACAGACATGCCCACAGGCCAAGCTGCGCTGCTCAATTCCTCAGTAAGATCATCTGCCCAGATAATTCTAGGTTGCAGTCAAGTTGACAATTTAAACAACTCAAGAATAAAGAACTCCCCAAACTCAAAAGACAATCAGAAAATGGGCCAAAGACATAATGGGTAACCTCCCCAAGAAGTTAGTCAGCCCAGCTTCTAGGTGTGCAACAAAGTATTCAGATTGGAGGTTTAGGAAAATACAAATTAGAACCCTCTTGTGTCCCTTGCCTGCCAGAGTGGCTAGGATAAAAAATGACACGGAATACTGGTCAGGATGCAACAATGTCCTCTGGTGATAAACAACCAGCAGATGGCAGCTTTAAAACACACTTAGAAAAGTTTAAGAAAATTTTATTCAGCAATGGTGGCGCAAGCCTTTAATCCCAGCACTTGGGAGGCAGAGGCAGGCGGATCTCTGTGAGTTCGAGACCAGCCTGGTCTACAGAGCTAGTTCCAGGACAGGCTCCAAAGCCACAGAGAAACCCTGTCTCGAAAAACCAAAAAAAAAAAAAAAAGAAAGAAAGAAAAAAAAAAGAAAATTTTATTCAATCAAAACTTTAAAAAAATTATTAATAGCCAGGCAGTGGTGGCACACACCTTTAATCCCAGCACTCAAGAGGTAGAGGCAGGCAGATCTCTGTGATCTGGCTTATAAGAACTAGTTCCGGGACAGGCTCCAAAGCTACAGAGAAACCATGTCTCAAAAAAAAAAAAAAAAAAAAGTTAAAATGTTAACATTGTTTTTTCCTTACTCTCTGGGCAAATACTCTCTGGGTTGGAAAGGGTCCAGGTGGAATTGTCACTGTGGAGAGCCAGCATGTGGTTCTTGCAAAGGACCATGGCTGTCTAGGCTGTGTGTGCGTGCACACGCACGCTGTGGTCCAGGGCTGCTCCTGAGCACCTACCTGAAGGCCCTCTTTTAGGAGGACAATGTAAGGCACTTTAGAACAATGGCATGTAGCCCTCCGAGGACATTCACTGACATCACACCATGCATTGTCTTCTGCAGGACCGAGAACACGCCTATGATTGCTGGCCTCGGGAAGGTAAGGCTGGCGGCCTTGGCCAGGTGTCGTGACCCCAGGAGTGCACTGATTAATGAAATCCCAGAGTTTCCTGCGTGAAGCTGGAGAACTAGAGCCAGGCGTCTGAGCCCTTGGGAGGTGGGGGCAGGAGGATTGGGAGTTCCAGGGACCTTTGTTCTTGGTGGACCTTTGAGCAAGAAAAAACTGGGCCAGTGAGCCAGCTCTGAGGTAAAGGCCCCGAGCCTGATGACCTAAGTTTGTTCCCTGAAGCCCCTTTGTCCTCTGACCTCCACGTGCGCTGTGTCATATGCAAATGCACACACACACACACACACACACACACACACACTAAGAGAATACCTTTTAAAGGAAAAAGTCTGAGTCTCTTCTAGAAGGAGAGGTAGCACCCTGGCCTCGCTGCAGGCAGTTGGGCTGGTCCCCTGTTGAACTGCGGGGTGTGCGGTGCCCGGGTCAGGTATGGGACTGTTGACTTGTCTCCTCTGGAGCCTGAGCTCCGCTCACTCTTCAGAAACTGGGCTGTGTAAGGGTGGTCACATTGCACCCACAGGAGGGAGAGACAGAGAGAGACAGAGACACTGGTGATCTGCTCACTTTCTTTTGATGTAGTCCAGGACCCATGGGGTGGTGTTGCCCACATTCTGGGTTGGTCTTCCCTCCAAAGTTAAACCTCTCTGGAAATACCCTCACCGGCATTCCCGCAGTCTGTTGCCATAGTAATTCTAATGCCAGTATAGTTGATAATGAAAAATAAACACCATTCTTAGCATCCCAAACTGTCCAGGTCCCTCTGCTTTCTCTGTCGTGCCTCCCACTTTCCAGGTCCTTGCTCTCAAGGCTGGGAGACCTCCTGGGGCACCTGGTCCTCACCCATGCACCTGAAACAGCAGCTGTGACCGTCTCCTCCTCTAGTGCCAAGGTGTCTCTTGTCTATTTTCAAGGCCCACAGCACTAGATGAGGTAGTTCTTGTCCTTTGTTGGGCATCTGCCATGATTTCTGTGGGCCTCTTGTGTAGCAGTTAGCATGATCCTAACACGGTACAGCATGTCACCTCAGTCCTTACCAGGCACTTACTTTCTTTCTTTTTTTTTTTTTTTTTTTTTTCGAGACAGGGTTTCTCTGTAGCTTTGGAGCCTGTCCTGGAACTAGCTCTGTAGACCAGGCTGGCCTCCAACTCACAGAGATCCACCCGCCTCTGCCTCCCGAGTGCTGGGATTAAAGGCATGCGCCACCCCTCATCCCCAACCCCCAACCCCGGAGCTCAGGCACTTCCATTCTCCTGCCTGGCTGGGGCCTGAAGGCATCACCTTCACCAAGGCAGGCAGCTAGCCAAGAGACACACTGTCTTCCCTGCAGGTAGAAACAACCTACCTATTCTTTGGTGACTACCTCCTTCGGGGGCCTGTGTGGTGTCCTAGTTTTGTCCCTCTGTGGAATGACAGTCCTTAGGGCCTGAGATTCTCTTGGGGATTATTTGCTGTGTTGCCTGTGACACCTGGAGCCGGTAGGGAGCACCTGGTGATCCTGCTGCTCGAGCACCAGGGGCAGCTGCAGAGGCACAGGAGTGGTTATGAAAGTTCTCTGCAGCTGTCTGGTGTCTTGATTCTCACACGTCTGTGTGTCCCCAGGCTGCTGAGCTTGTGAGTGAAAACTGCGAGGCTTATGAGGCCCACATGAGAGACATCCGGGATTACCTGGAGGAGAGACTGCAGGTGAGCAGGACCTGCCCGCGTGGGAGAGTGCTGGCGGCATAGCCGGGACCAGCCACTATCTCCCTCTGAAGGAAACTCTGGGGGAACCTGGAGAAACAGTAGGTCCTGGAGAAAGAAGGAGCAGAACTGGGTGCTGGAAGTTAGCTGGCATCAGACACCCCAAAGAGAGACCTGGACCAACCAGGAATGTATCTTTCTTGTAGACACACGGTTGTGTGTAAAGGGTGGATATGTTTAGTGTGTTTACTTGTTCTAGCTTTGGGGTCCATAGCCTATCTGTCCCCATAGCTATTACAACAAAATAAACACAGGCTGAGGTTCTGTTTCCAAAGAAGTCTAGATAGCAAACAGTTGTTGGGAAAGGGTGACTTCAAAGGAATCACTGACCATTTCATGGTGTGTGTGTGTGGTTTGGTTTTTAGGCTGAATTTGGTAAGAGAATCCACCTGAACAGCCGATTTCCTGGGGTGGAGAGGCTTCCCAACACCTGCAACTTCTCCATCCAAGGGTCCAAGCTTCAAGGTGACTACCAATCTAATCCTGGTCCCTGTGTGTGTTGGGGTCTGAACCTGGACCTGCCCCTGCCGCCAAGTGTTCCCAGAACAGTGCAGTTGATGTCGTTAGCAGGCATTTTCCCAGGCGACTGGTGAGCTTGGCTAGGATTGACAGCGGACTACGCAGGCCAACCTGTCTTAGAAAAGAAAGAAAGTCAGCCCAGGTTAGACAAGCTGCTCTGCTCAGGATTACAAGAGAAGAATGCAGGGGCCGCCATGACAGCTGACTGATGACAAAGTGCAGGCAGTTCGGGAGACGTCTTCTCCAGAGCAGTCAGGTGCCTCCCCCCCCCGCAGGGGGTAACACTTCAGTTCCCTGAGAGCCTCAGGCCAGGGCCCCAAACCTGTGGTTCATTCAGGGGCTTCTGCAGGAAGCTTTTGACTTTTCCCTTTCTTTCTTTCTTTCTTTCTTTCTTTCTTTCCTTCTTTCTTTCCTTCTTTCTTTCTTTTTCTTTTTTTCCTTCTCTCTCTCTCTATTTTCTTTTCCTTTTCCTTTTTATGTTTGTTTGTTTGTTTTTTGTTTTTGGAGACAGGGTTTCTCTATGGCACTGGCTCCGGAACTCACTCTGTATAGACCAGGCTGGCCTTTGCCTCTTGAGTGCTAGGATTAAAGGCATGGGTCACCACCAATGCCCAGCAAAGATTTATTTGTTTGTCTATTTGTTTGTTTAAATGTATTTAAGTGCTGTTACATGCTGACTGCCAGCCAGAAGAGGGCATTAGATCCCATTATACATGGTTGTGAGACACCATGTGGGAGCTGGGAATTGAACCGGGTGTCCTCTAGAAGAGCAGTCGCTGTTCTTAATCACTGAGCTGTCCCGGCTTTTGACTTCTTGGAAGAGGGTGTCATACCTTATCTCCCTGGGTCACAGAGGAGCCTGCTGTCCTGATGGAACATGATGGCAGCTGAAGCAAATTTGCTTGCCCTCCTCACAGACCCCTAATGGAGGAAGCCATCTCCGCCTTTGCCAGGGGGCAGCTGTGCCCAGTGATGACCTGTGTTGATTTAAGTGTGGCAGTCCTGGAGTTTTAGGGTTAATCCTGGACTTGTGAGAAGGAGGCAGTGTGTCCTGGGTGAACACAGCAGTAGGGGGTTGACCTCAGTGCTACCTGGCACTACCCCATGAGTAAGACAGTCTGTCAGAGTGCCCGTGAGGTGGGTGGCTAGAATACCATTTTCTAGTCAGTCTTAGGAGGCAGAAGAGGGTTGGCGTTTCTGTAGCTGGAGGAAAAAGGAAGTCATTTTCCTAGAATTCTGCTTGCACTGAGATTCAGCAGGTGGTGGCAGGGAACCAGATACAGAAGGCTGGGTGGGGGTGGGGGGGAGATGACCCAAGTCCTGATCTAAGAACATATGCTGTCTTCATAGGATACATGGTGCTTGCACAGTGCCAGACACTGCTGGCCAGTGTGGGAGCTTCATGCCACTCAGATCATGAAGACCGGTGAGTATTCTCGGCCACACCCAACTCTCAGGGCCTAGTCCCTGAGCTGCAGACTGTGGCAGGGGAGATGGGTTCTGCTCCTGGCTGGGAGACCATACGGGTGCCTGTGGATGGGAGTGGAACTGGGTGAATGGGCTTGGCAGCCAGCAATCAATACTGGATCCAGAACTGGTGGGATGGTACGTGGGCATGTGAAGGGAATACAGAGGGTGCCTGTGCCAGCCAGCAGAGGAGGACAAGGGCCAGGCTTCACAGAAGAGAGAAAGGATCAATGGAGGGCAGACAGACAGTGCCTGGAGTCCAGCACCTGGTGGCCCAGGCTCCAGCAAGAGCAGAGAGACTGAGGCCAGCTGGAGACTGGCAAGTGGGAGGGATAGATGGGAAGGGCACAGGGACTGCCCCAGTGAAGCCCTAGAAGGCATTGTTCGGGGAACATCACCATGATCTCAATACAGGAAAGTCCAGGAGCCAGGGCTCGGTGCAGAGCTGAACACAGCTGGTGGATGCATGGGAGGTGGCAGTGTGGTTCCCCATCTGGGTACCAGAGAGAATGGGAGAATTAGTTTCCCACCTTAGCTTAGAGTAGGCTTGGAAGAATGTCTGGGAACAGGAGGTGAGTGTCAGCAGGCCATGTAGCTGGGCACTGGGTGGACACAGCACACCCTAAGCTTGAGGATCTGGCTGAGAGGTCAGAGCACAAAGGAGGGCAAGCCCTCAGCAGCAGCCGATAACTGTCCCTCTCCTGCAGGCCATCCCCAGTGCTGCTGAGCTGCGGGATCCCCGTGGATGTGGCCCGCAATGCACTCCGCCTCAGTGTGGGCCGCGGTACCACCAGGGCTGAAGTGGACCTCATTGTGGAGGACCTGAAGCAGGCTGTGGCCCAGCTGGAGAGCTAGCGCTAGGGCTCGCAGCTGCTCTGTCCCTCAGGGGCCAGCTGAACTCTGGCCACTCGATCCATAGGAAACACCCCTAAGCTGTCCCCCTCTCAAGAGCTACAGTCAGATGAGTGTCCTGCTCGGGTACAGAGGAATGAGGGCCGCCTGTCACACAGAACCCCACTCCAGCCCCATCCTTACAGGCTCAGGACCCCAGCACCACATAGGACTTCCCTGTCACCTCCTGCCAAAGGCTATGTGGGAACGGAAAGTGTGGGGCAGCCTGTCAGGGACTCCCAGAAATCACTTTGGCCTGAAGATAAAATCCAGTCTCCACTATCATTTAGCTGCTGTCGGGAAAATAGGAAACCTGGTTTTGTCTTCACCCATGGCCTCCCTTGTGCTCCCACAGAGCCTCCCCACTGCCGCCCTCCTCTGGCCTCCGGTGTCACTGCCCTTCTGTCTCCCAGGCTGAATGGTCCTCCAGATGAGGCCTCACACCTGGCAGGCCTTCCTTTTCCCTGGAGGTCACAGTGCACCTGGCCACGTGTTCTCTCCCTTCCTTCTGCTCAGGGATTTAACCAATGTGGCTGATGGTGGTGGCCGGGGGGGGGGGGGGGGGGGTCTGGTGTCTGATCTTAGTCTTGGCCAAAGTGGGAGATGTGATCATTTCTCACTCAACTTTAATTTAATTTTCCTTACAAAGGTTTCTGCCATCTTGAGAATGTGGCACACATTGTACCAATATTTACATAGGCATATCTTCTTGAATGTTCTTAGTATGTGGGTCTATGGTCCAAAGGATGACACACATGTGGAAATTAAATGAACTAATAAAATATGTCTGAGATGTCTTGGTTTTTTTTCTGGTAGTGGTGGGAGATTCTGTTTTGCTGTTCACAAGGCCAATGTATGCTTGTCTGTCTGTCTGAGCAGAAGGGAAGGAGGTTCCTGGTATATGATTGTAAAATGACACCAAGTGCTTGGAAGGGACTTCTGGTAGACTGAGAGAGGTCCCCAGTCATCTTCCACCTGTGACACCAGGGAGAGGCCATGCTAGTCCTCACTTCCCCAACAAGACCATGGGTGGTCCAGATCCCAAGAATGCTGTGACCCAAGAGGGCAGTGTGGAGCTATGAGGACATCACCTTCAGTATGGGGCTGTGAGGTCATCATCACCTTCAGTGTGGGGCTGTGAGGTCATCATTGTCACCTTCAGTGTGGGGCTGTGAGGTCATCATTGTCACCTTCAGTGTGGGGCTGTGAGGTCATCATTGTCACCTTCAGTGTGGGGCTGTGAGGTCATCACCTCACCTTAGAGGTTTTACCATCTAGCAGCCTCTGCAGGCTCACCCGCTGTCGGTGCTGAGAACAGCCAAGGACCAGGGTTCAGATACAGAGTCCAGTCAGGCATAGTGGGGCGTATCTTTAATCCCTACTCATGAGGTAGAGGAGGGTGGAACTCTGTTCTCTGCGAGTTCCAGACCCTTAGTGAGACCCTGTCTCAGGTAAACACACACACACACACGCACACACACACACACACACACACAGAGAGAAAGAGAGAGAGAGAGAGAGAGACCTGGGGTTTCCAGTGATGGTATTTAGACCCTAAGTGGATCTACCACAGTGGATCTACTCTTAAGGAAAATTGAGACCCCTTCTGGGTGGCCTGCTAGTCTCTCACTGAAATATTTGCTGGCGCAGGTTCTGAGCCATGGCTGACTGTAGTTGCGAACACCTGGCTGCTGGAGACCCACCCCAGGCCCAGAGCCCTGCTGAGGCATCCTCTTGCTTCCCTCTGCTCTGCAGGTGAAAGGGCTCCAGCTGCTGAGGTACACCCACTGCCCTGACTCACATATCCCTTCCTCCAGGGCCGCACTCTCTCTCCATGCTCAGAAGCTCCAGGCACTGAGCCAGGCTTTGAGGGCCAGCCCCCAGAGCCTGCCCCCACCACCCGCGACGCTGCTGCCTCCCATCTGCCTAGCGAGCCGCTTATCAGGTAACCAGAGCCCTCAGCAGCGTCCACGCCTGAAACAGGAAGCCCTGCTGGGCCTGCACACAAGCTCACAAGCCGCCACTGAGAATCCGACTTAGGATGGAAGAGCAGCAGGCGCTGGCGGCCTCCAAGGATGGGGATGTAGCCGCCTTGGAACGGCTGCTTGAGGCGGGTGCCCTGAGCCCAGGCATCACTGATGAGTTGGGGGCTGGCCTGGTGCATCATGCCACCCGGGCTGGCCACCTGGACTGTGTCAAGTTCCTGGTGCAGAGGGCCAAGCTGCCTGGCAACCAGCAGGCACACAACGGGGCCACGCCAGTTCATGATGCGGCCGCCACTGGCAACCTGGCCGAGCTGTGCTGGTTGGTCCGCGACGGGGGCTGCGGGCTGCAGGTAAGCTAGACTAGGGTGGCTCTATGCCTGCTGTCCAGAAGGTCTGGTCCCTGGAAGGTCCTAAGCTCTGTCGCAGTCAGAGATGTGTGCCTCCGCCTCTCATTGCCCTCCACCACCCCCCCAAAAAACCCAGAACAAACCCTTGAACACCAAGGCCACATCAGTCACCCTCATATGTATACAGAAAAGTCACCTGGGCTTTTCCACCCCTCCCCTAGCAAGGAACACCTAGGGCCGCCAACGATGGCCTTGCCTATGTTCAGGATCCCATCTCTGATCAGACCTGATCAATAGGACCTATTCCCCAAAGAGTCAAGAAGTGGAGTTGTAAAGAGGCACCTTGGGCTCTCAGGATCTTGGAGCCCTGGGGACACAGGCTGACAACTATTCTAGTGAGAAGGTTCTCAAGTCGCGTGATCATCCTGCTAGAACATGTCTATTAGAGCTACCAGCCTCGTCGCTGCTTGCATGCCTCTACCTGCTTGGTGCAGGTAAGGGACAAAGGCTGTCAGCCATGCTACAGCTTGGGAGCACAAGGAAGCCGTCAAGTTGGACGGAGACAGAGACACCAGTGGCACAGGGCTTAGAACTGCTCCAGCCTCCATGCCCTTTTTTCAAGGGTTCTTCCAAATGACCCCTGAGGGCCGAGGGCAAGCACTGGCCCATTTCCAGATTCCCTTTGGATTATGGTACCCTCAGGGAATGCCCAGGTCTGCCAGATGCCTAACACCTTCAGGAGAAATGCCTTGGGGACCATCCTAGGGTGGGATGAGGGGCAGAGGTTTAGAGGTCTCTGTCCCGGAACACCTGCAGCGAGAATCCCTGTGTTAGCTGAAGCTTTTCCAAGCACTTACAGAACGTGCAGGGACTGAACTGATCAGAAAGGCTGGGAGCTGGAGTGGATGGGGAAGGATCCCAGTGGTCCAGCCCAGCTTCTTCCTTGATCAAGGTGGGGATGGAGGAAGTAGGAAGGGAACCAGCAGCAGGCGTTATAGGGTTCTCCAGGAGACCGGCCTCAGTCAGCTGGCCATACTGGTGGTGCCCAGCCAGGCTGCCCTGGGGCCTGCCTAGGCTCAGCATCCTGCTTGTGTCCTGGTAGGACCAAGACGCCTCAGGTGTCTCCCCGTTGCACCTGGCTGCCCGGTTTGGCCATCCAGCACTAGTGGAGTGGTTGCTATGTGAGGGCCATACAGCCACACTGAAGACACTGGAAGGGGCCTTACCACTGCACCACGCTGCTGTTAGTGGCGATCTGACCTGTGTGAAGCTCCTGACAGCGGCCCACAGCAGGTGAGAGCCCAGAACCCTGCGCATGGAGACTGACAACCGAGGGAACCCTCACAGAGGAGAGGGACATGCTGGTGACCTTTGAGGCAGGCCCTGTGATTCCAGAGCCAGAGGATAAGCAGGGGTAGAAGGCATGGATGCAGGCTCTGCATGGGGAAGGGAGAGCCTTTAAACATAGGTGCAGCAATGCACCGGTCTGGGGGCTGCAAGAATTGCACCCAAATGGTGCTTGGGAAAAACAAATGCCTTCAGTCATGCTGACCTGGGCTCATCCTCCACATTGGAAACACCTTGACTGGACCAGCCTCATCAAATCCAAGGCTTTGTGCCCGACCCTTTTAGAATTGGTGATTGAGGGAAGACAGGACCAGACCCACTGAGGCGAGTGGCCTCCAAATTTCTCTTCCCTCCTTCATTGTGTTCTGGTCTGAGCCCTTGTACGAAGCTCACCTTGTTAGAGCAAAGCAGGACAGAGGGGCTTTGAAAGCAAAGAGACCCAAACCCTTGCCCCTTGAGCAACTCATTCAGCTCTGAGCCTCAGTTTACCCTTTTGCCGGTTGAAACTTGTAAGGGCCCCTCTATGATGGAGTAGAGGTGCCCCTCTGGGGTGGATCAAAAGTCACTCAGGGAGCTGCAGGGTGTCCGTGGAAGCAGGTCATTGCTCCCCTGCCTCCCGTGCCTAAGTGGCATGCTGGCTTATGGGCCCCAGAGGTGAGGATGTGGGACGAGGTCCAGGCACTGTCAGAGCCTTAGAAGACAAATATGCTTCAGCCAGGAGTAGTCAAGAGCCAAGCCTTACTGCTAAAGAAGGCCACCTTACCCAGTCCCAGTGAGCGCGGCTCAGTGGATACAGAGGTTATGCCCATCAGGGTTGCTCGGTGGCAGCAGCAGACACTACCAGCCTCAGTGCCAGAGAGGCAGAAGGGATCCCTGGAAGTTAGGGGTCCATTCTGTGTCTTTACAGGGATGGCTGAGAAGGCCATCCAAAATGATTGACAGGAGTAAACTTGACCCAGGCAAGGAAAGAGAGAAAGGAAGGACCATGGCTGCAGGGGGTGGGGCACAGAGTCCACGGAGGCAGAAGCTGGAGGGAATTAGGGAAACTCAGACTATAGGGTCAGGGATCAAGGACAAGGACATGAAGGTCACCTGAGAATGATGTCAGCTTGGGGAAGGTCCCTGACCCTCCCTGCAGCTGGTCACTGGGAACCAAGGGTTCACACAGGCCCAAGAGTGACCTGCGGAAAATCCCCTCAGTGCGGGCCCCGCTCAGCCTCCCCGGGGCAGTTCTGGGTGCAGGCCTCACGAGTCTCCCTCCATCACAGTGGTGTGAACCAGCAGACCCGCAATGGTGCCTCTCCGCTCTACCTTGCCTGCCAAGAAGGCCACCTGCATCTGGCGCAGTTTCTGGTGAAAGACTGCGGGGCCGACGTGCGCCTGCGAGCCATGGACGGCATGAGCTCACTGCACGCTGCGGCCGCCCGTGGCCACTACTCTTTGGTTGTCTGGCTGGTAAGAGGGCACTGTGGGGGGCGGGACACTAGGAAGTCCAGGCCCTGAGCCAGCTGGAAGGGGGGCTGTCTAAGGCACTGGGGTAACACAGGTCACAGGTCACCCCGAGTATGGGGTGGAACTCCGAGGTGCCTGTGGAACCACAGGAGACACAGCAGCCCTCAGGGCTCTAGGGACCCCTTCCTAGGAGTTGGGTGCTTCCCTGGAGTCCACTCGGTGTTGCTGATTGTCCAGGTGCTCTGTCACAGATGCCAGCACCTGGCCTGAACCACTCAACCACACTCAAGCCCTAGTGCCCCAGAGCTCTGAGCCAGACCCTCACCTTTCCCAGAAGAGAAATCCCAAACTCCAGAGTGACTGGAGTTGGACCAGGGTGGGCCAGGGTCTTCTCACCTTCCCAACAAAAACCAGCCACCCCTGGAGGAGGTAGGCACTTCAAGAGTCCACTAGCGATTCCATAGTGCCCATGAGTGGGAGGTCCCCTCGGAGGAGGAGGCAGAGGATGGATAGGAAGTAGCTTGAAGTGTACAGTGGTGGAGAGTAGGACTCAAGGCCGTTTCTCGGAAGAGGATGCATCACACCCTGGCCTGAATGGAGTGGCAGACAGAGGGGGCCCTAGGTGGTGGACAAGGGCTCTATGCCAAAATTTGCCTACGTGATCGAAAGTCATTCTGGCTGCCCATGAAGGAGGCAGGGGCGGGGCTCTCCGCTCCTCTAGTGCTCCCTTCAGTCTCCCCTCAGGGCCTTCGTTCTTGCTGTGCCTGGTGCCTTTCTGAGATCCCTGGGTGTCCCCGGTACTGGCACCTGGCCAACAACACATCTGGCTGGCACTGTAGCCGTCATTCCCACCCGCCACCTGGAGGTTGGGTCCTGTCCGTCACCTGGATTCCCTGGGCCTGGCAGTTAGGGTGAGGAGACACAGGAAAGAGCAACGTTCCCTCCACCTTTGGTTTGACCCCCACCCTCCCAGGGGTCCTAGAGGTTGTGTCATTTGCCTTCGTTTTTCCTTGCGGCACCTGCCTGACCACTAGTGTGTCTGTCACCCGGCCACTAGGTGTCTGTCACCCGGCCACTAGTGTGTCTGTCACCCGGCCACTAGTGTGTCTGTCACCCGGCCACTAGTGTGTCTGTCACCCGGCCACTAGTGTGTCTGTCACCCGGCCACTAGTGTGTCACCCAGCCACTAGTGTGTCTGTCACCCGGCCACTAGTGTGTCTGTCACCCGGCCACTAGGTGTCTGTCACCCGGCCACTAGGTGTCTGTCACCCGGCCACTAGTGTGTCACCCAGCCACTAGTGTGTCTGTCACCCGGCCACTAGTGTGTCTGTCACCCGGCCACTAGGTGTCTGTCACCCGGCCACTAGTGTGTCTGTCACCCGGCCACTAGTGTGTCTGTCACCCGGCCACTAGTGTGTCACCCAGCCACTAGTGTGTCTGTCACCCGGCCACTAGTGTGTCTGTCACCCGGCCACTAGGTGTCTGTCACCCGGCCACTAGGTGTCTGTCACCCGGCCACTAGTGTGTCACCCGGCCACTAGTGTGTCTGTCACCCGGCCACTAGTGTGTCTGTCACCCGGCCACTAGTGTGTCTGTCACCCGGCCACTAGGTGTCTGTCACCCGGCCACTAGTGTGTCTGTCACCCGGCCACTAGTGTGTCTGTCACCCGGCCACTAGTGTGTCTGTCACCCGGCCACTAGTGTGTCTGTCACCCGGCCACTAGTGTGTCACCCAGCCACTAGTGTGTCTGTCACCCGGCCACTAGTGTGTCTGTCACCCGGCCACTAGGTGTCTGTCACCCGGCCACTAGGTGTCTGTCACCCGGCCACTAGT
Source organism: Microtus oregoni (assembly GCF_018167655.1). NCBI lineage: Eukaryota > Metazoa > Chordata > Mammalia > Rodentia > Cricetidae > Microtus > Microtus oregoni. The sequence goes on along the minus strand of NW_024543063.1, from coordinate 5,234,176 downwards.
GTGTCACCCAGCCACTAGTGTGTCTGTCACCCGGCCACTAGTGTGTCTGTCACCCGGCCACTAGGTGTCTGTCACCCGGCCACTAGTGTGTCTGTCACCCGGCCACTAGTGTGTCTGTCACCCGGCCACTAGTGTGTCACCCAGCCACTAGTGTGTCTGTCACCCGGCCACTAGTGTGTCTGTCACCCGGCCACTAGGTGTCTGTCACCCGGCCACTAGGTGTCTGTCACCCGGCCACTAGTGTGTCACCCGGCCACTAGTGTGTCTGTCACCCGGCCACTAGTGTGTCTGTCACCCGGCCACTAGTGTGTCTGTCACCCGGCCACTAGGTGTCTGTCACCCGGCCACTAGTGTGTCACCCGGCCACTAGTGTGTCTGTCACCCGGCCACTAGTGTGTCTGTCACCCGGCCACTAGTGTGTCTGTCACCCGGCCACTAGGTGTCTGTCACCCGGCCACTAGTGTGTCACCCGGCCACTAGTGTGTCTGTCACCCGGCCACTAGGTGTCTGTCACCCGGCCACTAGTGTGTCTGTCACCCGGCCACTAGTGTGTCTGTCACCCGGCCACTAGTGTGTCTGTCACCCGGCCACTAGTGTGTCTGTCACCCGGCCACTAGTGTGTCTGTCACCCGGCCACTAGTGTGTCACCCGGCCACTAGTGTGTCTGTCACCCGGCCACTAGTCTGTCTGTCACCCGGCCACTAGTCTGTCTGTCACCCGGCCACTAGTGTGTCACCCGACCACTAGTGTGTCTGTCACCCGGCCACTAGTGTGTCTGTCACCCGGCCACTAGTGTGTCTGTCACCCGGCCACTAGGTGTCACCCGTGTGTGCTGCTCTACCACCCCAACGTCCCCCAGGAGAAAAACCTCATTTCCAGGCTGCCCATTTCCCCAACACCTTTTTGACCTCGAGGCCCTGGCCCTGGCCTTGCTTGCAGATCTAACTCAGTCACTGAGACGATGACCCTCACCTGTGGCCCCTGGTCTGAGCCTTGAGTCAGCTAGCCTGCCACCTGGAAATGAGCCAGCGGAATGTGTTGGAGAAGCAGCCACGGTGGTGGCTTGTGGCAGGGCACGGGTAGTTAATCCCCTGAGACCTTTGGATTGTGCTGAGGTGGGCACATGTTAGCCTGACAAACACCGTGGGCTATAGGTCTTGGGACAGTTCAGTGGTAAGACTTACCACAGAGGGGAACCTTGCCTTCGTGGAGAATACTGGCCCTATTGCCAGCAGCGGAAAGGGCAGAAACATCAGCCCTTAGCCTCTCCTCTAAGGAGCTTCCTGCTGACCCCACAGAACACAAAGGCAATCCTAGATGTCCACACTTCAGTAGGCAAGCCGGTGGAAGAGGGGACACTGCTTTTCATGGGAAAGCCTGAGAGGACGTCAGCTGGCCCCGAGGTGCCCTCACAGGGCTGATGAGGCCAGAGACAAAGGCAGGCCACAAGGCCCCAAACAACAGGACAGGCCCCAGGTCATGTGACCAACTCTGGGCCAGAGCTATGGGGAAGGTGCCATAGCACCCAGGCCTCTGGTAGCACCCTCCCAGAGGAGCTGAGACACCAGGGGATGCCTCTGCCAGCAGCCTCTCTGCCTTTCCTACTGCTGAGTGCCCATGTGGTGTTCCTCTCTTGCTGTGGCATTTAACTTGTGGGCTTCCAGAGTTAAAGTCCTGTGCTCATATAACCTGCCCCGGCCTGGGATGCCGTATGGGTCACAGGGCACATGGGGCGAGCCAGCTCTGCCCTAAGACTCCCTAGGGATATCTCCACTGCCCACTGAGGATCACAGGCGGGGAGTCCCGTTTCTGCTCTGAATGCCGCTGTCCCTCCTCCCCGAGTACCTGGCTACCCCGGGTCCATCTTCAGCTGATGGCTCTCTTCCTGGTTTCTCTTGCCAGGTCACGTTCACAGACATCGGCCTGACAGCACGGGATAACGAAGGAGCCACTGCCCTGCACTTCGCAGCTCGGGGTGGCCACACGCCTATTCTTGACCGGCTTCTGCTCATGGGTGCCCCCATCACGAGAGACTCCTGGGGAGGGACTCCCCTGCATGACGCAGCTGAGAATGGACACATGGAGGTATATCGCAATGGTGAGGGGGTGGCTAGGACTCTGAGCTGGCATTTCGTCAATGTGCCCTCGAGTCCTCCCAGGAGTCCTCTGAAACAGATGCCAGCACTACCCTTCTATAAGGGTAGAAGAGGTACGGCAGGCAGAGCACATGCCCTAGGTGCCCAGAGAGACCCAGTTCCCTGCTCTAGGGTGTGTGTGTGTGTGGTTAAAGGCTGATGTCGCATAACTTAGACCTGCTGGCCCAGGTGGCCCAGTTTCCAGTAAGGAACCCCCAGAACCCACTCCACGCAAGGGCGAAAGTGTCACACAGGTCAGGAGGTGCCCAGGTCTGCGGGCTGAGGCAGCTGGTGGCCTGTTTGGGTCTGGTCTCATGCAGGTTCCTTCTCCCACACCCTTCCTGCCCTGAGAAACCTCAGCTCCACAGCTTCCTGGATGCCTTTTATGTTTCTGAGTTTTGCCATGGTTGCCTTGCAATCTTCCAGGCAGACTGGGCTCCTCTGCGGGGGTTGTCCCTGGAGACAACATGTGTCCAGTGGCCCCAGTGGCCCAGCCTGGGTCAGAGTTTGGGTAGCTGTTCCCAAACAGGAACCCAGGCAAGAGAACCCCACAGTAACCCTGGCCCAGCCCATGGCAGCTACCCAGGGACCTTTCTCTACCTCCCTCACCTTCCAGGCAGAGACCCCTCTCCCTTGCCGGACTCTCCCGCAATCCCTGCTCAGCTCACTCCAGCTCCGTCCCCTACCTGGGCCAGGAGAGCCTGCCAGAGTCCTCGGGGACCCTCTCTGTTCTGTCTGGATGGAATGCCAGGTGGCAGTGTGCTAAAGAAGAGAGTCCCTCCCGCCCCACCCTGAGGGAATCTGCTGGGCCTACCGCTGGCAACAGACACTCTGAGCTCTGTCTGTTGGTCATCAAGCCCCAAGCACACCCCAGCTCCTTTTTAGGAGAAGGTGATGCAGGGCAGTGGAGTCCAGATATTATTGATATTATTTTCCCATGCAAGACTGTGTGGAAGCCCATGGACCCAGCGAGAGTAGCTATAGCTCCACGGGCTCCCTGGGAGGGGGCCCACAGAAGAGAGGGGCCCACAGAAGAGCGTGTCCTCCCTTTAAGTCTTACAGAATCCAGGACTTCCAAACGTGAATGTGCCCAGCAGCTCACAGATGGGCTCCTGCCTTCCTGCCCCCTGGCATATGAAAGCAGACCAAGGGCCAGGGTGGCACCAGACACCCTTGTGGTACACAAACATGCATGCTGGCAAGACACCCATACACATATACTTAGATGTGATGCGTCTGCTCTAGGCTCTGGCCTTCCCTGTAATGACGGCTCAGCTGCAGCCCTGCTTCACAGCTGTGCCCATGAGTACTTCCTGTTTCTGTTTTCAACCACCGCTGTCCCATAACAGGTGCCACAGATCAGGCTTCCTAAGACGGGATACCTGGGTGACCTGCGGCCCTTGGCCTGAATAGCGCTTCCCCAGCTTAGCTTAACCCTCAGAGAACTTCAAAAGGTGCCAGCAGCTCACTCCACCCTCCAACTCTGGTTTTAACTGGTCCTGGGTGGGCTGGAGGAGGACTATGGCAGAAACCCCAGGGGGTGCTCACCTGTGCCCGGTAGGAAGACCATGGATGAAGAGTATCAGCAAACCCATCTGCAAAGAGTTGCATGACCTGGGCACTCATGGGAAGGAGTGAGAGGGCTGGGTGAGGTCAGTGTGGCGGGGGAGGCAAGGCTGGTGGAGGAGAGAACTCATGGGCAGAAGGGCCATAGAGCAGTGTCGGGAGGCCACCGCAGGCTGCTGTAGGATGTGAGGGCAGGCATGTTTCATGCTGTCTGAAGAAGGGCACTGTGGTAGGAGGGCAGGACAAGCGTGCGTGCATGAGACCGCCTCAGGCCAGTTGTGTGCCTAAGACTATCTTAGCTCTCTACCCAACGAAATCCAGAAAGAACATTTAGAAACTTTCGGGGTACCAACTGATGCCCTATCCTGTGGAGGATCCGCCATCCACTGTGTCTTGTTCCCTGCAGGGCGTGCCCACACCCTCCCTTGTCCACAGTCATTCTCTCAACAGACACAGAACCAGAAGTGTTTGTCAGTCAGTGGGTTTTGTGGAGGTCATCCCTCTGTGGGTCCTGGAAACTCAGGGCTGGCTTAGGTGGTTACAGTGATTGGGGTTCTTTTAGGTTCATGATGGGGACAGGAATGTTGGCTCATGGTCCCACTCAGTGAAGAATTCACTTGCATCCAGTGGACCTCCTCAGGACTCGGGGCTCGATCTGCAACCATGAAAACCGTCTGTGACCCTCTGAGCGGGTGCCCTCCTCAGTGTGTCTCACTACCTCGGTTAGAACTGAGTGTGTGTGCACACACCTGGCTCGCTTGTGACCAGATTGTGTTTCAGATTCCTCTCTAGGAATGGCTCCACAGTGTACAGGAGGGAATAGGTATTTCGTTTCATCCTGCCTTTAAAAATGCTACCACTGACAGCAATTGCTGGGCCTGGTGCTGGAGCTTTACTGGCCTGGCCCTCTTTTTTTTTTATTATTATTATTATTTTGCCTTTTTGTTTTGGCACTACCCTTGTTCTCAGTTAAAATGCTGAGGAAAGATGCTGGCTTTGTTTTTAAAACAGTCTTGTATAGCCTAAAACTCACTATGTAGCCAAGGGTGGCCTTGAGCTTCTCATCTTCCTGCTTCTGTCTCCTGAGTGCTGGGACCTTGGGCATGCACCACCAAACCTGGTTTGTGTGGTACTAGTTACTAGTCCTGGTGATTGAACCCAGGGCTTCGGGCATGCTAGACAAGGACTCTATCAACTGAACCGCATCCCCGGCCACAACAGCCTGACCTTCTGGTTGTTAAATTTGTTATGGTTCTGCATATAGGTAAATCAAATCATCACCTATAACCCAGGTGTGGTGGTGCATGCCTATAATCCCAGCACCTGGGGGACACGAACAAGAGTACCGCAAGTTTGAGGCCATCCTCGTAGGGAGACCCTGTCTCAAAAAGGAAAAACTAAACAAAAACCAGCAACAAAACCCAAACAAGGACAACAAAAAACCTTTCATGTGATCTTGACACAACCATGAAGTGAACCTGTGGCCAAGACTGCTATTCAGCTTGTTAGTTAAAGAGGAAGCCATAATTCCCGGTGAGCCTGTGTGCACAGATAAGCAATGTTGAGAGCCGTCACAGCTGGGTAGAGTTAGCCACAGGTCATCTCCACCTACTCTCTCGCCTTCCTGTGAGCAGGAGTCCTGTTCAGGACATCTGAGCTGGAGGTCAGAGTCACAGACAGAGCAGGGAACCCCCAGGCAAAGTCCAACGGGACCCCTGGGGCCTTCCTCCCTTTCGCTACCTTTCTCAGCTGTGCAGGATTCAGCCATCTGGCCCTCCGGTTTCCAGTGCAGGGTTTTAATTATTTAGAAACGGCGTGTACGGGTCGATGCTATCGCACGTAGTGTTTGTGTTAGGATAGCGAGTGAGGTATTAAGACGCGCTGGGAACAGAAGGTGCAGGGTGTGCTGGGGCCGAGGCTTCAGGATGGTTGTCCTCAGCGACCCGGAGGTCCTGCTTGTCCACAGGACAGTCGTGGAGCCATCCAGGTGGATGGGTTGCTCATCATTATGAAGAGAAAGGTCTCTTCATGGCCTTGAAAGAATTCCTAACTTCTTCATTCCCCTCTGTAAACCTGAAGAAGCCGAGGCTCCCACAGTGGCTGGGAGATAGAGCTGGAGCCTGGTGCACAGAGGCCCCAGCTTTTCAGACAGAGGGCTGAGACGAGTGTGAAAAGCTGAAGGGGTGAGAGAAAGCAGTCACGGGGGATTTGGGGAGGGCCATCTTCAACAGTTCTGTTTCTTCAGTTCTTAAAATCCTACAGGCTTTCTCTTTTTAAAAAAAACAAACTCGCAAATCTATGCGTTCTTCCCACCCTGTGCAGATCGAGCTCCCACGTGGAATCGTGGGATGGCTGCCCTGCAGTCTGGTGTGTCTGTTGGGGGCTCCCTCAGTGAGGCTTTGTGGCTGGCAACCATCCCTTCTTTTTGTATGTTTGCCTCCAAATGTCATTATGTCCTCGTCAGGAGTGAGGGATGTCGTCGTCAGAAATAACCTGGCTCTGGGAGCCAGCTGTGGTGTGCTGTGGTGTGGTGTGATGCAGACCTGCAATCCCAGGACTTGGGGGGATAGAGACAGGAAGATCAAGAGTTCAAAGCCAGACTCAGCTACATAACAAATTCAGTCAGCCAGGGCTACAGGAGACCCCGCCTAGAGGAAGAAAAAACCAAAATCTTTGTGATTCCCAGCCTTTCTCTTTCGTGTGTGCTTTAAAAGGTGCATCCCAGCCCTTGTCCATGGGAAAGCCAGGGGCCTGTGTTCTGAAGTTGTCCTCCTGTCTACCATGAGGGGACAGTAGGCAGGTGGGCCTTATTTCCGCTGCCTGGATTGGCCAAACTGCTAGATTTGTGCTCTAGAATTTGCCGTCGGTCATAAGAATCTCAACCCTGGCCTCTCAGACAGCACCCTTGCCCTATTTTGTCTCTCCTCTCCATCTGGGGTTCTTATTACACGTATGCTAGACATTATTGTCCTGCGTTAGTCAGCTTTCAATCATGAAGACTGCTTGGCTCACAAGGAGGAAAGGTTTGTTTGGCTCACAGGTTCAGAGTTTTCAATCCACGGTCATTCTGTCTTGTTGCTGTGGGCCCAGGGTCACACCGAACTTTATTACAGGAACTCGTGGGTTGGGGCTCAGCTCTGTGTACCTCACCTCTGTGAGAGGGGGTGAAGGAGTGAACAGGGATTAGAGTCCCAGTATTCCCACTGGCCTAAAATCCTTCTGCTAGGCCCAACCTCCTCCAGGTCCTACTGTATCTCAGTAGGGCCACAGACTGGAGACGAAGACAGGCCCCTAAAGGATGCTATCCTGATGATGGCGCATGTCTGCTAGGTTTCCTGTTTCCTTTTTGGGTCTGCAGTATCTCGGTTACATTTTTTAAAGTTAGATTTTGAAATTAGCTCACTAACCAGCAGGTTTCCCTGAGACATCTTCGTGCGTCTTAGCTTTGGTTGGCTCCACCTCTCCTCAGCCCTCCACCCTCACTTTCTGCTTCAGCTCCCAGAATGCCCCTCTTCTGGCATGCCGCAGGCATTCTGCTATCCCTGCAACTACATTTTCAACTGGCTTGTGAGGTGTCTTCCACATGGTTTCCACATGCCATCCCTCAGGGTTAGCCTTCCCCTGTTTCCCCGCTTACCCCAACACGCCTCCCTGTTTGTCTTTCAGTTCCCAGTGTTTCAATATTTTGCTTTGATTTTGTCTAGCCTGTCCCCTCCCCTGAATGTGGGTCCTCCTGGCCTCTTCTGTTTGGCTCCTACCTGTGCTTCAAGTTAGATACAAGATTTGAAGCTGGATCCATGTGGCCTTTGTTATTCTGGGCCTTGGTGACCTCATTCAGTACATTTTTTTTCCCCCATGGGTTCCTGCTGACCCGTGTTCTCTGTCTATTTCTTCTGTCTCCATTCCTAGTTGCATCTGGCTTTTGATGCCCTGTCTGTCGTATTCAGTCTGCTGTATCAGGTATTTGTTTTGTTTTTTTTTAATTTTGAGACAAGGTCTCATGCATCCGAGGCTGGCCTTGTGTTCACCAGATAGTTGAGGATGACCTCGAACCTCTGATCTTCCTGCTTCCACTTCCGTGTGCTGGTATAGCAGGTGTGCACAGCATACCTGTTTATGAAGGGCTAGGGGTGAAACCTAGGGTTTTGCGCATGCTCGGTCAGTGCTCTGCCGCCTGAACCACATCACATCTATTGCCTATAATACCATGTCTAAATTTTCACACTCCGGCTTCATTTCTCGGAAAGTCATGATCATGGTAGTTTTTACGTACCACGGAGTCAATCATTTCTCATATTTCCCAGAATCCTTCACTGCTACGGACTGGGTGCTGGACATTCTAATTGGGGAATCTCTCTGGGTGTAATTGGAGTGACTTCTTATTGCCCTTATGATAAGAAATCATAAGGTAAGAGCAAGAACTACAAGCCCAGGTCCATTTAAATCTTTATTCCGTGCTCGAGGTTCCTGGGCCACCTTGAAGCGTGAGGCAGTCAGCCGGCTCATAGGCGCCCTTAGCCTACACAGGGGTTTGCTAACTAGTGCCCTTCAGGCAGCTCCTGGTCTCCTTGGTTCCTAGTTCTTTAGGCTACTAGGATGGTCCTGTTCATCAGCACCTTTGTAGGGTGGGGTGGATCTGGGTGTTAGGCTAGCCCCTCTCAGGCCTCCCTCCTCTCCTGGGCTTGACCTCATCAGCCTTCCCTTCTTTATCCTCTTTGGTATGTAGAAGGCATGTGCGTGCCATCCTTCAGTTGCCCCACTTCCTTCCCTGTAGGGGACCCATCTGCTCACCCTGCCGTTGCTCATCTGCTCCTGCTGTGGCCTCCTCAGAGGTCCAGACTTGCTCCTTGGCCATGTCTCACCAGCCACCCCAGGCTCGCTGGTGTCAGCACCCAGGGCATCTTTTACTCCAGCAAAGTCCTTCCCGCACCATTGCCGCAAACCCGTCCAGGCTGTACCTTCTCTCTCCAGCACCATCTGGGGCCAGGCTTGGCACGCTCTCCCCTTCCTCTTCACTGTCTTTGCAGGTCCTATAACCTCCCCTCCAGGGCACCCCAGCCTCTCCTGCTACCCCAGAATCCCCCACGGTTTATCCAGCTTAGATGGCTCGTGTCTATGCCTCCGTGCGGTCTCGCTTCGGCCATGAGCTCTGGAGGGTCTGGTTTACCAACCTGAGAAAGATGCCTCATTCAGTTGTGGACGGAGTCTGAGAGGGAAAGACAGAGTCACTGGCAGGTTGCTGAGCGGCCAAGCCTGCAGCTGGGGAGGTGGCCTGAATGTTCCTGTTGACGGGCATGCGGTGAGCTACGTGTGTCATCGGAATATTCCATTCTCCCACAGTGCTGCCAAACCCTGCTCTCCCACCGTGTAGACCCCTTCCTGCGGGACGAAGATGGCTATACAGCGATGGATCTGGCAGACTATCACGGACACCAGGATTGCGCCCAGTACCTGCGGGAAATGTCTCGCCCGGTAAAACCTAGGGACCCTGTCTGTCCTGGAGAACTGGGGAGGTGGGCTTGGCAGCTGACTACGGTGCTCCTTTAACATATCTCTCTGACCTCAGACACCAGTGAGGCAGGAAGCCAGAGGAAGCAGAGGCCAGGCTGCCACACTGGTCAGGGCAGGAGCTGTCATGGGAAGGTCCTATGATGGGGATTAGTCTGTGAAGGAGGCTGAGGCAGTACGGGACGAGCCATGCCTGTCACGTGGACCATAGAAACTGTGTTTATGTCTTGGAGATGTTACTTTAGGCTGAGCACACTCAGGGGTAGAAGAAAGACCCCACCGAGGCTGAGGTCTCTCTCACACAGCCTATCCTTCTCCAGAGGTAGCTATGTGTGACTCTCCATCCCCTCACCTCTTGGAGCCGGGATCCTTGGCTATCCCTACTGGTCCCTGCTCCCAGCAAGGACAAAGTCCAACAGTTTACTAATTGAACAAAGAAGGGAATTCACAGAGGAGTGGGTTGGTGTGAGCAGAGGGCCAGGGGGAGGAGATAGGTGAGTGGGGCAGGTAGGAGGGTGTCCCTTGTGGGCGTTGTTTGGTGACTTGGATCCAACTCTCCCCGGTGCATCTCTTCCTACTCCACCCCCTCCCTCCGCATCCAGCCCAAGGCAGTGACCATGATGAGTCCCAGCAGTTCTCAATGGTGCCACCCCTTCAGGAAGGTAACCTGTCTCACCCCCATCCAGGTGGGGGCACTGAGGTTTAGGGGGTGAAGTCCCCCTGGGGCTCACTTGAGGGGATTCCATGTTTCTTCTCCTATGAGGACGTCCCCTCAGAATGCCAGGAACCAACTGAAGCAGAACTCTCCTTGGCTCTTCGGCCTGTGCTAGGTCCCTCACAGGGTCACACTCACATTTTACTGCAGCACACCCGATCCAGCGGGGTACAGTTCTAGGAGACCACAAGGACTCGGGTGGGGCTCCACCTGGGGTAGAAATCTCAGAAGCTGGCATTTAACTGTTTTGGAAGTAGACCAGGGACTATACACTAGGCTGTGGCTGTTGATGAAAGGTCCCTTCTCTGGCTGGGACTGAGCAAGCTACAGGCTGGTTTCTGGAAAGTAAGTGGGGCTGCACATTCTGAACCCAGGGATACCCCAACTGAACATGCTAGGCTCCTGTCCTCACTGGGATCGGCCCTGTCCTGGGTAGCTGATGAGATCACGGGGTGGGATGGGTAGCCGCTGAGATCATGAGGTAAGAAGGGGGGCTGATCCTGCCTCCCCATTGCAGGAGTACCTGCTTCCATGGACTTGGTCCCATCTAGCTTTCCAAAGTCCCTGACTAGCCTCACCCCAGGCATGATGTAAATTCCGAGGCCAGAATTCTCTGTCCATGCAAGTTCTCGGCTTTCCTTCTCTATAGCCTAGCAAGCCAGCCCCCACCCCCGGACCTTACCCCACCCCAGAGAAAGGGTTTCTGCTTATTCCCTTGTCCCTCTGGGCTGAGAGTCACAAGCCCATTTTGTCTTCCTGGGATTGGTCTGGTTCTATCTGTGTCTACGAAGTTACATAGGACCCAAGGCATCAGGACACCTTCTTACCTGGGGACTATGGTACCTGGCACTCCCAAGTCCACATGGAATCCCCATGGGCCTAACATGGTTCATCCATTTCTGGTACCCCAGTACCTTCCTTCTTGCTCATATGTGGGCACCCACTTAGGCCCTGGATGCCTGACCCTTGACCTCGCGGGGGCTCAGTGGTGTATATCTCAGGAAACATTTAGAACCTCATAGTTAGGGTTAGAGTTTGGTCACCATGGTGTCTTCTTGATGGTGCCTGGTGACGGATAGGGGAGCCTGACTCCACCACTGCCAGAGTTGTCCCCTAGGCCTCCCACCTCATGTGGGAGGGACAGGCTGTCAGCTGCAGGCCCGCAGCAGGGGGAGTGCGCCTGATGCAATATTGATGGAAATGCAATATGCAGAGGTCGCCTGCACTGGCTCTCTCCCGTGGGCCTGAGGAGACGGTGAAATCCATTATTCCCCGAACACCACTGGCCTGAGCTGCTCCCAGGGGGCCTGTGGGCCCAGGAGAGGCAACCTGAGTGCTAGGCTGTCATTATTCTCCAGAGCGGTCCCCTGAAGGGTGCACCTGACTGGTGAAGTGATGAGCACTTCACATCAGGGCTCTATGGGACCTCGGCACACCCTCTGCTGAGGGTGGGGCCTGCATGGAGTCCTGGGGAAATTCAGGCCTTGCTTCTGCCTGGATCTCAGTGTCCCTCTGCATAGCAAGAGATTGGGCCTCCTTTTCTAGGTGAGACAAAGGCCCTTCGGTTACTGAGGCAGTAGCCTACTGCCCACCCCTCCCTCAGTTGGCTGGTAGCCTGACTCCCTGGTGCAGGAGTCTGAAGGCTCTTCTGGAAGTGTCAGCTATCCACCACAGCCCTGGATGATGTGTGCAGACCTCCAAGCCCAAGGAATGCGGCCCTCACCCCTTATGGTCTAGGTTGCCCTGTTTGCCTACCTTATACTCACGCCCACCCGTGTAGTGCTGGATCCTCTTGGGCACACGGCACCAGCCTTGACTTCTTCATCCTCAAAGCAAGTCTGAAGACCTTGTCTGGGGGCAGAAGCAGTGTTCCTCTACTGCTCTGTCAGGATGTCGCCCTCTTCTCACTGCAGGGGGTTCCAGGGCTCCTTCACAGACCTGCGGGAAGACTGGGGCTAGAGAGGGCTGTGGACTTCCCCGGACAGAGTCTTGTCTGGGGTGGAGCGGAGGTGGCTGCCCACAGTAATGGAATCTCAGCTGCGGTGAATGGTGTCCAGCTCCGTCTGAGGTCATGATTTTCTCAGCCCGGGTGGCATTACAGGCCTGTAACCCAGCTCGCCACAGCTGCTCTCCATGATTAATGCATGGCAGGCTCAGTAATGCTCAAATCTCACCAAAAACAAGGAAAGAGTTGGTAGGCGATGGAGCCGGGGGGACTGTTACCCTCAGAACAGCTGTCTGGGCCATGGTATGCCCAGCCGTTGGGACCAAAGGATGCATGGAGTCTACACAAATGGACTACAATTTGTGTAGTCCTCCCCCCTTTATATACCCAGGATTCCCTCAGGGTCCACAGCCAAGACTGAGAGTCAAGGATGCGGGGGGTTCCCACTGCCTGGAGGGCACCCTCATTAGGCTTCTTCCTGCCCAGCTTCAGAGGGGTCAGCACTAGTAGCTTCCTGTATAGGTCCGATCAAATGTCCCCCATGATACCACACCTTCTCCAGCCCGCCTGTAGCCATAACTTCAGGCTCACACTGGCTTCCCTTTCTTGTGCAGTGGTGAGGAGGGCCCAGCGCCCAGCCAGCCCAAGGTCCTGGGGGCACTCAAGCTGTTGGTCTGTTCTAAAGTTGGGGTCAATTCTCCCAGACCAGGCCAACATCCCACCTGTTCTGTCCTAGCCTGAGGAGTCCGCTGACAGCCCCACTAAGCCCCCCACCCCTAATTTTTTTCTGAGTGTAGAAATTGTAATTTTTTTCTTGTCAGTAGATTGAATGGCAGAGAGAGGAGCTGAGGCTCCCAGACGAGGGTTCCCTTGCTCCCAAGTCCCATCCCAGTTGATATGTTAAAAGTCCAGATGGCTGCCATGTCCTCAGTGAGCTGGTGTTTCAGCCAAAGACCCCTGAGCCTGAGCACCCCATATCAGAGTGAACTGCATTCAGATTGTCCCTGTCCTGTGGGGTCACCCCTGCCACAGCCCTCCAGGGTCAAGCTCAGCATCCTTAGAGACATTGTCAGGTCCAGGAACAGTCCCCAGAGCTTGTGCTGCCCCTCCCTCAACTGTGTGCTGTCTCCATGAGCCCCTGGGAAGTCTCTCTTTCCCCCACTGTGTGCAGGGAGAGGTACTGCAGGTCGGGCTCCTCTGGGTAATGTCAGGTCCTCCACCTCCCAGAGGTCCACCCCAGACCTCTGCTGTAGAGTGCAAGGCTCCGTGGTAAGGGATCCCACACCTGGCCCCAGCCTGCTGGCCACCTGACACCTTGGCCTTCAAATATTAATGTGATACCTCCTACATTGGGGGGTACAGCTGCGACAGCCCCTGACAACTGGTACTGGGACAGCCACCGCTCCCTGCACTCGGCTGCCCCGCATTTGCCTCTGAGAGCCAACCAGGCTGGAGCAGATGTTTCAGCCCTGCGGTCCCACATGTGGGCTCCTGGGATTTGCAGACTTCCGGGATAAGTGAGGTGCACAGGAGGGCGTGTGGGGCTTCATGCTGCTTTCGTTTCTCTATTGCCTGGTGAGCTGAGGGTCTTGGGTGGTTTGAGACTAAAAGACAGGATGGATTCACCTTGGCCATGAGTGAGGCGTAGCTCAAAGAGGCCAAGAGTTTGCAGGTTGCCACATCATGGGGTGTGGGCAAAGGCCACCTCTGCAGATGGGTAAAATTTGATGGCAGATACAGCAGATCGGTAATCCAAGCTACAGCAGGGGTCCTGGGTTCCTGACACAGTTCCTGGCTCCAGGACATGTGTTCTGAATCAGGACTGGCTCAAACCAGAGATCCTGTTCTTCTTGGGGCGGGAGTGGGGTGGGGTGGGGGCCTTGCCAGCACCATCTTGGAGGCCTGACAGTTATGTTGTCTTCTACTGTTCCCTGGAAGGAAGTGCCAGGGCCTAGGTATGGTGAGGTGGATGCTCAGAGGGAACGCTATGTGTGCCCTGTTAGCTGCAGGCAGAAGCTGGGCATCTGCATGCCAGGAGGGCATTGATGTAATGCCAGTCCATTGAGCTCGGGTGCCCACCATCCTAAAGACATGGTCAAGAAGTCTTCCACATCAGCTCTTAGCCAAGAGGCACCAAGCCAAGCTTGGAGGGCTTGGAAGGACACAGGGGAGGTGGACCAGCACTCTGTGGGCCCCACATCTCTTCTCCCTAGCCAGAACCAGTAGGAAAAAGAACCCCCAGCTTCTCTGGGTCAGGAGCTGAGACTAAGTAGGGCTGAGCTGGGCTGCGCATTCAGGTCAATGGTTCATCCGGTGGTAGGGACCTGAGGACAGCAGAGTGGCCAAGGGCAGTCGGCTACCCAACCTAAACATGGAAGGGCTACCTCTCCAGGCTTTGATGGTCCTGTTTTGGTCTGGTTTGATCACTGGATGCAGGTCCTGGCTTACACCTCTGCCTGAGGTATACAGTCCTCCATCCCCACTTAGGGGTTGAAAAGAATTTTAAATATCCCATCTTGCCTCTCTGCCCAACCAGCATATCTGTCCTCTTAGGGGCTGGGCAAGCCAACCAATGGTGCAGTAGTTTGAAGAAGGGTGGGCAGCTCTGTGAGACAGCAGATCAGCCTGTACAAAATCTAGGGGTCTTGCTCAGACTCCCTGGACGCTATGTGGCCTGGGTTCAAGCTCTGACATCATCGCTTGAAAAGGGACTGATGGGCTTGCAGGAACCTGCCACTGCGCTCCCCCTCCTTATCAGTTCTCACCGAACCCCTTGTCCCCAAGTTGTCCTCATGCTCCTGTCAAGGAGGGAGCCAGGTGAGTCTCAGGAGTCAATCTCAACTGCAGGCAGGCATGTGTGCCTGCATGCATACCTGCTCCTACTTGGGTGGGGCTGAGAGAGGAGAATATAGCTCACCCGGCCTTTATCCCTGGAGTAAGGCTGCTTGCTCTCGGGGACCCTGAGCTGCAAATGCTAGGGTAGATTGTTGGGACACCCAGCCACCCAGCATGGGTGGGCAGGGAGATACTAGGGGGACAGGGGTCTCCCTCTTGCATACTTCTCTTCAGGCCCTTTCTGAGCTACGCATGCCCCAGGAGGTCCTCCATGCTTGCCCAGCAGTGCCAGGACAGACCCATGTCCAGACTCACCTGAGTCTCCACTGACCAGGCCTGTCCATCCCCAGGTGCCACCAGTCCTGATGACACCCCCACCCCCACCATTTCCACCTCCTCCACTCTTGACTGAAAGGATCTCCATGGAAGATGGAAGAAGAGGGGACTCGGGACTCAGCAGCCCCCCGTGTGAGTGCTGGTCTCAAAAGAACTGGTTTGGGCAAGGTGTGGAGGGCACCAGGACCCAAGTGGGGGGACTTTCTCTGAGGAGCTAGACTCGGACGACTGAACACATAGGGTCGCCCTTTCCCACAACTCCTTCTCCCTGGCTTCCTTTGAAGTCTCTGAGGTTGACATTTTCTGTCTTGGGTACATTATCATAGTAACCTGAACAGAAGTGAAAGCAGGTAGTCTCGGTGGGACCCAGGTCAGAGACCTCAGCAGGCCAGTGAGTATCCTTTGGAAGGATGGGAAGGGTGGGAAGCACCTGCCAACTGCAGGTCAACACCTTTAGAGGACTGTGACCAACCCTTATCAAAATGACGGGATGGTATTAAACTATCAGCAGATGCCACGCGTGGTGAGCTTTCGTTTTGACCCATGGACAGGTTACAGCCACATGCTCACATGTAGGAGTCTATGTCTGCCTGTGGGGCAAATGTGTCTGTGGGATCTATGTATCTCTGTCTGAATGCATGTATCTTCATGAGTGTGCATGGAAGTCTCTGTGTGTCTGTGTATGCAC
The DNA here is from genome assembly GCF_018167655.1 of Microtus oregoni. NCBI lineage: Eukaryota > Metazoa > Chordata > Mammalia > Rodentia > Cricetidae > Microtus > Microtus oregoni. Next base: position 5,218,448 of record NW_024543063.1, on the reverse strand, counting down.
TTGTGTATCTGCACCTGTGTGTCTAAGCATGTCTATGTTTGTGCCAGTCTGCATGTGCCAATCTGTGTTTGTGTGTGTATGTGTCTGTGTTTGTCTATCTGCGTGTGTGTTTCTGCGTGTGAGAGCATGCATGTGCCTCTTGTCTGTGTGTGTATACTTGTGGCTGTATGTCTCTCTGTGAGCATGCATGTATCTATAGGCACCATATGTATGCACCTGTATGTGTGAGAATGCATGTGTTTGTGTGTATCTACCTATGTGTGTGTCTGTGTGTTGGTCTACCTGTGAGAGAATGGTTCTGTGTGCCTGCCTGGGGTGTGACACAGAGGTTTCTTTCTCAGGGTCGTGGCACGGTGTATGTTTATAGTGCACAGGGGACAGGGGTAGTAAAAGGACAGGTTTGAGAATCTGACAGGGCTGGTCTAGGTCCCTGAACCTTCAGATCTTGTGGACTCCTAGCTCTGTCCAGGCTGCTGAGAAGTCAGGAGGGGCTATGGTAGACAGAATCAGGCAACATATAACCTTTCTAGGAGGCCAGGCTGGGGCAAGCCTTCTTAAGGCCTCTATGAGAATCCTAGTGGTAAGAATTTTGCTGCTGACCACAGGGGGACTTTGGGGAAGGGCTGTCCTGGGTCCAGGAGCTCCAGGCTTGGAATCTCCTCTCCCGCACTCTTGCCCATCCGAAGTCCCTCTGACTCCAGCTGTCTTCAGCAGCTGTAACTCTCAGTCCAGCCTGGCCTGGTCAGCCTGTCCCAAGGGAGCCAATGGGCTGTGCAGCCCCTCTGAGGGTCACCACCAGTCTCCCAGCTGCCCTTAAGGTGAGTGTCTGCCCTTCACTCCCCACCTCTCCACCTTGAGGCTAACACATCCCTATGTTAGCTCAGCCCAGACAGCTCTGAACACCCCAAGTTTTGGGGAGTTGAGAATCTTGGGGCAGCAGAAGCCCAGGCCCCATTACAGGAAACACAGAGCCATTCTCTGTCATCCCAGAGTCCTGACCTCTGGATTTAGGGTTGGAAGCTACTGTCACAAGAGGCAACCAGACACATGCAGGAAGGTTCTGGAGCCTGTTCCTCTGCAGCTTCCAGCTAGTCCTCCCTGCCCACCCTCACTTTTCCAACCCCACCTTTCCCTGGGTCCCAGAGGACTCTGAAAAATGCCAAGAGGAGCTGGTCCTCTCTGAGCTCACAGTTTCGCAAAGGCTCTCTAAGCATTGCACTATGGCATGCTGTAGGTAACCTCATTTAAGTCATGTAAGACCACACCTGCCCCCTTGCCCTGCCCCCCCAGGAGGGAGGAGGGGGCTGCACATCCTCACCCTCAGGGCCTCACCTTTATTAGACTAGAGACTGGAGCGGTTGGGGAATCTCAGGACATGTAACCTACTTGTTGCTATAGGGCCCTGAGATGGAAGCCAGGGACTCCCATGATGGCCTGGCCACTCTGCAGCTGGATGGGCTGCCTTCAGGAGACCTTGATGTGCTGGTACCCACACAGGATGAACAGGGCCGGCCCATCCCTGAGTGGAAGCGGCAGGTGATGGTTCGGAAGTTGCAGGCACGCCTGCGTGCTGACCATCTTCCAGAAGATCAGGTGCTGCAAGGAGGAAAAGGGGAGGAGCCAGAGGTGCTGCAAGAAGGGGGAAGGGGAGGAGCCAGAGGAGAAGAGCCAGGCCAGAGGGAGGGCAGAGCCTTAAGGAGAAGGAGGGCAAAGCTCCAGGAAGAGGGTGAGGACTATGGTGTGGGGGAGGAGTGGGCGGTGTGGGGAGGAGTGGGCGGTGTGGGGGAGGAGTGGGTGGTGTGGGGGAAGGAGGAGACCTGAGGAGATTACAGTTGTCTAGAAAGCATCTGTGTCTGAGCAGAGAAGGGGTTGTGATTTGGCCTGGGCTTTCACAGGCTTCTGGATACTGATTAGACGAGCAAAACTAGACTCTTGCCCTAAAGGCTTGGGAATTGCACCGTGTCCAGGTTTAGAGCTGAACTGCCCTACAGCACGGTCAACAGGGACAGCCGGCAATGGTTCTGAAGCCACTCAGAGTAGGAACACTGCTGCGCCAGTCCCGTCTCTCCCAGGCGCAGGCTCTAAGGATTCCTGCCTGCTGCAGCCTGTCTCCAACAAATGTGTCTACTTCCTGCCCTGTCTTCAGAAACTGGAGGCACAGCGGCAGTAGTGGCGGGGCTGCCTCCGGGAAAACCCTTGGAGTCCAAGAGTGGGCTAAGGTTCTGCAGAGACAAGAGGCTCTGGGATATGGAGAAGGGTCGCTAAGGGGTTTGGAGGGATACCTTGCACGAGGCAGAGGTCTCTCTGCTGGCCCCTTACAAAATCGACACTGCATATCACAATGCTGTCCATCCCGAGGTTCGTGAGGAGGCAGGCAGGGCTGCTCAGGGTTAAGTGGATGCCCTGGGCATCTTGACAGCCAGCACCAGGAGGTGTGAGGAGGCCATGGGGAGCAGGCCGTTCTCCATGTGCTCTGGGGTAATCTTCCCCTAGGCTCCCATTCTGTAAAGCCAGGGGAGGGCCAGCTGCTGTCCAAGGGCTAGGCTGTGGGGAACCAGTGTGAGCTGTGGGGGCTTCTAACCCTGCCTTCCTGTGCCCAGGATCAGAGTCAGAGCCGAAGCTCAGGCCCCACCCCCGCAGAACAGGCGACCTGGAGGTACTCGCAGACGCATCAGGCTATCCTGGGTCCCTTTGGGGAGCTGCTAACAGAGGATGACCTTGTCTACCTGGAGAAGCAGATCAACGACCTGCAGCTCCGGCGGCGCTGCCAGGAGTATGAGAGCGAGCTGGGCCGGCTGGCAGCCCAACTGCAGGCCCTCCTGCCCGAGCCCCTGGTCAGCATCACCGTCAACAGTCACTTTCTACCCCGGGCTCCAGGCCTGGAAGACGAGGAAGCCCAGGTCCTGGCACCTGAACTCGAAGCCTCAGCCGAGCTGAGGAAGGTCGAGCCCAGTGGGCAGCCTCTGCCCTTCTGGTGCAGCCATATAGGTCGCTTGGTGCGTAGCATGTCCCTGCTGCTGAAGGGCATGAACGGGCTGACACAGGGAGAGGAAAAGCCGCCCATCCCCGTCCCGCAAGACCCGGGAAAGGATGCCATAACCGGCCCGCCTCGAAGCGAGGCCCAGCGCGAGATCCAGGAGTGCGGGGTGTCGGTGAGGACGCTGCGGGGGAACTTCGAGTCTGCACCGGATCTTCCCTGCGCCTCGAACTCCGGTCCTTGTGAAATAGGGGGGCGGCCTGGCCAGTGTCTGCGAGGCTGCTGGTCGGCACCGCCACAGCCCCGAGGCGACCCGATGGGCGGGGAGCCCCGGTCGGGCGACACGGAGGAGGCCAGCGATTCCGGCATCAGCTGCGAGGAGGCCCCGTCAGAAGCTGGCGCGGGGCCGGGGCTGGACCTGGCCAGCCTGCGCAAGGAGCGCATCGTCATGCTGTTCCTCGGCCACTGGAAGAAGTCTGCCTACACACCCGCGCTTAGGACGGCCGCCTGCAAAACCTTGGAGGCCCAGCGTGCGCGATCCAGGGGCAACGAGGCCACCGGTAGCTCCCGGTCGCCCTCCCCGCCTCCCAGCGATGGTCCCCGGCTCGGCCACCTGTGGCAGCAGCGCGGCATCATCACCCACCTGCTGGGCACCTGGAAGGCCATCATGGCGCACGTGCCAGCCCGGCAGCTGCGGAGGCTGAGTCGCAGGGCGCGCGGGCCCCTGTCCCCTGAGCAATTCTTGCCGCACGTGGATGGGGCGCCGGTACCCTACAACAGCCTCTCGCTGGACCTCTTCATGCTCGGCTACTTCCAGCTTCTGGAATGCGACCTGCCGGCCGAGGAGCGCAAGATGCGCCACTTACTGTGCTTCGAGGTCTTCGAGAACCTGGGCGTGCATGGCTGGGAGGCAGTGCGCGCCTTCCACAAGGCGGTAACCGACGAGGTGGCCGCGGGCCGACGTGCCTGGACTGACGGCTTCGAGGACATCAAAGCCCGCTTCTTCGGTTCCAGCCAGGTTCCATCCTGGGACATGGAACCTGGCCGCAAGCTGGGCCTGACGCCACTAGGATCCTTGCCCCACGCAGCCCTCCCTGGCAGCAGCCCCGAACCTGCGATCCCGAGGCTGGGGTCAGACTCTCAGCTGGGCAGCTTCAACAGCGGGGACATCTGTGGCTACATTGACCGCAGCTTCGCCTTCTGGAAGGAAAAAGAAGCTGAAATGTTTAACTTTGGAGAATGAGTTCACCCGGGGGAATGAATGGGACTCTGGGGGTTGGGTGGGGTGGGGTTCCTCTTTTTCATTCTCTTCCTTCCCTGTGAGTCACGTGAAAGTGGGCATGATGTTGGCTGACTCCAGTCTGTCTTCACGGAGACCAGAGGTCTCTTAAGCCATGGGTGTCCCTCTCTTCTGACTTGGGGTCAAAATCTTTGTCACTTGTGAGCACAGGCTTCAGACTCTCCAGTGGCCATGTGGGCGTGATGCTATGCAGTCAAGGAGCTGGCATCCCAGCACCGACCAGCTTCCCCCCCCCCCCCATCAGACTTGTTTCTAGCAGTCACCTGGCTGTCCCACTCCTGTTTCCATGGTGCAGATGGCCTCAGCCACAGCAACAGCCCCTCTACATCCCCTTCAGACCTCAGCCCTGCTTCTGCGTTTTCTTCTTTCTTTCTTTCTTTCTTTCTTGCAACCTCCTATCTGTAACTGGAGTGGAGCCATGTCTAGTTTGAACAGTCTCCCTGGCAGGAGAGAAGAGGAGGGCAGGAGGGCTTATGGAGGAGACTTCAAAGCCCCAAGGCAGGCAAATGGCCTTGCCCTGACGACTGTCCTGCTGGTCAGTCATAGCCTTCGCTGTCATGCAAGCAACATCTCTCCTCTGATACTGCCTGATCCCTGAGGGAATGTTCCAGGCTAGGCCTTTGTCTTCCAGCTGATCGGCCCCTCCCAGACCCACAAGTGGAAGCAGTAGCAGGACACAGGAGGGTCCCATGAGCAGGGACACCAAGAGGTGAGGAGTCCTCTGAGCAGAGAGGTTGGCGCCCTCTGAAGGTAAACTGAGTTTCTGGGAATAGCATTCAGCGAGGGTAGGACATACCAGGGGTGTTCATACGGGCATCTGGGTGTCACCTCCATAATACCCCATTCCCGGTTAGGTACAGAGAAAGGAGCCAAACACCCTTGGGGATTCCAGGTACTATAGAGAGCTACAGCAGCCAGGGGCTAGAGAGGAAGCCTCCAGATGGCTGGCTGTAAGGCTGGCTTGTCTTCAGATTCCGGCAGCATGCAGAAGAATAAGCCACCACCCAGAAGAACTGGGCTGGAACCCGTGGGAACTTTGGGCTAGGGGGATTTGTGAGGAGACTGCACGGGAAGGGGATCTGCAGCCAACCTCCTTGAAGCAAAGGCATGCTCAATGAGGACAGGCCATCTCCACGAGTCTCCTGCAGTGTCCCCACATTACCACTAGGGGGAGTAAGGAGCCCTAACCTTTGGGGCTGTTGATTGGAGCAGAGCCCACTCAGACCAAAGACTAGGCAGGGGTTCCACAGAAAGGGACCTTCAGGGAGATAAAACTGGCGTGGGTAAAGGGTGTTGTTGCGGAAAGAGCCACAAATTCCATTAGCATTGGTCCTGGCTACGAGTTGCCTACAGCCCTAGCCTACCCTGGGACCTGCTCCCCGGGTGACTGGTGAACCCCCCTACCCAACTGTTGGCTTCCTCTGCTTCTAGAGCCTCACTGGGAGCTAAAGCAGGATGTGTGTTTGCTAAATAAAATTCCTGTTCCTGGCTGGTGAGCACTTGCTTATCACCCCAGCCCTTGGGAAAGCTGCCTGGGTCTACAGAGCCTGGACACGGAGTGGACACTCAGACCCCAACTCCTTCAGAGCAGCCGCAGCATCGGGGCAAGATATTAACCCCAAGAGGATCCAGACTCCTCCCAGCATCATGGGATCAGGGATGCGGTGCTGATGCTGCTTTGTCTATCCCAGGTCCTGGTGGGATTGAAGGGTTGGTGGGTGGGTGAGAGGTTCTGCCCAGAGGCTCCCTGTAAGCTCAGATGCTCACTAGCCTGTGGTACTCCCATGGGTAGACAGATACAGTGGGAAGGACACCTGTAGGGTAGTTACTGCAACAAAGAAGGAGGCAGAGCTGTGGGTGGGTGTGGGGGCAACAATCACAGAGCCCAGCCAAGAAGTGGGCACACCCAGTCCTCACGGCCTTTGGATATCAGTTTCTCAGCTAAAAGGCCAGACTCAGACTCTCAGGGACACCCAAGAAGATCTGAGGAACCTAGAGCTAGATGGGGTGCCAGGCAGGGGAGGCAGTGGGGCCTCAAACCTAGGCTTGTGGCCCAAATGGAAGGCAACTTCTACAGACAAATCACTTCTACAGAAAGCCAGTAGCCATAGAGACTCTGTGGAGACCTGGGAGGTGTGGGGGGGATCCAGTCTTCCTCTACATAGCCCAGCAGGTCCCCTACCCCAAAGCGGCCTTTAGATGACCAAGGCTTGAAGGTTCTCTAGTGGAGCCTGATGGGACATTCTGAAAGGACCACCTCAAAATGGTACTTGTGTGGCATTGCTCTTTTGAGACACTAGATTTGGGGACAACTTGTTCCACAGCAATAGCTGACAGATACAGCAGGGGAGTATAGGAAAGGACATTGATTCTGACCTGAGGTGTCCTTAATATAGAGCAGTATCCATCCAGCAAGGTGGTTCTGACCAAAGAACAGAGAAGCCTGTCTGTTCACACATGCAAAGCACGGCTTGAGAGAAAAGTACTGCAACCGCTCTACAGGGACTGAAGAAGGGCCAGTCACGGCATGGAGAACAGCAGCTAACGGGTAAAAGAGAAGAGAATGCATTTACAGCAACCCCTCCCCAAGTCAATCTCACATGCACCCAAAGACTGTGTACCAGTCAGAACATAAACCCTGAAGTGTAGGAGGCAGTCTGACTTGTGGGACCCTGTCCTGGGTTGGCCCCACAGCCACGGGAATATCCACACACCCTGCAAAAGCAAGCGTGCCTCTTCCAGGCCTGGTCCCTGGTCCCTCTGGTGTGACTCGAAACTTTTGAAGATTTTAGTGGCGCATTTTAGTTTGGTGAACTGACACTCAGCATCTGTTCTGGGAAAATATCTATACCTGCATAGCTCATACTCTTCATCATAGTGTCCAAAATGGAAGATGACCCAAAAGTCCACGAATAGGAGCTGTGCCTGGGGTCACATCCAGCTCTGGGAAGAAGGCATCTCTCTGTCAAGATGAAATTTAAACCCGTGTTTTCAAACCAATCTCCACAAAACCCATGATTCAGCACCAAGTGATCAAGGCAGTGACATGCACACGTCCAGCCAGCCAGCCGGCCATGTGCGCACATCCAGATTCATGGCTGACTGTCCGTGAGGGGTGTTGTCATTTGCTATTAGAGAGTTCTGCTTTATATCTTTATACTTTTCAAAAACGTGTGTGATTTTTATCACCATGGGCCTACTTTAAAGTCCCAATTCCTGGAAGCAGTCTGTCGTTTAGAGCCCCCAGTGTTGTGTCTTCTGCCAGGTCTGTCATCCAGTGATCTGTTGGGCCTCTAAGGCCCGTGCAGTCTGCTGGGAAACCTGCTCACTTAGCACAGCCAGCTCCCTGTGACAGCGCCTGTGTTATAGTTCCTGCTCCTCATTCCCTCCAGACGGAGCAGGCAAGCGCTGACTGTGTACACGGGGCGGTGAGAAAGCCTTCACCTCGCTTTGGTGTCTTCTCCTTGGTGGCCTCAAATGCACAGCAGACAAGGACACCCATGAGGGTCCCCTATACCATGTGAAGTTAAATACCAGAGAGAGAGAGAGAGAGAGAGAGAGAGAGAGAGAGAGAGAGAGAGACTCTGTGCCAAAGAAGCAGGGCGAAGGAGAAAGCCCTGGGGCCAAGTGCCAGGGATCCTCTGCACATGGAATCTGCCAACGTGAGGAGTTGGTTAGGCCTTCTGGGGCTCCCTTGGTGGTGCTCTTGTTTCTCCTGGGCGCAAGGCTATAGGGTCTGCTCATGAACTTCTCCAGCTGTTACTGGCCAAGTAGGTACCACGCATCCCCTGCAGTCTAATATCTAATTTGCCAGGAGGGCTGTCACGTCACTCAAAGCCATCTGGGACCCTGTCTATGAGAGCGTCAGCTCCATCCCTAGGGACCTCCGGAAGCAGCACAACAATGACCATGTTACTAAAGCCCACGTGTGAGAAGGAAGGAGGGACTGGGTGGTGAGGCCCTGGCTAGTCACCCACCCTGCACTGAAGCCCCTTACCTGGGAAACTTGACTCTCACCCTTCCTCAGGTCCCTTGACCCAACATGACCTTGACTGATATAAGCATCCTAGACTTTTTCTGTGAAGTGTGTCCCCATGAACCAAGCACTACATGGAAGGTTGCAAACCTTGGCTGTTTTGTTTTTAGATGACCCCCCCCCCCCCCCATTTCTTAGCTGCCTGAAGCACTCAGGATAGAGGGAAACACCGGGGCAGCCCAAGACCAAGGCTTTGTTTATCATGTGGGGAGAATCCCGGTCTCTCCCAACCATGCACCCGGATGTCAGGGAGTCTCGTCACTACCCCGAGCACCAACTTTGCTGCCGAAGCCTCCCCAGCCACCACTGTGGACTTCAAACTTGGAGACAAGGCTGACCAACCTGTGCTTACTTGTGATGTGACCATCCCACTCCACAGAGGGACTGTGGCTACCTGGGCCCCCATTGGTACAGTGATGAAGGTCCTTAGTGTCAGCCCTGAGCGGTTTTCTATGGGTCCCACAGGCCCCAGGTGCAGGCAGAATCCTGACGTCTCCACCCTGCCATGTCTCCATCTCATGTTCTCAGCTTCCTCAGCCCAACCTGATTGCCTGGGACATGAATCAAAGCACCTGCTTGCTCGAGAGGCTTCCTCCTGTCCATTCTAGCACTCGGGTACCCAGACGTCTCCTGTGTGATGCTGACAATGTGGGCTTTCAAAGGAGACAGTCTTCGAAGAGCTGTGACCTCACGCTCTCCTCCTCCAGTCTCCCCCTCCCTCCATACAGAGGCTAAAAATACCCCTAAATTCCCACGTGGCCTGCCCAGCCCAGCCCAGCCCAGCAGGCCTCCTTTGTGGGCCACACTTCAGCCTAAGTCTTGCCCTTTGGTCTACGATCTCAGCAAGGGACCCCAAGGAAGTCTACTATCAGGTAAGATCACGGGATCTACAGGAGAAGCTTAGCAGAGTCCTCTATAGGCAAGGAGTTCCTGGGGGTCCTATGAGTTCCGAGAGGGAAGCTGGACCCTAGGAATGTAGCCAGAGCCACATTAGCCAGGCTAGATTAAAGCCTTTGCCCTTCTGCCTTCTCACCCATGGGCAGTCTTCATAAGACTCTAAACTCCCCTCTACCCTCCAGCCTCTGTGGATTGCAGTCAGTGGCAACAGGTATCTCTGAGGCCCCTTGGAGAGGTGCTGAGCGCACAGGCCTGATTGCACCACTGTAGCCCTAGTCAGTAGCCAAAGAGCCCAGCAATGACCGGAATGCAAGAACTGTGGGTGTTAGCTTGGGCATAGCCCGCCCTACATAGGTCACAGCTGATACATTGTAACCCCAGTCAGAGGCCTCCTCAAGAAGTTAAACAGGATAGATTCCTGGTGGGTATGGGGGCCTTGAAGTCACCAGTCCCTGAGTCTCCCTTTGCAGGCCTGGTCCTGAAGAAGTCCTTAGGTAGGTCCCTGTGCTGTAGGAAGGAGATTGCATCAGGGATTGGGACATAGGCCTCAAGTTCCGAGCCCACCCCAGTCACAGATTCTGTGGTTTGCCAGTTCCCTGGATACGACTTGTCCCTTGATTTTCTGATTTTCCCGTCCCTTCTTTCTTTCTAAAAGAATATTTTTGGCAAGTTCTCACTATGTAATCCAAGCAGGCCTGGAGCTTGCTGGTAACCCCACGTGGCTCAGCTTTCTGAGGGTGGGGATTGCAGGCATGCCCTGCTATGACCAATGACTATTTATTTCTTTGGTGGTTTCCTTTGGGTGAAATACCAGACATGAAAATAGTTAAGTCTAGAAGTTGGTCCGCTAACAGGCCACGTACACAACGTGATGGGAAAGTTGTCAGTGTTAAAACTGAGTTCCCAGTGGCAAGCCTGGTTCTGAATTCCACTGCTGGCTGCCCCGCTTCCCAGCTCTGTGGTCTTGAACAGATAACACAGTCAGTGTCTCTGTAAAATGATAGCACTTGCCTGACAGCATGACCGTGGGGCCAAATGTGAGCACAGGAAGTGGCTGTGTATAGGAACTGTCCCAGAGGGTGACCCAAAGCCTTTTCACCTTCAGTCTCTCCATCAGAAGTCAAGAAAACAGGACCAGAGAGGATGTGGCTCAACCAAGTCACCCAGCAAGGTCATGCAGACAGGCCGTGAAAACCTATGGTGCAGGGCAAAACCTAAAGACACCTCCAGTGGCTTACCCAGCAACATGGAGCCGGAGAGAGGAAGCCTTTAGGGGGCTTGGAGCAGAGAGGTTTCCTAGCCCAAGAGGTCTGTGATACGGAAGATAGGAGGCCTAGCGCTTGTGTTCTCTACATGGTTCAGTATTACCCTAACTAGTTGGCTAACCCTAACTAGTAGATCTAACTAGTAGATCTAACCCTCCTTTCCCTCCCTGTAAAGTGGAAGCAGCAGTCTGCTTGCCCATGGGGCTGAGGACCTAGGAGAGAGCAGGATGTGAGATGCCCAAAATGCCCCCACACTGGCAACATGCAGTAAGAGGGCACTTGCCAGGAGTAGGAATGACTGGTGCCCAGACAGTCATACAATGAATCACAGGTGAATGAGATGGTAGCTCTCATATCTGACCCTGTTTTCCTACTTAGGTGCTCAGGCGAGCCCCAGGTTCTACTTCTGGGGTAGAGGGTAGGCCACGAGAGTCTCTGTGGGCACTCATCATGGTGAGGAATCTTGACAACCTGGACTTCCATCTGCCTTCTCATGCCCAAGACATGCTGGACGGCCTTCAGCGTCTGCGTTCCCTGCCCAAGCTGGCTGATGTCACACTCCTGGTTGGTAACCAGGAGCTTCCCTGCCACCGCAGCCTTCTGGCTCTGAGCAGCCCCTACTTCCACGCCATGTTTGGCGGAGACTTCGCCGAGAGCTTTTCAGCCCGTGTGGAGCTGCGCGACGTAGAGCCGGTTGCGGTGGCACAGCTGGTGGACTTTGTGTACACAGGCCGGCTGACCATCACCCAGAATAACGTGGAGGTGCTGACCCGCACTGCCTCACGCCTTCACTTCCCCACTGTGCAGAAGGTCTGTGGCCGATACCTCCAGCAGCAGTTAGACGCCACCAACTGCCTGGGCATCTGCGAGTTTGGGGAGCAGCAGGGGCTGTTAGGCGTGGCGGCCAAAGCCTGGGCCTTCCTGCGGGAGAACTTCGAGGCGGTGGCCCAGGAGGATGAGTTTTTGCAGCTGCCTAGAGACCGGCTGGCCACCTGTCTGGCCAGTGACCTGCTGCAGGTACAACCGGAGCAGAGTCGGCTCAAGGCCCTGCTGCGCTGGGTGCGCCATGACCCCCAGGACCGGTCTGCCCATCTGCCCGAGCTCCTTAGCCTGGTGCATCTGGATGCTGTCCCGAGGCCCTGCGTACAGCAGTTGCTGGCCACAGAGCCGCTGATTCAGGAGTCAGAGGCATGCCAGGAGGCCCTGTCCCAGGGCCACAGTGGGGTGAGTGAGGGGCAGGGGACTTCCAGTCAAGGTGTGGAGGAGGAGCCTAGAATTCCCACCCGCATGGGGAGAAAAGAGTGGGCACCCTCAAAGTGCCCGATTGAGTATGGCTCCCTGCTAAGACTGGTCCCCCGAGAGAGCATCACGGTTCATTTATCAGGTGTGCCTCGCTCTGAGTACCGGGGAAGAACCTAGACCTGTCTCTATCTTTAAGAAGCCTACCGCTGAGTGAGGATGAGTCTAAATACAGATCTAATTGCACAGTGGAAAGGGCAGCACTGGGGAGATTCTAGGGGCATCTTGGTGAGGACAGACAGTCAGGAAGAATTCCCTAGAGGACTCAGCATCAGAGCTGGGCACAAGGTGAACAGGAGGGAAACATAGGAGATGGATGGGAGGATGACGAGGGAAAACTATCCAGGACATTGGCCCAGCTGCACTGTGGGCCTGTATCTGGCACCAAGGGCTCCTGAGGCTCCAGCTGAACCTGTATGGAGTTCCAGTCCTGCTCATGCTGGCAGTGAGCTGGCATCAGGCGGGACCTGACAGAGTGACGGGCCTAGCTGTGGTTGCCCCAAGGGTAATCGGAAGTACCTGGGAAAGCCCTTTGTGACTTCTGAGAGACACGGCTCTTCACAGGGTGGGGGCGTAGATGGGGTCGGTGTGTGCCCTGGCTAAGAGTGTGGATAGGGTGGGGGTGTCAGGGGGTGTACCCTGGGTAAGGGTATAGATGGGTTAGGGCGTGCAGGGGATAAGGGTATGGACAGGTTGGGGGTGTGCCCTGGGTAAGGGTGTGTGGATGGAGTGGGGGTAGTCGTGGGGTAGGGGCGTTCACAAGGCAGGGGTGTGCACCACCATGCCCAGTTCATGCAAACATGCAGGCACAGGGGCTCACAGATGCATAGGCACACGCTAAGGCCCACCTAACCTCAAGCACAGACACTGAGAGATCAACACCCATGGGCCCTTGTGCTGGACAGACAGTAGCTGGCCACTCTGATCTGGCTCCCACCCACAGGAACTTCCTGGCCACCCACAGAAGATGCAGGAGGTACTGGTGGTCGTAGGAGGGCGGGCACTGGAGGAGGACGAGGAGGGTGGTGAAGAACCTAGCCACCACACTGGGAACTTTGCCTTCTACAACACCAAGGCCAGTAAGTACCTGCCATGCTTGTCTTGGACATGATCCATGCACCACCTTGGGGTAGAGCCAGTGAGGTATCCAGAGAAGGGGAGACCTGACAAAGCCCTACCTGCAGAAGGTTGAGTGTCAGACCTTACCAGGCTAGCAGGGGAGCCTGGAGGCTATGAGGAGCTGGGCAATACTTTTAGTTTGTTCTCCCTCTGGCAGAAGCCCCACCTCTGGTTTTTAATTAGGCCCTGGGGGCTGGGTGGGTGTCTCAGCCCATTAGTTGCCTTAGGTTTCCCTGCCCTGTGCACCCAGTGTGGGAACCAATGCTCTAGCGGGGAAATGGGAGCTAAGAGGGCGCAGACAGCCCAGGAGTTAAAGTTCAGCTTCTGCGTCAGCCCAAACTGGAATCCAATGTGACCCTGGGACAGATCATTTAACCTCCCTGGGTGTGTCTTGATTTTTCTCATCTGTGAAATGGGTTCCCATGGTTGTAAAGAGGCCTGGGGAAGGGTAGTAGGGCATCCCACCGGCCATCTGCCCAGGAGGGCTCTTGGGAAAGAGCTGATGTGGGCTGGTTGGCTTCAGGACTAAAGCAGGTCACCAGCACCCACTGCAGTAGCTCTGGCGGGCTGGAGGAAGCCCAAAGCCAGCAGACTAGGTCAGAAACTGACGAGTAGGGATTTGGGGTTGACGTCAGGAGAGAGCAGCTGGCTGGCAACAACGGTTTGCTGATTGTTGGGCCATCCTCACCCTGGGGTGACACAGACATGAATCAGGGGACACTCCGTTCCCATCCAGGGCGCCAGGCCTGGCTCGCCATGAGTCCTAGAATTCTACATGTTCCCAAACTGTCATAAACAGTCAACAGTATTCCAGGGGACTTCCCCAAGGCCTGGTCTCCCACAAACACTTGCAATGAGTCCATTCATAGGATTTGACTTTCCCACGCCTATGATCTCATGATGGTTTCTTTCAAAGCTCTCCTCATCGCTCTGTCCCTCACAACAGCAACAGCAGCCTAACAGCCTCCACTGGTGGGCACTTTCCAAGAGTCCCATATCTCATATCACATCTTTTAAAATCTATCTATCTATCTATCTATCTATCTATCTATCTATCTATCTATCATCAATCTGTCTATCATCTATCTATCAATCAATCAATCAATCAATCTACCATCTATCAGCTATCTATCTATCATTTATCTATTATCTATCATCTATCTATCTTCTATCCATCCATCATCTATCCATCCTTCTATTTGTCTATCATCTATCTATCTATCTATCTATCTATCTATCTATCTATCTATCATCTATCTGTCTATCATCTATCTATCAATCAATCAATCTACCATCTATCAGCTATCTATCTATCTATCATTTATCTATCTATTATCTATCATCTATCTATCTTTTATCCATCCATCATCTATCCATCTTTCTATTTGTCTATCATCTATCTATCTATCTATCTATCTATCATCCATCTATTATCTATCTATCTATCAATCAATCTACCATCTATCTATCATCTATCTATCTTCTATCCATCCACCTATCATCTATCCATCTTTCTCTTTATCTATCTATCTATCTATCTATCTATCTATCTATCTATCTATGGGGTGTGCAGGCGCCATGGTGCACAGGTGGAAACAACTTGTGGGAATTGGTTATCTTCTTCTGTCATGTGACATCTAGGGATCAAACTTAGATCATCAGCCTTGATGGCAAGAGCCATCTTTACTGACTGGGCCATCTCTCAGATCCAGTTCACCCCTATTCTATAGACAGGGAAGCCGAGGCTGGACCGTGTCTAACGGGTGCATGCAAGCCAGGACTTGGACTCCGCTTTGCCTGCTGCAAGGCTGGTGTCTCATTCTCTGGATATCTTGTCTGCCTTGTAACTGGAGAGAGGCTCGGGATGGATGGATAAATGGATGCGTAATGCCCACACACACGGTCGATACCTTCTGTGACAGAGGCAGACTAGGTCCATTTAGGGTCAGCAGGGTGGGCTTCAGGCCAGGGTGCCAGCAGCCTGCAGATCTTTTATACCCTTGTTCCACTCTCGTCCAGTCTGTGCCCAGGCTCTAAGGGGTGCCATGGGGAAAGCAATGAGTTGGGACACCCCAGGCTGTCTCTGACCCTGTTTTCTTCATCACTAGTGTGTGTGTGTGTGGGGGGGGGCGTTCCTGCACTCAGTTTCTGAAAATGGAGCCAGGGCAGTCGGGGGAGCAGAGGACCTGCAGAAACACTGCCACTCTGACCTTCTGCCCCTCTCCCACCAGGGCAGTGGATGGCACTCCCGGACTTCCCTGATTACCACAAGTGGGGCTTCTCCCTGGCAGCACTCAACAGTGATGTCTATGTCACAGGTGGGTGGCCCAGAGCTCCTAAGGATCCCCTGAACAACTTGGTACTGCACCGGCCTCTCCAACCAACTCTCCTGCCCAATAGGAACCTGGAAAGTCTACTAAGACCTTCCAGACCTTTCTACACATCTGAAAGTGAGGGATTTCCAGAGGTAGAGATGGGGCAGAAACTCAAGGTTATCCATGGCTATACAGCAAGCTTGAGGCTAGCCTGCCGCAAACACGCAAAAACCAAAACAAGTCAAAAGCAAACGAATAAAAATTCTGACAGGTGCTAAAAGCCACCACTGTGTGTACTGAACCTCTCTCTGGCAGGTGGCTCACGGGGCACCAAAACAGACACCTGGTCAACCACCCAAGCCTGGTGCTTCCCGCTGAAGGAAGCTGTCTGGAAACCTGTGGCACCCATGCTGAAGGCCCGCACGAACCACGCCAGTACAGCCCTGAATGGAGAGATCTATGCTATAGGTGGTGAGGTCTCTCTCCCTGTCACCATGCCCCTCATTCCTAGAGCCAATGGTCCCCACCCCATCTTTCACTGGGGATGTTGCTGGGGAGAGCTCTCTGCCTTCTGGGGTCAGTGAACCCCATGCAGGTTGTCCTCAGACTCCCTGTCTGGGCCATCTTGGACAGGCAGCCCCTGTTTTCCTGTCCTGGAGAACTCAGAGACCCAGAACCAGCAGGAATGATCAGACACACCCCAGAAACAGGGACTCAAACCTCAGCTCAGGGTCACTGGAAAGTCTTGAGAGTGAATGACCCACAGTGACCTCCATGCAGCTATCAGCCTGACACAGGGACCACCTCGTCACCCAGACGCCCCAGGGTTACAGCAAAGACTTTCTCTGGAGAGCATATTGGCTAGATGAATATTAAAATAAGACCCAAAGGTGGCCCTGAAGAGCCGCAGGCGACAGTGAATTGAAGCCATTTCTAATGCCTTAGGGGACTGCCTTTTTCTCTAATAATTGCTGTGTTCCTGGCCAGGAAACAAAGAGCACCCATAGACCTGAGACCCAGGCACCTTGGGGTGCCCAGAGACTCATGCCTTGGGGTCTCACAGGTGCACATACCTCATAATAAGTTATTCCAATTGGCTCATCCACTCCACTGGGGGCTGTTGCCATAGTTTTATGCCTTACAACCTATTCTCCCAGGACTTGCCCTAGGGACCAGTGCCCACCATCCCACCCCCATACCACTTCTTGGTGTGGTCTTGGGAAGGCCCTGCCTATGAGGGGGGCCCAGTTCACTCCCTCCCCAGGTTCTACCTCCATCGTTCACCTTTCCTTCCTGGAGCCCTGGAGCCATCTCTGCCACCCTACATTTCCAGGACCCTCTCCTATGTCTAGACCCCAGTGCCCAGCTCCTACCCAGCTAAGGACATCCTTCCGTAGGCACCGCCCTGGATGCGGTAGAGGTGGAGCGGTATGACCCCTACACGGACAGCTGGACTCCCGTCAGCCCAGCCCTCAAGTATGTCAGCAACTTCTCTGCTGCCAGCTGCCAGGGCCGCCTCTACCTAGTGGGCTCCAGCGCCTGCAAGTACAACAGGCTGGCTCTCCAGTGCTACACCCCCGTGACAGGTGGGCAGGCCTCCCTGATGGCCTGGACTCCCAAGGGAACAGGTCCGGGTGGGGCTTGTAGTTTCTGAACCTGGCAGAAGGACAGCCACGTGGGGAGGTGTGGGTTGGATAGATGCAGAGCCTCAGGGACTCCCCGAAGCCTGTGGGAACGAGGCGGGAGGGCGGCCAGGTCAACCCCCTCCTGCACCCCTCACGGCCCAGTGAGAGGCAGTCAAGGCCTCACAGCCCACTGGCCCAAGCTTGTTCCATAGGCATTGAGGGTGCTGGAGCTCTGGAACCCTCAGAGCGGAGCCCTCATGACCTTCCCCAGTGAGGAGCTGCCCCCTCCTCCTGGTGAAGTTGCCCATCCATGTGCCCGGCAGATGCATGGAGTGTGATCGCCTCGCCTTTCCTGCCCAAGTACCTGTCCTCTCCACGCTGCGCTGCCCTGAATGGAGCCCTCTATCTCATTGGTGACAACACCAAGAAAGTCTACGTGTATGACCCGGGGGCCAACCTGTGGCAGAAGGTGAGTCTCCCCATGCCTCCCTCTGTCCACCCCTTGTGGAGTCTTGAATTCCTGATACCCCAGAGATGCAACAGAATGGAGGTGTGGAGGAATGCCTCAGATGCCAACAGAGACGCAGGGCAGGCCTCCAGGCTCTCTCTAGAAAATAGGGTGGTCCCACAGTACCAGGGACGATGGAGACATAGCTGCTGGTCACTGTCAAGTCCCTTTCCTCTGAATTCTTGTGTTCCCTTCTCAGGGATCAGATCCATGTTCAGGGTGAGTGCCTCTGGGGCAGTCAGAGATAGAAAGGAAGAATCATCTGTTAGCTGTGGGGCGGTGAGCATCTCACCCCATGGGAGATCAAAAGCAGGCGGATCCTGAGCTAAGAGGGTGGGGGTGCCATCTCAACTTGCCCGTCATTTTTAGCCAGTAGGCCCAGGAAGGGGTAGGAGGTGAGCGTGTCCAGACTCCATCGCAAGGAACCAGAGCCTGGCCTTTCTCCTCAGTTTCAGGCTGATGTTCTGTACCAGTCCACCTACCTCTCAGTTCCCAGTCCCAGGATCCTGATGAGCCAGCCTGAGGACAGAGGGCCCACTGAGTCCCACTGCCCACAGTTGCCCTCTGGTTTCAATGTTCCCTGATGGGAGGCCCCATTACGGTAGCGGAAGAGGTAGGGAGTGAGCCCTGACAGGGGGCTGCTTCCCCGAGCCTCTTCACGCGGAGGCAACGCAGGCTTTTTCTGGTCCATCTGTCCTCTCCATGAGAGCTGCACTGCAGCCAAGGCTCAAACTGACTCCACTGGAGGCAGCTCTGGGCTCAAACCTCAGCACCCCATTTCTATCCTTGACACCAGAGCCTGAAGGAGAGAGACAGCCTGTTAGACGTAGGTTGGTGAGAGACCATGGCCTCACTGGTAAAGCCTTTGGTATAAACACAGTGGGCAATGGATGAGCTCAGGGATTCAGGGTCAGCTGGCTGTCCCCAGCCCCACCAAGAGCATCCTTATTTCCACCCTCCAGTTGCCCACTGGTCCCTGACAGCTGCCATCCACAGGTGCAGTCTCAGCACAGCCTACATGAGAACGGCGCCCTGGTCTCTCTGGGTGACGCGCTGTATGTGACAGGCGGCCGCTGGCAGGGCATGGACGGTGACTACCACGTGGAGATGGAGGCCTATGACACTGTGAGGGATTCCTGGGCCCGCCACGGCTCCCTACCCCGTCTCTGGCTCTACCACGGGGCCTCTACCATCTTTCTGGACATCTCGAAGTGGACGCAGCCCTTCAGCCCCAGTGCCGGTCAGGAGCACTAGGGAGGGAGGAGCTCCTGGGTCAGTTCTACATTGCTGTGCAGAATGGCTCCTTTTGTGCTTGTCTTCCGTTCATTGTGAGCTGCTGCCCCCTCCAGGGCTTGGGCTTGGCTCAATATCAGATGTCACAGATGTCACAGCTGAGGACACAGCTCTGGTCTCCGGTGCTACCAAACTTGGTGACCAGCGATGAGAACGAGACCCTGACACTAACGTTTGGCAGGGGAGAGAGCTCTGAAGACCTCCGAGAAGGAAGCTGAGGGGTCCTGGACTACACTCGCCAGGCAAACAGGCTCCAAAGTGTCAGCTCTTCTTGCTCTACCCATCCATGGTTTTAGGGGGAAGCTGCACAAATTAGGGGTTCAATGGGGTACCTAGAACTCTGAGCCAGGACCTCAAGCTTGGGTGCTCACCGCAGCTCTTTGACCACGTCCACAGCTTCCTCTCTCCCCTCTTTCCTCAGATTCCACATTCACACACACACACACACACACACACACACACACACACACACCCCGCATGGGGTGGCTAGATAAAGGCCAGGTTCTCCCCATCCCTGGCTTCTACATGTTGGTACCATGTTTACAGATCTGCTTCTGGGATGAAGGTAGCTCTGACACCAGAAGGCAGCCACTGAGGAGACACGAGGATGTGATACGGGGCAGGAGAGTAAGACAGTGGAGGATCTCCTTAGAAAGTGGCTCTCAACCTTCCTAATGCGGAGACCTTTTAATACGTTCCGCATGTTGTGCTGATCCCCCTCCAACACACACACCATAAAATTGTTTTGTTGTTTCTTCATAACTGTAATTTTGCTACTGTTATAAATTATAATGTAAATAGCTGATATGCGACCCCTCACCCTAGTCTTCAGGGACTTCTGGAGATGGCCCCTGGCTGTGCCAGAAGTTTGCTCCTAGTGATCTGCTGGGATGGGTTGGGGCTAATATCTGATGGGCTCGTCTGTTGGTCGGGATGTGATTTGGTCTGGCTGAGACTTTAGTCTTACTAAGGTTGTGTGTGGCTCAGTCTCCACATATTCTCTGTGTTTTTTTTCCTCCCTCCCATCTTTACTCCCTTTGTTTCTTCTCCCTCTTCCTCTCCTCCAGAACGAAGCACTAGATTTGTAACCAAACAATAAAGGACTCTCACTGTGTGTGAGTGACTTGGTCTGTCTGTTAGAGTCTAGTGAGGACCTAGACTGTAGGTTGGGAATTGATTGGGCCAACACCAGTTACTACCCACTGAGGCCTTGAGTGGCCCCAGCTCCCACCGCATGTGGACTTCTCCAGGCCCAGCCCAGGGGACTAGAGTGGCCCCTGACACCCTGGGCTCTGAGGACAGAACTCAGTTCCATCCTGCTTTTGTAAGTCCAGCTTCACTTTGCTCCTAGACTAACTCAGAGATCAAAAAGGGCAAGGTATATGGGTGTTGGCTTCTAACAGAAGGGAATCCAGACTTGGGTTGAGTGCTCCCAGGATATGGTGGTTTGAATAAGAATAGCTCCCATAGGCCATTTCAATACTTAGTCATCAGGAGTGGAACTGTTTGAAAGGATTAGAAGGATTAGAAAGACTGGCTCCTAAGTGAGCCATCCCAGGGCTCTGCGCCCGGGGGAAATGTCCTACTGTGTTTTCCAAGCATTCCATCCCAGGGCTCTGCCCACGGCAAATGGCCTACTGTGTTTTCTAAGCCTGCCATCCCAGAGCTGTTCAAAGGTAAAGGCTGAAAGAGTGCAGCTGACTCTAATCAGAAATGGGGAGTTGGACCAGGCAGTGGTGGTGCACGCCTTTAACCTCAGCATGAGGGAGGCAGAGTTAGGCGGATCTCTGGGAGTTCTAGGCCAGCCTGGTTTACAGAGTGAGTTCCAGGACGGCCAGGGCTGTTACATAGAGAAACCCTGTCTCAAAGAAACCACAAAAAGAAAGAAAGAAAGAAAGAAAGAAAGAAAGAAAGAAAGAGGAAGTTGGAAAGGCCATGCATCTCGGGACAAGTGTGAGCGGGGGAAGTCCTGGAGTGGGAACACATGCTGTCCAGGGCATGGTCCTCAGCTTTGCTGAATTGTGCCTCATCAGGCCTAGAGTCTAAAGGGCATCTCCAGCTGGGGGCCAGCTTCAAGGGAGTCCAGGCAGGGCTGTGGAAATGCCAAGAGCTAGCAACACAGGGTACCCTGACCACCTGCTTCTGGGGACACAGGAAGACGGTGAATGGTGCTGAGAGGCTGCTGGGGAGCACAGCTATAGCCACAGTGCCTGCTGTGGCTTAGGGACACATACGAAAGATGTCCCTAACTCTCCTGTCCCCATCTCCTGCTAGTGCCGCCCCCTGGCCAAACCAACCAGAACCTAGGGAGGGGAAAGATGGTGCTGGCACAGTCCAATAAAGCCACCCTCAGGACACAGATGGGCAGGAAAGGGGATACTCACCAGCACACCACACAGAAACTCGGGCACACTGGTCACTCATGAGATCCTTCTGTAGACAGACCCACATGTAATGCAGGGGAAGGCCACAGGCAGCCAAAGAATCATTTCTCAGGGCCCCAAGGGGAACAAGAACTAGATGTTTGAAGCTAATGAGGCTTCTAGTGAGGACATAGAGTCCTCAGGAGCTCATGAAGCCTACAGGAGCCCTCAGAGCTGTAGAGGCCTCAAGAACACTTGGAGACCCCGTGTCTTCATGACTGTTCTATTGCTGTGAAGAGACAGCATGACCAAGGCAACTCCTGCAAAGGAACAGCATTTAATGGGCGGCTGGCTTACAGTTTCAGAGGTTTAGTCCATTATCATCACGGAAGTGAACATGGTGGCGTGCATGGTGCTGGAGAAATAGCTGAGTGCTACATTGTGATCCTCAGGCTGAGGGAGTCGAGGCCTCGCATGGGCTTTGGGGACCTCCAAGCCTACCCTCAGTGACCCACTTTCTCCAATAAGGCCACACCTCCTAATCCTTCTAATCTTTTCCAACAGTTCCAATTCCTGGTGGCCAAACATTCAAATACATGAGCCTGTGGGGGCCATTCTTATTTCAACCTCCATGTCCTGGGAGCACTCAGAGTCTTCAGGAGCATTTAGAGCAAGCAGAAGCACTCAGAGCCCAAAGGAGCACTCGGAGCCCACAGAGCCGCTGATTGTAAGGCCTGGATGTGCTTTCGTTTGGTGACTCCCTGACACTCCCCAGCTCGGTGCTCCATTTTCTTCATTTATGTGACGGGAACAGTCATGTGATCTGAGCACGGATGGTCCATCCATGTGGTAGGTAGACCAGGTGACACCACAGCCATCTGCCTGTGCTCTAGAGGCCACACAGGTAGTTGGCCTCGGGCAGGCTCCCGGTGCCTTTGAGTTAACGGAGATTGCATCCCAATGACCTCAGCAGCCAACAGCCTTCCTTTGGAGGAAGTGGGACCCTGGGAAAGCTTGGCTTGCTGAACTGCCAGGGAGCCTGGACAAGGCCATGACATGAGGGCACAAGAATGAGGATTAGATTTCTGCCAGGAGAGAAGGCACATGGGGAGGTCACTCCAAGCTCTGCCTGCCCTGTCCTACGGCCACTCCTTCAGCAGCTCTACCCAGATGCAGGCACCACCCTCAAGGGTTCCACTTCTGAATAATAGTTCCATCAGTACTGTGGGTTCTGGACCCCATTTCTAATGCTCCGTGAGCTTCGTTGTGCACTGTCCTCCAGAGGGACTTGTGTTCAAATGGGACCCTGCAAACAATCAGGAGCCTTTCCTGAAAGCCCAGAGTCCCAGGGCCATGGGCCTGGGCTGGGCTGAGTCATTACCTTGAGCTAGGGTCCAGGAAGCCATGCCAGCACCAGAACAGATTGGATCTGGGCCCTCTGGAAGAACCCATGATGTCACTAGGACAGTCCACTGGAAAAATAATTATTTTCACATGGTAGCAGATCCTGATGTCAGCCCTTCAGCTGAGGCCCTCGCTGTGACGGAAGTAAGGCCACTTGACATCTTAGGGTCATGCTCCCTAAATCAAGCCCCCTCATCAGATTCCTTCTTTTGGCCTTTAAGGGCACATGTGCTCACGTGTGCATGTGTGTGCGCGCGCGCGCGCATGCATGCGCGCGCGCGCGCACACACACACCCACACACACAGAATTTAAGATTAAAACTAACTAAATAAACAAACCCAAATAAAGCCAGGTGTGCTGGCTTATCTCAAGCCAGTGCAATGATAGCTGCCCAAGGAAGAGTGGGCCTGCCTATTTGGAGGAGACCACCTGCTCTTCTCCCAGATCAGGCCTTCAGGGTTTACCATATCTGTCCTGGTTGGATGCCCCGTGGGCAGCCTGAGTTCCATCTGCCCCTACACCTGCCTTAGAGCATCAGAGGGGTCTGTCCTTCCTGCCAGGCTGGGTCAGTGCTCTGTAGCTGTTAGCATTGTCGATGGAGTCAGAAAAGCTCCAATATTGAAGATACATCTGGTGGCAGCGTGGGAAAGAGCAGGAGCACTTCACAAGAGTTCCGGGTTCCCAAGCTTGAAAGGGAGGAGCCATGAGGGGCTCCATACTCCAAGTCATCAAGGCCTAGGACTTGCAAGGCACCTGGAGAAATGGAAGGGCGCCTGGGGCGTTCAGAGGACACGCAGAATGGTGGAGTGGGGTTCTTGAGTGTCCTTGGAGAAAAGGGGGTCTTACAGAGCTGAAGGTGCAGGTTAAGAGACGACATGTTGGCCTTGGGCTGCAGAAGGACAGAGGCTAGCCGCAAGAGGAGGTGGACTTCCACCGGCGCCCGCCCTCTCTCGGGGTCCCCGGTGCCTGCTGAGCCCGCCCGAGCCGCAAGGGGGCGACGGCGGAGAGGGCGGCGCGTGCGAGGCGGGGGATTCAAGCGCGTTATAAGGCGCGGACCTGACCCGCTGTGCTCGCTCGCCGCTGTCGCCTCCGCCGGCATGGCCTCCGCTCACAGCCTCGCCGGAGCTCTCCTGCTGCTCACCTGTGCCAGCCTGATCGCCGCCATGGGCCTCCCGGAGCCCGCCGCGCCCGGGGGGAACCAGGCACATCCGCGGCTGCCCGGGAACGACCTGCCCACCTCGCCTGCCGACAGCCCACCGGTAAGATGCTCCCGCGCCCCAGACCTCCCTGTCCCAGGGGACCAGAGACTGCAGGAAGGTGTCCAGCACCCCAAATGCCCTGGCAGGGGCTCAGTGAGACCAAGGGTTGTGTGGTTGCGCCGTCAGCATGGTGCGGTGGCTTTGGCGGCAGAATTCTACTAAGCCAGTAGGAGAAGCTGAGGAAGGTGTGAGAAGCAGATAACTTGCTCGTAGCAAAACTGGAAGAGTAGCAGAAGAGAGGCGCTCTCAGACCCAGCTCCTTTTTGTTAGGCGACTTTCTAACTTAGGTGTTAGGTAACTGCTCGTGAGAAAGGACTGATATAACCAGGCTCTGCCCCTCCCTTCTCTCCAAGATCTCCACCTGAAATACTGGGGTGGGGGGTTGTGTGTGTGTGTGATGGGGGGGGGGGGATGCAGGCTGGGGTGGGTGTGACCAAAGGGCTGCAGAGCGCGAATTGGCAGCTCTCACTGAAACCACTCAACCCTGGAAGCAAGGGCTCATGGAAGAGTCCCTGTGGGCCAGTCACAAGGAAACCCCAGGCCAGAGTTCTGTCCTAGGCACCCCAGAGGCCAACAAAACATTCACTAAGACAGCTGGAGATGGTCATAACCCTGGGCTCCTTCTGCAAGGTATCCCAAGGTCCCTTCCACCATCTCATCCCACCTCACCCAGCCGCCTCTGGGTCGGTATTCCCCCCTCCCCCACAGACCTAACCAACAGGAAGCAGGAGTGGGCTGGAATTTACCAGTGGGGTTTTGGTCTTGAACCCTCTTTGGAGTGTCAGGCCGTCACCAGCTTCCTTATAGCTGGAACATGACTGGCCAGGGCAGCTGCCCAGCCCCAAGCCAACTCCTAGGACTCCAGACCAACATGGCTAACGGGTCTGAGCCCATACACAACTCATTGGTCCCCCTGGAAGGATTGTGACCTATAATGGGAAGCAGTGTGTCCTACGTTTCCAATGAGGGTGCCAGTCCAGGAAGAAGCACGGAAGCCTCCATCTTGCCAGCATAGCAGTCTGGCCTGTGACCCACAAGGCACAGGTCTGGGTCATTCTGAGTTCCTGCGTCTCTGTATCAGACACTGGAGTCTGCTGCCAGCTGGGGAGGCAGCCCTGTGTGGGACCCAGACTGCTTGAGGCTCACTGACTGTCTGATTTGCCAAAGGCCTCTGCCAGGAAACGAGGCTCCTTTCAGATCTAGACTACTTGGGCCAGTGTTTTAGAAGTGTTAAGAATGCTGGGGTGGTGGTGGTGCATGCCTTTAATCCCAGTACTCGGGAAGCAGAGGCAGGAGGATCTCTGTGAGTTCGAGAGTTAGTTCTAGGATAGGCTCCAAAGCTACAGAGAGACCCTGTCTTGAAAAATGAAAAAATAAAGGGGGGGGGAGTTAAGAAAGATAAAGGTTCCTTGAGTCATGGCATCTCACCTGGCCCCTCTGCTCATCATGGCCTATGAGCACCCACAGTGACCCAAGGCTGGTTCTCATTGCTGTTTCTGACTGTGGGGAGGAAAAAGAGAACCTGCTGTCAGCCGTGATTCACAGTCACCCCCCGAGCACCTGTGGGTGGCGGTGGCTCTCAAGGGTGGTGATGTTGTCCTAGTATATCTTGAGGAAGAGCAGGAAGATGTGTCTCAGAGCACCTGCTAAAGAGTCCCACCTCCCACCTTCCTGCAGCCTGGGCTCTCCCAGGAGTGCAGTGAGGTTTCGTCCTCCATGGGCTGGGGATGGGCAGGGGGGTGGGAGGGAGATGACAATGACGATAACAATGACACCAACGATGCTACCTCTGGGAACACAAGTGATAAGGTTCAGGCTGCTGCCAAGCAACACCATAGAGCAAACCAACCAGCCCGTGGCCATCTGTGTTCTAGGAGCCAACCACGGCGCACGCACACAATGTGGATCCCCGGGATGCCTGGATGCTCTTCGTTAGGCAGAGTGACAAGGGCATCAACAGTAAGAGGAGGAGCAGGACCAAGGCCAGGAGGCTGAAGGTAAGCAGCTTGTGTTACCACACTCACCAGCCCCTTTGTACCCTTGTCCCCAACAGCAAATGCCACGGAAAGAATCACATATGAAGCCGGGGTCCAGCAAGCCTGGAGTTAGAAGCCTGGTTCCAGTCATTCACCCTATACCCTTAGGATGCCAGGTCCTCCTAGCTTTTCCCTCATGCCCAACATGTGTTTGGGAATCAGAGTACCTTCAGACTGATACAGGAGGCCCTCTTAGTATGGTCCTGGCCTGGGCAGGAAGCTGGCACTTGGTGACTCATGCATTGAGCTCTTCAAAGTGACTCTGGATCAAGGCTGGGCCTTACTGTGAGTCGGTCCTCTCTATCGAGGTCAGCCTTGGCTGCCTGAGAGGTGCTGGGTTGGCCCTGCACCCTTAGCCACCTGACCTTGCCCAGGCTTCTCTATGCAGGGATGTGCCTCCCCTCTCTTAGGTTCTGACCCAAACCAGTACAAACTCCTTCAGGGGCCCCAGAACCAAGTGCAGTGGAGACTTGCTGGTGTTTCGCATGTCAGGATGAGATGCAAATCCTCAGAAGCAGCCTGGAATGGTCCTTTCTCTGGGAATCACACCAGGAGAGGCAGCTGCAATGTTCTTCCGCATACAGAGTCTGCCCTGCCTTGTGCCAGCCCTAGTGAGCTTCATACGGGCACAAACCCATCCGCACACTCCCTGGCCTGTGGCTTTCACTCCCTGCTTGATGACAAAGGGATATGAGAGCCCAAAGGACCTCCACCAAGAAGGGAAGAGGCCACAGCCACCGTGGGAGCTCTCCTGCCTGCCTCTCTCTAGCAGGACCTGGCAGTAGGGGTCATCCTTGTCCTCCCCTCAAATGTTCTCACCACCCACCTTTCCTTCCAGCTTGGCTTGCCAGGACCCCCAGGGCCACCAGGTCCTCAGGGTCCCCCAGGCCCCCTTATCCCATCTGAAGTTCTTCTGAAGGAGTTCCAGCTATTGCTGAAAGGTAAGGGTGCCACCCTGAGGGCACGTGCTCTGTGGTAAGCCAGAAGAGCATCTCTACTGGGCAGACTTCGGCACCCAGCAAGCACCCGCTAAATTGCTCTCCAGTTGACAGTCCTATCTACCATGGGGCAGGTTGGGGGTGGGAGAAATGTGGCAGGCAGAGGGCTCATGGAGGAAGACAGACTGCCTTTCACTGTTCTTCACTGGGGACCAGCACCCCCATCTCCAAGATATGAGACCAGTCCAGGGCTGGGGAGTGGCTGTTCCTATCTTCTGAAGTTGGCTGTACCAGGGAGAACTGCTTCCATCCCGCAGCTTGTTTTAAATACATTTCCAGCAGGTGAAGAGCCTTTGTGTTATCTCCACTGTAGCCACAATAATGGCTATACACAACTTTTCCAAAAATATGGGTGTGGCCGATTGAGGAGACTAAAGGACGAGGGTGGACGAGGGTGCTGGGTTCTGGATATGCGCCCGCTGGAGCTTAAAGCAGACAACATGGAGGGAAACTGGCAGCTGCAGGGTCAGGGAGGAGTGTCCCCAGGACTCACGGGTCGGCCAGCCTCAGTCCCCACATTCCAGGGTTATGGGCCGGCGGGCAGGGTGGTCCACTGACCGCTCTGTGTCAGGCGCAGTGCTGCAGCGGGAGAGCACGGAGCCCAAGCACTGCACCAGCGACTTCACCACACCAGCCTCGGGCAGCCCCTCCTGGGTCCCGCCCACCCAGGAGCATGACCACGACCAGGACCCAGGTGCCCTGTTGGCGGTGCTGGCTGCGGCCCTGACCCAGGGCCCACGGGCGCCACACGTAGAGGCCGCGTTCCACTGTCGCCTGCGCCGAGATGCACAGGTGGAGCGGCGCGCGCTTCATGAGCTCGGAGTCTACTACCTGGTAAGTGGGGCGCAGCTGGCGGGGTGGAGCAGGGTCAGACCCCAGGTGACCGCGCCTGTGTGCTCCTTAGCCCAACATCGAGGGAGCCTTCAGCAGAGGCCCAGGCTTGAACCTGACCAGTGGCCAGTACACCGCACCAGTGTCTGGCTTCTATGCTCTCGCCGCCACTCTGCACGTGGGTGAGGCCCGGGGCATGGTGGTGGGGTGCCTGCTGCCCTGGCCCTGACAGCACTCATGTGACCACCTCGGCTTGTGTTCCCTGCAGCGCTCACAGAGCAGCCGCGAAGAGGACCACTAAGACCTCGGGACCGTCTGCGGCTGCTGATCTGCATCCAGTCTCTTTGTCAGCACAATGCGTGAGTGGGAGTGGGCGCCCATGTCAATGTAGAGGAGCCTCCTCTATTCCTACTACCACTGGGGAATGGGGGACCCCGACCCCATCCTGCTTAACTCTTTCCCAGGACCTTCTCTGTTCTGCCTCCTTTCTGACTCTTCCTGACACCAGAACACTCACTCAGAGGACAGAGGGAGTGCCATATCTGAAAGGGCTTTGGGGGGAATTCCATGAGGTCCTTCACTGGTCACTTTTCCGCACCTCACCTGTGAAATTTCCCCCAATGATTTAAATTGCTCATGGCTGGCGGTGTCCACCCTGTGGGCCTCATCTGATCCATGAGAACAGGGCCTGTGGCCCACTCTGCCTGGCACCTGGAATTGGGACCAGGCACAGGGCAGGTGCTCTGCACAGCTGGAGGGTGCGTGGATGAACAGGGAAAGTCTCAGATTTAATCTGGTTTAGGACTTTCTGTGTTGTCTGCTGCCTCCCATCTTGGCCTGTACTTGTTTCCCATCGGAGAGCCAGGACTTGGTGCCCTTTGCACGGTTCCAGTCTCTCCTGTCTTTCCTCCCTCTGATGACCCGATTCAAACAGCCCTCTCCTAGGGATGATGGCTCTGCACCTAGCACTTCACTGTACATGGCCTCGATTGCTGAATGCTGCTGCTGTGGGCACTGTGCATGAAGCTGGTGAGGCCTGGGGACAGGCTGACCATCTTTCTGTCTTGGGTGCAGCTCCCTGGAGACTGTTATGGGGATGGAGCACAGCAGCGAGCTCTTCACCATCTCAGTAAATGGTGTCCTGTATCTGCAGGTGTGTGGGGCTGTGCTGACCATGCAGGAGCTATTGGGGGGTTGGCAGGTGTTCAGGGTCACTGGGCATAGCACCCTCAGACATACTGAAGTGCTGGGGCTGGCTTAAGAGCCAGGCTTTAGGTCCCGTTCTCCCTCCAGCTCTTGCCCCATGACCTGTGTTGGGGGACAACAGTCTCACTTTCAGACCGTACAAGAATCTGATGATGTGCCTGGCGATGGTGGCGCACGCCTTTAATCCCAGGACTCGGGAGGCAGAGGCAGGTGGATCTCTGTGAGTTCGAGACCAGCCTGGTCTACAGAGCTAGTTCCAGGACAGGCTCCAAAGCCACAGAGAAACCCTGTCTCGAAAAAACAAAAACAAAAAACAAACAAACAAAAAAAAAAAAACAAAGAATCTGATGATGTGATAGGTGCTTCCAGCCACCCAGGCCCTCCCAGGAGGCCGGGAGGGTGGTCACAGAACTTGATGCCTGAGCCCTCTGGGACTACTGGAGGCCCAGGACAGTTATTTCCTAGACGGAACCTCAGTGACAGTCTCTTGCAACTGTGATCTGCCTAGTGGTAGGGATGCAGATGTCAAAACAGATTTACTAAAAAGGAAAGTGCGTGAAATGACTGTTCACGTATGACAGAGCTCTGCTATGCTCCAGGATGGGGGTTTGGCTCAGGCCAGTTGTAGTGCTGGAAGCACGAATTCTGCTGAATTCTAAGGGAGCATGTGCCATGTGGGACCTCAGGCGCAAATACCCTGGGAGGATCTCAATCCTTACTATGGCAGGTAGTGTTAGGCTACTGATGTGTGGACCACACTGGGGCAGAAGGTTGGAGCAGTGCTCACAATGACTGCAGTCATGGCAGGCCTGGGAGACAAGCTGTGCCGCAGAAAACCCTGCTAGCTAGCCTCTTTAACCCCAGCGGGGCCCTGGGTAGGAGCTTGCTTCCATAACCGAGATATGGAACACTAGAGAGTAAGAGTAAGAGCCAGATGTACTTACTAGTTTTGAGCACAGACTAGTTAACATGGGCTCTGGACTTAGGTCTGTCCCTCCTCCCATGTGGGGCGGAGTAGGTCACAGTGTGGACAATGACCCGTGATGAGCATTGCAGGCTGCCCAGGGCCTCTGCTGACACATGCCCTTCCCTGCAGACAGGACACTACACCTCCGTCTTCTTGGACAACGCCAGCGGCTCCTCCCTCACGGTACGCAGCGGCTCCCACTTCAGTGCCATCCTCCTGGGCCTGTGAGGGCTGCTGTGGGGGCTCTTACCCTCACCAAGCACAGTGGTCTGATGTCTACAGTGTCAAATGACAATGGCTCTGTGCAAGAGAAAGCCCACTGGACCTCTACACTGGGCACTGCATGACCTCTCAGCACAGCGACCCTGCATATTCCTGATGAGGTAATGGAAGGAAGCAGGCTCTCCCAGAACCAACAGCAATTTGTGGGTATCATAAGCCCCGCTTGGCTCTTCTGGGACCATTTTGCATATTTAGTAGCACTTGCTGTACCCCCAGCTGCAGAGCTGGCACCCTTGTGTCTCCATACAGCCTCAAATTCCTTCCTGTGGCCCAGCATCTTCAGTACTTTGTATGGAAATATAGCAAAGCCACTACCTGGAACAGGTACCTGTACAAGGCAGGCTATGGGGAAATGATTGTAGGTCCTTAGTGCTTAGTAGGGGAGCCCAGGCCTTCTTGGACTACACACCCTGTCTACAGATTCCTGGGTCCATATACAGCCACAGTTACATGCCTCTGCCTGCAGTGTAACCTCAAGGACCTAGGGACTCGGGCCAGGGAGCCTGGGCCTGGCAGCAGTTTCTACTTCTAGGGTAAGAAAGATGAATTACAGGCCCCTTAGTGGGCACCCTAAACATATGGGATCTGTACTCCTCTGCCATCCCTTTCGTAGACAAGCCATCTTCACCCCTACAAAGGCTACCCTTTCCCAACCCTTCTGAAGCTCTGGCTCACAAGCATCCCTCCTGAGACCCACTCCTGCTGCAGAGCGTGGTCTGGCTGAGCGGGTGGCCTGGTGGTGAAGAAGCTGGTTGAGGACTCTTCCCATGAGAAGGTACAGGGCTGCCTTCCAGCTTGTCTCAATGCAGTCTCATTTCTAACAAAATGTAGGACTGGCTCCACACAGCCAGTGGAGAGGACTGAGACCTCCAAGGTCCCATAGCCTGCTAATGAAGAGTTGACACCAGCACATCCATCCCCACCAGATGCTTCGGGATCTCTTGGCCTAGCAGGAGTGTTCAAGCCTGGGATGAGGGGCAAGAGAGTAGTAATTGCCAGTTGTTTCGTCTTTTAGCTGACCTCAGGATGAGGTTACTACAACAACCCTAATGCCCTTCTATAATCAGACTTCTCCCCCGAAGCAGGCTGCCAACACACAACAAGGGAATGGAGGGCTCTGTCCATGAGCGGGCCTGGCCCGATTCTCAGTAGGGCTGGTACCCACCCTACCAGGAAGCACTGTACTGGCCTGGGTCCTGACTCCCTGGCACTTTGATAAGGACATGGGGTAGGCACACCCTTCTCTGGACTTCACTTTGTATCCAGTGGGCACAGACATGTTAGAGAAGTTATCTTCTACCCTTGAGAAAGCCTCATTAAGCACATATCTTAACACTGTGTTACACAGCAACTTAGAAGTATTTATTGTGTCCTACTGCCTGAAAGAATGTATTTATGTACTGAATCACACAAAGCTGTGACAATGAAGGACAGATCTGAGGCTCATTACCTTCTTTTTCCAGCCTACCTCACCAAAGACTGTGAGGAGTGAGATCTGGAAAGAGAGGGAGAGATGCCTCCAGTCTTGGGGCTCCCCTTGAAGGTGGCAGGGGAGGCTTTTACTAACGAGGAAGGCTACAGGTGTCTTTCAGCAGACAGTGGCACTTAGGGACAAGGGTCATAACCTCTGAGGCACTGAATGATTCCTGCATTACTACAGAATTTACTGAATTAAAGTGTTCTGCTTTATGATGAGGTGACGTTCTGTTCCATATGCCAGGCTGTCCTGGTCCCAGTCTCCGAGCAGGATTGCTGTCTCATTCCCCGGAGAAGGGGTAGCACTGATGCTCTTTAAGTTACATTTTTTTTTAATTGCATTTATTTGGGAAGTTGAAATATGCATACCATGGTGTGGAAATGGAGGTCAGATGAGATAGCCTACGATAGTGGGTCTCTCCTTCCACTTTGTGGAGATTGAATTTAGGTCCCCAAGCTTGGCAGGAAGCATCTTTACCAGCTGAGCCAGTGCACTGGGCCCACATTCGGTTATTTTAAAAATAATTCCTTTTTGTATGTAGTATGTGCAGGCATACATTCATGTGTGAGCATGTGAATGCGGAGGCCAGAAGTCTTGTTCCTTGCACCTTGTTTTATGCAGCAGGACCTTACTAGGCCCCCAATATAAGTCCTGAGACTGACAGTGAGTCTAATGCTGTGGTGGGTGGTGACATCTGGGTGAAAGCCAAAACAGTCCTTTAAGGGAATGAGAGTGAGCTGAATGTAGCTGTTTAGGAGGCTGATGGGACTGGCACTCCATGAGGTACCTTTACCTACGGTCTCCTTTCCAGCCGCACCTGGGTTCCTGCTGGAACTGCTCAACATGTGTTCTGTACAGAAAACCAAACAAAGCCTGACTGCCACCCATCATCCCACTGCAAGGTCCCACTCCCCAACGCAGTTCTAATGAGGGTGAGAGCATGTGACCTACATGACAGTCATCATGGGCCTGTCTGGTTCTGACAAGGACAGTCCCAGAGCACATTCTAAAGCCAACAGTTAACCCAGGACCAGTCACTCAAAGCAAATTAAAGGAACTCAAATGACTAGGAAAAAAAGAAACCTTTATTTACAACCATAGAAGTCCCACAGGAGTACACACACCGTGCACAAACAAAATGAACCTGCAAGTCAAGAGTGCATGTGCTGGCCCTCAGTGTCCTATCCTCACCACCATCACCGTCACGTTGTCTGCTGAGCCCCGCTGCACTGCCTTGTTGGCCAGCCTGTTGCATGCAGCTTCATAGCGGGCATCAACAGCAGGTTTCCCTTCTCGGGTCTGGATCTTTTCATCCTACCAAAGGGATGGAATCTGAGTGACCAGGATATCCCAAGACACTACAACCAGGGAAGGGCCTGCTCTGTCCCTAACAAAAGCCCCCAATAGGGTTTATGTTGAAAGGCTACAAGGATTACTCCTGACACAGGGGCTATGGAAGTAGCGAGCAGTGGAGACAAGTGGTACACCCTCTAAGATGTCTCACCTCAAGGCAGGACAAGATGAAGTTCACAGCTTCCTCTGGGGTAAAGACCTTGAAGAGCCCATCACAGGCCAGCAAAATGAACCTACAATATTAGGAAGAAACAAGGGGGTTTCAGCCACAAGCTCTTGAACAGGAGGTGGTTTAAGGGACAGTTCAGTGGAAGAGTGGCTGGCTGCCTAACATAAGGAAGGCCCTGGTTCCGTACTCAGTACCCTAAAAACAAAAATAAAAGAATAGTGGCACACACATATGTGATCTTGGTTGTCTAGAGGTAGAGAAGGGGTCATTCTGGCTACAGAGCAGGTCTGACATCAGGTGGGCTACAAAAGACCTTGTCTCAAAAGACCAAAATCAACTGAGATTGGTAGTACACGCCTTTAATCCCAGCACTCAGAAGACAGAGGCAGGAGGATTTCAAGGCTAGCTTGGTCTACACAGTGCGATTCTGTCTCAAAAAAAAAAAAATACCAAACCAAACCAGCAACTTTGTATCTATCCAACAACAGAGCAGCCAAAAAAATTTAAGGCAAAAGAAATAAGTTCTTTTTTGAGCTGTGGGTGGGATGCTGTTCACTACAAAGGGACTATATTCTTCCCAACCCATAAACAGAATCAGAGACCTTAACATGAGATGCTGCATTCTGGCACTTCAGGGACAAATGCGACAGCAAGCAGCTATGTAGTGAACATACCCTGTGATCAGCCACCACAGGCCCAAGGATGGAGAGCTAAGGGCAAGCTAAGAGAGGCATCCTTGGGTGGTGCTTCACTCCTGAGGGCCCAAGATTCAAAAGTGAATACCCCACTTTCTAGTCTGAACACAGCTCACGCTCCCCATGATGACCAGAGGAAGACTCTGAGCATCCATGTTTCACTGTGGCAGCCACACTTGTCCTGGCCTGGCTTTAAGGTAGTTAGCTGCCTTTGCTTCCTATCCTGTACACAGTTTCCCTCTTCTGTCAGGGCATGTGCCCAGCCATGTTTTCTGAGCACACAGCCCGAGGTTGGGACATAGTGGAAACAAGATAAGCAGGCTACTCTTCCCAGTATTTTCAGTCATATTCAGAGTAATCAATCATACAACATGTACTTATAACACAGTCAAGGAGTTATGAAAGCAAAGTAGAGCCCCAGGGCAGAGAAAGCTATCAAGAAAATCCAGTAAGCGGCCTCTAGAAACATACCCCAAAACCCCAGGATGGCTAACAACATGGTACAGGCAGGCAGGTGTCAGAGCAGGGCACTTCTTGGCAGGCCTGGGAGCTGTGCCAGGAGGCTGCCATATGGCTACTATTCTCTGCCACCCACCCTGCTTCAGCTCAGTCCTGTTTTCTGAGCTCCTTCCACTCCTTCCTGTTCAGTTTGGCTCAGCCTTCACCATCCTGCTAAGAGTCAGGAGAGCTTCCTGCTCTGTAGCCTGGTCCTCAGACATCCTTGCTAGGCTCCCTGAGCTGCCCTCACAAGCCTATGCCTGATCTACCTGCAACAGGCAACACCTGAACAGGAAGTCTGTCTCAGCCTCTGCCCCTGTAACTCTACATTTATGAGCTAAAACCCAAGATCCTGCTCAATCTGTCCCCAAAATGCTTTCCACTCCCATTCCCCCGCTTCCCCCCACAATCCATCAAGTCCGGAGCCACCATTACTAGCACAAACCTGGCTAGTCACTTGAGCGGGCTGATATGAGTCTGGATGCCCCTCCCCTACTGCTAAAGCCTCCTAGCACAACTTCCACACTCCTGCGATAAACCAAGCATTCATCTCATTTGTTCCCTGACCACCGTGGACCCTATGAAACCAGAGACCATGGTCTGGCTTTGCACCCCAAGGTCAGGTGCATTGCCTACCCACCCCAAACTCCTCCAGCAAAGACAGCAAGAGAAACAAGGCCCTGTGCATGTACACCAACGCTTTTGGTGATCATTTGCTTTTACCTGTCATTGGGGGTCAGCTGACAGCGTCTGATATCAGGCACAGATGTGACCCCACAGCGCTTGTACTGCCCATCTCCAATGGAACGGGATACCTCCAGCACGCCCAAGACACGCCCATCTCTAAAATGAGGGGAACAATGTCAGACTTTCATTTGACAGGCCAAAGGTCCCCCAAAGCAGAAACTCGGAGATCATGGTAGCTGGACCTGATAGT
Source organism: Microtus oregoni (assembly GCF_018167655.1). NCBI lineage: Eukaryota > Metazoa > Chordata > Mammalia > Rodentia > Cricetidae > Microtus > Microtus oregoni. Next base: position 5,183,338 of record NW_024543063.1, on the reverse strand, counting down.
TCTTTTTTTTTTTTCAAGACAAGGTCCTGTTCCCCTAGGGGCTGGAAACTCACATAGCTGTACACTTGTGACAACTGGCACCATCCATCCTCATCGCTGGTGGGCTCAACAGTGAACCTCAGTACAATCTCAGTAGTACACCCCTTCCCCAATTTCCCAGGCTCAGTTATCTTGACAGGATGGGGTGGGTCCTAAGCCCCTCCTTAAATGACTGAGCATGCAGCCTGTGTTAAGGTGGCCAGGAAAGAGCGTGGTTTGCACTCTAATGAACTAGGCTAGGCTCAAAGGACCGCTGAGGCTATGGCCCTAGATGCCTAAGTGCTTTCTTCACATCAGCAGTGTTACAATCACACTCACATATTTTCACCCAGACTTTTTGGTGAGGGGCAGGGAAGAAACAGGAGATGACATGTAAACAGGAAAAGGCACCTCAGGCAGACACCATGAACCAAGAGAACCAGTGTGGAATTCCATTGTCCCCAAGAATCAACCTAGCCCAGGCTCTCACTGTGACCACATAGGCCCTCAGGCCACCATTTGAAAGACTTAGTAAATGCCAAAGCAGTGTGGTAGCTCAGTATCACTGAGGTTCCTACGTCATAATTGAGACGCTGTACAGGCAGACAAGTGGGACAGGAGTCCTTACTGGGCTGGTACTATAGTCCTGGAGACTATAGCATTTAGTCCAGCCTGTCACCCACAGCAACTCACTTCCACCACCCTAAATGTTTTTAATCCCTAAAGACTTCTGCTGGCACCTGGGAAAAACAGAGCATTCTAGAACATATATTATTAGACTGAATTGGAACAGAGTACCTGGGAGCAATGCTCAACAGGAAAAGTAGGGGTGCTCAGCTTAGAAAGCAGCTCCACACTTAAGAGCACCTCCTCTGCAGCCCTCAGACCACAGCCGTGTGCAGAGCCTTCCTACTCTAGTCCTCCCAAGCTAAGACTGCTGCTCTTCATGGATTTGGGGCTCAGCTGGCTACTGAAAAGAGTAGGAGACTGCTGACTTCTCTAGCATGTGCAAAGCCTACCATTCTGCTGTGTGCGGCTAGGCTGCAGGTAGGAGCTCCATCCTGGAAAGCAGGTGCCGAAAGCCAGTGGGAACATGAGCATGACTATACATACACTCTGGTCTCTGAGGGCATGAGACTAGCACTCAGCCCAGGCCCAGGAGCACTGCACTGTTGGACTGCCATGTCAGTGTCTTGGAAAGCCTCTCTCCCTGTCTGGCTAGATCTTTCCCTGTAAAACAACTTCTCTTTGTGCTCTCAGAGGAACCCCTGCAGCACACTGCCTTCATTGTAATGATCACGTACAAAGTTGTTTATTTTTTAAAGAAACACCAGAAAAAAAATTAGTAAACAGGGATGAAAACATGCCTCTCTAAATGTCCTTCATTCGATTTGTTTTGAACTATGTGGTAAGGGAGTAAGAGATACACAACCACATTAACTATTTTAAACTGTTTGGTGGCATTATAGACATTCCATCACCACTGTCCACCCCTAGACTGTTCTCTCTGCCCAAACTAAATAAATCTCTGTTCCCAGTTAAGAGAACCACTAACTCATCCTCTTCCCACCAAGAAGGCTCATTCTAATCCCAAGCTCTAGGACTCTGGGTCCTCAACAGGGAGAATCATAGTGTCTGTTCTTTGTGATTGGCTTAGTCACTCCATACACTGTCCTTAAGATTCATCCATGTGGCCTCTATGAGGCCTTCACGCCTCCTGAAAGCTTAGTAATACTCAGTTCTTTATAAATACAGGTTCGTTCTCCAGTCTTGTCAATGGATACCATACTGCTGCCCTCTTGTGGCTGAGAACATGGAGTAACAGTGGTTCTCACCCTTCCTAAATTGTGGGGCAGTGACCCACAGATTGAGAACCCCTGGTGTACAGGACTTGCTGCTGAGTCCTGTGTGAGCCCATGTGACCTGGGGGAACTGCAGTCTCCACAGTGGCTGCATCATTCTCCATCCCCACCAACAATGCAGAAAGATCACAATCTTTGATGCAACTTATAGAGGAAAAAAGCCTTGAACTGAAAACTGAACGTAAGGTAAGGTAGTAACAAAATAAGCAAAGTAGTAACAAAAGCACACTCAACAGTCCCTTCACCTGTGCACAGCACTGATAGGATCCCCGGAGCACAGTCGGACACTGCTGCACCCAGCACTGTGACAGCACATCTACAGTGAATTACCTTTCAAGTGCAACAAAACACCAAGGAACATGTAAATTCTTAAACAGCGCTAACTTTGTACTATGATCTTGAAGCTATTTAGACAAAAACATACACTTTTATTACAAACCAGGTTTTCAATAGGAAATGAAATAACTACAAATATTAAATCAAAGAAGAAAAAGTGCTGTAATGAGAAATTTGGGTTAATAAATAGCTATCTAGCATGTAATTTTACGTGTATAGTATATTTTAACTTTGCCCCTGAACCAACTCAGAACGAATTAATGCCCCAATGAGATGAGCACTCAGCACAGGATCTGGTTCTTAAAGCTGGCGGCAAGTATGGGCAGGATAGTGAAGACACCCAAAGTAGCTTCCAGCAGCTGTGCCTGCAACAGCCTAGCACACCCATAAAGCACAATTCACACAACAACTCACAGATAAGACACACAGTGGGGAGCAGAAAAAAGACAGAACCCTTACCCCACCCCAGGCCAGGACCAGACTCTGAACAAACACTTAAGACATTTCCCCTACTTTTCAGAAGAAATCCTGCCACTGTACTCATGAGAGCCTTTCCTCACAGAGCACCTGAAATACAGAGGGAGGACAGCTGCTGAAAGAGCACCTGCGGATAGAGGGAGGACAGCTGCTGAAAGAGCACCTGCGGATAGAGGGATGGCAGCTGCTGAAAGAGCACCTGCGGATAGAGGGAGGACAGCTGCTGAAAGAGCACCTGTGGATAGAGGGAGGACAGCTGCTGAAAGAGCACCTGTGGATAGAGGGATGGCAGCTGCTGAAAGAGCACCTGCGGATAGAGGGAGGATGGCTGCGGATAGAGCACCTGCAGATACAGAGGGAAGACAGCTGCTGACAGAGTACCTGCGGATACAGAGGGAGGATGGCTGCTGAGAGGAACCACAATGGACACGCCTCCGCAGCCCCTCTGCTGATTACACAGGGGGGTACAATGCAGTGCCATGAGCACAGAGCTGAGTACTGAGACTCAGGACAGCAGTCTCCTGCAGGACAGGGCAGCTCCATAGCTTTATTTTCAGCACTGTCAATCAAACCCTGGGCGTTCATGGTAACAGGGTGGCTATGAAGGTACATGCCAGGCCAAAATAAACATCTTTTCCAAAAAAAAAAAACTGAATCTAAACATGAATTTTTTTTAAAATTAAGGTGTATGTACTTGTGTGTGTTTGTGTGCATGTACATATCTATGGAGGCCAAAAGAGGGTGTTGTAGCCCCTGGAACTGAAGTTATGGTGTTTTTGAGTGTATGAGAGCTACGAACTGAACCAAGTCCTCACTAAGAGCAGAAAGCACTCTTAACTTTAAGCCACCTCTCCAGCTCCAACAACCTGAATCAAAAGAAGGCTTTAACTCTAACTTCGAGTTTGTGGGAAATAGCTGGAAAGATACAGTGAAGAAACTGTTAATTCAGAATGTGGGTGGCTTCAATACCTGTTAGACTAGACTAATATAGTTCAAAGCCTAATATGAAATTCAAGTTTGAAAATAAAAGGGTGGGAGAACATGCAATTTGGAAAGGACATATTAAAGAGGGTTTAAAAGGAGATGGAGGGCTGGAGAGATGGCTCAGTGGTTAAGAGCATTGCCTGCTCTTCCAAAGGTCCTGAGTTCAATTCCCAGCAACCACATGGTGGCTCACAACCATTTGTAAAGACGTCTGGCGCCCTCAACTGGCCTTCAGGCATACAGACAGAATATTGTATACATAATAAATAAATAAATATTTAAAGAAAAAAAAGGAGATGGAGGGTGCATAAAACAAAATACGTAGCACACAAGTATGAAATTCCCAGTTATGGCATGCACAGATGTCAGGTGTCCACACATCAACAGCAAATGTCTACTCCAGCCCTACACTCACAAAAAGCAACACAGCAGTTGCTAACCAGCGGGAAATCATAAAATTTGCTTTACTATTTTTAAGTAATTTTTCTGTATGTTTGAAAATTTTAATAAAACTCGGGAAGAAGAAGAGAACCAGTCCTATCTTTGGGCAGGAGAGCAGACCACTGCTCAGGGACAAAGGCTCTGCCAGCCTCTGGCCTCTCATCCCAGTTTTCTCAAAGGAACAGCTTGTTCAAGCCCCATCCACTGAGGCCCCTCAACAAAGCTCTGAAGGAAGTGGAGACTGTGAAGTTAACCCAACACAGACAGGCTCTCAGCCACAGGACTTTCAATTTCAAAACATCCCAGAAGTTTACCTAAAACCAGTCTCTGAACATTTATCTCCAACAGAATAAGAAATAAATAAATAAAATACAAATTGCAGAAAGAACCAGAAAACATTTATGGTCATATTCAGAAGTTGTTGTCCTTGTGGTAGAATATCCCTGCAGGCAAGACTGAAGTACTCATTTAGGCTCCGGGGACACAAGTGATCAAACAGAGCAGTTACATGGCCTTTGATGACAGTGGTGGATGAACTGAAGAGGACAGACCAGGCCAGACATAGTCCTCTGTGTCAGAGAATCCCAAGTCAGCAACAGCACAGCCCAAAGACATCACTTTATTAACAAATTTTTGAAGCAGCGCCCACCACATTGCCTAGGTTGGTCTTGAACTTAACTATTACTGTCCCAGCCTCCCTGAGACTACAGGTACTACCACACTTAGCTCTGAATCTGTTTTTCTAACTTGGGATTTTTCTCCCTGGTGGAAATAATTTATTCAGTGCAACAAAGGGCAGTATTTAAGCTAGGCACAGTAAGGCAGGCCAGGAATTCCAGCAGTGAAGAATTGGAGATCAGGAAGATCAGGAGTTTAAAGTCAAGCTTTGGCTACAGAATGAGTTCAAGGCCAGCCTGGGCTACATGAGACCCTATATCAAAAACCAAGAGCAATCAAACAAACAAGGACAGTATTTAAGCAGCTTCTCAGACACAATGAAATTAGTAAGTGGTCATTACTGACCTGAGACAGTTCTGATCAGTTAGGGAGACATTATTTCTTGCTCATTCTGTGCCTCTCCTAAGATACAAATGAACTCCTACAGGTCGTCCATATACACTGCCTCAAAATGTTGACTTCTGTGTACGATGCATTATCAGTCCTCAAGTTCCTAGGACTCCCATAATTCCCCTGGATACCTGACATTCCCTCCGGCCTTCTGTATCCTCATGCGTTCTTCATACTGAGTTGGGTTGTGCTCTTTGCTGAGGCTTAAGGCTGCATGTTTTTGACTTTCCTCATTATATCGACATAAGATTGCCTGGGAAGGTAGAGATCACAAGCCATAAAATCCAGTGAGCAGTCTTAGGAACTAGTCGAAGGGAGAGACTTAACAATGACTTCACACTCAATCAGAATCCAGCATCAGAGAGACACTAGATAGGGAAGTTGTTGAAACACATTGTGGGTGAGAAATCCCCAGTTCTGGTGTCAATTCTGGCATAAATCCCGGGAGAACCTGGGCTCAGACTGGGTCTGGGTTTGAGGGCACACTTTCTTGCCCGTTCTGGTGGAGTCATTATTCTAAACACTGAGATACTAAAACTACTCTACTGAGACTCTCAAAACATAAGCTCCACGAGGACAGGCTGTCACCTGAAGATCACAGCTGCACCCCAAGCATTAGAGGAGAGGGGGTTGTAGAGGCTACTTAAGTGTGAGCACGACAACTGAAGGGCCCCAGAGCTCGATGGAAAAGCAGCATGCCATTGCACAAGGCCATTTCCTACACTACCCTGGGCTTTCTCCCTGGGCTCTGCAATGGGCTTGACTTTTTACTTCCCACTCACGTGTTCAAGTTACTCTGTAGTCACAATGTTTTGAAAGACAGTGTTAATCCTTCATTTAATACCAACTAAGATCAGAAAAATGAGGTCTAAGCTACTCGTATACTGATTTTTCACTCTAAACCATAGCGTCACTTAACAGTATGCATACACGGGATGGGGGTGGGGGGTGTGGAGAGGATCTGGCTGTTAAAACAGATAGCCCAGGGTCTTATGGGGGAACAGACTGGCCTTTGGCTCAGCTGTTGATTCCTTCCAGGTGCACACTGGATCACTCCTTACAGCAACCCCATTAGAAAGCCCAACCAGTCACAACACTTGCTGAGGTTCTCTCCTTAAGACATGCTGTCACCTAAGCAGGTGATACAGAGCCACATACCCGACTATCTCCAAGGTTGGCAATATATAGGATGTTGTCCACAGCCAAGACACACGTGGCAGTGGATCCGTCCTTCCAGGCAGGCTTCCTGGGGAAACATATCAGAAACATAGTCACTTACTAATGGCAAATGTCCAGAAACTAACTTCCAGAGCCAAGCAGCAAGTCTGTCAGACTAAAACAGACTGTATCCTCTAAACTACTTCATGGTTTGTTTATGGGTAGAGTTCCCTGCCCCTCTGTGTCAAAGGTTGGGAATTCCATGGCAACACTATTAGCAAGTGATGTGGACCTCAAAGGGGATGTGGAATCTTGCTGCAGGTGTGCCCTTGAAGGGAAGCTGTTTTTTTTTCCTTGACTCTTGAGTCAAAGGGCTGAACTAATTGGGTTGCCCTATGCTGTGTCTGAAGTCCAGAGTGGGCTTGGAGTGCACCTTCAGTTCCAGTACTCCGGAAGCAGGAGGCAGAGGCAGGCAGTGCTCTGAGATCCAGGCTAGTCAGGGACACACAGTAAAATCCTCTCTCAAGAATGAAAACAAATGCCAAATAATTCTTTCTAACATAGCCTCAGTCTAATCTTTCATTATTATTATGCAGAAACACATCTTTTTTTATAAAAAAGGTTTTTACTTTCTATGTATGAGTGTCTTGCCTGCACGTGTACAAGTGCACACCTGGGGCTCCTAGAGACCAGAGGAGGCAGTGAATCCCTTGGTACTGGAGTTACATAGTTTTGAGTCACCATATTTGTAGTAAGGAGGTCGCTTGTTTTGTTCCTGGCTGCTCAGGAACAAAACACACAGAAACTGTATTAATTAAATCACTGCTTGGCCCATTAGCTCTAGCTTCTTATTAACTAACTCTTACATATTAATTTAACCCATTTCTAGTAATCTGTGTATAGCCACATGGCTGTGACGTGTGGGTGCTGGAAACTGAACCTGAGCCCTCTGAAAGAACAGCCAGTTCTTCTAACCACTGAGCCATCTTTGCAACCCAACATACATTGTTTAAAAAGCACTTTTTCTTTTCCTGGTTTTTTTTTATTAGATAAAAAAAAAACTATTATTGTATGTATGTGAATGGTGTGCACACGCATGCATATGTGTGTGCGCATGTGTGTGAAGGGCAAGGCCAACTTTTGGGAGAGTATCTCCTTTTATCATGTGGGTTCCAGGGACTGAACTCAGGTCATGAAATTAATGGCAAGCATCTTGACTCACTGAGCCATCTCACTGACTCCACATTCTCTTAGCTAATGGTTTTAAGAGCATACATGATACTAGGTACTTTTGAGACAGGAAGCACTGTGCTAAATAGCATCACAAGCCCTGGACAGTGTTCAGGAAAATACCACACACTTAACATTCTGCATGGACTTATACTCACTGGCTTGAAGCCTGCTTCAGGAACTCTTCATCGGTGTGCTTAAACGTATCTAGTAGGCATCTCTTCACAGTTTTCTCCACGCTGATCACATCTCCTGGTGGAGAAGGATCAAACAGAGTAACCTCTCAAGAGGGAAGACTGCTGCCTACTGTGGTTCTGTTAGTCATTTACATAGACTCTTATTCCTAAGCATGTCCTTATCAACACTGTTTCCCCACCTGTAGGAGCGTCGTGTGAATTTAGTTGTACTGGTTTTCCCAGTGTAGAAGCAGACAAGACACTAACCGCATCCCAGATACTTGACAAGAAGCCAAGATACAATGCTCTATCCCCATAGCCCCTTACTTCTGACCCCTAAGTTCACTCCTTAAAAGCCAATGACTTTTTGTTGTTGTTAAGATACATTTTCATGTAGCCCAGGCTGGTCTCACTGTGTAGCTGAGAATGACCTTTAATTTGAGATTTCCTGCCTCATGAACCATCACACCCAGTATATGTGGTCCTGAGGAGAGAGTCTAGGACTTTATGCATGATAAGCAAGTAAACAACCCACTGTGCTATACTCCAGGCCCATCAGTGCATTGCCAAAGCACAACAAGCTACTTGACAGACTCTGCTATGCAACAGCAGAGAAAAATCAAATGTTCACTCAGTTCTCAGTCTCACCTTTAGGAAATTTCCTGATTAAGTTCTGGTGCAAATTCTGTGCAGCAAATTTTGAGGCCCGAATTCCTCCATGTCCATCAAAAACAGCAAAGTATGAAACCCGAGTACTGGAAGAATGAATTAAAAATCAATTACATTCTTAAAGCAATGATCACACCTCTTCACTGAAGCTTGTTTTGTTTAATTCTGAGACAGGAGCTCCATATTTAGCCCATTCTACATCCAACTACAATTGCCTCAGAGTGTTGGAATTACACGTAGGCATCACCACATCAAACAATGAACATCCAGACAGAGCAAGTCACACTGTTGAGATACCAGTGACAATGACATGCAATGGGAGAAAAGGTAGTAACATTTAAGAGAGAAATATTTAAGTAACTTTCATGCATTTTAATTGTTAGAAACTCAAATTTGAGTCTGGTATAGCAGTACACACCTGTAATCCCAAAACACGAAGGCTGGAGCAGAACTGCTAAGAGTTTGAAGCTGGCCTAGGCTACACTGTGAGTTCCAAGACCAGTCTGGCCTACAGAGTGAGACTCTGTCTCAAAACACAAAACAAAATGCCATTTGTTTCTAAAAGTAAGCTAAGCTAGAGAGATGGCTCAGCAGTTAAGGGCACTTGTTGCTCTTGCACAAGGCCCAGGTTCAGTTCCCAGCACCAGATGGTAGTTTACAAACCACCCATAACTCTAATTACAGGGGACCCAAAGCCCTCTGTGGGCACTGGGCATGTACGGGGTGCATATATACATACATATTTTTATAAATAAAAGTTTAAAAAATGATTTTTCGGAGAGTGAAATTAGAATTCAGAACTTTTATCCCATTTAAATAAGACTTTGTTTAACAAGAAAACAAAATTACTCATCCAAAACTCTGGTCAAAAATGTCTGTAATAGCAAAGAGAGAAGTTCCAGGATTGTTACTTAAATGTTGAATAATATCTAACTTCAAAGCTTATGGTGATAGTCTTATTCCTATTTCCTATTCAATTTTTGTCAGAAAACCCATATATAGTAAAAGCCATTAAAAAAAAAAAAGCTACTTAGGAGTCAGGTGTGGTAGCACATGCCTTTAATCACAGCACTAGGAAGGCAGAGACAGGCAGATCTCTGTGAGTTCAAGTCCAGCCTGATCTACATATTGAGTTAGCCAAGGTTACATAGTATGACCATGTCTCCAAAATATAAAAACTTAGTTCAGGGGCCAACTAGTTGGCTTACTGGGTAAAGAGTTTACCTCAAAAGCCTGACAACCTGAGTTCAATTCCTGGAACCAATGGATAGAGAAAACCAACCCAACAAAATTGCCCACTGACCTCCACACAGGAACCATGTATAAAGCCTCTGTCCATGTCATAAACATACACAATAATAAAAATTAATTTAAAAAAACAATAGAAAGAAAACTGCCTATGAGAAATGATTTTAGTGTTAAGATCACCTTTCTTACAAAGAGGACCCTAAGAGAGACATACATGAATCTAAATAGAAAGGAGAAAAACACAAGATCTGCTGAGTAAACTGGGAGCATGCGGTTCACGGGAGAGAGCAGAGAGAGGTGAGCAGAGGAAGGAAGGGGAGCAGAGAAAAATATATAGTGCAATAAAAAATTTAAAAAAAAAGATCACCTTTTCTTTGAATTGTTTTGTAATGTAAGACATGCTAAATGAGAAAACAAGCCTTATCTGCCTTACAAACTTGCAACCTGTTTTTGTACAGCTGGGTATTATCTGGGGAGACTTCCCCAAAGCCCTATCCCGGCTTTGAAATCACTATGTACCTATCTGCCATCATCATTCCCCAAGGTGCTTTCCTGGTGCTGAAACTATGTTATCTCTGTCATGATCACCATAGTGATGAGCTGGACAACAGCTGTTAGCATACTGTATATTAATGATCAACTAGAGTCAGGGAAATACACAGTATGTACACTATGTAATTCTCAATTATAGAAATTACAGATAAATTATCTAATTATTCAAGCCATGATACTATAAATATAGCAGAAGTCATGCAATGTGCAACTGTCTGCTTGTTTTTTCCGGGTCTGAGAACTGATCAGAGGCTTCAGTTCCCTGTGTGCAGTTGCAAAACCACCGCTTTCTCTCTTCCAGGCCATTCTGGTCTTTTTGGTCTTTCTGGGCCCTTATTATCTATCTGTACAGGCCTCTCCCAACGCCATCAGACTCTGCTGGGTTTGTTTTCTTGTTTTGAGGCAGACCCTCAGTTTGTAGTTCTAGGCTTGCTAGGAACTTGACATCCACTGAGTACTGGGATTTCAAGATAGGATGACAAGCATGTAGCAGCACACCCACATTTCCTGCAGACCTTACTCAGCAATTTCCAATCCATCTAGGACACAGAGTAAGAGAGTTCTGCCAGGGCTGACCAGTCACTATAAGAGTACAACACCATGGAGTCCACAGCGGGGAGTAAGCCCCACTTACCACTCAGGTACAGTTCTGCTGAAAGTTCAGGCTGCACAAAAATCTTTGTTGAGGGGCAGTCCCAAGCTTAGCAATGGTCTCTACCCACCAAATACCAATAGCAACTGCCTATTCCATTGTGACAACAAAAATATCCTAAGATGTTAACAAATACCTCAAAATAAGTTCTTCCATCTAAGATCCTCTAATGCAAAAAGCAAGCCATTCATTGCATCAGTCTTTCTTGGAGAACCACCTTTACCCAGTTCAAAGCTTAGTAGAACAGAGGAGAAACAAATGTCAACCAGGTTTGTGGGAATACAAATACTCACATAAGGGATGATGGAGGCTTACACTCCTCAGTGATGTCATTCAGGATGACATGGGCATCCTGCATCTCCTCCCTCTCACCCTTCCGCTCTGCCACATAGCCTTTCAGACCAAAGATCACTGAAGAGGCTGAGGAAAGAAAAACAAAAAGCCAATACAAAACTGTGCCTTACCCTTTAGAAGCCCTAGTCCCAGAGCAAATAAGAGGTACTATGGTGGCCTTGCTCAGCAACATCATGGTGGTACAAATAAGCAATAGACCTCAGGGAATCTCCCTAGTTATAAGTCAGAAGCCACAACCAAAGTTCTGCCAGAAAGCAAGGAGCTGTGGCAGACATGTGAAGTCAGTAGCAAGCATAGAAGAGCTCCACCTAAGGCGGTGAGAGTCAAACAAGTGCTGCCTCATGCAGAGGTGGGACTGAGGACCAGGGAAAGATCCCTAAGTGTAAATTTAATCTGGTGACAATTTAATGAGGACAGAAAACTCCCATTTCTAAGAAATTCAAATCAGTGGAGTTGCCAAATACTCTGCTGGAGACCCTGAAAAACGTACATCTGCATGCTCTAGGATGCCAACAGTGTAATAGTCACTTTATTCCACCTGAGGAAGTGAAGGGGCAGGGAGTCTGCTGTAGTATGGAAGGTGTCAAATGCAGACTCCGGCTAGTTTAAGTTCTCTGTTGATTCCTGGAGCACTTCTAGAAGAGATGCTCTTGGCCACTGCCACCACACTACTACACTCTCACTGGGGTGACTTGTGGAGAATGACAGAATGAAAAAAGAGAAAGTCCACAGCCATTTCTCAGTCAGCACGAGAAAAGAAAGTCTATAGCCATTTCTCAGTCAGCACGAGAAGAGAAAGTCCACAGCCATTTCTCTCATACAAAGCTAATCAAGAGTTTTAAAACAAAGACTGGTAGTCAGAATGGATGGTCAAAAGTCAGTCATTTCTGAGGAAAAATAAGGGGAAAAAGCATAGGTCCTTCTCAACTCTGAGGAGCAAAGTGGTTGGTTTCCTGTCAGGTCAGGCAAGTACATGAAAAGCAAAGGCAGTCTTAGAAATTATTTGCAAAAGGAGGTTGAGCCCACTTCTTAAACTCAGACAAGTACTACAGTTAGGAAGCCAGGACTGTTTTGCTCTGGGATGTTTAAGGTATGAAATCTAATACATTTGTTTTCAAACTGTCTGAAAACCTTTACAAACTTTCTTTTCCACAAGCTCTTCACCGCCATTCTTCTCTTCCTCGGGAGTTTTCCTCTTTGCTCCTTTCCCCTCATTCTTCACCACCTGGGAAAGCGATGTGGCAAGAGAACCTAGAAATGAAGTAAAAGCCAGACAGAGACAGCTATAGACTGCAGAAAGAGTCACCAGCAGACCAGGCTTCATCCAGTCAAGCCCTAGACACACCAAGGCATTTAGACAAGGACCAGCACATACAGTGCCTAGGCCTAGGGCTTCTGGTTGGGGAGGTAGAAGACAGGGCACATCCATGCAGAATGAAGAACCTGAGAATCTCTGTCCCAGAGACTTCTCTGCAGCAGAACTTTGTATACAAACTTAAACTTATAGCCTGTAGCAGATTCATGATGTGTTACATCCACAGACCCTTAGAGACTGATAGGGAAATTTCCAAAAGCTGTATGCAAACTCATATGTTCCCAAACAAGTAACAGGTTCCTAGGAGGCTCAAAATGAGATTAAAAGGCAGAGTGTTCCTAGAGCTGTCCCTACCTCTCTACTCAGGCCATACCTAACTGCCCCTGCAGTGCTCATGTGTTTGGAATACATAAGGTCTAGCTTCAGTTCCCAATCTTCTAGCCACAGTTTCTTCATCCACAACATGGTGAGAGTATACCATCTTCAGGAACTACGTGAATGTCAATAAGGACAAGAAACAAACCATCTATTGTGGTGTCTGTTATGTCAAATGTCTGTTAAGTGTTCTCTATGGCCATTCATTCAACCTACTTTTCACCAAAAATGAAAAAGCTCTGTGCTAAGATTCAACGACTTTCAAAAAGAGCATATTTCCACAATGGTATTACAAAATACATGACACCCTGCATAAAAGAGCACCTTAATGAGAAAATGTCATGGCAATTTACAAGAGTTTCCCAATGTCTCTCCATCAGCATCATGCTGCTCCCTTTCTGAGCCCCAGTTTTCCTTTCTGCACCCTTTCTACTTTACGCTGCTGTTACTGACCTCCAGGTGAAGTCCACTGCACCACAGGACATGTCTGTACAGGAAAACTCTTCACTAGGACTTACCTTACAGTCTAGCACATGGTCAACTCCCACAAATGCTTTCTGCCCACTTGAGCAGTCTTCCAAGCAATCCAAAAATTGGGCACAGATTATATATGCAAAACAGTGCTGTGCAACTCTTCTAGTTGGTACTGTTTTCTGTCCCATGAATAACTAAGACATTAGTATTCTTAAATCATCTTTAAATTAAATCTCTAAAACACTTGTTTTGCATATTAACCCTTATATAATTAACAGCACTGAGTTTGTTAGGAAGTTTTCAAGGCTGACTAATACAAACATGCTATAACTTTTTGGTATGAGTCTACAGCCCTGAGAACTTTGGCATTTTTATATAAGACAATTAAATGCTTTTTCTAAGTAAGCCTACTGATTTTACAGGGATAAACCTGTGAAACAAAAACTTATTTGAAAAAGTAACAAGTGTTCTTTCTACTCGGCAACAAATGGAACTTTTATCCACAAAACAGGATCACCCACAGTCTCTCCCCAATCTATACCACAACAACTCCAAGCAAGAGGCTGTCAACTAGACGAATAACCAGTCTTTGTCTATAACCTAACAGTATACCCATCATTCTTCCTTCCTCCCTAACAGGACACAAAAAGAACAGAACACTGTCATCTATCTGTCTGTGGAGAACAAAAGATAGATTTAAAAAATTTTTAAAGGGGGGGGGGTGGGCTGGAGAGATGGCTCAGTGGTTAAGAGCATTCATTGCCTGCTCTTCCAAAGGTCCTGAGTTCAATTCCTGGCAACCACATCGTGGCTCACAACCATCTGTAATGGGGTCTGGTGCCCTCTTCTGGCCTGAAGGCATACACACAAACAGAACATAATAAATAAATAAATATATTTTAAAAATTTAAAGGTTAATATCAAAGTTCAGAGTGAATTTCTGACCTTTTTCATCACCACCATCATCATCTACAGGCTCACTATGCAGCCCAGGCTAGTCTGGAACTCAAGTTTCTTCTGCTTTAGCCTTCTGAATGCTGAGATTCCAGGCAGGTATCTCAATGCCTGGATCTCAATTTCTAAAAGTCAACCTAGCAGGTGAAGCCAAAGTTAAAAACAAGAAACAATATAGCAATGCAGTGCTGAGGTCTCTAATCTTTGTCTCTACCTGAGGGTGCCTGTTCACTTTTAAAAGACCTTACCTATTCTATATTTCAATGTCATTCAAATTCCTGCTGAAACCTGTGGATACAGTTTACACAGCCACAAAGGAAGGATTATCTCCATCCATACCTTGGAATCTGTTTGCCTACCTGGATCACCACTGCCAGCAGGTGGGAGGTCATCGAATAGTAAAGGTCCCCCAGATCCTGAAACAGAAGAACCCAGAGTGAGTCCAAAATGAACAACCAGGCTTCAGTTTCAGAATCCATCCCACCAGGACACCTATGCAACAGGTTATTGAGACAAACTCAATACTTGTGTCAATCCAGTGCAACTCATTCTGCAGGGAATAATATCAGGAACCTATTTTAAAGTCCTATAATTTCAAAGGAAATAGAAATTCTGTCTTAAAGAGCTGAATTTTACTCAACTAGTAAAATACTGAACTGAACAGAGAAAACTGCTCATCATGTCTGTGCAGCACTTCTCAGGGTTAGCTACTGCAGGTCTTTCTGCCTTACCTGAGGCCATGGGTTCAAAACTTAAAGACAGCCAACACCTAAAACATCTGTGTGTTAAAAATGGGGGAAAGGGAGAAAGATTGAAACAACTACAATCCCAGGATGAGTAGATGTTGACACACACCTGGGAAAGCCTGAAGACTGTACCTGAATCAGTACTGCCGGCTGGGGGCAGGTCCTCCGAGAGCATGGATCCTTCCTGTGCTTCTACCCCTAAAAGAGAAGACGTGTTAGAGAGCAGACGGTTATCCAGGACAGACTTCTACAGGAACTCTGTGCCCTCCCTGCTTTGAGTTTGATTACTATGAGCCAGACTTTCTCCTTTCGGTTAAACAGACTTTTTTAAAAATCTCCTTTGGATAGCTATTTACTATGGAAGGGCCGGTTTCCAACAATCACAGTCAACATAAAAACAATGAAATGGCACCCTAGTAAGTGTCAAATTAATTTTTTTCTTTTTGTGGGGGGAGTAGGAGGGAGAGAAAGAGTCTTAACATATAGCCCTGACCTGAAACTCTCAATGTAGACCAAGCTAACCTTAAATTTACAGAGCTCCTGCCTCTGCATCCTGAGTACTGGGGTTAAAGGTGTATGAGTGCCACCACTCCTAGCTCTTCTTCCCTTTTTCCTCCCACCCCAGCACCCATGGAATGCATGCTAAGAGTGTGTTCTACCACTAAACTACACATAATGTACCCTTGTTCCTAAAATCTTCTCTTAAAAGAGAAGACAATTTTTGTACCTCAATGTGGAGCTGAGAAGCAGAGGGAGCCCCCAATTACTGAATGCTATTTTGATGACTTCTGCAATAGGAGAACCTACTATAACTTGGTGTCACCAGCAAAGTGAATCAGTGGAGAAAACAGAAGTTTCAGACAGCTGAAGATGGACAGGCCTCCAAAAAAGTCAAGGAATGTTTCTGGTTTGGGTTTTTTTGTTTGTTTGATCAATCTATGAATCTGAAGATTTAAATTCTAAATATCTATGTCCCATTACCATTTTCACATAAAATGTGACCACTATTCCTTACTCCCCAGCTTCTAAAAGTATTCCAAAATTCTTAAACTACTAAACATATGAACTAAGACAAAAATCTGGGGAGAACATGCTGATGGAGTGGGGTGAGCAGACCCTGACTACACTCTGTGGGAAACTCCCAAAACAGCTTGTTTTCAACTGCACATTACTCTAAGTTAGCATTATGAACCCTTGTGCTGCCCTCAGCCTCACCCACTGTGTATCCCTTCATCCAGGAATCCTTGCTCTCCATGCTGCCTGTCACTTAACCACTAAAAAGCCATTAGTGATTAGTGGCCATCTTAGTTATCAGATTGACAGCCATAGAATTACACCATTTATGTTCAAGCAACTTTTATTTTACTTAATAATGTCCCCAAAGCATAGAATTCTTTAAAAAGTTTTTTTACATCTATTTGATTTTATGTGTACAGCTGTTTTGCCTGAATGTATATCTGTGTACCATGTGCATGCCTAGTACCCAGAAGTCAAAAGAGGGCATTGAGTCCTCTGGAACTAGAGTTGCAGATGGTTACATGCCATCATGTAGGTGCTGAGAATAGAAAACTGTATCCTCTGCAAGAGCCAGTTTCTCAAGCCCCCAAAGCACATACTTCTAATGATATATTATGAATATTTTATTATTAGTTACTGTCAATCTTTTCCTGTGTTTCATTTTAAAACTCAGCTTTATCACAAAACTATGCAAAAAGAACGAGAACATAGAGTTTTACATTTTTAGTATCTACATGGGTTTTTAGAATGTATGGTTGGGTATAGATGACCACTATACAGCATGCTTACCTCCTACAGTGCCCTTCCAGAGGTTCAATTCCCATCATATACAGACCTAACACTCAAACCTTTGTTCTATTGCTTGTTTCTTAGACCATATGCAAAAATGTCCTCATTTAAGTCAGTTCACTTAAATAAATTTATATTCAAGAGGTTCATCAATATCATGATTTGGTCTCCATATAAAGATGAGATGGTATGGTAGTTTGAAAGAAAATGGTCCCCCACAGGGAGTGGCACTTTAGGAAGGTGTGGCCTTGTTGAGTAGGAACAGTCTTATTGGAGGAAGTGTACCTTTGTGGAGGTGGGTTTTGAGTTTCATATATGCTCAAGCCATGCCCAGTGAGACAGACCACTCCCTGTTGCTTGCAAGTTAAGATATAGAACACTTGGCTACTTCTATAGCACCATTTTTGCCTGCAAGTCACCATGTTGGATCCCAATTAACCCTAACTCTGAAAATATAAGCCACCCCAATTAAATGGTTTTTTTTCTTTGTAAGAGTTGCCATTGCCATGGTCATGCTATCTCTTCACAACAACAGAAACCCTAACTAAGACAGATGAGTATCAATTCTCCTTTTTACCCTATGACTACATGTGTTTAAGTGTGTGTGCTCAAGTGCCATATGTGTACATGGAGGCCAGAGGTAGATGCTAGCTGTCTTCTTTGATCTCTCTCTACGGGGTCTTTTGAACCTAGAGCTTGCTCATTTAGCTAATCTAGGTAGACACTTTGCTTCAGAAATCCATCTCTGCCTCCCCAATGTTGGGATTACAGTTAGACCATCACACCCACCCTGCAATTACATAGGCAGTGGGGATCTGAACTCATCTTTATACTTGCATGGAAAACACTTCATCCACCAAGCCATCTCCCTAGCCCAATTCTCCTCTTTTAAAACAAAAATTAGAATTTATCAATTCCAAGGAAAGGAATGTCTTGGGGATATTTAGGTCAGAAGTACCTTAATATATACAACCCCCTTAAAGCTAACAAAATCTCTTTTGCTTTATTCCCATATTACAAATGAGAAGATATGCTCTGTCAGGATTCCAACAAACTGAGGAATCACAAATGATTTCATTTTTCTCAAGAGACACAAAGTGTATGGAAGCAGAAAGCAGAGCTGCCCCCTTGGTACTAGTGAAGGACTGCTTCATACATACAGGTCACCTCACCCAAACACACCAACAATGCCCGGTATACTTCACAATGTCTCTAGAATATCTGTACCCAAAACACAATAAATACTGCAAAAATGGCTCCTAGATTGTATCATTTAAGCAAGTATAACTAGAAACCAGCCTGCACATGTTCAGTACAGCTTTAAAAAAACCTGTTATAATTTGTGGTACATCGAATTGACAAGTATGGATTACAGACACAAAGAGCCACTCTATCCTAAGAAGCAGAGCATTAAAGAGTTCTTCTCTATGTAAGAATTCCTCTTCAAACCCCTAATAGTCTATCAGCTCACTTCCAAAGGCCCAACAATCAAAATGCCCATTCCCCTGACACTCAAAACTGTATTGGGTTAGGGGGCTGGTGTGATGGCTTGGCAGTTAGAGCACTTGCTCTTGCAGAGGACCCGGGTTCAATTCCTAGCACCCACAAGGTGACTCAAAACAATTCATAACTCTCCAGTCCCAGGGAATCCAACACTGTCCTCTGACATCTGGGGACACCAGATACATGTGGTATACACACATACAGGCAAAATGCCCATACACACAAATCTTTTAAAAATGAGATAATCTAGAACAACCACACCCTGTTCAGCGGGCCAGGACACCAGCAGGCCAAGCCACCAGGCCAAGCTTGGCCGCCTCTTGAGAGGCATGTATATTACAGCAAAGAGGCCAACCTGACAACCAGCCCTTCTCATCTAAACATGGTCTTTCCACTACCACTGTCCAATAGAGAAAGCTGTCTTTATACAGGTAACGTGTATTTTCAGTCCTTACAGACACTCCTCCCAGCAGATTTACTGCTTCATGCTAGCCTAGTCCTCCTCTTCAGCCATAACACTGAGAGTGTTCAAACAGCACTGTCAAAGAACAGTATGTTGTTCTTTCTCACTCTAGAATACCATCAGAAGTACACCAATTAAACATGGTGAGATTACCTCACGTTTCATTGCCCACAAATAAGAATTAGATATAAAACAAAATACTCGGTGCTTATAAAGCACTATACTGAGGTTTCTAAATATTTTAAATCAATTGATTACTATAATAATTCTACTATAAGGTATTGATACTACTCGATGAAGAGGAAGCTGAGATACCAAGGCCAATAATGAAGATTCAAACCTAGCTGGCTAATTTCCCAGTGTAGGCTCTTGCTGGGCACCTGCCTTGGACTTTACAAAGACCAATTCATACCCTTACAGTTCTCCTACAGCATAACCCCAGGCTCATGAGGATCTCTTTGGCCATCTTTCATATTAGTGATATGGTCAAACAGATGTTTGTATTCGAATCCTTTAAAATGTACTGTAAGTTATAAACACCACACTTGGGCTTACACAAAATGTCAGGAAGAGATACAGGTCATAAACACTATACTATGGAACTTTTCATTAGCCAAAACCTTGCACTATTTTGAATAAATAGAAATCCAAAGTATGTGATATAGTTGTCAGCTTCCACCAGACACGATGCAACCTTGATCCATAACACTAATAAAGAATGAACTGTGAACTTTTCCAGTCATAGCTAATGTCACTCATTCCCTCCTCCCCATTATCTCTATATCCAGGCATGGCACTATGTCTACTGGATATTATATATTATGATGAGACTTTTTCTTCTTTTCTTTTCTTTCTTGTTTTTTTCTTTTTTGAGACAGCGTCTCACTATGTGCCCAGACTGTCCTGGAACTTGTAGACCTAGACCAGACTGGTCTTGAACTCAAAGAGGTTCATTACTTCTGCCTTCCAAGTGCTGGGATTAAAAGTTGCACTAAGGGGTTGTCTTTGTGAATTTTTCAATCATTAGATATTAACATATTAATCCATTATAATAAATATTATTAGTTTCTCAGTTTAACTTTTTATGACTGGCATTTTTTCTTGCTTATGAACTAAGTTTTAGAAGTAATACGACTTCTGATATTTCAACCTTTATGTTTGTATTTCCAATACTTTTAAAATAAATACCCATGGAGGTAAGTACTATACCTGTCTGTGGGTGTGTATGCATGTGTGTATGCAGGTATGTGTACTAGTGTGTGTGAAGGCTTAGAAGGCGATGACCTTCTATGCTATCTGATGATGATGATGTTTCTCTGTGCTACCCTAGCGATCTTGGAACTCACTCTGTAGACCAGGCTAGTCCCAAACCCATAGAGAGCTACCTGCCTCTGTCTCCCAAGTGCTGTAATTAAAGACATGCACCACCACCCAGCATTATCTTACTTTTTTTTTTTTTTGACAGGTCTCTTATTGAACTTAGAGCTTATCCATGTGACTAGGTTGATAGCAATTGAACTCCAGAGATCTGCCTTTTCTACCTCGCCACTGCTGAGATTACAAACATGTGTCTTTACACCAGTCCCTAAAACACACAATTTGTTAGCTTGTCAAACAAATAGTCCTGAACAATTTACATTAGTTTTATTTGAAGAGCTGCGAATTGAACTCAAGACTTTTCATGCTAAATATGTGCTCTACCACTGAGCAATAGCCCCAGGCTGACAATCAGGTTTTGCTTTTTGGTAGCAATTCTGACTGAACCCAGGGGCTTGCACATACTAGGCAAGTGCTCTAGCTCCATTCTGACCAGCAGTTTTGAATGTACTGGTGTAACAACCAAACAAGTTTACCACTCTACATAACTAAACAATTCATGAAAGCATTTTATGGACCTAAGAGAAAAGTTCCACTACTGTTATAAATAAGCAACATCTTTTAGGGAAATTTTTTTTAATTGATATATTCAACTACCAAAATCTTTTTAAGTCCTGCGGCAAAATCTGTTAATTTAGTGCAACAACTGAAAACATATAACATACTTTCTACATGTTTTACAGGTCATAAAAATGTAAGTCTTGTGGGTGTGAATATAAGATGTGATACTAAAAAACAAACCAAAAATTCAACATAACATGCCCATGTGCTGAGTGGTGGCATCATCTTCCACCATACACTTGGTACTTTTTTTACAAAATCATTTCAACTGGTTTTAAATTGCTGTTACAGAGCACATCTCATGGATGTTACTAGCCAACTTCTACAACACCCTGACTATGTGCTCCAACCTGGGCCATGTACTGGTACTTTATCCATACAATAGCTATAGGAGGCTCACACACACACAAGCCAACAGTTCCTGAAGGCAAAAGGGCAGTACAAAGTCAGATTTGAAGACACAGTCATGCTCCACTTCCACACAATTCGTGAAAACGGGTGGATTTTTTTTTTGATCCCAGTACTATTTTGGAAAACTATTACACTGATCCATTATGCATGGATGGATCATGTGTGGTCAGTCTCACCCTTCTGACCTTAGCAACTCACATGATTTACTGGAGCAAAGTATGATGTCGGAACATGGTCTCAGAATGGAGCCCTGTGAGAATTCTGAGTGCTGTGAGAAAGCACTCTAAGAAAACAAGTCGAGTCTTGTGACCTCAGTTTCTTTAAGGCACAGAATTGTTCTTGGAATGTGTTTCCATACTCCTTCCAGGTGTAGTGGACAGGAGTGATTTTACTTCAGATTACTGCCTGCTGCTACTACTCAAATGTTTCTATGCCTCTATGGAAAACACATTTTTGCCATGTGCAGTTTGTCCTTGTGACTGTACACTTTACTCATGTGATTCTTCTTAACCCTCAGAGTATAAACTGACTGATGCGCTGAACAAAGTTGAGACTTTCGTCTGCCTCTTTTATTGGCTCCATTTTCCCAGGTCCCACCACCACCAGCTAGACTGATAAACAGCATGGTATGCAAATTAATTTTTAAACAATCTAAATCATATTAAAATTTAAATCATTTTGGAGCTAGACATGATGGCTCAGCAGTCATGAGCACTGGCTGCTCTTTCAGAGGACCTGGGTTCAATTCCCAACATTTACACGGCAATTCACAACTGTCTGTTAACTATTCCAGGGGCTCCTACTCCCTTCTGGGCCTCTGCAGGTACTAGACACATAGGTGGTGAAAATATACACGCAGGCAAAACACTTGTACACATTAAAACAAAACCTTCCCTTGTTAAAGTGTTTGGTAGCTATTTTGTGGGCACTGTTGCTGTTTTTTTTTAAACAAAGTCTCATTATGAGGTCCAGACTGGCCTGAAACTCAAGATCCTCCTGTCTGGGCCTCTACAGAGTGCTGGGGTTACAGATGCTTTACCCAGGGCTAGGTTCATCTAGTCTGTTTTAGCAGCTTGCCACAGTAACTTTGAATCTCAATTCTGCCAATCTCTTTAGTATTTAGCCCCCAGCTTCCTTTGAGGCCACAAATTCTGAAAGCCTGTCTTGTTTTTAAAAGTTCAGAATACACGGTTACAGTGTGAGCATCCTCCTGGTAAACAAGAAGCACTTCCCAAAGGCACTCCTAGGGACAAAGGATCTTAAATACCCCACCACCTCTACGCAAGTAGGTCAGCCTGGGCTGAAAGCTGAGCTTGGGAGGGCAAAGGGGCAGAGGGAGGCAGGAAGGGCCCTCTGCACTCCATCTACTAAATCCCAAGCTTTTATAAGGAGTTGTAAGGTTTTATGTCAAGAGAGCCTTGACCTAGGAAAAGACCCAAATTAATTTCGTATAAAAAGCAACAGGAACTACCATGATGAGAGATGTCCAGGCACACCTGGTAATCTAAATTCTGCCCGAAGCGCATTCAGTTACAGGTTATATCTACTCCAATGACAGATGTAAGACTACCCGTATAAAGCCAGCTTTATTCACAACTCTCACGGTGGTTAGCTTCAAAAAGTCACATTCAAATTCACAGACTCAAGACCTAGTTACTTAGAAGCGCCTGTTACCATCAGAATGGTTGGTGGGAGCAAGTAACGGTACCATTAGCCCGGAGCAACGGCAAAAAGAGGACACTACAAAGCATCTCAATAAAGCTTTGGGGGTGCGCAGGTGAGAAGCCAAAACACAGGCCCTGAAGAGGACAGAACAATGCCTTCTCGTGACCCCAAGCCCCAGCACTCCCCCACGCTAGCCGGCCACGCTCCGGCAAGCTGGCGATGTGAGCCCTCCCTCCCTTGTGAACACACTGTTTGCTTGTCTGGAGTCTCTGCAAACCATCAGGCTCTCCATCTCAGGCAGCCCTCCCTAAAAGCCGCCTCCTTCCCCAGTCTCTCTGATCAGACCTCACGTACCGTTCCACTAGGCGCTCAGGGTTTCTGAACGCTCCGGAGGCAAAGGTTGGGTCCTCCCTACCTTCCTATTCCCCGCCAAAGGCGTTCCCAAAACGTGGGCTGCACACGCCTCCCGGGCTGGCCGACCACACCGCCCTGCACTGACCGTGCAAGTCCCGCACCGAGGGAACGGGAGTCTAAACTTGTTCTCTAAGTTCTCGGGGTTTACAGCACGCAGTTAGGCCCGGGACCAGAGCACCCGGCTGGGTCTTGCTGTGGTCAAATTCAACTCAGGGTGCCCCGATCTTTCGGTGCGGGGCTTCGTGCGTGGCCCACGCGAGGCCGGGACCCGACAACCGCGCGGTCGCTGAGGCCCCGGGAGGCACAGGCCGAGGCTGAGGCGGCAGTGGCGCGAAGATGGCGGAGGCCGCGCACCCCGGTGCCGCCCTCTTCCCCACGCCGCTTACCGGCAGGCGGGCGCGGCGCGCGCTCGGGCTCCGGCAGATCCCCGAACAGGTCCATGGCGGCGGGCGGCGGAGCGGTGGAGCAAAGGCTCCGCGCTACCCTGGGCGGCGGCGGCGGCGGCGACGGCAGCGCCGTCAGTCACCGCGGTAGACCCTGCCAATCGCGCGCCGCGCAGCCGCCGCCCCAGAGTGCTACGCGCGGGGGGCGTGGTTGGGCTGCGCAAGCGCAAAAGCGCTTCTGGCCTGGGCGTCTGATCCTCTTGACAGTTGATATGGTGTTTCCCGGGAGGAGCTGCGGAGTGAAGCCCAGCCTGACGTTCAGACCCGCTTTTGGTCCCACATGACAATGGCAGTCATCCTTGCACTCGCGCCGTCTCGTGTGCTGCGGCCGGGGCGTCAGGAGTGAACCCTGGAAGATGCAGGACGAAGGGAGGCAGGTCCGCACCTGTCCGCTGTTCCCAGTGTGATTGAGCAGGCAAAGCAGCCTCTGACCGACCGGGAGCAGGATGAGTCTCCGCTATTCCACTGGGATAGAGACCAGAGAAGACACCAACACAGGCCAAGCCACAAAAATAGCAAGCATCCCTCATCTCAGCCATCGAACACTGCTGCTGCTTTACCAATTATGTCCTCTGTGTATTTTCTCTGGTCTCAGAAAAGATCCAGTCATAGAATTGCCCCCTCTTCCTGACATACAACCCACAAAAGACCTCACTTCCTTAAACGCACCTTCAAATCAATTGGCCACACACCCAGATCCTACCAGTCCTTTCCAACAACCCCTTACCTGTGTTTCTCGTGTTGTGTGGACTCCCTTGGTGCAGCAGGCAACATAAATCATGGCTCCACTGCAAATCTGTTCCAGTGTTGTCTGACTGTCGTAGGTAGATCTGCCCAGCAAGCCTCCGGGCCACTGCTCTCAGAAACACCTCCTCCATGACAGCTGCAGGGTTTTGAAATAACAGCACTGTGTCTCCTGTCCTCACCTCTCACCCACTTCTCGGGCCACCCCAACTCGACATCACCTACTATGTCTCCAAAGCAGCTCTTGCTAAGCTTGTTGATAACTTGCCCTCTCCTGCAAACAGACGTTGTTCCACATGAATTCTGGCAGTGTTTGCCACTTGGCCTGTCTTTCCCTTTTATGTATGGACATCTCTTCAGGTTTTCCTCCTATTCACTACTTCATTTCTTCACAGACTCAACTTCTGTTATTTGATGGAATTATCTCCTTCTGTATAGACAAGAACCTGCTAGGTAGACCAGACTGGTCTTGAACTCACAATGCCTCTACTTCCCTGGTGGTAGGATTATAGGTCTGTGTCACTACTCCTGGTAACTGGAATTCTGACTTTTTTGGTTTTTGAGACTGGAACTAGCTCTTGTAGGCCAGACAGGCCTCAAACTCACAGCAATCCAGCTATCTCTGCCTCCCAAGTGCTGGGATTAAGGGCATGCACCACCACCGCCCAGCCCTGATTTGATCTTAAATTCTCTTCTATTCTCTCTCTTCATAATTTCATCCACATCCAATGGGCTTGGATTACTACCCCTTTGGACATGACGTGTTAATTTTCCTACCGTCTCTAGATCTCTGGGCTCCAGTAAGTCCCTAGAAATAGTTATAGGTGATCAGAGCACCGCAAGTCCCTGACAGATTCCATTTTCTCTACTACATAGTTTTCCTTTAGTCTGTTACTTGGACTAACATGTTTGGGCAGAAGAAAGTCATGGCAATGAGAGTATGTGGTAGAGGAGGTTCTTCACGGTGAACAAGCAGAGTAGAACAGAAACAGGAAAGAGCCATGGAAAGATACAATCCCAAAGGACAAGCCCCCAGTGGCCTACTTTCTCCACTTCCCACTTTCCACCAACCCACTCCCTGCCAACAATCAAAATGTTAAACCTGCCAATGAGTTAAATCATTCATTAGATCAGAGCCTCATGATCTGCTTCAGAACATGTGATTTATTAATTTTGTGGACATCTCTTAACCCAGTCAAGTTGACCCCCAATGTCAACCATCATAACGTCCATGTTCTTTCTCTTTGGTTCAGACAACAAGAGTGCATTTGTTGGGTTATACAGTGAAAATATACCTAGTGTTGGAAGTGTGTCCCAACATGGCTGTTGCCTTTTACATTCCCACCATCAGAGAATGGGAGTGCACGCTCTCCATATCCGTGTCAGCATTTGTTCTTGGTATTCTGGAGGTGTTATCAAAATATATTCCAAGGCTTGTGTTTAAAGTCCTCAGAATTCTCGCAGAACTCCATTCCACCGTGTTCCTTCTGTGATGTCTGAGACACGAGTGTGCTTAGCACCATGATCCACACTTGTAACCTTTTGGGAGTTTTCAGTCTTCAAGACAGGGTTTTTCTGT
Source organism: Microtus oregoni (assembly GCF_018167655.1). Taxonomy (NCBI): domain Eukaryota; kingdom Metazoa; phylum Chordata; class Mammalia; order Rodentia; family Cricetidae; genus Microtus; species Microtus oregoni. Next base: position 5,157,283 of record NW_024543063.1, on the reverse strand, counting down.
GTGGCTCTGACCATTCTAAAACTCGCTTTGTAACCAGGCTGACCTCAGAGATCTGCCTGTCTCCGCCAAGTGCTGGGACTAAAGTAATGTGCCACCGCCGCCAGCTGAATTTGTAACCTTTCTATGGTGTGTATTTGATCACTGTTCACCAGTTGAGATGGTGGCACACCTGTAATCCCAACACTTGAAAGACTGGGGCAGGAGGATCACTCCAGCTTTCAGGCCACACTGGTCTTCATGGTAAATTTTGACCTGGCTTACACAGCAGGACTCAATCTCAGCAAAATAGAGTATTGAGTTAAGATAGCTCGTTATTGTTATAAAGATAGCTTTTGACCCAATAATCCAATCTTTGGGCATCTCCCAGCAGAAAGAAAAATCTGTGTTCACCAGATGGCTAGAAATGTTCATAGCATTGTGGGCAACAGCTCCAGACAAGTCTGAACCTACATATTCACTAAGAGCAGTTAGACAGGAGAGGTATGCTCTCCTAATGGGCTCTGCTGTGATTCAAGCCTCCTTATCTGTGTGGCCCCTGTGGATACAGGCGAGGGCACCAAGGCAGACTTCTCCTCGTGCGTATTCATCATTTCCCCTAGTCTACTCCTAAGGGACCTCTGAAGCATCAACTGAGGGCCTAAGCTTACTCTTTGAGGAGGCAGCCTAGCAACCCAGCTTTAGATACTCTATGTCATAAGGAAATTCAAGAAAAGTAGCTGACTTGAAAAGGGGTCAATGAGACCAGAGACAGCTCTAACAAGCATGTGCCTATGACTCTCTGGGCATTTCTCAGGGTGTGTGTAAAAGGACTCCAGTATTTAAAAAGTCAGACACTAGGGTAACAAGATACTGAACACAGTATTGTGTCTACAAGACAGCCGAGGACACCAAAAGAGTTTGATATCATGGCAAGTTGTAGAGATGAACCATGAGGTGACCCTCAATGCCTCCCCCTTCCTGGTATACACATCTCAGTGTGGACCTGCTCCCTTTTAAGTATGGGCTTGAACTCTCACAAAGAGCAAAACATCCCAGAATTTCCCAAATCAGATGACAAAGAGGTCATTTCCTCATTTGCTCTCCCTTGCTTTGATCAGGTGAGAAGCACCTGGCACACTGGGCAATGCACTGGAGATATATACTGTCGATAAGCCCATGCTAGCGACTAAGTGAGACCTCCAGCCAAAAAGCAGAAAATGAGACCCTTTGTCGGTTTATCAGAGATGAGCTGAATCTTGTCAACTGCACTTGTGACAGCATCTCCTCTTGGCTGGGCCTTCACCTGAGACCACAGCTTAAGCACACACAGACTCTAGCCTGTGAGACCCCACCAGGCAGAGATACCATGAACCACTTGGACTCCTAAACCACCGAACCTGTAATATGTTTGAGCTGCTAAATTGTGGGGTAGTTTGTTACACAGCAACAGACATCGTTGGCTGATTTTCTTACACAGGGTGAACCCTGGAGGGTGTGCAAGCACCACATTCCACCTTTGCTCTGGTGCTGTCCCCTGGCACCCTCACCAAGGGACAGTAGGGAGCGTGACTGGATGGGATGCCTAACCCTCCCGTTCTGAGGAAGCTGCTGCCAGGAAGCCTTAGAGGATCGAGATGCAGGACGCACAGGCTCGGCACCCAGGAGGAAGGGAGGAGAGCCAGTGGAACCACAGAAGGAAGACAGCATTTGCGGAGCCCTACTAGCACAACCATCTTTGAGGAGGAGCTTTGTGCTACCCTTCCCACATCTCATCCTGTCCATGTTTGGAGGACAGGAGCTTTATCTCAGGGATCAAATTACTATAGCAATATTCTGTGAAAATCAGACCATTGGGTTCTGAAAGGCAAATCCAGTCCTGCACCACCCTTGAGTCCTCCACCACCCTTGAGACTTCCCTGTCCTGTGGGGCTGGCTCATGGCTACCTCCTTCAGGTAGCCTTCCTCAGGGCATCTCAGCTTTTCCTCAAATCAGGCTCATACCTTCGTCCCTGCCTTGTGTCTGACACCCTGACACTTGAGTGAGACATTCTTAAGTCAGAGGCTGTGGGCCCCAGGACAAGGCTGAATTCCCTGCTGAAACTCCTCCTAGTCACAAAGGGACACAGGCTGTTCCCCAGTGATTTTTCACGGCACCCTTAAAGTTGGATGTCCAGACTCCACAGTCTTCTCCTCCCAGTTCAAGACTGACTGGGACCCAGCAAGACTCACATCTTGTCTGCTCTTGCAGAGCACAGGGACAGCCAGGCCTCCAAAAGAGCTCCCGGGGACCAGAGCACTGGTGCAGATGGGTTTCAGGCCAAGGCCTAGCTACAGGACAAAAAACAAGGTCAGGTGCTGGCAAGACCTGGGGGGTTTCTGGGTGAGGCATCAGCTGGTAGCCAGGATCTTCTGGAAGTCTCAGATTTCTCATTCCCACCGCATCCTTAGCTAGAAAACAAATAAGAGTTTGGGCTCAACGCCAGCCCTGAAGCTTTTACATTCCATCCCAAAGGCAATGGTATTTCTCTCCCCCTACTTTGTCCAGCATCCCCATATCCCCCTGTAAGAGCAGTGCCCCGGGGCTGGCTCTCAGTTCTGCAAACTGGGTGGTTTCTCTTCAACTACCAGTTAAGACCAGCAGACACTATCTGGGAGCACTAGGGGAAGAGACGGAAGGAAGGGCGTTTGGCCTCCCATTCCCAGGTTTTTCAGCCTGGCCCCCCTCCCACAGAGCACTCACCATGGTGAAGGTGGCATGCTCCTGTGGGCATCCTGCTTCTCCGGGCAGGATGTCCGCAGCCTCCCTCAGCATGGTGAATACAGCAACTAAGGTGTTGTCCAGTAAGTGGGAAACTCAGATCCTGCAACGGAAGGACAAGGGGAAGTTACCTGCACTAGGCTCCCACTGCGGGGGTGGGGAATAGTGTGCTGGAGGGCGAGCAGGGTTGAGGAGGCTTGGGAATAAGCTTTCTAGGTGGGGGCGTAGGAGAGAAAGCTGGGGCTTCTGGTGTAGCATGGGGAAGGTTCACCGTGTGGCTACAAACCTAGGCAGCTACAGGCACAGCTAAGATGGTTGGAGGTTAAGGAGGTTGGGGCTGGAGACAAGAGGGGCACTCACCAATGGTGGTAAACCACTGCCATGGTGGCCAGGGGCTCTGGAAACACAGGCCCTGCCTCAGGCTAGCCTAATGATCCCTCAGCAGCTCAGCAGGATGCGGCTGCTCCTCTTTCGGTTGCCAACCCCTCGGGCGTCGTTGGCACTGTTGGCATCGTTGGCACTGTTGGCGTCGTTGGCACCGTTGGCACCTGCTCGCGCACAGGCCTCTGGGAGCACACGGGAACTGCATCTCCCAGGAGGCCCCGCGCGCGGCTGCCCCTCCTGCCAAGACTTAGGCTCTGGCACAGTGATTATGTAGGTCCTCCGGGTTCCCAAAGGCAGACTCCCCTAGTGGCAAGGAACACCACAGTGGGATGTGAATTTACTAATGGTGTACTAATGGGAAGTGGGATGACAGGAAAAGAAGGAAATCAGGGGTGACAGCTGTAAGATATGGCTCGAGAGGGACCTTCGCGGAGTCCCATAGCCGGTAGGGCCTCGAACTCACAGAGATCTGTCTACCTGTGCCTCCCAAGTGCTGGGATTAAAGGTGTAAGCCACCACTGCCTGACTAATTTTTACTTTAGCTTAAAAGTATTATTTATTTTATTATACATATTGAATGTGTTTGCCTGCATGTTTGCACACCATTTGCATGCCTGGTGCATGCTTGGTGCTGTCAGAGTCCAGAAGAAGGTATCCGATTCCCTGTAACTGGAGTTAGAGATATTTGTGGGCAGTTTTGTGGGTGCTGGGAACCGAATTGGGGGTCTTCTGCAAGAGCAACCAGTATTCTTAACCATTGAGCTATCTCTCCAGCCTCTTAAGATTATTTTGTTTTTATTTGTTTGTTTGTTTGTTTTTGAAACAGGCTGCTCTCTATTTAGCCCTAGATGTCCTGGAACTCTGTGTAGAACAAGCTGGCCTTTAACTCACACAACTTGAGTTTCTCCCTTTTCCCTCTCCAGTGCTGGGACTAAAAGCATGTGTTACTACCCCTGGCTTATATATTGGACGAGGAGGGGGGTGCTTGTTAGTTCCCGGCTGCTTAGCCCCAAAATAATCACACAGAAACTGTATTATTTAAATCACTGCTTGACCCATTAGCTCTAGCTTCCTATTGGCTAACTCTTGCATGTTAATTTTTTTAAAGATTTATTTATTTTGTATGCGGTGTTCTATCTGCATGTATGCTTGAAGGCCAGAAGAGGGCACCAGATCTTAATGATCAAATGGATGTGAGTCACCATATGGCTCTTAACTGCTGAGCCATCTCTCCAGCCCCTCTTACATCTTAATTTAACCCATCTCCATTAATCTGTGCATCACCACGAACTTGTGGCCTACCAGCAAAGTTTCAGCATGTCTGTCTCCGGCGGCTCTATGGCTTCTCTCTAACTCCTCCTTCTTTCTCCCAGCATTCAGTTTAGTTTTCCCCGCCTACCTCTATTCCCTGTGCAGGCCCAAGACAAGTTTTCTTTATTCAGTAATGGTAATTAAAGCATACAGAGGGGAATCCTACATCATATATATATATATATATATATATATGATTGATTGACAAGTTGTGGGTGGTGCGTATGCCATGGCGCACTTGTAGAAGTCAAAGAACAACTTTGTGGAGTCAATTCTCTCCTCCCTGGAGGCAGGATTTGCTCACAGTGAGTAGAGCAGAGGCTGCACAAATAAGATTGCAATTCTGCATGTCCAGTGCCCAGCAAATCCCAGGAAGGGCAGTGAGTCGGTGCTGACTCTGCAGTGCATGTTCCTTGAGAGGAATGGTGGCGAGCTAGTCACTGGCTCAGTTCTGCTTAGCCAGCTCAACCAGGGTGTCAGATACTCAATGGTCACCAAGGTCAGAGCCAAGCCAGAGGCAGAAGATCCTGGTGGGAGGCATGGTCACTGGAAGAGTCCCTTGATGCTTGCATATGTGACTTGTGTGTGGTGAGGTATGTTGGAGACCATCCTCTGCTGAGAAGCCTAGAGCCTGGCCATAATGACCCTTCTGAGGCTTGTTTTGTCCCTGCAAACATTTTGGCTCCAGCTCCTCCTGGTTGATGGAAGCTGCCTGCTGCCAGGGTGTTGCTGGTCACAACCAGGTGCTGATTCTGCTTTCAGCACATCCCGATATCAGGAGTTTGAGCAGAAGTGCCTCCATCTTGTGAAACATTCCATTTTGTTTTCTTAAATTAAATGAAAGAAACAGTTTTCTCTGGAGATCTTTTCTATTTTAATTTTTAAAAAGATTTATTTCCTTATGTATACAGTGTTCTTCCTGCATGTATGCCTGCAGGCCAGAAGAGGGCACCAGATCCCATTATAGATGGTTGTGAGCCACCATGTGGTTGTGGGAATTGAACTCAGGATAGTCTGAAAGAGCAGCCTGTGCTCTTAACCTCTGAGCCACGTCACCATCCTCTGAGGATCATGACAGTGCTGTCAGTGAAGGAGTGGAGAAGTCTTGGCTTCAGAAATGCCAGTGGCAGATGCAAAGGAGCCTCTTTCAGGGAAGTTTGCTTCTCCTATGCCAGAAAAGTCAAGACCAGCAAGGGATAGTGTGTCCAGGAATTTTTATTTACTCTTCTTCCAGATGTCAGTAAGAGCAACAATCCAGAAAGGGGAAATTATGCCATGTAAAATGCACGAATAAGGGGACAAGACCCAGTGTCCCTGTGAGAAGTTGGTGCCACAGTACTTTAGCATGGAAGGAAGAGTACCTGAACCAAGACATAGTTGGATGTGGCAGGCAGAGTGTGCTCCCACCCTCATCCTCAGAACTCATGAATCTGTTACTTCACATGGCAAAAGAAGACTGTGCAAAGGCTGGGGCTGGAGCCTGATCATAGATCACTCACCCGGCATCACCAAAGCCCAGGGTTCCATCTCTATCATTGGAAAAAAGAAAAGAAAGTGCAGATTTGCAGATGTGACTATTGAAGGGACACTGGCCAGCCTGAGCAAAGCAAACACAGGCTGGAGCACAGCAAGCATGGCTTTGCAGGCCTTGCCCTTCTCTCCCATTCCCTCTGCCTTGCTCCATTCCTGAAGCTAGCCACCAAGGTCTGTTCCCTCATTTGGCCACTGCCTCCTCCTGAGGCTGACTACCAAGGTCCAACTATCAAAGCATTGAAGTCCAGCAATCAAAAACCCCCTTTAAGCCACCTTAATTAACATGCCCAAGTAAAATTAACAAACTCATCCTAACACTGGTTTCCCCTTTTACCTTTACAAACTGTCATTTACCTATGGCCCACATCTGTCTCCTCTCTATCCAGAGGCAGTCCTTTGTCTCCCTTCCCCCTCTCCCTTGTTCCCTCGCCCCTTCTCTTGTCCTCTATCTCCTGTCTTGGTCTCTTATTCCCTGCCCTTTATACCTCTGGGGCAAATAAATCTCCTTTGTGTTGAGAACTTTGTCTTGGGGGTTCTGGGCTGATACTGGTTACTACATTTATAGATTAAGTCAAATATTAAAAATTAGGGAGATTATCCAGATGGTCCCAAGGCATTTACAAGAGTTCTGAAAAGTAGAAAGTAGTGGAGAGTTGGAAGAGTCAATGATGAAGGTCAGAGATGTAGGGTAAGAGGACCAACTGGAACAAGAAACCAACCAATCACTAAGCACCCTGACTCTGAACCCAGAGTCAGTAAAAGAAACACACCCTGGATCTGAGACCTGAGCCAGGAAAAGAAACATCTTCCCCCCCCCCTTAATTGATTTTTATTGAGCTCTACATTTTTCTCTGCTCTCCTCCCTGCCCTTCCCCTTCAACCCTCTCCCAAGATCCCCATGCTTCCAATTTACTCAGGAGATCTGAAAAGAAACATTTTTATCCCTGAATCCAAGACCAAAGAAATATGCCCTGACTCTGAAACCAGTGCCAAAGAAATACACTTTTATAGAACTTTAAGTTGAGGCCTCTCAGTAGTAATGCTCCCCCCTCCCCTGGGAACCAAGGACTTAGCAACTATACATGCACATACTGAACTGTTGGGAACTCCTTGAGTCCTTGTGAGTGTTACCCAAATAGAGCTCTGTTCTTGAAATTAAGACAAAATAACCCACAGATGTCCACAGATGTTTTGACTCAGTCCCTGGGAAAGGAGCAAAGTAACCCTCAAATGTTTCCTCTTACCTCACCTGATCTGGCAACCTCTCTCCAGCCAATTATTGGTAAAAACCCTTTAAATAAGCCAATCATAATAGTTAAAGAACAACATCCAGACTCCCCCCTTGTTTCTGTGGCATTTTGCTTTAAAAGTAGCCTGTACCAGCTTTTCGCAGTCTTTCTGGCTTCCCAAATGCTGAAAGACCCTGTCGCGACAGAGTTAATAAAAATCCTCATGCTTTTACATCAACTGTGGTGTGAGAATGGTCGCTTGGGGCGACTCCTCCTCCATGATTGGACTCCAGGGTCCAACACTTTGTCCCTAGAAACAGAGCCAGTAAAAGAAATATCCCCTGGTCCTAAGATTAGAGTCAAAAGGCTAAAAAAAGAACCAGTGAAAGAAACACAGATTGAGCCTGAAATCAGAGCCATCTCTGCCCCACCAACTAAATTAACCAATCCCTGAGCAGGGAAAACTAACCAATCTCTCTTCTCCCTGGGAAAGCTCCACCTCTAAGAAGCCCTATATAAGCCTCTCTGCCTGTTCCGTTGGAGGGAGGGTATCCTTTACTCCCCTGGCAGAGGCAGCCACTCTCCTGGACTCCTCATTCCCAAATAAATCCCTTTCTCAAAAGAGTCTTGGGTGACAATCTTTATTTGCTGGTGCAGAATAGAAGAACCTAAGGGACATCCCTTAGGGGATTGAGCTGAAAAATCTCGCTGAGATGCTCCCTTAGGGGGGCTGAGCAAGGCTGAGCAGAACAGAAGAACCTTGCTGGGATACTCCCTAAGGGGGTGCTTAGCAAGGCTGAGCAGAAAAAGTAACTTTTTGTGGAGCCGGAGGAGATTGCTGTATTTCTGCAGGGGCTTCCCGGTTTGCAGAGTGTTAGCAACAGAAGTAACATCTTGGGCAGTAGAAGAAGCAGCAGATAACTCTGCTAGGGTGTTCCCTTAAGATAACAGAGCAGAGCTCAGCTGTAGTGGCTCTCCAGAAGAAGAGCAGGATTGCTATATCCTGTGGGGAGACCATCCCCCACCTGACCCCAGCTTCAGGTAGCCTGGCTTCCTGACAAGTCAGGACACCTTTTACTCCAGGGCTGAGCCGTCCTATTGTGACTTCTGCCTCCAGGGTTGTCCTATTGCAGCTTCAAGTATAGCCTGGCTTCCCCATAAGTCAGGATATCTTTGCAACGCCAGAACTGTGACACTCACATTCCCTACATGAGAGCATCATGAGGTATCCACCAAAGAAACCAGTCAGATGTGGGTGTAAGCCAGTAGAAAGTCTTTATTGGGCTGGGGAGATGGCTCAGTGTTTAAGAGCACTGACTGCTGTTCCAGAGGACCAGGGTTCAAATCCCAGCACCCCCATGACAGTTCTCAACTGTCTGTAATGTAACTCCAGTTCCAGGAGATCTGACACCCTCACACAGACAAATGTGCACATAAAAGATAGATAGATAGATAGATAGATAGATAGATAGATAGATAGATAGATAAAGTCTTTATTAGCTCCCGGTGACTACACTGGTATCCCCAACACCCAGTGTAGTCTTTCTCAGAAAAAGCTTTTAACTGCAAAAACTGTCTTACCTCCATTGTGGAGAAGCAGTCCAGTTTTCCCTGGTGATCTAGATCAGTCACTCCTAACACGGTTATTCTTTCTTAGTCTGTGAGCTTAAGGGCATCAGAAGCCCAAAGTGTTCAAGGGGAAGTCTGAGCTTCCAGTTCAATGCATTGTCCATTGTGGCTCCTGGCAGTATGGCTCCTTCAACTGCAAGCAAAACTTCTAGGCCTGCGGAACCTAAGGTTGTGGGCACAAGGAGCAAACATTTTCTGAGTGGATTTTACTAGAGGTGATAGTGGGTGGACCCATGGATCCTGCTATGGGAGAAATTGTAGTATATATTGGACACTAATTCAATGCATATACTGCCTTCTGGAAAACCCTGCCCTAGCCCTCCAAGCTGCTGCCACGTAATTGGTGCTAAAATTGTGCCTTCAAAAGACCATTCCATCTTTCTTCAGGCCAGATGCTTCAGGACGGTGGGGACCATGGTGAGACCAGTAGATTCTATGATCGTGGGTCTACTGTCCTACTTCTCCGCCTGTGAACTGAGTTCCCTGGTCAGAAGCAATACTGTGTAGAATACCATGATGGTGGATAAGACATTCTGGAAGCCCATGAATGGAAGCCTTGGCAGAAGCATTATGTGCAGGAGGAGTCAATCCATAACCAGAAGAGCTAACTACTGCAGGAAGGACAAAGTGCTGTCCTTTCCAATGGAGTTAGCCTGCCACCAGGTCACTGGCAGGTCACCCCCAGGGAATGGCGACATATCTGGGGCTCAGCATTGGTGTCTGCTGTTGGAAGATCTGGCACTTAGTGGCAGCTTTAGAAAGGTCAGCCGTGGTGAGTGACAGTCTACATGGTCAGGTCCATGGATAACCTCCATCTCTGCCGCCATGGCCACTTTGTTCATGGGCCCATTGGGCAATGACAAGAATGGCTGGGGAAAGAGGCTGGTTGTCCCCCAGGTCGTCCTATCTACTTGATTGTTGAAATCCTCCACTTCGAACTAAGATACAGCACAGGGCTGTGGAGTTAATATATCCTTGATGTAAAACTGTAAAGGTAAACTTCTGGCCTTGCCAACTGAAAGCAAACTGCTTCTTGTGGTCATTACAGACAGGTTCTAAGGAAAAGACTTTTTCTAGATCAACAGCTGTATATCATGTGCCAGGAGATGTATTAATAAGGAAACCACATCTGGTACAGCAGCTGCAACTGAAATCATGACTTGAGCTTTTGATGGTCAGCTGCCATTCTTCATAATCCCTCTGTCTTCTAACCTAGCCAGAAAGGCGAGTCTAAGAGAGATATGGTGGGGAACCATCACCACGGCATCTTTTAGGTTTCCTTTTGTTTGCTTGTTTTCAAGACAGGGTTTCTTTGTGCAGCCCTGGCTGTCCTGGAACTCGATCTGTAGACCAGGCTGGCCTTGAACTCAGAGGTCCACCTGCTCCTTTCACCTGAGCGCTGGGACTAAGAGGCCTGTGCCAGCACCACCTGGCTTGCCCCTACATCTTTCAAGTCCTTGATGGTGGCACTAATTTCTGCAGTTACTCCGGGGAAGCAATACTAATTTTTGATTCACCATTTTCTGGGGTAAATGCCACATTTACCCTTTCCAACCATAATAGCGCTTACTTCACAGGTAAGAGAACCAATGTGAGATGTATCTCTATCCCAATTATATATTCTGGGACTGGGGAAATAACCACAGGATCACTTTGGGGACCCACGGGACCTACTATGAGTCAGATTTCAGCCAAAATGCCATTAGTCACCTGACATAAGCCACTTGTTTAACTGGAGAGCCACAATGTTTCTTGGAATCATCCAGAATCAGTGTCAATTTAGCACCAATAGGCCCCAGAAAGTCTGGTGGTTTTCTTTCTCCTAGTGTACAACTATCCTTGTAAAAAGTGATAGGTCCCTCTGGGGAAGGATTGGAGAAAAGACTAACAGTAAAACATTTTAAGAATTTTATCAAGGTCTTTCCTCAGGGGAACCTGGCCACCCCTTCATTCAAGGGGTTCTCAATCTGCAAACTGGCTCAAGTCTGGAAACTGGTTCACCGGCCAAGGTTACCTGTTGCTGTGATCCAATGGAGCCTTCCTTTCATTTGTCCAAGAGTTTTTATAGGTCAAAGCAAATATAGCAGGCTTCTTATCTACATCATGATTGATTAGCCAGTACAAAAGATCCATATGAATCATGCCACCATGAAAATCACTTTGCCTGTGCTGACCAGGTCAAGCTATTATGGACATTGCTTTGTCTCTGTCGCCCATTATGGTGACTACAATGGCTTTGCCTTTGGTGATTCATTGCTGGCCCCTGGCCCCTGCTATTTTGGGGCCCAATTAAACTCATTGCATTTAATCCACCCAACTGAGCAGTGGCATCTTCAACCCTAAGGTCTGGCACAAGGAAAAGGGTGGCAGCAAAGATCTAGTATACCGGTGCCCCACTCACCATTTTCTGTTTTGTGTGGTTAGTGAAGGGCTTTTCTGGGCCTTCCCATGTGGAGGATCAGGTTTTTTTTTTTGTTGTTTTTTTTTTTTTTTTTTGGTTTTTTGAGACAGGGTTTCTCTGTGGTTTTGGAGCCTGTCCTGGAACTAGCTCTTCTAGACCAGGCTGGTCTGGAACTCATAGAGATCCGCCTGCCTCTGCCTCCCGAGTGCTGGGATTAAAGGCGTGTGCCACCACCGCCCGGCAAGGATCAGGTTTTACACAGTGTCCCTACTCTAGTATTACAATTTTCCTGAGCCTTCAAATCATTTTATCAACACCAGGTCAAGAGATACCAAGCATCTCCAATTTCTTTTCTGTAGGTCATCTTTTTGACAAATGCTTCGGCCAACTATTCAAACAAAAATTTGACACCTTTTTTTTTTGACTGTGCAAAATTCCATATTAAACCTAGACTCTTCATTCAGTGGGGCCATATCAGTAAGCTCAGTTTGGTCTAGTTTCTAATGTTCCCTCCACCATTATCACACACCCTTAAAGCCCATTTGCTGTGGAATTTTACTTTAACTAGGTAAAGGCGTTTTACATTTGTTTATGCTGCAGGATATTACTATAACTGTGTGAAGCTGTGTCACATTTGTTTCTGCTGCATTTGTTTAATTATGTAAAGACATGTTGCATTTGTTTCACCTTGCCTGCCTAAGACACCTGATTGGCTTAATAAAAAGCTTAACGGTCAATAGCTAGGCAGGAGATGGTAGACATGGTTAATCCTATCACAGAACCCACTCCTTTTTGGTCAGTTTATCCAAAGATACTAGGAACAATCGAACAACATCATCATTTTCCTTTTTTCCCACAAATTGGTCAAAATTTTATATACAGACTTACCAAATCTGTTGCCTCTCATAACTGGTCAGTCAGGATAATCAAATACATTTGTCTCATTAAGTTTGCAAAATAGGTTACACCCACCATGGGCTTTCAGTGCTCTCCAAGCTGCTGGGAGAGGCATTGGTAGCTAAAGAGGCGTTGGTAACTATAGCTGTTGGCAAATCGGAAAACCCTGTTCCAGAGACTTAAAGAATTCAGCCTTATACTTCTGCTGCTCCATAACCACTTCTGGTACCAAAATCCGTATTAAACAGGGCTCTCTAGAGGAACAATTTTTTTTTTTTCGAGACAGGGTTTCTCGGTAGCTTTTGGTTCCTGTCCTGGAACTAGCTCTTGTAGACCAGGCTGGCCTGGAACTCACAGAGATCCGCCTGCCTCTGCCTCCCGAGTGCTGGGATTAAAGGCGTGCGCCACCACCGCCCGGCTTAGAGGAACACAACTTATAGAATGAATCTGTGGCTATATAAATTGATACAGATATTTAAAGGGGATTTTAAAAAAATATATTACATGCTGTGGCCCAGCTAGTCCAACAATGGCTGTCTACCAATGGAAGGTCCAAGAATCCAGTAATTGTTCAGTCCAAGAGGCTGGATGTTTCGGTTGGTCTTCAGTATACACTGGAATCCTGAAGAAGTAGGTTCTAGTGCTAGTGAAGGAGTGGACTTACCAGTGAGTGCGAGAGCAAGCAGGCAAAGCAAGCAAGCTTCCTTCTTCCATGTCCTTAAATAGGTTGCCAGCAGGAAATGCGGCTCAAACTAAATGTGTATCTTCCTACTCTAAAAGACCCGCGTGAAAAGTGAGTCTTTTCACTTCAAATGATTTAATTAAGAAAAAAATCCTGGGGCTGGAGAGATGGCTCGCAGGCTCAGTTGTTAAGAGCACTGACTGCTCTTCCAGAGGACCTGGGTTCAATTCCCAGCACCCACATGGCAGCCCACAACTGTCTGTAACTCTAAGATCCTCACACAAACTGACCAACATACATACATGCAGGCAAAACACCAATGAACATTTAGAAAGAAAGAAAGAAAGAAAGGAAAGAAGGAAGGAAGGAAGGAAGGAAGGAAGAGAAACCAGTAGAGAAGATGAGGGAAGAAAAAAAATCCCAGGTTGTTACAGAAATGACTCAGTGGTTAAGAGCACTGACTGCTCTTCCAGAGGTCCTGAGTTCAAGCCCAGAAACCACATGGCTGTTCACAACCATCTATAATGAGATCTGGTGCCACCTTCTGGCATCCAGGCATACATGCAGATAGAGCCATCATAAATAAAAAATACACATAATTTTTTTAAAGATCGCTAGAAAAGAAAAATCCCTTACAGGTGTTTTAGTTAAATGCAGATGTAGTCAAATTGGCAACCAAGAATAACCATCACAAGGCACACAGCCCTGTCTGTTGAGACCTTGGTGTGAGCTCCATGAATCTTGCTTTGGACTCCCAACCTCTGGGAATGCTTGGTAACGTGTGCTCTTTTAAGCCACCAAGTTCATGGTCACTTGTTGTGGCTGTTATAGAAAATACAGAATCAGAGATTTGGGTTATGGTGGCAATTTCCAGAGAAGGGGAAACCAGGCCATCAAATGCCTTAGCAGGATGTCTGTGAAGAAGCCAAGGGGCCCGGCAGCCGCAGGGAAAGAAGGCAGGGTGGAACAGCGCTGCCACCGTTGAAAGGGAAACTGTGCCCCCCCCATCCCCCCCCCCACCCCGTGTGCCCTATCAAATAACACTCTCCAGCTGATTGTCACTTCATAAGCTATTTCCGCTTCTGAGAAAGAGATTGTGCCTGAGGATTTCACAGCCCTATGCTTAGGTGGCTTCTGACCTTGAGCAGGTCCCAGGCCCGGTGGCACATTTATCCCAGGTCACCTTGCAAACGGAGTAAGGCCCTTCCCTTGTCCAGGGGCCTGTGAGAAGATGCAAGTACTGCTACGAGAGCTGAGATGCTCCTTGGGCAGTCCCTGGGCAATGCTCTCAATGGTGGCATCACAGCACTTCTGGCCTCTAGACAGTGACAGAAGCCATGCAAGAGGACCCATTATCCATGTCCCTATAGAACTCTACCCTAGTTTGGGCTGATGGAAATAACCCCAGGGATAACATTTCCATTCCTCCAGCTGTCCACAGCTTAGTCCCAATGCTGCATGGACTCTATCCTGGCATAGAAGTGAACCCCAAATGCTGAAACACTCTGGGGACCAGAAACTGCTATTCAGCTTTTGATGAAGATTCTCTTAAAGGCACATGGTCTCTAAGAAGATACCCAGAATACAATCCTAAACCTTAATATGTCAGCCTACCTACTTGGAGCCCATTGAAAACCATCTACTTTGGAGAGGGGCGGGGAGGCTCTCTATTGGTGCCAGTGACTGATGCCAACTGATTATGGAGTGCTCTAGACATACTAGCTGCCCACCATCAGCTTCCTCCTCCTATCTGAGCATTCTAACCTCTACGGTCTGGCCTAACCTCAGGCCCAAGTTGCCTGGAGCCAGGGCACTTTTACTTCAAGACAACTGGCTTGGCGCTCCTTGTCTCTGTACAGGCTGTAGGGGAAATTCCTATGATCAAGAAGAGTGACAAGCCGAGTCCACAATATGACGCAGATAGCAAAAAGGCTTCCCAAACAAGCCTGAAGACCCAAGTTTGAAAACCACAGGGGAAGGACAGGACTCCCCAAAATAATCATCCTCTACCTCATGCATGCCTATAACACACACATGCACACACACACACACACACGCATGTGTGCGCACACACATATGCATGCAAACATACACATATGCAAACACACACTCCTTTATTTCTCCAAGACCAGGCTGGCCTCAAACTCAGAGATCTGCCTGCTTCTGTCTCCCAAGTGCCGGGAGTGAAGGCGTGTGCCACTACTGCCCAGCACAAAAGGCATTTTTAAAAAAGTGACAACCTAAGGAAGATTAACATCCACACCATACTCTTGAACCTTAAACCAGGCCTTCGGAAGAGGCTTCCAAGGCAAAGAATGACAACTAGTCACTAGCCCTGTCCCTGGGGCTCAGGAGAGAACAGCCCAGGGACAGAACCCATGCTAGTGGGATCCTCCAGGACACACTCCTTGGAAAGTGGACCAACCTAGAGGACCTGCCCGGTAGCGGGGGGTGTCTCTATCAGCACAAGGGTGAGTGCTCTTGGCTGACAAAGGGCAAATGCTTTCAATGGATATTCACGGGTGTTGGAGGCAGGAACTGCGTGCGGAGAGAGCATCACACTTCTGACACATCAATGACAGTACACCGCGGCGGCTAACTCCAAAGCTCTTTATTTAATGCAACTGGAGCATTTGACGGCAACCCAATTCATACCCTGAAGTGTCTTACAAACAGGGAGCAGCTCTCAG
Source organism: Microtus oregoni (assembly GCF_018167655.1). Lineage (NCBI taxonomy): Eukaryota > Metazoa > Chordata > Mammalia > Rodentia > Cricetidae > Microtus > Microtus oregoni. The sequence continues at coordinate 5,141,790 of NW_024543063.1, read as the reverse complement.
TGACCCTGAGGAATGTGCCTGCCTCCCCTGGTCTCCTGGCAGAAGCAGCAAATCTGAACTTCTATTTATGGCCTGGGTGTCCCTGCTCAGGACACTTAGTTCAGCCTCAGGATTGACCACTTCTGCCCTAAGTCCCTCAGAATGCCTGAAAGGATTTGGGGGAGCCGTGGCAACTCTGTAGGAGTTTCCCTCCTTTCTGTAGCCTCCCTCCCCCCATCCAGAGCTACAGGGTCCATGAAGTTGATTCCCTCAAGAAACAGGTCTAGGGGACCGCAGGGGCTGGCCATCAAGATTGGCATGCAAGCCATCCATTAAAAGAGTGGGCTGTCTCCACCATCATCTGATACCCAGGGAGGGAGTAGACTTACGGAGGGCAGCCCACCCTCCACAGGTCCCTGGTTAGTGTTGTTGGTCACCAAGGCCTCCACACACTCTGGGCCAAGCGAGCTGCTGTCAGGCTGCCTAAGGTTGTAGGTACAATTTCCGACCCCTCAGCAGACACTCGATTTAGTTCAGCCTCTGGGACCTCCTCTAGGTCAGAACACAGGTCATCCCCGGGACCTGGGGGACTGGACAATGGGGACCCAGGAGGCCAGCTGCTCCTCCCAGGGCCTCCAGGCAGCCCCGCTAGGGAGTCCCCCAGCAGATCCCGGAAGCTGCTACCCTCGCGTAGTGGCATGGACTCTAGCAGGTGGTTCAGGAGTTCAGCAGAGACGGTGGCATCGATGGCTTGGCACGTGGACACGAACGTGTGCACCTCATGCATGCATTGGATGTAGCCAGCAGCGAAGCGCTCGCTTGCTTCCGCCTGCAGCTGCTCCCGCTCTGTGCAGGAGGGTGGGAAGAAGAGAGCAGCGTCCCCCACCATGAGCAGGGACTACTATGACTCCGACGATCCGGGACTCACGCAGGAGACACACTGGAGTGTCCTACTGGGTGATGGGGGAGCTCTAGCCTTGGACCAGGCCCCGGGCTCCGGGAGCCGTGGCGTCTGCGCTCCTAATTGGCAGGCGTGTCCTGTCAGAACCCCAGCCCTCGGGTCCCCGCCACCACTCACCTCGTGCCCGGCCCCGCAGCGCGCCCTGCACGCGCCGAACCGTCAGTTCCAGCACTTCGGCGTTCTCTAGCTTGGCCTGCACCTGCGCAGAGGGGAAGGGAATTGAGTCTCTCCGAGAGCTCCGGCGAGCACTCTGCAACCTCCCGCGGCGCCCTTCCCGCCGCACCTCGGTGCCGGCCAGCAGCCGCCGCAGCTCCTGCAGACTCTCGTTGATCCGCGCGCGCCGCTTCTTCTCCACTAGGGGCTTCCGGGCCTGTGGGAAGCGGGCCACTGAGCCCCGGGCCCGCGCAGCCTCCCGCAAGCCCATCCGCCCGCGGCCCCTGTCCGCACCTTGCGGTCCCCCCGTCCTTCCCAACGATCCTCATCCTCGTGTCCAGCACGGTCCCGGCTGGGCGCCAGGGGCGGAGACATGGTCCGCAGCGCCCGGATCCCGGCGCCGGGAGCTGAGTGCAAACCACCCTGCTAGGCGGGTGGCAGCCGGGAGGCCTCAATAACTCTTCGGAGTCTTCCGGCCCGCGGTGTCCCGCCCCTTTAATAGCAACTTATTTACATGTCAATGCACCGATTGGCTGTGCGTGGCCGGAGCTGCCAGCCGCGAGGCTGCCCGCATCCAATGAGAGTGGCCCGCTTTGTCAGGCCCCGCGGGCCTCTGGCAGCTGGCGAGGCGGAGCCCACAGCCCGACCTCCTGCCACTCCCGCAGGGGCGGGACTCCGGGACAGTGACCCCGGGCTTGTCTTGCTTGTGTACTTGTACCTCCCTCTGCTGAGTTGTGAGCCCATATCTGCCAGCCTGTGAGCTGGGACCTAGCTATCCATTCTTCGGTCCGCATCGCCATCCATCCCACCCACCCCTTCACCCATCCATCCCTACAGTGCATTCGCTTCCTTTGATTCACCGAAAGTGCCTCTCGAGAACAGCAGTCCAGTCTGGGGCCCCAAAGTGGGCTTCGGGCGGGGCAGTGCCAAAGTCAAGTCCAAGCCCTGGAAGGGGGACCTGGAAGGGGCTTTGGACACGGGTGGCGAGAGTGCAAAGTCCGGGAAAAGTGGGGACCAACCTAGCAGCAGGAGTAGGGACAGTCCTTGGCCCTTTGAGGTTTTCTTTTTCTTTTCTTTTCTTTTTTTTTTTTTTTTTTTTTGTGTGTGTGTGTGTGTGTGTGTACTTATGGGGACACCTGTAACTTTCTTATACCGAGGTCCGCAGTCGTTCTGGCCGCAATCTCTCTTTCTCTGGGCTCTTTCTAAGTCACCTACCCAATCACTTACTTACCTTGCCTTTCTCTATTTCCAACTCCAGCTCCATGTCTCTCCTTCCTGGTTCACCACCCAGTACCACCTAGTCCCTCCGCACCCCCATCCGGGGCTCACATTTCCCTGCTCCCCACCCCTTTTCATGCCCACCTCCCTCCCCCGCGAGACCCCTTCGTGTCCCCCTACTCTACCCCCACCTCTGCCCCGAGCCCAGCCCTTCTCGGCTCCTCCCTCTTCCATCTTTGGGCCCTACAGGCAGAGGCTGCCGTCTGGCCCCGGTAACTTGATGCCCGTGACAGTTGGCAGCTGCAGCCGCTTCGGCAGAGAAAAGCGTCAGCCTGGCCAGGAGCGACAGGTGTTGGCCGCGCCTTTGTCTCGTTGGCTTTGTCCCGCTGGCAGCGACAGGCACGCCTGTGTCGGCCAGACGCCCAAGCCCCGCGTCGTCGTCGGTCCATCTGCCGGCCTTGCCTCAGCGCGGGAGGGGTGGCGGTGTGCAAGGGCGGCGAGAACGCGCCCTCAGGCAGCACCCTAGGAATCCCGGTTCTGCTGCATTGTTCTTGGTTTCTGCAGCTACTTCGGAGCTGGAACACAGGGCCGGCTCCCACCGGTCCTTTGGGTACTCCATCCTTAGGCCTGGGCACCACTAAGCACCGCTTCAGTAGGAGCCTCTTCTCTTTAGGTCTTCATCAGCCTGGCTGGAAGGGCTCCCAAGAAGGGAAGACCAGGCAGGAACTGGAGTGGCTGGGCAGGGAAAACCTCTACCCTCTTAAAGATGGGTCTGGCAGACACCTTGTGGCTCTACTACAGAGGAGCCTCCAAAGGTGTCAGGTAGCATGAGGTAGCTGAGAGATTTGAAGTTCGATGGTCACAGTCACCTTCTAGTGACCACTCCTGCTCTCTCTCACTTTTACCTCTGAAATGTTCCTGATGCTTCCCCCAGTCAAGTACCACTCATCTGGATATTCCCGACGTGCTAAAAAGCCTGGGTCTCTTCCACTACCCTCCAGGAGCTGCTGAGAGTCCTCCATTCCTAGTGGTAAGACTCCTAGACAGGGGTAGGGGTGAGAATGAGCCCAGTGGAGTTAGCCACAGCTGGTTTGAAACTACTGTTTAGCTATTAGCTTCCAAGTAAAGGAGATTCTAAAATAATTACTTTAAGTTTCTACTACTTTGAGGTAGGCAAAAACAACCTTTGGTAGTTGTTTGGTTTGTTTGTTTGTTTTTGTGCTCCCTAGTTCACAAACGGTTTTGTACTTCTCCCTGTATCCAAATGAGCAAGGCCAAAAGATAGCTCCTATTGGTACAGCATAAGGTCTCTGCGGACAGGCTCTTGGAAATACCAGTGGACCCCTGATTGGAGAGTTTGAAGTGAGGGGCCAAAGGAGACCCACAAAAGGCAAACTGCAAGCAAGGAATTAAAACCAACTAAGAACTCCAGGGGAAGCAAAGCTACCCAGGAAGAGAAATGGGACCGTAGCCCATTCCTAGGTGTGGGAATCCGTCATGGATGACAAGGCTTTGTCCAGTGCTGTGTGAGCTGCGGTGTGTTGCAGAATGCCGTGTAGAACCGAGGGGAAGAGAAATTAAGTAGTTGGGGGTATGCCTCAGTGTGACTGGACAGTCTTCTTGGAAGGAAAGAGGGTAGAAACAGGGCTGGGTATGTATGAGTCAGGAAATGCTTTTTGGCTTGGCTGGGGGAAAGGGGTTGCTTGAGGTCCTACCTGCTAAGCCGGCTTCAATTTATTTTAGTGAATTCATTGGCCAGGTGGCTTAGATTTGCTGTTCCAGAAGCTTGACCACCCCATCTTGAGCCTACAAAACTCCCCCTCTCCTGTCTACCTCCCTCAGCTGACCTATTACTTCCTGCCATTTGTCCTCTGGATCATAACCTACCTTCAAAGTTTGCCTGCATGCAGACTTCCTGAGCATTAGGGCCTTTTGATCCCCTAGAGCCAGGAACAGAGGCCAGTAGAGGCCGGGCAGGGCCGTAGTGGCCACAGGGTAACTAGTTAGCAGCAGAAATAACAGGCTATAAATCCCTAGAGGGACAAAGGCAGCAGCCGGCCTGCAGACATCCAAGTACTTTGTGGGCAATCTGCCCAGAGACTCAAGAGAATTTCCTTTTGGTTTGGAAATAAAGGAGAGGGATTGCCCCTCGGGTTACACCGCAAGGCACAATGGGAGCCCTCCAAAGACTCAGTCAGTGAAACAGCCTTACCTGCCAGGAAAACTTTGTTTCTGACCGCTGGATCAGCACTTACAGTCAGGGGGCATGTTCAGACCAACCCCCCCCCCCCAAGTTGAGCATGAGGCCCAGTGTCATGTTGTCCCTCTGCTCAGGTCCCTGGGACCCTGGTATGGAGAGAGGAAAGGGAAGCAGGCCTCTTCAGAGTAGTTCTCACAAGCTGTCAGTCAGGAATAGCCAGGGTAGGAGGCCTGTGCCCCAGTGATGCCTACATACAGATCCGAAGGGTATATAAGACTTTTCTAGCATGGTACCCATGTGAGTTCTCTGCTCTCAGTCCTGAGGCTGGCACATAAGCAACCAGCCAAAGGTTAGGATTAAAGAGAGAGTTGGTGCCTGGGAGTCATGCTAAGTGGAGGGTCAGCCCAGTGGATTTGCTAAGTTATGTCCAGGTGAAAAGACATCAAAAGAAAAGAGGTGTCGTGGAATGCCTGGCTAGAAGTGCATGATGGGAAATTTCTGAGGGCTTGAATGGGCCAGGGAGGCGGGCACATGAGAGACACACAGGTAAGAACACCATGCACGGAGTGATGAGTTGGCTTTTGGGACTGAAGATTTCTTAATGTACCATTTTGAAGTTCTTAATAACATTTTTTGACAATGCCATTCTATTTGGTTTATTGGTCTATTTATTGGTCTATGTTATGTTAATATATACAGTGCTAGGGTATAGGTCAGTGGTAGAGCATACGCTTAATCTGCATGAGGTCCTCGGTTGATCCCTTTCATCACAACAAACAAAGCATACAATTGAAAATAAAAATATACTTGCTTTATTTAACAATTCTCTAAAAGGCAAAAAAAGTCATAAAAAGACACAAGCAGTCACACAAACATATTGCACTGGGTGAAGGAAGGTACGTTTGGTTTGCACAAGAACAAACCGCTTGTCCGGCAAGGCTCACGAACTGTCGCACAAACTCTGAGAGCTTATTTACATTAAAAAGGCGGCTCAGTTTAAAACAGAGTCTCATGACACCCGTGTAAGCACACACTCTAAAGGAAACAGGACTGGATGCTCAGCATCTTGTAAACAAAGTCACAAAATTATCCTAGGAAGTCAACTTCTTAGCAGTTAACAATCGAGGACTATATATTAAATAATCATAAAATAATGCTGATGGTAAACATTCACGATAGTAGAGAGAAGGTTTTGGCAGTTTTGTGTTTAAGGAACAAGCGTAGGCTTAGACCACCATCTATCTACCCTTTCGATCCGACTGCTAAGGGAGGCGGCTGTCTGTAACCCCGAACGTCCATTAAATTATGGCTACTACCTTATCTCAGTCAAAGGTGGTGTTGTCTTAATTAAAAAAAAAATAGAGTTCTTGTTTTTATGAAAAATAGGGTTAATATTCAGGCATCAAATGGCTTTACTATGAAAACCAACTGCAGTAAGACAATGTTCTGGCAGCCACTCCAGATCCAAGGAACTCTGCTTTTTCTGATGCACTCTGTCTGCTCTTAAGTCAATGACTCCTCCCTGGTGACTTCTCATTCACACCAGGGGTCAAGAGAAGTCTGTCGGAATAATCTTTGGATGTCTGGTGCAGTATAGTGTTTTGCAGAACTGAGCAGAGAGGCTCCCTTCTCCCCAAGGGTTCCAGTGATCTGAAAGCCAGCAGCACAGACAGATGTGGTGACAGAGACCTGAAGCCACAGGAGCTAGAGGGTCAGCCAGGAGTAGAGCGGGGAGGCAGAGCTCCGTGTAAATCGGAGAACATTGAAGGTGGACATGGAGGCCACTTCCCCCATCTGCCCCTCCTTCTTGTGTTCAATGGCTGCTCTCTGCTGGGATCTGTTGTCAAGGAGACTCCAACCAAAGAATATATATGGTCTTGTCCCCGCGACAGCAAAGCCTGGTTTGCAGAGGCCACCATGCAGATAGGGTGACAAGACTGATACCACACCTCCCTGCAAACTGGCTGTAACGGTCTAAAATGTATGCACGAACGACACAGAAATGTACGGGAGTGGGGAGGGCGCTAGTCTGATGGCATTGGTCACAGAAATCACTAAGCTCCATTAGTCCAGAGCAGGCATTTCAACTTTGTTTACAAACAGAAGCACATCAGACTGGAATGTTGGCCACTGCAGGGCCAGAAGCCAAGGCTGCCACCCTGTGCTCCAAACCACCTACCGGAATACACCCAGGAGGCCTGCAGAGATGTCCTCTCCACTTGGTGGGTGAACAAGCATGCAGCAGGACTGCACAGTAATTTAGATTAAAAAGCAGCCCTCCATCTGATACAGTCACACTGTGGGAAAGTTCTAGAAAGCCAGGCCCTTGGCTGAGAGCTTCATGTGACTTCCCAGCTATGTGTCACAGCATGGTGTGATGACTCAGTACAACCCATAGGGGCCAGTGGACATTGGTACACTGGAAAGGGGTCTCACTGAGGTCAAGGGACTTCTGAGGGCCTTGAGGCAAACTCCATGACACACAGATCTCAGTCTCCCCCAAGTTCAATGACAAGTTTGATGACAAATCTTACCCCATTCCCCAAATTCCATATTTATATTTCAATACAAAAACGTATTTCTTCCTAAACCTCCCCACAGTTTTGTTACACCTTCAGAAAACTATGGTGGCTTGGTTTTTTTTTTCTAAAACAAAAAAAAGCAATGTGAGTACACATCTATTTCATTAGAAACAATGAGAAGATCCCCGTCTCTTCCGAGCACCATCTAATGGAGATCGCTGGCTGGGGATGGGGCTATGTCTACGCCTCCTTCCTGGGGCTTTCCTCTTCTTTGGCTTCTGAGGCGTCACCGAGTCCCAAGGAAGGACTGTCTTCCTCGTATGGCAGGTAAATGTTGCCTTTCCCTTCGCTCTCACAGTAAACGCAGTCCTTCAAAGAAAGAAGGCGACGTGAGTAAGAAGAATGCAGCTGCAATTTGCCATCACTCACACTCAGCAAGGTAGGTGGAACGGTAGCCGTGACCTGGAGGGTGCTGATCATAGAGGCACCCCCTGGCCCAGGAAGCTGGCTCCTAGTCATGAGTCCTTTACCAGTGACTTCCATCAAATGTGTTCCCTGGCATGTGCTCAAGCGGAAGAGGGCACGTGAGTGCGAAGGACAAATGTGCGGTGGTCAAGTGACCCCAAAGTCTTTGTCAAGACCACTCCTCCCTCAACGGATAGAACCTCACTTCTCTCTCCTCAAGAGTACTTCGACTTGGGACATGAGACATCTGAGATTGGGCCTTCAGGGCACGACAGGAACGTTCTGTGGACATCTCGTCCTGCGGACATCTAAGCACCCACAGTGAGATATGGGGCCTGCTGCAGCCAGCACCAGTTGGCCTGTGAGGGAGCCTCCCAAGAGGCAGATCCTCTTGCCTTCAGATTATAGGAGCCTCAGCCAAACCTTGCCTTCTGCTTCACAAATCGTGCGTGTGGCTTATGCTTATAATCCCAGCACTTGGGACACAGATGTCCTCAGGAGGACTGCTCTGAGTTCCGCGTCAGCTAGGCTACAGTGTGAGACTCTGTCTTAAAAGAGCTGGAGGGATGGCTCAGCTGGTGAAGTGCTGCTTTGTAAGCCTCAGGACCTGAGTTCATTCTCTAGAACCCACATAAAAAAAAAAAAAAAAAAGTTAGAGGTAGCAGTGTGATCTTGTAATCCCAGAGCTGGGAAGCAGAGGCAGGTGGACTTACTGCCCAGATACTCTAGTTCTCCTGTCAAGCTCTGGATTAATAGGAGACAGCAGGCTTCATTCAAGTAGATTTAGGTTGTCCCTTAGCCTCCACAGTGCATGCAAACATCAAAAAAACCCTCCCAAGAGATCCTGAGCCAGAACCAACCAGCTAGCTAAGCTGCTCTCAAGTTCCTGACCCAAGAAGATGGCAAAACAAAGGCTCCTTTGAGGAAAGATGACTCCCACAATCCCATTCTGGGAACGGAAAGTATGAAGGTCCTGGGGCAGGTATCTACCTGCTTGATCCAGGATAGCCAAGAGAAAGCAGGGAAATGGGAGGTAAGATAGGAGGTGGTGGGTCAGCTTGACGGTGAAGCCACTTATTCTGGCTAAGAATGGGGCACCGCTAGAGGGGATTTAAGTGGAGACTGTCTTAGTCACTGCTCTCTTGACCCAGGCAACTCTTATTAAAGAAAGTATGTTAACTGGAGGCTTGCTCATAGTTTTAGAGTTAGACCATTAGACATGGTGCTGGAGAAGTAGCTGAGACCAGCCCTGATCTGAAGGCCAATAGAGAGATGGGGACTTGGCCTGGTATGGCCCACCCCCAGTGACACACTCTTCTCCAACACAGCCACAGCTACTCCAACAAGGTCACACTTATTAATCCTTCTCAAATGGTGCCACTTCCTAATGGCTAAGCATTCAAATACAGGAGCCTTATGGGGCCGTTCTCATTCAAACCACCCTAGGCGCCTATTATCATCTGTCTCCGGGAGAAGGGTGAACAGAGAGCACAGTGCGAGGTTGCCCTGTCATGCAGGCCATGTTTTTCAAAGTTGAGTGATGTGATCTGCTAATGACCAGAGGGAGTAGGAGAGGCGTATTGGACAGCTCCAGGGTTAGCAGCCTGGAAAGGTGGGCCTCTATCAGCGAGCTGAGAGTGTCAGGATACAGTCAGTGTTCCCTAGCTGTAGTCAGTGGTGGGAAACATCAACAAGGGAACCTACACCAAGCTGAGCATTGGGAACCCGGAGGCCAGAGAGGAGTCCTGGTGCCCAGGAACCAGAGCTGTTAGCATTGTAGACTGAGAGCCATGGCCTGGAGACGGAGGTGGCTGCTCTCATACCACTGGACTGCAGTGGGGACACTCTACCTGAGAGTCAGCAGGTAGCAGCAGAAGCCGGGGGAGCACATACAGTTCTGGGATTCCAAGGACCAGGGGCCAGGACAGGAAGAGCAGGGTGGGCGGAGAGATGTTTGTATTGGGAAACAGAAATCAGAATGGTAGAAAGGGAGGCCATTCCCTTCAGTGAGCTGTTCAGGCTAGCCATTCAAACCTTCGAAGGAGTCACACCTAAGTGTCCTAGAGCCTTTTCCCTTCCTTCCTCCCTCTCTCCCTCCCTTCCTCCCTTTTCTTTCCTCTTCCTCTTTTCTGTGACAGCTCTCCCTGTGTGTCCAGATGAGACCCAGACTTGCGCCCCTCCTTCCTCAGGCTCCCAAGTGCTGGCTACAAATGTGTTCTACTGTATCTTATTTTTTTTTTAATTTTTATTTTTTAAATTTATTTATTTATTAAGGATTTCTGCCTTATTTTTTTTAATCAATTTCAAATTTAGAAGCGTGATATTTACAGATAAACCAGGAAGACAGTACAAGGGTTCTCTTCAGTGAAGTTCTGTTGTTTGTTTCTCGAGACCAGGGCTTGCTATGTCTGGTAGGTTAGCCTTGGTTTTCCAACCTCCTGCTTCAGTTTCCCAAGTGCTGGGATGATAGGCATGTGCTACCATGCTTGACCCCAGCTGCAGCCTTTCAGTGCTGTGTGAGAAGTAGGGCTCTGCAAACTTACTGTCACGTCGATGGCCGCAGGCAGACCCCCAGTCTGGACCCATGAATGAACCTCTTGAAGCTCTCGCCTCTGGCTCTCTGTGAACCGGGGCTGGGACCTCTGCAGCAGCTTCAGCTTCTCCCGGTCCTCTTTCAAGACCGACTGGAGATCCCTTCATGAAGAGTTAGGTGTAGGTGAGCCACAGATTGAAGTGACAATATACTCATTTTCTGTCAATTTTTTCAATATCAATAATGTCGTGGCAGAGGATTACCGTTGAGATAAATCACTTTGTTTAAGGTTAACTTAGTCTCTTTAGGAAACATTCTCTAGTCTTTTCTCTTAATGATAACTAAGGTCACGATTTCCTTAACCAGTACCTGCTGCCTTTAGGAACCTCAGGGTTCCCCCTCCTTTCTCTGAGCCCCCTGTCTGGGGCTGCTCTGCAAAGGCAGTAGCTTCAGCAGCTTCACAGCGAAGGCTGACCTGCACTTAGGATCTGTGCGGGTCCAGAAACAACACAGACATGGGCTGATCACCCACCCGGACTCTCGGTTTCTTCAACTTAGACAGACACATCCCATTTACCCCGAAGGTGGGTGAGGTAACACAGCTCAACATGGCAACAATGTACGGCTAAAGTGCAGTGTGCTGTTGGCAGGAGGGTGGTCTCCAGGGTTCTAACTGCCCCAGGTCAGTAAGCGGGCTGTTGCAGGCCCAGTGGGGGCATCATGGAGGAGCTTCGTATCTCTCTACTGCCTCTGCTGTATCTAGACAGCGTTCCACAAGACATCCTTCCTGCCTGGATGACCCTGGTGTTGGAAACTCCTACCCAGCCCTTCAGGCTTCCCAGGAGGTGCCAACAGTTACCGGGAGGGCAGCTGGTATGTCATCATGATGCTGTCGTCTGTGTTAGCCATCAGCAACCAGATGGGGTCCTGCAAGACGTATTTAATGAACTGTTCACTTTCCTCCGTGTCTGTGACCATTTTTGCTTTGTGATTATTCTCTGAGGAGTCAATGCTTCCAAAGTATTTGCTGGTGTGACTTGTATCACTACTGCCTTCAAAGACGTGAAAAGCAAATCGTTACAACCTTGACATAAAAAAGCAACTCTTGTACAATGTGCTTACATGAAGTCATGGGCCTGTACTCCACCAGGCAGGCTCCTGGCTACTGCAGGCTGGAGCCTGTCTGGAGAGCAGGGTTCCTTGGGTAATGACAGCCTGTGCTGGCCCAACTTCCCCTAGGCTTTCCAATCTCAATAACCTCAATGATTCGAACTCAGGACACCTGCCAGCACCAAGGAGGTGATTCTTGCCTGGGGCAAAGCTGAGCTCAGACAGGGCTTTGTCTTGGAACCCTGACTTTTGCCCCAAGTTCTCACTGCCTGTGGACTCTGGTCTATCTTTAGGCTCACAGAAGTGTCCTAAGAAGGGGTACTACTGGTCTATTAATGCCTAGCTATTACCCATAGGCAAAGAAGCCTGTGAGCAGATTAGGGAACATTCACTTTAGGGCAGAAAAGGCATCAGGACTTTGAGGATGGCCATGTGCAGGTTTGCCCCTGGAGGCTTGAGGGCACGTGTGGATGATCCCTGCCAGCAGAAGTTGATGGTTAGTCATGTCTGGATATGTGTACCCAACTCAGGAGGTTGAACCAATGTCCAGGGAACCCACCGACTGGCCCAACAAGGGCTGGCACGGATACGAGGTCTTCACTGACACAGAAATTGGAAGCTAACAGATAGAATCCTGAATTCTGATGGCTAAGGCCTGTCTGCTCTGCTAAGTAGGGCAGGCAGCGCTGCATCCATGCAGAATGGCCAGAAACCGAACATTCTATGAGAATCTTCTAGACACAACCCAAACCCACACTGGCCAGCACACACCTGTGCCCTCAGCACAAACATACCTGCCCCACTTTGGGATGCGTCGCAGCCCAGCGAGCTGGAGCCCAGAGAATCTGAGGTGGCAGAGGTCCCGCTCCTAGACAGTGCCGAGCCTGTGGCTGAGCAGAGGTCCTCACCCAGCAGGAGGTTGAGCAGGTCACTGGATGTGGAGACGGCATCACTGTTCTGGGTGTCGGAGGGCTCGTTGCACTTTAGGAACAGGAAAAAAGACACCGATGCTCATAGAGGCTTAGGGACAGCATGGCACACAACACACAATATGGTGAGGTGGAGCCAAGGGAATGCCTTGGGTGGCTTTTGTGCAAAGATCAGTCACGGAGAGCAAGCCTTTTCTTTACCTATCAGGTGAGCAGATTTTACAGCTACGGGTGTGGGGAGAGGGTCGCGCTGATACTCTATGAACACCACCCAATGTAATATGCCTCTGAGAAGAGTCACAGCAGACGGCAGGGCTTGGACTCAGTGGAAACACACCATGATGCTCCTCAGCCTCCTGAGCCCCAGTGGAGCTGCTTGGCTTGGGAAGCATCTTGCGTTCTAGTGTCTTAAGAGGGCAGAGAGGCTCTGGGAGACCCTCTGCCAGCTTAGCCGGCTCCACTTTCTGAACAGTAGCATCAACGCCTTGCAAAGGCAGCCATCCCCCTGGAATGTCCATGGGGCTGGCTCTGGCTATTGTTATGGCCAGAGACCATTAACTAGACAGGGTCCTTACTACACCAGAGAACACTGGCTTCTGAGCTAAAAACAGAAATTCCCTCCTCATCTCTGTGAGCCCCAGAGGCCTGTACTCCACAAGGCAGGCTCCTGGACACTGCAGGCTGGAGCCTGTCCCCTTTCCCCATGCTGGGCTTCATTAAACTTTGAAGCCTAGCCAGGCAAGAGCATGCCTTTAATCCCAGCACTCAGGGAAGAAACAGACAGATCTCTGAGTTTGAGGCCAACCTGGTCTACACAGCAAACAGGCCAGCCAGGGATAAAAACTGTCTCAAGGTTTTGTTTTTTAAAGGCACTTTTGTTTCCCCTAAGGCAGGGTTTCTTTGCACAACAGTCCTAGCTGTCCTAGAACTAACTCTGTAGATCAGGCTGGCCTCGAACTCACTGAGATCCACCTAGCTCTATCTCCCAAGTGCTGGGATTAAAGGTGTGCACTACCACTGCATTCCCCAAAATTAAAGTAGTTTTAGGATTCATTAGAGATGTGAGGCTCACAAATGCACCCCACAGTCACACACTATTCCTGGTCCCCTCATCTGTTTATCTGCCATCTTCCTGTGCTCCCTACAGGGCTCAAAGAATGTTTCATGGTAGGACCTCATAACCTTGAATCGCACACTCCAGAAAAGTCACCGTAGCCTGAACCCAGGCCTTGAGGCTGGCAGGAAGCACCCAATCCAGAAGCCCCGATATGAGGGTGTGCGCTGACCACCGTGCGGTCCAGCCTACTGCCTGGAAGGAAGGAGGCAGAGCACGGCATCCTTACAGCTGGAGGTGTCTTTGGCTGCCGATCCCAAGAAGTGCCAGCCGTGCATTCCAGACCGGAAACTGCTGTCCCTATGGTCCCCAAGGTCCCCATGGCTCCAATGCTGTTCTCAGGTGCCTCCTCTAGCTGAAGCAGATTAAGCTGTAGGGGACTGCTGCCTCGGGACTGGAAGAGCGGTGGGGAGGCTCTGCCTGAGGCTGCTGTGCCCGCTGGAGGGGTGACTGGACAAGCGCATGGCTGTCTGAGCATCGAGGTCCGACTGGGGAACTCAGCCTGGGTGGCAGGAGCTACTTCAGAGGCAAGTGTGGGGTGGGCTGCAAAGTGAGGCTGGCTGGGGAAGAAGGCCTGAGGCAGGTTTGGGGTTGCTGGTGGGAAGGGGTAGCTGGGCAGCATGAAGGCCATGACTGGAGCTAAGGGGGCAGCAAATGGCAGAGGCTGCATTGCAAATTCAGGGTGGGTGCCCATAGGCACCACAGGCATGGTGAAGCTGGAGTGGGGAGCTGCAGGTGGGGCCACCACAGTCCCTGGTGTGGATACTACTCCAGGTGCCTGGAACACAGGCAGAGGGTAAGCTGGCACTGAGGCAGGGAAGGGCGCAGAGGGGCAGCTGGACTGGGATGTGTCAGAAGGGGACCAGGCTGTGGCATTCAGGCCCACGAGAGGAGGACGGTGGGATACAGGTCCCCCAGATCCTGTGCTCTCAGAAGAGTCCTGAGTCTTGACACGCTTGGACTTCAGTTTTCTGTTCTTTCCAGTTTTTTTCCAAGATGACTCCACGCCAGAAGTATTTCTTAGTCCTGGGGTAGCTAAAATGCAGAAAAACAACCAGAGTAAAGATTGCAAAGTAGTTGCAAGCCCTACTGCGTCTACTCAGAGAGAGTGTAGGATGTCAGGCAACTGATGGCACCTCTCAGTTCCACAGACCTGGAGACAACACTTGGTTTTTCTCAATCCACAGCCAGTGAGGGGAACTGACAGACGTAAAATGAGAGGCTTTTCATAAAACCAAATTCCACCAACTTGTAGATGCATCTTTACTCATAGGTCATAGTCCTCTCTTTCCCCTCAAAGTCCCACGTCCTCTCTCATGTGAGGGGCTTAAAGGTCCCTTGTCCTTGGAGAAATCAAGTTGAAATGGATCAGGAAGCCTCCTCCCTGCTGCCTACTTTTCACAGTACTAGGAGGTGCTATGTAGGTTGTTGGGGGGAACGCTACCAACAGTCTAATCTAGCCATGAACTACCATAATCACCAGTATGGTAAGAAATGCCCTTGGGCACAATACTGGCATGAATGTTCTGGGGGCAACCAACACCACTTTCTTTTTGTTGTTGTTGTTGGTTTTCGAGACAGGGTGTGGCTTTGGAGCCTGTCCTGGAACTAGCTCTTGTAGACCAGGCTGGCCTCGAACTCACAGAGATCCGCCTCCTCTGCCTCCCAAGTACTGGGATTAAAGGCATGCGCCACCACCGCCCGGCTCAAACACGACTTTCTGATTTGATTTAAGGTCCCCTCCACAGGAGGAAAGGTATGTCTGATACTGCAGATTTGACCAAGAACCCATGTTGGTGAGATCCCAGGTCCCAGTTATAAACTTACTATTATTGCTTTGCTAAATATATATAGTAACAAACTGACCTCCAAATTCGTATCTCTGTATCTACAGACGGGTACAGCTCTCAGACATCATCAGAAGTTTCTTTGTCTGGCAGTTAACACAGAAACTCACAACTAAGTGGAGTGACTCAGTGGAGTGCTCAGCCACAAACAGGGCATCTACATAAACCTTACCCCAAGGATCGGAGAACAAGATCAAATAGGGGGATGGGAAGACTGAGAGAGCCAGAAGTTGGGCAGGACTAGACAAAACAGGTCTTCTGGACCACTATACTCATGAACTTATAGCAGCTGTGTTTGCCTGCACAACATCAAGCCAGGCAATCATGGAGGCAGAAGGGGTTCAAATGGATCTCCGGTCCTAATGAGGAGCTACGGACAGTTGACTGCTTTTGGGAGGGAGAGCATGTTTTCTTTAAGGGTGTGGCCCACAGTAGGCCACCACTCTCACACAGATGGCCTCACACCTAGGGGTACATGAGAATACAAACTGGACTTGAGGAGAGGACACAGGGTGTGTGCAGGGTGGTGGGATGGCTCTGAGAGCCGGTGGTGGTGGGGGTGTGAATATAAAAAAACATTTTATGGAATTCTCAAAAAATTAGAATCAAAAGATTCTTTGTGCAAAAACAAAATTGAAAAACAAAAACTTGCATTCTCTGCTAGCCCAATATTTAGGAAAAAAATACATATTGATGGACAGACCCTAAACAGCAGAATGACTGGCTTCACTTAGCCTACCACTACTGTTCCCAAAGAGATCCTGTATGTTCCTTCTGCCCCTGGAGAGTTGGGGGGCAGCAGTAGCCTGGGTCTAGAGTACCCCTGAAAATCCATGCTGAAGGCTCAGTTGCTGGTCCTGGGGGAGGGAGGGAGGTGGCAGCTTTAGGAGGTGGGGCCTAGTTGCGAGGAAGCTAGGCTATTGGGGCATGCCCTAAGATACAGGACCCATCCTGCCCTCTGTGAGGTGGGCAGCCCTTCAGCCACTGTCTCCTGCCATGGAGTGCTGTTCTGCACCAACGGGGCTAAGCAACGATGGCTGCAAACCTTTGGAACCGTGAGTCAAATAAACACTGTCTCCCTATCGATTGTTCCTCTTCGGTATTCTGTCACAGTGCTGACGCTGACCAACAGTCACATATGCCCAGGAACACACCCCGCCTCACGGGTGTGTCTGGAGAGAGGATAAGGGGGGCAACTGTGGCAGGAGGAACTTTGTGCACTCCTAGTGCCTTCCTTGGGGGGCGTCCCGGGAGCCTGCTTTCTTCCCACTTCAGCAGAACAACAGGTCTAAGGCAATAGGTATGCAGGGGCATCTATGAGCTGGGACAAGGGTCCCACACCTTTACTGCATACTGAGACAAGCAGCCCACAAGCACACTGCCCCGTAAGGGAAGGTTGTACCATTCTGCCCCTGTTTGTTGTTTTTTCCTCAAGAGAGGACAGTGGCTAGGGGGCTGGAGAGATGGCTCAGTGGTTAAGAGCATTGCCTGCTCTTCCAAAGGTTCTGAGTTCAATTCCCAGCAACCACATGGGAACCATCTGTAATGCGGTCTGGTGCCCTCTTCTGGCCTGCAGACACACAGACAGAATATTGTATACATAATAAACAAACAAACAAACATTAAAAAAGGGAGAGAGAGAGAGAGAGAGAGAGAGAGAGAGAGAGGACAGTGGCTAAAATGCTAAGCTCCAGCGGTGTCAGGGCTGCCTGGAACGTTGGGTGGTTCATGTACTGTACAAACAGCTGGGTCTAGGGGTCGGTGGGAACTGGAACTGTGCACACTGGGTCTGCTCAGGGCTGGGGAGGGTATCCTCCTATCATTTCCACCAAGGCTCCTAGATGTGGCAGTACTGTGAGTTGGGGAAAGAGAGTGAGAAGGAAACGTGGAAAAGCAACCCTGTCTGGTTATCACTCAGGAACAGAGCAGCAGGCTCGCTGAAGACCCTGGTTCAATTCCTACCTTCAGAAGAAAGGAAGAAAGACAGAAGAAAAGATAAAATCCTTAAAAGAGATCACAGCTTCCTCAGTTCCCTGCAGTGTGTCTCCTGGGGTCACTGTGACCCTGGACCAGAGCTCCAGAGCCAAAAGACCTGGTATGTCTGGCCAGTGCAGCCCCTGTCTCTGGGGCTACAAACAAAGTGGTCAGGCACAGGAGCCAGGTGGGAGTGTGGCCTGAGCCTGATCCTATCGTGAGTGTGTGAACAGGTGGCCAGACTCAAGAACCAGGCTCCTGGAACAGAAAACCTGCAAGCAAGAGTGGATCTTATTCCATTCCTGAACATAACCACCCCAGGGATTTATTAGCAGTTTTACATTAATGGCTTTGGCTGAGGTCTGGCTGAGGCTGGCTGTCCACAGGGCAGTCCCAGGTCAGAAGGGTGAGTCTACCGGAGGGGACAGTTATCCTCCATTTCCAAGAGCTGCCTGCTAAGGTTCCATAGCACCATGCTTAGTCCTTGCAGGCTAAACTTAGCTTTTTATCTCAGGGTTTAGATAAAAGTCCCAAGTCACAAATGGCTGAAGCTAGCCTAGGGTTCTGCAACTGTCTACAGTATTGTTTGCTTGGGAACGCGAGGCTACATCCTCAAAAGTGTTCCCAGGCTGCATCGCCACCAAAGTGGCGATGGCTACTCCACATGAACCTCCGACCTGGGCGCAGTTCAGTGTGAAGCCAGCACTGGATGCAGCACTCTCAAGACAGTGCTGAGCAGGCAAGGAGGCCCACACCCGTAACTGCAGAGAGGCAAGAGGACTATTGTAACAGGTCAGCATGACCCTGTCTTAGAAAAGAATAAAGTTTAGAGATGGCACACTCAGTTCAGGTCAGCACTCACCTCGCTCACTCGCCTGGGCCCGGGACCTCTCCTGGAGATAGTTCTGGCAGTGAGCCTGCAGCGCACCGAGCCTGCTCACTTCCCGGAACCTCTGCAGGAAGCCCTGCTCCTCTCTCTGGGTATGTGCAGCCAGAACTTCCTTGGTGAGGCCCAGCTTCTGCAGAGCCCCCTTTTCCTGGCTGAGGCCGCCGGCTGCACCATCCAGGGACTCAGGCCCGCTGGCCACGTCTTCTACTGTCTCTGCAACAAGAAGCAGACTCGGTCAGCAAAAGCTTGTCAGTGGAACCTGCAGTACAGATCACTCACACCCAGTTGATGCCCACAGCCGGGGGCAACATTCCCCATGCCTACTTCAGCTTTCCAAGGAAGTCCCAGCAACAGGCAGAAAGCGGCAAGCAGAGACCTGATGATCCACTGGGTCGGGAATCAGGCCTACGGGCAACAGGAAACTGGGAGCTGTGGACTTCCACTTGGAAGACATTCCAAAGCTGCCTTCAGCTTCACTACACAAGGGATAGGGCCAAAGTGCTACACCCTCCAAGGCTCAGGGCCCTGCATGGTGACCACTCAGGACCTCATGCCCGTTCAGCAGGCACATTACCAACTTGATCCATCTCCAGCCTCAAAGACACATTTTATTAAGAACGCTGAGTCACGATCAGCCTTCTTACAATGTGCTCTGGCTCTTTTCCCTACATAGCAATGGTTGCTAGGCTCACCTTTGCTAGGAGGCAAGGCTGGGCAGAGAAAAGGTCCCAAGCAGGGCCTGCACCTTAAGGACAGACATTAGGGCAGATAACTGCCACCAGGTGGCACCAGAGCACAGCAAGGGCTTGTACTTGGGCCCTAGCTGGCCACATGTCGCCTCTGAATTTTAAGTACCCAATATCTTTTACCGGACACAGTGGAGTCAGAGGCATGCTCTTGACCACGGCCCACTTCTTATGTGGGTGCTGGGGATGCGAACCAGGTTCTCACGCTTGCACGGCTCTTACCTACTAAACCATCTCCCCAGCCTCCGAAGTTTCTTTTTAAAACTCAGATTGCTGTTGATATTCCCCTAAAACCTCTGGCATACCTAACTCCGGCTGTGGTTTTTTGTCGCCCACGTGGACGATGGTGCTGCTGTAGCTGCACTGGCTGGTGAGGGACACCACACTCTCTGCCTTGCCTGGCAACGTCAGGGAGCTCAAGTGAGCGCTGACCTCTGTGTGGCTGGTCACCTTGGAGTGCCGAACTGCGTCTTGATGAGAGAAAAACAGATGCAAACACATATGCAGGATTAAAGCCACTGCCTGGTTAAGGATCTGGAGATGCAAGGGTCCTGTGGGGCCCATGCTGGCTACACCCCACCCCACAATACTTGATGACAGCTTGTCCTCAGGAGAGAGGTGAAGAGGAAATGATGACATAGGAACAACTTGAACTTCACACTAAGAGCCCAGGACCTCTGGGAAGGAAGCATCTAGATGGCTGTGGTGGTACTGAGCCAGGGTCCTCTGGAGTAGAGCAATGACTTCTTCAATAAGCAGGAGTCAGGGGTGATCCGGCTGGTCACTCTATTCCATGCATGACCTTCCACTCTCTTTTGCTTCATTTTATAAATGGGATACCCTATTTCTTCTCTAAACTTTTATTGTTGTTGTTGTTGTGTGTGGACAGCTTTGTGGAGCCAGTTTCTCCTAGCCTCTACATGAGTTCCGGGGATTGAATTCAGGCTTGCACAGCAACCACCTTTATGTACAGAGTCATCTTGCCAGCCCTGTTTCTTTTTCTTTTTGTACTTTTTTGAGACAAAGTCTTAGTTTGTAGCCAGGACTGGCTTCCAACTCAGTATCCTCCTTGGTCTGTTGAGTCCTGAGATTGTAAGCATGTGCCACTACATCCAGTGGGGTTCCTTTCTGACCCTGGTCATGATTCACAGTGTTTAAGTAGCCCAAGCTGTCATATAGCCATGGGGAACACTAGTGTTCACAGGCGAGGGCTCCTCTAGACAGGCCAGGGATCCTATAGACAGGCCAGAGATCCTCTAGACAGGTTAGGGATCCTCTAAACAGGCTAGGGATCCTCTAGACAGGCTAGGGATCCTCTAGACAGGACGGAGGTCCTCTAGATAGGCCAGGGCTCCTCTAGACAGGATAGGGATCCTCTAGACAGGCTAGGGCTCCTCTAGACAGGCTAGGGATCCTCTAGACAGGCTAGGGCTCCTCTAGACAGGATAGGGATCCTCTAGACAGGACAGAGATCCTCTAGATGGGATAGGATCTTATAGACAGGCTAGAAAGGTGCTTTTCCCAGAACAGAGGCTAGCACATCCATAGAATGGAATGGAACTCAGGGTTGTCCCTTGGCCACCAGGAGGCTTTCTGGACCCTGTTGTCAACACTTAGTACTCTGTGTCTAGACATCACCTTGACCTTGAAGGAGGGTATTGACTTTCCAGCCACTCTGGTCATTTAAAAACTTTGCTGGTTTATCTACAATGCATGAAAACTTAATTCAGGAGGAAAAAGGGGACACATGAGGGTTTATGATGACTTCTGACTCCACAAAAAGATTTAAGGGGTCCCAGGTTAGATAGCCCATAATGGAAAGTATACCTCCAGAGTGCAGCCCAGGGCTGACTGTGGCCTTCCGGGATGGGATGTTGGCTGGGAACTCGCATTTTCTTTTCAGGGTGGCAGCTTCATTGCAGCTCTCCAGGTACCTGGAGGAGGGTTGGTTGGAAGGCACCGTGTGGGTGGGAAGGTGTGGGTGGGGATGATAGCAATGGCGGGGAAGGTCATAAGTGCCCTGTGTACCTGATGACACTGTCCAGGCAGCTGATCTGCTGGTAGGAGCAAGGAGGCTGGTTCTTATAGGCTAGCTCCTCTGGGAAGCTGCCCTTGGGTACGCTCGCCCCTGAGTAGTCCCTATCTATGGTAGTGACAGCTTTCACCTGAGCTGGGGGGCTGCTTGGCATTTCTGAAATGAAACAAAATAAAAGTTTTCTATTTAATACCTTTCATCTGCCCAAAGAAACCACCCCGTATTTATAAAGCATTTTAGTCTGCTCGAAGGCAGGGGTAGGGATCCATAACGTACTGACACGGAACCCAGTGACAGTCTGCATCCAGAAGCCCCGTCAGCTGGCAGCTGCAGGGCTTCTGAGAAGGAGCTTGGAGTCATCTGTTACTCAGGCAGAGCTTGTTTCTCTCTGGCCTTAACAACACATGCCAGGGCCATTCTCAGGGCTCAGAGCTTAGGTGGAAGAGGGTGGATCTTAACATCTTGAGCTTGGTGGCCAATCAGAACCCAGCTCTCTTAGTCTCCTGAGCAGGGTAGGCGAGACTGAAGATAGGGACATAGGGGCTTGCACATGCGGACCAGGTAATCTACCATGAACCGCTCTGTAGCCTACCCATCATTAGATACTTATTTACATAGAGACAGAGTCTCACTACACAGCCCTGGCTGGCCTGGAACTTGCTACGTAGACCACACCGGCCTTAAACTCACAGAGATCTGCTTACTTCTACCTCCGAAGCGCTGGGATTAAAGGTATGTGCCATCACGTCTGGCTTTATTTGCTTGTTTGTTTGTTTGTTTGTTTGAGAAAGGGTCTCATTAAGTCACCTATGAGGCAGGCTGGCCTTAAACTATGGAACCCAGGCTTGCCTGGAATTTGTGATCTCTCTGCTTTAGGATCTAGGGAAGAAAGGTGACAAGACTCAAACCACTGAACCACCAGGGCCAATTTTCAAACACAACTTATGGTGACAATGATGAAACAGCAATTGCTGCCCAGGTACCAGGCTGTGGATTCTGTCTGTGCTCACAGGAGCCACATGCTTGCTGTCCTGAGGAAAGGAAACCCACACTCCATGCCCTACTGGTCCATAGGGTAACAAGGACTTTCTGAACAGTAGGATCTGAACCTGTTGGTCATACACAGTAGAGCAGCTCTTATTTCTTTGCTAAACAAGGATGGGGTGTAAGTGAGACTGCTTTGACTTGAATAATCACACAGAAGCTATATAATCACAGCACTGTTTGATCTATTAGTTCAGGCTTCTTATTAACTCTTACATCTTAAATTAACCCATTTCTATTAATCTATATATTACCATGAGGCTGTGGCTTACAGGTAAGGTTCTGGCATATGTCTCCTTTGGCAGCTACACGGCATCTCTCTAACTCTGCCGTGTCTCCCCCCCCCCCCCCTCTGTTTGGATTTCCCACCTTGGCTTTACTCTACTAAGCCATTAGCCAAAACAGCTTTATTTATCAACCAATAAAGCAACAAACACACAGAAGGATCTCACATCATCTCTCATCTCTATATCAATGGGGTAAAGCACACCCAGGAGGTGACCTCCCCAGTCCTCAAATAGAGCAATAAGACCCATGTCTTTCTCTCTGCCATCCTAAGACACAAGCAAAAGAATGTGTGGTTTCTTTTGTTTTCTTCTTGAAAAGAAGAAATATATTTATTTATTAAGAAAAAGTGAGAAAAACCTCCTGGGAGTGAGGAAGTAGCCAGAGGACATCTTTTTACCTGCAACGGATGTTTCCTTTTGTTCTGCAGACCCATGAGAAAAGTGACTTTTGGTTTGAATCTTGCCACCATTTTTTAAATTTCCCTTGAAGAAAAACAATAACGAACACGTTATTCATTCTAGGAGACCTTCTTCCCTCCATCCCCGCAGTGAGAACAGAACAGCCGACACCAGTCGAGGAGCACGGAGAGTGACTCTTCGGGAGTGGAACGCAGGGCCTCGCACATGCTGCACACATGCCCATCACGGAGTGTACTTACTACACGCCAACATGGATTTGGAAATCCTGAAGGAGCCAGATGGAGCTGGCTACAGCTCTCATGATCGATCCCCAAGGATAACACAGAGCCAAGGGGATGCTGATGCTTCTTCACCACCCTCCAGTTAAGCTTGTTTCCCCTGCTCTGTCCACCGAAGTCATTTTCCTTTATGTGTTTAACTACAGGGTAGCTGCCTCAACATGAAACATGAAGTAAACCTCTGGGAACAGAGCCTTCTCTGGGAGAAGGTGATGGAGCCACCGGCTTCAGACACTGCCTGGCTATTTCCGATCATGCTTCCTAACCGAGGACCCGCACTGCTGAGCTTGCACTCCTGGGGGAAGAACAGAGAGGGACGTACGGATCTCCTCTGGTGAGACTCCTCATGGCCATTGCTGTCGCTGGATGATGTCATAAGGTGTTCGTGGGATCCGTTACTGCCCAGGCTCCCATAGCCACTGGAGCCACTATGGGGAACAGGCTGCAGGAAGAGCATACACATCGCTGCGGACATGGTGGAACAGTACAGAAGAGTCACCACCAGCCAAGCTCAGACAGTGGTCTCAGCTTGCCCAAGGTCACACAGAGAAGATAGTGGAGGGAGCTTAAACCCTGGGTTGTCTGGCCTTCATCTCTAGGCATGCAGCTACCAAGGAGACCCCATTAAAAAGAAATGTAGCCAGGTGGTGGTGGCGCACGCCTTTAATCCCAGCACTCGGGAGGCAGAGGCAGGCGGATCTCTTTGAGTTTGAGGCCAGCCTGGTCTACAAGAGCTAGCTAGCTCCAGGACTGATTCACCTAGAGTTAGTTATACCTTGTCTCCCATAATCAAGAAGGGGACATCAACCTCAGCTGTGGGACTGACTGCAGTTAAACTGATTTTGCTGCAGGGTGATGTCACTGAGTCCCCGGTGCGGGTGATCGTGTTTTGGGGAAGAGTGAGCCTTAGACCAGTAGAAATTGCACTAGAAATTATGGGGTATGGGCAGCCTTCAACCGCTCATTCAAGGTCATGACTCATACACGAAAGATTCTAAGGCTAGGAAAACTTGGGGGCACTTGGTAGCTCTTAGGCCAACCACACAGTCCACACTTGGCTTTTCTGGGCAGACATGGAGACCAGCAGAATAGAGCATTCCTAGTGTGATACTCACCTGCATCAGCAGGCGGTGGATTTGCTCTGTTAGCTCCTGAACGCTGGGGTGCGGAGTCTTCTCCTCAGGACACGGGGAGGCTGCAAACACGTCCTCATTCAAAGGGCCCCTGAATGATTTTAATTTGTCTCATCAGAAGGGCCCGTCTTAGCCTGAATGTGGCACCCACACTGTCCACTCAGGCTGGAATCTCCATTTCCAGCCCACAGACACCCTCCCTCCCAAGCTACGACACAGCTCTGCTTAGATGAGTTCCTCCCACTTGGGCACGTCATCCCTTGCCCACATGGCCAGTGGCTCTCAATAGGGAGATGACCCCAGCTTTGCCCCCCTGCTGGTGGGAAGTGAGAGAAGGCCAGGATCCCCCAAAACCCACAGAGTGGAACCCTGGGAACACTCACACCCTGACTTTGTGCCTCCCAATGATGAAAGATATCTTCCTGCTCCAGGGGTTGATGAAGCTGGACCAGCTGGTATCCAACGTGATGTACTCCCCATTGCGGGTGCGGAATCGAATGGGGGAATAGTCGAAAGGCTGTCCGCCAGCCTGCAGGACTAGGGGATAAGAAACAGGTCTTAGGGCTGGGGTGTGAGCAGAAAACAGACACATAGAGGCTAGCCAAGGTCACCTCCTCAAAGCCACTGCTTCCAACTGCTGTGTCTGCGGCAAACACCCCTGGGTGGTTTCCAGCAGAGGTAGTTTCGTCACCTATTTCAAGACACGTGTCTCTCTGTGTTACCCACGTGTGCAAGCGATCCACTTGGGGGGATCCTGTGCAGTCTACTCCCAGGGATGGTCAGAACTTTCCTTCCCCACAGCTCAGCTGGTCTCCTCATATTCATGGACACCAATACTATCAATGGGTTGCCAAGGCCCTTTATGAGTATTCTTCTCCCTTGCCCACCTAGGGCTGATGACACCAGGTCTCAGCAAGGAAGTAGGGCATCCGCTAGGGCTCAGCATCCCCAGTGGGTCTGACCCCTTCCAACACCAGAGCACACCGGTCTCAGGGCTTAAAGAAGACGACCTACTCTTCTTGTGGATGGCGAGCATCAAGGGCCGGTCGCTGGGGTGGAGCTGCACGAGCACAGGTGTCTCGATCAGGTCCTGAGGTAGATAGCCCAGGAGGGGGACTGCCCTGTAAGGAGAGGGACAGCAGGCAGTCAGGGTATGGAATACAGATGTCAGGCAGACTCTGAGGGAGGGCCATCTTAGGGAATCTCCTCATTTAGCGATAGACATGGCTCCCAATTCCCCCAAACGGAAACATAGCAGAGACAGCCAGTCTTTCAGCTTCGCAGCAGGCAAGGACTCTAGTGTCCTTGTGGGTATGACAGGAAGGAGGCTGTTGTCAGCTACAGCCTGGTGTTTGTCCTCCCAACAGAATACATCACGATGGTATGTTAATGTTTTTTTCTTTTTTAAAAGACTTATTATGTACACAGTGTTCTGTTTGCACGTATACCTGAACACCAGAAGAAGGCAACAGATCTCATCATAGGTGGTTGTAAGCTACCATGTGGTTGCTGGAAATTGAACTCAGGACCTCTGGAAGACCCAGCCAGTGTTCTTAACCTCTGAGTTATCTTTCCAGCCCATGTTTCTTTTTCTGATATCTTTCTAATATTGATCAGTTGATGTGAGTCTCGGTTGAACAGGTTTTGTCTGAAAGCTGTCCTTTCTCAGTCAGAAGGTCGTCTGTCACTCTGACCCCTAGATCAGGTGATTTCCTATGACTCCCCTAGGAGTCCCCATTACTGGCTGGAACCCTTTGCTGAGTGCCTGTCTGTGCTTCTATAAAGCGGAGGCCCCTTGGCATTTTGGGCTGGTCCTTGGTCACTGTAGGGATGGAACCAAAGCAGCGGTCTATGGCTCTGTCTGAATCCAGCTCGGCTGGCAGTCTCATCTTCCCCTAGACATTCCTGCAGGTGTTTCCCCTCTGTCAAGCAGAAGGCCCTGCTGCACAACACTTAGACTAGAACTTCCTTGGGATCTGGATTGACTCTGACTGCCTCCTCAGTGTCTGAGGCATACTCTCAGGCCTCCTGTTTCCTCTCAGACAGAGAGTACAGAATGTTCTTGGCGCCTTCCCAATACAAGCCTGGCTGGAGCAACTGCAGGAGGGGAGGAAGAAGGAGGAAAGAGGAAGAGGACAAGAGGCTGGGAGAGGAAAGGAGGAATAACACTAAGGAGGAAGGGCCCGATACTTGACCCTGACTACAAGGTTCCCTGAAGGGGCCTGCCTGTGGGTTCCACTCACTAGGCAGAACTCTGCAGACGGCCTCCCACAGGCACTGGCCTGCCTACCTGCCTCACAACTGGAGCAAAACATGGCAGTTTTCACAGTCCTTAGACCTAAGCAGTAATGACAGCCTCTTAGATGGCTTTGTACACTCAGTCCCAGGTTCTGCATCTGATACTGTCCCTGGGATACCCCAGGCCAGAGGTGGCAGGTCTTTGGCTGCCCACAGAGCAGAACCTTCCTGGAGGCAGTGTGGCATGACCCTGAGGCGGGGACCCATGTCCCTGGCCAGGTAGACAGAGGAGGAGGACCCAAAATCTAGGGGGTGACTTGATCTGGTTCTCTGTCCACTTCCCGTGGGTTTTTTTTTTTTTTTGACACGTTTCTCCAAACCACTCCCAACAGCCGGTTGATTTCCAGCTCTGCGCATGTCAAAGAGCTGGGAAAGGCACACAGTGGATGACAACCTGCTCAGAAGCAAGCCCTTCTGAGTCCACCAGGACCGCTCACACCAGCGAGAGCACCCTCCGTGACAGACTCAGTGAGAAGCCTGAGCAGCTCTGAGGAAAGATGTGGAGGCAGCCCAGAAGCCAGGCTCCTGCTGAGGTCCTGCTAATGGCATCTCCTCCATCCCTGATGGTACCATCACCTACGAGACAGAGCTTAAACAGGGGGACAGAGGCGGGCTCAACTGAAACAACCTCCAGGTCTCCAGAAAGCCCTGTCTCTAGCATTCACTTCTTGTAAGCTCTGGTGTTTGTTTTCTTGCTTTCACTTTTTTTTTTCACGTAGAATCTTGAACTCCCAATGGTTCTTGTCTCAGCCTCCTACATGCTGAGATCAGTGTGTGCTACCACAACTGAATCTTATAAATTTTGAGTGTGATTTCAAATCACTTCCTCGCCTGTATAGTTACATGTCCTGTATCAGCGGAGCACAGTCTGAAGAATGCACCGTTAGGCAATTCTGTTGTATCGGCAGGGTCAGGCGAACAAAGCCCAACCCACAGGGCACAGGTTGGTCACCAGGCATGACTGCTGATGTAATCAAGAAACACAGGGCACACAGAAGTGTAGGCTGCTGTGGGGCACCAAGGGGGAAGGCTTGCTAATGTGACAAGTTATAAATATATAAGCCAGAAGCACGGTGCTGCTGTGCACAGCTGTGGCTACTACACTACTATAGGATGACATCATGACAGCCTTGTCACAGGTAAAAGAATCACAGCAGTGTATGTGGTCTCACTGAAACATCACCATGTCACAGGACAGTACCGTCACATATTTTAGTTGACTGCCAGGTAAGTAAAAATGACACATAACCTTGTCTTCAGCAGTGATGTCAAAAGCAAAAAAGTTCAGCCGCACACCTTTAGTCCCAGCACTTGGGAGGCAGAGGCAAGTGAATCTCGGAGTTCAAGGCCAGCCTAGTCTATAGATCGAGCTCCAGGACAACCAGGGTGGTTACACAGAGAAAACCTGTCTTGGAAAAACAAACAAACAAACACAAAAAGCAAAAAAGTTCGTTTTTATCCAAAACACTGAACACCTGTCCCAGGATTTGATAACCTGAAGATCACAGTACTGATTCCCAGACAAATGATAGCGGGAGGTGTTGGGAAATATTATTTTAAAGTGTGTTACTTTTGTTTATGCTGTGGAACATTTGTTTAATGATGTAAAGATGTGTTGCTTTTGCTTATGCTACATTTGTTTAACTAGGTGAAGCTATGATTAGTTGCCTTTCTAAAACACCTGATGATCTAATAAAGAGCTGAACAACAGCCAATAGCAAGACAGGAGAAAGTATAGGCAGGGCCAGCAGAGAGTATAAAAAGGAGAACTGAGGGAGGAGGCCATTAGGGGCCAGTCACAGAGTAAGAGTAAAAGTAAGGCGTTGGGGGGGGGGGAAGGAGAGAGAGAGAGAGAGAGAGAGAGAGAGAGAGAGAGAGAAGGAAAAAGCCCAGAGACAAAAAGTAGTTGGATCAGGTGGTGGCATTACAAGCCTTTAATCCCAGTACTAGACAGCAGAGCGCGCGCGCGCGGGGGGGGGGGGGGGGGGGGGGGGGGGGGGGGGGGGATCTCTGAGTTCAAGGCCATCCTGGTCAACAAGAGCTAGTTCCAGGACAGGCTCAAAAGCTATAGAGAAACCCTGTCTGTAGGTGGGGGTGGGTGAGGTGAGAATAATTTAAGTTAGAAAAGCTAGAAAGAATCAAGCCAAGCTAAGTCCAGGGCATTAATAAGTAAGAATACACAGGGGCTGGATGGAAAGATGGTTCAGCAATTAAGAGCACTGACTGCTCTTCCAGAGAACCCAGTTCAATTCCCAGCACCACATGGCAGCTCACAAGTGTCTGTAACTGCAGTTCCAGAAGACCTGACACCCTCACACAGACATATATGCAGACAAAACACCAGCAATGCACATGAAATAAATGAAATATACACACACATACATGTATAATAAGCCTCCGTGTGTGATTTATTTGGGAGCTGGGTGGTGGGCCCCCCAGAAAGCCACAGAAGAAAACTCAGCACCAGAGGGGTTTGTGAGTGGACAGTGGAACACGACTCACCTTTCATCCACATCCTGGAACAAGCAGTTTGGTGTATGGGTTGTTGTAAAAATTCTCTTCTCAGGAGGAATCCTCGGGGCTGCAAGAACAGAATTTCCACTTCTAAGAAACACATAGTTGTGTTTTGACTAGGGAAACCACAGGGGCTGAGAATAACGTGCAGCCATTGAGAAAATGAGAAGGCTGACTGAACAACAGAGCCACTGTGGTGAAGCCGTGAAGCATCAAGGCGAACCCCAACCAGCTGGCCACTCGCAGCCTCCTCAACTTCTCTGGGGTGGCCAATGGGAGCTGCCATGCTACCTGAGACACGTGGACCCAGGACTGAAGGCTGCCATCATGGTTTGTAAGATGAAACTACAATACCCGAACTAACTGCCTTTAGAAAATGAGTTACAAGTCCTAAGTCTGGACTTAGAGTTTGCCAATGCCCTTGCCCTGGAAAACTTGCCAGTTTCCAGGGAGGCCAAAGACAATACATTCCACACCGAAGTCATGTATCCAGTGTGCTCCTCACCATCAGATTCTAAAATCCTTGGTTCTCAAAAGACCCTTATAATTTGGGGTTACAAGCTGTTCCTCCTCTCTACATTCTTAATGCACATTTGGAAGAGAATGTTCTAGATGTAGGTATACATCACCGTGTTAGAGAAAAGTGTAAGCTATCACTTTTAAGAACAAAACATCAAAAGATTACAATTCAGGGAAAACAGTCTAAATGCTCCTGGAGTAGGGTGGGGCTACCCCTCAGGGGATCTGAAGTTCTGTGATCCCTGAGTTGATACACAGAAAATAAATAGCTGCTGGCTAGGCCTTGGATTAGGCACAAGGACCCCTGGTGTCAGAAAACAGTTGCTGCCGGGTGTGGTAACGCACACCTTTAATCCCAGCACTCAGGAGGCAGAGGCAAGCCAGCCTGGTCTACAAGAGCTAGTTCCAGGGCAGGAACCAAAAAGCTACGGAGAAACCCTGTCTCGAAAAATCAAAAAAAAAAAAAAAAACAACAACAACAACAAAAACAAAACAGTTGCTTAAGAGGGATCCCAAGAAGGTGATCACCAGGACAGCACAGCTTCCCTTGGGCTCCACGGGAGAAGCCTGATTGTTAGGAGGCAGGGTAGCCTAAGGAGCCGTTAATGGTGGGACAGCATTAGAAAGGCTGGATGGCCATAGGCTGAGCTGCAGGGAAAACCAGGCAGAGGGAAGTGCAGAGTGAAGACTCAGGGGTCAACAGAAACCACAGTTGGGAGGCACTCCAAATGGAGTCAGGATGGGCCAAGGCAGGAACAAAGATGGCCCAGCACTGGAGGCTGAGGGAGTTAAGTACGGTTCTGGGGGTACTGAGATGTCATGAAGCAGAGGCAAGGATGAGGGACAAAGAAGGGAGGGATATGGAGCCTCAGACCTGTCAAAGCTGGTACCACTTTGTAGATCAAAGACAGCATAGCTAGGGGATGGGAGAGGGACACGGAAATGGATACAGCTACCTTCAGCGGCTGTGGGGAGAGCCAGATAGTAAAAAGAGGAAGTTAGGGAAGATGGAGGCTGAGAAGGTTAGGGAAAGGCCAAGGCGGATGAGCAGCTAGGTACTTTTTAGACATCATGTATCAAGGCAAGAAGGATGGGCTAACATGAGTGCTCCCTGGTCAGGCATGGCTGTACCTTCATAGCCCGAGTGTACCCTCTCTGCCAGTAGCAGGCAGCAGAGTTGGCTCTCGGTACCCTGCTGCTCTTGCACCTTGACCAGGTAGGGTGTCATGCGGAAGGGCTGGTAGCGAATCTCATTCTCGTGGTGTTTCCCAACACTGTAGAGAGAGGAGTGTGGAGAGGAGTGAGGGTCAAGGTTCTGAGTCAGGACAAAGAAAAGTCTTGGCCTGCTAGCTAGCTCCACCCCTGGCTGGTAGTTAGAGCTAAGCAATTCTTCCATTTGTTGGACCAGATGCCAAGGATGCTGAACCAGGCTGCCACAGCAAAGCCTCTAGTGGGAACCTAGGCCATACCAAAGGCAGCACACATCTGTACCCACTGGAGAAGCTGGTGAGTGCCCACCCTTAAGCCTTCTCCATTAGACCCACATTAAGGGGTCAATGGTCAGAGTCCACACAACGGGCAGTAGGAGATCTCCAGCCTTTCTCTTGAGCAATTTGGAGCTAGATTAGGGCAAAGCAACTGGAAAAGGCAAGTTGCGTCCTTAGAAGGATTCTGGACCCTACTGTCCTCGGGGTCACGGCTGACATTGTCCTGGATGCTCAGGTAGTTACAAAGAGCCTGCAAGGAACACTGTGACTCTAACCCAAAAAAATGCAAGCGCACGTTTAGGGCTACAAACACTGCCTGGCCCATGGTCCTAGGGAATGTCTTCCTCAGCAACAGAGGGCCAGTGTGGAGCCTCTTTGTGTGTGTGTTGGGGGGGGGGGACAGAGAGCAGATTGACTTTCCCACTCCCTTTGCACAGATATCATGAGATTCCCATAGGCTCCATAGAAGCTGTATCAGATCTCACTCTCAGATCTGGGGAGCAGGCAACGCATATACCTCTAATTCTCCTACAAGTACTGGTAGGGGACTGTCTATTGTTTTCTGAGTCAGGAAGACTGGACACTAGACTAGACTTACCTGACACGGCAGAAAAAGGATTTTTCCTCCATGCACTCTTGAGTGAAAGAATCTGCAGGAAAAAAACCAAAGTCATTTACCCAAGTCAACAAACACAGGCTCAGACTGAGGTGTAACCGTGAGTGGGCCCTAGTACAAATGAGTTCTTCTAGTGCTTTTCTAGTCGATACAGTTCTGAAGTGTGCTGGGCACCAAATCAGACTGTCCTACAAGTTACAGTCAGGACTCTAGAGAAGTTTTGTTCTTCCTCTGGGAGACAGGGTTTTATTAAAAGCCCTGGTCGGCCTGGAACTTGAGGCAATCCTTCACCCTCTGCCTCTCTAGTGCTAGGATTTCTGGCAAGAGCTACAAAATGTGTTTAAAACTCCTGAATGGTGCACAGTGGTATTACTGACACACTTGGCAGCTCAGCCCCAGAAGACACACTAGTGTGTGTACCCAGAGATAAATCCCTGAGTATTTACACTGCTGTTTCTGAAATGCTTGCTTCTGATAGAATTGACTCAAGGCATTTGGAAAATATCAACTTCACTTTAACATTTACAGTGTCTTGGGAAATGTGAGCTCATTGGACCTCACGTCAGGGAACGGGAAGCAGGTGTCTCTGTAATAGTTTGAAGGTTAAAAAGACCTTAGACTTCAGCTTATACATAGTATTTCTTTCATTTAAAAGAAATAAAGAAACACAGGAAATGACTGGTTATAGAAAATGATCCAGAATTACCAGCCTGCAGAGGCCCCCAGAAAAGGCCCTCTTTCCTAGTTAGCCATACTCTGCTCATCTCTTTCTGGAGAGGTGGCCCAGACTGCTAAGCTGTCCATCCACCTGCCAAGCCACTTCCTCTCCACAATTCTGACCATGCCCCCATAACTCACATGGCAAATGTTTAACGGTCTGCCCAGTCTCTGGGTTTAGGAAGAAAGTAGACAACCTCCTTCGGAGGAAACACTCAAACAAAAGATGCATCAACCCCAGGCTGCCTACTGAAGGGGTTCGTTTGTCATGCTGGTGAAGGACATAGTGGCAGTGTCCACCTCTGATGCTGACAGAATGGGAACGGGGAGGAGAGGAACTGATGACGGGAGTGGTCCTCAAGCTGGCCACAGAGTCTAGGTGGTGATGACAAGGGTTGAGAAGCTGCTGTGTAAGCGGAGATCAATGACTTGCCAGCTCCCAGGGACAAGGCCAGAGCAATCAGAGTGCTGTCCTTGTTCCTCTGGCTCCTCGGAAGCTACAGCCTTTAGTACAGCTTCAGCTCTGGGCATTAAAGCCCGTAAGGCTGTGATCAGCAGGCATGTGTGGATAGACACTAAGGAACTTTTGCTGTCTAGCCTTGTCTATGATGGTGGAGGCTAGCTCACCCTCAACCCTCTGCCAGTGGCAGTGCTGTGACCTGAAAGCACTGCAGCCCCTTTTCTCCCAGGGTCAGAGTCTTTACAATAAGCTTGCAAAACAGAACAGACTTGCAAAGTTTAACCACAAGAGGCCTGTAGCCAGAAGGGCAGGAGAGAGGGGCTGCCAGTGCCATGGTACCCAAAGGTCACAGTAATCCAGTCCCAAGAGAACAAAAGCACACCTGCCAATCCCTCCGAGTGACTCAGTTACCTTAAAGAAGTCATTCAGCATTCCACAAGTGACCCTAGCGTTCAGCATGAGTTTAAAAAGAACAGTGCACATCTAGACCACAGATGGTCCATCTGGCTTGCCATAGCTCATGTTCTTCTCCCAATGCAAACTATAATCAATTCCATCCCATAATCTCTGGTGTAAACCTGAAAGTCCAAAGGCCAGGTGTGAACTCAAGCCAATCATCTGCTCTACAGTGAGAAGGTGTGGGATAGGCACACTGTTCCAGAGGAAGGCTGGCCAGAAGGAGGGGGTGATAGGCCTCTGGCAAGTCTGAAACCAGGGCCCACAGACCTTGTCTTAAAGCTGTAGGATCATCATGTTATCCCAGGGACCACCCCCTACACATCTGGTATGGGCCCTCAAAGCACCAAGTAGCCCTGCCCCATGGCTTGCTGGGCTCAGTGCAATGTTAGCTGTCAGGGTTGCCTGTGGTTTTCCCGGGAAGTGTGACTGGCCTCCGTTGGCTCTGCTGCTCTGATTTCCCAGGGTGGCAGGCAGCCCCCGTCAGCACTGCCTAACACAGTCTTGGTGATATTCTCTGCAGTAGTTCTGCCCTGTGGCCGAGGAAGCTGTGCCTTCCTGCCTGCAGAATCAGCATCACGAGGACGCTGCCAAGCATTTCAGAACCGGCGGTGTAAACACTCAGGGATTTATCTCTGGGTACACACACTAGTGTGTCTTCTGGGGCTTACACTCCCTGGAGGAGTGAGGGCTGCACCCTCAGCACAGGGACCACAGTCGGAGCTGGAGAGGGCAATGTGTGGATGCAGGGATCAGAGGCATCCTCGAAGATCTCTGATGTTCCTTTGGGGCTTTCCCTGTGGTGAGGTCTCCCCTGCTGTTCATCTTCTACCTGTGGAATCCTTCAGCAATCTGCCTGACTGCACCCCTGCATTCCTCTCTACTCTGCATGTGGTCAGACTGCGATCACTCTCCGGAATAGCCATTCCCGACACTACCATCAGCATGCTGGTCACAGCCACGAATGCAAATCAGAGCTATCCCCAGTCCTTCCGTCTTGCCCTGCTCCCACACCAGAACTGCCCTCAACACTCAGGCCTTTTCTGGTTTGCATTTTGAAACGGTTCAGCTGCTCCCCACTCCCGAGTTCCACTGCAGCAGCACCCAGTTCTTGGCACCAGTACTGTTTCAGTCTGTTTCTGTTGCTATGACAACGTGTCAAGATGACTTAGGAGATGATAGCTCATGGTTCTAACGGCTGGAAAGTCCAACAGAACACTGCAAGGGTTCAAAGAGCTGCTGGGGAGGGCCATATACTGCTTCAAATCATGGTGGAAACAGGGTGGAGGGCACACGCAGAAGGGGCAGCCTTGCTTTAGTGAACCATCCCCTCGGGGCTAGTTGAGTCCTGACACGAGACTCTGACCCAGGAGAAAGGCATTAGTCCCTCTTCATGACCTCAACACCTCAAGGTCCCACCTCAGTACTGTGACATCAGCAAATTCTAGCACAAATTTTGGAGGGGACAAATCACAAACTACAGCTGACTGACGAGGCTCGGGGTGGAGCTGGAAGAGCTCAAGGAGAATGCCAAAACTGGCTCCAGGGAAAGGAGGCACAGAGTGGACGCCAGATGAGAGGGGCTGAGCAAGGGCAAGGGCAAGGGCTTGGACACAGGTGGATCACACAGTAGACATACATACTTGCTGTTAATGAGCAGGGAAAGTGCCGCATAAGCTCAGAGAGCTTTATTATCTATACTTATGAACCTTACTCCAGTCCAGGTGAAGATCCCTGAGACGTCACCCCAATGAATGTCACACCTGTCCATTATGGCAGCTGAGGTCATGGGGGGAATTAACTGCCTGAAGGAAGCTGGCATTCCACTTAACATCCCTCTGCCTGCAGGATGCACCCCATCCCCCCCACACTGCAGTTATACGAGGAGTCCTACTCAGTGTATCTTCATTTTAAAATGCCTAATTTTGAAGTTTTTCTGGGGTTTACTAAAAGGCTATTTATTCTAGGGACAAACAACTGTTCGCCTCTTACCCTGGACAGATCAGTGAACGCTAGCTCCTCTGGAGGGCTCCATGGGGCATTCTGACATAACTGAGATGGGGAGCAGCCTTCTCCACACTCCCCCTTAGCGGGAACGAGGCACTGCAGCCAGGACCTCACCTAATCCGCTGCACACACTCCAGGGTGGCAGCTTGTAAGGGGTGGTGTAGCTGTGGAACACACTGACATCATGAGGAGCCAGGAACTCCACAAACTTGGCGTCACTGAAGGCATCCTTCTTACAGTGAAAAATGGAGGCAACTTGGTTAGAGATGTACAGGATCTTCCCAGAAACCAGGGACACGGCTACAGCAAACATATCCTGGAAACGGAGAACATGAGCAGTGATTATAGGCAGTAGAAACTGATCGGTTATATAAGGCTAGTGGGAACACCCTGACACGACGACCAGGGCGTGTCTGAGCCTCCTCAAGCCTGGCCAAGCTGACTTTCCTGTTCCGAAGCCGACATCCAACATAACACCAGCAGGAACGGCACATCAGGCCAGCCTTGCCCAGCTCCTGTGCTCCCCTGGCACAGCAGTGACCTTTGACAGCTGGTCTCTCTCAGGTAATGTGGGTGGCCTGCAGAGCTGTCTGCCCCTCTGATCACAGGCCAGCCCCCTTGGAGGGATTTGGCTGGCAGGTTTGAGACGCTAGGCTGAGGCAAGGGTCACCACTATTCTTCCCAGTATTACTGTCTGTTCTCACTGAGAATTCAGGAGCGTGGCCTCTCCCGCCCCCCCCCCCCAGGCCTTTACATATTCAGAAATGTGGGCTTTGACCCGGACCTTATTACCACTAAGCCTGGACAAACAGATGGTCACCGAATCTGTCTCTTCATCCCGAAGCCACAGAAAGCTGGAGCCTCAAGCTTCACCACGACTGGGCTTCTCTAAGACTGGGAGCTATGAGTCAGAGTCAGCCAGAGACGAAGACAATCTCCCAGGAAAGAGCAGAAGTCTAGAACATGACTTCACTCCAGAATCACCAGCGTCGTGACTTTATTTTATTGGGAGGAACAGGCCTGCTTCCTGACAGCGGACCAGCTGGCTTACCCAAGGGAGAACTCACGCCGTCAAAACACTCACAGCGTTCTTCACGATGTACTCCGAGGTAATGCCCTCAACCTGCTCCATGGTGTAGGAGGGCACATTCACACTGCAGGGCTGGCTCTCACTGGACATCAGCAGCTGGTAGTACTCCTCGTTAGCTACAGGAGAAATGACAGCCGTGTTCAGCAGCTGAAACCAACGTGACAGCACACGCTCACTGGCCCCTGCAGGTGGGGTCCATTTTTCTCAAATGAACAAGTGGGATGAGATAGAATATTCTGGATATAGAGAATGTAAACATGAGTGACCAACACTCAAGAGCAGACCGGAGATGTTCTCTGACACGTCAGGTCTTCTTACAAATTTAAAAACTGACAAATAAGGCCGGGCGATGGTGGCGCATGCCTTTAATCCCAGCACTCGGGAGGCAGAGGCAGGCAGATCTCTGTGAGTTCGAGACCAGCCTGGTACAGAGCTAATTCCAGGACAGGCTCCAAAGCCACAGAGAAACCCTGTCTCGAAAAACCAAAAAAAAAAAAAAAAAAAAAAAAAAAAAAAAAAAAAAAACTGACAAATACATTACTTTAAGTCCTAAGGGTCCATATGGCTCTGAAGTGTGATACAACCACAATGATCTTACTTAGGACCACAGCAGCAGCCCCTGTACCTGACTGAGCCTCAGTGGTCCTTTTAGGGACTTCCATGCAGGTGAAACCCACTACTTGAAAGAGGAACAGCTATCAGAAGCCAGACTGGAAAGAAATTGCTCTGAGCAGCACCTGTAAATGAACTGACATGAGTTCCTTTCTGGTAGGATCCTGGGGGAGCCAAGTCACAGCAGCTCTCACTTCTGATGGCAGCAAGAACAGTCAGTCCACTCCTGCCCCCATAGCTCCACGTGCACTCTAGACGGAGCCCATGGTGGCAGTTTCCTGGATGGAGTTTGACCCTGGGATCCAGCCAAGCAAGTGTTCCCTGCAGTGTGGTGGTGAGGTCTTTGGACCCATGGCTGGGTCTTATCTGATGTTGATTACTCGACCTTCACAGCCTAGTAGGTTTCTGAGCGTCCTCTTTGCTGGAAGGCTTAGGAAAGTTCTTGATTTGGCAGAGCTCCCACGTTCTGAAGTTACTGCGGAGGCCAAGCATGAAGCATGGAAACCAACAGTCCCTGGAGAGCGAGCTGCCTCCAAGTCAGACTGACTCACGGAGCTGCTCTTTCTAGAGAGCAGGGTCTTCCTTAGGCAGAGGCCAGGGTCTCTACTGTGGGGTTTGGCCTTAGAGCACCAGGTTCCTAGACAGGTTTAGCCTAACCAGCACTGGCTAGCAGGCAGCACTGTTTAGAACACATCAATCTTCCAAAGGGGACAGCAGCTTAGGAAGGGGTACACAGAGGTTTGAAGAGAGCACTCAAACGTGCCCAGAGGCCAGCACGCAGAGAATAATGCCTCTACAGCTGGCTCCAAGGACCAGATCAATAGCAGCAACCTGCCTGCTATGGACAAAAAGCTGTCCAGAGACTTAGAAACAGAAGACCGTCTGAAGTACAAGTTCATACTTAGACTGCTGGACACACACCTGGCCTAGATGCTTGCCGGCTTCAGACAAGCCAGTAATACTAACCGCGAAGGCCACACTGCCTAGATCTTAGCCTTTCGACTTTGTCTATTTTGAGGTGTGCTTGTAACATGTAGTACTTAGCCTTCAGCACATGTGTGTGACTGTGGCCAATGGCACAGTGGGGTGGTGTTTGCACAGGCACCACACATGGGTGAAGTGGTGGTGGGGGGCTTGATTTTCGCATCACCTGTCCATGGCACCTGCCTTCCCTGCCCCCATGGGATGTTAACCTCTACCAGTTCATCGTAAAGGATCACATAGCCAGCGACAGCCCCCACCATCAGTGGCTGGAAAGAAAACGGACTAAGGAAAGGGTCTAAGCACTCAGCACTCTGAGCCAGGGCTATAGGAAGATATTTTCTCCCCAGTGGAGCAGCCACAAAGCTCATATCCCTGTGCCTAGCAACCGACTGAAGGCTTCTGGGCCTTTCTTCCAATGCCTACAGCTAAGCCTTCCTAGAATGGCCCATCCAAGGGACTGAGGGCTCAGCCTCAGGAGGGGCTGCCTGCCTTCCGCCTGGGCAGTGTGCCCAGGTGTCTGGGAGTCAAGGGCAACTGCAGTGGCCTGGGAAACAGGAGACGGGGAAGCTGACCCATGCAGGTGCTGGGCAGGAGCAACCTGAAGGAGGGCTGAGTCTGCTGGGGTGCTATGACCCAGTGCCTCTCCACATAGGGAATCACCTCAGCTCTTTTCCAAGTTCTTTTTTGTTTGTTTGTTTTGTTTTTTTGTTTTTGTTTTTCGAGACAGGGTTTCTTTGTGGCTTTGGAGCCTGTCCTGGAACTAGCTCTGTAGACCAAGTTCTTATTTAGAAGCCTCAGTCTTCGACTTCAGGACCAGTTAAAATGTTCTGCCATATTCTGTCTTCTCAAACAGCAGCAGGTTCTGCATTTTGAAGGCCCAAGACTACGATGGCTAAGTGAGCTGCCCCTGACCTTGCATGCATGACGGTGAGGGCTGTCCTGTGACAGAACCCAGTGATGGGTGGTGCTGCTGTGCCCTGTCTCTTTCCTTCTTGGCTGAAATAATCACCAGGGCAGAAAAGGTTTCGTAGGTAAACATTTTTAGATAAACAGGAAATGAGTCATCTGAGTTGAGTTCATGAATTAAAAAGTGCCTTGGAGGAAGCGGCCGGAGATGTGGCTCATCTGGTTAAGAGGACCAGGGTTCAAATTCGAGCACCCACAGGGTGACTCACACTGCTTGGCACTCCAGTTCCAGAGGATCTGATGCCATCTTATGGCCTTGACTGGCACTGCACACACTTGGTGCATATATTCAGGTACACACACTACACACACACACACACACACACACACACACACACACACACACACACAGAGTGCTATGCCTGGAATTTAGCTCAGTTGGTAGAGTGCCTACATAAATCCTTAAGTTAGACCCCAGCATCACATACAACCAGATATGGTAGTACAGTCTATAATCCTAGCAGTTGGAAGGTGGAGGCAAAAGGATCTAGAATTTCAGATCATCCTCAGTTACACTGCAAGTGTAGTGAGTCTGTGCTCAGCATGGGCTGCCTGAGATCCTGCTTTCAAAAAAGCCAGCGTGAAGAGCTAGAAAGCCCCTCTGTATCATTTCTCAGGCGACAGGTTAGAGGTGGATAAGACCTCAGGAATGTACTTCAATTCTGACCCATGCAGCTCATGGTAGCGTGTGACCAACATTCTGAATTCATGGTCATTGTCCCAAACACATCTCAGAGTCTAGACTATGCAAGACTTCTGCAGAAGACCTGACCTTACCACGGGAAGCTTATGAGGAAAATGGACTTCTCCCACCCATCGTCAGCTTTGGCAGACTGCTCACTTCTGTGGAATTCAAGGAAAAGGCAAGCAAATGTGAGCCTTATGAAGAGAGCATTTGGGGACAGAGAGAGCCGTATTCATCTCTGGCCTCCCTCACCATGGTTTCTGCCTATTTTTGGTTTTGTCTCTAAAAGTCCGGTTTAATAGAATATAGCAATGAACCATGGTTCTCAACCAACATTAACTTCATTGTATTTTTATTGCTTCCTTCTGCCATTTCAGGGCTGGATCTTAGAAAGCTGACACTATTTATACTATAGTTTGGGACATTTAATATGTGTTTCTGGGGGCTGGAGAGGTGGCTCAGAGGTTAAGAGCACTGCCTGCTCTTCCAGAGGTCCTGAGTTCAATTCCCAGCACCCATATGGTGGCTCACAACCACCTGTAATGAGATCTGGTGTCTTCTTCTGGTATGCAAGTATACATGCAGGCAGAACACTGTATACATAATAAATAAATAAATTTTTAGGGGCAAAAAAAAAACCCCAAAAAATGTGTTTCCAGGGCTGGGAAAGATGGATCAGAGGGTAAGGGCTCTTGCTGTGCAAACCTCCTGAGTCCAATCTCTGGAAATAGAGATGGAAGAAGGTAACCCACTCCACAAGGTTGTCTTCTGACTTACACACGCATGTGCAACACACATGCCACCCACCACCACACATAGAGACACACAGACACATACACACAAAGAATAAGTGAGCAAACAAAACCCCCCTTGTTTCAGTGGGTTGAGCAGACGTGCAAAGTGCACGTACCCTTCACCTGCTTCACGCTCCGCAGGGCGTACTTCAAGGTTGCCAGCGTGCTGGGCTTCCCCTTGGCCTTCTTGTCTGCAGGGAGGTGGACCTTCAGCTCCCTCAGTGTTCTTATCAGCTCTTTGTGTGTGTCAGCTTTGGCAGACTGTTCGCTACTGTGGAATTCAAGAAAAAGACAAGCAAATGTGAAGGCAGTGTTTGGAGACAGAGAGAGCTGTATTCATCCCTGGCCTCCCTTACCATAGGCCAGCAACACCTTCTCAGTTGTGGTCACCAAGGAAGTCATGACTAAATGCCCTCCTTCCAGGAAACCACAGACTGATAAGAATCCCCGTTCTCACCCAGAGAGAGAAGTCTTTTCAACAAGATCCTTCCCCTGGGGTCAGGCTGAACCTCATTTAGGAGGGATGTTAGTCAACCCTTGGTATAGTGGTATAGGCTTTACCACTGGGCTGTCTCCTTCCCCACCCCATGTAGAAGGACAAGGACAGTGTGAGGACAACAAAAGTGCTCCTGGAGACATGAGTATGGACCATGAGAACAGAAGAGAGGAAAGGGGACCTTTAAGAAGGGGATTCCAGGGAGAAGAGAGAGAGCAGAGGAAGATCGGAGCGAAAGCAAGGAACTGCTGCTGGTTTATGCAGAGGAGACGGTATCCAAAGAATGATGGGTCTTCAACAGCCAAGTGCCCACAGGCCTTGGGAGAGAGATCTCAGCCCCACAGATGATAAGAAAGTGTCTGTGGCCGGGCAGTGGTGGCGCATGCCTTTAATCCCAGCACTCAGGAGGCAGAGGCAGGCAGATCTCTGTGAGTTCGAGGCCAGTCTGGTCTACAAGAGCTAGTTCCAGGACAGGCTCCAAAACCACAGAGAAACCCTGTCTCGAAAAACCAAAAAAAAAAAAAAGAAAGTGTCTGTGAACACACAGATACTTTGTTGCAAAAGAGTGAGGAAGTTCCTGTTGAAGATCCAGGTCTGAGGCAAGGCTGCCTAGAATAGAGGTAGGGAGAAACAAGGTGTTCAAGAACAACCGGCTCAGGGAGGGACCGGGCCAGCGGTCTTATGAAAGGCAGATGCCACCAGTCACACTGACTGCCCGGTCAAATCAACAGAGTTATCCAAGTTTAAAAGAGTCGCATTACTTTCAAACCTGGCCTGAGAGGAAGTCCTGCAACTTGTTGAAAGAGCATGAGGTGGGAGCTGTGGTGGGTCTCACCTGCAGCCGCTTGTGGAGGGGTTGTGTTCCGGCTCCGTCATCATCAGTCTGAAGGCATCAGGGCTGCAAGAAGAGATAATGACAGTCCCAGGGTCAGACCGCTATATGCCTCTCCCCGCATCCAGCCAGTGACAACAGACTAGGAACATCACACCAGAGACTTTTAAGAGAATAGCAGGTGCATAGGGTGATGGCTTTGGGATAAAGTCCCTGCCAGGCATGCCTGATGCCTGATATATGGTCTCCATGTCTTCCCACAAAACAAAAATCAGGGCTGGAGAATCAGCTCAGTGACAAGCACTTCCGGAGGACCCAGGTTTGATTCCCAGCACCCACATGGCTGCTTACACCCTTGTGTAACTCCAGTTTCAGGGGGTCTGATGATGCTCTCTTATGTCCTCTGTGGTCACTAAGCACACAGTGGTGCACAGATATACATAAAGACAAAACACCCATACACATTAAAATTTTTTTTTTTGTTTTTTTCGAGACAGGGTTTCTCTGTGGTTTTGGAGCCTGTCCTGGAACTAGCTCTGTAGACCAGGCTGGTCTCGAACTCACAGAGATCCGCCTGCCTCTGCCTCCCGAGTGCTAGGATTAAAGGCGTGCGCCACCACCGCCCGGCCACATTAAAATTTAAAAAAGGGAAAATTATGTTAAAACTGGAACAGAAGATCTTCAGATAGCAGGAGAATTGCGAATTGAGAGATGGAAATGCAAAAGGAGCAATCATTTTCTGTGACCTGCTTCGTAGGTGTGAGAGCAGGCACCTCCTAGATCTCACCAGACAGTCTGTCAAAGTGGTATCAGACACAGAAATGCAGTGACGGCAGTATCATTATTCAGAAGGACAGACCCCAATAAATATCATCTACAGAATTAAGCTGTGCAGCAATCCTGCAAGTCAGTACTAGTACTTGCTGCTGGAAGATGGGCAACAGAAAAATAGGGAGGAAGCCACAGGTGTTCTGTGTGTGAGGGTCTGGCCTGAGGCTGAACCTACCTCGGGTGAGTGCTGGAAGGTTCCATTAGCATCCGCAGCTCCTTTCCACTGTCATCACAGTCGCTGCCCTGAGAGTCCCGCCCCGTGGAGCAGTTTTCATTGGTCTCATTTCCGCTAGAGCCACTGCTCATGTCCACATCTTCCTGGAGCGCAGCCTGGCTGGGCTGAGGCTCCCCTGGTTCCTTGGTGGGGCTGGTGGGACCAGGGGGAAAGTTCACGTATCCGTTCATGTCAGCTGGTGAAGAAGAGAATATTGCGGTCAAACATTAAAAGGCACCAGTGAGGCCGGGGATGAAACTCAATAGTATAAAGCATTGATCTAGTATGTGTGGGGCCCTGGGTTTGATTTCCAGTATCAATGGCACAACTGTCATTTACTTGTGGGCTCATGTGTTCCCAATTCCTGAGCTCCTACTGACCCTGGATCAGGAAGACAGTTGACCTGAGAGCCTTAGCTGGGCCACGGAAGTGCTTAACACCTTGTCAGCAGACAGACAAGGACACTGACAGTCACCCAGGTAGGGGGGACATATAGTTATGCTAAATGGTAAGCAGGGCCTGAAAATCTCCATCTCCCCAGGTGACGTTAAGCACCGTGGTCCAGCAACAAGTTCACCACAGCACATCATGCGTTACAGAGAAGCTGAGGGCAGCAGGGTCTTCTGGAGAGAATGCTGTTGGGTGAGGGCCTCCAAGAGGCTGGTCCACAGCTCAAAGACAAGAGACTGTTATGTGTCACTGGGAGAAGAAGGGAGGGCCAGGGATAATGTTTCTAACAGGATCCTGGCAGGAAGTAGATGCCACTTAGGCTGGGTCGCATCAGATTTATGCAAACAGATAAAAGCAGTTAAGGGCTGGGTGCTGGCCTGGAAGATGTGGTTACCACCACCCAAGAGGTTAAGGGAAGAAGAAAGAGCTAAAGAAATGCAGACCACTGCAGATTAAGGAAGAAATGCCTGGCCACTCTCTCCTCCTGACCTCTACTCTCAAGCATATGAGGAAGCCAGAAACTAGGGACATGCTGACTCTTGTGAGGAGGCCAAGTGGTGGCAGCAGGCTCACCTTGAAGGTGCAGCATCTCCACCGGCTTCCTGGCAGTCAGGAAAACACAAGCTGCCAATGCAAGGCGGACACAAGCCAGGTCACATTACAGTCAGTGCATGTGCTGCATGCAGGATTACATGCTGCAGGTGAGCTGATAGGGGAGGACATTCACCCAGGGCTGCATAAGATCAGGTCACAGCCAGCTCCAGACTAGGCTAACCCAGGACGCTCCTGTCCTGTCCCCATCCTAGGCTTAGAGGTTCTCTGTGCTAAGCCCACCATGGTCTTGCCTGTCTGCAGCGGTACATGCTGAACCTTCTCAGGGTGGGACAAAGACAGGAATACCTCCTAGATTCACGTTCCACACCATTTCCCCCATAATTCATGTAAAATGACCAAACATTTAAAACTGCCGGAAAAACAGTGTGTTTTTCAGGAGCCCAGGAAATCCCAAAAGGGTCCTACTGTTTGCCACCAAGCAAAGGCATATCCAGGTGTAGCAAAGATGGGAGCAGCAATTCACAGGGGTGGCACTGGGGTCTCACATCCTGCTGGGTTGCCCCACACCCCAAGGATCTAGTGGCTAGCACTACAGATTCTCCCCTCCTCCCCCATGTCCCAGTAGGACAAGTGGAGAGTATAAACACTGAGAAGATGCTGACAGACAACTGTGGGCCACAACAGCCTGAGGTCACCTAAGGGCCACACCAAAAAAGTGGCCATATATGCAGGAAGCAAAGCAGGTGGCATCCAGTCAGTATCCTGGTGATGGCATCATAAGGCCCAGCATGATCC
Source organism: Microtus oregoni (assembly GCF_018167655.1). Lineage (NCBI taxonomy): Eukaryota > Metazoa > Chordata > Mammalia > Rodentia > Cricetidae > Microtus > Microtus oregoni. The sequence goes on along the minus strand of NW_024543063.1, from coordinate 5,097,575 downwards.
TTCACCCAGCACCTCTCCAGGTCTTACTCACTGTAGGGTTAACTCCAGGGACATGGGAACCACACAGAATCTGCTATGTTGCTTCTGGGGACCAGCTGAATGATGAGACTTTGTCTGTCCACAAGTAACAAAGGCCAAAGTGGGGCTTTCAAGAAGATTCCAACAGAGGATGTGGGGTAAAGGAAACACTCCTCCACTGCTGGTGGGAGTGCAAACTGGCACAGCCCCTTTGGATATCAGTATGGAGATTTCTCAGAAAATTAGGAAACAACCTTCCTCAAGGCCCAGCAATACCACTTTGGGGTATATACCCAAAGGATGCTCAATCATACATACCACAAGGACATGTGCTCAACTATGTTCAAAGCAGCATTGTTTGTCATAGACAGAACCTGGAAACAACCTAAATGCCCCTCAACTGAAGAATGGATAAGGAAAATGTGGTACATTTACATAATGAAACACAGAAAAAAATAATGACAGCTTGAAATTTGCATGCAAATGGATGGATCTAGAAAACATCATATCAAGTGAGGTAACCCAGACCCAGAAAGACATATACTCACTTTTAGTCACAAAGCAAAGAAAGACAGCCTACAATTCACAACCCCAGAGAAACTAGAGAACAATGAGGACCCTAAGAGACACATACATGGAAAGTAGAAAAAGATAAGATCTCCTGAATAAATTGGGAGCAGGGGGACCATGGGAGAGGAAGAGAGGAGAATGGAGATAAATATATAATAACATTAATATATATATATATATATATATACACACACACACACACATATATGTATGTATCTCCAACAAAGAAACACAGCCACCAACAGAGAGGAGAGCAAATCAGAGCAGACAGCGCCTAGTTCTCCTCATGCACAAAAATTCTACAGTCAACAGGTTTGATGAAACAAGCAACTAAAACTGAGATAATGCCACTGGCCAAGACAAAAACACATCAGAACTGATTTAAAAAAAAAAAGACACAGTTTTGTTAAGACGGGAGAAATGTCTGTGGTGACGGGGGGGGGGGGGGTGGCAAGGGGAGGTCTGAGAAAGTAATTTGTCCTGTTGCTCCTTTTGGTATGTAGGTCAGGATGGTCTTGAACTTGTAACCCTCCTGCCTCAGCCATCCACGTGCTGGGATTATAGAGATTATGGGTGCACATACCAAACCTCTCTAAAAAGGGAAAGGTGGCACTGCCTAGCAGGAGGAGAAATCACGGGGAAAACAGCCATTTTTGCCCACAGAAAATAGTTTTCTAGAAAAGCCTTAAAATACTGAGATAAAGACAGGTTTGAATCTACCAATCTCCAAATGCCCTGGGTGCCAGCAAAATCATGTAATAAAAGTCTAGCAACCCCAGAGGAAGATGTATTTTCAAGAGCAAAGAGAGCGATAGTAGTACCCAAGGAGGAAAAAACAAACACGCGACCTGTAGAGGAGGCAGGAGGGTGCCAGGCTGAGGCACCAGGAGTCTCTGTTTATGCCCAATGTAAGGAAGGACTGTGCAGGGAAGGGAGGACACCCCAGACAGGGACCTACTTGCTGTGTCACAGAGAGAGTGAGTTTGTCAGTATCCCAGGTCACAGGCAACATAAACGTAGCTCAAGTCAGAACAAACCGACTTCTGGCCTTCACTTCACTTTATTTTAGCAGTTTGGAAGTTAGGCTTAGTTTGAGGAAAGAGGAAGGGAGGAGACTTTCAGCGTGGCTACACACAGGCTTCATGGAGGGCATCTTCCTACAGAGATGCAGGAACTGATGGAGAGACCACCAGCACCAGGAAAATGCAAAGGAAGAAGTTATTTGACCCACTGCATAGTGATGGCACGGTGGAGAACAGCTGGCCACGGGGACCTGGAAATGTTATCACAGAGACTCCGAAAGGAGGGTGTGACCTTTCCTTCTAGGAACTGAAACACAGAAATGCCCCAACAAGTTGTGAGTGCTTAGTCTGTGGGACAACAGAACCCAAGCAGTGCCATAGGTGTGTGTGTGTGGGGGGGGGTGTCTCTGTGTGATACCTGTATCACGTGACCACTCTGGCCAGATGCCAGCCTCAGCTTCCAGACTGTACTACTGCCTCCACCTGGCCCCACTGCAGTCAACACAATGGGAGAAAGAAGTGATTCTGGTGAACGGTGTGTTTCTTATACTAGGCTTGAGATGGGACCCTTACTCAGAGGACAGACTGTGTCTGTAAAAGGCACTGCAGACTCTGAAGTCCAGCTGTGCCTGGGCATCTCCGCTACCGATACAGCCACCCTCCAGTCTGGCCTGTGTGTACAGTCTCACTCCAAAGACTTCGCACTGTTGTTGCCTCTGGTCCACAGCACTCTCCTCAGATACTCGGGTAACTTCATCTCTGTCTCCCTGTTGGGGGGTTGTATCAGGATGATGCTTCCATTCCCTCTAGAGAGCAAGGTGTATAAGAGGCGAGAGTTCGAGTGTTTCCTGCTGGACCCCTAGGGCATAGCACGTACTGTGCCTGGGACTCTGCACCAAGGAGTTCTGTGCACCTGCCAGGAGAGCCTGGGACTGCCAGGAAGAGGGGATTGGCATAGTCTAGAACTCTGCATCACAGGGCACGTGCTCCCACTGAAAGAGGCACAGCAGTATAGCCTGGAACACCGGAACACCCAAATTTGTGCACCCACAATAAAAGTGCTATAGGAGTCCAGGACGAGCCCAGGTAATCACACTAAAACCACCAGGACACACACGCAGGCACGGCTTCCCAGTGACCTCTAGGGCCACCTTCCGGCACACTAGAGCACAGAGTGCTCCTGGGGTTTACCCAGAACATTGGGGACCAACAAGGAACTAGAGCACACTGGATATGAAAATTTTCTGGAAGGCATACAGGAGCAGTGGGTCAGGGCTTGTGAGTGGGGACTGGGAGAGAGGGGCAGGCGGTCCTAGCGGCAAGGGCACCCTTGATGAAGACTTGTCACTTGAGCGCCTGTGTTGACTCCAGGCCTTCCGAGTGGGCATGCAGTCCTTGTGAAGCCACCAGGATGTGTTCTCTCTTGACCCCTAGGACTCTAGACCCCATCCATCTCATCCACACAGTCCTCCCCACAGGTGAGCAGCCCATCTTTTTTGCCTTAGGTTCTGAAGGTGGCGGAGCAGCAGCGGCGGCATGGCATCTGAGTGAGCAGTCCAAGGGGGCCAAGCTCTCTGTCGTCCTCCGCTCTTCCAGGCTATGTGGTCTTGACAAGTTCCTTAGCCTCCGTGCCATGTTTCCCCACCTTTATGATGGGAATAAAAAGAATCCCTCCCTCTCATTGGCGCTGGGAGGATTAAACGGTCTGATGTATCTGGAATGTAATATATGGCTGACAAGGGACAGCTTTCCATCTTGGAGCTAAGTCATGACAGGAAAGCACAGGCAAGTCACACAGTAACTGGGGGAGGGTGAGGGAGTTCACTGTGGAGCAAGCTGGTAGCACCTCTGGCTTGCATACAAAGGACTGGGACACAGACCCCATTCTACCCAACCGCACCCCTGGTGCACCATGGGTGTTCTGTGTTGCTCAGTTCCTGGGACTCCTAGTTTGTGTCTGGCAGTATCAATTCCTGGGGTGTGTGTGGTGGTGGTGGTGGTGGGGTCTGTGTGAACAAGGTCACTGTTGCCACCAGGTTACCTTAAAGAGGAAGATAAATTTTTTCGAAAAGAGGGTCAGGCAAGAATGGCAGAAATGTAAGGCAACAAACTGAAGCTAAATCTTCCAAGACCTCATTATTCCAGAAAATGGACTGCTCAGCGTGAATGGCTCTGATGAGCTGACATCAGTTTGCCAAGTTGGCAGAAGCAGCTGCTGGTCCAAGCAGACTTTGCCTTCTGGTCAAGCACTCTGTCCCAGCCCTGCTGGGTGGGCAGCAGCCCCTGGGAAACAGGGTACAGTCTCAGGGAGGATTCTGGGAGGGAGAAGGAGACCTTGGCTGAGACCCTCTTGGCCTGAACCCACACCTTCTCATAGCCACCCACTAGCCTCGCCTATGGACAGAAGCCAGCCTGAGGCCAGGAGTTAAGCTGGGCTGTTGACCTGGTCACTTGGCCATGTTCATTCTCCTCAGGCAGACAGAGGCACATTAGGAAACTGCAGGGGGTCATGAGTGTAGGGTGGGAGAGGGTACCTCAGGCTGGCTGCTGGGAGCTCACAGTATCGTAGCTAGCCATATTTTCCATAATAAATAGTTTTAAAAAACAACAAACAAGCATGAAAAAACAGGTCCTGGAAAGCAGAGCCTGGACAAAATGCCAGCTTCCAGTGCTATTATCAACTCCCTGTCCCCTGCTTAAGAGGAAAATAAATACATTTTCTGAGGGAAATGAAAATCAGTAAAGAACCTACTTCCTTGAAAGTACAGATGCAGACGTCTAAGGTCCCAGCTTGGTCTGTGTCCCTGAACTAAACACGCCCCTCTAACTAGTCTGCAAGAACAGCTTGAACTTGGCTAATCATAGGCCAGCAAACTCTGAATGCTTCCTGACTTTATATAACAGGGACCTGACAGCCTGGACCTCAAGTCTGCAAGCCTCATGGTATTTTACAACCTCAAATATTATAACATGTTTTCTACTTCCTGGTAGAAGCCAACTCCCTGGGGCCTGCCTGCTGTAATCTGGAGAAAATGTTTGTCCTGTTAAATAAACAGCCACGCTCTCCATGGTGACGATTGGGTAACGGAGGAAAATGTGGCCAGGGCTGTCCAAATAAGGAGGGGAAGGAGGCATGCGGGCGGGACGCTGCCTTACAAGGACTCCCCCACATGCTTATTAATCTTACCTATGTTGAAGTACCAAGCTGTAGAACAATAATGTGCCAGGATGGCAGGCCCTGGTGATGGCTGAGGTAGGAAAAGCTACTTGAACCCAGGCCTTTGCCCTTGGGGACTTGTGCTGATCCTATTTGACCAGGTGTCGCAGTGAACAGGCCCTGTTTCTTCACACAGCCCACTGTGGTAAGATAATGATGTGAGGATGGCAAGATGGCGGCCCAGTGGGTAAGGACATTTGCTGCAGAGACTGCTGATCTCAGTTTGATCCCTGTAACTGACTCCTTCAAGTTACCCTCTGACCTCCACATGCACACAATACACGCACGCACACGTGCGCGTACACACACACACACATCACTTTTTTAAAAAGTCAGTTGTGTGGCCTCTCTCCCTACTTTTGTCTTGCTCTAGACTCTCGAGTTACCTACAGTGACCAGTTTGTTACCATTATACTTCACATGATGGCCAGCTCCCCGGAGGGGAGGACCCTGGCTTGGGAACAGGCCAGCAGAGGCTCTACCCTTGCTTGTTCTCCCAGGAGTCTGCTGGTAGGCAGCTTCCCGCAAGGGTTAGATGAAGAGGGGCTCCACAGGGCGGTGGGTTACGTGTTTCTAGTCACCTAATCAGCCATTTTCAAGGGCAGCACCAACACCCAGTGTGGCTTTTTCCTCTGCCTCTAAGCTCCCGGCCCATCAGTCATTCATCGACTTCCCAGAGCTGGAGCTGAGGGGCCGCTGAGATGGAATGAAATCATACCATTATGATAAGCCCCACACCTCCCAAGGTTTTCTAGAAGGTTCAGTGTTTGAGAGAAGCCATATAGCAACAGGAGCCTTTCCTACTTCCCTTAAGCACACCAGATATGCCTCACACCGTGACGCGATGTAACACAAGGCAGAGAGTTTCAGAAACGTCTTATCACTGAGGAAACAGTCCACAGACGCGGAACTCCTCCAAACCCTTGAACTGAATCAGATTTCAGAGACTGCCTCAGATGAGGAAACTGAGGCCCAGGGTAAGTCAAGGTACCCAGTAGCTGCCTGCTGGCTGATGTGGGGCTCCCCCCTTTGGGGCTCCCACCCCCCCCAACACTCCGACCTCCACAGAAAACGCGAGCTGCATTAGTGCTGTACAGTGAATCACACCGAGATGACAGCGACGGATAACTGCAACCACCCACAGTGCCACTCCACGCTGGCACCCTGCACAGCTACCATTAAAACAAAGAAGTCCCTGGCTTCATTCGATTTCAACAACTTAACAGAAAGCGACTGTGTGATTTAAAATCCCGATTTATTAATTCAAGACTTCAGGAAGACTCTCATCCCTTATCAGCCAAATCCCACCTAGACCCAGTAGAGGAAGGTAGCATGGACAAGTCCTCTTCCCGCTTGCACCTCTAGGAAGCATGTGGACCAAGGAGGAGAAACAGATCCTGTGACGGCCAGACCTGGTTTTAGAGTGGTACAGCCTGCCAGCCTGTGTCTGTGCCTCGCTGAGCTAGGGGTTACCCTGGAAGATTTCCAGGGAGCCTTCTGGCTCTCTTGTTCTGTATGAATCACCTTTCCAAACTGGTTCCTTGTGTATACGTTACAGAAACCCTGGCAACCAGGGTTCCTGCAGGGGAAGCAGGCCACCGCCCACCTCTTGGTCCATGTCTGTGCTTGACAGCCAAGGTATGATGTCCCAAAGGATGACGTGACTGCTCCAACTCAGAGTGGACCCCCTCCCTCCGCCACACGCCCAGTCCATCTGGAGACAGCGGTACCGGCAAGGATGCCACAGAGGACAAAGTGGGTGGACAAGGTGGTCCCTCTGACCTCGGGGGTCCCCAGGCGTGACTTAGCACTGGGGGCTTTCTCTTCTCTGCTAACCCCTCCCCCACGGCAGGGGGTCAGGGCCTAGCAGCGGTCCTTCCCCAGGGCCAGACTTGACTCTCTGGACTCAGAGTAGGAAGTCCCTTCTCAAGGGACCCTCTGTATCCTAGTGACAATTTGCAGTGACCCCGGCCCCCTTGGACATCACAACGGGAGTGGAGGCGGGGTGGCGGATAAAGAAACTCATTTAAAGAAACGCAGTCTGGTGTGGCGATCTCTCCACGGCTCTGCTCCCTCCGACAAGATGCCTAACTAACCTTCCCGACCTCTGTGCCTAGACCTGAGAAATAGGGGCAGCAGTGTGAGGCTGGAAGAGGGTCAGCGCGTGGTCCCGTCTGCATTCTGCCGAGTTGCACCCATCCTCACGGCCGCCTACTTCTGGCGCAGGACCCCAGCTCCAGCTGTCCGAGCCGCAGGTTACGTAAGCCGCCCGCGGTCGTCCCGGTTCGCGCCACCGCCCGGCGCCGCGCCACTCACCGCTCCGCCACGTCCGCCCGCGCGTCCGTTCCTCTCCCGGCCCGTCACTCGGTGCGCCAGGCCTGCGCCGCAGCCGCCAGGAGCCGCTTGTCCCTGTCTCGCCGCCGCCGCCGCCGGGTCGCCCTCGGCTGTCACATAGTGGAAAACGTGACCGCGCGCGCTGCGCCCGCCCCTGCGCGCACCATTGGTTGCAGTGCCGCCTCATCTGCATACCGGCGGGGCGGAACCTGAGAGCGGTGCGCGTCAATTGGTTGAGTCGCCCGTCGCTCCCTTTACATAAGACGCACATGGAACTCCATGTTCGCCTCCCGGGTTCCTCAATGAAGACGCGGCCGGCTCGCGCGCCCCTCCGCATCCTGGCGAGTGGGATCGTCCACTTCCGGCCCGCGGGTCTTCCATTCACCTGGCGCGGCCGCTGCCGGCTCGTCCGGCGCGGAGTGGCGCGTACCAGTGCGGGCGCGGGGGGGATTTATGCCGGGCCTCTACGCAATTCGCGCCCACGGAGTCCTGGGGCCGCGAGCCTGCGGGCCTACCATCCTACCGCTTGCGGCGACACGTCCAATCCGGGCGCCCCGCAGGACAGAGAAAGCTCTCTACTGGCACCCCTCGCTCACCCAGCCCAGTTCATTCATTTCCTTTCTCATTCATTCACGGCGAGGCGCCGGAAGACAGACAGGGCGGCCTCTCTGGATTTGCTGCTGCACACCCACCTAGGACATCCTATGCCCCAGGCTGACCGTCGGCCGGAACACAACGCTTCCTTGTAACCTTTCTTGTTTTTGAAGCCCTGTGTTTGTTGCAAGGATGTCTTCGGGAATTAAGGTCATGATAACTGGACAGAGATAAAAAGAAGTGATTCCCCCTGCCCTCAATTGCATAGAGAGAAAAGACTGGCGTTCTAAAGGGGAACGTGACCCAATGGGATGGTGTTGTTTATTAACCTTACAGGCCCTATGGAGGCAAGGCACTTGAGGATGGGTAAATGGGGAACGCATCTGAGAAATCAGAACTTTTCCAAGGTGGAAGCTGCAGACGCTCGCGTGAAAGGGTAGGGAACTCGCCAGGGATAGGGCAGCCCTGCCCCTGTGGCACCTCGGCTTAGGCTATTTGCTGTTTCAAGAGCAGTGTCTGAAAGCATATCAACCATTCAGGCTCCCGTTCAAAGGGCAAAGGAGGGAGTAGAACTGCCCTGGGACTGGTTTGAGGCCCGAGATTTACTTGTATGACACAAAACCATTTAAAGACTCTGAAAGTGTAAGGGTGTGACGGGGGAAATCGAGGTTGTCTTGTCTTTGATGGGTGAAAAGGGCACTTGGCACTGCCCAGGAGTTGAAGCCCAGCAGTATCCACTACTCTGGATCTTCCCCTGGGGTCTCCTACGAACCAGGGATGGGAAACAAAGCAACCATTATAAACAGGAGCCTGTGAATAAACTGAGCCACTTGTCTACACAGCCAGCTAACCCACATTGAAGAATTCCTGGGTGTGAGCCACTTCTTTCTCTCTGCCTGGGCAGGCCAGGCACACACAATTCTTCAGATGCAGATGGAGCAGATACTAAGTTCACCTCAGCAGCTCTCCCTGAAGGAGCCCTGGGAAGCCAGATGTTGCCCCACACTACGGAGAGCAGGGCAGTACCTCTAGTTCCGCTGACATGGACACCTCACCACGCTCCCCAACACACAAACAGCAAAGCTAGGCCAAGCTGCACCCTGCACACACCCAAAGGGCCTTTTGTTTCCTCGCTGACATTGACGTCAATGGCAGGTGCATTGTTCTGGAAACAAGAGTACACAGCTCATCCGCCTGCAGAGTTTTCTTCGTGTTCTCTCAGCTTCTTCATGCCTTGCTCCATATTCGGCCTAATGTCACAGTTCCTCCTAAATTGAGCATTTTTATGTCCACCAGTAAATCCTCTAGAAAGACATAGAAATCATTTCCTTTAGGAATTCAATACTGTGGGACTCTAGGCCTCTCTGGGATCTAATTTGTCTTCGGCGTCTCACTCAGTTGAATTCTACTTTCTTGTTAAGGAACTTGCACTCCACAAATATTTGCTAACCCCTGCATGTGGAGAGAAATGCAAAAAATGCACCTCCTTGGTCTTTGAGGTTGTTGTGTCGTTGTTGTTAAGACAGGGTCTTGCCCTATATCCCAGGTTTGTCTGGGTTATAGATTGTTGTGAGCTGCCATTTGGGTGTTGGGAAGCTGGGTCCTCTGTAAGAGCAACAAGCATTCTTAACTACTAAGCAACCTCTCCAGCTATGAAGACACAGTTTTAACAGAAGCCCCCTCCTCTACCAAAATAACTATTTGCTACCATGCCATGTAAGAAATGATTAAAGCATCAACCTTTCTGGCTATACGGACATTAGAAGAAAAACCAATGGCTTGGCTAAGATGAGTGCTATATATTTTGGTGAGGGATGGGTAGCCATGGCTCTCGGGGTTTGTGCCTTGAAAACTGAGTTGTGGATCAGGTTTTCTGGTCTCTGGAGGTTTGAGACTCTTCCCAGGGTGGGGTCCACTCGTAACCCTCACAGTTTTGAAGGAGCCCACAGAAAGGCAGCCAGCCTGTTAACAAGAAAGCTGTGTCCAGGGTGATGCATAACCTGTGAGATACTCCCCAGATCTGATGTGCTCCCCATGTCTAAGATAACACCCAATGTCCATGGCAATGCCCTGTATCAGTTACTTTTAATTTCTTAATTTTTTCATTTGTTTTGTGTATCTGGGTATTTTGGCCACATGTACATCTGTACATCGTGTATGTGCTTGGCGCCTTCAGAGATTCTGCAATCTCCAAAATGGCACCAACAGCCAAGGACAAAGTAATCAAACACCCGAGCCAGTGAGAGACATTTTACCTTCCAGTTATAAAATGGCCCATGTCTGAGATGATTGATCTCTACACATCCACGGTAATACTCATACTCCCCCATACTCAAGGTGAAGCCCTCCTATAATTTTGATCTAGAATTTGCCCATATATTAAAGAGTAGGTCACCAAGGTGATATTGTTGGGAAGGGGTGGAGCCTAGTGGGAGTTTTTAGGCCTTTAAAGGAACTGTGGAACATATGCTGGTGCAATAATCACTCTGAGGCCAAAAATCAGTGGTGATAACCAACTATGAACAGAAATTTTTTAAACTATTGGCCAAAATAAACTTTTTATAAACCAATTATCTCATGCACTTGTTATAAAGGCAAAGCTAGTATCCGTGTCCAAAGTGACACCACACACTTAAGGTGAACAGCATACCTGAGATGACCTGCATGTCTGAAGTGATCCTGTATAGCTGAGGTGATCATATCTGAGGTGATCCTCCCCATCTGTGGTGGTCCTTCCATGTCTGGGTGATCATATCTGAAGTGACCATATCTGAGGTGATTCTCTATGCCTATGGTGATCTTTCCGTGTCTGAGGTGACCATATCTGAGGTGATCCTCCTTATCTGAGGCAATCCTCCATGTTTGAGGTGATCTCATTGTCTGATCCTAGTCTTATATTTGATGTGATCCCCATCCATGAGGCTCTTCCTCCTTCACAGGGGGAAAGGTTCTCTTATTGGTCAAGGGCTGAGCTCTCTGTTCTTCTGAGCTATAGGTTTCTCCCAGCAAGCCCTGCAGTAGTCCCTCTTGCTCTATCTTCCTCTGCTCCTGTGTCCCCAAGAAAGTCATCTTAGTCTCCTTCCAACATTGTCAGTGGCGCTGAGTGACAGACAGCCTCTCCTCTCCCCTCCTCTCCCCCTAATATGGACTTCCTGGATTAGCATCAGGATTTGAAGCCTTTCATGCCCTGAGGAAAGCAAAGCTAGTCACCAGCAGGGTTCTTAATCCTGGATGCCACAAAGAAACAAGCTGGAGGCTGAGGCTGGCGGTAGGTGTGGCCATTAGGGCCCTGCCTTGACTTCACAAGCTGTGACTGCCCGTGTGCACAGGAGCCATAGTTGCCACTAGCATGCCTTCTCTTATTTAATCCCCACAGCTGTACAAGGTGGATGCCTGTCCCCATGGCTCCTCTGCACAAGACACCGCCAGCTCTCAGAGTGATAGGAATCACGCCTTTGATTACCCTTGTCTACAGCATGAGCTCATGGCCACCCTCAATGCTCCACCCTCTAGAGCCTGGGAAAGCCAAGGGCACAGGTTATGAAGGACCAAAGTTCAAGCTCCAACGGTCTCTCTGCATCTGGAATATTCTCCCCAGCAGGAAGCTTCATTGTGATGTGGCTGGCAAAGTGTTCCCTGAACTCTTCTGGTTTCCTTCTGAAGCCGGAAGGTGAAGAGCGGAGTGAGGAGGGTTCTCCTCATGGGTTGCCCCTGCCATTCATCCCTCCAGCCATGTCAAGCTGGCACGGTGAGCCCTGTCTGTTCTTTGCCTGAAAGCCTACCCTTTAGTCTGTTCCAACCTGCTGAGGACTGTGTGGTTTTGGGGGTTTGGGGTGCTCCTGCTGAATTCTTAAAGCCTGACATGGAAAAACATCCCTGACTGTTCCCAGACCAAGATTTGCAAGAAATGACAAATGGGACTAACTGAGCCACCCTCAAAAGAACCCCAACTGGAATCCTAGACTAGAAAAGCTTTTGTAAATATGCCCATAACCAAGATTGCAGTCTGGAATTGAACCGCTTACCATGACTGATCTCCTTTCAGCACTGGGATGTAATATCTGATGCAGGCCGCTTTTATAAAGAAAAGAAGCTTATTGAACTCACAGCCCTGGAGGCCAAGAGACCAAGATCGGGTGGCCCATGGCTTATGTCTTTGGTGAGAGTCCATATTAGACGGCATCAGGGCAAAGCGCATCAGAGAAAGGGAGAGTGTATCACCAGAAGTAAGGACGAGGAGGAGGGAGGTTCTTTTTCTGTGGCCGCTCTTTTTAGCACCCTAACTTCAGAATAAACCAATGTGTCCCATGCACTCAATCCCCAGCAGCTTCGATGATCTAAGGACCTCTCAGCTGTCCCCCTCTTAAAAGGTCACACCACCTCCCAGTGCCACCGCTCTGAGGACCAAGCTCCCTATACATGGGACTCCGAGGAACAAATCACATTGTAACACGCAAAGCACACCTGTCCCTGTGTCCAGTGAGATTGTAATGGCCAGGGATCATTAAAGTAGGCCTTGCCAGTCAAATTTGGCTCGTGGCCAGCTTTGCATTAACCTATGAGCTAAAGGGAAAGGGGAGAAGAAGAAAGCGCCAGACTACTACAGGGGTGCTATCCAGTCCCTGCCACTGCAACGAACCCAATGCTATCATTTTGTTGTCGATGTGGCCGCCTTCCAGCAAAGTTCCCATCTAAGGAGCTTGAGGTCTCTGTGGCTTTGAGAGGTGGCTGGTGGGGAACACGTGACTGAGAGCACCTGGTGACAATGGTCCTACTTTCAATCTTCTTAAGAGAACCTGGGAAGATTGCTCTCTAGTTCGTGAATTCCAGAAAGGCGATTCCTCCTTGCAGCTGAGCAGAGACAGCCCTTGTTTTCTAAGAATATATAGTATCCTGGCGCTTTCTTCTCCTCCCCTTTCCCTGTGACCCTACAAAGAAGGCTCAAAGCAGAAACTGTTTGCAATCTGGCTCTTTGCAGGGAAGGCTCGCTGACCCCTGCAAATAACCTAGTGTTGGCAGCACTACAATTACTAGACTCTTGGCCTAGACAGCTGTAATGGAAGTGGGGCAAAGAGGGAACGAGGCAGTGGACATCAGCGAGACGCGGTGCTTGGTGGGCAGTGACAATGACCATGACAATGGAGAAAGATGACTTGTGATGCTGGACCTGGACACCAGGAAAAAGGAAAGGGATGGGCTTAGGACAGTTTCCATTTAAGAGAGATTTTGAAAGCCTTGGGGCCTCTAAGGTAGGTTTTGAAATTTTTAGCTCCTGTAGAACTTGCTAGATTATTGAAAATCAGGCCTAGAACCTGATGACGAGGGTCAGAGACCCTGACAGGCATCCAGTGTTCATATCAGCCAGTGAGGGCATGGCCCTGACCCTGTGATGTGGATCGTTGGGTAGATAGGCTAAGAACCACCCCCCTCCCCCCAATTCTCCAGAAACTTCAATGGAGCAGGAGCAATTACTTCCCCAGAGGACTCTGCTCTGGCCAGATCCTTCCTGTGGGGCAGGTGCCTGTAGGATGGTATTTGGCTTAAGCCCCTAGCCTTCCCACAGGTCTCAGGTTACAGGCCTCCAGCCAGGGGCACAGTCCAGAGCTCTGCTCTGGCAGGAGCCTGACCACTAGCCACCAACCTGCAGAACTGGCTGACCTGTGCCGGGAGGCTCTGCAGGCACATACAGTATAGTGGATCTTCACTAAGCCTCAGCGGATGGAGGACAGGGCTCAGCAGGCGTTCGACTGTCCTCTGTGATGTGGAGTGCTATGTCTGCAGTGTCTGGCGGAGGCACCAGGAACTAGTTCTCACTTGTGGCAATGACTTCAACAGAGTGATAGTAAATCTTTAACAGCTGGCTCTCAAAAAAAAAAAAAAAAAAAAAAAAAAAAAAAAAAAAAACCAGTAGAGGAAAGGAAGCCAAAGTTTACAGCATGTGCCCATTTCTATGGTTTAAAAAAAAAAAAAGAAAGAAATTCCACTGTGACCAACTCTGAGCTGCCACTATGACCCCATTAGCAAAGTGGCAAACCAATCAAGGCCACACATATGGAGAGACACTCAGTCCTCAGCCCTGGCTCAGATCAGCATGGCCACTAGAGCACATTCTTAGAAAACAAGAGATGTCTCTGCTCAGCCGCAAAGAGGAATCGCCTTTCTGGAATTCACGAACTCTCTTATGAAGATTGAAAGTGGGACCATTGTCACCAGGTGCTTTCAGGTACTGTTCCCCACCAGCCACCTCTCAAAGCCACAGAGACCTCAAGCTCCTTAGATGGGAACTTTGCTAGAAGGCAGCCACATCGACAACAAAATGATAGCATTGGGTTCGTTGCAGTGGCAGGGACTGGGTACCACTCCTGTTCTTGGTGGACACAAGATGTTCTCCCCAGGTGTTTAGGTTTTGATGGAAGTCGCCAGTGCTTCCTTTATCCAGTCCCTGCTCTTCTGATGTGCTAACTGATCACTCAGAATCGCAAACCTGCTTTAATCTGGCCATTCTGGCCTCGAATGGTTGTCCTTGAGGTCAAAGGTCAGGGGGAGCTCACAGAAGTCTTGGAATGTCTTCTTCTGAATCTAGGGAGTTCAAGGGAGCAAGGTTTGCTGTGAAATGGCTCCACCTGAAACACTTACCTTGAAGCCAAATATTAGGTGGAGAAACCCAGGTTTGCAAGCTGTTCTTCTAAAATGAATTTACCTGTGGCAAGGTGTGTCTGCCACCCGTCTCTGTGTGAGTATATATATTTAAAAAAGCAAACCAGAAATATATACCTGGTTTTACATCCTTCCTCTCTGAAATATGAGGAAACATCAGTTTTCTTTTTATACATTTAGGATTCTTTATATATATCGCACGATAATTTATTTTACATAGGGTCAGTAAAGTAGCTCGGTGGGTAAATGCATGTGCTATCTACATACACACACACTCACACCAATCAATAATCGCAGAAAAAAGTACATAAGCTGGGCGGTGGTAGCACACGCCTTTAATCACAGCACTTGGGAGGCAGAGGCAAGCAGATCTCCATGAGTTTGAGGCCAACCTGATCTACAAAGTGAGTTCCAGGACAGCCAGGACTGTCATAGAGAAACTCTGTCTCAAAAAACCAGAAAAAAGGTACATAACTTTGAATATATAAGTAACATATATAATGTGTTTATATATTATAATAAGTATGGTTATAATTAGGAAAATAAGTTGGACTTTAAAAGTTATCAGCTCTAACATATAAAATAAAACATTTCTTAAAACAGGATGCTTAGTGCAGGCTTAGAATGGCTTGCCTGGTGCCTCTGGTCACGTGACTAGAAGTGGAGCTGAATTCTTCACGTGGTGAAGCCACAGCTTTTATTTGACTTTTATCCATGTCCCAGACTTTATCTTCAGTACTTCGGTAAATCTGAACTTCATGCTATCTTGAACAACTCGTTGCAGGAGATTACCAAGTTTATGTTTCTGGTCCAAACCTTTGCAGACATTATAAACAAAGAACAGCCTCGGAGCAAATGGTGGATGATCAAAACAAATAAACCACACACACACACACACACACACACACACACACACACACACCACACACCTTGGCACACATACACATAGAACTGGGAGGTCAGCAATGCAACACAGTTCAAATCAGAGCAATTGCTAGTCCCTAGAGGGACTCATGACATTCAATACTCAGGCTTTGTGCCAGTCCTGTTAAAAGCAAACCCTCTAGCGTGGTGAAAAAAGAATAACAAGCATGGGTCGGTCTGTGAGGCAAATGAAAGCAGAAGTGGCAATATTGCTAAATACAAAAAAAATGTGCTTTTCTCGGGATATATCGTTATGTACACAAGCTATGTACATACATAGAATTTGTGCACTATCAACAAACACAAGGAGATGTGTAAAGAGTTCTTTTTGTTTGTTTTGAGATAGGGTCTCATGTATACCTGGCTGGTTCAGAACTTGCAATGTAAGACTGGCTGAGAACTGGCTGTCTTTGAACTCACATAGATCTGCCTGTCTCTGCCTTCTGAATGCTGGGATTAACAGTTCTCCCTCCCTCCCTCCCTCCCTCCTTCTTTCTTTCTTTCTTTCTTTGGTTTTTAGAACCTTGATTGTCCTGGAACTCACTTTGTAGATCAGCTGGCTTTGAACTCATGGAGATCCACCTGCCTCTGCCTCCCGAGTGCTGACAATAAAGGTGTGTGGTGCGTGCTTTTAATCCCACTACTCTGGAGGCTAAGGCAGGTGGATATCTGAGTTGTAGGCCAGCCTGGTCTACAGAGAGAGTTCCAGAACAGTCAGGGTTACACAGAGAAACCCTGTCTTGAAAAACATAATAATAATAGCAGTAATAATAATAATATTTGAGATTATAATATAATTGCACATTCCCCTTCTCTTTCCTCCCTGTAACCTCCATGGCTCTCTTTGAAATTCATATCCTTTTATTTCATTGTTGGTGTGTGTGTTCCTCAATATATATATATATATATATATATATATATATATCCCATTTAGTCTGTATGTTACTTGTATGGATGCTTTCAGGGCTCACCATCTGGTATTGGATGACTAACTGGGGAAGACTGTTTCTCCGGCTCTCAGTATTCTGTGTGTATTCTTTGTGTAGGCTTGAAGCCTCCTGAACTTTCCTCCATCCGTGCTAGCATGACTAGGCAGCTGTGTTGGTAAGACTCGATGGGTGTAGCTCCTGACATGTCTAGCAGACACCATCTGACAAACTCCATGCTCCTCTGTCTCTTACAAATTTCCTCCCCACTTCCACAGTGATCCCGAACCTTCGGTGCAGGAGCTGTGTTACAGGTGTTATCAGTTGGAATCATTCTCCACCACTCTGCATTTTGATTGATTATGGTTCGAAAGGAAATGGGGGAAATGGGTAACTCTGATTAGGGAGGGGGAGGGAGATAAGACAGAAGATGAAGGAGGGTAAAAGAGCAGAAGGATGTCTGAAAAGTTAAAAGGATTTATATTATTAACTATCTCCCTAAAAATTCCTCTGATATAACTAATTCAATGTCTATCTATCTATCTATCTATCTATCTATCTATCTATCTATCTATATACACACACATACATAAAGTTTAAATGGAAATTTCCTAGGCTCTCGATGCTCCCCCAGGAGCCACAGACCATTTAACAAAAGCACCAACACTAGGCTTGAGAAGCCCTCTTTTAAGTTGTTGGCCAGGGTTGTCCGAGAGACTTCCAAACATTACAAGCTATTGCTATTGCCCTTGATTGCTCCTTAGAGGTGGAAGGTTGAGTCCTTATTGTTGAAGAGAGTGTGCACTTCAGACACAGGGCCCAGGGGCCCCTGAGCTGGCACTGGCCTGAAAGCCTCCTCCCTGACAACTGGCCATCATGGTACCAGAAAGCTCCATGAAAACATCCAAAGGAAGGAAGCCACCAGCAGTGACCCACAGCAATAATGAGCATGACAGAATAGCCCTAATGGTGCAGTAGGGGCACACATACCTTGGCGGTAACCACCAGCTCTCTAGTTGAACTTGAGACCCACTCAAGAAGAGGGAAATCAGGCCTGGCCCTGGAAACCTAGTCAGCTACCCAGGGCTAGTGATGTTTAGGGATCTTGGTAGAGAACATACAACCACCACTTTACTAAGCCAGTATAATCCCTACCTATGTTCTAAATATTTATTCTTTTTTTAAAAGATTTATTTATTATGTATACACTATTCTGCCTCCACGTATGCCTGCAGACCAGAAGAGGGCACCAGATCTCATTACAGATGGCTGTGAGCCACCATGTGGTTGTTGGGAATTGAACTCAGGACCTCAGAAGGGCAGCCAGTGCTCTTAACCTCTGAGCCATCTCTCATGCCTCCTAAATATTTATTCTTTTACCCATTGTTGTCCTCATCCCTCATCCATGGAACTTCTCTTTGTAAGACTCAAACCATTTATAGAATGTGTGCATTTCTATAGAGGCAGTGGAACAACAATGTCTACCTTACTTATTTTCCAGGAACTCCATGTCATTTTCCTGGTTTTGTTATAGCATTGTCTCTCTTATCTGAGATTTTGCTTTCCACACTTTTAACTGCTGGATTTCAACTTGATCTAAAAACATTCAATGGGATCTAGAAATAAGCACATTTTCAGTTTGAAATGGTGTCGCTTTCACTAACCTGCCACATTCTGACCATCCCAGGACCTGAATCATCTCAATGACCCGCGTGTCCACACTGCGTGCACAACCCTCCTGATGGTCACTTGGCCATCTCGGTCATTGTGCTACTGTTTCAGTAGTGCAGGGCTTGTGCAAAGCACAGGTCCTTAAGCATGGGGCCGTGACCTCCCACGGAATCATAGAACTGAATGCTTATATTCCAACTGACCTCGATGCTGGGACGGCTGCTTAGAGGCCAGCTGTCATAGAATAAGAGAAGTCTTCATTTCTCCCCAACTTTCACTTTCTGCTAATGCCCAAGACCTCACTTTGAGTCACACAAGGCCTCAACCCACCCCTTCCCATTCTTCCTCCTCCCTAGCTACCCATTTCAAATGCCAAAATTCTTCTAAACTCAAAATTCATCATTTCAACTCTATTTATTTGTTTGTTTTTGCATCCCAACCAAAGTTTCCCCTCCCTTCTCTCCTCCCAGCCCCAACTCCATCCACTCCTCCTCCTCTGTTTCTCTTCAGAAAAAGGCAGGCCTCCTATAGATATCAGCCAGCATAGTGCATCAAGTGGTAGTGACAATAGGCGCCTCCTCTTCTATTAAGGTTGGACGAGGCAATCCCATGGGAGGGTTGGGTGCCAAAAGTAGGCAACAGAGTCAGCCCCTGCTCCCACTGTTAGGTGTTCCAAGCTACACAACTGTAACATATATGCAGAGGACCTAGGTTAGTCACATGCAGGCTCCCTGACTGTAGGTTCAATCTCTGTGATCCCCGATAAGCCCAGGTTAGTTGATTTTGTGGATTTTCTTGTGGTGTCCTTGACCCTCTGGCTCCTACAATCCTTTCTCTCCCTCTTCTGCAGTATCGCCTAAGCTGCACCTAATGTTTGGCTGTGGGTTTCTGCGTATGTTTCCATCCGTTGCTAGGTGAAGCCTCTCTGACAACAGTTGGGCTAGGCACCAATCTATGAGTATAGCAGATTATCGTTAGGAATCATGTTGATTGACTCCGTGTTGTTGTCAGTTGTAATTGGTTCTCTCCTAGGTCTCTGCGGTATCCCTCCTCTGAGTTCTAGCCCTCAGGGGTGAGCTCCCTCTCATGGTGTGGGTCTCAAGCGAGGCCACTCATTGGTTGGTCACTCCCACAATTTCTGCACCATCTTTACCCCAGCAGATCTTGTAGGCAGGGCAAATTGTAGGTCAGAGGATTTGTGGCTGGGTTGGTGTACCAGTCCTTCCCCTGCAAGTCTTTCCAGGCTACAGGAGATGGTCAGTTCAGGCTCTGTATCCAGCATTGCTAGGAGTCTTAGCTAGGGTCACCCTCATAGATTCCAGAGAGTTTCCATTGCATAGGTTTCTAGCACATCCCAGAGATGCCCCCAGATTCCAGTCGTCTCTCCCAGTACTCTCTCCCTCCATCCTGCCCAACCTGGTCCTTCCTATTCCCACCGCCCCACATGCATCCACTGGTTATGTCTATTCTATTTCTTATTCACAGTGAGATTCATGCATTCCCTCCTTGATTCCTCCTTGTTACTTAGGTTCTCTGGGTCTGTGGATTGTAGCATGGTTGTCCTTTATAGCTAACATCCACTTATGAGTGAGAACATACCATGTTTGTCTTTCTGGGTCTGGGTTGCCTCACTCAGGCGATCTTTTCTAGTTCCACCCATTTGCCCCAAATTTCATGTTGTCCTTGTTTCTGATAGCTGAGTAATACTGCATTGTGTAAGTGTACCACACTTTGAAAATCCATTCTTCAGTTGAAGGACGTCTAAGTTGTTTCCGGTTTCTGGTTATTATGAATAAAACTGCTATGGACATAGTTAGACAAATGTCCTTGAGGTGTGGTGGGATGTCCTTTGGGTGTATGTCCAGGGGTCATATAGCTGGATCTTGAGGTAGATGGATTCCTAGTTTTCTGAGAAGCATTAATTTCCAAAGTGGCTGTATGAGTGTGCACTCCCACCAGCAATGCAGGAATGTTCCCCTTGCTCCACATTCTCTCCAGCATGAGCTGTCACTTGTGGTTTTGAATTTAACAGGTGTGAGATAGAATCTCAACGTTATTTTGATTTGCATTTCCATGATGGCTAAAGATACTGAACATTTCTTTAAGTGACTCAGCCATTTGAAATTTCTCCATTGAGAATTCTCTGTTTAGATCTGTACCCCATTTTTAAAATGGATTATTTGGTTTTTTGATGTCTAGTCCCTTGAGTTCTTGATATATTTTGGAAGTCAGCCCTCTGTCAGATGTGGGGTTGGTGAAGATCTTTTTCCAGTCTGTGGGCTGCTGTTTTGTCCTTTTGTCCTACAGAAGACTTTCAGTTTCATGAGTTTAGTTTCTTAGTGCCAGCTCCATTGGTGTTCTGTTCAGGAACGTGTCCCCTGTGCTAATGTGTTCAAAGTGATTTCTCATTTTTTTTTCTTACGTCAGGTGCAGTGTATCTGGTTTTATAATGAGGTCTTTGATCCATTTGGACTTGAGTTTTGTGCAGGGTGATAGATATGGATCTATTGGCATTCTTCTGCATGCTGATATTCAGTTAGACCAGTAACATTTGTTGAAGATGCTTTATTTTTTTCCATATAATTTTGACTTCTTTGTCAAAAACCAAGAGTCCATAGGTGTGTGGATTTACTTCTAGGTCTTTAGTTTGATTCCATTGATCAGCCTGTCTGTTTTTATGCCAATACTGTGCAGTTTTTATTACTATTACGCAACACTTTTTAGAGGCATTTTTTTTTGATGGCGTCTCACCCTAGGAGTTAAGTTGTATCATAACCTTGCTGTCAATGGCTTTCTTTAGACTGAGCTAGGTGTTTCTAGGCTCTTAGTGTCTTATTCAGATAATTAATAAAAGCACACACAGAGTAAAATAGCAAGAGGTTTTATTTAAAGAGACAGTGCAAAGTATACTACAAGGAAACTAGTGTGTCCAGGAGCAGGGGTTATTGTCCCTGACTTCTTTTATGGATCTAAGAGGAAGAGGAGGCCAATTTAAGAGGAGAAAGATGAAGACAAGGAGAAGTTGGTTTCTAAAGGTTGTAGTGTGTGGGTGGATCTCTGTTTTGATTGACAGGTTTAGCTTCTGTAGGTCATTATTATACATATCCTTTCCTACAGTGCATTTAGTTTTAATCATATGCACACCCAATTATACAGAGGAAGAAAACAATAAACAGGATCCCCCCCCCAAGGTTTATTCAGAAGATACAGTTTGCTCTACTGTACATACATCCAAACTGGTTCATGCTAGATCATCCCCAGTCTCTAGTTCCCATTTGTGTCCTGGGTCACGTGTGAAATGAAAGTAACTATGAAGGGAGAATCACCAAGAGTTTAGTTACTAAGGGAGGGGAGATGTCTTGTGTTGTATGGAGTAATGTGCACGCAGTTTGATGCTGGGGTGAGGTCCCAGGCTGGGCAGTGCACTGTTTTTTTTTTCTTTTTTTTTAAATTTATTTATTTATTAAAGATTTCTGTCTCTTCACCGCCACCGCCTCCCATTTCCCTCCCCCTCCCCCAATTGAGTCCCCCCCACCTCAGCCCGAAAAGCAATCAGGGTTCCCTGTCCTGTGGGAAGTCCAAGGAACTCCCACCTCCATCCAGGTCTAGTAAGTTGAGCATCCAAACTGCCTAGGCTCCCACAAAGCCAGTGCGTGCAGTAGGATCAGAAACACATTGCCATTGTTCTTGAGTTCTCAGTAGTCCTCATTGTCCGCTATGTTCAGAGAGTCCGGTTTTATCCCAGGCTTTTCCAGACCCAGGCCAGCTGGTCTTGGTGAGTTCCCAGTAGAACATCCCCATTGTCTCAGTGTGTGGGTGCACCCCTCGCGGTCCTGAGTTCCTTGCTCGCAGTGCACTGTTTTAAAAGGGGGTGCAGGTATAGTTCAAGTCAAGTGGATCCCTGGGTTGCTGTTTTCCCCTACACTTTCCTGCCTCAACCTTAGGTCACCTGTAGGTTTCCTCCTCAAATTGGAGCTTACTTAAATTAAAAATGATTTCCCCCTCAGAGGTAAGCTTTGTTTCACCTCACAGCACCAGCTTTGGTGTGTAAATGTTCTGCCAGTTCTGGAAAGGTCTCCCTGACCATGCTGTGTCATGGTGGATGGTGCTGCAGCAGGAATCCAAGAGGGAAAGGTCACATGATGAGACAGGAAGCTAGAGGAGGTGGAGGGCCGGCCATTTAAAATAACTTTCTCTAGAGACTAACCTGGGGTTCCTTGATAATAACCTTAATTCCTTTAAGGATGGAGCCTCCAATGAGTACCACTAGGCCCCAGATTTGATTTAATTTTTTTAGGTTGTGCGTGTGTGTTTGTGCCTGTTATGTGTATCTGTGCACTATGGGCATGCAGTGCCCTTGGAGACTTGGGTTCCACTGGGATTGGAGTTACAGATGGTTGTCGGCTGCCATGTGGGTGCCTGGAATTGAATCTGGGTCCTCTACAAGAGCACCAAGTGCTCTTAATCATTAAGTCATCTCTCCACCCAGTAGACCCCACCACTTAAGCATCCGACCCCTCTCAGTGCCACCTCACAGACAACCAAGCTTCTGACACACGAGTCATTGGGGCACATGCTCAAATCGTGGTCAAACCACAGATCCATTCTATCCAAAGTTTCTTATCTCCTTTCTTCCTCTACTCTTTTTTTTCCCCCTATGTTTTCTTCTGCTCCTCAGTCAGTGCTAAGGTCAAACGCCAGGTCATATTTGCATACACTTAGAGGTGAACTCCCATTTAAAACTTTCTGTGCTGGCGAGGATGCAGTTTAGCATCCGTTGGTGCTCACTGTGGGCCTCAAAGTCTGGCTTCTCTTGCTGGCAACTCTCACCCTCTGGCTGGGGTTTCTCTAGCCAAAGTCACCTGAGTGATACCTTTGAGAGCCATGTCTGTTTATCCTAGATACCCAAGCCCGTCAGATGTATTGCCCAATGTGTGTGTGTGTGTGTGTGTGTGTGTGTGTGTGTGTGAGAGAGAGAGAGAGAGAGAGAGAGAGAGAGAGAGAGAGCGAGCAGGGGCCTCCATCTCCACTATCATTAAAAAACTGACCTATTTTCTCTAACAATGTTTCTGTAGCAGTCCTGTCCTTTGTTTGCTTTGTCCAGGAGCCCTGTGGCTGGTCTCCAGTTGTCCTGGGCGTGCTTTAGCTGCCTGGAGGAGTCTTTGCCTGTGGGAACAAAGCTTTGGTGTGACTCTCCAGTGACATCTCACCCTTTTTTCTTTCTAGAAAAATTTGAAGACTGTGGTTTCCTTTTTCAGGTTTCAACTTCTCTGCAGACATAAAGTCAACAGCGAACAATGGGAATTCTCTGAATGCATAGGCCCCAGCTGTTAATGGGTTCATTCTGGCCAGCTGGGAACCAGCTCCTGTCCCTGCCCTACCCCGACGCAATCACCGGGCAAACAGCAGGCTCACACTCAAGCCCAGCATAGCCCACATTCACTACTAGGAACTAATCAGGGTAGACCGGGCATTTGTTGGCGGAGAACCTTCTAAGTCTCAGCAAGTTGAATGCTTTGTTTGTTTGTAACATTTCATTACACTCAACAAAAACAGCCACTCCATGCTCCTCCTGTATGCGGACCCCCGAGACTCCCCAGAATGAACCTGGCCTCATTCAGCAGCTTCTTGCAGTGGTGCAGACCTGGTTTTTCCCCCCTTCAATCCCAGCATTATGCCCAGTATTATCTGTCCTAAATTTATAACAATTGCAAAGCTCATATAAAATATGTCCGTTTAGACTGAACAAAGAGAATGGCCTATATTGCTAAACAAACGTTGAGAAAACTTGCCTGGATCTCTGTCTCAGGAAAGACCAGAAATGGTCATGTCCTCCCCATCATGGGGTCATCTCAGGAATAATTTTCCAAATGGCCAAGGGTCAATAACTTCAGGAGAGCCTAGGTTTTGTGGCCATTACTATCCAGCCCCAGACTAGATCTGCCATCAGCTACTCACAAGATACTGATAAAAGCCTTGAGGCTCGGTGTTCTCCTCCACAAAACGGAATTCATACTGGCAGCTCCTTTAAAGGGTGTGTGTTTGCACGTGTGTTTGTGTGTCTGCATGAATGCAGGTGTGCATGTACATGTGTGTGTGTGCATATAGAGACCAGAAGTTGACACCAAGTGTCTTCCTCAATCACTCTCCATTTTGTCTAAGCAGGGTCTCTTGCTGACCCTGGAGTTCACCAGCTCAGCTAGTGGAGCTGGCTGGTTGGCACAGAGGACCCCCTACAGGAGGGCCACCACCCTTGCCTGGCGTTTATGTGGGTGCTTAGGATGCAAAGTCTGGCCTTCACCCCTGTGCAGCAAGAGCTTCATCCACTGAGTCATCTTTCCAGCCCTGATAAATACATAAAAAGCCGCCATGGTAAAGCACATAGTATGGAATTGAACAGCTTTTCTAGTTAAAACAATTTTTTAAAAATTACTTATTTATTCTTATTTTATGTGCATTGGTGTTTCGCTTGCAACTATGCCTGTGTCAGGACCCCTGGAACTGAGTTACAGACAGCTGTGAACTCACATGTGGGTGCTGGGATTTGAACGCATGTCCTCTGGAAGAGCAGCCAGTGCTCTTAACTGCTGAGCCATCTCTCCAGCCCCAAGCATTTTTGCTTTTAGGCACGCAGCGTTTTACACAACTGAGGTTCAGTGCCACCAGCTCAGAAGCAAACATTAACAGCATTGGCCCGTCGGGACAGCCCACATTCAAACCACACCCTTAGCCCAAGAGACAAGAAGTGGAATCTCATTATGATTTGATTTGCATTTCTTTCACATACCTATGTTTCTGTGTATGTGTGGGTGAGTATTTGCTCCATGACATGTGTGGAGGGCAGAGGTCAACTTTTTTTTTTTAAAGATTTATTTATTTATTATGTATACAACATTCCTTCCATGTTTGCTTGCATGCCAGAAGAGGGCACCAGATCTCATTATAGATGGCTGTGAGCCACCATGTGGTTGCTGGGAATTGAACTCAGGAGCTATGGAAGAGCAGTCAGTGCTCTTAACCAGAGGTCAACTTTTGAGAGTCAAGTTTTTCCTTTGTTGGCCCCTGTTGAGGTAAGGTCTGTCTTTCCTGTTTTTCTGCTGCTGTGCTGTATACTCCAGACTAGCTGGCCAAAGAGGCTCTGGGAGATTCTCCTTTCTCCACTTCCCATCTAGTCCTAGGAGTGTCGGGATGCATGCTACCACCTCTAGCTTTTTTTTTTTTTTTTTTGGTTTTTTTGAGACAGGGTTTCTCTGTGGCTTTGGAGCCTGTCCTGGAACTCACTCTGTAGACCAGGCTGGTCTCGAACTCACAGAGATCCGCCTGCCTCTGCCTCCCGAGTGCTGGGATTAAAGGCGTGCGCCACCATCGCCTGGCCACCTCTAGCTTTTTATGTAGGTCTCTGTGAACCAAACTCAGAATGTCAGGCTTGGGCTGGAGAGATGACTCAGCGGTTAAGAGTGCTGACTGCTCCTCCAGAGGGCCCAGGTTCAATTCTCAGCAACCACATGGTGGCTCTTGACCACCTACAGTGGGATCTGTTGCCCTTTTCTGTCTGATGCCTTCTTCTGGCATAAAGTTGTTCATGCAAATAGAGCACGCATATATATAATTTGTAATTGAAGAAAACATTGTCAGGCTTCACCGACTGATTGTATGGTTTACCCACTAAGTCCTCTCTCAGCCTCTGGACTTGCATTTATTTCTCCAGTTACCAGCACTGACCATCTGTCTTTAAACGACTTGGTCACTTGTAGATCTTCTTTGGAGAAAGGCTTGTTCTTATCCTTTGCCTGTTGTCAACTGGGGTCTTGTCTTGTCTTGTCCTGGGATTGTTCTGATGATTAAACGAGGCAGTTCCTTAAATGTTCATAGCGTGGCGTCCGGAGCACGGTGGCTACTGCTAGCCGGCAGTCAGCTCTAAAACTGCCTTGATGGGAAAAAAAACACCACTTGACAGAAAACAGAAGGCAGAACTTTCCAGCAGGCTCCTGCTCCTGCTCACGTCATAGGGACCACACACCACTCACTTGACATTTCCTGCTTCTCAAGGTTCTGGCTAGCACTACCTAGCTTGGCCTCTGCTGGGCAATACAGGGAAGCATGGCGTGTCAGCTTAGGGTCTGATTTGCCAGAGTCGGAACAGATAGGAACTTTTGAAACATGGTTAAACTTTGTAAATAGTCTGAAAATGCTTCAGCCTGCTCCTCTGCCCAGCACAGTATATACAATACACTTGATTTTGTTTGAATAAGAAAAAAAAAAAAAAAACGAGAGTAAACTAAAGGACTCTCGAGTTGCTTATCCTGGGAGGCTCATGGTGACTCCCACATTATCTGGCCCTGGGAGACTGCTTGCCCAGGAAGGATTTTAATGGCTCCTTTTAGATGGGGGCTGTGTCATCATCCTCACTTCCTGCTCCCTGAGGCTGCCCAAGCATCCCCGGCCTTACTGCTCTGGCCCACCTACCCGACTCATCTTCCTTTCCTTTTGCCTATGGTCTAGGCTGGGAGACTCCCCAACAAGCCTGCTTATCACCCTGGAAACACACTCAACATTCCCTTTCTCTAAAACTTGATTCTTGAAATCAAATCAGTATCATTGCAGATTGGAAACAACACTGGCGAAGATTCAGGAAACGCTCCCCACAGTATCCAGCATTGATGTAAACAGGGAGCTCTATCTAGGAAGGAAACCGGAGTTCCATCTTTTTCATGACTGGTGGCCATTTGAGAATGCTCAGTCTCCACAGTCAAGAGTTATCCCTCTTTTCAGGTCTGGAATCCAAATGGGAAGGCTCCTTTCTGCTTTGGTCCACTTTCATATGCAGCTGTGTGATCCATTCCGCTCCAGATCCCTGGGTCCTAGATGCAGTCCTGTGTGTTGTTTGCCTGGTCCCAGAGTACCAGCAACCCCTGACATACCATATCTATTCTCTGGGTGGACCCGGAAGGTCACGAAGAGATTCTGCTGTGACTTGACTCTAATCTTCTGCTGGAGTAGGAGAAGGGGCTGGGCTCTGGAATAGTCACAATCACCTTGCTGTCTTTGAGGAAAAGGAAGATTTCCGGTCTTGCCTAAGAGTGGGCCACCTGAAAAGGCCTGGCTCTTTGGAAGAATCAGGGACATTTGCCTAGATATTCTTTCTCTACCCAGTCAAAGGGCCCCATGGCTTCTCAGTTGAGAATGTGTGGAAATCCACTACCTAGGAATTAATTTTGGATTTGATTCTTTGCCAGTTCTGTTTTGCAGCAGCAAGTCTCTGTGCTGTCCTGAAGGTCTTCAGCCTCTGTTGGTCAGCTCAACAGAGCATGGGAGAGCAAAGTCCTTTCAAATAGTGGAGATGGTGCCCCCTGCTGGCAAGCCGCCGAACCTCGCTGCAAGGAAGGCTACCCTTCTTGGGCCTTAAGTCTTTTTTTTTTTTTTTTTTTTTTTCTGGTTGCCGTGCCCTTTATCGATGAACGTGAGCAGCTTTTGGTAATTAATTCTACCACGGAGACAACAGCCATGGATGACATAACACACTGGGACATGTCTTGAGCTGGAGAACTTAACAGGAGGGCAGAGTTTGCACTACACTTCCCAGGTGCCAGCTTTCCTCCCTGGGCAGCGTTCATGAGAAGCAGTTACTTCATGAAACAGAAGGAAGCAGTGTGATAGAGCTCTTGAGGCTGTTGGGCGAGCATCCGTCGGCCAAAGGAACAACCACAGTAGTGGAGTTAAGGCAAATATTTTCTCTTGCTACAGAGTCTCCATAGTTCTTAATGTGTTCCAACATGATTATACATGCTTTCAATTTAAAATGAAAATACAAACAAGTTTACAAATTACTACTGGACACTTAAAAATAAACTCTATGTCACTTTTCTTTTTGGCAGCACCAGCCTGAACTTTGCAATATTTCAGAAACTTCAGGTACATTACAGTCTTCTGAGAAAGGCCCAGTACTTCAGAATTCCCGGGGCGGCCAGAATACTTTTGGCTTCTTCCGCATCTCGCAAAGGGTTCTCTTCATATTCTTCTTTCAGCCACTGGCGATACTGGTTCACTTCATATTTCTCAAACTCCTGCAGCTGCCTTTGGAAGCCCAGGTTAGGATTGGCACAGGACCTCCCAGCTCGAACGGTGTGCAAGGCATCTTCCCAACCAAAGTCAGTGAGTGACTGTCATGATGTACGCGATCACCAGTGTCCACACTCCTGGAGACTCCAGCCAGGCAGTGCACAAGACAGCCCTCACCCTGGAGTCAGCACTCGTGAATGAACTTGATACTTTCTTTAAAATGTCTTGTCAGGTTTTGAGATGGTGAGTCTGCTGCTGGTATGCACAGGTATTTAACTCCCTCCATCATGGGCCTGGCACTGTCGTGCACAGAAAGAATGTGCGTCACCTTGTTCCTGCTCAATTGGTCTGCATCTCTTGCATCTTTGAAGTTGCCAATGAACAGGCCAGGCAGGATCTGGCTCATCCCACTCCCCATGGCTGTGCCGCGCTCGCCACTCCGCGCTCGAGCGGGCCTTAAGTCTTAACAGTCAGTTGTCCCTTTCTGAACCCTTGGTGGTGATTTAGCTCTCAAGCCTCATTTTAGAGTCTGCTTCCTGAGACAACTTTTGGGAGAAACTTCTGGAAACTAAGGTTTCATTTCACCAATTTTTTTTTTTAAATATAGGCTCCCTGGGGCTGTGGGACTGAGAAAAACAGCTTTGGTCAGGGCTCCCCAGAGAGGAGACTACAGAGGCCAACACTCCTGACAGCCGTGGAAGCAAGGGCTGTGATCTGAGGGGGTATCTGGTAACATGCCATAGGATCTGCCAGGCCTCTGTTCAGGACTTCCTCCCTCATTCCCTCCATCCAGCCAGCTGATTATGTCTAGGGTGTCCTGAGTAGACATCCAGGGTCTCAGTTGCCTCCTGGGAGCTGCATTCTGGCCAGAAGAGGCAGTATAGACCCTGAGAGAGCCAACACAGCAACGGAAGTGTCTGCTCAAGGCTGTCTATGTGGGGCCATGAGGTCAGCAGGGCCGAATCACAGGCATGTGGGAATGGCAGGTAGGGATATCCAGGCAAGAGAACTCCCTGTGGGCCTGGTAGCCGAGGTTCAGATGAGTCTGTGGAGGACATGGGAAGATAGGAAGGCCAAAGGCTCCCCATTGTGTCAGAGGCTCCCCAAGTCTTGGCATTAGCCTGAGGTGCGTCTTCTGATTCTTGCCTGCCAAGGCTTCTCTCTCCGGCAGACATCTCCAAGCGTCTGTGCCATGCCTGACCTGTGGGCCCTGTCCACACTTTTCTTTTCTGAAAGGGCAAATAGTGCTTGACTTTGGAGACCAGTCAGCTAGACTTTTATGGTGTTTGTTTAGGACTTAAGCACAAGGAGATTTTTTCCTTTTATCCATTATTTGAGAAATAGGATACATGCCTTTGTTCCTCCCTCCAGCAAAGTGCTAACATGATCTAGAATTACCCGGGAAGAGAGTGTCAGTTTGGGATTGTCTAAATTAGATAGTCCTTGGGCCTGTCTGTGGGGGAATTATCTTGATTCTGTTAATTGACATAGGAAGACCCAGCCCACTGTGTGTGGGGGCACAAGGGGGGGGGGCGCTGAGTGAATGAGGGTGGAGAAATGAGTTGCATGAGTTGTGCAGGCGCCTGTGTCTACTAATCCTTCTCTTTGCACTTGATTGTGATGAGTTGTAACCAGTTCTCTCATGCTCCTGTCCCTGCGACAGCCCTGCCATGGGAGACTGGAACCTGGAACCGGGAGCCAAATAAACCCTTTCTCCCTTGTGTTGCTTCCGTCAATGTAGTTTATCACAGCAATGGGAAAGAAACCAAGGCACGTGCTCTGCATGTGTCTAAGCTACTCCTTCAGATTCCCAGGCCCAGGGCCTCTCTCTCTCTCTGTCTCTTTCTGTCTCTCTCTGTCTTTCTCTGTCTCTCTCCTCTTGAGACAGAGTTTCCCTGTGAAACAATCCTGGCTGTCCCGGAACTCACTCTGTACACCAGGCTGGCCTCGAACTCACAGAGACCCATCCACCTGCCTCTGCCTCCTGAGTGCTGCAATTAGTCATGTGCCATCACCGCCCAGCCCAGGGCTTCTCACAGGAAAGACTCAGGTCGAGCTGCTGGGACCTGATCCTGCCTCAGGGAGGGGTTCTTTCAGGTTTCCACACAGGGTGAGATTGCAGGGTTCTCCCGAGCTTCTTAAGTACAAATCCTTCATGAGCTGCTAAGACGACTAGGGACTTGGAAGACTAGATTTGTCTGTCACTGCACAGCTGTCTCCCTAATTCCAGGCTCTCTCTCCAGTTCGGGGTAAACTTCAGTTCCAGATGTGATCGATAGAGAAGAAAGTCAACCAAAAATGAGAAATCAGGGTGTATAGATGTGTTTCCCACAAAGGCGTCCCAATTTTTTCCCAATGCTAACAGTTTCAAACTTTAAAAAATTGATAGTTACTATTTATTGAGGAATAGATGTAGATAATAATGAAGTATAAAAAATTAAAACAACTATCCTATAAATCACAACATCTGGAAATAATCTCCGAGAAACCAGAACTACTGGAGTTTTTCATAGTCACCCACATACACACATGCACACACGCATGCACCCACACACATACACACATGCACGCATGCATGCATGCATACACATCATTACTGCCACATTATATAAGGACCATTGTTAACACTCCCTTTTTATTAAAACCATAGTAGACTTTTAAATTATAGTCAGATTATTAAGAACCCTTTGGAAGAACATCTCTAATCATAATCTAGTCACTATTCAACAAGGAGCCTGTGAGGGTTAATGCTATCACTGCCTTGGTTAGCTCTGTGGGGTTGTATTGTTTGTTATTGTCAACTTGACACAAGCTAGCGTCATCTAGGAAGAGGAAATCTTAGCTGAGAAAACATCTCCATCAGGCTGGCCTGTAAGCAAGTCTGTGGGGGGCAAGATCTTGCTTAACCATTGATATGAAAGTGCCACCCCTGGGCAGGTAGTATACAGAAGAAAGAAAGGTAACTGAGCCAGCCACAGGGAGCAAGTGGTAAACAGTACTCCTCCATGGCTTTGCTTCAGGTCCTTCCTCAGGTTCTCACCTTGGGCTCCTGCCATGACTTTCTTCAATGATGGACTTCCTCCCCAAGTTGCTTTTGGCCATGGCCTTTATCACAGCAGTAGAAAGCTAGGTAGGACAAGCTCTAAATCTACCTAAGAGACAAAATTGTGAGCACGTCCATCGGGAAGTTTCTAGATTAGGTGTCCCAAATGTGGGCAGCATCCTCCCACGGCCTAAGGTCCTGGGCTGAACAGAAAGGAAGATGGCAGCGAAGGTGCAGCATGCATTTCTCCCCGCATCCTGACTGTGGATACAGTGCGACCAGTTGCTTCTGGCTCCATGCCATCCTTGCCACG
The DNA here is from genome assembly GCF_018167655.1 of Microtus oregoni. Taxonomy (NCBI): domain Eukaryota; kingdom Metazoa; phylum Chordata; class Mammalia; order Rodentia; family Cricetidae; genus Microtus; species Microtus oregoni. Next base: position 5,066,227 of record NW_024543063.1, on the reverse strand, counting down.
AGGGACTGGACCCTGCAAAAGTGAGCCAGTATAAACTCTTATGTTGCTTTTGACAGATGTTTTATGGCAGCAATGAAGGAAGCCAAAGTGCTTGTGTGTCTGAAGTGTTGAAGGTAGAAGGGACTGAGGATCAAACAAAGCAATTGGGCCTCTGCATCTATGCAATTTACTTTTTAGGGGCCACTGGGGAAGGCAAAAAGCAAGGGTCATGAGTATTGTCTTGCATTATTTCAATAAAACAAATACTTTGATGAAAATGATATAAGATAACAGGCTGGAGAGTTCAAGTATGGTCTACTTTTAAACAATATTTGTTATTATTATTATTATTATTTGGTTTTATGAGACAAGGCTTCTCTATAGCTTTGGAGACTTTCCTGGAACTTACTCTGTAGACCAGGCTGACCTTGAATTCACAGAAATCCACCTGTCTCTGAAAGACCCTACAGACCCCCTCCTCAAAACCCGCAGCTAGCATGCTCCCGGGGGAACGTCCTCTTTGCTTTAAAAAAAAAATTCTCTGGATCAGCAGCCAGCCTGCTCTTGTAAGAACATCCCATGTGCTTGAGAGAGCAGGATGTCTATGAGATAGGAAGACTGCAGGGCAGGATGTCAATAAGATAAGACATCAACAAAGCAGGTTGACTGCAAAACAGGATATCTATGAGATAGGAACAGTCATGCCCACCCTCCCCCCCCCCCCCCGCCTCATTCCGATAACCACGCTTTTGCTTTTGTAAACTTGCTTTTTGCTCTTCCCTATAAAAAGCCCGCTCTCCAGTTGGCAGGTGCGCAAGTCCTCCGAAAGACTTTGCTGCCTGCAGGTACCTGTGTTTACTCAATAAACCTCTTGCTAATTGCATCCTGTGGTCTGGACTCAGAGTGTCCTGGTTCTGGGGACTTCATTGGAGGAAAAGGTCCTCTCTGAGGGTCTTTCAGTCTCTACCTCTTGAGAGCTGGGATTAAAGGTGTGCACCACTACCGACTGGCCTATTATTTTTTAAAGTTATTTATTTATTATTTATACAACATTCTGCCTCCATGCATGCCTGCACGCTAGAAGAGGGCACCAGATCTCATTATAGATGGCTGTGAGCCACCATGTGGTTTCTGGCAATTAAACTCAGGACCTCTGGAAGAGCAACCAGTGGTCTTAACCTCTAAGCCATCTCTCCAGCCCCTATTTTTATTATTTTTAATTATAGTGGATGTGTGTGTCTTCAGGTGGGTGTGTACACATGAGTTCAGGTACTTGTGGAGGCCAGAGGTGTTTAATCCCCCAGACTTGGAATTACAGACTATTATGAGCTACCTAACATAGGTGCTGGGAACTAAACTGAGGTCCTCTGGAAATACAACTAATGATCTTAACCCCGAGCCATCTCTCCAGTTCAAACATGATCTACTTTTGATGCTCAAAAGATGGGCAAGGATGTATCCATATGAAGATAAGGAATACAGAAAGTCTGGGCTCTTGCTGGCCAAGGCTGACTCATGACCCAAGAGTCCAGTGGAGGTAGGATCACAGCCTGGGTTGCTATGCCAACAGACCTATGTCTCCTAGGCTGCACATAAACTTCTGCTGATCAGCCCATGAGCTGTTTGTTTGCCATCCATCTCCTCCTCTGACTTCCACAATGAACATGTGAACAGAGACAGCCATTGTGGCCTCGGAACATGATCCGGAAAATGGAAAGAGTGATCCCTCCACTGGCAGGTTTGGGCAGGTCTCAGAGGCCAAGTATGCATGGGCCCGGACACACAGCAAGGGCCAAATAAACAGCGAGCATTTATTATACCGTATTCATTCATGTGGGATGCATGGCACAATATCTGAGTTCCCAAATGCATGGACAGTGTGTCCTGTCCTAAGCTCTGAGCTCCTTAAGGGCTGGGCCAGGTTCCTGGCAAAGTCTCACTCTGTGTCCTGGGGCAGGTAGGTTTGGCTTCGCGGAACTTGCTGCTCTTCCATTGTCAATAGCCAGTGAGCCCCACGGGCTAGCTGTAGACCAAAGACCATGGGCCACACAGAACTTATTGGGGCGCGCTAGCCTAAAGAGGTTGGGACAGCCTGCACCATGTGTTTGGGGGCTCAGTTTTGTAAGCTAGACATCTAAAGTTAAAATGTTGATGGGGTTGGTTTTGTTCCAAGGAGTTTCTCCTTGGTTTGTATATGTTTGCATTATTCTTGTGACCTTACGTGATCATCACTCTGTGAGTGAGTGTGTCTGTCTGTCTGTCTGTCTGTGTCTTAACCTCTTCTTAAGAGCACACCAGTCAGATTGGATTTGAATTCAGGTTCACACTAGTGACCATTTAGTTATAAATCAACTCGTTAAAGTTCCTGTTTCCAAACTGAGTCATCTTCCAAGGTGCTGGGGACTTGAGCATGGGATTTAGAAGGATGCAATTCAGCCCATAAGACAAGTTTGGTTGTGACAGAAAGCAACTGGGGATTATGTCATTAAAAAGGAACGATGAGAGGCTGGAAAGAGGGGTCAGAGGTTAAACAGCACTGGTTACTCTTCCAGAGGACCCAGTTTTAATTCCTGGCCTCCACATGGTGGATCACAACTGTCTGTAACTTCAATTCCAGGGGACCCCAAGCTCTCTCTGACCTCCGTGGGCACTGCACACACATGGTGCACAGACATACATGCAGGCAAACATTCAAATACACAAAGTAAAAATAAATAAATCTTTTGAAAAGGGGGATGGCGAACAAACTCTTCTATAGAGCCAGACACCCCTAGGGAGTGCTGGTGAGGAGGACTGGAGCAAAGAAGATGCTGTTGGTGGGAATGTAAAGTGGTAAGGCCATTGTAGAAAGCAGTGTGCCCTTGAAAATCTGAAAGAGAACTACCCCATCTGACCTAGCTGTCCCATTTTGGGTGTATATCTAAAGCAAGGGAAATCCGTGTCTTATAGAACTACCTGCATCCCCAAGTATATTGCAGCATTGTTCAAGATATGGAATCAGGGCTGGGTATTCAGCTTGATTGCTGACTTCGTATGCACAAATCCAGATCCCCGGTACACATAAACACCAGGAGTGGAGGCATACTCTGGTAATCTAGTACTTGGGAGGTGGGGGCAGAAGATCAGGAGTTCCAGGTCATTCTCAGCTCCATAGTGATTTTGAGGACAGCCGGAGGAACATGAGAGCCTGTCTAACAAAAACAAAAACTAAACTAAACTAAACTGGAAAATCCATGGGCTTCAGAGATGGCTCAGGGATTAAGAGTACTTACTGCACTTTAGAGAACCCATGTTTGGTTCCCAGGACCCATATCAAGTGGCCCACAATCACCTGGATTCCAGCTTCAGGGAGACTGATGGCCTCTCCTAGCCTCTGTAGGCTCCTGTATACACAAGTCCCAAACACACACAGAAGCATAAATCAATAATAAGTGAAAACAACGTATAACCATCCGAGGTTCGCTTCTGTTGCTGTGACAAATACACAAATCCAGTGCAGCTTTGGGATAGGAAGGTTTTACTTGGCTCACGATTCTGGATCACAGTCCAACATCAAGGGAAGTTGAGGCAGGAGCCTGAAGGCAGGCCTGGCTGCTATCCAGTAAAGTATTTCCTCTAATCAGGGAAGTCAGAGCCAAGGAAATGTGGCAGGAATTACAAAAGATATTGCTGGCAGGCAGGCCATGATCAACCTTTTCTTTCTTTCCCCGGTTTTATATATATGTATGTCTCTCTATGTAGTCCTGGATGTCCTGGAGCTCGCCATATAACCAGGGAGCCTTGAACTCACAGGAATCCTCCTGCTTCTGCCTCCCTCCCAAGTACTGGGATCAAAGGTGTGAGCAACCACATCTGGCTCAGCTAGCTTTCTTATACAGCCTAGGACAGTTTTGCCTACACTGGGTTGGTCTATACTGCATCAATCAATCATCAAGAGAATTCCACATAGACCCACAGGCCAATCTGATCTAGGGAGTTCCTCAATTGAGGTTCCCTTTGTAATTATTGTAGGTTGTATCAACTTTACAATTAAAGCTAACTAGGATATTAATCAACCTAAGTAGCTATTGATAGATGAATGGATAAGCCAGATATAATATACACAGAGGAATATTCTGCCATAAAACAAGGAAACCAACAATGAGTATAAGCCTAGAGGGCATTATGTTAAGTAAAATAGCCAGGCACAGAGGACAAATGCCACATGCTCTCACTCACATGTAGAATTTAAAGTTGAACTCAGAGAATGAGAGAGAGTGAAGGGTACTGGTAGGGGCTGTATGAGTTGGCTGACTTTCAGCTGCACAGGGTGAAAAGACACTTCATGTTTACAGTATAGTGGCTATGGATCATAACAACACATTGCTTACCCAATTCCTGCTGAGAGACTAGATCTTAAATAGTCTCATTATAAAATGAAACACATTGGAGGCAATGACACAATAATAACCTAAATTTAAACATTTTACCATATATACAAATATCAAAATGTCATATTGTATGCAACAAAGTTATATGACTTATATTTGTGAATTATACCCTAGTAAAGGAAAGAAATATAAACGCATAAATGACATAGTAAAGACTAAAGCAAATATACAAACTATACCTTGCTTTGAGAGGGAGGTGGATGGCAGGAGCGTAAGTAGGGGCTTCCTGAGTCACCTGCAAAGCCTTCCTAGTCCTCTTGTTCTGCGGTGCTGGCCATGGAACCTGGAGCCTCACACACGCTAGGATTTACCGCTGAGCTGCCTCCATTCCTACACATCAGTTTCCCTAGGAAGGCTGGGAGCTTGCTCCTACCTGGCTCCTCCTCTTCAGAAGTGGGCAGGGCTTGTGATACCCCCAGATTCGCTTTCCTAGTGGGGCTTTTGACCCTAACTCTGTGTGCCCACAAAGGAGAGCTTTCCCGCTCCCTGAAGAGAAGCTGTGGTCAGCAGAGCTTAAAGGTGTCGGGAAACTGGGATGATTATTAGTTCAGAGGCCTTTGGGGGTGATGGGACCCAGACCCCAACCCTGTCAAAGTCCTGAAAACCTCCAGACAATGCCTCTCCCTGGTTCCCTCCCTCACTGTGCCTCTGTCCAGCTTCCACCAGACTGACAGGAGGCTCAGCAATGGAGGTGCCAGCATCTGGGGCTGGATGTTAGTAGTGGGTTCCTTGCTTTGTACTCCTGACCGAAGGAGTGGAGAGAGCAATGACAGGAGAGGCTTACCTCCTGTGGGGAGGTGCCTGCTGCTGCCATGTGCTCTGCTCCATGAACATGCTTTGGGTGCCACAACCAGGGCTTGCAGGCTTAGAGAACAAACTGCAGGCTATTCAGTTTTGAATTGCAAGTAAAAGAATGGAAAGACCATCTGCCATAACTTTATGGTAAAGACTGTTTTATCTGTGATTTAGATGGAGTCAACATCTTGTCTTGTATCTATCGGCAAGGCTTGTCTGCCCTCAGCATGATTCCTGCTCTTTACCCTGGTACCCAAATCTAGGCACTTCCACAAACCTGACCCACATCCTGGGTTCTTGGCATCCTCAGGTCTTTGTCTCAGGGAATGTTTGCCTCCCAGCTGGGGGAGGTAGCCACTTTGCTTTTGTGGCTTCTCTTTCCTGGGGTGACTCACAGCCATGGTTATCTCATTCATTGCCTCAGAAACTGCTCACTTTGAAAGCCTCCCCTGCCAGTCTTTTGTGTTAGAAACCTTTTCTTTGCTGTTCTTTTTCCCTAAGTAGTTACCTTTTTCATGAATGACTCTTCACTGTTCTCTGGCATATCTTGGGGATGGGGGGATTTAGGCTAGTGGCCCTACTCAAGGCTCCAGGTTGGCCTCTGCGTTCTTTCCCTGGGGAGGCTCTGGATCTAGAGATCTTTCTTGAAGTTGGGAATAGGTGGTTACATCTTCTTGGGCCTGCTTTCTCTGTGACCCGAATGTTGTCCAAGCTCTCACCAGTACAGAGGGGTGGGATGGACTAGCAGCTCTGGAAGATGGAACTATACTCTTCAAAGGCTACCACATGGTTGCCTCCCCTAGGTCAGTTCTCAGAGGGGTTGGTTGACAATACTTCCCTGTCCTGGATCCTCTCAGAGACTTTGAACTTAAGTGGGTTGGAGGCTCCTTGGTGGCTAGCGCTTCCAAAGAAACCCTGAACTCTGGACCTCCACAGGGCCTCTTGGCTCCATTTACTCTCCTGCACTCTACAGGCTGAGAGAGGATCAGACATCACCTTCCCTTTGTATGGCCTAGGACCCAGGTCCTCAGTAAACTCCAAAGGTCGGCGGTATCTTTAATTTACCCCTTTGTGTATGTGGGTCTGTTCTCAGGGACAGTGTTTAGAGAGAGGACCTCTGCTTTCTGAATTCTGCCCACCTGGAGACCAACTCGATCTGGGGTTCAGGATTGAGAGTTCTCTTAAAGAGTTTCTAGCCGCCCTGATGTGGCCATGGTAGGCAGATTAGGGACAACGTCCTAGCTGGGGTTCCTTCAATCTGGGAGGAGGAGGAACTCCAGATCTCAGACACAGCGGCATCTGATTCTCATGAGGCATCTGGGAGGATCACCACCCGTGAGAACCACAGGCTTCTCTCCTACATCGCCTGGGGCCGGGGGCGGGGGCGGGGGCAGGGGCAGGGGCGGAAGGCTGCAGCGTCCTCCTTTAAGGACCTAGCCACTTCACAGCTTTGGGCCAGCTCTGGCGAACTAAGTGCACAGAAAATGTGGAAGGACACAGTTTCCCCACATGCCTTCCTTTGGCAGCATTTTCAAGATTACCCAAGGCAGAGGGTGCTGGGTAGGGAACCGGAATGAAGGGATGAAGGGAGCCAAATCCGTTCTCCAGGTTAATGTGAAGTGTTATTTTCCTGGTGGGTGTTACTTTAAACATGTCTCTTCCTACGCTTTCTTTAGAAACGTTCGCTCCTTTTTCACACAGAATAGCCGGGTCTCTGGGCAGCGATGTGCAGCTCCCTGGGGTGCGTGGGGCGGGCGGGGCAGCTCTGGTTCAAGCCTCCACCGAGGCCGAGCGCTTGTCCTCCTGTTTAGCTAGAGAGGCCGGAGGGGTTGGGCCGGGCCGGCGCGCGTCCGTTGCCAAGGCCGCGCGGCCCTAGAGACCGGGCGTGAGTGGCGCGCGCAAGCGCGGTGGCGAGCTGCGGTGCACTGTGGGATGGGAGACCGGCGCGCCGGGACGGCGGGCATCTCGGGGCACCGGGCGGAGGCGCGGCGCGCGAGGAGGGGTGCGGGTGGTCGCGGGCGCCAGCGCCATGAACGCGGCAGTGGTGCGGCGGACGCAGGAGGCTCTGGGCAAGGTGATCCGGAGGCCGCCGCTCACCGAGAAGCTGCTGAACAAGCCGCCGTTCCGCTACCTGCACGACATTATCACTGAGGTGGGCGCGGGCTTGGGTGCGGGTCAAGTCAGGCTCAGGTCGAGGTGGGGTGAGGGAAGGGATAGAGCGCGGGACTGGACGAGGGCGGGGGTAGGGTGCCGGACCGGTTAAGGGTCAGGGTAAGTGTGGGACGGGTTGAGGCTTTGGGGTAGGGTGTGGGACTGGGTGAGGGTCGGGGTGAAGGTTAGAGTTGGGTGCGGGACGAAGTGAGTGTCCGGGTGGGGTGAGAGTCGGGGTGGGATGCGGGTCTGAATAGGATGCGGGTTGAGGTGAGGGTCAGAATAAGGGTCGAGTTCAGGTAGAGTGAGGGTCGGGGTAGGGTGACAATCAGGGCTCAGGTGGAAGTGAAGATCAGTCTCGGGGTGCAGATCTAGACTGAGGTGAGTGAGGGGAGGCCCCAGGTGCTGGTGGAATGAGAGTGGGGTGAGGGTGGAGATGCAGGTCCAGGTGAGGGTCAGGGTTGGGCTTCAGTTGGAGTCAGGGTAGCATAGAGGATGCTCGTCAGTGTGAGGGTCAGGACTGGTTGCAGGTTCGGGTTGGGTTGGAGGGTCAATGCCAGGCGCGGGTCTGAGGCCTGGGTCTGGGGCCAGGCTGATGGGGAGGGTGCTGAATCCAGGGTCTAGGGTTGGTTGTAGGTTTGGAGGGCCAGGCTTGGCTGGTTACAGGCCAGGTTGTGGGCCCGGACCAAGGTGAGGGTCCAGGCTAGAGGCTGGATCAAGTGGTCTGTGTGGAGATCTAAGGGTCAGGGTTAGGGTCTGGAGTTCAGAGTCAAGCTGTAAGTTACGGGTTGCTGGGGCCAGAAGCTGAGACTGGGATTGGGGGTGGAGGCCAGGAACATACATACATACATACATACATACATACATCAGTATGTGGGGCTGAGCCCTGGAACAGGTCTGGGGCTCAGGGTCAGGGTGCTGTTAGGAGCTGGAGTGTATGCTGGAGGCCTGGAATTGGGTTCTGCTTATAGTTGAGTATAAGGTAGGGTGGAGGTCCTTGTCTGGGGCCCAAGTGAGAGCTTGACTAGGGCCGTGGTGCCTTCCATTTTGGAGACTCAGGCCTACAAGGTCTTGGGACCTGCCTTACTTTGCCACCTCTTACAAGGAGGCTTCTGGGATCCCCCAAAAACACTCAGATTTTTTCTTCCCACTTACCATTGTGTCTCTTTAGAGCATGTCTCCCATTTGTTAGCGAATCTCCTGGGAGCTACCCTGGATGAGGTACCTAGCATTGTACAACAGACAATTGTGTGGAGTCTGTCAGGGCTCCTGGTAGCTCCAGAGCATCGCTGCAGGGGTTGAGCACAATTGGCATGGTCCACAGGGTACTCTGGAACTTGGGGTGTTGTTGGGACTTACTAGTCAGTCTCCAGAGCTCAAGGTCTCCCCTGGTGTTGTCCCTCCTCCTCTCAGCTGGTTGAGCATCTTTGTCCACCCTTTGCTTGACTCATTTTGGCCCTCCTACCATAGCTTGTAATGGGTGCTGTGGAGGAACAGGGCCCTGTCTGTTAGCAGTCTTAGGTGTGCCCAGGAATACTCTAGAATCTACTCACATCCTGAGGAACCCCGTTGGCTGGTCAAAGGGACTGGCTGTGGGAGCCCTGGGAAGCAGGCAGTTGCTGCCCTCCAACACGAAGGAGGCAGTCTGGCACCGGCCCATCACAGTGGAGAGACTGCCAAACCTGTGCTTTTTTTCTGCACTGTCAGCCCATGACTTTCTGAGTGCACCTCATCCTGAAGTCACTCAGGAATGGAGTGGGGCTGGTGGGAGAGAGGGAGGGAGAAGCAGAAGAGATGTGCAGGAAGACAGATAAGGTGTGAGGTGCTTTTCTTCTAGACTTTTCTGGATCCAGTAGTGAAGCCAGTATGTTCTGGTATAAAGATAAGTATACTAGCTGTTGCCTCCTTGTCAGAGTTGCCCTACTTGGAAATATTTTCAGATCCCAGGTAGAAAGCCTCCTGGTAGGTTCTTTTTTTTTTTTTTTTTTTTTTTTTTTTTGATTTTTCGAGACAGGGTTTCTCCGTAGCTTTTGGTTCCTGTCCTGGAACTAGCTCTTGTAGACCAGACTGGCCTCGAACTCACAGAGATCCGCCTGCCTCTGCCTCCCGAGTGCTGGGATTAAAGGCGTGCGCCACCACCGCCCGGCTCCTGGTAGGTTCTTTTCTCTCCCTGAATATCACATTCAAGTCACCTTCATGGGTTAGCTGCGGCTAGCTGGCTGTTTCTTCATTAAGTAAGCCTCTTAATGGATGTCTCTTGTCACAGTTACTGCTCACAGTTTAAACTGCCATTGTCCTGAGGGTGGTCCCCATGCCAGCTACCTTTGCTAAACCTTAGATCAGGATGCCCTGGTGGTCCCCATGCCAGCTACCTTCGCTAAACCTTAGATTAGGATGCCGTGATGGTCCCCATGCCAGCTATTGTCTCTAAACCTTAGAGCAGGATGCCCTGGTGGTCTTCATGCCAGCTATTGTCTCTAAACCTTAGATTAGGATACCCTGGTGGCCTTCATGCCAGCTATTGTCTCTAAACCTTAGATTAGGATACCCTGGTGGTCCCCATGCCAGCTGTTATCTCTAAACCTTAGAGCAGGATGCTCTGGTGGTCCATGTGCCTGCTATCTTCTCAAAATGACCTGGCACAAGCCCAGCCCAGCAGAGTAGTGACTCTCCTGTAGTTTGTTCTGAGATGGACTCTTCCAGATTAATTAATAACTAGTACGATGCAGCCAAAGTAGCTGTAGCCCCATCCCAGAGGAGGAGGTGGCATTCACATGGGGCTGTCTTGCTGCCGATGTTTTTAAGCCTGCCTCCTGGTAACGTGGTTACTGTGTACCATTTGCCTGGTCATACGAGTCCTTACTGATCACCACATTCACATTCCTGATGGCTTTTTATTTTTTTACTTTTGTTTTAAATGCTGTTGCTGCCTGTCTTACTGACTGTCTAGTAACTTACCCCTCCGAGAACCCAGGACTCTAGCCAGATGTAGGGGCACAGAGGAACAGAAAATCATAGTGCTTTGCTAGAGGTAACTAGGTTATAGGTTACTTGTTGGGAGGGGCACGATAGGGAGAGAACACATGTGATTGGATGGAGGAACGCTCCATGGTGTTAAGAAATGACAGACTGTCTGGAACTGGTTTTAGATACCCAGGCTAAGTAGCTGCTTTCTGGAGTTCATTCCACCAGTGTGTTCTAAGTGCCCTGGCGAAGGTTTGTGTGGTCAGGTCCTCTACTATATAAAAGCTCTTTGTGTCTCCTTGAGTGCTTTGGTTTGTGGTCTCAAGTTGCTGCAAAGAGACTGGAGTCAGGCCTGCTGTGACCGTGGCCTCAGGCTCCTGCCATCCCTCTTAACTTTGGTCCCTCTGATAGAACCTGTCAGCCTGGACTTGGTGGTTGTTTTCTTTTGTTTAGTGTGTACATTCAAGCTCTTCCTTGTCAGTCTCTGGCCCCAGTGGGATGATCCCTGGTACCTCTTGGTCTCCCTTCCCAGTACCAGCTCAGCGTTAATAGTCTTTGCTGTCTCTTTAACTGACTGTTCTCTGAAGCCTGGGCCCCGAATTTAGTAGGTGTCAAACCTTTGTTGAGGAAGGGGATGAGGCAGTTAGAGCTGTAGGTGTGACTGGGTTCTTACCTCTCCTGGGAGTAGGATTCAGTGGGTGAGTCAGTGCAGGGGCTGTCCAGTGAGATGCATATGATGGTTCCTTCTGCCTTCTGCAGGTGATCAGGATAACTGGCTTCATGAAGGGCCTCTATACAGATGCTGAGATGAAGTCAGACAACGTCAAGGTAGGTTCTACTGTGAGTTCCTTTTCTCCACACCCTTGCCTTCAGGAGTAGAGCATGTTTTCCAAGCTGCACACCACTATACAGTTTGATGGGTAGAACACAAGGCTGATTTTGAGTTATGTATACTTCTCTTGTTTCATTTTCTCATTCGTGATAACAGTATGCTATGCTAAATTGATCTTCTGAAAAGCAGAATTTGGGGCTGAAGAGAGAACTCAGTTGGTTAAGGGCTGGCCATGCAAGCATGCAGACTGCAGTTATATCCCCCAGAACCCGTGTGAAAAGCTGGGTATGTATATTGGAATCCCAGAGCTGGAGAGGTGCTTGGTGACCAAGTAGCCTAGGAAAATAAGTGAGCTTTAGGATCTCAACACACCAAATAGATATATCCTGAAGAATAAATGACATCCGAGGTTGATCTCTGGCCTCCGTATGCACGCACACACTTGCGCTTGTACAACAGCCCCAACATTTATACCCTCATGTCTGTGCACATACACATCTATGCACGCACAGGAAGAAAACAATTACAGCCAGCTTTGCTGATGCATAGCTATAATCCCAGCACTCAGGTACTGAGTCAGGAGGACCGCTGCAAGTTCAAGGCCAGCATGACTACATAGTGAGTACACACAAGGCAAGGCTACAGCAAGACCCTATTCCAAAACATAGAAGTAAAGCAAAGCAGACTCAGTCGCCAGACATGGTGGGGTACATCTGCTTTCCTAGCATTTGGGTGGCTGAGATGAAACATGAGTTCGAAGCTAGCCTGGGCCACACAGGCCATATCTCTAAAACAAACAAAAGACCCAAAACAGATGGAGTGTTTTCTAGGTTAATGCTAGCCCATTAATGGCACCGAAAGCTTGAATGAGTAGATTTTGTTGTAAACAATGAAAGTTCATAAAAGATTATAAAAAAATCAGAAATCCTGAATTTGTCATCCATCTAAAAATAGTTTTTCATGTAAAGAGGAGGCATTCTGTGCCTATTGAATATACCGAGGGTAGTACAGATGCCTCAAAGTATTTATTTCAAAATCGAAGTTTTACTTTAAAATATCTTTTGAAAATTTCATATATTTTTTTTTTGGTTTTTCAAGACAGGGTTTCTCTGTAGCTTTGGAGCCTGTCCTGGAACTCCCTTTGTAGACCAGGCTGGCCTCGAACTCACAGAGATCTGCCTGCCTCTGCCTCCCAAGTGCTGGGATTACAGGCGTGCACCACCACCGCCCGGCTGAAAATTTCATATATTTTTACAGAGTATTTTGTTCATATCTGTTTACCGCTGCCTCCCTCCTGCTCCCCTGGTGTTCCCTACATTCCTTCCCTCCCAAGTTCATGGCTTCCTTTTTAAGGGAAAAAAAAACCCAAAAACTTCTGTGTGTGTGTGTGTGTGCACATGTGTGCGTGCGTGTGTGTGCGTGTGTGTATGTGCACGTGTGTGTGTGTGTGTGTGCATGTGGTTAATGTGTGAGCGCAATGCCTGTGGAGTCCAGAATAGGATGTGAGATCATTTGGAGCCAGAGTTACAGGTGGTTATGAGCCACCTGATGTGGGTGCTGGGAACTGAAACTTGGGTCCTCTGTAACAACTCTATACTCTTTCAATTACTGAGTCATTTCTCTAGCCCTAAAGTATTTATTTTAATATTTGTCTCTTACATGGAAATATTTCAGGATAAAGATGCAAAAATTAGCTTCCTACAGAAGGCCATAGATGTGGTCATGATGGTCTCAGGAGAACCCTTGGCAGCAAAACCAGCTCGAATCGTGGCTGGGCATGAACCTGAGAGAACCAATGAGTTGCTTCAGTTGATTGGCAAGTGCTGCCTCAACAAGGTAGGTGGAAGCCTGCCTCTGGGAGCCTTCCTGGTAGGCAGCGTGTCCTAGACTGGTCGAGCTGGTGGGAAAGCTTTCCTCGTCCATGCTTGTAGAGCAGGTAGAGCAGCTGTGTGAGTGAGCAGGTCCTGTGCTGCTCTCTCTGGTTATTTGGGAATTGGTTGGCGGGACAGAAAAGTCCGCCTACAGAGAGCTCTCCAGTACCCTGGATGACTGGGAGTGCTGCAGAAGCCAGAATCTGTGTTTGATGACACTTGAGGTAGCTTTCTGTTGTGTCAAATCCAAGTGGCAACCGTCCTGGTCGTCATGCATTTGAGTGTGTGAATGCATTAGTGCTCTAGTTTGAATACATTAGTGATGTGTGGTGTCACTGTCACTAAGCTTCGTTTGCGAAACTAACATTCTATGCCCATCAGGTAAGAATGTACTCTCCTGTTCCTCCTACCTCAGTTGTCCCCTGTGTCACCACAAGTGTGACTGTCCATGTCCCTCATGGATGTGGTAGTATTTGTCCTTTCAGTAGCATGGCGTCCTCAGAGTTTACCCACTGTATATCGGGGTCAGTTTTCTTCCCACTTAGTTAGCAATACTCTGCTCTGTGGATAGACTACATTGTTTGTCCACTCGTCTGTCAAGGGACATCTTTGTCGCTCCCACTTTCTGCCTGTCACAAACAGTGTCTCCCTGGGCACAGATTGGAGCTGTCTCTTTAGACCAACTTTTTTTTTTTTTTTTTTTTTTTCTGTAAACCGGGAGGGTGGTGGCCAGGTCATGCTGATTATTCTGTGTCTGACTGTGAGGAGCCCCTCATTGTCTTCTGGAGGATGGCACTCTCTGCATCTCCAGTGACTCACAGGCTCTACTTTTCCCTCGTTGTTCTTAGAATTTACATCTTTTGTTTTGTAATAACTGTACTAATAGATGTGTGGGGATTAGATCCTGGGATTCTGTTTGAAGACATTTGTAGTGCTGTGTGGGTTACTGCAGCCACACATAGTTCACACTCACAGTCCGGGTCGAGGGGCGGCAGAATTATTAGCTTGGGTGTCCTTAGTAGTGGCTGTCAAATGGGGGGCTTTGTCACTACCGTTTTATGTTTTATCCTCCAAATGTCCTTTATGGCGGTAGCGGGAAGAAAATCTGTCTGATGAGCTGTCCTTGAGTGCTCCATTTTCATTGGTTGTCCGTGCTGACATCATTTTCCCCTTCCCTGGCATGGCCAACAAGCTCTCCAGTGATGAGGCAGTGAAGAGAGTCTTAGCTGGGGAGAAGGGAGACTCGAGAGGACGGGCCGTACGGACCTCCAAAGCACCCGAGTCTGACAACAAGGGCGTGAAGGAAGAAGAGTCCAGAACTCATAAAGAGGTGAGTGGTAGGCGGCGCATCTTCGAAACAGCAGGTCTTCATAGTTTAAGTAAAATGTGAAAATGACGTATGTGTCCATACGCTTTTCTTCAGGACAAAAGGAACTCTGAGGTGAAGGAGAGAAGCACAAGCGCAGAGCACAAGCAGAAGGAGGAACTGAAGGACGAAAACAAACCACGGGAGAAGGAGAGGGACAAGGAGAAGGCCAAGGAGCCTGACAGAGACCGACACAGAGACTCTGACAAGGACAGAAACAGAGAAGGAGAACGGGAGAAAGCCAGAACACGGGCCAAGCAGGACAGGGACAGAAGCAACAAAGACCGGGACAGAGAAGCCGAAAGGGACAAGGAGAGAGACAGGAGGAGTGAGGGCGGGAAAGAAAAAGAGAGGCTGAAGGACCGAGACCGCGACAAGGGGAAAGACCGGGAACGGCGGAAAACGAAGAACGGGGAGCATTCCCGGGACCATGACAGGGAGAAAAGCAGAGATCCAGACAAGCCAGAGAGAAAGGCATGGCCATGATTGCGACTTCCTTTTTGATGTGTTATTATTTTTATGATTATGTATGTGCTTGAATGAGTGCATGGGCACCATGTATATGTAGGAGCCCTGGGGCCTGAAGGGGGCATTACATCCCCTGGTGCCGGAGTTACTGGAGGTTCTGAGCTGCTTGTGGATGCTGGGAAATGAACCCAAGTTCTCTGCAGGAGGAGTCAGCTCTCGTAATCCAAGCCCCGAGGCCCACTCAGGGAGAGAGTGGCGTGCTCCCTAACACAGCATCTGCCCTCCTTTTGCTTTTTTTTTTAATATATATATATTTATTTATTATGTATACAGTATTCTGTCTGTATATCTGCAGGCCAGAAGAGGGCACCAGATCTCATTACAGATGGTTGTGAGCCACCATGTGGTTGCTGGGAATTGAACTCAGGACCTTTGCAAGAGCAGGCAATGTTCTTAACTGCTGAGCCATCTCTCCAGCCCCTCCTTTTGCTTTTTTAAAGACTTCGTTTTTAAATTTAATTTTAAAAATTTGTGCGGATGCACGTAACATTTGCTGGAGGCACAGGTGGTTGTGAGCCGCCTGATGTGTGGGTGCTGAGAATCGAACTCTGCGTCTCTGCAAGCGTTAGCAAGGACTGCTGAGCCATCTTGCTGCTGCTGAACCTGTCATCCTAGGAAATTTGGCACTGAGTTGTAGCTGTCTTTGGTTCCTTGTAGTAATTCAAAGAGATACCAGTTTTGTGTCAGGTGTCTTTCTTAAATTTTTTTAAAAATTTATTTATGCTTTATTAATTGCTTAGTATGGTGCATGAAGTGGTTGTAAAGGTGGGTGTGTCCATGCCACAGTGTAGAGGCCAGGGGACAACTTTATGGAGTTGGTTCTCCTAACCTTTTTTTTTTTTCGAGACAGGGTTTCTCTGTAGCTTTGGTGCCTGTCCTGGAACTAGCTCTTGTAGACCAGGCTGGCCTCGAACTCTCAGAGAGTCACCTGCCTCTGCCTCCCGAGTGCTGGGATTAAAGGCATGCGCCACCACCGCCCGGCTGGTTCTCCTAACCTTTATGCTGGCTTTTGGAGATCTAACTTAAGGTGCTGGGTTTGCATGGAAAATGCTTTTACACACTGAACTGTCTCACTGGCCTAGTTTTTAAAAAAAACTTTAAATGTTTTTGTTACTTATTAATAGTAGTTCAACCATTTAACTCAGCATTATTCAGGAAGTTTTCAAACATTGAAAGTACCCTTGAGCACATACTCTGGGCGGTACTTCTGCTCACCATTGAATTCCTGGTCTAGTTGAGTGCTGGCACGTAGTAGGTGTATAGTAGACCTTAGGTGAAGGAAGGAGTCAGGCATCAGGCAGGGGATAGAAGGCTCTTCCGATCTTGAATCTTTGGATGGTGCTGATGAGTTCATAGCAGCTTTTGGAGTGTCTGGGAATTCAGAGAGGGAGCCAGGAAACACTGCTGCCAAATGTCTCCTGTCCTCAGAGTATAGCATTTGACAGTTCCCTGCTGGGCCTATGGAGAAAGCCCCTGCCTGACAGTGAGCTGGTGTGCTGTTGGCCTTGCTTTATCTCACTAGACGATCCCAAGGTCCCTTGTCTGCTGCTGTTTGCAAATTGTGTCATTCGCCACATATCCAGGTGTGGTCTCCCCTGGAGTGTGGACATGACTGAGCTTATCAAGGATTCAAGTTAATTTCAAAGTTTCTTTACACATTATAATTGTCTTAAGACTCCATTTTCCTGTACTTCCTCTTTAATGACATTTTCAGGTAAAATTGAGGTTGGCCAGGAAACTGTCCTGTTTCTCATGGCTTTGTGAATGCAGGTGCCTAGTCAGTTCTCTCTGCGCTGTGACAAATAGCTCACAAGAAACAGTCTAAGAAGGTTGGGTTTCCTGTTGTGGCTCCAGGGTGTAGTCCGTCCCGACAGAGAGGACTCGACAGCAGGCCCCGGAGAATGGAGTCCCAGAGCAGTTTGCCTTCTCTCATAATTATTTTGGGACCCCAACCCGTGAGTGATGCTGCCCATGGTCTGCAGGTCTTCCCAGTTCAGTTAAATCTAGGTCATCCTTCATTGCATGTCCAGAGAACCCTCTCACAGGTGGCTAGAGCCCAGTGTGCTTGAAGCATCCTAGAGAGGCTGAGAGTCTGTCTGCTTGCAGCTGCTGACCAGAGGGCAGCCAAGATGTAGGCTGGCCCAAAACCAACCTGTGGCTGTCATCTTGCTCTGTGCTGCAGCAAGGTGACTGTCTGGGAGAGGAGTGGACCAGCTGTGCCGGTGTCCTGGGACTGCCTGTCTGGGTGTCAGCGTGTTCTCCCAGGCTCTTAGATTACTGTCTAGAAGGAGGAGATGTTCTCAGGCTGCCTGGTGGACTTCTGTGAAGAAAGGTGCAAAGGTGTGCAGTCAGCAGGGCTCCAGGGTGGCAGTAGAGCCTAATTGCTGGCTCAGTCTTTGCTGGGGCCTGGCCACCATCTCTGCCTCTCTGAGGCTAGAAGCTATGGCTGTGAAGGTTGAGGCTGAACTGAATTCAGCAATTACTAATGATTCTGTTCTCAGAGAGCTAGTTTAAGGAGTAAGATGGAATTTACAGTACTCAATTGGTTCCCGACAGCATTTTCACTGTAGCTGTGAGGAGTCCTTCCATTCTGCAGCTACTCCATTATCAGGAGACACCCAGAAGACAGGAGTGGGTTTACAGTCACGTCACCCCTCACTGCTGGATCCCAGGTGTCCTGTGTGATTTCCTGAGAGGCCCTACCTACCCGAGGGTGTCTCTAGATCTCCGCAGTTTTCTTGGAAGACTCTGGAACTTCTCGGTAGAATAACATGGTTCTCAAACCTGGAGCGGCAATGTGTTCCTATGTCTTGTGTGTTCCTCCGTGCCATGTGCTGTATTTCGGCACTTTGCTTTTCATTGTTAATATTACAGATTTTAACAGTTCTTCTTTTTATAGTCAGCAAGCTCAGGGGAGATGCCTAAAAAGTCGGATGGATCCTTCAAAGATGCCAAAGCAGAGATGGAGGTAACGTTTACAAACCGGACTTTCTGTCTGTTCATGTTTGCTTTTCTGTTGCCACGCTAAAACACTGAGCCAAACCTACCCGGGGGAGGTGTATACTTCCACATCCCAGCCTATCATCAGAGGAAGCCTGGAGGCAGGCCTGCAGCAGAGAGCAAAGGAACACCGCACACTGCCTTGCTCCCAGACTCGGTCGGCTTCTCTATAGTCTGGGCCCACCTGCTGGGGATGGTACTGCGCATGTCAGCAGTCCAGAAGGTACCCCACAGACACGCTCCCAGACCTGATGGTGCTTCTTTCTGTCTTTGCTTTTTTGAGACAGGGTTTCTCTGTGTAGTGCTGGCTGTCCTGGAACTCGTTCTGTAGACTTAGCTGACCTCAAACTCAGAGAGCAGCCTGTCTTTGCTTCCTGAGTGCTGGGAGGAGAGATTTGCACCGTTACACCTGGCTCTTGATGGAAGCAATTATTTTTATTTATTTATTTATTGAGCTCTACATTTTTCTCTGCTCCCCTCTGTACCTCTCCCCTTCTTCCTCCCCGCTCCAGCCCTCTCCCAAAGTCCCCATGCTCCCAGTTTACTCAGGAGATCTTGTATTTTTCTATTTCCCATGTAGATTAGATCTATGTAAGTCTCTCTTAGTGTCCTCATTGTTGTCTAAGTTCTCTGGGATTGTGGTTTGTAGGCTGGTTTTCTTTGCTTTATGTTTAAAAACCACCTATGAGTGAGTACATATGATAATTGTCTTTCTGTGACTGGGTTACCTCACTCAGATGGAAGCGATTCTTAAACTGAGGCTTCCTTTTCTCTAGTTTTTCTAGTATGTGGAAAGTTGACAATAAAAGCCAATATGTATGTGTGTGTGTGTGCACATGTGTGTGTGTATGTGAAGCATGTGTATGTGTGCATGCATGTATGTGTGTGAGGCATGTATGCATGCATGCATGTGTATGTATACATGTATGCAAAATGTGTATGATGTGTGTGCATGCATGTGCATGTGTGTGTGTGTGAGTGTAGCCATTTGTCTGCCATGATGTGTGTGTGGAGACTGGAGGACACTCTTGGTGTCAGTCCTCTCTTCCACCTCTTTTGAGACAGGATCTTTGCTGTTTTTCTGGTTTATGCCCCAGGCTAACTGGGCCATGTTTCCTGGGGTTCTCCTGTCTTCACCTTTCATCTCTCTGTAAGAACAAATGGATTATAGACACATGTGCCATGCATCCACCTTTTGTGTGGATTCTGAAGTTCCAAACTCAGGCCTTTCTGCTTGCGTGATGTTTTAGTTACTTTTCTGATGCTGCGATGAAAATCCCCTGACAAAAGCAACTTCAGGGAGAAAGTGTTTAATTTGACTCACAGTCTGTCATAGCAAGGAAGACATAACCACAGGAGCTTAGGGATCTGATCAGTTTCCAGCCAGTGACTGGTCCCACCAACAGTGAGGTGGGGGTGTCTTTCCATCTCATTAATCTACCCAAGGTGACCCCACAGACACGCCCAGAAGCCCAATTCCCAGGTGGTTGCGGATCTATCAGGTTGGCAAACTGAGCTGAAGGGTCATTGGCAGCCGGCACTCTAACCCACTGAGTCATCTTCCTAGCCCCCGAGGAACAGTTTTAAGAGATGTCGGTTTAGACTTGCATCGAAGCTGTGGAGTGCTCTGTCCTCTCTGGTCTGTTGGGCTTGGGTGGAGAGGGTGTGTTTAATACCTGTTGTGCCACCTGCGGTGTGCCTGGCTTATCACCTGCTGGGCAGGTGGAATGGCGTTCTGTGGGCCCTTCGAGGTTTATGCACATCTTTGCATGAAAAGGCTAGTATGTGTAGTTCATCTGGGGGAGATGGTGGAGGTGGCTTCTAGGGACAGCCAGGTAGAGGGATCCATCTAAGCTTTGCCTGGTGAATTTCAGACCCTACAATGTTTCTTCTGTAGCTGATCCATAATCACAGTGTCATCCCTTTGCAGGCCATCTTGGTCTGCTTGGGGAGGCTGGATTCATCATAGGGTTTTTTTTTTTTTTTTTTGAGACAGGGTTTCTCTGTAGCTTTGGTACTTGCCCTAGAACTAGCTCTTGTAGACCAGGCTGGCCTCAAACTCACAGAGATCCGCCTGCCTCTGCCTTCCGAGTGCTAGGATTAAAGGTGTGCACCACCACCACCCAGCTTCATCATAGGTGTTGAGGAACTATTGAAGAGTTGAAACCAACTTCCATAATTCATCTTGAAGTATTCAGAACCAGGAGATGCAGGAAACTATAGCAGGGCTGGGGAGGCCATGGGGCTATTTGGGGATGAGAGTGGCAGACTGTGCTAGGCAAGGCGGGGGTGGGGAGGTTGGGGGAGGAGAAGGTAGAGAGAATGAAGAAGGAGGAGGGGTGAAGGTTTGAGAGGAGGAGGGAGGGAGGAACTGAGGGAGAGGGCTGTACTGTGTTCTCTCTGACACCCCCCCCTTTTAATCTGATTATTGTTTTTGTTTTTAAACCATGCGAGAAAGTTTTACTTACAGAGTTCTGTACAAATCCATTACCGTAATTGAGTGCGGTCATGTACCGTGTGTGACATCTTGGCCAGTAATGGGCTGCATCTAAGAAGGGGGCCCTGCAAAGCTATATTGCTGATTAACCCTGTGACATCTTAGCCTGTGCAGATGCTACCCCCTGAGGTGATGAGCCTCTGAGGAAATCACCTGCTGCGCAGCACAGTGGACAAGTGTCTTGTCCTTCAGCCTGGGACTGTGTAGCAGCAGAGGTAGACTCCCCATAGGCACATCTCACAGTATTTCCCAGTCAGTGGTGCAGAAGGATCTACATGCAGGGCGAGGAGGTTTAGCTCTACTTCTCACTTCAGGTTCGAGGCTATAGTCACATGGGCTGGTGTGGTCCCTCAGGCCAAAGATGTGTCCCGTTACACTCTTCCAGCAGAGCGTGAAAAGTAAGTTCTGATAGAATCGATGTGCAATGTGCCAAGTAATTCCTTTCCTTCTCTCCTTTAAGGCTGAGGTTTCTGCGGGAGCATCCAGGTCCTTGCCATCAAAAGCATCAAAACGGCGATCCAAGAATTCACTGGAAGGTACTGCAAAGTTGCCTGTGCACATAGCTGGGATGGAGGCCGGCCTTTGTGTTTGGCCAGGGGGTATTAGAAGGGAGCCTTGGGGAGCAGCACTGCCACACCCGGGAAGGGGGTGTAGACGCTGAAACTGGAGATTGTGGCGTCTGCACATATCCACAGAGGGGTGTGTGTTTATATATACATGCAAGCTCGTGCTGCCCAGGGCAGGAGAACCTATTGAACTCTGATGGGTGCGTTGAACTTCCTTTCAGAATTACTTGTCAGCCATCTCGGTCTCATTGGCTCTTCTGCTCTGGTAGAAAGAGTTTAACCCTGTTGCAGATCAGACACAGAGAGCCCCCAGGCAGATGCTGTTGCACTTAAAGAAGGACTCTTGTTGAGAAATGGCCTCACAGGCCTGGACTGGGATTTGCTTAGCAGACAGGACAGGAGAGCTTGGGGATCCTGGGACAGCTGCTAGTGTTGGAGGCTTACGAACTTCACTGAAGTACGAAGTGGCTTTGGCTGAGCAATAGTAGTTTTGTAAGAATTAACCTTCTTTCTAGCCTGTGACGTCATAAGTAGCAGGAGTATGGTGGTTGGGGTTTTCACTCAGCAGTGACGCCTCGCCTAGTTGTCATGTTGTGGTGACATTTTATGCTAAAAGCCTTTTCCTATGTGTGCCGTCTGTGGCAGAAGCCCACAGGGACAGTTGATGGTAAAAGGGCAAGGGTGATGTTAGGCCTTAGCCACAGGGCTCCATGGACAGACACTTCCTTCATCCCTTCCCAGTGCTTCAGAGCTTTCCAGATGTTCCAGGTAAATGTGGGGATGTAATTCCTAGTGAGACTGCATTTTCCCATGGTGGTAACTTTTTGGTGGCTCTGGCACACCTCCATCAGTGGCCTGACTCCTCCGGAGTGCAGTGCTGGTGGTCGTTGGCACTCACTCCTTGTTAGGATGACTGTAGTGTTTAAATGTTCTCTTCTGGTTTCTTAGTTCTTTTCCCCTTGGTTTGGTTTCTGACTTTCTAAGCACTTAATATTTTAGCTACTTGAAGTTCTTGGAATGTGTCTAGAGGTTTGAGACATGAAGATTGATTTTATAGACATTTTTGCTATTTAGTCTTTTAAGTAAATTCCTCATTGTAACTGACGGTGTGGCTGACGCTCTGGGTTGTTAGGATGGCATCCTGATGAACTGCCCTTCCCTGGTCTCTGGGACACGTGTCTACTACCTGCCTTCTGCTGTTGCTATTTTAAAAGAAGTTTTATTTAAATTGTACTGTTTTGATTTGTTTATCTTTATAAATTAAAAAAAATTGTTTTGAGACGAAGTCTCACAGTATATATAGCTCTGGCTGGTCTTGAACTCAGAGATTCCTCTACCTTTGGCTCCTTACTGCTGGGATTAAAGGTGTGTACCACCATGCCTGGGGTGTTTTATTTTGTTTTTTTCTTCAGTTAAATTTCTTCCAGATAAATGAATTTAAATCACTCTATCACTTATGCTTACCCCGCAGCCAGGAAGTAGGTAGACTAACTCATCATGACTTGTGTTAGCTGTGTTTTCATAGTTTGGGAAGTCCTGGCTGTGTGTGTGGTGTGCTGGAGAGTCTTTCACTTGAGGCAATTGGTGAAACCTTGTATTGTTTTAATTTTATTTTTGGGAGCCCTGTTTTCCTCCTCATCCTGCTTTTTCTTGGTGGTTTTGTTTGAGACAGGGTCTTACTAGGTATCCAGCCTCAAACACACTTCGTAGCCCAGCAGGCTGCCTCAGCCTCCTGAGAGCGAGCATACAGGGTGCATTCCACACTCTCTTTTCCAATACCTGTTCCTTTGTCAGTGCTTAGTGACACGGTCTCTCTTTTCCTTTTCCTCACCCTACTCTGGGTCTCCTCTCTTCTATGATCCTCAAGAAAATTTGCCATCAGGGACTTGCAAGAATTCTGACTGTGAGCTTCACTGAGCCGGCAGCAGCTTGGTTGATTTTTTAGCTGCCCAGCCTCACTGGCCAGGCACTGACTCACCAGAGGCCCTTCCCTCAGCAAGGTTGGCACCACACCAGACATTCTGTCATTCTTGAGTGGGTCATCATTTGAGCAAATGTCCTGACTCAAAGGTGCCTAGGACACAGGGCTTGGGTGTTTGGTTCACAGGGTGAGCTTTGCATGTACTACAAAGAACAAAGGATTCAGGAATGAATAGACTCTTAGGCTCTTCTGGAATCACTGTAGCACTTAAGAAACATATGAGAATATGACACTTTTACTTATTCCGAAACAGTTCAAAATATATATGTGTGTGTATATACATACATATATCTGCATATATTCATATATCTGTATATTCAGAACTTACTGAATTCATCTTAGTTCCTTTGCTTGGTAACCGCAGCATTTGTAAGTTTAACACTTATTTCTATTGTGCGATTTCATGTCAGGAAGAAGGGCCTCTAGAGCCAGTGAACATAGCCTTTCCCCTGAAAAAGAACATAATGCTTCCTTCCATAAAGCTAAGAAGGACCATAGCATGAAGCAGCTTGGTAAGATCACTCGAGCAGTAGTGAAGCTGGGAGGGCGTGTCTGTGCGGAATAGTCAGTGTCTGGTCCTTTGTTCTGAGTGATTTCTGACCACAGAGGGTGGCCACCCAGTGCCTGCTCCTGTATGATATCAGGCCTCATCTCCAGAGTGTTTCCTGGGTTCCAGTAGATGGGGAAGGACTGTGGGCTCTGCCAGGCTGCCACAGTGAGCTGCCACATCCAGCTTTATGTCAGTCTTGGACTAAAGTTGCCCATCTGAACCTTCCTTTCTCTCCTGTGCAGAATCTAAAGTATAAAGAGCCTGCTGGAATGCAAACCTGTGTAAGGGAAGGAAGAGGAACCCAAGAGAAGCAGGAATGAGGGACTCAGGCAGGAAGAGCCTTAGGGAGCCAGGGCATCAGCTCAGAGCTGCCTGGGGAGAAATAGGCCTTGTAGCAGGCCCCAGGAGAGACTGAACTGCTGCAGGCGTGCCCACGTGGCAGAAGCCCAGCAGTAGACTAGGGTGGAGAGAGGGCCCACATCAGCTGGCAGGACCCTGAGAAACTGTCCTCTTGACTGTATGGGCTGCAGGTGTGTGCAAAAGGCCTGGGTGGATTTTATACAGGGTAAGGATGAGATTTGGCTCTGGAGGGTGGGAGTGGAGGCCAGAAAACATTAGAGTTTGTAGCGTTGAGAGATGGTGGTGCGTGATGAAATAATGGCGGCACAGCCCCAGAGCCATGGTGGGAGCAGGTAGGAGTCAGGGATTCGGCAGTACATATGATGGATTGGATATCACTAGTTAGAGAAGAAAGGACCCAAAGGGAAGACCCACCTGGGAGACTTGGGGCACAGGTGCTGGTTGGTGGGTTAGATGGCAGCAATCAAGTTTGCGATGTCTGAAGCAAGCGGAGGTGCGCATGTGTGCGTGCACAGACTGTGAGTCAGTTAGAGCGTGGAGACCACAGATGAGTGCTCTTAGTCTGCAGTGCTGGCCACAGTGCAGCTTTAGATAGTCCTGAGCCCAGATGCATGGAGGAGCAGAGGAAAGGTGGAGAGGGTATCCTGAGTGCCAAAGGAAGGACATTGGAGGGGACTTTAGTCTCCTAAGGGGTGCCAGGTCCAGCTGAGAGTTGAACACTGGACACGACAGTCTATTGGTGACCTTGGTAGTAGGCCCTGTAAACCCCAACTAAAGCAGCCCAAATACAAACGCCTCTCAGCATTTTAATCTGCTGTTAACTGTTTTATGTCAGGAAGGAAAGAGGATAATATTTCAGCTAAGATTTTAGACTCCATAGTGTCGGGACTAAATGATGAACCAGATCAGAAAGCGACAGCTTCAGAAATAGGTAAGAGAAATGCACCCTTCAGTTTGACTCCTCTGGTTTTGATACAAACAGTTCCACGTCGGTAGCACTGTTAAGAGAGACCGTACTTCAGTCTAAATTCTTTATGATTTTGGTACAAAATATTTACGTGTCAGTGTAGCCATGGATTATTTTTATTCTAAGCACTTTAATTCTCACCATAGTTTCCTCCTATGTACTGAGGGTCAGATATGACTTACCTTCCAGTTTGATTTAATTTGCTAAGTTACATGATAATTTTCTTAAGCAGGCATGAAGTAAATCTTTAAGGCCCCCCCCCCCCCACCAATATGTCCGTTCTTTTGAGACAGCATCTCATTCTATAGCCCAGGATGGTCTCAAACTCAGTGATTTTCCTATCTTAGATGCTGGGATTACAGATGTGTGTCACACTTAGCTACATGCCTTTCTGTATATTACATACACATGCTAATACACATATTTGACAGGCATGATGTATGTGCATAACATGTAAGGTGTAAGTCAAGACATTTTGCTCATCTTTTTGTTTTGTTTTGGGTTTTTTTTTTTTTTTTGGTTTTTCGAGACAGGGTTTCGCTGTGGCTTTGGAGCCTGTCCTGCAACTAGCTCTGTAGACCAGGCTGGTCTCGAACTCACAGAGACCCTGGTTTTCCTGGAATTCCCTCTTATAGACCAGGCTGGCCTCAGACTCAGAGATCCACCTGCCTCTACCTCCTGAGTGCCACCGCCACCCTTCCCTTGCCCATCTTGGTGCTGAAGTTCAGTGAGATAGTGTGATGGCTCCGTAGAGTTACAGTTTATATCCCACCAGCTCTCCTTTGTTTCATTCACAATTCTCTACCATTAAGGCTTTAACAGGTGGGTCAGTGAGCTGGCTCAGCAGGCAAAGATGCCTTCCGCCATTCCTGGCAACCCGAGTTTGGTCCCTGAAACCCACATGGTAGAAGGAGAGAACTGGCCCCCACAGGTCATCCTTTGACCTCCACATGCGTGCTGTGGCCCCCACACGTACACATATGCACACGCCACACTCTAAATGTGTAAATTTTTTGAGGCCTTAAAGAACATGTCTGCAGGCATTGTGACAGTCATTACAGTTAAAGCTGGAGAGGGACAGAGTGTGCAAGGTCCCACTCACTGCCAGGCACTCTAGTTTCCTGAGCTCTAAAGCACATTGTTTAGAACTAGAATCTTTAGACACAGAATCCTTGAATTGCACTCAACACCAATTTTGATTTTAGGAGAAGATAACATTTTTCTGGGTTTAACCTGCCTCATACCTCCCAGATTTTGTACAGTTTGTTTTTCTTTTGTGTGTATTGTCTGTATATGTGCACATGTGTGCTTGTGGAGGGCAGAGGTCCACATTTGAGTATCTCCTGCTGCCTTTTCCCTCTTTTTGACTTATTTTTATTTTTGTGTGTATTGGTGTTTTGCCTGCACGTATGTCTGTGAGGGTGTCGGATCCCTTGGAACTGGAGTCACAGACAGCTGTGAGCTGCCATGTGGGAGCTGGGAATTGAACCCAGGTCCTCTGGGAGAGCAGCCAGTGCTCTTAACTGTTGAGCCAGCTCTCCAGCCTCTTTATTCCTTGTTTTTGAAACAGGGTCTTCATTTCTTTCAGACTGGTTGGCCAGGAGGCTCCTGGTATTGGCCTGTCTCTACATCCCTGGTGCTGGGATTATGGGAATGTGCCACCTTCCCTGGCTTTTTATGTAGGTTGTAGGTATCCAGGCTCAGGCTTGCATAGTGTGCAGCAAACAGTACAATTCTAAAAATATAGATGGCTGGCTTATCTGTGCATGGGGACCTCTTGGAACTCACATCGTTAAGAGGGATGTTTGGACCATTCTGTTCCCTTATTGGTGAGAAGATGCAATGGGAAAGTCATCTGTGGCTTCCCCAGGCTGCCAGTCTTGGTTGGTCAGATGCAAGACTCTAAACTGGGGCAGTCAGTGCTCTTACTGGCACTGTAACCCCATCTTGTAATAATGTTTATTTTGTAAAGAGCTTTTCCCATCTGTCGATGCGAATGTGAGAGCCAGGAGGGCGTCTTTGCCTGTTGAGCTGTGACTCCTCACCCAAGACCAGTGGATGACCCCCACTTCTTCTGCTTACCCCCCTGGCTTGGAGCAAGCTGTCAGGTGGTTCCCTGAGCCATGATCTTGAGCCTTGGTGTTCCTCATTGCTTTGGGTCTGGAGAAAGCTGCTCTCAGAGTGAGATGTAATCTATTTAAGACTGACAGCTCAGCGGGACTGTTGATTTAAAATAAATAGAAGCCATTCTTAGGCTTATATTGAACAGTTTATGAATCTTTATCTACAGGTGTGAAATCATAAGTTCTGTCCTTAAGAAGGGGGGTCAGGGTGTGGTTCCTATGCTGCCCGTGTGTGGTAGGGTTGATACTGTGGATTTAGATAGCAGTGGTCAGCAGCAGAGCCCTGGTGTGGAGGTGCCCCAGGCATCTCTTCCCCAACCTGTCTGCTACACAAGCCAGGAGCTAGCTCTGTGCCACCTGCCTGGTTGCCATCACGGTCACTAGCGTTGTCTTCCAGCACAGTTGTTTTGGAATTGAGAATTTACCAGCAGCTGTGGATTCTTCAGTGCCTTGCATGGATATGATTTCCAGATCCAATGTCCCGATGTCAGCTGTCCTTTCCCTGTGACAGACTTTTATTCCTAGTTCTTCAGAGAGGAACTTAGTCCAGGCTGGCTGGGGACTCAAGATCCTTCTGCTTCTGCCTGCAGGAGCTAGAATGGCAGGTGTGCCAACATGCTTGCCTGTGTTTTCAAAGAAAGCTGCCAGCTGCTGGCTGGCCGGTTCATGCACATGACAGTTCTGCTGTGGCATGCCAGAAGGGAGTGGATGGGTTTTGTTCCCATTTCGCTTCTTCAGGTGTGTTGAGCTCACCAGGAGTCTACCCATGAGTACCTGCTTCCGGCGTACTTGCTGTAGTGCGAGCTTGCACCATGTGTGCTGGTCTCTCTAGTTGCACATTTCCTGTTTTTTTCTGGCGCATTAAGCCATCGTTTATTTTGCTCACTTTACCTCACTCATTTTGTTTCATTGCTATTATCAAAAATACAGCAAAGTACAGCAGTGCAGCTCACCCAGTGCCTAGTGAAGTTTAAACCCTTTATGCTTGCTTTACCTTAGCTGTGGATTTTTAGGAACGGTTACAATGTACAATAAAAACATCGTGATAATTTTCTGTAAACACTTCAGGATGCAGCTCCCAAATCCAGCACGACAAAATAGACATTCTCTGACATAACAACTTTGGACAGATTTATTTTCTGATTATCATTTAAAATCCAAGCTGTGTTCTAATATTTTAAAAATTATTTTCCACTGTTTGAAAATGTGGTTATGTAATCAGATTTAACAGCAGCCCAGCATGCTAGCTAACACCTGTGCAGAACCACTAATACAGCATTGGAGTAGTAAAGACTGTTAAGAACACCGGGAGAGTGCGGCTGTAAGCCTGACTGGAGCTGAGTCCGCAGGACCAGTGGAGAGAACTGACTCCAGAAGGTCTCTGACTGCCACGTGCTTGCCCACACCCGTGGGTTACATCTCTATCTCTCACCCAAATGATAAATACAATTTAAAAATCTAAAGAGGGCCAGTGGAAGCTGAGCATAATGGTGACTGCTTGTAATCCCATCACTTGGTGGAGGAAGCAGGAGGATCTGGAGTTCAAGGCGACCTTGGCTGCACCTTGAGTTCAGGGGCAATGTGGGCTATAGGAAGCAAACTTGTGTCTTAAAAACAAAGCAAAATAACCTCACTCCAAAAACAGTGAAAGCAAACAAACAAAACCAGTGGAGCTTGAGAAGGGTAAGATTCTAAAGTGTCTGAGCTGAGAGGTAGGATGCTGGCCTAGAACATACCAGGCGAGGCCAAGCCTGGATCCCACCACCACCCCCAAAATCAATAAACTAATAAAGGCAGGCAGACGGACAGAACAGAGCCCCGGCACAGTGGGCTTCCCATAGACAGACAGCGGTGTATTTGCACTTTTCACTGTGATGCTGGGTTTGGTAGACCAGAAATGCTGGCACTTACCAGGGCAGTGAGGCAGCTTGGCCTGAGTGGGGCTGGTGCAGTTGGCAGTCCGTAGCCGCAGAGCTTGCTTGCTCTTAGGTCTTAGAATTTCATGCTCACTCTTTGGCTGTGCTCTATGAAATGTGTGTAGTTAGTTCTTGGTCACTTCATTCAGACTATTAGGGTAGTATTTTTGTTTGTTTGTTTGTTTGTTTTGTTTTTGTTTTTCAAGACAGGGTTTTTCTATAGCTTTGGAGCCTATAGCTCACGTAGACCAGGCTGGCCAGATTGAATGGTTTTAAGAAGTTACACAGTTGGGTTTTAGGAAGCAGACTGTTTTCAGGGGCCCTTGATGGGTCAGTTTCAGAGTTGCGCCCGCTGCCATGCACAGTCTGCTCTCTGAGCCCCTCTCTCACCCTTTTGTTTTTAATATGGGAAGTATTTACTTCACACTATGACCTTTTCCCATTTTTAAGACTTGAACATTAGTGATCAACTGACAGTATCTGGGACTCTTTAGTGTGTTGAGGGATGTGTACCACGACACATTTGCTCTTTCTTTCTTGATGTGCTGGCTGTGCGAAGCTTGTCTCTCAGGCCTGGCTGGTGGGAGGCGGTATAAGTGGTTCTAGGGTGGGGAGGTAGGGCCAGTTTGCTTGAGTGGGGCGTTCCCTGATCCCAGCTGACCTGAGGTCCAGGCCACGCTCACATCCCAGAGCCGCATGTTCTCAGAAGCCACCCTGTCGTCCTTGGCATGTGGCAGGTGTGAAAACACAGACGTGCAAGTGCTGGGCAGGCCGTTAGTCTCTAGCCCTGCAGGGCGCAGTCTCGTGCCCAGCTTTGAACTCTTTGTGTCAGGATCTCAGAAGCCAATACTAACTGAACTAGTATTTCAGATGATAACTCAGCTAGTCTATGGCGGGAGAGCGCTGAGCCAGAGCCAGCAGTAAAGCAGAAAGGTAAGAACGACCCCTTCACAGCTCTTGGTGGGAGGAAACTAAGTGGCATAGAGGAAGCCAGCTGCCAGGCGCTGGTGTCCTCTCAGGGGACGGCCCGGGCTGAGTATACCCTCATGTGGCAAGGGAGGCGCGCCTGTCTTCCCCATAAAACAAGGTCATTGCTTGGTAACACAAGCAGGACTGTCATGGGCCTAGTGTGGAGTGGTGGCATTTGTGACACCGACGGTGTCATGAATGATCTCTAAAACAGGTTCCAGGGCCACTGGTCAGAGCTCTGCAGGCCACTCCTGTTCAGAGGACTTTAGACCCAAAACTGTGGCTGCTGCCTGGTCCTCTTCTGTGGTTCCTGCAGTCTCCAGGTGCACCTTTGGGGGACTGCAAGGGAATAGCCCTCGGTTTGTTCCTGAAGCCTGGGGGCCTCCAGCAGGCTGGGCTTGTGCTGGGGCTGCCATGGTGGGGACAATGGTTGTCAGCTAGGTTAAATGCAGAATATTTGTCTGAGAGCAAATATATATCAGGACCAAGGCAGGAAATGCATGGGAGAGAGAGTAGGGCCACAGGGGCCACCTGTCCTGGCATTGGTACAGGAACTGAGGTGAGGCTGTGAACATGGGGGTAAACAACTGCACAGGAAGTGATGGAAGGAGAGGGAGGGGAGAGCCTGAGGTGACCTGGGAAACAGGAGATCCTACCAGCCTTCCTGACAGGAAGTGCTGAGTTGGCTGGCCTGGTGTAGCAGAAGTATGCAAAGCAAGATGTAGGCCTAGGAAGGAGAGGGTGCAGCCAGGTTCTTCCCGACTTCAGGTGGCCTTGTTAGAAAGGTTAGGCTTTGGTGTGGAGCGGTGGGAGACAGTGATATTTTTGGTGATTTCAAAGGCCCTGTGTTGATTTAGGCTTGGAGAGAGGGGCAGAAGTGAGCAGAGCACAGCGCAGCCTGCAGGAGGCGCTGGGTCTGTGGGCATCTGAGGACCTGAGGGTCCAAGTGCCTGCTTCTGGGAGTCCCGTATGCCTGTCGCTTGTTCTGGGTCCCCACTGCTGTTTCTTACTGTCCTTCTGTCTGGAGTCCCTACTGTCTAATCCTGACCACTTCCCACTCTGTGCTGTGACACTGGGGTTTCCTGGGGCCACAGAGAAAAGATCCTAGGTCATCTCCCCTTTTTGTGGCCCCAAGACCTCTTGTCTCCCTAAGATTACTTTGTCCAGGAACTCTGCTGTAGCGCTCATGTTCAGGTCAGATTCCAGGGGCCATCACCCCATGCCCACACGTGGGTCCTCACCTTGTGCCTGTGAGGACAGGACTGCTCTTGTAGAGAAGGGCACATGTGAATGTGTATTGCTTTCCCCAGCCAAGGTGCCCCAGCCCTCACCGTGTGGACCTTGTGTAAAGGTGTTCCTGGGTGTGACCCAAGGATTATGTGCCTTCAGTTCTTTTGTCTGGTGGTGCTGGGATTGGAACCCAGGGATGTATAGTTGTTTGGCAAGCTCTGCCACCTTCTGCATCTCCAGCCCACAGCTTGGGTTTGAGTTAACCCTGTGGGGACCTTAGACTTAATGGGCCGTGTTTGTGCCCAGAGCGCAACACTTGAAGAGAAAGGACCCTGGGTGAAGGTGCAGTCTAGGCTGCAGGAAGCTGGTCCAGTTAGTTCATTAGGGAGGGCTGGGCTGCTGGTCCTGCTGGCCCCAAGCTGTCACAGCAGCTTGTTTCTCATGGCTTTGTGACTTCAGGATTTGTGTCACTTAGTTCTGTGGCACAGTTTCTTCACAGTCCCATTCCTTCTTTCCCATCTGGTTTTTTAAGACAGGGTTTCTCTGTGTAGCCTTGGCTGTCCTGGAACTCATTCTGTAGACCAGGCTGGCATTGAACTCAGAGATCCGCCTGCCTCTGCCTCCTGAGTGGTGGGAGTAAAGGCGTGCGCCACCACTGCCCAGCCACAATCTTGTTTAATGTGCAGTGTTGTGGTTCTTCTGACCACAGCAGACTGGTGGTGAAAAAATGCTAGAGAAGCGCCCAGAGGACCCTGTCCTTAGCAGGTTCCCAGTTATTGGAGGTGTATTGTCTCTGACTGCTCAGTGATTCACTGTGCTGTGCTTCCCGTACACGAAGGCTAATTTTCTGACGCTCTTCTCTTCTAGGTGACTCTCCCAGTGACGCAGGTGAGAGCGGTTCTGATGTATTTGGTATTGTCATGTGTGTGTGCAGAGTCAATATGAGCTCTTATTTCTGTGCTTATAAAATATACCAGTGAAATACTAAGGAAATATACCATATGAATTTGAATTTATGTTAATTGGCTGTGTTTTAAGTTTCAGTCTTAGATTGGATTATACATGTTTGTTTTTTGTTTGTTTGGTTTTTTGAGACAAGGTTTCTCTGTGTATCCTTGGCTGGCTTGGAACTTGCTCTGAAGACCAGGCTGGCCTCAAATTCACAGAGATTCACCTACCTCTGTATGTTCATGTATTTTAATCTTGAAAAGGCCACATTTCAGGGTTCTTTTCAGAGTATAAAGTTTATTTCTAATGTTCAAATTCAAATTTACATTTACTTTTTTCTAAAGTATAAATTTCTTTTACTTTGAATACTAGAATAAATTCCATTGTCCTAGTAGTTTGGGCTTGTAACTTGTGGGCTTAATCTTTTTATTAAAATGGAAAATCTGTGTTTTAGCTAAGTGGTCCTGCATGCTCTTAATCTGAACACTCATGATGCAGAGGCAGGTAGAGCTCTATGAGTTTAAGGCCACCCTAGTCTATATAGAGAGAACTAGCCCCTTTGTGGTTACATGGCGAGACTTTGTCTCGTAAACAAAACAAACTATTTACTGACTATGAAAAGAATATAGCAGCTACTATAGATAAATTAGAAATGCAGATCAGGGCAATGAAACGCAAGGCACTTGGTGACTGCGTCTTTTACAACTGAGCCTCACACGCTTCTAGGGCCCCCAATGTGTGTGACTTTGATGTCTGTCACTACTCTGTGGTTAATTAGATGTTAGGATGAGTCCAGCCTGTGAGCGGACTGTGATTGGCTGAGCGATTGACTGTCTAGGTGTGCTGATTCATTCCTGGTGTTAAGTTGTTGCCGGGATCCATCCAGCCCTTGAGTTTTACTCTTTGATTAGTTGGCCAGTTTGCATTAACAGAGCTTGCGTATGCGCATGCCCCGGATGTCTGATTTAGATGTCAAACCCCTTCTGTTTGTCTTCACCAGTGATGGATAAAGAGTTCATTGAAATTTTCAGTCATTTGATTGATGCCTTTTTAAATATTTATATTTGAATTAGTTGGTATTTATATTTGAGTAATTTTTTTTGTTACTGTTGAATTCTTTTTGAATTGCTGATTGGATTGTCACCTGTTCAGAAGGAGAAGCTGGACCTGCTGGCCAAGATAAGCCCGAGGTGTCAGAGAATGCCGAAGTCCCCAGTGAACTTTCCTCCAATCTCAGGTGTGTCCTTCCCCAGTGCTTGGAATTGTGACCACTCCTAGGATGAGCTGTGGTGCTTCCTGCCATAGCTTCTGCTGCATCAACACTGTGCTGCACCGTAGCTTCTGCTGCACCCGACACTGCTACACCGTAGCTTCTGCTGCACCCGACACTGTGCTGCACCGTAGCTTCTGCTGCACCAACACTGTGCTGCACCGTAGCTTCTGCTGCATCAACACTGTGCTGCACCGTAGCTTCTGCTGCATCAACACTGTGCTGCACCGTAGCTTCTGCTGCACCCGATACTGTGCTGCACCGTAGCTTCTGCTGCACCAACACTGTGCTGCACCGTAGCTTCTGCTGCATCAACACTGTGCTGCACCGTAGCTTCTGCTGCAGCAACACTGCTGCACCGTAGCTTCTGCTGCACCCGACACTGTGCTGCACCGTAGCTTCTGCTGCACCGACACTGTGCTGCACCGTAGCCTCTGCTGCACCCGACACTGTGCTGCACCGTAGCTTCTGCTGCATCAACACTGTGCTGCACCGTAGCTTCTGCTGCACCAACACTGTGCTGCACCGTAGCTTCTGCTGCAGCAACACTGTGCTGCACCGTAGCTTCTGCTGCATCCAGCACTGTGCTGCACCGTAGCTTCTGCTGCAGCAACACTGCTACACCGTAGCTTCTGCTGCATCAACACTGTGCTGCACCGTAGCTTCTGCTGCTCCAACACTGCTACACCGTAGCTTCTGCTGCATCCAGCACTGTGCTGCACCGTAGCTTCTGCTGCACCAACACTGTGCTGCACCGTAGCTTCTGCTACACCAACACTGTGCTACACCGTAGCTTCTGCTGCACCAACACTGTGCTACACCGTAGCTTCTGCTACACCAACACTGTGCTGCACCGTAGCTTCTGCTGCAGCAACACTGCTACACCGTAGCTTCTGCTGCATCAACACTGTGCTACACCGTAGCTTCTGCTGCACCAACACTGTGCTACACCGTAGCTTCTGCTGCAGCAACACTGCTACACCGTAGCTTCTGCTGCATCAACACTGTGCTACACCGTAGCTTCTGCTGCACCAACACTGTGCTACACCGTAGCTTCTGCTGCACCCGACACTGTGCTGCACCGTAGCTTCTGCTGCACCGACACTGTGCTGCACCGTAGCTTCTGCTGCACCCGACACTGTGCTACACCGTAGCTTCTGCTGCATGCAGCACTGTGCTACACCGTAGCTTCTGCTGCACCCGACACTGTGCTGCACCGTAGCTTCTGCTGCAGCAACACTGTGCTGCACCGTAGCTTCTGCTGCAGCAACACTGTGCTGCACCGTAGCTTCTGCTGCACCAACACTGCTGCACCGTAGCTTCTGCTGCAGCAACACTGCTGCACCGTAGCTTCTGCTGCATCAACACTGTGCTACACCGTAGCTTCTGCTGCACCAACACTGTGCTACACCGTAGCTTCTGCTGCAGCAACACTGCTACACCGTAGCTTCTGCTGCATCAACACTGTGCTACACCGTAGCTTCTGCTGCACCAACACTGTGCTACACCGTAGCTTCTGCTGCACCCGACACTGTGCTGCACCGTAGCTTCTGCTGCACCGACACTGTGCTGCACCGTAGCTTCTGCTGCACCCGACACTGTGCTACACCGTAGCTTCTGCTGCACTAACACTGTGCTACACCGTAGCTTCTGCTGCACCCGACACTGTGCTGCACCGTAGCTTCTGCTGCAGCAACACTGTGCTGCACCGTAGCTTCTGCTGCAGCAACACTGTGCTGCACCGTAGCTTCTGCTGCACCAACACTGCTGCACCGTAGCTTCTGCTGCAGCAACACTGCTGCACCGTAGCTTCTGCTGCAGCAACACTGTGCTGCACCGTAGCTTCTGCTGCACCCGACACTTGTGTGATGTCATAGTTATCTGTACACAGTAAGCGAAAACTACTTGTATAGTTTTCTTGTACCTGGGTTACATGACCATGTTTGGAACATTGTAGCAGTTTGGAGAAGTCTCTAGTAATGGCGAATGTCTGTGATGCTCTGACGGATGGCAGCTCGTCTGCAGAGTGTGTCTGACTGTCATGCTAACAGTGGCATTGGAATGAGTACTAATGTTAACCTAAGTTTTTATTTTGTCCACTGTGAGATGATTGTGTGTTTCATGTCTTATTTTTTCCTTCCAATACTTAGAAGAATACCTCGGCCTGGGAGTGCACGACCAGCACCTCCCAGGGTCAAACGACAAGAGAGCACTGAGACTTTGGTAGGAGACAGGTGAGGCTGCCGGGCTGCGAGGTTTTAGAGAACTTGACCCGTGTTCTCTAGTGTGTGGGCCCTGGGATGCAGGGGTCTTGGGCCTGTGCTGAAAGACTGGGTGGGGTTGTAGGAGGCAGCGCTGGGAAAACTAGCTTTAGAGAAAGGTGGGGTTAGGTCATTGCCTTAAGCCACAGAGCAGCATGCATTCCAGACTAGCAAAAGAGAGAAGTGTGTATGTTCACGGGCTCTTGCTGGGTTGTGTTTGTCTGACCTCTAGATAGAAGACTTTCAAAGCATAAAAAGAGAGAAGAGTTGAAGGCTTAATTGCACAAAGTTAGAAACAAAAGGGGTTCCCAGAGCTGAACATGCCAGAAGGGTAATGGATATGGTGGCTGGGCCTGGAGAAGCTGCCCTGTGAAGAGAAGTCCTGGCTCAGTGTGGCCTGAAGGGTCACACGTGCCATCCTGTGTCTATCTTAGAGCCAATGTCAGGGAACAAGGAGTCCCAAGAGCCTTTGTGGAGCGGAAGGACCAGCAAGGCTGGGGCCGAGGGCTGGAGTGGCAGCTGGAGGCTTTGGGTGGTGAAAGGTGGCGTTCTCCCTGTCCCCACTGTTTCCTGAATGTTTCCAGATGCCTGGGGCTGATGACAGCTGGTGGCTGAAGGGCCGCTTCTAATGTCAGTGACTCTTGTCCTGCTTAGGTCAGGAAATGGTAAGACTGTCTCCAATGTGATCATCGACTCACAGAATTCTGACAACGAGGATGATGAGCAGTTTGTGGTGGAGGCCGCCCCTCAGCTTGCAGAAATGTCAGAAATTGAAATGGTTAGTTCACCAGAGGGTCCTGTTTTCAGTAAATATAGTTAGAAATTAGGACTTCAGCTTTCAGTTTATGTAGATACAGTTTTTTCCCCTAATTTTTTAGTAAGCTGTCTTATTTCTTTAGTTTTTTTTTCTGGTTTACATTTGATTGATTGTTTGTTTGTTTGATGACTTTGAAACTCAGCACACCTGATCTTTCTCCTTTTCTGCTCAGGTGCAGGCAGGGGACCTGGAGGATGAGGAGAAGCACGGTGAGTGCTCTCACAGAGATGCAAGTGGCCATCCTGTGCCTAGCTGTGTTCTAGGGTGGGCATTGTTGCTGCCACCATGCGGACCTGTAGTATGGGCTCTGGTCACAATGCAATCATGTTTTTTCTGCCCAAGAAATTAATGCCTGTATACACACATAACACACATAAATTTTCCTGAGAATTGAGTTTGCTATGTAGCCCAGGCTGCCTGGAACTCTCCATCCTCCTTTCTCAGCTCCTAAGTGCTGGAATTATAAGCATGTGCTACCATACCTAACTCAGTTTCATTTTCTATTCATATAAAATATTCCCATAGCTTTAAGGTTAAATGCACACAGCGAAATGCGTTAAGAAGTAGAAGTTTGTTGTTTGTTTTTTTCGCTGTTGTTGTTTGAGGCAGGGGCCCATTGTGTGGCTCTGGCTGGCCTAGAACTGACCGTGGGGACCACTTTTGACCATCCTCTGCCTCTGCCTCATGATCACTGAGATTATAAGTGTACACCGCCCCATCCAGCACTGAGGTGTAAGACCTTAGATCTTGTTCTTTCTTCCTGTACTCCCCCTAGGTGCAGGTAAAAATATGAGTATTATTTCCATTTTAAAAAAGCGTGCGTGCGTGTGTGTGTGTGTGTGTGTGTGTGTGTGTATGAACTTGATAGTCTGCTGACTTTCATTCCAGCACAGAGGCCCAGTTTTGGCCTCTCTTCATAGTGGTGTGTTATATACCATGTGAGTCATACTTCATCAGCTCAGTCTCATTGAAACATATTTAGGTTAAAAAAAAAAAGCTTTTTTGTTTGTATTTTTTTGAGACAGGATTTCTCTGTGAAACAGCCATGGGTATCCAGGAACTTACTTTGTAGACCAGGCTGACCTTGAATTTACAGAGATCCACTTGCCTCTGCCTCCCAAGTGCTGGGATTAGAGGTGTGCACTATCACTGCCTAGCAAAAAAACAACAGAACACCCCCAAACACTTTTAAGTATAATATTTTATTAATTGTTTGAGAATTTCATGAAATGTATTTTGATTAGTTGTGAGTTTGTGCGTTAGCCACCATCCACTGCACAAAGAAGCTTCCCTGATGAAGTCTGAGGGCTGACTGTGGGTAGAGACTTCTTTGATGAGGTCTGAGGGCTGATTGTGGATAGAAGCTTCCCTTATGAAGTCTGAGGGCTGATTGTGGGTGGAGATACAAATTAGAGGGCAGTTTGATGCTCTGTCCAGTTAGCAGAAGAGGAAGAATTCTCTCCTGGGACTGATGAACTTTCCAACCATCAGGGCTTGGCCAGTTTTCTTCTGTGAAATAGGTCTTCAATTCAACCAGAAAGTGGCTGTCACCTCCGTAGCATTTGTGCCAGGCTTGCCCTGTGGTGGCCCGTGCCGCACCGGTCCTTGTGGCTCACAGGGTGGGCAGTCAGTCACACCGCTGATGACACCGCCCCCTGCAGCCCACATGGCACAGTAAAGCAGTATTTCCTAAGCTATTTACACCATGGAGAATTCTAAAATGACTTTAGTCTTCTTGCCTAATCTAAAAGAAACAGCAGCTCTGAGGAGCCATTAGAACTGCTCTGTTTGCAGTGGTTAGTTACATTTAGGGTGTAAATCCACATTTCTTCTTAACTTGTGGAAGAAGAAAAAAATCTATTTATTTGTAAAACTCCTCTGTGACACTTTGTGACTAGCCTCTGCCAGCAGCAGGTGGCACTGTGTTCTCTTTTAGCGCACAATAGGAAGGCATTTTGATATGGAAAGAGAAAGGATGAGAATTCAGCCCTTTGTCCGTCTTTCCAGTGAGGTCTAAGAATAATAAGTCGCTTCTTGGGGGAATAAGCTTAGATTGAAAACTTCTGATTTTTAACAGGTGGGCTTGTGAAAAAGATCTTGGAGACGAAGAAGGATTATGAGAAACTGCAGCCGTCCAAGCCTGGCGAGAAGGTAAGGAGCAGGGCTGACCTGGACATTTGAAAACTCCTTTAGCTATCACGGTGGTGAACAGATGTGAAATCAGTGATCTTGTTCATGTGCTTAAATGCCCTCCCCCGCCCCAACAGCTGACATCTAGAGAGCGTCTGTCTGTGGGTGCTGCTGTGGACTGTCCTGCCTGTGGTGTGAGGCAGCAGCTGCATGGGTAGGCTGTTCTGCTTCCACTCCACAGCTTCCCTTCTGGCCTGGCCTGCTCATTCTCTCTGGCACTTGTGAGGAGTGGACAGGCTGACCACTGACCCTGGTCATTGCAAATTAAGAGCTGGGGGTTTCCAGGCCTGGTTCTTACTGTGAGTTGAGTTCTATGTTTGTGTGACTCCTAGGATCTTTCTTACTGGTGTGTGTGTGTTTTAAACTGTTTATGATACAGTCCTGTCTGTCATCAACCTCCAGCAAGGTCAGAGGTGAACACGTGAAAGCTCCCACAAAAGAAGGGCTAAGTCCCATTAGTAAGAGGATAGAACACTAAAATACCTTGACTGAGTTTTGGTGCCTGCGGTGGTTTGAATGCGAATGTCCCCTGTTGTCTCTGACACATGGATACTTGATGCTCAGGCGATGGCACTGTTTCAGGAGGTTTAGGAGGTGCGGCCTTGCTGGAGGAAGTGTGTCACTGGGAGGCAGGCTTGGGTGGTTTAAAGACTTGCCCCATCGCTCATTTGCTCTTTCTGCTTCCTGCTTGGTGGTTCAAGATGTAAGCGCTCAGCTTCCTCCTCCTGCTGCCATGTGTTCACAGCGCCATCATGGACTCTGGACCTTTGGGCCCAAATAAATTGTCCTTCCTTTGATAAGCTGCGCTGGCCATGGCATTTTGTCACAGCAGTGGAGAAGGAACTAGTGAAGTATGGAAGCCTTTCCCTCTCCGGAGCTTTGGGGATTTGAACTTGCTGCTGTGGCTGCCTCCCATCATCACCCTTGCCCTTTGATGTCTTCTTGTTATTGTTGTGCTTTCCTGGATATGATGTATATATTATATGTAATGCCTGTCTATATTGTGGTTGCTTGCTTGGGATCAAGCTTTGAGTCTCCCTATATATAATCTTTCCAGTCTGTTACTTACCTAACTTCGTGCTAAAGAAGTCCTATTTTTCATTGTTTAAATTGTTTTAAAAGTTCTCTGTTGTGATACAGGCTTGAGCTCTTCTCTGCACCCAGCATGCTGTATTTTATATCAGTCCTACCTGCTGCCAGATCTTCATGGTCTTCTTTCTTATATCAGTTCTGTCTGCTGTAAAGTAGTCAGTCATGTTACTCTTTCTTGTACCTGAAGCATCTGCTTCCCCCTCAAATGTCTGTTCAGTCCGGACTCAGTATGCGTGTGGTGATCTAGTTCCCTGCCTTGTGCAGAGCCAGCTAGTGATAGTGATAACCATCCTTCACACTCGGGTGTGCATCTGACACCATCGTGTTTCTCCTTGCTTTAAGCATTGTGCTTTCTGTCTGGCAAGGTCATTCCAGCTGTTCTCCTTTCCTCTCCCCTGTTTTCTGTGTTGTCTCTGTCCTTACTGAGTCTTGGGCTGGTTCATGTGGCCCTTGTAGTGAGTCTGACTTCATTGGTTCCGTGGAAAGTCTGGTCATTTAGCCAGGTGTGGGTCACATACCTTTAGCCTCAGCACTCAGGAGGCAGAAGCAGGTAGATCTCTGAGTTTAAGGTCAGATTGGTCTACAGGCTAGGTTCCAGGCCAGCCAGGTCTACACAGTGAGACCTTGTCTTAAACAAACAAACAAACAACAACAACAAAATCCAGCAAAAGTCTGGTAACTTAGATTCAGTTGTGTTAGTCTCATTCTTCTGTTTGTTCATTTAGACAGGGTATTGCTGTGTAACTCAGACTGGCCTTAAACCCATGATTCTCTCGCCTCAGCCTCTGCTGGAATCACTGCTCTTCGTAGTAATATGAGCGGTGGGGCTGCGTCCCCAGCACCCCGGCCGCCTGCTAGTTTATGCCCCGAAATAATTACACGGAAACTGTATTCTTTTAAACACTGCTTGGCCCACTAACTCTAGCCTCTTATGGGCTAATTCTCATATTTTGCCTAACCCATTTCTAATAATCTGCATAGCACCACTAGGTGCGCTTACCGGGAAAGATTCAGCATGTCTGACCTGGCGGCTTGCTCCATTGCGTCTGCTTCAGAAAGCAGAGCTATCACGTCTGCCCAGGAGAGGGGAGCATGGCGTCTCTGAGCTTACTTCCTCTTCCTCCCAGCATTCTGTTCTGTTTACTCCACTCACCTATGTTCTAACCTATCATGGCAAGCAGTTTCTTTCTTTAATTAACCAATGACCTTCCTCCATCATTTCCCCTTTTTCTGTTTAAACAAAAAAGGAAAGGCTTTAACTTTAACATAGCAAAATTACATATAACAAAACAGTTATCAAGTAAAAGTTACAATATTTACATCTAT
Source organism: Microtus oregoni (assembly GCF_018167655.1). Classification (NCBI taxonomy): domain Eukaryota; kingdom Metazoa; phylum Chordata; class Mammalia; order Rodentia; family Cricetidae; genus Microtus; species Microtus oregoni. The sequence goes on along the minus strand of NW_024543063.1, from coordinate 5,025,248 downwards.
TTTATCTTTTTTCATAACTAAGGAAAACTATAACTATCTATATATTCTTTAACTCCATCAAAGACTACAGAAGGATATAATATTACCTAAGCAAACAAGAAATCCAAAACTCTAGAAATGACAGAGACATCTCGCTGCTTGGACAGTCACCCAAAGTTTCTCTGTACCGTTGGGGCATCCATCTTCGGCCTACAGGCCCATAGTTTCCAGAAGACATTTCCATGAAGCAGGAAATTTCAAAGGCAGTTCAGTCACTATCTGTTGTGTCCTGCAAAATGTCTCGCAGACTCTTTCGTGAATCAGGAACCCCGAAAGACCATCTCACCTTTAGGCAAGTTCAGCAGTCCTCTCTCTGAGGGTTCTCTGTGTCCAGTTTATGTAATAGTTCAAGCAAGAGCAGTTTCTTGCCCAAATGGCTATCAAACTCCATAAGGATCCTCTTCGATGCCCATCTTCCTCTTTAAGTAGATTGGTGCTGCCAGGAGCAGTTGTGTCTCATTGTCATGAAAAGCCCTAAGTTATTAAAACATTTAAAATGCCATATTCTATAATCTTTGAAAGATATAAAGAATGCCTATCTAAAATATATCTATGTACATCTAGAAAATCTTAACTAACATAACTACAAACTTGACTATTCTGATTATCTATTAACAACCTATATACATTACATTTTTACATAAACTACATAATCACAATACCTTAATCAAGAGCAGAAATACATATACATATAATAAAATTGACCTTAAATTTATATCACTAAAGCAAAATCCATATCAATGCAAATTATTCATACCTATATCATATCCCCCTTTAAATGTAAAAGAACATTTATAAACCATATTTGGGAACATGGGCGCAGTTTTTTCTCCCCAAACTGCTTCCTGCTGAATGGGGGCGTCGTTAATTGGGTCTTTCATGGTATAACCTGTGTGCCAGGGTCTTCTCAGTTGGCAGTTGAGTGAAGTAATTTTTTGAAGGTGTTCACAGCAACCCTTCAGGAGGGCGTGGTCCATCATACCATATTGGAATAGAAGCAATCCACAGACTCTCACCCTCTGTGAAAACAAAATAAAAAACTCCTTTCCAAAGCATCGTGTCCTTAGATCCAAATTTCAAAGTCAAGGCATTTTCAAAATATCTATGTTGGATTAGTTCAGCAGCATTTATAAACAAATATCTTTTAGCAGCTGTTGCTCTTTCCTCAGCATTCAAATAATTCAAAGAGAGCATAATAGCATACAGTATCAAAATTCTCTTTGTATTTTCCATCTTTGTGCGCTTTATTTTAACCTCTATTTTGTTTATTTTTACTTTTATTTTTTGCTTTTTGAGACAGGTTCTCTGTAACTTTGACCTGGAATAACTCTGTAGACCAGGCTGGCCTTGAACTCTCAGAGATCCACCTGTCTCTGCCTCACAGGCATTGGGATTAAAGGTGTACTCTACTACACCTTGAACTCACAGAGATCTGTTTGCCTCCGCCTTCTAGGCACTGAGATTAAAGGCGTGTGCTACCACACCTTGAAGTCACAGAGGTCAATCTCCCTCTGCCTCCAAAGTGTTGAGATTAAAGGTGTGTATTACCACACCCAACTACCCTCTTTCTTCCTTTTTTTTTTACTTTTAAGAACTTTTAACTTTTAGCTTGCATATATTTTTAACACACTGTAAACCATTTAGAAATTTTCTTTTTCTTTGAATCTCTCTTTACTGTATATCTCTCTTTTTCTCACCACATGAGTCTTTAATTTACCAAGCAATATCAGTAGGACTAAAGCTGTGGCTTTGACGGCTGGATCCAGCCCATTCCTTAGCTTTCCAGCCTCATGGCTGAGGTACTGGCTGTAGCCATGTTTACTGCCACAACTCTATGGCATTTCAAGGTCCTTGCCAGCAAGCAAGCTTCAGCAGCCTGTGCTTGCATACAGCACGAATGGCCTGCGTAAAAGAGTCAGAGTTTGCCCTGGCAGGACAGCCCAGAAAGCCGGCATTTTTAAACGGCGCAGCTTTTTTCCTGCTATGGCTGAAAACTGAAAAGCATGTGTTCAGCTTTTCGTCAACACCGTTTAAGTGTTTCATGGCAGGACCTCTTAATGAGCTGCAGGGTTTTGCAGCTAAAGCTGAGTCAGGAAGCCTCTCTTAGATGAGAGAGCTTGCTTGCCTCTAGCAAGCAGAGTAGACCGGAGAAATTGTTGCTACCAAGAAAACATGCTTTATTCTTTCCCAGGCTTTCTCAGGCTTTCAGTGGATTCAGTTGTCCACACATCTGGGCACCATTCTGTAGTAATATGAGCAGTGGGGCTGCGTCCCCAGCACCCTGGCCGCCTGCTAGCTTATGCCTCGAAATAATTACACGGAAACTGTATTCTTTTAAACACTGCTTGGCCCACTAACTCTAGCCTCTTATGGGCTAATTCTCATATTTTGCCTAACCCATTTCTAATAATCTGCATAGCACCACTAGGTGCGCTTACCGGGAAAGATTCAGCATGTCTGACCTGGCGGCTTGCTCCATTGCGTCTGCTTCAGAGAGCAGAGCTATCGCCTCTGCCCAGGAGAGGGGAGCATGGCGTCTCTGAGCTTACTTCCTCTTCCTCCCAGCATTCTGTTCTGTTTACTCCACCCACCTATGTTCTAACCTATGAGGGCAAGCAGTTTCTTTCTTTAATTAACCAATGACCTTCCTCCATCAGCTCTTGCCTGCTTCTGTTTACTTGTTCGGTTTTCATGTACTCGTTCCTTATGTTGATACTGGTATTTGTGTATTGTTATGTCTGTCCCTGTACCCAACTTAAGAGATAGAGCACTGCAAATGCAGTGGGAGCACCTCGGTGCCTGCCAGCTGCCCACAGCCCACACTCGGTCCTGCAGGATCTCCCTGCCTGAGTTTGCTGCTTCTCATCCTCCTGTGTGCTGGAACAGGCTTTAGATGTGCATTCTACACAATGTGTAATAACTCTCCATTGAAGAATGGCACATAAGTGGTCCCATAGTCGGTGCCTCTCCGCCACTTGCTTTCTAGTCTCAACACCGTGGCAAAGCACTTACTTACCATGTTGGTGGGTCTGGACCCAATCCTTAGCATGTCAGCAAAGAAAAGAAAAGAAAAAGCGGTTTGTCTGTGTTTATATATTCTGGTTCATTTACTTTTTACTGCTTTACAGCATTCCAAATGCAAACCATACTCTGCAGTCCTTTATTTCGTTCTTGTGTTTTTATATTACTGCTTGGTTGTCTGTTTGATGTCTTGCTGTGTGACAATAGCTGGCTAGAACTTGCTGTGTAGACCAGGCTAGCTTCAAACTTGTACTACTGGGCCCGGCTCTGCTCTTTTCTCTTTGCTGTTAGCATCTCTGTGTACTTGTGTGTCTCTGCCTGTTCCTGAGGGTGAATCTGCCAGATGACATCACCGGCTCTCTCAACAAAGCCCCTGGGAGAACTCCACTGTCTCCTTGCTGCCTGTCTTCTTCAGGCTGAAGTGATTCCATTGCAGGCCTCTGCTCGCTCCCCTTTCCCTGCTTGTCCTTCTCTAGGCCCCTGCCCTCCCATTGCTGTTCTGCCCACTGTTTGCTCCTGCTCTGTCCTGGCCACCACTGTGTCCCTTGCTAGTCTCTTTCCTTGCTGTTTTCTGAGCATTGAAATCTCAATCTTTTCATCTTTTATTCTCTCAAAGCTTTTTGATTTACTGAGTCAATTTCTTTAATAGTTGCATACATTTTTATAGTTCTTCTTAATTTTGAAGTAATCGTAAGTTCAGTGAGGTCAGGAGAATTTTGTTTGATATGTCAATGTCTGGAGGCTGAAATCCAGCTGGCAATGGCCTAGTCATCCTTCTACATGCCTAACCGAAGTTAGGCGTGGGATAATATGGCTGCCCCAACTCAATTCCTCAGAACTGCGTTCCAGCCTGCAAGAAAAGATGAAGGTGAAGGCATGCCCTGCACTTTAGCATGCTTGCTGGCAGTTGGTTCATAACTGTCACAGAGAACACTAGAGAGTATTTTGGCCTCTGTTGGTTTGTTAACTACAGTCAGATTCCATTACCCTTCGTGAAGCTTGGGGCCGGTTTTTAGGCCCAAGCCTTGACAGGTACAGGGTCAGGGGAGAGAGCCGCTTAGGTGGGCTGAGGTGGTCTCCCTTGTGGGCATTTATGTCAGGAAGCTTGGCACAAAGGGAGATGAGAAATGGGGTCCTCCAGCTGTCTCTTCCGTGACATTTCCTGGGGAGCTGTTTACCCCATCTGTGTTTGCCAGGCTGTTCTGAAGTACGCGACTTCGACTTCAGGGATTGGCCTGCACTTCCAGGCCTCCTCTGCTTGCCGGGCTGTCTTCATCCCCCTCTGGCACCAGCCTGGACCCTGGAGCTGACCAGCTTCAGTTTGACAAATGCCTCTATTGTCACGCCATTACCACCTTCCTTTTTTTCTTTTGGATTCCCTTGAATATTTAGTTTTCTAGTGCTTATCTAGCATCCTGTTGTTTGTTTGTTTGTTTTGTTTATTAAGTAAACCAGGGGCTAGAAGGTGGCTTGGTAAAAGACCTTGTTGTGCAAACATGAGGACTGGAGTATGAATCCCACACAAACTTGTAGCCCTAGCACTATGGGAGGTGGAGACAGGAGGATCACTGGGTCTTGCTGGCTGTCAGCTTAGCCAAAAACAAAACAAAATAAAACAAAACAAAAAAACCAAACAAACCATGAGCCCAGGTTCAGGAAGAGACCGTATCTCAAAAGAAATAAGGTGGAAAGTGATGGAATACACCTGACACCTTCCTATGGCTTCAAGTGAGCATAGGCGTGTGCATCTGGACACATACATGCATATTCATTACATAAACACAAAATCAAATCAGTACACTTTAAAAGGTAAACAGGTAAGAGACTGTACATTTTCGCATACTTTATTCTGGGTCATTGTGAGTGCGTGCGTGCCTGCGTGCTTGTGTGTATTTGGTAGGTGAGGAGTGTGGAGGCCAAAGGTCAACAAGGGTGTCCTCAGTTGCTCTTCACCTTATTTTTTGAGGCAAGGTCTCTCACTGAACCCAGAACTTACTGCTCTGCTGCACTGGATTGTCAGCAAGCCCCAGGAACCCTCCTGTCTCCACCTCCCCAACATTGGTAGCAAAGGCTGCACTGCTGCCGTGGGTGCTAGGGACTGAACTCAGGACCTCATGTTCAGCAGTGAGCGCTTTACCGTCTGAGTAAATCCTCTTCCCAGCTCCATGCCGACACTTTCACCTAAATGTACATCCCACTCAGCTCGAGCACAGCAGCTGCCTGTTGCCAGCAGACTGTGTTCATCCCTCCTCCCTCCCCTCCATCTAAGTGCTTAGCTAAGTGCTTCTGGACCAGACTCATGAATCAGGCGTACCTTTTGTCCTGTCACTTCTATTTCTATTATTTCTAATATTTCTAATCTGGGTATTCCTCCAGCCTGGCTTTGAAGTTCATTGGAAGGAAAGAGATTTCTTGCTGTGCTAATGGACTTGAACTACATGTGATAGAATAAATACATGGATCATATTTACTGTATTATTGATTTTATAATTGTATGTTTATTGTATTAAATGCTTTATGCATTTTCCCAGTTATATGCTTGCTTCTCAAGAGGTTATACACTAGGATTACTAGCTTCCACTGGCACTTTTTCCTTAGTTAAAATTCATGAAAACTTTTTGAAAAGCAACTCAAAATTCAGTTTTCATAGTGTCCTTTCCCCTCTAACAGTTGTTGCTTCCTGAAGTTGGTAGGCGAAGGCGCTGTGCACTGTGTGAGTAGTCACAAACAGAGTTCGCGTCTAACACATTTGACTGCTTCTCTCTCGAGGTCTTCAGGTTTTTTTTTTTTTTTTAAATCTTGCAGCCTCTTGGCTCCTCTTTATTTCGGTTTGCTCTGATCAGATGTAAATGCTCTTGTTCAGAGGTAGCTACTGAAACATTCTTCCCATGGGTTTTGTTCTCACCCGGTTGGTTTAAAGTCCCTGTGATTTTGCTTTTTTGCCTCCTGCTCCTGTGAATCAGGTCCTGTTGGTGTCCGGTGGGATCTGGTTGTTTGTCACCTGTGACCTGCTTATATTTATTAAAAGAAAAAGATAACAACTGTCAGGAAATTATGGGTGATATCACAGAGGAGCATTTAAAACAGGGCATGGTGGCATATTCCTGTAATCCTAGGAGCTGGAGGCCAGCCGGGCTGCATGAGACACGGTAGAAAAAAACCGGGGAAATGTAAAAACATGTTGTATCTTCAGATGCCTCTTAATGAACAAAATAACCCTCCCGTGTTATATTTTAATTTAGGTAAATAGCCTTGTTCAGTCTGTTTAACTGAGTCTCCTGTGAGGGATTTTGGTTCCTTGTTTGGTCATCTGGGCTGCCCCTCAGATTCTTACTTGGCCGCCAGGTGGCGTGGTATCATCAGCCGCATGTCAACTCCCAGTGAGCGGTTCTAGAGAATGCCCTTTTCTGAAGCTCAGTTCCAGACACAAGTGTTTTTATTTTGGCTTCGTTTACCTGTGATTCTTGTATTGCTTGAGTTGATTTCTTAGGGACATTGTTTCCATTGACATTCTGTGAGAGGGGCAGAGGGGACATACTCAGTGCTGTTTCCTCAATGACCTTAATAGCAATAATAATAATTATAATATATTATATAATAATTATAATAATAATTATTTTTATATATAGTATAATAACAGCAGCTTTATTGTATAATAACTACTATTAATACAATAACAATATTAACTATTATTATTTCTAGGATTGGTTTCCTTCAGAAAACTTAAGAAGAGGTCTGTTAGTTTGGGGGAATTTGGGTTTGTTTTTTAATAGAGAGGTCCTTGAGTCTGTGACTGTGCACAGAACATGATCACAGTGTCACATGGCCTGTGCATTCTCACCTCATCAGTCTTGTCATTCAGGAGAATGAGCCTCAAGAATATGTGTGCAGGGTCCAGGTGAGCTCAGATGCCTGTTGAGTGTCTGCGGCCTTGAAGCTGAGTTGGTTCTGATTCAGAATGATACTGACATTGTTTCAAATCACAAGTCACAGCAGTTAGAAACGAGGCCGCAGTGGGCAGGGGTGTGGAGTGGATGTTACCTGTGTCTCTGTAAAGGACCAGTGCAGAGGCTGGCTGGTAAGATCGGGTTGCTGAAACAGGATCCCGGAGTGTGAGACTGATCTGTGGGGTTTCAACAATGCAATGAAAGACTTCTACTTAAAAAATCATGACTGAAATACTCTCCTAAGCTACGCTTGGTGGCACAGTCCTGTTATCCTGGCACTCAGGAGGTGGAGAAAAGGATCAGAAGTTCAAGGTTGTCCTTGGCTACATAGCAAGTTTGAGGCCAGTTGAGACCCCATCTTAAAACAAAACAAAACATGAAACAACTAACCAAAGACAGATATGCTTCCCCCGGTCCCTACCTTCCCAGTGCATCACTAGTCAATTGTCTCCCACCTGTGACACTCCCTGTTCCCCAGCCCCCAGCCTCCCCTGCGTGTTCCTTCCCAGAGACTGCTCCAATTCTCCTTCACATCTGGATCCCGCCTTGCAGGAGATCTGCCCCTGCCCACTGTACAGGACCCAGTTTGCTTTCTGTCACTCAGCATCATGGTAGCTTGTGCCGTGCTCGACTCTGCTCCTGTTAGAGAGAAATGGTTCTGTAAGCGTATGGCTGTTCTGCATTTGCTCAGCTTCTGCAGCAGCAGATGTAGAGAGGCCTACTGATTTGCATATAATATACTTCATTTTCCCCTTAGAAGTAGTTATTCTCCTTTTAGTCATTAGTGTTTTAGTTTAAAAGGTTTTATAGAATCACTCCCGTGTGTGTGTGTGCGCACGCAGATGTGTATGCGTATACATGAATATGTGCCCTGTCTGTGCAAGTAGAGGTTAGAGGACAACCTCGGGTATCAAGTTCTTCAGGCACTGTCCACCTTAAAAAAAGTTGTTTTTTTAAGCCGGGCGGTGGTGGCGCACGCCTTTAATCCCAGCACTCGGGAGGCAGAGGCAGGCGGATCTCTGAGTTCGAGACCAGCCTGGTCTACAGAGCTAGTTCCAGGACAGGCTCCAAAGCTACAGAGAAACCCTGTCTCGAAAAACCAAAAAAAAAAAAAGTTGTTTTTTTATGTATATGGGTGTTTTGCTTTCATATATGTCTGTGTACTATGTGTGTATGTCTAGTGCCCATAGAAGCCAGAAGGGTTTGACCCCCTGTAACTGGAGTTACAGATGTTGTTAGCTGCCATGTGGGTGCTGGAAATTGCACCTGGATTCCTGAAAGAGAGCCAGTCCTTCTAAGCACGGAGCTGTCTGTCTAGCTTGTTTGCCTTTTCTTACTGGACAAGGTGTCTCACTCACCTAGTAGGCAGGCTGGTTGGCCAGCAAGCCCACCTGCCTGTCTCCACTTCTGACTCTAGGATTACAAGCATGTACCACCATGCCTGGCTTTCCCATCTCTCTTAACAAAAGCATTTTAATTTGAGGTACCCTTGGATCTCTCTGAGCTGTGGAAAGCACTGGAAATGTGCTCTGAAGCCCCCCACCTCGCCATTGGGGTTTCCCCCACACCCCGGTTACCGACACTAGCATAGTCAAGCTCCAGAACGTTCCTGTCACACGATCATTCTCAGTGCCCTTTTATAACTTAACCTGTTCTCTCCCACCTTTTGTTCCAGGCCGTCAGTAGTGTGCGTGCCCCCGCTTCTGTTCTGCGTTTCAAGCTTGTATATATGAGAGGACTCAGTTTATAGCTTAGCAGGGTTTTTCCTTTGGCATAGTTCTCCAAGAGTTGTCCAGGTGATCATGTATGTGTGTTTGTTGCTGTATATCTTCCATGGTATTGATATACCATAGTTTATTTAACATATGTGGGCTATTTCTAGCTTGTGACTACTTTTTGTTTGTTTGTTTGTTTTCCTTTATTTTTATCTTTATTGTGACAGATCTCAAGCTGACCTCAAACTGGCTTTGTACCTGAGGATAACTTTGACCTTCTGATCCTCCTGGTTCTACCTTCCAAGTTCTGGAATTACAAGCATATGCCACTGTGTCCAGCTTGTAACTAGCTTGAATAAAATGTCAATGTTTATACATAGTTTTTTTTTTTTCCGAGACAGTTTCTCTGTGTAGCCCTGGCTGTTCTGGAGCTCACTCTGTAGACCAGGCTGGCCTTGAGCTCTCAGAGATTCGCCTGCCTCTGCCTCCCGAAAGCTGAGATTAAAGGTGTGTGCCACCTCTGCCCTGCTATGTATAGATTTTATTGTGAATGTAAGTTTAATTTTTTTCTGAGTAAATGTTTGACTGTTCCTTTGCTAGACTGTCTGTGCATTAATCGCCTCTCTGTCACTGTGACAGAATACCTGAGGAAAACATCTTCAGGGGAGAGAGTTGTGCTTTGGTTTGCAGCTTCTGGGGCTTCCACCTGTGCTGAGTCAGCTCCATTGCTGGGAGGGGGGGACAGGGCGGGTTGGGGGCACGGCGAGGCTGAGCATCATGGTGGAGAGGGTGTGCTGGCAGCAGAGCACAGCTGCTCACCCCTGCAGCTGAGGAGCAGAGGGAGCGGAGATGGCAGGAGCAAGCTGCACTCTCAAAGGCAGCTCCCCATGCCGGCTTCCTCCTGCCAGGCCCCACCTCCTAACTGTGAAGTTCTCAAGGGTGAAGAGAGACCCTCTGTTACCCAGTCACCTTTCAAAGGCCCCTTTGTTATTCAAGCTGTAGCCTGGGATAGCCTTTAAAGACACCCCAGACTGCCTCACCAGCAATCACTAGAGACCCAGCTTCTTCTTCCTGCACCTGGCATTGCACTTCGAGCCGCTGGTGTTCTTAGACACATTTTCATGGCTTACTGCTGGCCACGTGCCACCTCCAATGAACCCTCTGTCTCTTGTCCCTCTTCATGTTGGTTTATCTACTCGCTGCCACTGAATTTTGTGAGCTCTCTGTGCTCGCTGACTGTCCGTGTCTTCTCTGTACAGGGTGATTTGTGCATGCGTCCTCCACTTGTCTTTCCAGCTTCTCGAGGAATCTGCAGAGTACACACTTTAGTTTCTGATAAGTTCTGGTCCTCAGGTTTTCCTTCTGCTGCCTCTAACTTGCCTAGCTCACTCCTAAAGACTTTATCTTCCTGCTTCCCCTAACTGAAGGAGCGCTCACTGATCTTTGAGTCAGCCTGGAAGAAGGAGAAGGACATTGTGTCGAAGGAGATAGAGAAGCTCCGCGTGTCCATCCAGACCCTGTGTAAGAGCGCACTGCCCCTGGGGAAGATCATGGACTACATCCAGGAGGACGTCGATGCCATGCAGAACGAGCTGCAGCTGTGGCACAGCGAGAACAGGCAGCATGCCGAGGCCCTGAGCAAGGAGCAGAGGTAGGGGCTGCAGGAGGAGGGGAGGGGGTGAGGGCTGCAGGAGGGGAAAGGTGGGGGCTGCAGGAGGGGAGGGAGAGCTGGGGGCTGCAGGAGGGGAGAGGGAGGTAAGGGCTATGAGTGAGATACTGATGAGCTCGTTCAGAATTGTTACTAAAGAAATAGACTAGCCACTGAGAAGTGAGATTTATTTAGAGAGTTGTTTTATTTAGAGCAGATTTCTTTAGAAAGGTGTCCTGTGTTTGTAGTCAGTAATCTAGAAGCATGTGGTTTAATGTGTGACCCTTTTTTTCCCAGAACATATGATATGACTGAATGATAAATTTGTAAATTCATGTTACGAAAAAGCTGAGTTAGAATTGGTTCCCCTCCCTCCTTTTTTTTTTTTTTTGTTTGTTTTTTTAGACAGGGTCTCACAGTGTAGCATGGATGGCCTAGACTTCACTATGTAGACCAGGCTGGCCTTGAACTCACAGAGATCACCCGCCTCTGAGCATTGTGATTGAATATGTGTACTGCCATGCCAAAATGAAACTGTACTGTCTTTTCTTTTTTCATTTTTTTTATTTTAAATTTATTTATTTATTAAAGATTTCTGTCTCTTCCCAGCCACTGCCTCCCATTTCCCTCCCTCTCCCCTAATTAAGTCTCCCCCCCCCTCAGCCCGAAAAGCAATCAGGGTTCCCTGTCCTGTGGGAAGTCCAGGGAACCCCCCACCTCCATCCAGGTCTAGTAAGTTGAGCATCCAAACTGCCTAGGCTCCCACAAAGCCAGTACGTGCAGTAGGATCAGAAACCCATTGCCATTGTTCTTGAGTTCTCAGTAGTCCTCATTGTCCGTTATGTTCAGAGAGTCCAGTTTTATCCCAGGCTTTTCCAGACCCAGGCCAGCTGGTCTTGGTGAGTTCCCAGTAGAACATCCCCATTGTCTCAATGTGTGGGTGCACCCCTCATGGTCCTGAGTTCCTTGCTCGTGCTCTCTCTCCTTCTGCTCCTGATTTGGACCTTGAGAATTCAGTCCTGTGCTCCAATGTGGGTCTCTGTCTCTGTCTCCTTTCATCGCTTGCTGAAGGTTAATATTCAGGAGGATGCCTATATGTTTTTCTTTGGGTTCTCCTTATTTAGCTTCTCTAGGATCACTAATTATAGGCTCAATGTCCTTGGTTTATGGCTAGAAACCAAATATGAGTGAGTACATCCCATGTTCCTCTTTTTGTGTCTGGCTTACCTCACTCAGGATAGTGTTTTCTATTTCCATCCATTTGCATGCAAAATTCAAGAAGTCCTTGTTTTTTACTGCTGAGTAGTTCTCCAATATGTATATATTCCATACTTTCTTCATCCATTCTTCCATTGAAGGACATCTAGGTTGTTTCCAGGTTCTGGCTATTACAACCAATGCTGCTATGAACATAGTTGAGCATATACTTTTATTGTATGATAGGGCCTCGCTTGGGTATATTCCCAAGAGTGGTATTGCTGGGTCCGGGGGTAGGTTGATCCCGAATTTTCTGAGAAAATTAATTAATTTTCTGAGAAATTAATTTCAACAGCCGGGCGGTGGTGGCACACGCCTTTAATCCCAGCACTAGGGAGGCAGAGGCAGGCGGATCTCTGTGAGTTCGAGGCCAGCCTGGTCTACAAGAGCTAGTTCCAGGACAGGCTCTAAAACTACAGTGAAACTCTGTCTCGAAAAACCAAAAAAAAAAAAAAAGAAAGAAATTAATTTCATAGTAGAATTACACATCACTTTTATCACTTTTCCTATTTTCTTTCCTCCAGCCCATCCTAAGTATCCCTCCAGCGCCTCTGATGCCCCCACTCTCAAATGGATAGCCTTTTCTTTTTGATTGTATATGTATATCTGTGTGTACACAAATACGTAAACACTCCTGCTAAGTCTGCTTTTATTGTGTGCATATGGTTTCAGGACTGACCGCTTTGTATTTGTATTAGACAACAAATGTGGGGTTCTTTCTTACTATTATGTTTAGTCCTATGAATTTTTAAGTATGCAACATGATGAAATCTAAAAAATCACCGAGACCACTAGTGCTGATTCAAGTGTCAGCCCTGAGAGCCTTGCTTATAAAACCTGACCCTGCTCTACTGCAGCAAAGGGCTGTTATAGGCTTTAGCAGCCTGCAGGGAAAGGTTACGTTTGACTCCAGCATTCTGAGGCATAGTCTGTGCTTGTTCCAGTGCTCTGCCCAAGAGTGAAGAGGTCACCTGTCCCTGCTGAACAAATAGGGCATGGGCAGAGGGAGCCCCTCTAAGTCCTGTGAGCCTTATCCAGAGGAGAGGTGTCTCCTGGCTGGTCCAGGCTGGGTCCCACTGTCTGTGGGGACTCGGTAGCCCACTTTCCTGTTGCCCCTTGCTTCTTTTTGTGTGTATACTTTGAGGACTTCAAACCTGTCACTGAGGAAATATTAGTTTTTTTCTCATCTTACTTTTAAAGGGAATCTTACATGGGCTGGGGAAGCAGCTCTCTGTTATGCCAGCATAAAGCCCTGGGCTCTCCTGGTTTTGTGGGAAGTTAACAAGCTTGGCATTCTCAGGTTTGCTTGCACTGTAGGCCTGCCGGTTGTGAGTGGTGCTTGGCACCATCTTAGGGGTCTGACACTTAACTCTTGGCTTTTGGGTTGGAGGAAGTGTCACAGACGGAACTCTCAGGACACTAATGAGCCGCTCGTTGTCTCCCCCCACCCCCCAGCATCACAGACAGTGCAGTGGAACCCCTGAAGGCCGAGCTGTCTGAGCTGGAGCAGCAGATCAAAGACCAGCAGGACAAGATCTGTGCCATAAAGGCCAACATCCTAAAGAACGAGGAGAAGATCCAGAAAATGGTGCATAGTATCAACCTGACGTCCCGAAGGTGAACGGCCAGTCCTGCAGAGATGGAGCCCCCATCCTCATGATGGGAGAAAAGGCAGGAAACTGTCACTCTGAGTCCCAGTCTGTTGAGAAAATGGACTGCAGATGCCCGGACCCAGCTAGCTACAGAACTTTGGGTTTAGGCGCTAAACTTATTAAAAGGCCGTGTTGTTTTACCTCCTTCCAGCTGCAGTGCTCGCTACTTTAGTCTTCAGCTCGCCTTTGTGGGAGGGCTTGTTTCTTTGTTCTTTGGCAAATATGTTTTCTGCTGAAGCCTGTTTAATCCTGCCCCCGAATTTTCTAGCAGGTAAGTTGTGTCACCCCACTGGGGAAACGGCAGGTCTTTATTTCGGCTTTTGAGTCTCCCAGGAGGACTTCCTACCAGCACCAAGCAAAGAGTGATTGTGTACTTTTTGGTGGGTACTTAAAAATAGAACGAGGCTTGAAATGATTAAGTTACATTTTGATTTCTACCTGAAAGGGGTCATTTCAGCCTGTGTCCTTGTAAGGTGCCTGTCACCTGTGTGGGAATGCTGCCCTCTTACTATTGCCCGTGCTTCGGGGCAGTCCCCTCATGGCCCTGCTGTCTGCTTTTCTTGACCCTTGAAGTTCAGATGCCGAAAGAGAATTCAGTCTGGCCTTTATGGACGTTGTCTGATGGGAAACTGTACCGGGCCGCCTCCTTGGCTTTCTTCAGCCTCTAGGGTACTCCCCATGGATAAGCAGTCCCCCAGGCCCCCAGACCTTGTAGCGTGAAGGGCAGCACAGTTCTTTTCCTTCATGTAGGTGCATGCACCAAGAGCTGGGAGTGCCGAGAGACTAAGGAAGAGAGTACACCAACTTAGAGTTTGTGTTTGTTTTCCTTTTTTAAAGGTGCATAAATTATTTTTTTATGGTTTATATTCAGTTTTTCGCCTACATAAAGTACTGTAAATACTTCCTAAGGTCTTGAATTATTGTATAAAGGGTCTCACTGTCTTTGGAGGTTCTTACCGGCTTAAGGTCTGAGATGACCCTCATGTTTCTGAGTATTTATTATGTTCACCAAGGCGAGCCCTGGTAAGTGTGAAGACTGCCTGAGCACATTTTGTTTCCTAAAGACTTACACACGGCACAGCTAGTGTTTCTCAGTCAGTGGAAGGCAGCAGCCGAGTTCTCAACTGGGGGCTATAGGGACAGTATGTAGACTCCCTTCAGCTGGTAGGAGTTCTCCTTGCTGAAGCACAGCACACTACTCTGCCAACCAGATGCTTCTGAATAGTTTGAGGGGGAGGGAAGGATTGTTTGTCAATAGTCTTTTGTATGTTCATAATCTCTTTTCTAATAAATTGAATGACTTAGCCATAACCCTAAGTGAACCCTATGCAGCCCAAGTTAAGATATATATAAAAACTTTTTGAATTTGTATATATGAATAGAATTTTTATGTTGCAAAATTATATACACTGTATGTGAGTAAATTTTATATTCTGTAGTCTATCAGATTGTATCATAAAGTTTTATTTTTCTTTTATACATAAATCATTAAAATAATCACCTATTTTTCCTATAAGTGTACAGATTGTCAAGTTGATGCAAAAAAGGTTGTAAGCTTTTGGATTTTTAATATTCGGGTGTGTTCAGGGGAAATAACTTCTCATCCATACTGGGACACACTGCTTTTCCTGTAGTGACTGACACTTTATGAGCCTGCTCATCCTCTGCTGAAGGTTAAAGATCACTTGTGACATTTCTGAAGGCCTTTGTGTGTGACTGTCTGTCTTGAGATGTACAAATTATTTTGAGAGAGTACAGAAGTGGTATCCCTAGTTGTTTCCGTCCTGTGGTTCGTAAGTTTTCTAGAAGTGTGGACTTGAAGTTACAGACTCAGCCGATGCTAATCTGGGCTTAGAGGAAGTGTGTGGAAATAGCCCGGATGCAGTGGGTAAAGCGTTCACTATGCAAGTGTGAGGACCTGAGTCGGGACCCCAGCACCCACGTAAAACAGCCAGATGTGGTAACTCACATCTGCAGTCCCAGGGCATCCTCCAGCAGGATGAGAGACAGAGATAGGTAATCCCCAGGGGTTGGACCAGCCTGGTCTCTGCAGCAGCAAACAAGCCCCTGCCTCAGATGAGGAGGAAGGTGAGGCCTAAGTTCCCTTCTGCACATGCACTCATACACAGACCCAGACACACAGTTGAAGCAGCAGCTCAGGGCTAACCTTCGGACTTGTTTTCCTCTCAGTGGTCAACTTTACAAAAACTAATAGTGAGTAAATATGTGAAGACAGAGTTACCCTCCCTGCTGTGCCTGGAGTGCCAGTGAGAATTTGGGGTGGGCAGGCGTCCAGTTAGTGTTGACAAAGGATTTGGTGATCTTCCCTTGCTTTTCCAAGCTGCCTGAACTAGCCAAGTTCACCCTCTATTTTTGATGGGCACAAATAAGCAAACAGAAAATCTCTTTAGCTGCGGGTTTTAAGCATTAAGTTGGTTGAAGTAGTTTGAAAACATCCTGGAAGTGCTCCACGTAAGCCCTGCGGCCTGCAATACCGTGTACAGACGCATTTCTTCTGGGATCCTCACAGCCGCTGCTCCCCAACCCTCTCAGAGCCTCAGAGGGGCCAGGCGCAGCAGGCTGCTCCTCCAAGAGAGCTCTCCTGTTGCCTCTAAAACTCAAGACCTCTTCATTCCTTTATTTTTAAACCTGTCAAGACATCCATCTTGCTGTTAAAATACTTGGACTCCTAAGTCGTAGAAGGTCACAATATCTACAGAGCAAAGAGGCCTCTGGAGAGAGTGAGCGGGGCTCCAGTCACCTCCAGACCCTGCTTGCTTGTTACTTTCTTGACCAAGTATGAACCAAAATTTGAATTTTCCTTCCTTCTGTCTGTTGTTTGTGATCTGTCTTTCTGATGTGTTATGCCTCTCCCTACCAAGGGCCTTGCTTGGCATTTATTGAGAAAAGGTATTACTGCAGAGTTGAAGAAGGTACTTATTACATTGTATATGGTATTCTAGCAGTTTCCATTCCGAGGATGAGTCAGGTATCTAATCCATGAAACTATGTAAACTCTGACTTCTGGACATCTCTTTTCTAACTATATCTTGATCCTCCCCCACCCCCACATACACACACTGTGACATCAGAAACATTTTGTGTAACAGAGAGAAAATTTTGTCCAGATAAATGAAGCATTAAGCTCATGACAAGGGCTGGAGAGATGGCTCAGGGGTTAAGAGCATCTGCTACTCTTACAGAGGACCTGGGTGCAGGTCCATGGTGACTTAGAACCATCAGTAACTCCTGCTCCAGGGGCTCCATTGTCTTTTGAACTCCCTTGGCACACACATATACAGGCAAACATCCATAAACAAAAAATCTAAAAAAATTTAAACTTATGATAAAAACGAAAGCAAGGAGTATACGTATATACCAAGGTTACAATTTTATATGTTTGTGAGTAAGGACATGGGCAACGTGGATTATTTACGTATGTGTGGTGTGGTGTGCTCATGCATGTGTGTGTGGTATATGCATGTGTGTGCATGTGTTCATGCCTGTATGCAGACGCCAGAGAAGGATGTTGAATGTTCCATACCCTTTCTTACCCTTTAATAAGAGTCTCACTGAACTTGGAACTCTTTTTTTTTTTTTTTTTTTTTTTTTTTTTTTTTTTTGCCAGCTAGGCTGGTTGGCCAGCAAGATCATGATCCTCCGGTCTTGTCCCTTTCCTCCCCCAGCACTGGGGCTGTACTCCTGTGTGGCTGTGCCTGTGCCACTTCGTATGTGGGTGCTGGGATACAGACTCAACCCTTCGTGCTTGTACTACAGGCACTCTGCCCTCTGAGCTGTCTCTTCAGCGCCTGAAAGTGGGCCTGGATAGGACTGAAGTAACCGGAGGCAACTTCATTGTGTTTAAAAATTCCCTCATGCGCTTGGGTTCTGATGGAGGAAGGTCATTGGTTAATTATAATAAAGAAACTGCGTGCCCCTCATAGGTTAAAACATAGGTGGGAGGAGTAAACAGAACAGAATGCTGGGAGGAAGTGAGGTAAGACGCCTCAGACAGAGGCCATGCTCCCCTCTCCCGGGCAGACGCCATGAAGCAAGCTGCCAGTCAGACATGCTGAATCTTTCCCGGTAAGACTGATGCTACTCAGATTATTAGAGATGGGTTGATCGGGATGTGAGAATTAGCCTGTAAGGGCTAGAGTTAATGGGCCAAGCAGTGTTTAAAAGAATACAGTTTGTGTGTTGTTATTTCGGGTAAAGGTAGCTGGTGGCGGGAGCTGGGTGGCGGAATGCAGCCCCGCAGCTCCTACTACAGGGTTCAGCATCTATCAGTGCAGATCAGGTGCTTGGATGTTAGGCCTGTCATGGAAGCCGGAGAGCCAAAGATTCAGGAAGTTACAAAGTATGGTTCGTATTGGTGATGTAAAAAAAAAAGAGAAGTGGCATATGGAGACATGTTAATATAACATTGATGTGTGTGTGTGTGTGCTAGAATTCAAAAGTTAGCCGGGCGGTGGTGGCGCATGCCTTTAATCCCAGCACTCGGGAGGCAGAGGCAGGCGGATCTCTGTGAGTTCGAGACCAGCCTGGTCTACAAGAGCTAGTTCCAGGACAGGCTCCAAAACCACAGAGAAACCCTGTCTCGAAAAACCAAAAAAAAAAAAAAAAAAAAGTTACTTTACAACAACAGTTGGGGAGGTGGCCAGCTCTCAGGGATCTCAGTGAGAATGGGTCCCTGGAAAAGAGTTGACGTTGTGACTCCACGTATTACTAAGAAAATAGAATTCCATCTCAAACCTGTCTTTGTTGTCCTTGTCCTACTAACCGGGAGGGTTCTCACATGGGAGGACAACAGTGCCCAGCATGCAGCCGTGAAAGCATAGCCCCCTTCGTTCTCCTAAGAATAGGTCTGAATTACTGAGTGCAGAACTGAGAGAGTCATCTCAGGGGCAAAGAGCAAAGGGCACAGTGGCCCCAGACACCACCCCTCTGGGCTGTCAGCAGGCTGTTCTGGGTCCCCTGTCTTTTGCCCTTAGGCTGGGATTTAAACTAAACAGATTTCCTATAGGAAATGCACACACAACCACACTCTGCTAAAGCTGCTTTTATGGACATTTCCCCTCAGAAATATTTCTCTCTGGAAAAATAAATTCACAGGATGTAATTAAAGCCATTATGTGTGTATGTTGGCCGAGCCTGTTCGTAAGTGCTTCACCAAACGGGCCACCAAATCAAGACGTGAAGGCGGGTTTTGTTTCTGTCTATCAACAATGATATTTATTAATTGCAGTGCAGGGCGTTTAGAGCCTTTATGGCTTCAGAAATAGCCTTCTGCTGGTTCCCTGCCCAAGGTAGTGCCGTTGATTCTGACCCCGGTGTGGCCTCTGCAGGAGCCTCAGCTTCCACAACAGCCCCGCTTTGTGCTGTGGCCTTTGGTTTGGGGCCCAGGTGGAAATAAATTCTAAGCATGAGAATAATTAACTTCTGAAAGAAAAAGTCCCCTAAATGGAGCTTGTGGGTAGGGTAGCACAGCTAAGAGCAGTTACACGCTGTGACTTCTTTGTCTTCTGTTTTCCGAGTCCTTTAGGGGAGCCTTTCATACACCACAAGTCCTGGCTGGGGATCCAGCTGGACTTGCTCCTGGTCCACAAGGGAAACCAGAGACAGTGTGGGCGTGTGGTGAGAAGCGCTCCTTTAGTTTCTGAGTGAGGAGCCTGGTGGCCCGCTGGTGAGGCCACAGAGCAGTCTCTCACAGTTTTTGAGTTGGTGGCAAGATGGTACTTTATGGGAGCACGTGACAGAACAAAACCACTCACTGCATGGGCAGGGAAGTAAAAGAGAATGAGGAAGGTCTGGGTCCCACAGTCTGATGGTACATTCCCAGTCACCCCAGTTTCTGACATTTGGCTCCTCCTAAGGCTTCCACAACTTCTAATACCATGGACTGGGGACCAGGCCTGTAATATCTGTGTCTTTTGGGAATAAACTGTCCTAGGAGTCTATGCTACTCCAAGTGGCTTGGTGCTGAGGTTCTTCACTGACGTTTGCAATGACCTTTGTGTAGCTGATTTGCATTCACAGGGGCCAGTTCTCTTGGAGGTCACTATTCAATGCTCTACTCTGGTCCATTGTCCCCGCATTCCTGGATCTTGTTGGCTCTGGCTGTTGAGGGACGTTGATCCACTTGTCCTCATAAACCCAGGCAAGTTCCCATGAGAGAAACACACACTCATTCCAGTAGAGGGAGAAATGAATGTAGGAGTTAGCTTCTCGGGAAGCTGTGAGGTGAGGTGAGGTGAGGTAAATGCTAGGGGTCACACAGGTAGAGCAGGCCTGGAGCCCAGGGCCCTGATGGACAGATGGGACACCAAGAGCTCTTGGGATGGTGTGAGGAGGCAAAGAAGCCACGTCCGTGTGTGTACAATAGGAGGTAGGGGGTGGGGTGGGTAGCTGGACTTGTCTAACAAAGGGCCCCAGATGTTTGCCTAAGGGGCACAAAGCTGGCCTTCAAGGGTCATTAGCAGATTTATGAGTCCAGCTGACAGAAGCTATGCTTTATGGGAGGAAAATGTTACCTGGCAGTGAGGACCACATAGCGAAGGGCAGAGTCCAGGATGTGGAGGGGCTGCAGCCCCAGCCTACCCTGCTGTGAAACTAGTCCTGTGTTCTGGAGCCCTCCTGTCCTGGATTCACTTCCTGATCTGGGCTGGGAGGAACTCTCAGATGCTTTGTGTCTGAGTTACTGTTCCTCTGGTCCTCTCCCACTTCAGGCTGAGGTTTCTTTAGCTCTAAATCTCCCACGAGCCAGGACCCAGGAGGCATCATACACAGGCAATTGCTGTCTTTGCCACCCCTGCCTCCAGCAGCTCATGGAGTGTAGTAATAGGAGCAGCGGGGCTGCGCCCCCAGCACCCTGGCCGCCTGCTAGCTTATGCCCCGAAATAATTACATGGACACTGTATTCTTTTAAACACTGCTTGGCCCATTAGCTCTAGCCCTTACTGGCTAATTCTGATATCCCGATCAACCCATCTCTAATAAACTGTGTAGCACCGGTCTTACCGGGAAAGATTCAGCATGTCTGACCTGGTGGCTTGCTTCATCGCGTGCGTCTGCCTCAGAGAGCAGAGCTATTGCGTCTGCCCGGGAGAGGGGAGCATGGCATCTCTCAGCTCACTTCCTCTTCCTCCCAGGATTCTGTTCTGTTTACTCCACCCACCTATGTTCTAACCTATCAGGGCAAGCAGTTTCTTCATTTAATTAACCAATGACCTTCCTCCATCAGTGGAGCACTTTCAGACTCTGCTCAGGTGAAGCCAGGATTCTTCACTGCAGGAAAAGAATTGCAGTGTAGGTCAGGACAAAGCCAGTATCGTGTTTACTTAGAAAAAGTGTTCACAAATACTGAAGCATGGGAGTTAAGAGAGACAACAGTTAGGATGGAGAGGAGTGCTTGCCACCTTTTCAGGGGACCTGTAACTCCAGCTCCAGGAAAAGCAGTACCAGACGGAACCTCTTCTGGCTTCCTTGGGCACTGCATGTATACAGTTTATACAAAGAACATTATTTTTTTTCAAAAGAAAAGTAAGGACAGTGGTCACACTCTGGAGTGGGCACAGGTTTCTCAAAAGAGTGTCACATTCCAGGGCCCAACTGTGGACAGATTTTGGTTTTTGAAATTAAATTGTTCAAAAGGTTTAAATATGAAGTAAACATGTTTTAGCTGGGTGTGGTGACTCATACCTATAATCTCAGCACTTGAGAGACTGAGGCAGGAGATTTGCCATGAGCTGGAGACCATCAGAAAGAAGGGAGGGGAGAGGAGGGAAAGAGGGAGAGGTTTTGAATTGACTGACTGATTTCACAGCCTTCTATGCTGGGGCCTGAAACCCTGGTGGCAGGGGGACAGCTGTGGATGTCTCCCATTGGCTGCTGTATGTACGCTTGCACATTCCCTGGCTTTGTTCATCTTTCCTAACATCTGGAACAGTGCTACAGGCAAGGGCAGAGAGGAGCTGAGAATTTTTCTCTTTCCACATTTTGCCGGTTCCTGGCTCTTCAGTGAGCAATGAGCCTCTGGTTCAGGTAACAGAGGACCTGGTCACTCAGCTTTGGAACTGTGACATCGGCTACAGGGCCCCCACCTTTGAAGGCACAGAATTGCTGTGATTTGAGGACCTAGCTTTGAAAGGCTGGGACCATAAGGCTCTAGTTACTGGGGCTTAAACTGTAAGCTCTGAGGTTTGGAAGTCTGGCATGTGAATTTCGGGTATGCAGGGCTGTCAGCACCGAGGGAGCTACCTCTGTGATTTTTATTCGAATGGAGTAAAATGACCTTCAGCCAAGTGTTATGACAGGAATATACATAAGGGCTGTCCATAAAGTTCTGAGATTTTCTATATCTGGTACATGTCACCCGTGGAATTTGGGGTCACTTCCCAAATTTGGGTTATCATCCAGTGAAGTGGCACTTCCCACCAGCTACAGTGACAGGGATAGAACTGATCTGTGGAGGAAGTGCCCCATTTGGGGTCCACCAGCAGGATGTGGACTCTGCCTCCCGGCACTTCACAAGTTGGCTCTGGGGCTTGGGTAGCAATGTCTGTAGAGCAAGCAGGGACAGGAAAAGAAATTCTGGACTCAGTGGTGAAACCTGAAGAATCTTCCCATCTCCACCAAGGATGGAGTTCCAAACATGCTGCTTCATAAGAGAATAGTAGATGTGCCCAACACTGCCCAGGGGTCAGGACCAGGAGAAATGTCCATTCAGGCCGCCGTTGATTCAATCTATTGCATAGTTCTCATGCTACAGGGCAGGAGCCGTGGAGGGTCAGCATACCTGATTGGGGGGTGGGCAGCATCCTTCCCTATATGCAACTGGGGCCTCAGGCTGGTGTCCCTGCTGTGTTTTGGGAAAGCCCTCTACCTGCCTGCAGTGGGAAAGGGCTGAGATGGGATGAGGGGCTGCTTGCTGGATTCCTTTCTGGTTAGGTTTTCTGAGCTCAGAAAACCTGGGAGAACTGGGATTTTGTAAGGGAGAGATATGTGGGGTTGGGTGTTCTTTGAGAAAAAGCTTAACCCAGTTAGCTGTAGACTCTGAGGTCTTGGGTACAGCTACAGCACTAATCAGGCTCCTGACCTTGGGGTTCTGACTTTGGGGGTGATGGTAAAGTGTGGGTCCTTTCATTTGCCTTACCCCAGGCACGAAGAGTGCTGCCATGTGTTGGGTGTGAGAGACCACCTTACCTTCAGGGAGCAAGGGCTGTTAATCTCTTTACCAGAGCAGCTGACCTCCCCAGGAGAGCAGTAGAGGCAGGTGAGGGGCATGGTGGTGTGAGAGGAAGGCTCTGCTCAAGTCGCATCACCTCCATGCAAAGGCTGTGAAAAAAGAGGGCAGCCCATGGGACCAGGGAAGGTGGCACAGTTGAAATTGACTGCATGCCAGAAACTTTGACAACCCGATCCAGGCAAGATCTACCTAATCAAAACCTTATTTTATTTAATAATTTTTTATACAATGTATTTTGGTCATATTCTTTCCCCTCCCCAACTTCCCAGATTCTCCCACTGACCCAACTTCATATTCTCACCCCTCTCTCTCTCTCTCTCTCTCTCTCTCTCTCTCTCACACACACACACACACACACACACACACACCTTTAGCCAAAACAACAACAAAAAAGGACACAAAAACATATAGTCCCAGAATCTCTTTAAAAAATAATTGTGCTGGGTCACTGAATCCCAGAACTTGGGAGGCTGAAGCAGGCTGATCTCTGTGATTTCAAAGCCAGCCTGGTCTACTGAAGAAATTAGCCATTTTAACCTTTTTAAAGTCATAAGCAAATACAATATAATCAACCCCAGGCCTTTTTAATCTTTCCAAACTGATATTGTTCCCATTAAAATACTAACTTCAGTGGGATGGAGCAGAGTATAGTTTCTGGCACTGGCTCACAACTGCCTGTAACTCCAGCTCCAGGTTGCCTAACCCCCTCTTCTGGCCCCTCACAGTACACATGCACATGTACACACACACACACACACACACACACACACACACACACACTGAATAAAGAGAAAAACCAATCTGCTAGGTATGGTGGTGTACTTTCCCAGCACCAGGGAAGCAGAGGCAGGTTGATCTCTATGAGTTCAAGGTCAGACAGGTCTACATAGTCAGCTCCAGGCCAGTCAAGGGCTACAGAGTAAGACCCTCTCTCCATGCACTGCCCCCAGTCTTTAAGAAGTTTTTGCTTGGGGCTGGACAGATGGCTCAGCCGTTAACAGCACTGACTGCTCTTCCAGAGGACCCGGGTTCAATTCCCAGTTCACAATTGTCTAAAAATGAAGTTCACAAGACCTGACACCCTCACACGAATGCACATTAAATAAAGTTAAATAAATTTTAAAAAAGTTTTTGCTTTCCCTTCCTTCTGAGGTAGGATAGAGAGGGAAATTATGGGGTCGTGAGGAGGATGAGGAGCCCCCTCATTCAGGAATTTGGTTGAAGCCTCTGGCCTACAGAGAAGCAGGAATTTCGGCACAAGTAATGGCTCAAGGCCTTCCCTCCTCCAATAAATCTGCAGTTTCTAGGACTCTCACCAGAAACTTGATTTACGGGAAAGGACATGTACAAAACTCCGGACACAACCAGTGGCTCCTGGTTTTACCTTTTCAGATTATAATTCCATCCAAGGCACATCTGAAGCCACCCTATAATCTCATATATACATACACATATAGTTTTGGAGTAACCTTTTGAGATCTAAACTGAGAGTCATCAAAATGGTGTATGTAGCTAGTGCTAAGGTTTGGGACTCCCTTGAGCTACACTTGGGTACGTCTTAATACTCTCTTCTAAGTCTTGTGGTTAAATCTATGTTAAAATATCTTTAATAAAACCTCAGATTTGCTTTTACTAGTTCTAGAATTCTTGTCTGAGTCAAAGCCATGAATCCAGTTTGGCCTGAGTTGCAGTCTCTATGAGAAAAAAGGGACATTCTCTGGCTCGGGTGACAGCAAGGAGTTTTATCTGTTCCCTTACCACAGGAACTCCCTCTTCTAGCCACAACCTGGTATCCACTATTCCGTTTCTGTTTCTACCAAGTTGATTCCTTTAGTGACCTCCTACGAGTGCACGATTTCTTCTTTATAGGTGGCTTATTTTACTGGGCTCAGTGTCCTCCAGGGTTGTCCATACTGTAGCCCGGGACCGAGACTTTTTAAGGCTGTGTGGATAGTCCACAGGGCCACATTTTGATGTGTATTTATCCGTCCGTGCACATCTGGGTGGTTTTACACTCGAGACATCCGAGCTAGGGATTTGTAGTTGTGGAGTAGAGCGGTAAGGCTGGGCCACCTGGCTCTCTTCCCTGCAGCATCACTGGTGTCACCGGTATCTCACGCCAGCGGCGCTCTCTGCTGTTATCAAGCCCAAACACCACCGCAGGAGTCTCTTCTCTTTCCCTTCAACACCCTCGATGCCCATGGCTCCAGGCTGCCCCACCCAGCTCTACAGACCTGGGTAGCTGAGCCAGCCTGGCGTGAGGATATGTGGGGGTACTTATGGGTTATTAGCTCTCAGCTGGTGTGCCATGACCACACAAAGATGCAGATAAGTCACAACCACCGTGACTCTCCTCCACCTCAACGCACGGCGGGGCGCTTCTGTCTCCTTAAGGCGCTGCCTTCCCGGCTCCCTGGAGTCCTTCCCCTGCAAGAGACTTTTCCCTAAGTCGCGAGGGAGAGATCGGAAGGACCCGACGGCGTCCAAGCTTAAGAGCTGTTCAGAAAGCGACGCCCACGGTGCGACCGGGGTAAAATCGAGAGTGCTTGGGGAAAGTCACTCGGTCAACACGCCTCGCCAGGCTACAAGCACTGCTGGCTCCATGGAGATATTCTGGGCTGCACTCGACTTACACCACTTTACAAGTCACCGACTCGGAAGGCACCGTCGGGAGCCGCACGGTAAAGACCGGTGCCAGGCGCTGCCTCGAGTCAACACGACCTTCAGCCGCCGCGCGGGGCCGAGAACGTTCTACTCGGCCGCAGCGGCCACGCCCACGTCCCGCCTTTTCCCCGTGGTGGGGACAGAACCTGCCAATCAGAAGTTCCTGAAGCATGCAAATAAGCCTCCGCCCCCAGGGGAAAGGCGTTTCCCTAGACTTGCAGCTTCCTTCGCAGACGCCGCCTCGCAGTTTTGTCTTCCATCCAGCACGGCGCTCAAGTCCGTTAGCTAGGCCGGAAGTGGAGACCCGAGCGCCCCGCTGGCGGAGCCGGAAGTGCGCTAGCGAGGCGCTTACTGGCCGGAAGCCGAGCCCCGGACACGCCCACCTGCCGTTGGCGTCGCAGGTGTACCTCAGACACTTTGACGGCGTCGCCGAGGAGGCGGCTGGACCACCGTGGGGTCCAGGCGGAGGCCGAGGGCCGAGTCGGCATGGCGGAGGGCGGGAGCCCCGAAGGGCGGGCCGGCCCGAGGGCCGCAGGTAACGTGAGCGGCTTGGGGTGGTGGGGAACGGGGGCTGCGTCTCTGGATCAGTCAGAATGACGCTCTGGCGTCCAGCGCCCGTGTCCTACGTCCCCGCCGGCCAGGTCTGCGGAGCCGCACCCGGGGTCAGTTAGTGGACGTCAGGCATCGTGGGGCCCAGGGCGCTACCCCCGCTCTCGGCCTCCCGTGGTCAACCCTCTCGCGGGATTTTTTTCTTTCCAAAGTTGGTCTTGTAACTGCCACCCTGTTAGCCGATCCTAGTCAGTGACCACAGCCGTGACACGGAGCACGGATCCTCTTCCAGGTCTGAGCACACTGGTCAGGAAAGGTCCTCAGAGGTCGGCCCGCTGTAGGGCAGGCTCCTTTTCCTCATCCCGTCCTGCCAGTCAGCGCCTCGTAGCCACTGGACACCCCCTACCCCCCTTGACGACCATGCTGTCCCCAGAGAGCCTGCCAGTGACACAGCGCTTACAGCGGCGCTTGACCCACCTACCTGCAGAGAAAGACTGACATTCGTCATCTGCCCCAGCATCTCCACTTTGCCGTACTGCCACTGTGAAACCGAGAATTCCCAGGAGAGGAACTTCCTGGTGCGAAGTCCCACATGGGGTCTTTCTGAGACTGCCATGCGTGTGGTAGGGACCTTGCTGTGCCCATCTCTGGTCTTGGAGAGGCGCTTGTTTTGTTCAGGGAACTCTTTTAGGTATCAAAATCTCAGAAGGCCGCACAAATGACAGTCTTGTCCTCCCTCCCTCCATCAAGTCAACAGGCTTTATTTATTTATTTAATTTATTTATTTACTGTTGGCTTGGCTCACGAGGTTATCAGGGTGACCTGAAAAGGCTAGACAAAGCCTTTGCCACTCAAAACTTTGGTTGGCTTTGACTTTGATCTCAGGGACAGACAAGATCTCCGAGTGGACTGCTCTGTCATGCAGGAGTGTCATGGGAGACACTCATGGGGTGGGTAAAAGACAGCTATTCCTTAGTGTGGAGAAGGGTCCTGTAAAAGAATCTGGTTTTGGCCTTTCAGTACCCGTTTTGTTAGTGTGTCCAGCTCGGGGTGGAGAGACTGGTCTTGAGTGCTATCGGGGGTAGTTGTGTTGTCACTGGAATGGAAAATCCGAAAAACACAAACATGAAGTGGCCTTTGACTCTAGAATTGGGGGAATTTCTGAGGGTGCCCTGCTCCCGGGCTGGTAGCCTTGAAGAGAGATGAGCAAAGAGAGGTCCAAAGAGCTGATCAAGTCCTCTGGTGCCCACTTTCTTGACACATCTGTTTCTTCCCCAACTTTGGCTTTGGACTTGTATATCCATCGGTAACTGCATTGTACTTGTGGAGGGCAATGATTGGAGGAGGACCTGGATGGAGCCTTAAAGAGCAGTTTCTGGGCTTGATGCCCACCTGTTGATGTGCAGCAGCACATCAGGTTGTGGGATCCGAAGGAGCCACGTAGGTGTTTGTGAACCTTGTGCTGCCATTAGCCTTTTTGTCTTCCCCGTTCAGTGGACTTTCAGATCCTGGAGGGTAAGGATGCCCACCTACTCATCAGCACACTGTCCCTTTAGGAGAGTCTTGTATTCGGTAGGGACTCAAAGGACATTCTGTTTGAATATGAAAACAACATCTAGAAAAAGCCTGTTTGTGAAGGGTATGCTTTAGAATGATGCCTGGTCACATGCTAGGACATCATCACAGGGTGGGAAACTTGTATCGCAGCAGTTAGAATTTGTGCTGTTTTTATAACACCTTTTGATGCAAGTTTTTATAAAACATCAGTCTCCTGGAGTTAAGTTTGGACTTTGATGTGAGCAGCGATGCAGATGTTTCCAAGCAGGTGATTAATTGTACAAATGTTCTCCATTGACTACATTTCTCTCTCTGCTTTTGATGCCTGGTTTTGTGTTGCTATTGTTTTGTTTTGTTTTTGTTCAGTTTGGTGAGAGTTTTGTTATCTAGTATGATAGAGTTTTTTTCCACCCCATTATTTTGTTTGTTTGTTTGTTTTTTGTTTTTTAAGATAGGGTTTCTTTGGCTGTCCTCCAACTCACTCTGTAGATCAGGCTGGCCTTGAACTCACAGAGATCCACCTGCTCTGCCTCCCAAATGCTAGGATTAAAAGGAGTGTGCCACCACGCCCATTATTCTTACTAAAACAAAAAACAATTCTCCCTTATGTATATCTACAAATAAATTTTGGAATATTTTTGGCATATCCCGTATTAAATTTCTGAAGAGACTGGCTACATTTTATTTATGGGTAACCTTGGGAATTCTTTTATATTGAATCTTCTCATTCTAGTACATAATACGTATGGTTTTTCTATTTAGTCCTCTTTATTTTTTGTTATATAGGCTGTACTTGTATTTATGCATTTACTTTTTAGTTTTTTACTTAGTTATAATTTTTCTATTTCTTTTTGTGCGTGTGTGTGCACATGTATATGTGGAGGTCAGAGGTCAACATTTAGTGTTATCCACCTTATTTTTGAAACAAGGTTTCTCACTGCATATGGAGTTTGCAGATTTGGATTTAGCTAGACTGGCTGCCAGCCAGCCCAGAGATCCACAGCCCTAGGGAGCCTCCTGTTTCTACCCCTGGTAGAACTACAGGCGTGTGCAACTGGTCTTGGCTTTTTATATGAGTGTTGGGGATCTGAGCTTAAGGGCTGGTGTTGGCATGGCAAGTACTACTAACTGAGACATCTTGAAGTGTAATTTTTATACAATGTTACATTTGAGACTTTTCCTGTTATTTTCATTGCTACAACAAAATACCTGAGATAGGATAACTATAAAGAAAAGTGATTTATTTAGTTCAGTCTTAGAGGCTGAATTTCATGGTGCAGGTTCTGATGTAGGTACCTCGAGGCAGACACCAGTGGAGGAACTGTGATCTCCTGGCTAACCAGGAAGCCAGAGTCTAGGTGGGGCAGGTTTCATGTTCTTATAATTACCCTCTGATAAGACCTCTCCAGGATCCCAGGAGAAATTCTGCAGACCTGCAGGAAGACACTTTCCCACTGACCCTGTGGCCCATGTGATGCCACACTGGTTAAAGAGCTGTGTTGTCTCTCAGCACTACCATACTGGGCAGGCCTCTAACACACGGACCTCTGTAGATGCAGTAGTATTCTGCTGAGGTTTTTCTTCTCTAGACACCTTTGTTGTTGTTTCTCAGAGCAGCAGGGTGGGAAACTCACCTACCTTCTGTATAGCAACTCTTGTTTGGCCCTTGGTTTTTAGTAACCAGCTGTCTTTGTAGTAAAGGAGATGGCTGCCATTCTCCTTTCAGATGCCCCATTTTAAAGATGGTCTTAGTTAGATACTTGGGATAAATTAGAGTAATTACATGCTAGAATTTTTGGCGTAATATTTTCGATTTTAATTTGGCAGTACTTTATGTAGAATCTTCTATGCTATAAAGTTCCTGTTGGCTCATTGTTCCATTGCTCCCCAGTCGATCACATGGACTAGGACATTTTTTTTTCTTTTTAGAAAAAGAATTTTATCAGGCTTGGTGTCAGGGATGGCTAGTTTGATAAGGGAAACCCTACAGGTTTTCTGGGAATTTGAAAGTTCCTGTGTGGCTGGGCAGGAAGGAGCCTCTGCAGAAGGCGTCCTATTTGGTTGGCCTTGCTAATGGTTTCCCACACTGATAGGAGCCCCTCTCTTCATGCAGGTCCTAATCTGAAGGAGTGGCTGAGGGAACAGTTCTGTGACCATCCACTAGAGCACTGTGAAGATACAAGGCTCCATGATGCAGCCTATGTAGGGGACCTCCAGACCCTCAGGAATCTACTGCAAGAGGAGAGCTACCGGAGGTGAGTGTCCCTGCTGGGGCTGGTAGCAGGTATTAGCCTGTGGGTCTTCAGGAGACTGAAATTTGTGGTTTGGATTGCCGATTAAGACTGATGCTGCAGGAATGCCTTTTGATTTTATTGGAGGGACAAAAAGAAGAATTACTGGTGGCCGGGTACTGTGGGCAGGTGTCCCTGGGTTCAAGTCTGGCTTTGTGATTGACCTTTGTGTTTTCTGGTAATTTGTTCTATCTAGGCATTAGTTTCCTCAGTGTTTTTCTTGAAGGCAATGTTAGAGATGTCAGTAGTGGCCTTGCCCCTCAAAGTCCCCTATGGCTCTTTAAAATAAAAAAAAAAGATGTTTTATTTAAAACGGGGTCTCACTATGTAGCCTTGGCTGGATCAGAATTTATTATGTATACGAGGATGGCCTCAAATTCACAGAGATCAGCCTGTCTCTGTGCTCTAAGTGCTAAGATTAAAGAAAGGTGTGCACCAACCACTATGCCTGACTATTTTATTCATTTAAATTATGTGTGTATGGGGGACGGGTGGGTATGTGCATGTAAATACAGGTGGCCACAGGGTCCTGAAGAGGGAGGTCATCCCTTGAAATTAGGTGATTGTGAGCCACCTGATGTGGGTGCTGGGAATTGAACTCAGGTCCTTTGAGAGTGTCACATGCCCTTAACCATTGAGCCATCTCTTCATCCTTTCTCCAATGGCTCTTTAGCCAGAGTAGTCCTTTTTCTACAACTACTTTATTGCCATTCCTTTGATGTTCTCATTTTCACTTCTCAGGTCTGTAGTGATCAGCCATAGGCCAGCTGACTTCCCACTGTAGGGATGTGGTGGTGCCATCTCCTTTGTTTTCTTTTCCTGGCCTCCTGATTACAAAATCCTTCCAGTTACTGAGTCCTGGATCTTCTTTTAAAGCTGAGAGTCTTGCCCTGTCTCCCTGTGCAGGATGCTAGGAGAGCACCCATCATTTTCTCTGGGGGCTCCTTGAGTACTTTGTCTGAATGATATTGAATACAAATGAAACTGGACTTCATACTTCTGTGTTTTTACTTTGCCTGGAGGAGTGGACGCAGTGGATTGATGGAAGTCTCTGTGGGAGACCTACACTACTGCCTTTGTGTAGACAATTCCCAAGTAAAGGATTCCTAACCAGCCAGGAGTGTGCTCCTTTCTTATATTTTTGGTTGTGAGCCTAGCCTTTAACGGCTGAGCCATCTCTCCAGCCCAATGTGCTCCTTTCTTATCCTTCTGATGTCTTAGCATTATTTCATAGAGCACAGGCTGGAGAGATGACTTAGCAGTTAGAGCACTTGTTGCTCTCACAGAGGACCCAGTTTCAATTCTCAGCACTCACATGAGACATCCTCTTCTGACTTCTGCAGGCACCAAGCATGCATATGGCACAAAAAAATATGTACAGGCAAAACATCCATATGTGAAATAAAATGAATAAACCTAATAAAACCAAGCACAAAATTTAAATTTATTTAATGTGGCTCAAGCCCCTGAAAGACTTAAGCATACAGACAGAGCAGTAGAATGAAAGAGTTCAGTGAAGTTCCTATTGTGCTCCCCTTCCCTCTCCCTGTCCCCTCTCCTCTCCTTGTCCTCTTCTCTCTCTTCCCTTTTTCTCCCCTTTCCCCTATTTCTTCCTTCACATTTGGCCCTTATGTAGTTTAATAGCCTAGGCTGGCTTTGAACTCCAGACCCTTCTACCTCTGCCTCCCCCTCCTGAGTTCTAGATTATTGGCCCATGCCACCACACTGGCTCCTTTCTTAAACTCAGGGTTCATGAATGTCCTTTTTCTTTAACATTTTCTTTTGCTGTCCATGTCTCTGGTGGTGAGTTCTGGAGGGTTCCTGGACTTTATTGGCCCGTATCAGCCTATATATGACTGGAGGTGGAACACCAGGACTGGTTTAGAGAGACACTGCCTATGGGATGGTCCTTAGTTTCTGCTTCAGTGTGGAAGCTGAGGTTAAACACACCTTGGTTTCTGACCTGGAGGGTCAGTGGACAGCATAAATACTTTTCTGGTGGTCATACTGTCTGAGAGCTGTGTCTGGACAGTTGGCTGCCACTGCTGGCCAAGAATGCTGCCCCCATAATCTTAATGATCTCCTAGACTCTCAGTTATTCTGGGTCAGGGTAGGAGGAGATAGATTACTACTATTGATTGTCTTTATCTGGAGAGGATTCCAGCATTGGACCTTTATAGGTGGTCACTAGTAAGAGGGCGTGCGTGGCCCTTCCTGTCCTGCCCTGTGTTCCTGATGGATCTATATAAGTATTGTAGAGGAATAGGCGTTGAAATGTAGGTTAGGTATCTAAGAACTAGAAATCTCAGTTTTAGTGCTGATTATTTTGCTGAAGCCCCTAGTTTCCTTGTCACTGGACCCCAAATGCCTATTTTCTCTGCTTAAGTTCAGCAGGGCAATTGTGGAAGCATTTCAGGACATAGAACACAAAGGGCTGGAAATGTAGCTCAGGGGTAGAGTGTTTGCATAATGTGTACAAGATCCTGGGTTTGATGCTTAGCACCATGAGACAGAAAACAGAACACAGGTGAAGGTATTCCAAAACTGGGGGGTTGGCATTGGCTACCTAAATAGCTGTCTTTCTTGGGAGCCTTTGCCAATGTGAGAAGAGGGAGAACCGCTCATTTGCCTGGGGTGACTCTCATAAGCTCCCTGTGTTCCCCATATAGCCGCATCAATGAAAAGTCTGTCTGGTGCTGTGGCTGGCTCCCCTGTACACCACTGAGAATCGCAGCCACTGCAGGCCATGGGAACTGTGTGGACTTCCTCATACGCAAAGGAGCCGAGGTGGACCTAGTGGATGTCAAGGGGCAGACTGCCCTGTATGTGGCTGTAGTGAATGGGCACCTGGAGAGCACTGAGATCCTTTTAGAAGCTGGTGCTGACCCCAATGGCAGCCGGCACCACCGCAGCACTCCTGTCTACCATGCCTCTCGCGTGGGTAGGGATGACATCCTGAAGGCTCTTATCAGGTCAGTACTGCCTGTTTCTCTACTTGGTTTTTTTCTACTTTAAGAGTGTGCTTGTTAGAGGACTTGGAAGGACTGCTTCATTAGTGCCCTTCTTTGCTTTCTCACCCACTGATACCTTATGCTTACTGTTATTTTTCTTAACTTTTTGAGTTGTGTGCTTATTTATTTTTAACAATGTAAACTTTCTTTTATTTCTTTATTTCTTTATTCAGTGTTCTGCCTGCATGTATCCCTGCAGGCCAGAAGAGGGCATCAAATCTCATTACAGATGGTTGTGAGCAGATATGGCTGCTGGGAATTGAACTCAGGACCTTTGGAAGAGCAGGCAAAGCTCTTAACCACTGAGCCATCTCTCCAGCCCAACAATGTAAACTTTCAATGAAATTTACCTTCATTTATAGCTTTGGCCATATCCTCTAAAGTCCCTTTTCTTTCTTTCTTTCTTTCTTTCTTTCTTTCTTTCTTTCTTTAATTTTACATGCCAGTCCCAAGTCTCCCTCCCTCTTCTCCTCCCGCTCCCCCCATCTTCCCCCCACCCTACTCCCCATCTGCTCCTCAGAGAAGGGTAAGGCCTCCCTGGGAAGTCAACTAAGTCTATTCCATCACTTTGTTGAGACAGGGCCAAGTTGTGCCCCACCCCCAGTGCCTAGGCTAGCAAGGTATCTCTTGTAGAGAATGGGCCCCCACAAAGCCAGTTTATACATTAGCATCCTTATTCTTGAAATATTAAAAAAAATTTCGTGTGTGTGTACCATGTGTGGGTACCAGAAGGGGGTATCAGATCCCCTGGAGTTGTTACAGGTATTTGTGGGCCATATGATGTGGGTGCTGGGAACTGAACTCTGGTCCTCTGCAAGTGCAGCAAATGCTTAACTGGTGAGACATCTCTCCAGCCTCCAAAGCTCAATTTTTTAAATAGCTATAGTTGAGGTTGATTTCTTCTTTGTTCTTAGAGTTTTGGAAGAGGATTCTGTAATAACAGTGAAGTTTTTCATTATTGATGCCCCTCACACACATTGTTATGAATGCTTGCATGGTGTGTTAACCTAAGTTCTATTCTTCAGGATCCCCATTTTTTTCTTTGCCATCAAAGCAGCCAAAATTTAGAGAAATGTGTAAGTCTGTAATTACTGTTGTGACTTTTGTCAGTTGCCTCTGCATTTCAATTAGATTTTGAGCTGAGTGTTGTGATTTAATTATATTGATATTACATTTCCTTTTGTTTGAACGAGCTTTTGTTCTCCCCTTTTATACTTTGAGTAGCATCTTTCCACCCTAGATGTCTTATTCATCCCTTAATGTGGAGGCCAGCTAGTTCTAGGGTGGGCTAGTGTAGCTTAGGTAGCTAGTTTGCTCTTAGTGAGAGGGTAGTTGTTATCATAGAACCTTCATCCAGTAACTGAGGGGAGCAGATGCAGAGATCCACAGCTAAGCACTGGGCCAAACACCTGGAATCCAGTCATAAACAGGGAGGAGTGATATTATGAACAAAGGGACTAAGACTGTGATGGGGAAACCCACAGAAGCAGCTGACCCAAGCAAGTGTGAGTTCACTGACTCCAGACTGACAGGTGGGAAACCAGCATAAGACAAACTAGGGCCTCTGAATGTGAGTGACAGTTGTGTGGCTTGGGCAGTTTATGGGGCCACTAACAATAGAACGGGATTTATCCCTAATGCATAAACTGGCTCTTTGGAGCCCATTCCCTATGGAGGGATACCTTGCTCAGCCTAGATACAGGGGGAGGGCCTTGGTCCTGCGTCTGGTGATCTGACAGGTGACAGACTTTGTTGACTGTCCATGGGAGGTCTCACCCTCTCTGAGGAGTGGATGGGGGGTGGGATGGGGAGAAGGTAGGGGAGTTGAAGGATGGGAGGGAGAGGGAACTGGGATTGGTATGTAAAATAAGATTGATTTAAAAAAAAATGAGTTGGAAGCTTTTCTATGATTAGGATTTTACAATTTATCACTGTTAATTTAAGTCTTAAAATTTGTATTGAAGATTTAGTTTAAGAGCCTTTAGCATCAAATATAAAACTTATATAAATAAATACAGTCTCCCCCCCGCCCCCAAAAAAAAGAAAAGAAGCAGATAAAAGTTCCCTTGTAGAAGAGTGCCAGCAGTGGTTTCTCAACTAGGTTCTGGAAGTATATTTTTCCAAAAGGGTTATATACTAATCAGCTACAGATTAAAGATAAATGATCGAGGAAGTTTTAAATTAGAGGGTGATAAAGTTTGGGCTTCAAAGAAACTCATCTAGTCATTTCTAGCATGGCTATATAAACTACCTTGAATTCATGCTTTTGCATCTTAGAGAATTTAAGGCATTAATGTGGAAATGTTTTTTTAATTTTTTTGTTTTGTTTTTTGCTTTTTGAGACAGGATTTCTCTTGATAACAGCCTTGGCTGTCCTGGAACTCACTCTGTAGACCAGACTGGCCTCAAACTCACAAAGATCTGCCTGCCTCTGGATTAAAGGTGTGCACCACCACTGCCTGGCTATATTTTTGAATTTTTTATATTTGTGTGTTTGTGTGTGTACATACGCATGTTCATGCACATTCCATAGTATGCCTGTGGAGGTCAGGGGATAACTTGTGGGAGCTGGTTTTCTCTTTCCACTATATGGGTTCCAGGGATGGAACTCAAATCATCAGGCTTGGCAGGAAGATCCTTTGCACACTGGAAATGTTTTTGAGTAGGATCAGTTAATGAAATTCCATTTTAGTTCAGAAATCCCTGTGGACATTTCAGATGATATATCCTGTTTCCTCTGTGGAGCACAGGGCACTACTCTGGCAAGCAAGCATATTAACGTATTATTTTATTTAAAATTTCCCTATATTCTAAACTTTATGATGATTGACTTTTAGAAAATGGAAGCTTGCTGGGTGTAGTGATGAACACTTTTAATATCAGCACTGGGGAGGTAGAGGCAGGTAGAGCTCTATGAGTTTGAGGCCAGCCTGGTCTACATAGCAAGTTCTAGGCCAGTCGGGTACATGATGAGACCTTGTCTAAAAACAAGCAAGCAGGCAAGCAAGCAAGCAAGCAAGCAAACAAACAGCCAAAAATAACAAAGACAAAAATGGAAATGGTACTGGTAAGTTACTAAATGGGTAATATCATCAAAATAAAACCCAAACTTCCCGGCCTGTCTGTATCACTTTTCCTGTAGGCATGCCTTTCATCTTTCATTATTGCCATTTTCTGGCTCTCTGTAAGGTACTTCCTTTTTTTGTTGGTAAATTCCCTTGCTCTACATTGCTGATATTTTAGGATAGAAGGTAAGAAATGATGTTTCTGTGTGTTCAAGGTTATATTGACTTGTTCAGCTGTTTTGGGTGTGTAGAGATAATAAAAGCAATAGAGAAATTTAGAAAATATTTAGGATTAAAATGAACTGGATCCTATTCAGTATATTTTTATGAGTTTCAAAAACTGTCTTTCCTATTGCTCAATAGGTACCAGATTGTTACACTGTCACCCAAGATTGTTTTTTAATTAATTAATTAATTTATTAAAGATTTCTGCTTCCTCCCCACCACCGCCTCCCATTTCCCTCCCCCTCCCCCAATCAAGTTCCCCTCCCTCATCAGCCCGAAGAGCAATCAGGGTTCCCTGCCCTGTGGGAAGTCCAAGGACCACCCACGTCCTTCCAGGTCTAGTTAGGTGAGCATCCAAACTGCCTAGGCTCCCACAAAGCCAGTATGTGCAGTAGGATCAAAACCCAGTGCCATTGTTCTTGAGTTCTCAGTAGTCCTCAATGTCCTCTATGTTCAGCGAGTCTGGTTTTATCCTATGCTTTTTCACATCCAGGCCAGCTGGCTTTGGTGAGTTCCCGATAGAACATCCCCATTGTCTCAGTGTGTGGGTGCACCCCTCGTGGTCCTGAGTTCCTTGCTTGTGCTCTTTCTCCTTCTGCTCCTAATTTGGACCTTGGGATTTCAGTCCGGTGCTACAATGTGGGTCTCTGACTCTGTCTCCTTTCATCTCCTGATGAAGGTTAATATCCAGGAGGATGACTATATGTTTTTCTTTGGGTTCACCTTCTTATTTAGCTTCTCTAGGATCACAAATTATAGGCTCATTGTCCTTTATTTATGGCTAGAAACCAAATATGAGTGAGTACATCCCATGTTCCTCTTTTTGGGTCTGGCTTACCTCACTCAGGACAGTGTTTTCTATTTCCATCCATTTGCATGCAAAATTCAAGAAGTCCTTGTTTTTTACTGCTGAGTAGTACTCTAATATGTATATATTCCATACTTTCTTCATCCATTCTTCCATTGAAGAGCATCTAGGTTGTTTCCAGGTTCTGGCTATTACAACCAATGCTGCTATGAACATAGTTGAGCATATACTTTTGTTGTATGATAGGGCCTCTCTTGGGTATATTCCCAAGAGTGGTATTGCTGGGTCCGGGGGTAGGTTGATCCCGAATTCCTGAGAAACCGCCACACTGCTTTCCAAAGTGGTTGCACAAGTTTGCAATCCCACCAGCAATGGATGAGTGTACCCCTTCCTCCACAACCTCTCCAGCAAAGGCTATCATTGGTGTTTCTGAGTTTAGCCATTCTGACAGGTGTAAGATGGTATCTTAAAGTTGTCTTGATTTGCATTTCCCTGATTGCTAAGGAAGTTGAGCATGACCTTAAGTTTCTTTTGGCCATTTGAACTTCTTCTGTCGAGAATTCTCTGTTCAGCTCAGTGCCCCATTTTATAATTGGGTTGATCAGCATTTTACAGTCTAGTTTCTTGAGTTCTTTATATATTTTGGAGATCAGACCTTTGTCAGTTGCGGGGTTGGTGAAGATCTTCTCCCAGTCAGTGGGTTGCCTTTTTCTCTTAGTGACAGTGTCCTTTGCTTTACAGAAGCTTCTCAGTCTCAGGAGGTCCCATTTATTCAATGAGGCCCTTAATGTCTGTGCTGCTGGGGTTATACGTAGGAAGTGGTCTCCTGTGCCCATGTATTGTAGAGTACTTCCCACTTTCTCTTCTATCAGGTTCAGTGTGTTCAGACTGATATTGAGGTCTTCAATCCATTTGGACTTGAGTTTTGTGCATGGTGATAGATATGGATTTATTTTCATTCTTCTACAGGTTGACATCTAGTTATGCCAGCACAATTTGTTGAAGATGCTCTCTTTTTTCCATTGCATACTTTTAGCTCCTTTATCGAAAATCAGGTGTTCATAGGTTTGTGGGTTAAAGTCCGGGTCTTCTATTCGATTCCATTGGTCGATTTCTCTGTTTTTATGCCAATACCAAGCTGTTTTCAATACTGTAGCTCTGTAGTAGAGTTTGAAGTCAGGGATGGTAATGCCTCCAGATGATCCTTTGTTGTATAAGATTGTTTTGGCTATCCTAGGTTTTTTCCATTTAAAGTTGATTATTGTCTTCTCCAGGTCTGTGAAGAATTTTGATGGGATTTTGATGGGGATTGCATTGAATCTATAGATTGCTTTTGGTAGAATTGCCATTTTTACTATGTTGATCCTCCCAATCCAAGAGCAAGGGAGATCCTTCCATTTTCTGGTGTCCTCTTCAATTTCTTTCTGCAAAGACTTAAAGTTCTTGTCAAATAGATCTTTCACTTCCTTGGTCAGAGTTACCCCAAGATATTTTATGCTATTTGTGGCTATCGTGAAAGGTGATGCTTCTCTGATTTCCCTCTCTGCTTCCTTATCCTTAGTATATAGGAAGGCAACTGATTTTTTGGAGTTGATCTTGTATCCTGCCACATTACTAAAGGTGTTTTTCAGCTGTAAGAGTTCTTTGGTAGAGTTTTTGGGGTCCCTTATGTATACTATCATATCATCTGCAAATAACGAAAGCTTTTCTTCTTCCTTTCCAATATGAATCCCCTTAATCCCCTTATGTTGTCTTATTGCTATTGTTAGAACTTCAAGCACTATATTGAAGAGGTATGGAGAGAGTGGACAGCCTTTTCGTGTTCCTGATTTTAGTGGGATGGCTTTGAGTTTTTCTCCATTTAATTTAATGTTAGCTGTCGGCTTGCTGTAGATAGCTTTTATTATATTTAGATATTACCCTTGTATCCCTAATCTCTCCAAGACCTTTATCATAAAGGGGTGTTGAATTTTGTCGAATGCTTTTTCAGCATCTAATGAAATGATCATATGGTTTTTTTCTTTCAGTTTATTTATATGGTGGATTACATTGATAGATTTGAGTATGTTGAACCAGCCCTGCATCTCTGGGATGAAGCCTACTTGATCATAATGGATAATTTTTCTCTAATGTGTTCTTGGATTCGGTTTGCCAGTATTTTATTGAGAATTTTTGCGTTCATGAGTGATATAGGCCTGTAGTTCTCTTTCTTGGTTGTCACCCAAAGATTATAAACAATCTGGAAGACATGCCCCTAATAAGGAAGGAAGAACTGTATGAGACATAGATTTCCTTTTGCTAGTTGAAAAGTGACGTGAGTGAACAGTTTTCTGCTTGTATTCTCCTCTCACTCCTAGAGAGTCTCAGAGCACAAGTAAGGCTTTATTTGTAAAGGAGTCAATAAAGAATATTTGCCTTGTGTGTCCCCAGGCCTGGGCTGCCCCAAAGAAGCACTTTTGATTCCAGTTCCTTTAGTCACCTGAAGTGGTAAAGAGAGATTGTGAAGCAGGACTGCTGGCTGAGACTGTTGGCTGTCTGTCATCCAGGCAGGGAAAATGGTATTATCCCATCTTTCCTGGACCCCGAGTATCAGTCCCCACAAGTTGAGTCCCTGTGTATTGTCATTTCCTGTTCCAAGTGAAATACTCAGGTGATGACACAGTTTGTGAGACACGCCAGAGAGGGCTTAAGTAGACAGGTGACTGAGGTGACAGATAGGTGACTGGTTTGCCACTGTAGAGGATCCTATTGGGCAGGAATCTTGCAGAAGTAAGTCCTGCTGTCATTGATCCTGTTTCTCCTGCCTTTCATTTTGATTCTTAGATGATAGTGGTGTCTGCCAGGTTTTTCATTGTAAAGCTGCTCTTCCCTTTGTAACTAGTATTTTGTTGGGAGTCATTTTGCAATATGGTTGCAAAATGACTCCCAACAAAATACTAGTTATATATATATATATATATATATATATATATATATATATATATATGCCGTGCGTTTCATTTAGTGTAGACTTATGGTTTCTTGTCCAGTGGAGTTACAATACATCATTGTTACTTTGATGATCACATTAATGTTACTAGTGGCTTAGGCCAGCTTTGTGTGCTTTTGACATGTCCCTACTGCTTGGTGAACACATCCTTACTTTCTCACATAACAGGATAGTCTAAGCTCATTGTAGACTTTCCTGAGTCAGTCCTGGAGTAAGTCCTACAGAGTCCAGTCTACTTTCAGTGAAGAATCTGTGCAGAAACAAAGATCTAAGCTGGGCAGAGAAGCAGAGGTCTGTTATATAGTTATTTGAAAGATTGCCACCAGTTTGTACAACAAACTGTGTGTTTCTTTTTTCTGTCTCAAAAAAGAAACCAAGACCTGAAATGAAGTACTTTTAGGAGTGTGTTCTACTCTGGAAGCATTGCTGTTCCTTACCTGGAGCTGAGGGTGTGTGTCCATATTACTTCCTGTTCCCATCATACGCTGTCTGTACTTAATCTGCATCTCTTCCTGCCTCCCCTCACTTCTTCTTGTCCCATTTGGGCTCCACTGCCTTATGCCAAGCCCCTGTCCTTAGCAGGTACCTTGCTTGCCTTGTTAGGACTCTGCCCCCTGAGCCAGGCTACCCTCCCTGTTGCAGCTGGCTGACCCCTGGTTAGTGTAAAAGAGATAGGTAGTTTGCACTTGCCCTCAGGCAACTCTAAATGCTGTATATTTGGGGGTTTATGGAGCATGCCAAGGGCAGGCAAAAAAGACTATCTGTGGGTCCTTCAGCACCTATACCTAGTGAGAGATCTTCATAACATCAGCTCTAGGAAATCGCTTACTTATTGCTGTGCACCTACCTTCTGGGCAGGGCTGCATGATGCTACCCTGCTGGGAAGCTATGCTTCCTGTGTAGGTCCTCAGGTCCTTGCAGTTGAATCTGATGCTGGGATTATCTCCACTAATCCAGTCTAGACTGTCTGAAAGAAGACTCATCATATTGGGGAGCATAATGTGGTTGACCAGTTATGGATGTACTTGGGTTTGTTGGTTCCTTTTTGTTCTCACATTTTAGTGGTTGCTTCACCATGTAAAGTGTTTGCATGGTTCCAACTGTAATCTACACAACAAGGGATATTGGAAAAGGTCTAACTTCTAACCTTGTCTCATTGTCCTGATCTCTCCTTTCCCTCTAGGTAAACATTTACAAAGGTCTATGATTTGTCCTTCACTTTTACAAATGAGTAAATGTATGTGTGTGGCTGAGTATTCTATATTTGCACATGAAAACCTGTAAGATCAGTATAAACTGCACACTTTTCTTATCTCACCTTTCTCACACATCCATGTGCTCTGGAAGACATTCCAGAGCTGTATCGAGCAACATTCCTCCTTCCCTTCATAGCTTCCCTGTTCTGCTTCTGAGGGATAAACCAGCCAGTCCCTGTTGGTAGTTTCCTGGCTCAGCTGTTAGGAACAGTTCATTAGTGCTCTAATGAATTGCATTGTGCACACATCATCTTAGTTTTGCAAATGTGTCTTGGGAACAAGTCCCAAGAAGTGTGGCGGATGGGTTCAAGGGTAAGTGTGTGTGTAATTTTGATAGAAGTACCAAATGTGTCTCCTCAGGGATTGTTCCAAAGAGTGATAGTTCTGTTTCTATTAAAGCACAGTCAGTAAACACTGGACTTCCCCACCCTACAGACACAAAGTAGAACCTTAGGGTACTTTTCAGTCTAACAAAATTTTGTTTATCTTGTGTGTGTGTGTATGTATGCGTATGTGCACTTCCATGGCATGGGGCATGCATGGGTGTGGTGGTCAGAGGACAACTCACAGAAGTTGGTTCTCTCTGTCCAGTGTCTTGGTACCAGGGGTTGAACTCAGGCCATCAGTCCTGACAAGGTTCTTTACCCACTGAGCCATTTCACCAGCCCCAGGTGGTAAGTTTGACCTAAATAATCTTTCCAGTTTCTATATGGTTTTATAGTTTATTTGTAAATTCTTTTTTTAAAATAAATTTCTTTTAAGATTTTATTTATTTATTATGTATACAACATTCTGCCTCCATGTATGCCTGCAGGCCAGAAGAGGGCACTTGATCTCATTACAAATGGTTGTGAGCCACCATGTGGTTGCTGGGAATTGAACTCAGGTCCTCTGGAAGAACAGTCAGTATTCTTAACCACTGAGCCGTCTCTCCAGCCCCCTTTATTTGTAAATTCTGGTCTGTTTGGAATTTATCTTGGTGTGCACTGTGATTAATGGATGTAACTCTCTCTTTTCCCATATGGATTTCCAATTGTCCTGGGAAAAAAGTATCAAAAAGTTTAAGACCAGGGCTTGTGACATGTGGGCCTGCTTGTTGGGGTTTCTGTCCTGCCCAGTTCCCACAGCCGGCAAGGTCCCAAAGAAAATCACACAGAGGTCTCCATAAGTAATATACTGATTGGCCCATTAGCTCAGGCTTTGTACTACCTCTTATAACTTATGTTAACCCATTATTCTTATCTATGTTAGCCACATGGCTTGGTACCTTTTTCATAAGGGCAGGTCACATCCTGCTTCTTCAGTGGTCTGGGCAGGACTAGGAGGAATGGGCTTCCTCCTTCCTAGAATTCTCTTGTTCTCATTGCCCTGCCTCTACTTCCTGTCTGGTTGACCCGCCTATACGTCCTGCCTGGCCAATCAATGTTTATTTAAAACATGATTGGCAGAATACAGACAATTCTCCCACACCAAGGGCTGGAGAGATGGTTCAGTGATTATGAGCACTTCCAGAGGACCTGGGTTCATTTCACTGCACTCAAATGAAAGCTCACAACTGTCTGTAGCTCCAGTTCCAGGGGGTCTAACATAAACATGTAGGCAAAACAGTAATGTACATAAAATAAAAATAAATCATTAAAAACATTTTTAAAAAGTTCAAAACTACTCTTCCCTCTTAAGATAGTTATTTACTGTATATACTTAATTTATGCTTGCAGTTGGGTCTGTTGTAAGATGTTGTATGAGTTTACATGGGTCTTCTGGCTCATCCACATGCTTGTGTTATAGTTTTATAGATCTTTATACTAAGCCCTTCTTATGGTGGCGCTATCTCTTCTGCATGGTTGCTTTGCTTTTGATCTTTTTTTTTAAATTTATTTATTTATTTATTATGTATACATTATTCTGTGTGTATGCCTGCAGGCCAGAAGAGGGCACCAGACCTCATTACAGATGGTTGTGAGCCACCATATGGTTCCTGGGAATTG
Source organism: Microtus oregoni (assembly GCF_018167655.1). NCBI lineage: Eukaryota > Metazoa > Chordata > Mammalia > Rodentia > Cricetidae > Microtus > Microtus oregoni. The sequence goes on along the minus strand of NW_024543063.1, from coordinate 4,982,319 downwards.
AACTCAGGACCTTTGGAAGAGCAGGCAGTGCTCTTAACCTCTGAGCCATCTCTCCAGCCCTGCTTTTGATCTTGTTTCATCTTCCAGTGAGCTTTAGAACCAGTGTATTAGTTCCAGGGGTACTATTTATTTGTAATTAGCTTCAGTAGTTCAGTAGTTAATTTGATTCATAAAATCAACTTCAGGAAAATTTGTGAGATTCTGAGCCTCTTCTAGTGTTTGATATGTCTATTTCTTAGGTCTGTTCTTATAACTCTGATTTATTATGTTTATGTTTATATAGATCATTTAAAAATTATTTTGTTGTCATAATGGCTACTGCTTTTCTACTTAATCTTTAAGCTGGGCTTTTGTTTGTGTGTATATATATATGTATATATATATATATGTATATATGAAGGCTGTCATTTTAGTCTGTTATGTTAGTGAATTATCTTATTGCTTGTTGTTTATTCATTTCTTGTACACCTTTTTAGATTTTGTAATCCTTTCCTCTGAGCATAGAGAATGGTTCATTTCTTCCTTTCCAGCCTTGTTTATCTGATCGCCTTTGCCAGTTACACTCCTCATGCTTTCAGCATCGGCGTCACAGAGGCCACCATGTGGAGGGTCTGTGCTGTGCTTCCCTGTAGCAAGGGGTACTCTGGTACTTCCTGTGAAATAAGATGATGATTTCTGGCTTCAGAAAATGTATTTTATCACTTTAAGGAAACGGCTATCACTTTCTGTTTCATAGGATATTTTAAAACATGTATAACTCTTGGCTTTTGCCTTCTTGCATTATTAGTGTTAATCAGTATTTTTCCTTGAGATCCATTAATACAATATATTCTGTTAATGGAATTTCTAATATTAGAGTTAATTTTTAATTTTTAGGGTAATCCCATGAGTTTTTGGTACACTGCTTTCTAAATATGTATTTGGATTTTCTTTGTTATTATAATTTTTTGCTTATTGTAGATTTTAAAATTGAGTTGGGTTATTGTATTAGTTTTATAATGAATTTGAAAGTTTTTTTTTTCTTTTACCTCTGAAATTGTATAGTCTTGAATTATTTTATTTTGCAAAATCTGAAATACTTCCCTTTGGAATGTGCATGAATGGATTCCATGTTTTCATTTGTTGCTTTCTCTTGCTGGAAGTCATCCCTTGATACAACAGTAGAGTTTCTGCATGTAGTCTTGGCACATAGACAACTTAAAATACAACACTACTACAGGTGCTGTACTGTTGTAATCTATTGTCTAGACAGTAAGGACAGGAAAGTGACTGCACATGTTCCTTATTGGCTGAGTTTTCCCCTAAATATTTCTCAACAGTGGTTAGTTGAGTCTTTGGATATGGTTCCTGCAGGTAGACTGTGTATGACCTGTGGAGTCTCCAGAGGCTTCCTGTCAGATGCCTTCTTCAGAGTGCTAGACAGGCTCTGTGGTGTGAGTTTGACTTATAACTTATTTCTCTCTTTCTGTAGGTATGGGGCGGATGTTGATGTCAACCCTCACCTGACTCCTGACACCCAGACCCTTTTCACAAGGCGGCTTACCTCCTTGGTGGTCTGTCCTCTGTACATCAGTGCTGCCTACCATAACCTTCAGTGTTTCAGGCTCCTTCTGAAGGCTGGGGCAAATCCTGACTTCAATTGCAATGGTCCTGTCAACACACAGAAATTCTACAGGGGCTCCCCTGGGTGTGTTATGGATGCTGTCCTGCGCCATGGTTGTGAGGCTGCCTTTGTGAGCCTGCTGGTAGACTTTGGAGCCAACCTGAACCTGGTGAAGTGGGAATCACTGGGCCCAGAGGCAACAGGCAGAAGGAAGATGGACCCTGAGGCCTTGCAGGTCTTTAAAGAGGCCAGAAGTAAGTAGCCTGAGCTCAGTACTGTCTTGTGATCTGGAGTTGACTGAACCAGAGCACTGATTTCTCTTTCAGAGGAATCCTGATTCCCAGATGCTTACAGCTGTCTATAACTCTAGTTCTAGGAGACTCTCCTCTGGCTTTTGCAGGCACTTCATGAATATGGTGCCCAGACATACATGCATGCAAAACACCCATACACATGAAAATAAATAAATCTTAATTACAAAATAGCAACTCCCCCCCCCCCAAGAAATTCCAGTTAAAGCACTTAATTAAATAAAGCCTTCGGTTAGGACCAGTAGTTCTCCAGAGTGGCCGTTCAGAGAGAGAGAGAGAGGACAGAATGTAGGCTAGAGGACAGCCTTGGGTATTTCTCTCAGGCTAGCAGAACTGCAGGGATCTGCGTCCCTCGCTGCCCAGTGTTGGGATGACAGAATGTATACTACTCGGTTTCTCTGAGAGGTGAGTCCCTGTTCTTTCAGGGCAAGCTCTTTACCGACTGAACTCTCACCAGCTCCAGATGGTTATTTTGCCATTCCCAAACACCTAAAGCTGGTGCCAGAAATCTATAAAAGTAGATGTATGCTTTCAACGTTCTTAGAATTATGTTCTCTACCGTTTTGCTCTGCTTTTTGACCTCATTCTTAGCTAATGGTTTCTTTTTCACATTTTTTCTTTTTTACTTCTTTTTTTCTTAGTTTGTTTTTTTTCTTAATTTGTCTCTTAGATCATTGTACCAAGTGAGGGGTTTCATCATGTCATTTTCTTTAAAAATATTTTTAGTATATTTATTTATGTATGTGCGAGGGAATCATGCACATGCCATAGTATGCGTGTAGAGGTCAGAGGGAAGCTTACAGGAGTCTTATGGGTTGAACTCAGGTAATTAAGTGTGGCAGTGGCGTTCCTACTGAGCCATCCTGTTGACCCATCATGGTGTTCTCATTCATGGGTCATTTGTTTTATTATTCATCTTTGCTTTCTCAGCCCTTTTTATATCTGACTTCACATGTATTTATTGAACAGTTATAAGCTCATTTTTTAGAGTTCTTTTTTTTTTTTTAGTTCCCTTCAAACAGCCTTAGATTGAGTTCTGTGATAATCCAGTTTTTGTTAAAATAAGATCTGGAGTTTGTGTAGAAGTTTGCCAAGGAATTAATAAGTGAGTGGCAAGAGAGTTTGAAATTTACCTGTGCTTGGGTTTGCTGTCAGTGCTCTCTGGAATTCAGAAATTGTCCTGTGTGTCTATCTTAATTTTTGCCTGGTGCCCTCTCTCCCTCACTCCAGCCATCCCGTCAGAGGATATCAGAATTGATAATCTTATATTCGGTCTCTTGTAGGAAGAATAATAAAAACCCAGATATTGGGGTTCAAGCTGAAGATCAGAAAAGCAAAGCAGCCAGCCACTGGCTCTTATCTCTACCTCAGACTGAAACAGGAGAGATCCTGTCTACATGAATCCTCAGTCTGAAGACTGAGTCTAAAACCTGTCTCCCCCTGTTTTATAATCCTCTCTCGTGCTGGGATTAAAGGCGTGCACCACCACTGCCTGGCCTCTATGGCTAACTAGTGTGGCTGCTGGGATTGAAGGTGTGCGCTACCACTGCCTGGCCTGTATGGCTGACTAGTGTGGCTGCTTTGCCCTCTGATCTTCAGACAAGCTTTATTTATTAAAACACAAATAATAGGCTCCTGTTGTCTCTTATTTCCCAAAGAACATTAATACCAGTGTATTTCTGTTGTCTATATCCAAGCCAGTTCATGGAAACATTTTGTTTAGCTCCAAGTTGCTGGCTGATGGCCAGGTGGGAAACAGGCTGAAAGAATGAAGGTGCTTGCATTCACAATGTTTTTCTTGTCGCCTTTTCTTCCTGAAGTAGTGCCTTGGCTGTATCTTTTTGATTTGGGGCAGGACTGCCAGCCTAATCTCTGAATTCAAGTACTACAAACTTGATGTCCCCAGGCCTCCTTACCCCTGCTGGGACAGAGCAAGAGTGTGGGTCTTTTGCTCTCATCTTTGGGGTCTCCCGTGGACAGCCTTTTTTAGGGCACTGAGGATTACAGGAGGTGGGGCCATCAAATGCACTCATGCCTGGTTAGATGGAAGAAGATAGCAAGGCCTTCCTTGCCTCCGGGGCCTCCTTGGCTCTGAGATTAGGAATGCTATGTTAGTGCAGTTGTGCCCACCATAGTCAGCTTTGGCCATTTAGAACCAGGATGGAATAAACCTTTTCCCTTCACACTTTCCAGGTATTCCCAGGACCTTGCTGAGTTTGTGCCGTGTTGCTGTGAGAAGAGCTCTTGGCAAATACCGACTGCATCTGGTTCCCTCGCTGCCACTGCCAGACCCTATAAAGAAATTTCTGCTTTATGAGTAGAGTTCAGATGCAGCGTTGACTGCAGTGAGGAAGCCAATCATCTGCAGTGAAAGTTGACTCTTATATCCTGTGAAACATGTCCTGCGCTGCCAACTTGTTCCCTGACTGTCAGTGAAGAAGAAACAGCCATGTTCTCTTGAATTGTGATTCTGTCTCAGGTGCTTGGGCCATCAAACACTCCTTGAGTCACTGTCAACTGAGAGGAGGGGCATACAAACTTAATTTTGTTCTTCTTCAATATCTGTTCTGGATTTTTACTGTTATATATTAATGAAATGGGTTGTGAAATGTGTGCAGTATGGGTTGAACCTGCAAGCCTCGTGGTAGCCCTAGTGGGGAAAGCGTGTATCTTCCAAAGGTTTTTATGTTCTTGCTTTGCAATTAATTATTCTTTTAAGGCTTAATATCCAAACACGAAGAGAGTTTTGATAAGAAAACATGTAGGAAACAGACACACAGTCTGTTTTCCTGCCTGGGTTTGTCTGTATGTGCTGTTAGGTGCGTGTCCCTTCTTACTGCTGCAGCATTCTCTCTTGGAAGTGTCTTCATTCCAAGATGGTTTCTTGGCTGCATACACTGCCTGCTATCTCAGTGCATGGAGGTCCCAGCACAGTGTCCACAGTGCAGCACCTGTCCTGGCAAAGGTTTTCTGACAGACGTCTCACCCTGGGGATCTTCAGACAATGATTACCTTTAGGAGGCCCACCTAGAACTAGCCAGGAAGTGACTGCCCACATTCAGACCAGGGACCATCCCAATAGCACTCACTGCCACTTCTTACAGGATAAGATGACACTGGGGTGCTCTGTACAGATCCTCCCGTACAGAAAATGGGGACTGTATGGGCTACCTGGGTGGTTCCAGGCTAAGCAGTTCCTGCTGCTTGGTGCCCACCAGAGGCTGTGTCTCCCTCTTTCTGGTTCAGTGCCTTTGTGGGCAGTCCTAGAGATCTTTCCCCGTCCTGCCCAGGGTTGTTGGTGAGAGAGATGACTCAGTGCAGGTGTGAGGGTCATGGGCAGTTGGATCAGGAACTACGCATAGCCTTGAGCATCCTCGGGTTGCTCCTGTTTGGTGAAATTGCATTTTGTCATTTTGAAACCTCTTGGGACTATTGTGTGCATCTGTGGTGATTGTAGACTTGAGAATGTTTAGGGGCAAGCAGATGTTAGATCTGTTAAAATTTTGACCATGAAAGAAAACTAACTTGTAATGATACTTTACTGTTGAACCATCATGTGGTTTAGTGACCATCTGTGGATGGAGTTCCAAACCTCACCCCAGTGTCTCAGAATGGCCCTATGCAGCAACACCAAGCTGGCCAAAATGCACTACATGGAGTTCTAGTGGGCCTTGCCCCAGCCCTGGCCAGTGAGTACTGTGTCTGGGGAGGGAATGAGCTGGGCCAGAGCCTGTTCCTCCCCAACCTCCCCCAGCTGTTCTGTAGGGGGCCCAGGCCACATGAGTAGCATCCCCTGTGCTTATTATTTTCAGAATCTCAGCACTGTGAGGTTCTGCTGCTTGTTTAAAACTTGGAGCTGGCAAACCTGAATGCGAAACAGCATTGGTGCTGACTGAGGACACACCTCCTTGTTTTAGTAGCTCTATGAAAGTACTGCATTTTGTTGCTCTCAAGGAGGAGGTACAGGTAGGAAAGAGCAACACTATTGTGAGCACCCCAGGATCATGAGAGGTACCATGGGGAGCTGATGTGGCCTTGGTGAGGACTGCTGTTTACTCGACAGATTTCTGAGAGCTCTGGGTGTCTTCTTAGTGTGGAAATGTGGTAGGCCTGATGACACTACTGCCTTCTGACTGAGCTGGCCCTAGCAGAGGAGCTCAGTGGCCCAGAGGAAAGGGGCCTGAAGCTGTCCCTGCTTATCCAAGGGGGATCTGTGTGATTGTTGCTATTCCTGGGGCAGCCACTTGATTTAAACAGAGGTTTGTGCCTTGAGTCTTGGCCAGGCAGGCTGGAGTTTAGCCAGTGCTAATGCCTCAGAATTTATCTTTGTGTGTGCTTTTAGACGTATTTTCAGAAACCTACCAATGTCATACATTTTGTAGCTATTGTACTCGCGATGTTTATCACTTTATTTATTTGCTTTTTTATTTATTCACACACTTATTTGTTTGTTTATTTATTTATTTATTTATTTATTTATATTCTTCTTCCCTGATTGTTTTGTTTTGACATTAGGTAAATTTAGGCAAAAATACTTTTTAAGTAGGTAATTAGCAATTTTTAAATGTTGGCCATTTCTGTTATCAGGCTTAAGGACCATCAGTTTGAAAGTTTTCCCTCTATTCTTTCGTGCATGATTTAAAAATTTTGTTGTTGTTGTTTGTTTGTTTTGAGACAGGGTTTCTCTGTGAAACAGTCTTGGCTGTCCTAGAACTCGCTCTGTAGATCAGGCTGGCCCCAAACTCACTGAGATCCACCTGCCTCTGCCTCCTAAGTGCTGGGATTAAAGGCATGTGCCACCACTGCCTGGCTTCACGTATGATTTTTTTTTTAAAGATTTTTTTATTTATTATGTATACAACACTCCTTCCATGTATGTTTATATGCCAGAAGAGAGCACCAGATCTCATTATAGATGGCTGTGAGCCACCATGTGGTTTCTGGGAATTGAATTCAGGACCTCGGGAAGAGCAGTCAGTGCTCTTAACCTCTGAGCCATCTCTCCAGCACGTATGATTTTTTTTTTTAAGATAAAAATTTTCTGAAAAGGAAAGTACCGTATATGGGCCTGAGCAGAGATAAGCATGCCCTGACCTGTTTCAGCCAATTCCTGGAGCTGTGGAGGCTCCACTGCAGGCAGGAGGACCTTTGTGCTGTGCCTTTCAGTGGACTCCAGTGATGTCCTGTGAGAGCTGACACAGGCAGGCCCTCTGGGAGTGGTCTCTGTCCCGTGGTCTTAATGGAAGTGCACTTAATGGTGGTAGCAATGCTGAGAGCCGGCGCTGTAGTACTGACCTTGTGCTCTGGTGGCACAGTGGGATCATTGCAGCCCACAGTACGCATCTGCAGAGAGCTGTGCAGTGGGAAGGAGAAGGGCAGCGTGTAATGCTAGAGGAAATCCAATTTCCTCAGCTGACTGGCTTGTCTTATTCGGCCATCATGTCCTTCCTGGCAGATACTAGAATGTTGGCTTGAAAGTGATGGTGCGGTCTATGTCTTTGCATTTAAAACACTCTTGGTTGCAGTTCACAGATTTTTTTTTTTTTCAAGTTTACGTGTTGCTGATATCCTGGCACCAGTCCGGTTATAGTGGATGTTACAAACTAATGAGACATTTTGGATTTTTAATAGCCTGCATGGTGGTGAAAGGCTTTGCAGCTTCCCCACACCTGGGGTCCGAGAGTATTCTCTAGGGTCACTGCACATGGCCTAAGAAGTCTAGACATGCTTTTGATGGACCTCTACCACCCCAAATTTATGAGGCCACCCACAGGGAGGATTGTTTGTCCCCCACTCAGGCCTTGGGAACCAGTGGCACCTAGGGTGCTGTGATGGCACCCGCAGGTCCTTTTGTCTCCTTACTGTCTGCCCACTAGGCACTGCCCTGCAGGGGTCTAATGGCTTCCATCAGCACAGAGCGATTTCTGGAAGCTGTCTCTTTTGGGAGCTCCTTCCTTGTCCTTATGCTCCCCTCTCCTTCCCATACTCCTTGGCATGCAGTAAGTAGTAGGTCCATGTGCTTTACTGTTAGGGATTTGTGGTCATTCCAAGAAAGCCCCACAGATGGGGACATTCAGGTCTTGAAGTGAACAGTGATTTGTGGAGTATTTGCTCTACACTCTAGCCTGACAAAAGATGGTGAAGTGAGAAGGATATAGGGGGACCTTCTCGAGCCTCAACATGTGTTGGACACGGAGATCATTTCAGCCAGTCCTGGGTATTGAACCGCGATCCTGTGCATATGAGGAAGCACTCTACCACTGAACTGTGTGTTCAGCCTCTTGTTTTGTAAATCTGACTGGAGATTGGCGTTTCTGAACATGGCTTTCTTGCACACGCAGTGTGACTGCTCCTGACAGCTAACCGGCCCTGCTTTTCCTGTAGTGTCTGCACAGCTCCCACTGCTTCTGTTGGTGTTGGGGTCTGTGTGCTTGTGCTGGAGACATGCTCACTTCAACCCCCTCTTTGCTGTTTGGGGATGAGCGTGTGCTTGTTTGCAGTGGTCAGGACAGATTGTTTTTGCCCTTGTGCCTAGTTAAGAGCTTTCAAAAGTACAATGACATTTTTGATATATTGTTATAATAAATGCTTTTTGCCCTCTGATTTCCCTCCAAAATGCCTTAATTTTGTGGCCTGTATCTTACTGGGTAGAAGCTTCCTTCATGTGCAGTCTTTTATTTACATTCATCCATCCATCCATTGTGCGTGATGTGTATGTTTGTGTTTACATGCATTCCCATGTAAGCTATGGTGTGGATATGGAGATCGAAGGACAGCTTAAGGGAGTTGGTTCTCTCCTTCTACCATTTGGGTTCCAGGGATTGACTCAGATAGCTGTATGGTGGAAAGTGCCTTTATCCTCTGAGCCATTTTATCAGCCCCCTGTGCAACTGTGTGCACAGAGAAAGTAGAACGGACTGGCTCCTGCAGAGTTCCCTATGACTGGAGAGAAGGCTTTACTGCGGGAGTTTACAGCTGTTGAGGATTCTGGGGCTGCAGGGTGGAACCCATAGTGTTGCTCACAATTTAACTACCTAACAGCCCGTTTCGCCTAGTGGCTCGAGTTCCTGGATTGAAGAGAGTTGCGTCTACAGCTTTCTAGCCAGTGATTCTGTGCTGTGGGGAGGAGGTGGACATTGCCGTTTTCTGTCCCATGTTATTTGTGATTTGCTTTGTCATTTGAAGGTAGCGATGTGGCAACTTTGGATAAGCTGGAGGGAATGAACTGAATAAAGTATTTCTTCATTCTGAGTGTGTGGCTGCCTAGTGCCCTCTGTGTCTTCCCTTTCAGAGGTTGTCTCCATTCCTTAACACCTGTTGTAATACTGAAAGGAAGGAAGGTGTCCCCAGTCTCTCTCCGCCATCCTTCAACCGTTTGTGTGGCAGAGGCTGCCTGCCCATGGACTGATGGATGCATCGTCCCTCCATCTTCATCTTCCATGTGGAACTCTTCTATGAGACAGGGTCTTGTGTAGCCAAGGATTACCTTGGTCTCCTGATCTCCTGGTGGAATCACAGGTGTGCACCACTGTGCCTGCCTCATAATGGTACTGTTTAGGTTGGAGTTTGGACCTTTGGTTCACTCCAGTGAGAGCTGCATAAGTCAGTCTCTTGTATGATTCGGTGTGACTGTTTGCCATTACTTCTTCCTAATCCCCTTGACATGATGGAGCCTTTCAAGAGAGTGGATGAATGATAATTCAGAACAACCTGAGAAAATACTGCAAGAGAAACAAGGGAACATAGAGAGTCTGAGCTCCTGGAGGTCTGGAACTGACATCTGGTGCCTCCCACGTATTTGAGGAAAAGGGTGAAACAGGAAAACTGGCCACCAGCTTTCTAAGAAGCAAGTAGCTCCTGCCTACCACACACTAAGCGGTTGAACCCCTTCAGCCCTATGGGAGACAACATTGAACCTTCAGTCTACAAGACTTTCTGCTCCACAATGCTCTTCAGGCAGAAATTGCAGCAGCTTCTCTGAAAACTCATCTCAGCCACAAAGGAAAGACATGCAGATAGCCGTGTGGTATGTGGCCACAGAAATGACCAAACATGGAGGGCTGAGGAGATGGCTCAGCGGTTAAGAGCATTGCCTGCTCTTCCAAAGGTCCTGAGTTCAATTCCCAGCAACCACATGGTGGCTCACAACCAGCTGTAATGAGATCTGTCACCCTCTTCTGGCCTGAAGGCATACACACAGATAGAATAATATACAATATTCTATTATATACATAATAAATATTAAAAAAAAGAAAGAAATGACCAAACATGCTGTTCAGAGGACTCCCCTTCCTGATCCCCAGGGAAAGCTTGTGCTAATGTCAGGAAGAGCACTGTGATTTCAGACCGGGAAACTGCTGGAGCCAGTAAACAGTGGCTATAAGTGCTCACGGCACTTCACTTGACTTTTTTTTTTTTTTAAATTTCCTGTGCATTCATGTTTTGCCTGCATTTATGTATGTCTGTGAAAGTGTCAGTTCCCCTGAAACTGGGACCACAGAAAGCTGTGAGCTGCCATGTCAGTGCTGGGAATTGAACCTAGGTCCCCTGGAAGAGCAGCTAGTGTTCTCAGCTGCTGCTGAGCCATCTCTCCAGCACCCCGATGGCACTATAGAAATGAGAGACATTGGGACTTCTGCTTCAAATTTCTGAAGGGAAATTATTTCCAAATCAATTAAAAGTCACTCTGAAAGACTTATGAACTCTTAAAGTTTAGGAAATTACTCGAGGATATACTTCAAAATGAAGGAGTAAGCCAAAAAGGAAGAAAGTTTACAGAGGAAATTGAGGCTCCATAATGAAAAGGTAAAGCTCCAGGCATATGGGATGTTTGCTTAGTCTTCAGCATTGGACACCAAACACCACAATTACTGATCAGTATCAGAACAATGAAAACTAGTTGAGCAAGAAAAAGTTAACACAATAAAAACCATCACATGATAGCTGGGATTAGTGTGTGGGTGTGCCTGATGAGAGGATAATAGTAAGAACAGTGGCGGCAAGTCTAGCCATGCCAGGATGGATGGATGGAAGGTCGAGGACAGTGTGTGACAGTGTGTGCATGGAAGCTAGACAGTCCCTACCGACACAGAGAGGGGCAAGTAGTCACCCAAAAGGAGAAAGGCTGAAAATTAGGCAGGAAATAGCGAAGAGGACATAGAGAGGGTAGAAGGGGACAGTAACAGAGCAGAAATTGACTAGACATACCCCAGACATAACAGAGTTCAGAATTACTGCCCCTGAAGAAAAAAAGGTGTGCATGTGAGGGTAATCCCAGATAGTAGGCAAGAAGATACACTGTGAAACATTTTTCAAGGGAGTCTCATGTATGGGCTGGAGAGTTCGCTCAGTAGTTAAAAAGTCCTGGCTGCTCTTGCAGAGGACCCCAGGTTCAGTTCCTAGTCTCCATATAGCATCTGGTAGTCATCTAACTCCAGTCCCAAGGGATCTGATGACCTTTTCTGACTTTTGTGGGTACCAGGCATGTTCGTGATACACAGACATATATACAATAAATTAAGCTGGGTGGTGGGAGTGCACACCTATAGTCCCAGCACTCAGGAGGCAGAGGCAGGTAGATCTCTTGAGTTTGAGGCCAGCCTGGAACAAGTTCCAGGGCAGCCAGGACTACACAGAGAAACTCTGTCTTGAAAAACAAAACAAAACAAAACAAAAAACAACCAAAACAAGTTTTAAAATTTTATTTTTTAAAAAAAAAACTTTTTTTTTCATTTTATATACCAATCCTATTTCTTCCTCCCCTCCTCCCATTCCCTTCACCTTCCCCACTCCCCACCCTCCATCCACTCCTCAGAGAAGGTAAGGCACACTGCTTTGAGGAAGGTTCAAGGTCCTCCCTACTTTATCTAGGCTGAGCAAGGTATCCATCCAAAGAGAATGGGTTCCAAAAAGCCAGTAAAAGCAGTAGGGATAAATCCTGGTGCCACTGCCAGTGGCCCCACAGTCTGCCCCAGCATACAACTGTCACCCACATTCAGAGGGTCTATTTTGGTCCTATGCTGGTTCCTTCCCTGTCCAACTGGAGTTGGTGAGCTCCCATTAGCTCAGGTAAACTGTTTCAGTGGGTGTCCCCATCATGATCTTGACTTCTTTGCTCATATTCTCACTCCTCCCACTCATCAACTGGACGTTGGGAGCTCAAATTCCACACCCCCCCCAAAAGGTTCATGTAACCCAGGCTGTTCTCTGACTCATTGTGTAGCTGATGATGACCCTGAACTCCTGATCCTCCTGCTTCTAATATCCCAAAAGCTGGGACTACAGACATGTGGATGCCACCATGCCTGGCACTTGCTAAAAGAATATGCATCCATCACTTTGCTAGACTGGCATAAATCCTTACTAAATTCTAAATCTTACACCCACAGATAAGTGTAGCCACCATTACTTATCAGAGAAACCTCACAGTAAGTGGAGACCTCCACGTTATATCACAACTGGACACAAGGCAGAAACTTCATAGGAAGCCCAGCCACAATGGACACATCTACATATGGCCCTAGCAGTAGGCCTGATGGCAACATGAGTTTTATAAATATGGAGAATGAGCAATCCTTTTAAAGCCCCTACTCCCAGTGAGATTAGATTTCCAGTTAAAGGAAGTACATCTTTGCTGGCACTAGAAGTCAAACTCAAAATGATGGGATTTCAGATTCCAAGTTTCACCTGGGCCCAGTAAAGATCCTGTGGTTCTGTTCTTTCCCTGCCAATGTCCTCACTCTGCTAAGAGAATTGATAAAGCTGTAAGCTCAGCACTGTTCACAGCCAAAGCAATTATATCTTTTCCGAATCTCAGAAAGACCAGCCGCCTGCATGTAAGTTTAAGGGTGAGGTGGCAGGGGGCTCCTTCAGAACCACTGCTAGAGCTCTTTTGTTCTCCCTGCCTCACCATTCTGTGCTGGCTTCCAAACCTATTTTTTCCTCTCTGCCAGCTCCTAGTGCCCTCAGAGGATCCAGTCCCACACTGTAGCCCCTGAGGTCATTACCATTGGGACATGACTGGTCTAGCAGCTACTGGGGCTCCTAAGGCCCTTGCTTCAGTTGACTTGTCCCAGTCCTCCAAGGCGACAGCTTGCTCTGGTGCTAGTAATCGCAGGCAGTTCTGAGCACAGGTATCTTATTTTTCATCGGCTGTAAGCTGAGCCCTGCATAAGCCCACAAGTACGACCACAGATCAGTTCCAAAGCCCGTCCTTGGGAACCCATCTCCACGTCACCTCTCGTACCAATTCCAGGTGACCATAATTGCACTAGTGTGAGCAAGGAAGGTTTGAGAGAATCTAACTTTCTGTGGAATACCCTTGAAAAGAGCACCCAAGGAAGTGGGTGAGCTGTCTGGGGACGAAGCCCTTCCTAAGGCGCCAGTGGGCACCTTCATGGAGAGGTCATGTGTAGTTTTAGTTCAACAGCTACCAGAGACATTTTCCTGGATTATCAGAGCAGGAGAGGCTCTGTATTTATGAGGCAAAAAATGAGCAAGCAAGGAACCGAGCTGTCATAAGGGACAGAGCCCTCCCCCCAGCATGCCTTGTGGGGGCCTGTGAGGAAGGATGGTACTGTCAAACTCGAGAAGCCTGCCGGCACAGCTGGATTCAGGAGCTAGCAGCTAAAAAAAACCCTTTATGGAGTGGTTTGAGGGCTGGGGGTGTCTTCAGTATGCTCTGGGTGTCTTTGAGTCCCCTATGGGGAAGCTGGCTGAGTTGACTCTAAATGCACTGGGTTATGGCACTTGTAACCATGGCCACTGGGATGGACTGAAGAATTCAGAGCCAGGAAAGGCTGGTACTTCCTCCTCCAGTGTTACTCTGGCGACCTCTGCTGGCGGACAGAGCCTAGCCTTCAGGCAGCAGGAAAGGGAGGAAGCCCGAGAACACAAGGGGGAGTTAAAGCAGACACGTGTGCTTTCTGGCAACTAGTGCCAGAAAACTCATGTTAAGTGAGTGCATCCTCGATGTTTAAAGAAGGTAGGAAACGCTGAGCAGTGGTGGCTCACACCGTTAATCCCAGCACTCAGGAGACAGAGGTAGGCGGAGCTGTGTGTGTTCAAGGCCAGTGTGGTCTATAGCGTGAGTTCCAGGACAGCCAAGACTATTTCATAGAGAAACCCTGTCTCGTATGGGGAACTCACCAAGGCCAGCTGGACTGGGTCTGGAAAAGCACGGGATAAAACCGGACTCGCTGAACATAGCGGATAATGAGGACTGCTGAGAAGTCAAGAACAATGGCACTGGGTTTTGATCCTACTACACGTACTGGCTTTGTGGGAGCCTAGGCTGTTTGGATGCTCACCTTACTAGACCTGGAAGGAGGTGGGAGGTCCTTGGACTCCCCACAGGGCAGGGAACCCTGACTGCTCTTCGGGCTGATGAGGGAGGGAGAGTTATTTGGGGGAGGGGGAGGGAAATGGGAGGCGGTGGTGGGGAGGAGGCAGAAATCTTTAATAAATAAATAAATAAAAGAAAAACAAACAAACAAGCAAAAACCCACCCCAAACAAAATAAAGTCCCCCAAAACTCATATTGCCCATCTCACCGATAAGCACAGATGCAAAATCCCAAGGAAAACATAGCAAAGGGGTTAGCAGCATGTTGAACACAATATATTGGGACCATAGTGGGCATACATGGCGCCAGGTGGCTCTCCACCAAGAAAGGTTGTTCTTCCTTCATGGCACACTCTCCGAGCTGTGGCTCTGATCACATGTCCCTAGGAACCCTGGGCCAAGCTATGGCCACGTTTTCTGTCTCTTCCTGCTTTCAGTTAGAGACGACGAACATGCCATGGGATGGTGGAGTTGGAGATGAAAGCCCCAGGTTGCAGTTTTCCTGGACAACCAGGGATCTCGTCTTGGCCGGTTACACAAACCGTACCCATACTTCCAACTGTGGAACCAGCATTTGTGTTTCCCACGGACCAGCCTGCACGGAGGTCCGTTTCTTGCTTTACGTGCTCCCGTGTCCTGTCCTCTCCCACAGACTCAAAAGATGCCCTTGCCTCCAGAAGCCATCTCCAGGTCCGTTCCCCTGAGAAGCCAGTCTGCAGCGGGCACGGAAGCCCATGCTCGTGAGGCCTGGGGTGGGAGTGTGTCTTTGCTTCACAGCACCCTTTCCATCTAGCACTGCTGAGATTGTCTCGGCTTGCTTTTGGCTCTGAGACCCGACCCCTTCAGTTCTGACTTGACCACTCCCTTGCCTGACTTTGAGACACAGCTTCAGATCTTCAGGGAGGTGGGTGTTTTTTTCCCCTGCAACGTAGAGTGCAAAAGTGCCCATCTGAAGCAGGGAGTGGTTAAGAAAACTGGGTGGGATCAGATGTGGTATCTCATGCCAGTAGCCTTAACACTTGTGGAGCACATATTGTCAGACTAGCCTGGGCTATATTGGAAGGCCCTGTAGAAATGGAGGGAGAAGGAGAGGAACATACGTGCATGGGAAGGAGGTGAGCGGTTTCTGCCTGCCTTCGCCTCTGTCCATACACATATGTGGGAGTTTGAATGTAATTGGCTCCCACAAACTCATAGGGAGTGGCACTTTTGGGGGGTGTGGCCTTGTTGAGGGACGTGTGTCACTGTGGGGGTTTTGAGGTCTCTTTTGTCACAGTCCACTTCCTCTTGCCTTCTGATCAAGACGAAGCTAGCATCATGTCTGCCTGCACACTGCCATGCTCTCCATCGTGATGATAATGTACTGAGCCTCTGAAACTGTAAGCTACCCTCTCACTTGAATGTTTTCCTTTATAAGAGTTGCCATGGTCGTGGTGTCTCTTCACAGCAGTAGAAACCCTAACAGAGACAACATGGTTATCTGAGGTTGATGCTGAGCCAGGGCTTTCAAGCTAGGCTTTGAGACTAGGGTTTCAAACACCAGTGTGGGCCCTTGGAAGAGCAATGGGACACCTGAACTTGTCTCTGCATCTACAAACTAGACCTTCAGGGTGATGTATGGCTATCCTTCTGGATCTATGGGGGATTGGGTCCAGGACCCCCAAACTAGGAAACCAAATATCTATGGTGTTAAAGCCTTAATATAAAAGGGGTAATTGTATTTATTTATTTATTTTTTAACTTTAAAGACAAGGTCTCTCCATATAACTGTGGCTGGGCTGGAAAAGATGGGAAGACCAGATTGACCTCAAAATCCTTGCATGCTGGGATCATGGGTATGCACCATCATGCCTAGATGAGAAGGTGATAATAACTGCATGTAACTTGCATGCATGCCTCCATAATCCCTTAAATCACCTACAGATTAGTTGTAATACCTAAACACCTAATATAACACAAATGGCCCAATGGTTGTTATACTTTATTGTTTAGGGAGAAACGACAAGAAAAAGGTTCCTTTCCTGTTCAGCACCGAGGAAGTTTTATTTCCTGAGTATTTTTGATCCGTGGTTGATTGAATCTGTGGATGGAGCACCCATGAATGTGGATGGCCAAATGCTCTTTGTGGTGTGTTGGGAAGGGTCCACTGTTTAGTGGACTGTGTGGCCTATGATTCAAGTGTCCAGGAGGCCTGTGTTGACGGAGGCTTCTCTGAACACCAGTGACAGGCGGATGTGCCATTCACTGTTCACCTCTCCCTGACAAAGGACAGCATGCCGACGGGGGCGCTGGATGTCTGTTGGTGACTCGTCTGTCCTGTGTGGCTCTGTCATGTAGGACTGTGACAAGACCAGGGGAGATGTCACAGTGACTTGGAAGTGCTCTATGCTTCCTTGCGAGATTGGTGGAGGTCCAGGCCTGACAGAATGAAGGTCTCAATGACTTAACTGCCCCAGATTCGACTCTTGATTTCCCACAGAAAGCCAAGGTACACATGTGACCCCCTGAGCACCAGCTGTAGAAACCTCCAGTTCCCCCACAGGCTTGTGGTTTGCTCTCCGATTTCCAGGCTGCTGGCAAGGGTCACCTGATCTCCATGTTCTTATGTCAGGCCAGTAGCTTCTCTTCACTCTCCGATGGAGCTACAAACGGGGCATTCCTGATGCGAAAATCCAACATCCAAATGCTCCCACATCAGCAACTTTTCTTTTGCATTAACACAATGCTGCAAATTCAAAATTTCCATGTCCTAAAAGCCTGTTTCTTTGCTTTTTGCATTGAGTTCTTAAAAATATTGCCTAAAATTACCTTTAGATTATGTACATATATAAGGGGTTTATGGGGCATAAATGAATTTCACATTTAGACTTGGACCCTATTTCCAAGATACCTTCTTGTTATATCTATGTAAATATTTCCAAAACAGGAAAAAAAAAAATCCAGTCTGCGGTATTTCTGGCTCCAAGCACTTTGGATAAGGGATCCAGAGCCCTGTTTCTCTGCTTTTAGAATAAAGATCTCCCTCATTCTCCTGCTTGTCTCTGTTCTGCCGTCTGGCTCTTCATAGCCCAACCTGCAGGCACAAGCTGCACAGAGGCAGAAGGTAGAAGACTGCCTTCCCTTTAGATTAAGCATTGGGATGGCACAATGGTGGTGGTAGTAGTGGTGGAGACAATGACAGGCCCTGGTTTGAGGGTTTTTTGTTTTTTTGTCCTTGAGTGGCCCGTGGAATTCAGCTTGTTTTTCATCTTCACTGAGGACGTGGATGCTCAGGGTAGGGCAGAGGTGCCGCTGGCTGTGGTCACACTCACACCATGATGGTGTTGGATATGCCCAGACAGTTTCCACACTAGGCCCCATCCTCTGGTCCCTGGACTCAGCAATGCCCTTGGGCAGAAGAGGAAGCTATTCTTTGGGACTTTTTAGGCTACATTAGCCTATCAGCTGGTGTTCCCCATAGAAGCCTGTGGCTGTAGTCAGGGAAGGAGCAACCCATTTTCTTCCTGTTTACCTTACCTACCCTTACAGAGCCAGCATCCTGTAGGTGCTTTATAGATGCTGGATGGATGAATGAATGAGTGAATGAGTGAAGGATATGCTTTGACAAGAGTGAATTCATTTTGTAGGTTGAACCTATTTCTAGAGGACCATCTGCCAAGACCATGGGGTGCTGTTGTCCTATCCTGGGCCACGGAGGCTCCCTGAGGTGAGTCCTTCTCTCTCAGCTCCTGGATCTGAGGTCTGGCTTCACACCCAGCAGCCTGATAAGGGACTCATGGAAAATCTGCATTTATGCTTTTGAAATCCCAAGTGGGCTGTTGATGCTGTTTTGGAAGGAGTGACCATGGTCCTCAGCCAAGCTGTGGTGAGCCGTGGACTCTGAGCTCAGTTCAGGGGACCCTGGGGCCAGCTGGGAGAAGTCTCGCTCTACCCAAGAGCTCGAATTGCAGGGCTTGTGAAATGCAATGGGAATTCCAGGTGTGTGAGAAGAAGCTGTGTTTGCATTAAGAAGCTTTTTGGGTTGAGTCCTGCCCAGTCCAGCTTGCTCCCCCTTCTCATCCACTGCTGCTGTCACTTGGGAACACATCTCACCCTGTCCTGGCAAGTGCGTCCCTGGCTGCTTGCCATCCTCTCCCCCAGCCATATTTTCTTGGGGCTACTCCCTTGTCTATGCCCCTTCTGCACGTTGGTGGCAGCTGCTCTCCAGCTCTCTGCAAGGCCCATGCTCCTGACCAAGTCCCACCGAGAGTGCTTGTTATTCGGCTGGAATGTAGATTGGCCACTCACCTACCTCGAGGGCCTGGGATGGGTCGTGTCATGTGGACATGCATGGATCAGTGTCCTGGTTGCAGAGATGTCCCAGGGTCACTTGTACAGGCACCTAGTTGGTCTCTGCCTGACACTTAAACCTTTTGTTTCCTCTCAGAGACCAGAAGGACCAGATTTGTGTTACCCATGTATGAATTAAAACTTTGAAAAAGCCCCTGAGAATCTTCATGCAAGTGTCTTTGTTGTCCCCGTTAGTATAACAAATCAATGGAGTATATTTCCCAGGGTTGGAGAGGCAGAGAAATCCAAGATCAAGGCGCCAGCAGTTGTGCGTCTGTGGAGGGCCAGGTCTCTGCTTCTGTGATGGTGTTTTGAGTTCTGTGTCTCCATATGATAGAAGAGACAGAAGGGCAACAGACCCAGGCTAGTTCTCCCAATCCCACTTACAAGGATGGAGCCCTCAAGCCCTAATCACCCCTTAGAGCATCCCACGGGGTCTTAGGCTCCATCCTGTGAAACTCAGACCCATCCTACAGTCTACGCTGCACCATGGCAATGGACCACTTCTGAGGATGATTGTACTTGCCATTGCCAGGACTGCTGACTTGGGATGCGGGGCCCCTTGGTGGGTTCCTGGAGGGGTGGGGTTCTCAGTTGTTTCCTTTGACCAGAAGGAATCCCTGTGTCACAGACTGAGAGACTTGCATCCCACAGGGCTGTCAGCCTATGTACACTCCGTACACAGGATGCTCACTCAGTGAGTATCAAGCAGTGACTGGTTTTTTAATATTACTGTGCTCTATGCAACATTTAAATGGACTAATCGAGCCTCTTAGATTTTTTATTGGCTAAATCTGGCAGCTCCATCTGGCATAAGCGTGCGATTGGAATTCAAACTTTTATGAGTATATGATGCTCTCTGTGGGAAATCTAACTTATAAATAAGGATGGGAAATATTTTGAAAAGCAGAGTGATCAGGTGAAGATGTTTTTCTTGGTGAGACTGAATGAACCTCTTCCAAATTAGCTTCAAACAACCTAAGACAACTCAGCAATTTCCCAGCTGCTCGCTATCTGCCAACGGGAACCTTGAGATGCTTTCCAAGTGTGAAAAACACGAACATTTAGCAAAAGATTTCCCTAAAGCCTGCGTGATTGTATTGACTGACTTTTTAAAAAATTATTTTATGCGTACCATGCGTGTGCAGGAGTCCATGGGGCTCAGAAGGCGGCATTGGATCCCCTGAAATTAGAGTCACAAGTAGTTGTAAAGCCACTGTGTGTGGGTGCTGGGAACCTAACCTGAATCTTCTGCAAGAGTTGTAAGTGCTGCTAACTGTTGAGCCAACTCTCCAGCCCTCACTGACTGGTATTTCTAGTCTTTTGGCATTTTTCTTCCTGTCACTCCAAAATGCCCTATCATGGGAATGTCTTGATTTCCCCTTTGCTTGTTTCTCTCCTTAAAAAAGAAGATAATTTTATATGAAAAAACAAAAAACCCAGGATAGCCAAAACAATCTTATACAATAAAGGATCGTCTGGAGGCATTACCATCCCTGACTTCAAACTCTACTACAGAGCTACAGTATTGAAAACAGCTTGGTATTGGCATAAAAACAGAGAAGTCGACCAATGGAATCTAATAGAAGACCCGGACTTTAACCCACAAACCTATGAACACCTGATTTTCGATAAAGGAGCTAAAAGTATACAATGGAAAAAAGAGAGCATCTTCAACAAATTGTGCTGGCATAACTGGATGTCAATCTGTAGAAGAATGAAAATAGACCCATCTCTATCACCATGCACAAAACTCAAGTCCAAATGGATTGAAGACCTCAATATCAGTCTGAACACACTGAACCTGATAGAAGAGAAAGTGGGAAGTACTCTACAACACATGGGCACAGGAGACTACTTCCTACATATAACCCCAGCAGCACAGACATTAAGGGCCTCATTGAATAAATGGGACCTCCTGAGACTGAGAA
The DNA here is from genome assembly GCF_018167655.1 of Microtus oregoni. Lineage (NCBI taxonomy): Eukaryota > Metazoa > Chordata > Mammalia > Rodentia > Cricetidae > Microtus > Microtus oregoni. The sequence goes on along the minus strand of NW_024543063.1, from coordinate 4,961,803 downwards.
GCTTCTGTAAAGCAAAGGACACTGTCACTAAGACAAAAAGGCAACCCACTGACTGGGAGAAGATCTTCACCAACCCCGCAACTGACAAAGGTCTGATCTCTAAAATATATAAAGAACTCAAGAAACTAGACCGTAAAATGCTGATCAACCCAATTATAAAATGGGGCACTGAGCTGAACAGAGAATTTTCAACAGAAGAAGTTCAAATGGCCAAAAGACACTTAAGGTCATGCTCAACTTCCTTAGCGATCAGGGAAATGCAAATCAAGACAACTTTAAGATACCATCTTACACCTGTCAGAATGGCTAAAATCAGAAACACCAATGATAGCCTTTGCTGGAGAGGTTGTGGAGAAAGGGGTACACTCATCCATTGCTGATGGGATTGCAAACTTGTGCAACCACTTTGGAAAGCAGTGTGGCAGTTTCTCAGAAAATTCGGGATCAACCTACCCCCGGACCCAGCAATACCACTCTTGGGAATATACCCAAGCGAGGCCCTATCATACAATAAAAGTATATGCTCAACTATGTTCATAGCAGCATTGGTTGTAATAGCCAGAACCTGGAAACAACCTAGATGTCCTTCAATGGAAGAATGGATGAAGAAAGTATGGAATATATACATATTGGAGAACTACTCAGCAGTAAAAAACAAGGACTTCTTGAATTTTGCATGCAAATGGATGGAAATAGAAAACACTATCCTGAGTGAGGTAAGCCAGCCTCAAAAAGAGGAACATGGGATGTACTCACTCATATTTGGTTTCTAGCCATAAACAAAGGACATTGAGCCTATAATTAGTGATCCTAGAGAAGCTAAATAAGGAGAACCCAAAGAAAAACATATAGGCATCCTCCTGAATATTAACCTTCATCAGGCGATGAAAGGAGACAGAGACAGAGACCCACATTGGAGCACCGGACTGAAATCAGTGAGCAGAAGGAGAGAGAGTATGAGCAAGGAACTCAGGACCGTAAGGGGTGCACCCACACACTGAGACAATGGGGATGTTCTATCGGGAACTCACCAAGGCCAGCTGACCTGGATCTGAAAAAGCCTAGAATAAAACCGGACTCGCTGAACATAGAGGACATTGAGGACTACTGAGAACTCAAGAACAATGGCAATAGGTTTCTGATCCTACTGCACATACTGGCTTTGTGGGAGCCTAGGCAGTTTGGATGCTCACCTTACTCGACCTGGATGGAGGTGGGTGGTCCTTGGACTTCCCACATTGCAGGGAACCCTGATTGCTCTTCGGGCTGATGAGGGAGGGGGAGTTATTTGGGGGAGGGGGAGGGAAATGGGAGGCGGTGGCGGGGAAGAGACAGAAATCTTTAATAAATAAATAAATTAAAAAATAAAAAAATAGAAAGTGAAGCAAAACAAAAACTATATATTCATAAAATAATTTCATTATTAAAAAATAATCTAGTAACCTTTTTAAAAAAAGTGTGTGTTTTGAATGTATTTGTTGGTGTCATATGTGCATGTGTGTGCACATGTATGTGGAAGACAGAGGTCAACATTGAATATATTCCTCTCTTGGCCTTTAATTTTTTGAGTTATTTATCGACTCTATGCATATGGGCGTCTGCATGTATGTCTGTGTACCACACGCATGTCTGGTGTCTGAGGAGGCTAGGCGAGAGTGGAGGATCCCCTGAGACCATGTGGGTGCGGGGAATTGAACCCAGGTCCTTGGAGGAGCAGCCAGTGCTCTTAACTTCGGAGCCATCTCTCCAACTCTTCTACCTGTAATTTTCTGAGACGGTCTCTACTGAACTTGAAGTTTATCAGTTCTGCCCAATGAACTTCAGCAATCCTGTGTCCATCGCCGCAGTGCTAGGGTTACAGGGCTTATTGTCACAGCATCTCACTGTTAGTGGGTGCTTGGGACCTGACCTCAGTTCTGCATGCTTGCGTGGCTGGAACTTCACTTCTTCAACAATAGACAGTGACCTGGAATTGTCAGCCATGTAATGGCTTTCCCCCTGTTGGCTTTTGGTCAGGGGCAGGTTTTTTTTTTTTTTGTTTGTTTTAATTATGCAACGTGAATGAAACCAGGACAGCCTCTTGTGTTCCCACCCAACCCCCTTTCCTGGTCTGTCTTGGGAAATTTCAGCTGCTTCTTTCTTTGCCGTGATTTTTCAATCTCTTGCTCACTCTCGTCTCTCCCAGAACTGAATGAACGAAGCAGATGAACTGGAGTGTGGCTTTCCTGGCTATGATCTCGTAGGCCTCTGAGCTCTGTGTTTCCCAGCCACTCGCTTTCCTTGTTGCTCGCAGTGGGATGTGTGTGTTCTCTCCTCCCTATCCATGTTCTTTCCTCTGCTATCTGTTCCTGGAGCCCACCCAGCGAGTTTTCCACTTTGGTTTGGTACTGTGTTTTTCCAGTTGCCACGTTTCCATTTCTTCTCCTTTTCTTAGATTCCACCTCTTCGCTGAGACAATTTTCTATTTCATAGGTTTCCAGCCTGTTTCTAGGGCCTTGTTGAGCGTTTTGATGATGGCTTCCCTAGAATCCTCACCAGCGACTTCCTACATCCGTGTTCATTGACCCTCTTCTGACTCAAGCCAGGATGCTTCTGTTTCTTGGTGTGATGAGTGCGTCTCAGCTACATTTGGGTACCCTGGTCTTGCTCTGGTTCATCAGGCTTCCTCTGATGTCTCATTACTTGAGAAGGGAGTTGACAGCCTGGGCCTCTCTGTCCGATAGAGAAGAATGGCTCATGACTGCATGGTCTTCTCTGACATCACCTTGGCTATGGGGTTGCTAGAACTAGTTTGTCTTGTTCCCAGTGCTGCTCTGTCAGTGAAACTCAGTGATCCATGGATTTCAAGCTTTGCCTGTCAATGTCCATAGAGCACGGGACGAAAGCCAGAGCAGTTATCTGCAGAGCCAGACGGGCCAGGAAGAGGAGAGGTGTGGGCCTGGCTGCACTGCTGAAGTCCTGCAGCGCCTGGTGTTGAAGGGGCTGGCCTCATTGTTCTATACAAGGCGAGGCTTACTGTGGACAGAGAACCTGCCAGGCAGAGAAGGCTTTAAGTGTGAGACTGGCTAGGTCTCTGCTCTGGATGCTCTTTCCTTCCTTTGCAGACCAAGGAGATGAGCTGGTATCTCTGCAGGGTGAATCCGTGCTGCTTTGCCATTTCATTCCTGTCTGTGATGGGGAAAATCAGTAGGGAAGACACGGCAATAGGGAAATTGGATTCACTCTGATTAGGTTATAGCGGGGAATTTGAATCTGGTTGTCCCGAGTTAAGCCATCAGTGTCTCTCCAGGGTCTGTAGGGTCAAGCTGCAGGCTACGGGGTCCAAGCAGGGCAGGCTGGAAGGAGGCAGGGAGGAGGCTGGGAAGGGGCCAAGGAGATTTGTGCCTCGTGTCTGAAAAAGCCTTGGGAAATGAAAACCTTCACTTCAACCTCTGAGCGATTTAATCCCGACCTCAACCAGGGTTCCAACAAGTTAAAGGTGAGCCTCATTCCGGTTTTATTGTTCAGATGTTGGCTCTTATATGTAATTTGGCCTGATGGAGGGCTGGGAAAATGCATTGTCTTATTTCACCCTTGACATTTTTATTATAAGGAATTTTCAAATCTGTGGGAAAGACCGCTCGGGCTGTTTCCTTGGGAAGTACTTAGGGAACGTGTTCGCTACCGAACAGGCGGGGAGTGGCTGTGTAGGGGTCGGAGAGCACACATGCCTGTGCTGCCCAGCACTTTACTTCTCCTTTCTTTGTGGCACAATTCTCAAGGTGATGTGTGCATTCCCAGTGGCTTATTTTTGCCTCATTAATCAGTTACAAACAGAGCCTCCAATTCTTTCACAGGGAGAGGCGCCTGCCCTGGCCTTTGTGACTGTTTCACTATTTTCCTTCGTTTCTCTGGGTTTGTAGGGGGGAACTAAGAATGCCCTGTTGCTCAAGCCTGTCTCAAAGGAGAAAGGAGTTCATTTGCTCCCTCACCAGGGTTTTTTTTTTTTTTTTTTTTTTTGAGCCTGCATGCACTTCTGGGTCCTTGCTGGGAACCGGCTACTGCTCTCTTGAGGTTTAACAGGGTTCCTGAACAAAGACTCCTGGCGAGTGGACCATCCCTCCAGGCTAGTTAGAGGGCTTCGATGGGAAGCTGCACTTGACTGATGTTTGACATCTAGGAATAGGTATTGAGGAAGGGGCAGAGATGGAGAGATCTATAGGAACATGCACTGGCACTTTGAGGGGCAAAGATGATGAGTGTGCCAGAGGCAGAGGAACAACAGAGGTCACAGTGGCCAGCAGGAAAGGCCACAGGCATCCTTAGTAAGGTCAGTGCTTTGTGAGCCTGGAGAATCCACATGATGGTTTGACAGGGATTGGCACAGTAGTCACAGTGGGGTTTGCACTGTGGAAAGAGCTGCCAACTGCAGGAGTAGCCTTGGTGCCTGGGCGCAGCCAGCAGTTTGGTTATTGCTGGGGTCCTGTTGGTCCTAGTCATGTGTACTATGCTGCTAGTGGTGGGTGGTGGAGGGGGTAGACATAGGCCTGGGTCAAACAGAAGGGAGGTGTTCTGACCTTGGAGGTTCAGATAATGATAGCGAGGAAGAGGAGGGCGTTAGGGTGTGGCCTAGATTTTTGGTTCGTGCTGCTGGAAAGGGCATTTTGTTCTCTAAGCTGGAGATGCTAGGTAGTCCGACTGTAGAGATGTTGAATTTGAGGCATGGTGAGGCACATAGGAGAAAATAGGATATAACATTTGGCACTCAGAAGTGGGGTCTGGCCCCACTTTTCATCCATTTTTAGTTCATACTACAGCCTCATACTCCATAAAATGCTAAAAAAAAAAGTCTAGTTAAGCAAAACTGCATTTCCTTGCTATAGCCTGAATGTTTTGCCATCCCCAAATTTAGCCCATTATTCCCTGTTGCATTATATTTGTGTCACCCCCAAATTCATGTAGAAAACATGTTCACCAAAGGGGTGGTACCAGAAGGTGGCCCTTCCATCAGGTGATGAGGTCATGAGGTGGAACCTCTTGAATGGGGTTAGTGCCCTAGAGACCTCCAATCGCCTTGCCTCTCCCATCACGTGGGCACACCACAAGGCGGAGTCCCCATGTGCACCTGCCACCGCCTGTCTTTGTGGACGGAGGCCCAAGTATGTAGTTTGTAAGTACGCAGGAGGCCAGAGGTCAGGGCTATGTCTTCTTCCATTGCTCTCCAAACTTGATTTTGAGACAGTCTCTCATTAACCCTGGAACTCGCTCGTTGGCCATACTGCCTGGATAGTGAGCCCCTGGGATCCTACTGTCCTGTCTTTTTTTTTTTTTAAAAAATATTTATTTATTTATTATGTATACAATATTCTTTCAGCATGTATGCCTGAAGGCCAGAAGAGGGCACCAGACCTCATTACAGATGGTTGTGAGCCACCATGTGGTTGCTGGGAATTGAACTCAGGACCTTTGGAAGAGCAGGCAATGCTCTTAACCGCGGAGCCATCTCTCCAGCCCCTAAAAATGTGTAGCCCAGGCTGGCCTCGAACTCATGATCCTCCTGCCTCTGCCTCCTTCAGCAAATTCTACCGGCGTGCGCCACCACAACCGGCTGTCCTGTCTTTCAACAGATTACAGACTGAGACTGCCATGCCTTAGTGTTGGGAATTCAAATGCCAGGTCTTCACTGTATCCACTAGGACATCTCCCCAGTCCTTCTTTGCTCCTTGATTGCTTCTTTCCTCCTCCTCCTCCTCCTCCTCCTCCTCCTCCTCCTCCTCCTCCTCTTCTTCCTCCTCTTCCTTCTCCTTCTCTCTCTCTCTCTCTCTCTCTCTCTCTCTCTCTCTCTCTCTCTGTTCATGTGTGTGTCATGGCACACGTGTGAAGACATGTCAGACGACAATCTTGTCTGTCACCCCTCACTTTGTTTGAGACAAGGTCTCTTTGTTTTCGTGCTACTGCATCCGCCTGGCTAGCTGGCCTCTGAGCTCTAGGGAATTCTGTCTCTGCTGCCTGTCTCATCACAGTCACTGGAGTCGAGGACCCTTATCGTCACACTTAGCCTTGCATGGGTTCTGGGACTTTAGGTCTTCACAACTGTGCAACAAACGCTTTATTCATCGGGCCATCTCCCCAGTACTGCATTTTTCTCTCTCTGTGGAATTTTTCTCCAGACTTTTCTCCAGGTACTCTGTCCTTTCAGCTGTGTCCAATCTGCCTGGGAAGTCAGGCCCTGGGTTTCTATTCATTGATTTTGAATAAGGTCTTTATTTTGCGATGAAGTATAACTTGCATATAGCAAAATGTGTAGGTAGGTCCTCGGTGTTTTTTTTTTTTTTTAACCTGATGAGGTGCTCTGTGCACACCTTTCTATCCCTGAGAAGTTCACCCAGCTCGAAATGTTTTCAGTTCCCACAACTCCAAAGTCTTCCCCATGTCTTCTGTGTTTGACATCTCTTTGAAAGATAATCAGTTCCTAAAATCCCTATCCCTGCAGATTGGTTTTGTCTGTTGGAATTTCCTGGTAATGGACTCCACTGCATGCACTCTCTGTACTAGTTTTGTTTACTGTGTCTCTTCACGCTGTTCCCCAACAGCTGTCCCTGGTTGCTCTTAACAACCCTATGTCTTATTTATCAGTTCTTTTGTTGTTGTTGGACATTTGTTTCCAAAACAGTATTGTGGCCTATTTCCTTTGGTGTCATGTTCAGTATATCTGACAATGAAAAAGACCCGATTTAGTTTCTTTATGTGTTTTGCCTGCGTGTTTAATCTATGCACCATGTGTATGCAGTGCCCACAGAGGCCACACAGAGGCCAGAAGAGGGCGCAGGATCCCTTGGAACCAGAGCTCTAGAGGGCTGCTTGATAGCTGAAATGAGCTCTATAGGAGCAGCCCTTACCTTTACCCTTTATTGCTTAGCTGTCTCTCCTGCTAATGTCTGCTAACTTTGATAAATGTCGGGCATCAAAATTGAGGTCATATTTTTTGTATCTCTGAATGACGTCACCTACCTCTAGATCAGTGGTTCTCAACCTTTCTAAAGCTGCAACCCTAATTTAATACAGTTCTTCACGCTGTGGTGTAACCCTGACTGTAAAAATTATCTTGTTGCTACTTCACAACTGTGATTTTGCTACTGTTATGAACCATCATGTAAATATCTGATATGCAGAATATCTTATATGACCCTTGTAAAAGGACCATTCGACCTCCAAAGCGGTTGTGACCCACTGTTTGAGAAACACTGCTCCAGACTCTAGCATCTAGAGAATGTTCACTTTCGCTCACCACAGGCAGTTAGATTAGTGTGGATCGATTTAACCCAAGAAGGTCGTGAGCTGACAAGGTGAAGTTCAGCCTTTGTAGGGCTCCTCTGACCCTTGATCATCCCTATTCGTTCTCAGCGCTCCCTGGCGTGCCCTAAACTAAAGACACTTGGAGAGTTCTGGGTAGCTTTTTCAGACCTTGGCTTTTGCTCTTTCTAGGGCAAACTAGCCAATAACCGTGAGGAGCAAAGCAATAACCGTTTGATGAACTGCATTTGGTCCTTGTGTTTTCAGCTCTTGGCTGACTTACTAACCCTGAACTCACTTTGTTCCCTCTGAGACCAAAGAAACTCCGTTTATGTCCTCCCTGGAAATCCACAGGGCTTTCCCAGGTGGCAGGCGAATAGCAGGCTCTTAAGTTGGCACTGACATAGCCCTTGCCCCTGAATGCATTTGAGAGAAGGGGGCTGGATGCCTGGCACCCATGTGGCTGCTTCTCCCATCGCCGTTGGCATTTGACTTGCGAGTGCAGTTTTGGAGGACGGGGTACATTTTCTAGAACAGCTGGTATTTGATTCCTACCATCATTCCTCAAGCCTGGAACTCCCTTGGTTCGAGCATTCGGGAGTCTATGTGTGACTTCCTAAAAATGCCACTTCTGACCCTTAGCACGTGGCAACATGGCTCCCAGGGGTCGTGTTTTCTTCATATCCCATGTAAGCATATTGGCCACTGATGGAGGATCTGGAAGCTTCTTAGTGCTTCTGTAGGTGTAGACTTAGCCCACACATCTGTGTTCTCACATGTGGTTCCTTGAGCCCCTACCAAATGTATTGTGCTTCCATCTCGCACCTCAGCCTCCCGGAGAGGGGTTAGGTGGTGTCCTCCTCTTCCCCAGCATGCCTGGCGGTTCCTTTCTCCTCAGAGCTTTGTATCTTGTAAATACAAGTGTTGGTATTGCTATCTCTCTCCCCAAACACCCTGTTGCTATGGGCTGAGTCCTCTTCACTGAAAACGCTTACACGAAAGTTCTGGGCTCTCCATGAGGCTGAATTTGGAGATGGGCCTCGAAGGAGTAACGAAGGGTAAATGAGATCATTAGGGTGGACCCCGAGCCACTGAACTGGTGCCATAAGAAAAGAGACCAGTCGAGAAGCTGTGTGAGGACAGAGTGGGAGTCAACCTCTGAAGCCAGAGGATTGCCCTCAGCAGAGGCTGGCCGCACGGCATGCTGGCCTTGTACTTCCAGCCCCAGAACTGTGAGAGAATAAATTCATGTTGCACCATCTGCTTAGTCTGAGGTCTGTTGTTATGGAAACCTGAGCTAACACCTCTGAGCGCTGATCCAGCCCTGAAAGAGTGTCTTCAGTGACCTCCCTCATGCCACACCGGGGGAGCCACACATGATTTCCTGGTTTATTTTTGTTAAAAACATGGCTTTGGTTCATACATGCCAGGTAAACTCTTCACTACCAAGTTCCAGCTTCAGCCCTTTTTAGTTGAGCCAGGGCTTCAATCAGGGACTATAATCGGGACGTGTAAGCCCCCCAGGTTGCTTTTCACCATGGTCTTCATCCCAGTAACTGCGAGCAAACCAGGACAGTTGCCCAAGCTGGCCTCAGATGGAAACCGTCTCTCTTCAGTTTCCCGGCAGCTGAGAATACCGGCCAGCGCCTCCATGCCCAGCTCTCCCCTGGTCATTTTTTTGTCATTTTTTGAGATGCTGTCTGTGTGATGTAGGGACTGAGCCAGAGCTTCCTGCATGTCGAGAGGGAACTCTATCTTCAGTCTCTTTCCTGGCTTCTTAAAAACATTTTTATCTTAGTCCTCTACCTATAAAGATTCCTTAAATAATATACATATGAAGATATATATCGTATATACATCATAGCCCTCCCATCATAGCCCCATACCCTGCATACTCTGCACCCACAATCACTCACCAAACCCCTACCCTCCCTACACATACCATATGTGCCATGTACAAAATATCCCCACTCTTGACAGGTCCCCCTCCATACACTACATATACACATATACACACCATATGTCACACCATCTCTCTCTCTCTCTCTCTCACACACACACACACACGGGCTTTACCATGATCACTACACCACATATATACCCACTCAAGTTACTCACTCCCATATCACACAGGACATTTAACTATGACACTATGTACCATATGTATTACACATACAACACATACTTCACAAGCCACATGACACACGAACTACACATCTTATAGTTACATATGGCCACTCCTCACTCACATGCCATAAATAGCATAAAGCCACCTCACAGCTCCTATTCCCCAACTTATATCACATGCCACATATGGTATCACACGTATCATATACACCACATACCACACATGACAAATACCATGAGCAGCATGTAGAATATATATATCACTAGACCCACCCAGACCCACAGTAGACATACCATATAACATACTGACCTATACATACCACGTACTAATTTCACATACCATATTTACCACACACATACCATATCTCACACACTACACACACTACATACATATATATCACACACATATACATACACATATCATATACTATATATACCACATATATACCATACATCCCACATGCCACCCATACCCCATATACAGTGCACACACACACCCTATACCATGCTTCTGTTTGCCCCACTCCTTACATAAGCACACCCAACCCTATGTGTATATTCCCACGGCTGCGGCTTGACTTGTGTGTTTGGGATAGGATGTAACTTTGCTTTCATTGCTAGCATCTCGGGTCTGGGCACTGGTCATGATGGTCCTGGTCTCCTACATCTGTACTTCCCATGCAGGAATGCTCATTGCTGAAAGACTCGGTGGATTCTTGTGGTGTGTCAACAGTGTTTTCCAATGGCTATGTTGATGACAACCTGGGTTATCCACATCATCCTATGGCTGGGTGGGACTTAAATTAGCTTGTTGTCCCAGGGGAGAGTAAGGAGAGGAGACCTGGAGGTGAGACACAGACACATTTGCTCTGTAACTCCAGTGGCCACTGCATGAAGCTGGTATGATTGCCCCAATGCCGTAGGAGCTGGCTGGGAAGACAGTGTGCCCTGTCCTTCTGGACAGGAGTGTCTTGCTGCAGGGGAGGGGGCCCAGTCATGTGCCTGATAGATTTTGACTCTTTGATTCCAGTGTTCGGGGGCCTGGGCCTCACAATGGAGGTGACCGTTGGATACTAGGATTTTCCCACAACGACACAGACAGTTGGACATGAGGGAGGGTAGATGGACAGTGTCCTGTACAAAGGCCTGTGGTTTATGGTTCACGTTCAATGATGTCATCCAGGACAAGGTTTGAGTCAGCTTTTATTTGGCACAGGTTCCCAAATGCTGCTCAATGGGCTGGGGACCTCCCTCCCTTGTTGCCCCATGTCCCAGAAAAGACTTTCCAAAAGTTGTTTCTAATTAGCCTCACCTTTGGCCTACATGGCTGAGGCTGGGGGTGGGGTTCCCATTCTTACAGAGTGTTTAGAATGGTTCAGAAGTGGGAGAGGCTGCCCTTTGATCACAGTCTGAGTGGTTATTGTCCTCTGGCCAGCATCATCTTGACAAACTTCTTCCCCTCCCAGTCCTCCCTCCCTGCCCCACTTGGAAAGGCCTGAAGCGAGGCTGGAGTGACCTGGACTGTGGGTCCTTCTGCACTCGGCCAAGTTGACTCACCATGGCCAGCCCTGGCTCTTTTCAAGAGTACCCTCCTTGCAGGACCTATCCTCAGAGGGAGTCTGTGGGGCTCCTCTCAATAGGAACTCACCAACTGCTAGGAACCCTCTGTGGAAAGGCTTAAGAATAAAGGAAACAATCCGGGTTGATACCCCTGTGAGTGACCTGCCACTCTAGGTGGGGCTGATCTAGCCCTGGAAATAGTGTAGAAGCTGGGACCCTAGGTGATTCCACTAACTAGTCAGTGTCTCTGTGGGGCCAGCTAGAGGTTGTGTGTGTGGATAAAGGATGCAAGGAATGCATGATGGAAAAGGGTGAGGAGGAATGGGACCTTTGAATTGCACTGCTTTGGGGACAGCGGCTGGGTGTCAGGAGGCTCCTCCCTGTTGGGGGGACTGCTTGTTTGTTTCCTGGCTGCCCTGACTCCTGAAGTAATCACACAGAAATCTTTATTAATTGCAATACGGTTTGGCCAATATCTTAAGAGTATTTCTAGCTAACTCTCATGTCTTAAATTAACCCATTTCTATTAATCTGTGTCTTGTCACGTGGCTGTGGTTTACCAGCAAGGTTCCAGTGTGTCTGTCTTCTGTGGGTGGCTACATGGCTTTTCTCTGACTCGACCTACTCTCTCTCTACAGCTCTTTCAGCCTGGCTTTACTTTGTTAAGTCATTGGCCAAAAAGTATTGCGCTTAATACAGATTTCTGTGTGATTATTTTGGGAGTCTGGGTGGCCGGGAAATGAACAAACAGCCTCCTCCAACAAAATGGTACCCCATTGTGGGCACCAATTTGTTGTTGGAGGCTGTTTGTTTGTTCTGGTCACTCAGACCCAAAATAATCACACAGAAACTGTATTATTTGCAATACTGTTTGGCCAATAGCTATCTTCATTAATTCGTGCGTCACCACGGTGTTGTAGCCTACTGGCAGTTTCAGGGGGCTTCGGCGGAGGCATCTGTCTCCTGTGGCAGCTACATGGCTTCTCTCTGACTCCACCTACTCCCTCTCTCTATATATATCTCTCCCAGCCATGACCTCGTTGTGACGCGCAGTTTAATGGAGATAGCTATTGGCCAAACAGTTTTGCAATTAGTACAGATCTCTGTGTGATTATTTTGGGAGTCTGGGTGTCCAGGAAAACAAAGAAGCAGCCCACCCCAACATCTCCCCTCCTCTTCATATCCTGATTCAAATTGTGGGGATAAAGTAGAGTTCGCCCCCCCCCCCACACACACAGGGAGACTTTGGTACAGAAAGGAAATGGTTCAGAGTTCTAGCACTGTGTTCTAGATGGGTGCCTGCTGGTACCTTGCATATTTCCACTGCCTTGAAGAAAGGATGCCCAGCCATAGGGCACTTGTCTGCCTGGCATCCTACCCTTCAGAGCTTGTATCTCCTACTGCTATTCCTACTCAGACTTCTTGGGTCACCGCTGATATGAAGTTATGTCTCATCTCAGGGTCGTTGAGCCCTCTTCTGCTTTGTCTTTCTTTCCTAGTCACCTACCATCCTGACCACATATAGGTTTGATGGGTCTGTGTGTGCCAACCATTAGAGCCTTGAGGAGTCCCATGCTTTTGTGGGGACTTCACACTTGAGGTCTGTTGTGTAGAGCCATTCTTCATGGCTGATCTGCTACCCTGAGGGCCACTCCAGTCCTGTCCTGGGGCCCAGATAGATCTTTATTCTGTCAGGGGTAGGGAGATGACTTTCACACAAGAAGTTCTACAGGGACTCCATGATCCCCCAGTCAACACAGTAGGCAAGTAAGGACACCATAGGCCACAGCAATGAGCTTGCTAGAGTAAGCAGGTTCTAGTACCTGGTTTGTAGACCTCTGCCTGGAGTTAAAGTCCTCCTTGATGCTTGCCCATCCTACTTGCTGGGTATACCACAGGCTCTGGTCTACCTTTGGAGGGCCACCTAGGGGCAGCTCGCTGATACATTCTGGGCTACTTATGAGTACCTCATGGAGGCTAGCTTTTTATGAGTCATTCTCTGTGAACAAACAAACAAACAAAAAACCAAAAAGCAAATTCAAAGCATTAAAAGCAGCTGAACACAAAGATCAAACCATCATTGGAGCAATGGTTCTTAGCTCTCTCCAGCCCTATCTGCTTATGAGCCTTGGGTCTCCTGCAGACCAGAATTTGAGCAGTGACAGTTTGCACTTGTAAATGAAGAACTTACAAGTGCAGGAATGGTATCACAGCTCGTTGGATGATGCCAATGTTGACTGAACAAGTGGCCAGTATTCGAATCCTCTGTAGGAGACAAGGGGAGTAGCCAGAGGAGATGCTTCCACACCTAGGTGGCCCAGTTCACCCTGGCTTTGCAACCTAGCTCTGGAGAAACAGGGTCTACAAGAACATCTTCATGTTCCAAGGTTTACTGATCCCTGTGTTCTGTCCTTGGTGCTTGTGTCCTGTCCTTGGTCCCTGTATTCAGTCCTTGGTCTCTGTGTTCTGTCTTTGGTGCCTGTGTTCTGTCCTTGGTCCCTGTGTTCTGTCCTTGGTCCTTGTGTTCTGTCCTTGGTCCCTGTGTTCTGTCCTTGGTCCCGGTGTTCTGTCCTTGGTCCCTGTGTTCAGTCCTTGGTCTCTGTGTTCTGTCCTTGGTCCCTGTGTTCTGTCCTTGGTCCCTGTGTCCTATCCTTGGTCCCTGTGTCCTGTCCTTTGTCCCTGTGTTCAGTCCTTGGTGCCTGTGTCCTATCCTTGGTCCCTGTGTCCTGTCCTTGGTCCCTGTGTTCTGTCTTGGTCCCTGTGTTCTGTCTTGGTCCCTGTGTTCAGTCCTTGTCCCTGTTTTCTGTTTTTCTTGGTTCATATGTTCAGTTCTTCATTGCCTGCACCTTAGCCTTTAAGCTCTTGTATCCTCATAATTAAGTTCCTGTGCTCTTGTCCTTGGCTCCTCTGTTCTGTAAATTCCACTGGATCCTGTAATGTTAGAGAGTCTCCAATCCCAACCTATCCATGTTTCTATTATTAAATGGGAATGGGGGGGGGTCCCTAAGTGTGTGAGGAGAAGGAGTCTTCTTTTCTTGTCACAAGGATGGCTAGTGACATTTGCCTCTAATGAATGGTGATGTACTTTGGGCCCATGGGTGCCCTGATTACATTTATTTATTTCTCTCTCATGGACAGATGCTTATTCTGACAGGTCGTGTGTTTCATGTTCTACCTGAATTTATTTCACTGCCAGAATTCACCCCTCTCTGCCTCATGACTGTGGCTGCCATGTGACCGGCTGCCTCCTCCGCTTGTTGCCATGCCTTCCCCACCATGATGGATAATACCCTCACACAGTGAGCCAAAACAAACCCTTCCTTCCTTAAATTTCTCTGGCATGTACTTTGTCTCCCCGACGAGGAAAGAACCACAATGCACTGCGTGCTTTCAGTGCCCACTCTTTCTCTAGCAAAGCCCGACTTGCTTGTAAACCTCCCCAGGAGGCCGACTTCTCACAGAGTTTGTCTGTTGGATTTTTCTTGGGAATGACTGAGCAAGATCTGAGCATCTAGCTGATGATAGAGTCAGCATGAGTGGGACAAGATGTAGCAGATGTGGGACGTGATCCCTGGTCCATCCCATTGTCTCCATCCCAAGGGTCTTGTTAGTTCCTAGTACTAGGAATGGGAGTGGTCACATCTTTCCTCCTAAGGCCTGAGAGTACTGTAGAAGATAATCATGGCCTGGATGCAGAGGGCACCGCAGCTCAAGGTCCTCACAGGCTCCTGGCCAGCTCCTCTAGGGCAAGAGGCTGAGGCAGCTGGGCTAGGTGGGAGCCATGCATCCTCCAGAGGCCTGGCCTGTTGAATGGGCTGTTTGTGTTTTATGAACAGCTCAGGATCGCAGGAATGTAGCCCAGCCCGCAGTGGGTAAGAAGGAGCTGGAGCTGAGAAGTCATAATAAAACAGCATTCCCAGGAGGGGAGCCTTCACATGAATCACGGGGAAGGTGATAACAACCCTTTTGGCAAATGCGTTTTCTCTCCCCCCCAGCCTCGCTATGAGCAGAACACAAAGGGCTCTGTGACAGCAAAGCTGCCTGCCAAGTGGACGCTGTCAGGGTCCTTAAGTGGCCGTTTCTGTTTGGGGTTGGTTCCGGCCAGGAGTTGAGTAGATGCTGCTGCTGGCTGAAATGTCTTGGGACTGGTTGTAGGTGACAGACATGTCAGAGCACAAAAAACGTGAGAACACCTTGATAGTGATCTCACTTTTTTGTTTCTTTGTGTTTCCATATGCGTACAGGTGCATGGCTGTATTATGTGTGTGTGTGTGTTCACATGTGTGTGTGTGTGCACATGTGTGTGTGTTTCAGTCCATTTGTTCGTTCATTTATATGGGTGCTTGGTACCAGACTCATGTCCTCCTGCTGGTCCAAGCACATTGCCCACATCTCCCCAGCCTCAAGGCAATTCTTTTTGTTGCTGTTTTGCTTTGCTTATTGACCAGAAAGATGGAAACTACCGTGTAGTACACCATAGGGGTGTTAAATGGGGGTGTTAAAGGGAGTACATTTGTGTCCTGTCCCTACTGCTCTCCGTAAACTTGAGCTGTGGTCATCATTGAGGCTTCTAGCTCCAGGCTGCCTGTGAGTCAGAGGACATAAGAAATGAACCAAACAAACTAGGGCTGGTGACGCAGCTCAGTTAGACGGCGTACCTCACACTGGCAAAGCCCTGGCTTCCATCCCCAGCGCACCATAAACTAGGTGTGGTGGTGCAGGTGTGTAGTTTCAGCACCCAGGAAGAGAAGACGGGAGAATCTGAAGCTCAAAGTCATCCTCAACTACATCGTGAGTCCAGGTCAGCCTGGGTTACAAGAGAAAGGAAAAAAAGAAAAAAAAAAAAAGGAAGTGCGTGATTTGAATTTCAGAGCAGCTGTGATGAACTTGCCATGCAGAACAAGAGTAGGACCAGCTGGTCTTACCGAAAGAGCAAAGCAAACGTGTAAGAAGGGTGTCATGTGTTTATCTATGGAGCCCATCTTTCTCACGATGTGCAAGGACCCAGCCTGGGCTCTGCAAGGAGAATGGACGTGGGATGAATATGGACTGTGCTCACTGGGTATGGAGCTGGTGTGAATGCCTGTGCCTGTGCATGTGATGTGTGTGTGTGTGTGTGTGTGTGTGCACATCTGTGTGTGATGTGTGATGTGTCTGTGTGCACATCTGTGGTCCCGGGGATTCTATTGCTGGGGTGAAACACCATGGCCAAAGCAATTTGGGGAGGAAAGGATTTATTTCATCTTATGTTTCCAGGCAACAGTCCTTTACTGAAGGATGTCAGGGCAGGAATGTGAAGGCAGGAGCTGGTGTAGAGACCATGGATGGGTGCTGCCTACTGACTTGCTTCTCATGGTTTGCTCAGTCTGTTTTCTTACAGAACTCAGGACCACCAGCCCAGGGATGATACCATCCACAGTGGGCTGGGCCCTCATACATCAGCCACTAATTAATGCCCTAGAGGCTTGCCCTCCTACAGCCTGATCTTGTGGAAGTATCTTCTCAATTGATGTTCCCTCTTCTCTGATAACTCTAGCTTGTGTCAAGTTGACATAGCCAGGAAACCTGTGTAGCTTTGCATATATGTGCATGCACACAGGTGTACAGGAAGTAACTGGTTGTACCTGGGGTTTTTCTGCATGGAGGCTGGTCTCTGGCCAGGTGTTCATGTCCGTACCTCCACGGGGAGTCTAGCACTTCTTTTCTAGGTGAGGGAATGAAGGCATAGAAAGGGAAAGGCACTCTTCTGTGGTTATATAGCAATTTGATTGGCAGAGCCAGGAGTCAGGACTTAGTGTCTGTCCCCTGTCACACCACATACGCTGCTTCATCTGTCCCATTTCAGCTCGGATGAGAGACAGTGCTGTGTGGCTCAGAGAAGGGACAAGGTAGGGCACATGGGGAGGAGTCAAGAGACTCCAAACCTTTCTCATGCTTTCTTAGAGCGGTCCCTGTGTCCCAGGGGGTGTGCCTTCCACGCATCTAGCTTTCAATACATCTCATCAGTGGCTGGGAAGTACACAGATGGTCTAATTACTGGAATATAGCATGAACGCTTATTCATGCTATATTCCCAACAAAATGGCCACCTAGCACGCTGGGCCGGCCAGGCGCAGCCTTGGGAATGTGAGTAAACCTAGGCAGTGTGCAGGCATTCTACCCTTTTTACACACACCGAGGGACTAATTTTTATGGGTAGCTGTTGCGGTGACTATTCATTGTTGAAAATTTGATACATGTCAGAAATATAAAAACTGGAATATAAATCCTGTTACCTATTCTGAGACACCCTTAAAAACTATGCATTTTCCTGGAGCTTCCTAGCATGTGACTTATTTAAGTATGTCTGTGGGGTCACTCGTCTTCCCCTGGAGGCCCTCGGGCCCCCTCAGGATTTCTGGTGCTCCATAGAAACAGCCCTAGACCTCACCTGCAAAGGGACTCCTGTGTCCACAGCCTTTGGAGTCACACTTTGGCCTGCTCAGACTGTCTGGCCTGCTTTTCCAACCGCTCCTCCTCGATGAGGGCTCATGTTCTGGGTGCAGCATCTCCCTTTCTGGTTCTTTTATGTTCTGTGGTTGAGTCTAGGACCCTATTGCTCAATCAGCAAGTGCTTTGCACTGAGCCCTTTTGTGCTTTTCGCTTTGGGATGGGAGCTCCGTAACTCTCCTGCGTTGGCCTTGAACTTGCTGTGTAACCCAAGCAGGCGTTGAACTTTCAGTCTTACTGGTTTAGCTTCCTGAGTAGGTGAGACTGCTGGCCTGCACCAGTGGGCTTTGCTAGTGCGGGGGGCTGAGCGTGGGCGTGGGGGTGCTGAGACCTAGGTATATCCGGGTTATTAGCTTAGTGAAAAGGAGAAACACATTGCTCTTATTTCAAGAAGCAGGAGAAGTCTTTCCTGTGGTTTTTTTTCCTTAACAGTTATTGTCATAGCATTTTAAGATTCCTATTTAATGGCATACAGATCTAGGCTCTTATAGGAATCCAGATGCACTGTGTGCCTTCGTACAGGTGACAGGTGGGAAGTCATGTCCTCGACTCCCATCCTCCCTTCACCTGGCCCTGGCTCTCCCATGCAGGCGCTGTGGGTGTAGGGTGTGTGTGGTGGGAGAGGAGTAGCTGTATCATCACTCTCTTTATGATCTCAAGGTGGTGACCATAGAGCTGTGACCACCAAACACAGGGTCTCAGGCTTCAGACGTGGAGGAACCTTGAGGCCCTTCAAGACAGGTTTCTGCCCTTGACCTGAGGGTCCCCATCCCCCCACCCCAGTCTAGGTACATAGAAAAGCAACTCCCCCCAAACTTGTAGGTTTACCTGGCCACCCTCTTAATTGTGCCATTTTGTTCCTTCCCAAGGGTGGGTGGGTTTAGGTGTAAAT
This sequence comes from Microtus oregoni, assembly GCF_018167655.1. Taxonomy (NCBI): domain Eukaryota; kingdom Metazoa; phylum Chordata; class Mammalia; order Rodentia; family Cricetidae; genus Microtus; species Microtus oregoni. Next base: position 4,943,463 of record NW_024543063.1, on the reverse strand, counting down.
CTCCTCCCTGGGTAGCTGACTCCTGATGTTTTGCTTGTCCTCTGCCATGGGAGCAGAGAGCACACAGTAACCACAAGGTTGTGTGAAGGAACCTACCTCCCGTTAGCTCACCCTGGAGGAGAAGATGGAGCAGAGTGTGGCGCCGAGCAAGCGCAGGAGGGAAGGCAGATGAGAAACACCTGTGCCCGGGGCGCTGGGCCAGGCATTGTTGCCGATCTGTGTGTTTTCCTTTCAGTCCGTGCAGACTCAATATAGCGGCAAAATTAAGTACATCATCAACAAGAGCTACCAAACCCAGTTCATAAATGGGATTTGAAAAGCACAGAATAGCCAGGGCAAGACTGGCTCTTGGCCAGGCAGGAGAGTTGGACAATGGAGCAGTGTATGCCCTGTGTGCACTGGGCCCTGTGTGCACCCAGACCGCAGTCGGGAGGAGTGTTACCACCCTTGGGTGGCCTATACATCTAATCCCGCCCGAGGAAAGGTTCCACGGGGCCCCAGAGAGCAGGAGGGTTGCAGGAGCTCCAACCTGTAGACATGAGCCCCGAAAGCCAGCTGTCATCGAGCAGGCTGCTCGGGGAGTGTGTGGTGTGGGAAGCGGGGGCAGCCAGGATCCAGAGGAGAAAAGCGCAGAAATCTGACACAAAAGCCAATGTTTTACCTTTTAAATCACCTTGGTCTTCGCAGTTGAAATCCGTGCTGAACTTCCCACCCCGGTGTCTCCTGGGGGGTGGGGGCGGGGGAGCTCAGGCTGCTTCTCGATTTCCAAGGTCACAAGTCATAATTCTTCCTTGTTCCAAAGCCTCTTGCAGGCTGAGTTCTGAATGTACCGCTGAGCCGGTGTGAAAGTCCTCTGGAACGCCTCAGGACCTTCTGCCTCCTCCCCGGGCTCTACAGAGAAGCACCAAGTTCTGGCTCGGTTTTCTATGTCTGGGATGTTGGGGGGCTTTGCTTCCCTCAAGGGGGTCTGTTAACCAAGAGATCCAAGGCTCCTACAACCTTAGGTGTGGCTCAAGGCCATTTGCAGCCTAACTGGCGTTGGAAGTGCACCATCCAGGGCCGTGAGAATCCCACGTCTCTGCTCTCCAGAGCCAGTGCCCTGGCTACGATATCCTAGATGCTGCTTCTAGACACCATGGTGCCTGATCACTCCCACTGGGACAAGTGTGCAGCCTGCTTTCAATTTCTTCGGTGGTTTTGGTCACCTAGGACCCTGGGCCCTACCCTGACTCTCTCTGGTCTCTCTCCTCTTAGTTTTTACTGTACAGTTCAGTGACCACTGTAGGAAAACTGTGTCCCCAGAGCCGTGTTGCAATAACCCCAAGTCTAGTGGCTTGAAACAATGTGCACCTATCCTCTTACAGTGCTGGGGCTAGTGACCCAGAGTGGATTCTTCTAGGAAACATGTTTTATTTTTGTATCACAGAAGGGAAGTAATAGCTTCCAGAACTACCTTCAGCCCTTAGTCCAGAGCCCCTTGACTCAGGACCCTTTCTTTGCATGGCTCTGTCTCTGGCTTCCTTGTTGAGGCTTCAGTTGCCGGAGTCTAAATGGTTCAGTGTTGACTTCTAATATATCCCCATCATAATCTGCAGAACTGTGAGTGTTCCCTTATGTGGCGAAAGAGTATCTTAGTCCATTCCTTTGCTGCATCAAAACACTGCAGGTTGGCTAGTTCTCCTGGTGCTGAGGCTGGGCCTCCCGGCCCATCGTGTCTGGGGAAGCCTTACCTCCTTCACTAATGCTGTCGCTGTCTTCTCAAATGCAGGACGGACAAAAAGCTCTCAGGAGTCTTACAGAGAGGCGCTAATCCTGTTGATGAACTCTGCCTAGAAGCTTCTTTACTTCCCAAAGGCTCTGCTTTGCATCCCATCACATTGGGGTTAGGATTGTGATGGTTAACTTAAATAGTGAGATTGACATAAATTAAAACCCCAGGAAAAGCATCTCCATGAGGGATTGTCTTTGCTGGATTGGCCTGTAGCTATGTCTGTGGGTTGTTTAATTAGTGTGGGAAGACCCAGTCCCCTGTGGCTGGCACTATTCCCTAGGCAGGAGGCCCTGATTGTACAAAGTGGGGGGGGGGTTGCCACCAGATGTATGAAGTCAGAACATGACCACCCAAGGTAGGGTTGAGGGGAAGGTCTTTATTGTAAATTTGAGATCAGCTAGAGGCATATGGAAGAATCCAGAGCAGGGAGAGGAAGTAGTAGATGGAACATGGTCAAGTAGAGTGAACTGGGCCATTGTGTGTGCGGGTGTTGAGAAAGAAAGAAAGAGAGAGAGAGAGAGAGAGAGAGAGAGAGAAGAGAGAGAGCGCCAAGAGAAAAGAGGAGAGGATGGTGGAATGGCAGGGTTCTATAGGAATGAGAAGCTGGGAGAAGGGAAGCCAGAGAACTGGAGAAGCTTAGGGTAGGGCAGGATGAGAATAGCCGAGAGGAGCAAGGATGGATGGACTCTGTAACAGGTTCTTGCATCACTGAGAGAGCCTGGAGCCCAGCACGGGGTATGGAGGCCATACCTTTGGTATGCGAATAGGCACCAGAGTTAGCTCTTTGTCCCGGGTTTCTTTTGGATTTGACAAGACTGGAGAAATAGAGCTGAGCCCATACAAGCAAGCGGCATGCACACACACTCTGCTCTTGACTGCATGCGACTAGCTTGTTCAGGCTCTGGTTGCTGTCACTTTCCTGCTACGATGGACTGGAACCTGACATTGTAAGCCAAGTGAACCCCGCCCCCCTTCCTCAAACTGCTTTTGTCAAGATATTTTATCACAGTAGTGGAAACAAAACCAGGAGCCAACGTCTGAATTGGGAGGGTGTAGGCAGGCACTCGGGAGCACCATGGCACCATGGTAGAGTCTTTACAGAGTGATTGAAGTCCTGGGTGTCAAGTTAGGAGGGGTCCTCTAGAAGGTGGGGAAGGGAGAAAGGGACGTGGCTCTGCTGATTCCTTGATTTTAGCCCAGGGAGATGAGCACCAGATGGAAATATAATAAACTCATGCTCTTTTTAGATGTGCAATGAATTGTTAGACCAGAGATAAGCAAACACAGTGCTTTTGGAATTTCCATCAAAGAAGAATCTGGAAGAGACAACCTGGCTGAGGGTTAAGGGACAAAAGCACTCAGCTTAGTGGTGCTTGGACTCACTGTGTGAGCTGTTGTTTCTGCCGTGTCTGGACTGGGGCCAGTGTGGAAGGAAGGCCTGGAGTTTGATTGGAGGACAATACTCCCCAGGACATGTGCATCTTCTGCCTGGGCATCTAGTGACAGTTGCTGAAAATTCTCAGTCTTTGTGCTGACTTTACATTGATTTAAAATTTTAATTTTGACTTTTTTTAATCAATGGTAATACAGACTATTTAAAGATCCAAGCAGGCAAACAGCAGGACTCCTGTACTCCTGTCTTTGAGCCAGTAACCTTTTGGCGTTTCCCTGGTATCTCTGAGCGGTGTGTTTCCCAGTTCCCGGTTCTTCGCTTTGGGCATTGATGTGATTCACATGTGCTTTGTGTTCTAAACAGTCACGTGCTGGGAACTTGGTCCTCTGCGTGGTGCCCTTAGAAGGTACGGCTCTAAGAAGTGGGGCTGGGCCTGGGGAGACGGCGCAGTGGGAATGTGAGGACCAGAGTAAATGCTTCATGGGCCTGGCAGCCCGTCTAGAATCCTAGTGTTCGGAAGGAGTGGACAGGGGATCCCTGGAGCAAGCTGGCCAGCTAGACAGGTGGTGCCTGTGACCTGCGGGTTCCGCTGAGAGACTGTCTCGAGGACTCTGGTGGAGAACGGTAGAGAAAGACTTCCACCGCCAACCTTGGACCTCCACAGTCGTGTGTGCACACACGCGCATATATACCTGCATGTGCTGCACTGTGTGTGCACGGACAACACAGGCACACACTCACCACATATAAGTTAAAAAAAAAGTGAGAGCTGGGCGGTGGTGGTGCATACCCTTAATCCCAACACTCGGGGAAGCAGAGGCAGGTGGATCTCTGTGAGTTTGAGGCCAGCCTGGTCTACAGAGTGAGTTCCAGGACAGCCAGGGATACATGGAGAAGTCCTGGCTAGAAAAAATAAAAACAAAACAAAACAAAAAAGGTTCAATGCAAAGTAATTAGGCCACTGAGGCACTGCTCTGGTAAAGGACTAGCTCTTGGGAGACCTGGTTCGTTCCCATGAAATGGATTTGTTATGAAAAGAGACTAACCCCATCCACCTTCTGCCTGCTTCCTGTCTCACCAGGTGGCTTCCTTTGCATCTGCCCCCACCAAATACCCTTCCCAAACTGTGTGCCCTTTAAGCCTCTTTCCTCTAGGAAGTGTTCAGTTGCAGGTGTTTGCTGCCTCAATAGGCGTAGGCTAAGTTGGACATCAACCGCAGACTTTCCACTCTGGAGGGTTTCAACTCCCTATGGAGGGCTTCAGCTCCCTATGGGAGGCTTCAGCTCCCTATGGGGGGCTTCAGCTCCCTATGAAGGGCTTCAGCTCCCTACAGAGGGCTTCAGCTCCCTGTAAATCCCTTACTTTTTACCTCCTAATCCTTGCCATCCACTTCTCCTTTCTCTTCCTCCTCCCCTCTTCGCCTTCCACCCCTCCCTCCCTCTCTCTCTTCTTCTCTCTCACACACTTTTAAATAAGCTTATATCTCCTCATGCCTTACGGAAGTGGGTGGAGTTATTAAAAAGAGAAACAGAGCAAACAAACCAACCAACCAAAACCAAAACACAACCTCTGCAAACTGGAGCTTTTGTGTGCAGGATGGGGCATGGGTTCTGAAATGGAGCGGGAGGTTGGTGTGCACTTAGTGTAAATAGACTGGACTATGGGAACAAATCCCCGGCCCCTTTCCCCACAGATGTGTCATACTGCCTGTGCCTGCAAAGGCCGGGCTTTCCCACTCTCAGCACTTCATGTGACCGTGTCTCATTTATTGCACAGGGTATTAACACCCAAAGCTTATTAAGGACTTTGCTCGAGAGCCTGCTGAACGTGAATGGATGTTTTAGGGTGAGAGTATATTAAAGTCCAGAGTGTAGCAGGGAAGGAGACATTCCTCGGATTCCTGGGGATGCTACAGAGCTCCCCAGTCAGGGTTTCCCATCCAGGGGCTCTCACTTCCTGCACTCTCAGCCTCGAGGTGACAATTGTGTCTCCCAGCCTACAGGATCTTGAAGGTAGATCTTGGTTGGGGTTTTTCGGCCCGTATTTGTCACACAGCACAGGCTAAGTTGAACTGAGCAATCCCAGCTCAGTATCTCTTTCACTGTTGGTCCCGGGGTTACAGTGACTGAAGTGGCAAACACGGGGCCTCTGTGGGTCTTCACTGCATACGTCATGGCTACTAGCTTGGTGTTTCTGTGGGACTCCTAGCAATGGGAGCAGGTGTGTCTCTAACTCTTTCGTAGGCTCTCGGACCCTTTTCCTCCTGTTGGGTAGCTTTATCCAGCCTTATCCCCTACTATGAACGCTTTTGCCTGGTCTTACTGTGTCTCGTTTTTGTCATGTTTGGTTGCTATCTCTTGGAGGCCTGCTCTTTTCTGAAGGGAAACAGAGGAGGAGTAGATCCGGGGGAGAGAGGAGGTTGGGGATGGAGAGGTGGGAGGAGTGGAGGGAGGGGAAACTGGGGTCAGGATGTATTGTATGAGAGAAGATTCTATTTTCAATAAAAAGAAGTGTTTTTGTTTTGCTTTGTTTTTCATTTTCTGGACGTAAATCTTCTGTAGTTTGAATTTTAAATATCTCCAAAGGAGTAATATGACCAAAGTTCATAAAACCGTGCATGAAAATGTTACAGTCAAGCCAATTACTTTGTATCTACACTAAAGACAGTCCCCAGTCTAGGATTTGTCCAGTGGCAGAGAACTTGCCTAGCAACCTCAGTGCCCTAGGTTTAGTATTCAGTATAAAAGCCAGCAAGAAACCCAGCAGTGGTCACGCAGGCCTTTAATCCCAGCACTCGGGAGGCAGGGGCAGGTGAATCTTTGTGAGTTTGAGGTCAGCCTGATCTACAAGAGCTAGTTCCAGGACAGGCTCCAAAAGCTACAGAAAAACCCTGTCTTGAAAAACAAAAAACAAAACAAAACAAAACAAAAAGCCAGCAAGACAGTGAAGGAACAAGCAAGTTAAGCCTGTCTTCTTTCCTTCCTTCCTTCCTTCCTTCCTTCCTTCCTTCCTTCCTTCCTTCCTTCCTCTTTACCTCCCTATCTCCCTCCCTCCCTCTCTCTCTCTCTTCCCCCTTTTCTTTTTCTTTTCTTTTTTGGTTTATCAAGATAGGCTCTCTTTATGTAACCTTGGCTGTCCTGAAACTCACTCTGTAGACCAGGCTCCCCTCGAACTCACAGACTTCCACCTGCCTTTGCTTCCTGAGTGCTGGGACTTATTTCCTTTTCTTGCCTAATTGCCCTGGCTGGAACCTCCAGTGCAGTGCTGGCTAAATGTGCCAAGAACAAACATCTTTACCTTCCAAGTCTGAGGAAGAACCCATTCATTTTACCATCAAGTAGGAGAAGCCTGAGAGTTTTGGCAAATGTCTGCTTTCAGGGACAAGTTCTCTTCTATTCCTAGCTTACAAGTTGTCTTTTCCATCATGAAAATGTGTTGAGTTTTATCAAAACCTCTTTTTCTGTATCTAGTGATGATCATATATTTTTCTTTTCTATACTATTGTATGCCTGACATAGCATATCAACTGATTTTCAGATGTTGAATCAACCTTTTACTCCTGGAACAAATCCTCCTGGGTTATGGTGTGCACAATTATTTCAAATATAGCAGATGCAGCTTGTTGGTTCTTTACTAATGATCCTGACTCCATGTTCATAAAACATGTTGGTCTGACTTTCTTTTCTTGGAATTTTTTTTTTTTTTGGTTTTTCAAGACAGGGTTTCTCTGTAGCTTTTGGTGCCTGTCTCGGAACTAGCTCTTGTAGACCAGGCTGGCCTCAAACTCCCAGAGATCCACCTGCCTTTGCCTCCCGAGTGCTGGGATTAAAGGCGTGCGCCACCACCGCCCGGCTTCTTGGAATTTTCTTTAAGGCTTCACTCCACAGGAGCATTGGCTTCCTAGTCTGAGTTGAGAAGTGTGAAGTGTTCCCTCTTATTGTATTTGGTGATGAACAACAACAACTTCTTCTTCTTCTTCTTCTTCTTCTTCTTCTTCTTCTTCTTCTTCTTCTCCTTCTCCTTCTTCTTCTTCACCAGTTTTCACTCCCACCAGCAATGGAAGAGTGTTTCCTTTACCCCACATCCTCTCCAGCATAAGTTGTCAACAGTGTTTTTGATCTTGGCCATCCTTACAGTTTTAAGATAGAATCTCAGAGTTGTTTTAATTTGCATTTCTCTGATAGCTAAGGATGTTGAATATTTCCTTAAGTGTCTTTCAGCCATTTTAGATTCCTCTGTTGCGAGATCTCTGTTTAGGTCTGTACCCCATTTTTTATTGGGTTATTTGTTCTTATGATGACCAATTTCTTGAGTTCTTTGTATATTTTGGAGATCAGACCTCTGTCTGATGTGAAGTTGGTGAAGATATTTTCCCATTCTTTAGGCTGCCTTTTTGTCTTGTTGACCATGTCCTTTGCTTTACAGAAGCTTCTCAGTTTCAGGAGGTCCCATTTATTAATTGTTTCTCTCAGTGTCTGTGTTGCTGGAGTTATATTTAGGAAGTGGTCTTCTGTGACAATGTGTTCGATAAACTGGTTCCTTAGGTGCCTGGTAGAGTCCAGCAGAGGAGTCTGATAGCTCTGGGCTTCCTTCTGTGGTCGGGTTTTTTGGTGACTGGCTCAGCTTCTTATTTTCTTGGATGTTTTAGTGGTTTGTGTCTTTCTAGGGATTAATGTACTCCATCAAAGTTATAGACTTTCCTTTCTAATCCTCCGTGTTTCTTCAGCCTCGGTGATAGCACCTCCTCTTTGGCTACGCCATTAGTGATCTTCTCTTTTCCTTGCTCCACTAAAGAGTTGTTGGCTGTGTTGCTCTTGTCAAGGAGCCAGCTCTCTGCTTCCCTGGTCTGTTCCGGCTTCTTTTTATTTTTCTCTTCTCTATTTAGTTAATGTTTTCTTTCTGTTTATTACTCCCCGTTTTCTGCCTGAGTAAAAATTTAGTTTTATTTGCCCAGCATCTTTCTTTTGCTTGTTTTTTTTTAAATTGTTTTTATTGAGCTATACATTTTTCTCTGCTCCCCCCAGTGTCTTAAGGTGGAAGATCAGGTTATTAATTGGAGATTTTTCTTCTTTTGAGACATGGTTGTTTTATAGCCATAGATATCCCTTTAAAAATAGCATTAGCTGCAGCCTATGCACTTGGTACGCCGTGTTTCTGCTTCATTCATACCGCAGTTTATTCTAACCCCTCCCTTTCCTCTAATGCACCGACTGTTTAGGAGTGTATACTTTATTGCTGAAAACTTGTTTTCTTCAGAGACTCAGCAAGAAATTCCTTTCCCCTGGTTTCTAGTGGTTTTCCTTTTAAAATAAGCATAATTGGTAAAAGAGGGCCACAGCTTTGACATCCCTCTTGTCGAGAGATGGGGGAACCCTTGCTTCTTTCCCATGAGTCTGGAAGGCAAGGCCCGGTTTCGTGGATGGAATGTGGGCACTCGATGCCACACAATTTTGAAATTCAGATTGAAAGAGACATCATAGCTTTTCTTTGCTATCTTAAAATGTTCACTCATGAAGGGTCAGGATGGAGAACCTCCATGGTCTGAGTCCATCTGCACAGATATCACTGCATGACGGGGATACCCATGAGAACCACGTAGAGAAGCCACTCGTCTCGGTTATCTTTCTACTGCTGGAAGACACTGTGACCGTAGCAACCTATAAAAGAAAGTCTTTAATCTGTTTTGTGGTTTCAGAGGGTTAGAGTTCATGATGGTAGAACAAAGGCTCATACCTTGATCCACAACCATGAAACAAGGAGGGAGGGAGGGAAGGAGGGAAAAGGAAGGAGAGAAGGAGGGAGAGGAAAGGAGGGAGGGAGGGAGAGGAACAGACCAAGACTTGGAATCACACAAATATTTTGAAACCTCAAGACCTGACCCCAGAGACATACCTATTTCAACAAGACAACACCTCCTAATCCTTCCCAAGTAGTTCCACCAACTGGGGACCAAATATTAAAATATGGGAGCTGTTCTCATTCGAACCTCACACTATTTGATAAGCCCCTGCCTCTTCTGGTCACCCCATGCTAGGCACCAGATACAGGCAAACAAAGCCATCCTGCTAATTATGGCTCTAGAAGATGCTATGTCAGAGCCTGTATGTAAGGCTGTAGTTGAGATGTTCATGCCATCTGCTGCTATGCAAGCCTAGGGAGGATGCAGACAGTGGGGGGAGAGGCAAGCTGCCTCATGATGCCTGTCCCCCTTCCAACTGACAAAGAGCAAGCACGATACAATGACTTATGCCACTAGGCTTTAGGGTATGTCTTAGGGTGACTACTGCTATGTTGAAACACCATGAAGAAAACAACTTGGGGAGGAGAGGGTTTGTTTGGCTCATACTTCCTTGTCACTGTTCGTCACTGAAGGAAGTCAGGGCAGGAACTCAAACAGCGTAGGAGATTCAACAAGAAAGAATTCTTGACCTGTCAGGGCTTTGGGGAGGCCTGGCATGAATCAAGGCCATTTCCTCAGAAGGCTGCAGGGTTGCATGGTTTTCAGGGAACTGAAGGTCATCCTGGACTGGGGCATTTAAACAGAAACACGAACAAGTCCTTGATGGGCTGGCTCCTTAAAAATGAACCAAGTCTACATGGGGTACCGGGAATCTTTCACGGTCATCTGAGTCCCCATGAGGGAGGCAGGAAGCTTGTTTAAATTAGGCTTGAACTTTGGGTCAGACACATCTCTGGGTCTGATCTTACTGTAGCACTTATGCCTCCCCAGACAAGAGGGGACCAAGCACTGGATGCTAAAGCACATCTCTCTGTCTCTCTCTGTATTTACTTACACAGACCCACACACACCTCTAGCCTCTCCATGTATGGGGCTGATCGCAGATGCTCTTCCTCCCAGAGTTGGCTTGTTCACCATTTATTTTCACATGGACGAATCTGTCAATCAAACATCAGAGCCCTGGCCTATCAGGAGCTGTCTCTAAGTTGGTAGCTGACCTCTTTTGCCTTTACCAAACCTCTCAGTTCTTCTGTGAATGGTGTTAGAACAAGGACCTTGGGCCTTTCCCTTCCAGACGGCTCGGAAGAAGCCAGATACCATCTTGTGAGGCCCTGATATCTTGGTGGCTCTGTTCTCTGAAGACCCATTTTCCTCTCTCCCTGGGAGTCTGCTGGCCACAGTGTCGCGGGGCACTGAACTGGGATTGTTCCAGTGTTCCACTAGGGCATGGTCAGTGTTCAGCTCTGGGTCTCTGGTGAGCTACTGAGCCTCTAGCTATAGCCTAATGTTATGCACAAATATCTCCAGACATGGACACACACAAGTGCGCCTCTTCCATTCCTGCACACACAACTGCAGGGCCCATGGCACTATCTGTCTGGTTCTGGTTTTGCTTTTAAAAACAAGAAAGCCAAGGGCCTGGGTGAGTCAGTGAGGTCCTGAGAATTGATGACACAGTCTGGATTGGAAGTCAGCTCTCTGGTCCCTGCACCTACCCCCTTCTTCACTTAGTAATGCAGCCTGGGTGGGTGCCAGCTCTCACAACAGAATGCCCTCCTGGTCCTGCATCTGGGATGCGGCCTCTCTCAGCCCAGGACTTTGTCTCCTGTTTCCCCTCTGCTTTCCACTCTTTCTAGACCTGGCTTGGCACCAGGGATGACTGTGTCCCTGGTCATAGGGATGTGGGAAGGGTTCTACCCACATCAGGCCCTTTTGGTCCCAGTCCACACCTCAAAGCAGCTCTGTTGAATCCCAGTTTCCCGAATCTCAGAAGCTCCCACAGCCAGTACTGCCCTCCTGGTGGACTTGCCTCTCTGGGCCTGTCTTTGGGGGCCACAGGAGGAAGCTTCCTTTTAAGGTTTTTCTTGGGGTAAGGCTTGGTACCAGGCAGGCCTGTTGCTTCTTTTAATTGCCGCTTGGGGAAACTGAGGCCCAGATACGTCCATGTTGATGCAAAAAAGTGTCAAATCAGGGTCCTAGTACCCTGAATCCCCCTTCAATCTCTGTGGGTCTTTGTATCCAAATGATAGTGCCCACTGGCCACAGAGGGATGGGGAAGGACACTGGGATGTCCAAAGTCCTCTCTTCTCTGAGTCCCAGAGGGAGGCGGTAGTGGCGGAGTGGAGACTATCTGTGGTAGAGGCTCTGCCAGGCCTCTGAGTAATCCCCATCTGCATGGTGATAATGGATGGGGTGACCTTGTGACCTACGGTTGGGTGGAGGGAAATTAGTTTGTTTGTTGTTACCAGAAAAACAAAACATAACAAACCAAACCAAAACAAACAACAACAAAACAATGTCTAAATAGCAGCAACCACTTAGGGGTGGAGGTGTTACAGGAAAGGGACCTGAGAAGCAGGGTAGGGCTGGAACTAGAAGGGTAGGAGAGATGCCAGCATGTTTCCCCACTGTGGAGAGTGACCCAGGGATGGGTGGAAGATTGAAGACTCAGTGATGTTTGGACAGTGGTTCTTGGTTGGTTTCCGGAGGCTCCTGGAATGGAGGGGCGTGTCCTTGCGGAGAGGGAGCCGACCTAGGTAGATCTCATTCCTTTCAGTACAGGGAGGGCTGGGAACACAGGCTGGGAGCCCATGGAGTGTAGGATGGGGGATTGATTCTCCATGTGGCTTTCAGAAGCTCCAGGTGTGGGGACAGGTGCTTTGGTTAGAGGCTTTGGAAGGTATAGGCAGATCTTTCTGTCCCGACTGCCAGCTTCCAAACAACCACACAGAAACTTACTACTAATTATGAAATCTCGCCCTATAGCTTAGGCCTGTTTCTAACTAGTTCTTCTTTTTTTAAATTTATTTATTTATTAAAGATTTCTGTCTCTTCCTCACCACCGCCTCCCATTTCCCTCCCCCTCCCCCAATCAAGTCCCCCTCCCTCATCAGCCCAAAGAGCTACAGGGTTTTCTGTCCTGTGGGAAGTCCAAGGACCACCCACCTCCATTCAGGTCTAGTAAGGTGAGCATCCAAACTGCCACCTACGCGCAGTAGGATCAAAAACCCATTGCCATTGTTCTTGAGTTCTCAGTAGTCCTCATTGTCCTCTATGTTCAAACTAGTTCTTATAACTTAAATGAACCCATATCTTTTAATCTACGTTCTTTGACGTGGCTCTGTTACCTTTACTTTGTGAAGCCCATTCTCTTTGTCTGCATCCCTGACATCTCCTTGTGACTCTTGTGCTGGGTGGCAAGTGCTTTCGTGTGATGAGCCAACTTTTGTTCCACAAACATTCGTTTCTACGTTCAGCTGCTACTGGCACTGACTCTCTGGATAGTGCTCAGCCGTTACCACATCCAACAGTGAGTAAGACTAAGAAAAAAATATGGTCTCTATTGGCTAGAGGCAGGGTTGGAATTTGACTTCCCCAGCCTAGGACCCAATCTCCTTGATCTGGAGAGTTTGCATCTTAATAGACCAAAGGCACCTGAAAAAGCACAACTGTAGACCCTCAACAGGCATGATTAGGAGATAAACCATGTGGGGTGAGGAACAGGTTTGCAGCACAGAGGTTGGGAAGCGTTTCTGCGGGGTGCCCGTGTATTTCATGTCCTGTCCTCCTGTAGCACAAATAATAAAAACCCAGAGACAGGTATAGGGGTTAAAACTGAAGATCAGAGACGCAAAGAGCCAACCGCTAGAGAGACCTTTTATTGCTACCAAATCTTCAGACCAAAAGGGTGAGATCCTGTCTCCAGGAATCCTCAGACCCCACACTCCACTGAGTTCCTGTCTCTTCCCCTTTGTATTCTCTTGGCCCAGCCATATAACTCCTGTCTCCACCTCACTAGTGCTGGGATTAAAAGTGTGTGACTCCCAAACACTGGGATTAAAAGTTTGAGCCACCACCACCTGGATCTGTTTCTGGACCCATCTTGTGTAGCCCAGGATGGCCTTGAACTCACAGAGATCCATCTGCCTCTGTCTCCCAAATCCTGGGACTGAAGGTGTGTGCTACCACTCCCTGGCCTCTAGTGGCTTAGCTTTGCATTCTGATCTTCAGGCACGCTTTATTTATTAAAATACAAATAAAATATTGCTACCTCCTCCCATGGCTTTTGTTGGTCTTTCTATTCTTCCCCAACTCTGAAATACACTTGCTTCCCTGCACCTTTGAATGCTCAACCCTGTAGTCAACCCCGTCCTTGTTAACACAGCCCCTCCCTGAAGCCTCCCAGCTACCTTGGTACCTTGTTCTGGAAGGACTTTCTGACTATTTCCCAAGCTGAGGCATTGAACTTCAAGTCCTCTGCAGCTGTCAGACTGCCCTCACTGTCTTATGTTCTCAGCCCTAGCACCTGGCATTCAGTGTAGTTGGCTTCTTGCCCCTTGTGTTGCCCCTATGCCCTGCTCTGGACCCTGTAGGGCTCCGGTTCTGACTCTTCCCCTGGGTCTCCAGCACTCTTGAATGTATCTTTATCTCCTCCTCTGGAGTTTGCAATCTGACTCAGCATCTCAAGGCTTTGTTTTCCACTTAGACCGGCTTTCTCTTTTCTTCACAGAGAAACTCCGCTCTTTCTTCGCTCTCAAGATGGACTCCAGTCTGCAATGTCACTGCCTGATTCTCTCTTGGGTGCCACAGCCCTGTTTGACTTTTTCTCTACTTCTTGGGTGGGTGTGGGTGGGGGATTCTTTTTGCCTCTCTCTCAGGGTCTCTGTTGCATCTTTTCTTCCCCCTTTTTTTATTATAGTGGACGGTGGGGATGCTGTTCCTCCAGGTGGCACAGAGCAGGTGTTCGGGGTGCTTGCTGGGTATAGCAAAGCTGGGATTGCTATCATACAGCAAGCATGTGTCGCGAGCCTCTGCACCCAGCCAAACATTCAAGCCCAAAGCCTGCAGGCGAATGGCAGGAGGGCGGTGGGCTGACGCACTGCGGGGGGATGCTGCGCTTGGGGCTTGAATGAATGAAGTGCAGCCAAGAGCTTGCACCCCCAGCTGCTCAGGGCACGCAGGCCGCTCTGCTGCTGTGCTGACATGTTGCGGACACCAGAGGGGTAGGCAGGAGCCAAGTCTCAGCCTGTTGGCAGCTGCCACTGCTGAGAGAGGAGCATGCGGCCTCTCTGTGTGAACTGAGCTGAGGTCTGTGGGGACAGGAGAGGGAGCTGCTGAGTAGCTCTCGGGGTGCCTGCTTTCTCTCATCAAAGGCTCCACTGGGTAGCGAGGGCACGGGGAATAGATGAAGGCTGGCTGGGTAAAGCTCGCATTACTATTAAGCAACAGCCCTAGATCTCTTTGTTTCTCTGCTCCTTCCAAAGTGGCAAAAGATCAAGGCCCCGAGCTTGAAATAACAAAAGGGAAATAGCTTGCAGACTGTGCATCTGGAGGCCAGAAGGACTGCGAGGGCTGTGCACAGAGGGATGGGGGAGGGTTGGGGTCTGGGCCTGATTCATAAACTTTTCTGTGCTCCCATGGCCTGGCAGGATGGGCTGAGGTTGGCCTGATACAGTTCCTTTTCCTGGCAGTGGGGCATAGTTGCAACACCTTGCACCCCAGTACTGGCTGGGTCTGTATGTAGGTTCTGGCCATGTCACTGGCCTGTCACTGCCAACTTCCTCAGGTCCTGAACGCTTGATTCAGGTCACATCCTGTGGCTGAGGTTAATGAAGATCTACGGCAGCGTCTCCAGTTGAGCTGACGACATGGGCAGTCACCTGTCTGTGATTACCAGGGCCTGAGGAAAGCCAGTTTACAGAGCACCGCGGACTTCTCCTGGGACGAGGGTATCATATGCAGGGCATTGCACCTGGGTCCTGAATCTGAGCATGGGCTCTGCAAGGACTGGCTTCAGTGAAGTTAATCCACGTCTAGCCTGTCCCAGAGTTAGGGCTTGCAGAAGATTTGCCTCATATCCTGTCCTCAGGGTTGAAGTGTTCTTTGCAGAGCCAGTAGGAAGGGAGCTGGAGTTCTTGAGAAGTGGGGAGAGCAGGGTTTCTCGATGTCTACACATCACACCCCGGATCACTCAGAAGTCAACTAGCATGACTGTGGGGACATCCGCCACCAGGTGGGAGCTGACCCTCACACGATGCTGCCATTGCCCGAGACTCGGCTTCCAGGCATAGCATACCTGCTTATATCCTACGCCTGGCCAGGTGGATTTTCTGTCCTTGTCAGAAACAGCCGGTATTGGGAGATGGTGGATAGGTTGTCTAAGGTCATATCACTGGCTAATCAGAGCTGGGATTCGAATCTAAACCTCCTGAAATCCAACCGTGGCACTTCCAAGAATCCTTGCCTCCTGAGACCTCAAGTAGGCCAAGCCCTAACTCAGAAAGCCGTCTTTCTAAAGTGCCGTTTGGATCCCATCACATCCCACTTCAAAAGCTGGCAGCAGCTCTCATCTTTAGAGGTTCTCTTGAATACTGGGGTGACAGATGAGCAGGGTGCTGGAAGAGTTCACGGATCAGCCCTCAGAGGGACACGGCAGAGGCAGGTTATTGGTTGGCCATGTGTGTCCTGTCAGCTGTCCAGGGTCCTGGATGTCTGCTTAGGGTTCAGGCACTGGGTGGATCCTGATTGTACAATACTTTTGCTGGACTATTGGCAGGAGATGCTGCTGCAGGGTTGAGGGTGAATGGAGGGAGGGAGGTGGTGCTTCTCGGAAGAAGAGCCGGTGGAATAAAACAGCAGTATGGCAAACTAGAAGGAGCATTAGCAGAGGCTCCCAGGAACACCTGCTTCAGACCCAGACTGCGTTCTGTCTCCTTCCCAGGTTGCCTTTGGTCTGGTATCATGAGGACTCCTTAAGTCTCTATTTTCAGAGCCTTGGGAAGTACAGCCTCATTTCCTGGTTTATTTTCTCATTCTCAGTGGCATTGGTGTCAGGGGTTATACACTCTTTAGCCTGCTACAGTGAAACAGAAGTCGACTGGATGTCAATGTCAGGGGAAATACAATACAAGCAATCAGGAATATAGTTTGTTTACACAATGACACTTTTTATGGCAGGCTGGTGTTTGGAGAGGCTGAATCCTTCTGCTCTGTGGTTTTGTAGCTTCCTTAATGATGGGTTTTCCCACTGCAATGGGAAGAACCAGGTCCTCAGAGAGCAGATGTACCTGATCTGGGTGGGGAGTGGAACATTCCATGCAGTGACGGACACTGGCTTAGGGCTTCCACTGTTGCAGGACAAGTGTCTGAAGCAGCATCTGCCCTTCTCCTGCCCAGCATTCTTGGTGGACTGCAGTCAGACCCTGGGCAGCATCTGCATCTGAGTTGGGGTTATCCAGCTCAATGGTCCCAGAGCTGCTGTGGCTTGAAGGATGCTGTGTCTTGATCCTGGGCTTAGCTTTCCAGGAGCTGATGCTGGCGGACTTCTGCCCACAGGGTGGAGGCTTTCCTGTTACAGCGCTCATCTTCTCTAGAGTTTTCTTCATCAGGCGGGGTTGGTACATCTCCTGGCCTTTCTCAGGAAGCCTTTGTTCCCTCTGAGTCTTGACTCTTGGTGTTTGCTCATTGTAAGGTTTCCAGAGCTTCTGGAACGTGTTGCCTTGGAACAAGGTTCCTGTCCGTCAGGGTGGTGGAGCGACCAGACAAAACCTCCTTCAGACATGTTGACTCTCGGCACTGTAGCCATGGCAAAAGGACAGTTCACAGGAGGGGGCTATGGGGTGGGGCAAGTTTCCCATTAGAAGGCTGTGGGTTTCAAATAAGGAAGGGGATTTGAATAGTGCACCCTGGGCAATCATCTATTCACGTTTACCTAAAAGTTAGCATTCCTCTCCCGTTCCACACTCATACCAAAATGTCCACAGACTAAAGTCTAAGAAAAGCAGACCGAAGAAATGATTTTATTTCCTGAGGAGCAGAAGGTATTTTGAGGCAAGACAGAAGTAGTTGATATTAGGAGTGAGCCAGAGCCAACCATGGAACTTCAGAACTTATCTGGAGGTAGGTGTACCTCTATGACTTTCTATGCTGTGTGCTCCATGCAAGACTGCACTGATTCTGCTCCATGTGGACACTCAGGGGCCCACACTGGCTGAAATTCTACTGTTTGGAATGGCACAGTTGGGGAAGAGACACTGGGAGGGTCACATGTCAGCTTTCTTAAGTTTTGGTGCAAACAGGATAAGTATTGCTCCCACCTATTGGCTAGACCTGCTCATCTGACTCAACTGCATGGCAAGGGGTTGGGGCAATGTAGAAATCCAGTTGTGCATTTATGAACAATACAGTTCCTGCTACAAATTCTATGCAACATGCTAAAATGCACAAAACTAAGAAGGGATGAATGACTTTCTTAGGAAGTGCAGGTTAGTATAACTGATCTGAGAGGCATATCGAGAGAGATGCCTAAGAAGCAATGGAGGACAATGAAGAAACTTTTACTTGTAGAGACTGGATCCCATGCTCATGGTGTTCTTGGATGGAGTGTGTGTGTGTGTGTGTGTGTGTGTGTGTGTGCGTGTGTGTGTGTGTGTGTAAGAGAGAGAAGGAGAGAAAGAGATAGAGTATCCTAGAATCAACTTGGGGATGGGTGCCAGGTATGCAGTTTAGCACATACTGGGCTCTAGAGGAAAGAGAGGGGGAGGTGACATTGTAGGCAAATTTTCTTTCCCACAGGGCAGTTCCCAAGTAACCAACACTGAGATGTATAATTACTTATAAATGTTCACCCAGTAGCTCAGGCTTATTACTAACTAGCTCTCATAATTTAAGTTAACCCATATCTTTTAATCTATGTTCTACCATGTGGCTTTTACCTGTATCCAATTTTGTATGTCTGACTCATTCTGTGTCTAACTGGTGATTCCTCTGACTCCACCCTTCTTCTTTCCAACATGCTCTCTGTCCCGAAAATCCTGCCTAGCTCAACCAATCAGTTTTTTTTTATTAACAATGAAAGCAGCACATTTTCACAGTGTACAGCATTTTAAGTGTTGTAGTAATGGCAAGGATACCATGCCTTGCTCTCCAGTTCTTCCAAATCTAGTGAATGTATGCTTGGGTCTGGTCCCTTCAACCATGGAAGCTGGTTCCCTGGGATGGTCTTCCCAACACAAGAGGTGGGAAATGGTGATGCTCCATTCGGGAAGTGGGGTGCTGTTACACTGAGGAAGAGAGAAGAGGAATACCCAACAGTCATCAACCCGTGGAAACTCCTAGAGAATGTGACAAAGAGCCACAATCAGTTCATTGGTCATTGTAAGGGGCCACGGGCATCACAGGAAAACAGATGCCGTGATTCCGGTCTGATGGCGAATGTCAGCGGTCCCAGCTACTTGAGAGGCTACAGCAGGGGGATTGCAAAGCCATCTTCGCTACATAGCAAATCATTATCACACTGTCTTTAAAAATGGAAATAAACGCTAAGTAGGCATGAATATATTTAGAGTTTATGATCTAGAGTTCAAGACTCTGGGATACCTGCTGTCTTGGACAGGGGGATGGGCGTGTGTGTCTTCCTAATCATAATGCCGTAGAAGTCCACCTCCATGCCAGCGGCCCTTGGCACTGAGCCTAGTAGTTGTGTCTGCCTTCGTGGAACTGAGAGACGACTCAAGCTTCTTCCAAATGCAGAAATGGACGCAGTGACAACTTGAAGGGACAGGTGAGGCCAGCCTGCCAGGAAATCTGGAGCAAATGGCAGGTCATGGGATCTAGGCTGGCAGAGAGCAGACAGCAGAGGTTTTGAAAAGTAAGAGGTCCATTTCAGATCTTCCTTAGAGGATCCTGGGCGTCTTCTTTAGCATGAGTGCTGGAAAAGCCTAGCTGGTAGACAGATCTCTCTTGGAGCTGGTCAGGTCATGTTGGCTAGGCTTATATAGCAGACCTGGGCTCTTAATGGCAAAATCCAGTCCTCATGTCCCATCTTTCTGTTCCCAGAGACTCTGCGACCACTACACTATCCTACCAAAAGCAGAGAGGGACAGGGGACAGTATCTAAAATAAGCTTCTGTGTAGCCTGGATGACTGGGGACTGAAGAAAAGCCAGAAGAGAAGGGCAGGTGGCCCGGAGTCCGACCTGTGCCGCTTCACTCAGCAGCAACCGCAAACCTGAGGCTCTCCAGGAACTCCATACTGCAGTGGCTAAACATGGCCACTTCATGTTTGTCTTGAATCGTAGCTGTCTGCAAAACACCCCAGGAGCCCACAGCAAAGAGCATTCCAAATGCATGTGGTGCCTCCGAGTTTATTTGTCTCAATTTATTCCAGTTACATAGGAACATGGCGTGATTATACATCTTCTGCTAACTGAAGCCCGTAGCCAGCGTGGTGGGAGGAGCATGGGGGTGGGAAGAAGCGTTTCCTAGCTCCATCTAATTTAAAGCACCTTTAGCTGAGTGAGGCAGCAAAAAGGATGTGGCTAAAACAAATAAAAATCATTGCAGGATCAAAGCGCACGCACAAATATATTCCTTCTGGAAGCAGCATCTTTTCTCTTTCTCATCCCACCCCCTGCCCCCAGTCTCTTCCTCCCACCAGTCCTAGCGATTCTCGGTGGCAAACAGCCAGGATGTCCTTGGCTCCTCAGAGCCCCAGCACCGTCTTGATTCTGACCGACAGGATGAGGGCACTGCCCCATGGCCAGTTTGAAGGAGATCTGAGACCGTCCTAATTTTGTGATGGGCGTGAATAAGTAGTGTGAAGTGTCACACCTATTACAGCTTTTTATGAGCAGTTCAAAGACAAGCATGTTGGTAGGGGCAGCTTCCACCCCATGTCCCCAGCATGTGGTGACATATGGTGCCTGGTTGCTGCTGGATGGGATTTTCTGTGAGGATCCCGTTGTGGAGGAAGTTGTGATGCCCCGCCCCCATCCTGATGTCGGTGTTGTCATCAGTGTGGCTGATAGAATGCATGCTGCTCACCAGGGCTCTGGCAGAAAACTCACCTTGCCTGGAGGTCTTGGCTGGCTCAGGCCTCGGATGGTTATGGTAGCTCAGGTGGGAGCAGGCTGGGGTAGGGCATGTCTGTGCCTGTGATGGGAAGCCACAGGAAGCTGTGGGACCTACCTTGGTGTAACCCATAGTTCCCCCTTTTCTGCCCCGTGCTGACCCTACTTGCTGGGGACTTTTCTTGCATAAGTCTCAAGCTGCCCAAGCCCATGTCATCCCTCTCTGTCATTAGAGAAGACATAACCTCTCACCAGCTATTATGTAGCTAATCTTAGGGTAGGACTTTGATTGGCCATGCGCAGTCATGTGTCCAGTCTTGGCTCAATGCTTGCTCAGAAACATGCACTCTATGATTGGCTAGGTTGGATCACAGGCTCACCTGAAGCATGGCAAGGCGGTAGGAACAGTGATTATCAGTCCCAACCAAATCATGTGCGTCTGAAGTGGGCACTCTTGTCTAGTTACAAGAGGGGCTGCGGGCAGGAAATAGACAGCCGTTAAAGGCTGTTACCTTTACATTGTTTACCTTGTCCAATGGCAGTGTTAAGCAAGCAATGTTAATATTCTCTGACGAAAAGAGTCCTGGGGTGAATAGGCTGCGAGCCTGCCTCTCGGAATTCCCTAGTGCGTGAGTCACTTGTGGCTCTTGGTTTGGAGAATGTTCGCCCATGGTCAGTTGGCTCTAGTGCTGCGGGCTTGTGATGGTGCAGGATGTCATTTTGGTAGGAGCATGGGGTGCTCACGCTGTGGTAGCCAGGACACAGGGGATGGCGAGGAAGGCCTACAGCCAAGACACACGTCTCACAGTCACACCCCTAATGTTCCATTCCCTCCGGCCAAGCCCTGTGGTCTGAGGGCCCATTCAGCTGTGATGTCATCAAAGAATTCCCTCATTGATAAAGGTAGAGCCCCCGTGATCTGGTTCCCTCATCACAAGCCCACAGCACTAGAGCCAACTGACCATGGGCGAACATTCTCCAAACCAAGAGCCACAAGTGACTAATGCACTAAGGAATTCCGAGAGGCAGACTTGCAGCCTATTCACCCCAGGACCCTTTCCTTCAGAGACTATTAACATTGCTTGCTTAAACTCCCATTGGACAAGGTAAAGTACCCCAACTGAGCCTCCAACCATGTGTGTCTTGGGTAGGGGTGTGTATTTCCTGATGCTGAGGGTTTCCCACGCTTCCCGAGGCTCCTTGTCTTGTGAAATACTAGGAGGGAAAATGAGCCTTTGGAAAAATTTTATTTGATTTGGCCAAACTCTAAAGTCACCTTCCTGGGAGGATTCAGGAAGAGCCCACTGCATGGCTGGGTATCCTATTTTATGCCCCCAGACTGACCCAGTGTGTGGACTCCATGGTGTCTGGACTCCCGTCTCTCCATCCACAGTGACCATTCATCCCGAGTTCCAGCCTGAGCACACATCTAACGGAGATGTACACTCTGTGCACGGGCAACCCAAGGCATCCTCAGCACCACCGTGGTATACAGAGCACCTGCCTGCCTTTGAATATGGCACAGCCTGTCGCTTCCCTTCAAGATTCTGTGACGACGGTGGGCGGGGGAGGGGGGAGGGAGCATGGTTCCTTTTTCTTGTGTACTGATTTGCTGCCAGCGGTAGCCTGGCCTGGCACTCATCAATAATTATCAGACAATACTCCTGGAACAAAGAGTGATCATTTTAGCAGGATGAAAAATCACAACAGCTTAACTAAACTGACCAAAAATATTTTCAGGGTACACTGATCGAAAATGGGTAAATAGTGGGGCTGGAGAGATGGGTCAGAGGTTAAGAGCACTTGCTCTTCATCCAGAGGCCTGGGGTTCGGTTCCCAGCACCCACATGGCAGTTCTCAACCATCTGTAACCCCAGTTTCAGGGGATCCCTCTCCTGGCCTCTGCTGGCACAAAGCATGAATGTGGTACATAGACATTCATGCAGGCTAAAAAAAATTCATACATGTCAAATAAAAATGAATAAATCTTTAATAAAAATAGTTAGATGGGGAAATTGTTCATGTTGTTTTATTTTAGAACAACATACATTCAGAAGAATGGAGACTCTACGAAGATCATGAAATGCTTATACTTAAAACAAGACTGGCTGTGTCCTCCCAATGCACTTTAGAGGACAGAAAGAAAAGTAGACAGCGTAGCAAAGCGTAACACCAACATACAGAGGAGCCCTAGGAGATGTGAGTATAGACAGGCTAAGAGAGGCCATGGAAGAAGGCCCAGTGTGATACGGCTGTACACTGGCTCCCACTGTGCCTGTTGCTTGTACCACACACTGCATCCACACTGTTGTTCTTCTCGGCTCTCAACTTCTCTCAGCTGCAGCAGCAGACACAGGGATGTCTGCCCAGATGTCCCTTCCTCCCCAGCTGCCAGGAGTGGGAAGCGTGAGGCAGCCATCTGATGGTTCTTTGGGGGCTGCCCCAAGGAAGACATCTGCCTGTCACGGGTAGAGCTCACGGCACGACTCTTGTGATCATCTCTGAGTGAGGTCAAAGATGAAGACCAGCCTCCCTCAGTTCAAAGTGGGCACTGAGACCAACCTGGCCTGTTCTAGAGCTTTCCAGAAAGGAAGCAGCTAGGGCCTGGCCAGGCCTCTGCCCAGTCCTGCTGTCCGCCCTTCCTATGACCCTTGACCTCCAGCTCAGCTTCTCCTTTTGAAGAGTCCCATGTACTCGGCCATCTCTCCCCCAACAGATCCTCCACCTGTGAGGCTCTCTCCCTCCCTCTCCAGGTTCTTTACCCACGAGGCTGGTACTCTCTCCGGACCCTGCATTTGGGAGGCTGTTTCTCTTCCCAGGTTACAAGCCTGGGATGAAACAAAATATAAGCCTAAAGTGCTTTTCTGGAGGTTTCCAGAGAACAAAGAACTTGTGATAATGAATGCTACCATCAGGAAGGCTTCCTGCGGTGACCACACTATCCTCTTATAGGCTTGCTTTAAGGACCATTGTCCCGGGCAAATCCAGCTCAGGAGTCCCTGTGAAAAGGGACCTGCTGGGATGCTGTCTGCATGTATCTCATGTTGGCTCCCAGGGCTAGTCCTTGGAGAAGGCAGCAGACATCCCTAAGAGGAGACTCCCACAATATGCTTATAAAATATGTCACCAGGATTGTTGTCCAATGTGTTTTGAGCAAATAACATGGTCCAGGCACCACACCTGGCTCTGTGAGAGTACGGACTTGCTCACAGGGCTCATAGCCATCCCCAGAGGTAGCTGTCATGTTCCCAACCCGGAGACCTGAGGCTGACTAGCTGTCTGGGCACGAAGAGAAAGCTCCCCATAGGGCAAGTTGGCTCTTGGCCACATAAGCCCTTAGCCATGAAGTTGGCTTGAGGAGAGGGTGGTGTCTCCCCCCTGCCACACTTCTGGTTTTCCAACGGTGTTACTGGTTTAAAAATAGGCCTGTATTTGGAGAACGGGGGCAGGAAAGAGGCAGCCATTGGGAGGAGTTGTGGGTTGAATATGCGTGTAGCCGGTCATTGTGGAAGGGCAGGTCAGGGTGGTCCTGGCCAGCTTCCTGGCTGAATCAGAGTTCGTTAGAGATCAAGGGAATCAGGTTAGTGCTTAGTGTCTCTATTTGTCTTGGCACAGACTCAGTACTAAGTTGCTTATGCTTGTGGCTACCCCTTCTTGCCGTCCAACCTCCTCTGGCCTCTGGCAGACTGGCCTACTGAGATGAATGCTTCTGTTTTGGGGTGCGGAAGTCAGACATATGGCCGGCTCAGTCTCACTCCCTCTGAGAACTGGCCTGTGTCTCCTGTATCTTGTAAAATGGGCCCTGTGTAGACCAGTAATTCCTACCCATAATTCTAAGTTATCTGCCTGACTCAGGTGGGGTCCCCCTACCCATACCTACTGCTTGCCAGGGCTCCACTGTGGTGGGGGACAGGGAAGCCAGGACCCCAATTTGTGGTTGGGCCTGGCATAGATGGCCTGGGGGCCAACTCCGACTACATTCTTTGTGTCAGAGCTGTTCCTTTGACCTTCCCTCCAGGGAAAGCTCCTATACTTGTCCCTTGTCCAGGAGTGAGACCCTTCTATCGTCCTAGAGCTCAGGGCAGGAGTCTTGCTTTGCACCTCGCTGAGGTTGGTCACTTGGCAGGGTCACTTGGCAGACCCTTTGAAAGTGTGACCACAGTGTTTCTGGCCCCTAACCCCAGTGATCTAGCTTCTCTTTGATCTGTCCTAGCTTCAGGTGACTTGACCACATTTTCCTTAAGAGCCATAAAGCTATCATGAAAACAATGAGGATGTGAACTCGGGATGTCCCCACACCCTTAGAGCTAGTCTCAAGCTGAGGACAAGAAGTTGAACGTCATTTCAGATTTTGCCCTCTGGATAGGTTTCTTCTGAGCTATGGAGACTTACCAAGGAGCTCCGCTCGTCCTGGATCTATCTAAATTAGGGTTCCTGGGTATATTAGTGACCCATCATTTTCATCGTCGTGATAGAAAACCTGGTGCGACCCACCCACTGAGACAGTGGGGCTGATCTATTGGGAGCTCACCAAGGCCAGCTGGACTGTGACTGAAAAAGCATGGGATAAAACCGGACTCTCTGAACATGGCGGACAATGAGGGCTGATGAGAAGCCAAGGACGATGGCATGGGGTTTTGATCCTACTTCATGTTCTGGCTTTGTGGGAGCCTAACCAGTTTGGATGTTCACCTTCCTAGACCTGGATAGAGGGGGGAGGACCTTGGATTTTCCACGGGGCAGGGAACCCTGACTGCTCTTCGGACTGGAGAGGGAGGAGGAGGAAAGTGGGGGGAGGGGGAGAGGGGCGGGAGGAGGGGGAGGGAAATGGGAGGCTGGGAGGAGGCCAAAATTTTTTTCTTTTCAATAAAAAAAAAAGATAATAAAAAAAGAAAATCTGGTGCGAGCAGCTTAGCAAAGGAACAGCTTGTTATGACTCGTATGAGGATGCAGTCTACCCTGGTGGGGAAAGAGGAAGTAGTTTTCTCCGGGTGGTGGGAGTTTGCGGCAGTCCATGCTGCACCCACAGTGAGGAAGCAGAGGATGTGCCCTGGCGCTTAGCTCACATTCGCCATTTTTGCTCCCTTGTTCAGGCTGGCACCCCTGTCTGTGGAACTGTGCCACCCACACTCAGGATGGCTCTCCCTTCCTCAATTAAACCTCCCTGGAAGCAGACACGTGTGAAGGTGTGTCTCCTAGGTGATTTCTGGATTTCACCAGGTAGCCAAGGAGGTTCCACCACCACGTGTGGCCAGAGGATCCTGGAGGCACTTTAGGCTGAGGAGAGAGTCTGATGTGGAGGGAGGGGTCTCAAAACCTAGCACTCCAACCCCAGCTTAGCCAAGGGCACTAGGGTACAGAGAGGGCCTTCAGCTCAGCTCAGGTCCAAGCATTTACGGTGTAAACCACCAACGTCTTGGGGACTCTGCTCTTGTGTGTGTGTGGTGGGGGTTGTGAGAATCTAATAGATCGATAAGAAGCAGAGAAGCAA